>NC_139535.1:86047409-87247409 GCF_965153285.1 Podarcis tiliguerta | reverse complement strand
CCACAACCCCAGAGTCGGCCACGATTGGACCTAATGGTCAGGGGTTCCTTTACCTTTACCTTTAATCAGTCATCAGCTTAGCTTTCGGATGATTGGCTTTGCCAATCCAGAGCATGGATGCACATTCCTTGTCTGTGAATCCTCTTCAGCCCACTCTCTGTGGTTAGCAGCTCTGGGGGATGTGGTGATGCACACTAGTACATGCAGCATTGCTAGCCAATAGGCAGGATGTCATGTGTGGGCAGAATATGCCTGGGATGAAGAATTTTGTGGCGGAGATGATAACCGCGTGAAAACATGTGATGCGAATTGACCTGATCCTAGCTGGATTCAAACCAGTGCTTGATATGAGAACAATTTTCAAATTGCTAATACAGGCTCCCTGGAGCCTTCTTGTTCCCATCCATACAAAAGTCCTGCTGGCCACAGCCATTCGGGAGAGCTTTTGATGTTAATCTGCTTCCTCTTTGTGTTGAAACTATACACAGGATGTGGTGAGGACCCCAAGGATTGTGTCTGCATATTAAGCACATTCATGTATGGAAACGCTCCCCCCACCCCACCCCAGCCTTACAGGGATAAGTGAGAAATCAGGTTTAACTGGATAGTTACTAATGCTGCACAGCTTTTTAAGCTTCCCTGATGGTTCCTTCAAGATGTTGTTGTTGACTCACTCACTTGTTTTGGCTGTACAATCTGTTATTGCATTTGCAGAAGACAAGATCGGGGACACATGGGGAAGGAGAACAAAACAAGCGATCACTTTTGAATTCCTTTGAGCCACTAAATCTCCTCTCCTTGCAAAAAAATAATAATATGGAGGGAATTCTGCTGCTGAAGGAATGTAACAGGAGCTCAGATCCTATCTGGATAAGATAGGAATGACTGGAGTGCTTTGGGGACATAGAAGAACTCTTGACCAAAAGCTACCTTCATCCTAGAGACTAACACTTAAGGCAGGCATAGGCAAACTTGGCCCTCCAGATGTTTGGAACTACAACTCCTATCATCCCTGACCACTGGTCCTGTTAGCTAGGGATGATGGGAGTTGTAGTCCCAAAACATCTGGAGGGCCAAGTTTGCCTATGCCTGACTTAAGGTTATAGAATCACTGGCTTGAGAAATCATGTCCTCCAAATCATTGGAGAGCCATGTGTTGCGGTGAGATCACCAAACTGCCTTCTTGTTGCTGGGGCGGGCCCGTTTGGATGACCTCCTTGCCTCATTGGTCGCCCCTTTGTTACTGGGGCAGATTTCTGTCGGTTGGGGTTTGATTGGCACATAAGGGGCTATTTAAGGGGCTGCACGTGGTGAAGTACTTCCTCTTTCACATCGTGCAGAGGATCTCCCACCCTCCCTCCCTATAATTTTAGGTTGTGTTTTTGACCTTGCTATGCCTGTCTAGGGGTCGTCTGTTTTTGGAGCAGGGGCCTGGTAGGAATTTTGCCGCTTGGCTGATTGGCTGGTACCATTTGGTTTTTGCCTACCATGTAGCAAATTGCCATAACTTTGTAAGGTTGGCGGTTAGGCATTGGTTCATTCTTTGGTGAAGGGGATTATGGATTGGCTGTTAAGAACAGTTTCAGGTTAAGAACGGACCTCCGAAACGAATTAAGTACTTAACCCGAGGTACCACTGTACTATCTATTGTCTGTCTCGAATCTTCCAACATTCATCTTTGTTTGATGGCCTGATTCAAGTATGATGAGAGATTGGGGGGGGGGCACAAATTTCTCTCTTTCATCAATATCTAGCTTCCCCTTCCTAAATTAAAAAGGCCCAAATGTTGTTAACACTTCCTCATAGGGGGAAAGAGATTCAACACATGTTTCTGACCGTTTTGACCAAAGAAAGGAACAAGATGGAAAACAGGATCCTTACAGCAACCTCTTGAGAAGCAGGAAAGAGCTTCATTCCTCTGAAAGGGGAAACGGGCTGGTGACAAAACTCCTAGTGCATATTTGCACTTGGCTCCCTTTCTGAACACTCCCAAGACCTGTCTACAAATGGGTAAAGCCTGGGGTGTGAGTGAGCCGCACTAGGGCTGATTCCCACTCCTTGCATACGCTGTTCCTCTGATCTTTGTTCCACAGGGATTTCTCTGGTACTAACTTGGAATTTTGAGACATACATTGCTTGCATGCCCATCTGTTACTGCCTACAAAATCCATCTCTGACATTCTGAGGCCTCTTTTTCATGTCCTCCCAGTGCCCTTCTGCAAGGGACAAGGTGCAAAGAAAGGTGAATCGGGTTCCTTTGTCTATTTTCTTTCTTTTCTTTTTCAGCTGAGGTGCTGATGAACAACATGTGAAAACAGATGGTGGTTGCCATGACTTGTCTAGTGGAGCTGGGAGGGGCAGAGGCTAATTTTGAAACCACAAAATTAGATTACAGCTTGATGCAAGGAGTTCTACGAGCATCAGAAGAGTCATCTTTGTTAGGTGAGGACTGAACCCCAAGACCATAACCCCAGAGGGGCTACAAAGTATGATCTGACTCCTTTCCCTGAATCTCCAGCTAAGTCTACAGCCTTTTGCTTTTCAGAAATATAATCTATTATCAGTATTTTCCACCTTGCCCAATACACAGAAAGATATTGGGATGATTATCATGTTCTCATTTTTTCTCATTTTTTTAATGGCTTTTCATTCAGTTGGGATAATTTAATACATTGCCATGACATTCAGGGCTCAGCCACACTTTTGATTATATCTGCTTTCTAGGCATGGATATGAGAGGTTAATAATAATAATAATAATAATAATAATAATAATAATGGTAATAATAATAAATTTATTTATACCCTGCCTTGTGGGTGGCTCCCAACAGAATATTAAAAACACGATAAAACATCAAACATTAAAAACTTCCCTAAAAAGGGCTGCCTTCAGATGTCTTACAAAGGTCTGATAGTTGTTTATTACTTTGACATATGATGGGAGGGCGTTCCACAGGGCGGGAGCCACTACCAAGAAGGCCCTCTGCCTGGTTCCCTGTTATCTCAATTCTCGCAGGGAGGGAACTGCCAGAAGGCCCTTGGTGCTGGACCTCAGTGTCTGGGCTGAATGATTGGGGTAGAGATGCTCCTTCAGGTATACTGGGCCGAGGTAATTTAGGGCTTTATGTGGTGGAAGGGCTCTTGGACCCTGTCGGAGCATTGGCCTCCCTCTCTAAGCCAAGCAGAATCCTCTCAGGTTTTAGGAAGGAGGCACCAGGGGAACATTTAGGGGACTCAACTAGTTCCTCTAGTCCACTGATTACAACCACTGTGGGGAAGTGTACTTCACCAACCTAAATTAGCCAAAGCATGCTGTATGCTAGATTGGCAAAGTGTTAAGGAGTCACTGAACACGCTGTGGCACCCACATTCTGCTCTAGGCTTGCTTCAGCTGTTCCCTATCCAGGGCTGTCTTAAGCATATGCAGTGCCGGGGTGTAAAGATCTGTCCGCCCCCCCCCCGGTTGCCCAGTCCCAGGCATGCAGGAGGGTGGAGCCGGCTGACTGCCTCAGCATCTTGCTGGCTCGGTCACCCCCGAACTCGTGGCGCCCCCGAACCGCTGAGGTGCTCTGACTGACAGGCGGGCTCTTCCCCGGACTCTACTCTCGGGCCCCGGACTCTTGGCCTGGCGCCCCTGAGAGCCCACTGCCCGGGAGCCCCGCACCCCTAATGCCTATGGGTAAGATGGCCCTGTCCCTATATCCAACTCTTTTGATCTTAACACATAGTTCCAACAACAAGGGATATGTTTTGTTATGCCTTTTTGTCTGTGTGTCCCAGTTCATGAAAACAAATAGCAGTGTTACACTGCATGAAGGATGCTTCATTTAGTATGCAGTTCATGTACAGGGGCTGTCATAGAGATCTGGGGGATTTCAGTGGAGCAAGAAAAGGTGTGTATATGTTTGCAGAGGCAGGGTGAATATCAAAGGACTAGGTACCATGCCACTGCGCACAACACATCACCAAACAGTTACCTTTCCATCATACTGCTCCTTCTTTGTATGAAATGGGCTTTAGCAGGTTCTACTACAATTAGGCATGAACCAAATATGTGTAAATAATAATAATAATGCCTCGCTGGGCAACTGGAGATGGACAGTGAACACAGGTAAAAAGAATTTGCCCACTAAGAGTAAGGGCAGGAAGCAATGCCCTTACCCTGAACTGGCTTTGTGGCATCATCATGTAGCTTGATCTGGTTAGCTACATGCCACTCCTGGCTAGAGGGACGTGGGTGGCGCTGTGAGTTAAATCACAGAGCCTAGGACTTGCTGATCAGAAGACCCGCGGTTCGAATCCCTGTGATGGGGTGAGCTCCCGTTGCTCGGTCCCTGCTCCTGCCAACCTAGCAGTTCGAAAGCACATCAAAGTGCAAGTAGATAAATAGGTACCGCTCCGGCGGGAAGGTAAACAGCATTTCCGTGCGCTGCTCTGGTTCACCAGAATTGGCTTAGTCATGCTGGCCACATGACCCGGAAGCTGTACGCCGGCTCTCTTGGCCAATAAAGCGAGATGAGCGCCACAACCCCAGAGTCGGTCACATTGGACCTAATGGTCAGGGGTCCTTTTACCTTTACTCCTGGCTAGCTACATGTCAGTGCAGGAAGCATTGGCTGCCAGGCATTTTGGGGGTGTTATGACATCATTACATCAACTCCATGAAACCTGACTGGCTGGGATTGTGTAAAAATGGCACTAAAGAAACCATTGGTCATGCAGCAAACGGCCCTCAAACAAGAGCAAACAAATGAGGGGGAGGGGGAAAACATGTTACTAATATTTTTAATGCTGCCAACCTTCTCATTGTTTGTTTTAAAGCAGCTGCAATGTGCCAAAATATCCCAACCAAAGGAACAGGGTTTTGAAAACCCATGCAAAGCAATAAGGACAGTTTCTTTCAATGGATGCCAGACAGAGCCTGGAAATTAGTAATCCCGATGGCTGTCAACAATCACAATTTGTGTATGCATATGCAGGGTTCTTAAAAAAGTCGATTACCTATTTAACTACTTATTTCTAACAAAGTAAGATACCGGTACTTCAGCATCTCAGTACAGATGTTTTGAGGAAATGTCTCAGCTAAGTAATTTGTCTCAGCAGGTAAGTAATTTTCGTTGCATTGTTGGAATTGAGTCACAGCACTGAACACCTGTTCAGAGGTGACAGTTCTGACTGAAAGCTGATTTGGAAGCCACCTTTTCCATTCGTAAATTCATGATGAGTGATCAATATTCAGCTCTGAAGATCAAGAAGGGGGAAGCTATAATGGGGATCTGCTTATAATTTTCAGCAACACGGATTGTTAAGCACTTTGCACAATTAAAATGCTCTGTAATTAATAAATGCAGGCATCCTTCAAGTTCTCTGACAGCAGTTTCATGGGGGTACCAGACTTTTTGGCATTTTAACTCTAAAATTAAAATTGTAGTTGTTTGTTCAAGTGTTTTGTTTACTTACTAGATCTATGTATCACTTTTTAAGCTTGGACAGTTTTCAAAAAGTTTACATTATACAGTATCAATTATTAACATATCTGAGAAACATAAATAAAAATAGATGTAAAAGCAAATCAAGCCACACAGGGAAAAAGAAAAAAAAGCTGAACAAGCCATATCCTTAAAACTCCTAATCTCCGAAGGTCTGGTGAAAGAAAAACATATAATAATAATAATAATAATAATAATAATAATAATACAGTGGTACATCGGGTTACATATGCTTCAGGTTACATACACTTCAGGTTACAGACTCTGCTAACCCAGAAATAGTGCTTCAGGTTAAGAACTTTGCTTCAGGATGAGAACAGAAATTGTGCTCCGGCGGCGCGGCAGCAGCAGAAGGCCCCATTAGCTAAAGTGGTGCTTCAGGTTAAGAACAGTTTCAGGTTAAGTACGGACCTCCAGAATGAATTAAGTACTTAACCCGAGGTACCACTGTAATAATAATAATAATACGCACAAGGATATGACAGAGTCCAGAGGCTTTTGCTGAAAAAGTATTGCACTTTGAAGAAGACAACCTAGTGAAATTGTTGTCTCCATATCTCAGTAAATGGATCAAAATCAGTATTTTAAGTTGGGCTCAGAAATAAAACAGTAACCAGGGCAGATGTTCTAGATTCAGGTAGGTAGCCATGTTGGTCCGACGCAGTCTAAATAAATAAATAAATAAATAAATAGTCCAGTAGCACCTTAGAGACCAACTAAGTTTGTTCTTGGTATAAGCTTTTGTGTGCATGCACACAAAAGCTTATACCAAATGCAGATGTTGAATATGAGTCTAGTACCTAGTGCCCAGCAAAAGTGAACCAGCTTATCAGGGAACAACAGGTGACCTGTTGACCAATTTGTGAATCATGAACTCCCTAGAATTTGTTACAAAATCTGATAAGAGTGGCCGAGGTTTTATAATGGATGCATAGAAAGTCGTTGGCAGGCGAGTTGGGGCAGAAATTGCTGCTGAGAGTTTTAAAAGCCACGATGACATACCATTCTATAAGAGCTGCCAAATACTAAATCTTCTCTCATCTCATCTAATGCTGCCATATGTCAACCGTCAATTTCAAAGATTGAGATCAGATATCTTTGGGCATCAAAGACACACAGGAAGCATGTGGGGAATATATGGAAAATATTTGAGAATTCCAAGAGTTGGAATCCATCTGTCTCGAGAGACAATGGAGTCCACCTCTGAGGGCAAAGCCAAACTGGTGAAGAATCACAGCACCCGCTGTGACTGCAGAGATCGGAAACTCATAATTGCTGCCTCACATGTTAGCAGCACTGAAATGATCTCTCTGGGATGCAAGCCTGGGCAGTGTATATGGAGGTTCTGGGCTGCCCAGATAGCAAGACACGCCCCACCCCGGACTCACTAATGTGGTCCAAAGCAGAGCAATACATTGGGCACCAGCTTGGCTGCCAGAATTGCTGGAAGGAGGAAGAAGAGAAGAAGAAGAGTTTGGATTTGATATCCCGCCTTTCACTCCCTTTAAGGAGTCTCAAAGCGGCTAACATTCTCCTTTCCCTTCCTCCCCCACAACAAACACTCTGTGAGTGGGGCTGAGAGACTTCAGAGAAGCGTGACTAACCCAAGGTCACCCAGCAGCTGCATGTGGAGGAGCGGAGACGCGAACCCGGTTCCCCAGATTAGGAGACTACCGCTCTTAACCACTACACCACACTGGCTCACTGGAGGCATACAA
Source organism: Podarcis tiliguerta (assembly GCF_965153285.1). Lineage (NCBI taxonomy): Eukaryota > Metazoa > Chordata > Lepidosauria > Squamata > Lacertidae > Podarcis > Podarcis tiliguerta. The sequence goes on along the minus strand of NC_139535.1, from coordinate 87,240,203 downwards.
GGCACCTTCCGACTGTCCACTCCAGATTTGTGTAGGGTTTACTCATTAGCCTTTTCTTCTCCCCAAGATTTCCCGCAATTACAATTTCCAATTTAGCTAGGATTATGTGTGCAGGGTTCCTACCTTGATCATGGCTGAACTGAATGAACGAAAACCCAACTTTGTTTTGCACAGTTAAAACACTAAAGAGAGTGTTCTCTAGCCTCCCGAGTGCTGTAATTTGCTTGAGTAATCACAGCCTATGGGTTCTTGGACAATCCAATTAGTTCAAGTCAAAGTGTGTTAGATTCACGCCACGAGAACTATGCAAGGCATTAAGCAGAGTAAACATGGCATGATGCAATCTGTGACTTATCTACCGAGCACAGAGTGAAACAGAAGAGATAAATGGAATCTGGTTTCCAAGAATTTTCATTTTGAAATGTCTGTTGCTTATGATATGAGAAAGAGTGAGAGAGAAGGCTTAGGATCCAGATATTAGACCTGTATGAAACATGGAGCAGCTGTCTCTCTCTGTGTGTGTGCTAAGGGAGTACCACAACTTGAGCCAAGGTTTTTTCATCGTTTCTGCTCTCCCCCCCTACTTTTAATTCCATTGGGGTTTTTTTAAAAAATGCATTCCAATTTTTCAGTTTGACTTTTGTGTTTTCTTGATAAATCTGTGAATAAGTCATAAGTCTTTCAGACAGCTTTGGAAAGGGAGGAGAACCGAAAAGAGGACAGCCCTTAATTTTCAACATACACCCCCCCCCCCAATTTTAATTTTGATAATGTAATATTTACAAACATGTTTTTGTACATGCATATGTTTTATCTTAGTGGTATCCTAGTGGCATGTGTTTTGCTTATTAGGTTGATACACAAGGGATGGCAGCTGTAGACATCTGGATTCTATTTAGTAACAATTAACTCTGTAAAGTAATAAACCAGTATTATCATTTTTTTATAATGTGTTTTTGAAGGCTAGAATTTGCTGTAGCAACTTGGCCAGAAACAGAAAAAAAACAAAATGGTCAAGTCTGACAGGCTTACAATTATTTTTCTCCACCTGACGCCAATGTGCCTAATTTTTGAGATTCCTTGACCTCGACGTCTTTCAGGCACCAAGTTTAGGTAGTAACAGATAATGTTGTTGTTGCTATGTGTGCCTAACTGGTCATCTGTGATGAATTCCTAAGTTTAATTTCAATGTTCTCATGTGGGAGCTGCCTATCCACAAATAAACTGGCTAAACCATACTACTGAAATGGACTTTGCAGTGCTTTGAAGCCATCTCAGAAATTTCAAATGGTGCAGCCACCAGGATGCTAACAGAGGGCAGAAGGTCTGAACCCATGATACCAGTTTTGTGCTAGTTGCATTTGGCTATATCAGAATGCTGACACAAGCCTTTGAAGGCCCTAAATGGTTTGGTACAAGTGAACACCTGCAGCCATATTACCCTGCCCATAATCTAAGAACCTCATCTGAGGTCCTGCTTGTGTGTGTCCCAGCATAGTCAGGCTGGTAAGCACATGGGGCAGGGTCTTTTCATTAGTGGCCCAGTAATTGTGGAACTCTTCCAGTTCACATTTGTTCTGTCATTCAAGAAGGTATTAAAAACTTACAATTTTCTTATTTCCTTAAAGAATGTTGGCGATCTAATTCAGTACCTCTCTTGCCTGTATCTACTCCATGTTCCATACACTGCCTGAGATTCTGTTGTTCTGAGTATGGCTTTGTGAGGGCTCAGCCTGAAAAGCGATTAAATAACTGGAATTGTAAATACCGTAAAGAATGTTCAAATGACTTGGTCATGGGGCCCATTGGGCAGGTCTTTCCCACAAAACCAGCCCCCTCCTTCTAGTGCATTGCTAATTCCATGGGAAAGACCTACACAGTTGTTCTCCTCAAATACAGCTGGGTCTCACATCTAATGGGTACCCAAATCTCAGCTACTCTTGGATTCTGGAACCCTGCTGAAAAGCTACAGGGGTCTTCTGGCAACACTCAATATTCTCTTTACTTAAAACTTAACATGTCAATAACTTCCCGGGTGATGGATGAAATGTCTCGGAGGTCCTACATGTCAAGATAAACTTAGTGTGTGAACATTTGAGGGAGCCTGCAGAGATCCTTGATATCCCGTTGTTTCAAACCCTTCTATCCCTGCTGTGAGTTTGGATGGAATTATAACAGGTTTTCACTCCACAGTTTTTCTTGGAAACATCTCAGCAGTGCAAACAAATATTCCATGAGAATGTGGCATTGGTTCAGAAGCACACTGAGATTCCCAACTAAATCCCCATAATGTTTTGGGCTGAGATCCTTTGCCCTTCTCTTAGTTCTTCATGGATTCTCTTGATATAAGCCTGGATTGGATAGTCTTTGAAGGAGGTACAGGAGTTGTTCTTGTGTCTGAATATTGCAACTCTGCCTTTTAACTGGTGGAAAAGGACAGTCCCTGTTTGCACTGGAGTCCATCTAAGCAAAGATGTTTAGAATTCCAGATGGCTTGCTGTCAGGGTTCAGGTTTTCTCAGAGAATGAGCAAGGGGAGCAGGACTATCTCCACACTGCCAGTGACTCTGAACAGCCAATGGACCCAGATATCCCTGCCCTAACATTGAAGGTTCCCATATCAGCTGCCAGGGTTCCTGGACATGTCCCGCCTTCTCTCCCATAGTCACAGGAGCAGAGGTGATGAGGAGCCAAGCAGAAGCTTTAGCACCAACACCAAAGTGCCCCACTAGCTGAATGTGAAGCTACTCAGGATGGAAGAAAGGAATCACTTGTCTGGATAAGGGCCCGGCCAAGAGCCAGGAAGGGGTGGAGCCTCCACTTCCCACTCGTGAGCTGCTTCCTTGCTGAAACAACAGCTCTCATCCAACAGATCACCTTCAGAACCTGGGGGAATGGACAGTTGAACACAGCTTTTCATTCTTTTTCATATACAGGAATATAAAAATGGCAACGCGAGGTCTTCTGCATCAGTATTCTGTTTGCTACGATGGTCACTTACACATTGCCAAAATAGAAGAAAGGCTTTGCCAGAAAAAGAGGGAGGACAGAGATTTGAATAAATAGAATATATGCATTGCCAAAAAAAAAAAAAAAAAAAAAGGAGGACAAAGGAGGAGGACAGAGATTTGCATAAAATTTGCATTTGCTAATGTGCGAATTTAGAAATAATTACTATAATTTGAATAGAAATGAGATGATAAATCTGTGTTGTTAAGAACATAGGAAGAGCTGTGCTGGAGGCAGACCAAGGGCCTATCTAGTCTTAGCATCCTGTTTCTCACAGTGGCCAACAAGAGGTCTATGGGAAGCCTCTGAGCAAGACAACGGGACTCCAGACCCCAGCACCAGGTATTCAGAGCCATGCTGCTTCTGATTCTGGAGGCAATACAAGGACATCATGACTGGTAGCCTTGTCCTCCACAAATTTTTGATGAAGGAGCACTCAGGCATGTGAACCCTTAACCCATCTGCCACCTGCAGTGACATACCACCCAAATACAGATTTTCCTCTTCATAAGCTGTTTAAAATAAAAATAAAAACAGCTTATGAAACAGCTGTCATTCAGTCGTCAAATTTACTTAAATAATCTCCAGAGGACTAGAAATTTACTTAGAATTAAAAGATGGCATTTACTTCCCTCAAGAAAATCAGCAGAAGCTTCATAAATACCCTGAAGACTGCATGATCCATATTTTTGCCTGAAATGGGAGAGGCAAAATCTCTCATAAATATTCTCTCAGAACTGCTGGCTGAAATCAGTCGTGGTGGTGTAAATGACTTAAGTTAGGAATTTCTGGCTCTTTGCCTCAGAGAGAAGAGAGCACTTCCAGATATCATTGCTTCATTTATCACAGACTTCCATATCGTTCTGAATTGGAGCGCATGCCCTATTCTGGCTCAATGTCCTTCAGCTCACTAGACTATTTTATGTAAGCTAGTACTGGCCTCTCAGTGCCCTTGTCAGGCTGAAATTGTAAAGCTGCCTTTTTCTTCCTCTTCCTCTTCCTGCAGTTGCTCCCTGCTAGCTCCTCTAAGAGAACCATTTCCTTCCTGGGATACAACACCGACGAATGTTCACTATATGACTGCTACTTTGCAATCTAGACACTGGATCTAAATTTTCAAGGTTGCCTTCAGATGACCCGTTTGTTCAGCATTCATCCTGATTTGTTTGCACAAAGTTTGCAGGGCGGTTAGATGACACAAACTTTCCAGTGCATTTTCCCATCACAGAACAACTCCACTAATTTGCGGAAGTGTTTTCTGAGTGCGCAAAACCCTTCTGAGCATTTTAGTCTATCGTGCATCCTTGATAGCAGAACTATGAAAGCCAGTTTGTTTCTGTACTAGCAAAAGGGGATGAAATCAGAGGATTCCAACCAGATTGATGGTATGCTTCTTTCTGACTTGAGCTGATCTTGAAGCAACCCAGGTCAGCGGAAACACTTCACACTTCCATTAGCTGATGCCTTGGAAGCAAGCACCATGTTTCCATGCACTCAGTGTCAGCCTGCAAGGTCAGCCGGACTTAGGTCACTTGAGGCGCTTTCAGTGGACAAAAGTTAATGCAAGTGGAACAGTCCCCACACTCTTAGTTAATCTGCTGGAAGGACATTCTGTCAAACATTTGTCCTTCTGTTGTCTGTTTTTCTGCTAGAGATATAATTACAGTAAACAACCTTTCTTCCCTACTATTTTATCCATCCAGATCAATATTTGTATGAATGTTGATGAGGACTTTTGGTAGGTTCCAGATTTGCATGCAAAGAGAGTTGAGATTCCTATTCTCGTGTGAAACAAATAGCTAGGTAGAAAAGGCTAACCTCAAAACACAGAAATGAATTGTCTGAGACCCTGAGCGGAGTGGTGTGGAGCCCAATTTTGTGCAATTTATCAGATTATCCTTGTATCGTGTAACCCCAAATTTACAGAGAAAAGCATTGAGATTGGTGTTGTTTGAGAGTAGAGTCATGTGGACTACACAAATTAAATGGGAATGCAAATAGCTGCAAATACACAGTAAAGTCATATCTCATGTTACATTTGCTTCAGGTTGAGCATTTTCAGGTTGCGTCCCGCAGCAACCTGGAAGTACTGGAAAGGGTTACTTCCGGGTTTTGCCGCTCGCACATGTGCAGATGTGCAAAATGACGTCACGCGCATGTGCAGAAGCAGCAAATCGCGACCCGTGCAGACGCGGGTTGCATTCCTTTCAAGTTGCGAACGGGCCTCCAGAACGGATCCCGTTCGCAACTAGAGGTACCACTGTAAATTCCAGTGTGGACGAGCCCTATATCATTTGCAACTTTCTTATCACATTCTTGAATTACCACCTCTCTTTTAAAGCAAAAAGGAAAGCAGCAATCGAAATACAACAAATAATGTTCAGCACGCAGGATTAACATAATATATAATGGGTAAGAAGGGTTTCCTTTCTGACAGATAAATGACCCCCCAGAACTGCTTTTCATGTATATGCGATTTTATATCATTTTATCTTGTTTAGAGCTTTCAAATTTTGTAATTGGTGTTTTTGCCTTGGCACTGGTCATTGACCATAATAAAACAACTTGTACTTGTATGCCACTCAACTGTAAATAAAACCCTGTGTGTGTGTGTCATTAAAATAGTTAATTAAGGTCAAGGTTAAATCAAGGTGTGTTTTTTAAAAAAATCAATATATGAATAAAAACAACTGCTAAAAATATATATTATAAAATAATATATATTACAGATTAAAATGCACCTTAGCTTTATGGGTTATATTCAACATTCAACACAGTATGACTTATTTATTATTAATATTAATATGCCTTTTCTCCTGGGTGGGACTGAAGCAAAAATATTTTGGGGCAAAGGTAGAGAGAACCAAGGGTTCTTTATCTCCATAGAGGAAAAAAAGCCCATTGTTCTGTACATTCTCCCCAAGGTATTACTGCTTTGCACACATCTTTGTAGCATAACCTTGTAACATGTGAACTCAGAAGTAAGTCCTACTGTGTTGAGTGCTGTTTACTTCCAAGTAAGTGCAGACAGGACTGCAGCCTTAATCTGGCTTTGGCTGTGAATAAGGAATTGCAGGAATTGTGAATAAGGAATTGCAGGATTGTTATTCAAGACATGATAACCCAACTGATGTAGTAGACGTAGAAACACTATTTTGGTATCTCCTGCTTGTGTGACAATGTCTGTGTGCATTCAAGGCATCCTTGCCATTCCTATATAACTGTCAGAACAATCAGCACCTTATTGCCTTGCTGTCTTTTTGACTTTGGACTCATCCACACTTCCCCTTGTCCCTCCTCTTTCCCCATGGAAAACCCGCAGTTTACCACTGAATCACAAGAAACATCATCCATGTTTTCTGCAGAACGATGTCTGTCCTGATTCAACAGTAAAAAGCAGATTACCTGTGGAAAACAGGGGGCAAATGAAAAACCTCTCAGACCATGCCTGGACGAGCCCTTCCTTTAAAGCCTAGCAGTTACTCACCCATATTATAGTACAACGAAATGCCTTGCATGCTCATTTTATTGTTCCCGGGGAGGGGAGATAGTGCTTCACTATTACAGTGGTACCTCGGGTTAAGTACTTAATTCGTTTCGGAGGTCCGTTCCTAACCTGAAACTGTTCTTAACCTGAAGCACCACTTTAGCTAATGGGGCCTCCTGCTGCCGATGTGGCGCTGGAGCACAATTTCGGTTCTCATCCCGAAGCAAAGTTCTTAACCCGAGGTACTATTTCTGGGTTAGCAGAGTCTGTAACCTGAAGCGTCTGTAACCTGAAGCGTCTGTAACCTGAAGCATCTGTAACCCGAGGTACCACTGTATTGCTAAGGGAATGGCAGTCTTGTGTGGCCATCTGGTTCTGTCAACAGGTAAACAGAAGAGACTTACTTCTGTTGGGTCGTTAGTTAGCAGCAATTGCTCTCTTATGGCACAACGTCTACACAGATATTGGTGAAGAAGTCTCCTGGCCTGCAATTTCCTTCCCTCGGAATCAGCCAGAGAATGACACACACCACCATTACAAATTTCGTCCCTGATTCCTGCAGCTGCTTTACATACTTGCCTGGCTAAACACCGCGTTTGCCTACTATGAGCTGCTGAGTCACTGCTGAGGCTGGGTTGCCTCTGGGAGAATATCCAGAGCCTTGGCAAATCCCTTTCTGCATCAATCTGTCTGACTAAGCCTTTGTTCTAACCCAGTATGAATCAAGATCGGAGAGGGAATCCCAGCACGCTCTTCTAATATCCCTGAGCTCTTTATGAAAATAGGCCAGAACTGACACTCTTCGCCACCTAGACAGAGAGCTGAGGTGAATCACAGGCTTCAACAATTATGCAAGCAAATCACCGCCAATGAAGAAGAACAAAAATATCTCTGGGCTTGGAGAGAGACGAGGCTGGATGATTCAACAACGTGCAGGAGCTGCCTTATTATCTATGATTTACAGTCTAGGAGGATTTTTGCTGTTGCTGAAAGGATGGTTTAATATTGAGCTAGGGCTCTATCAGAGGAAAACTCAAGAATTTTAGAATCAACCTAGGTATGATTTATATGCTTTCTTCATAATTAGAGACCAGAGACAGCACTTCCTCCTGGGTAGCCTGTGATGTTTTAGGGGTACCATGCCTGAGTTTTGGAAGCTCTGCAACTCTGTGGGATCAAACTGAAACCAAAGAGGGCCATAGCTCGCTGCTGGGACATCTGCCTTGCATGCAAAATGTCCTGATTTCAATTACCAGCATCTCCGCATACGACTGGGAGAGATTCCACCTGAAATCCTATAGAGCTGCTGTCGCTGAGTGCAGACAATACTGTGGTAGATGGACGATGGTCTGACTCGGTTTGAGGCAGCTTCCTATTGTGGCAGCTTCCAAGAGGTAGCCATGCTGCTGATGACGCAGATGGGAGCCCACAAACGTTTATGCTGCAATAAATCTGTTGTCCTTAAGGTGCTACAAGACTCCTTCTTGTTTTATGGATTTGGACATCCTAGCAGCTTGCCATCAATAGCAAAATGGCGGGGTCTAAAAGCCACCGCTGCACTACAGCTTCCCAGTCTGTTGACGTGCGTTCCCAGTGCTATACTAAGTGCTGATTTCGTACAGCAGTGGGAAAGCCGAAGCACAGAGAACATATGGAAAGAGTCCCTCATTAAAACAGTTCAAATATCAGAAGGGACAGTGAGGAAAACTGGCTAGCCTCCCTATGAGGACTGCCAAGGATGAAAGGTTAAGCATCATACTCCTCAGAGCATGTGCAATTCAAAGTCCTTGGGAGTGCATCAAAGCACTTCTGAATTCTTTAGATAACTGCATGCCTTATGGGTAGTCGGTACCAGATTACATTCAATCTTCTGCAATTAGGTTGCTCACAGGCGAGTTAGACCACATTGTGAAATCATCTCTGAACTACAAAGTGTATTCCCAACTTTATCCTCTTCCCCTTATTGCTGTGGCAGAATCCTCATCGTTAAGACTACCGAGCCTAGGCTTATGAATCTACTGGGAGCGCAGAGAGAGGTGCCATATAGTGAGAGCGCAAAGCCTCAGAGGAAACCCCAAGCCCTCCCCAGCCCTGTTTCCCTGGTCTGCTCACATGGTGGAGTTTGGATACTGCACCCAGCCCACCTCCTTGTACGCGGCAGTCACGTGAGTGCAGATGAGGCTCTTCATCTTGGCCCAGGCTCTCTGGACCTCTGGGGAGGTGAATTCATTGGCGTAGTCTTCGGCAAGCACTTCCAGTATGACACCAATGAGAATCTGGGGGGGGATGAAGTGGCAGTAATAAGTTAAGACAGAGTTCCCATATTTTCCCTTAACAAGAAACTAGTATCTATCTTTGTTGTGTCTCCCTGCCAGCACAATTCCAATTTCTTCATTGGGGTCTATGCTGTCCTTCCATATGTTGCTGACCAGGGCATCTTACCACATTTTTATTTCTTGTTTGCTTATTATTTGTTTTGCTGATAAGGTGTTTATTTATTAACTGCCTTCCACACGCACATTGCAAAGCGATGAACAAAATATAATAAAATGAGCAAATAGATCGTTCTGGCTCACTTCCATTCTGCCTCTCAAATACAGTGGTGCCCCGCAAGACGAAATTAATTCGTTCCGCGAGTCTCTTCGTCTAGCGGTTTTTTCGTCTTGCGAAGCAACCCTATTAGCGGCTTAGCGGATTAGCGCTATTAGCGGCTATTAAAGGCTTAAGGGATTAGCGGATTAGCTGCTAAAAGGCTATTAGCGGTTTAGCGGCTTAGAAAAAGGGGGTGGGGAGCGAAAAAAAAATCTCCAAACTCGCAAGACATTTTCGTCTTGCGAAGCAAGCCCATAGGGAAATTGGTCCTGCGAAGCGCATTGAAAAACGGAAAACCCTTTCGTCTAGCGGGTTCTCCGTCTTGCGAGGCATTCGTCATGCGGGGCACCACTGTACCTCCCACCTTGATACCTCAAGTGAATTCATCTCAATCTATGTATACATCCATGTATACAAAGTGGAAGGAACCACCTCTGAAGATGAAAGAAGACAGTTCAAAACAGGCACAACTGGCATGAAAATAAGAATTTAGTGTCCAAAGTCCATGCGAACATTTAAAAAGAAAATAGCTCCTGAGCGTTAGTGGAGAGAAACCTTAATCAAATGCTGATGACCACAGAACATAACTATAAATTTCTTCCATGATTGGAACTAGAATGGAATTTTGGAACCCCAAAAGAGTTAGATCAACAAACTGGGACTATCCCAAATTCTTATGCTTCTGAGAACCCACAACAGGCTGTATCAGTGAATTTGTCTCAGTTGTTTTTGATTTGTATCTTCGGTCCTATTTTTATGTTTCTTCTACAAGTGTTTTTCTTCAATTTTTATGTTTATATTTAATTATTGGATTTATTACATTTTTCTGTACGTATACCTTCATTGAGACATGCTCTTTGCAATGCAAGTATTTCTATAAATACATTTCCCCTGCCTATTTGCCAGAATTTTATATAGGCCACATCTGCACAGCAGTTTAATGTGCATTCAGAGCTCACTTGTGCCTGTATGCTTTTTCCTGGAGTTCACATGATATCCTCCTCATCCACATGCCAGCGCGTTTATTTTTTTAAAAATTTATTTTTTGGCCATTGAATTAGCATTTCCCAATCGTTGATAATATGACAAGGGAAATGAAGTCTTGCAAAAATTCACACTTTGCCCAATGGTGGACATAAAGAAGCACATTGTGGCTTCAGATGGACTCATGAAGGGATGGAATGTCCTGGCTGTCGACATAAGAACATAAGAAAGCCTGCTGGATCAGGCCAATGGTTCACCAGGTCAGGCATCCTGTTCTCACTGAAGCCAGCCAGATACCTGTCAGAAACCCACAAGCAAGTTCCGAGCAGAAGAGCACGCTCCACACCTATGGTCTCCAGCAGCTGGCATTCAAAAGCATTATTCCTCTAGCTGTGGAAGCAGAGCAGAGCCAACGTCGCTAGTAGCCACTGATGACCTTCTCCTTCATTAATAATAATAATAATAATAATAATAATAATAATAATAATAATATTTATACCCCGCCCTCCCTGGCCAAAGCCAGGCTCAGGGCGGCTAACACCAGTAAAATTACAATGGAAACATAATAGGGGGGGAAACAAACAAAAAACCCCCAATTTAAAACACTGGTTAAAATACAATTTAAAAAGCAGCCTCATTTTAAAAGCAGCCCATAAATCAAAACTGTAAGGGGAGGGAAGACATAAGGGTCTCAACATCTTTTCTTAAAGCCATCACGGCCTCTGGTGTGAGTGGGCTTCATCGTTTAAGTATGCACTTTATTTTCAATTTTTATTTATCCAAATTTGATCCTCTGCAAATGGATGTATTTAATTTAACAAAAAAGTGTGTTTGGGGGGGGGGGATCACTAGCTGGCCAGAATCATAGCTGTCAACTTTCCCCCCTTTTTAAGGGAAATTCTCTTATTCCGAATAGGATTCCTCGCAAGAAAAGGGAAAAGTTGACAGCTATGGCCAGAATGGGCAACCGGCACAGAATCGCTGCTTTTTATCTGCCCTATTTGAAGTATTTCCCTGTTATCCATGAATGAACAAAGACTTGGCTTTATCTTTACCTTAAAGTAGAATGGTTCGACTTTGTGCTTGACAGCATGCGCCTTGCCCACCAAGGCTAGAACGGAGGAGACCTTTTCTGAGTCGTAGATGTTCTCCACCACACTATTAATTGCCCCCATGACCCGCATGCCATGTTTACGCAGCTGCGGACTCCTCTCCATCTCTAGCGGGTCCTCCATGTGCTTGAATTGGCTGAAGTACTGCTTGGCAGATGGGAAGTTGACAAAAAACCTGCACGGCGCAGTTAAGAAAAGAAAGAAAATGGGAAAGCTAAGTCAACCTAAGAGATATATGTTGAGTGTAATTGGCCCCCGTCTGTACTATATGCTTAAAGCAGTATCATATCCATTTAAACGGTCATGGCTCCCCCTCAAAGAATCCTAGGAACTGTTGTCTATTAATGGGACTACCTGCATACCAGGGCAGTGCTGGTGCTGAACTCACACACACACACACACACACACACAAGTATATATCCCATATTTTTCACCCTATAGGACGCACCCAACCATAAGACACACCTAGTTTTAGAGGAGGAGAACAAGAAAAAATACCTCTCCCTTTCTGCGCGGCGCCCCTTCAGCGAAACGGCAGGAGGAACAGAGCCCCTTCCATTTCTCCTCCTGCTTCACTGAAGGGGCGCTGTACAGCTCTCCCTCTCTGCGCAGCGCCCCTTCAGCTAAGCGGCAGCAGAAGTGGAGCCCCTTCCATTTCTCCTCCCACTTCGCTGAAGGGGCGCTGCGCAGAGAGGGAAAGCTGCGCAGTGCCTCTCCAGCGAAGCAAAGCCAGGAGAGCAAGAGGGATTGGTGCACACCGACCCCCCTGCTCTCCTAGCCTCAGGGATAGCCGCCCGAAGCCTCTGGAACACAGCGGGAGCTCCCGCTGCTCTTTGGAGGCTTCACGTTGCTTTCGCTGAAGCCATGGAGCCTGCATTAGCTCCATAAGACACACACATATTTTCCCTTAATTTTTGGAGGGGGGAAAAGTGTGTCTTATAGAGTGAAAAATACGGTATTTAAAAAACACATATAGCAGAAATTTCAATGCATATCATTTATTTCATTACCTTTTAGAACAAAGAAAAAGAGAACAAAAAAGAGGGAAACATAGACTAGGAATCCACAAGTACATGGGCTTATAACATCAAAATAAACATAAACATTTAGCTCAATTTATCTCTCTCTTTGTGTATGTCTGTCTCCTCCAAAGAGAGACTTAAAATATAATTGACATAACCAAGGGAGGCAGTTATGAGTAATTCTATATAAATAAATGATGTACTGGGATACAATTTTTATTTAAATCACTTATCATATGATTAATAAAAGGCTGCCTCAACAGCAGCTTTACTTCTTTGTACTTTTAAGTGATATGTGTCCCCCCCGATACCACTATAAATAAAAGCTTTTTATACTGTTCATCTAAAGTCAGATTATGTGCATCCTTCCAATTCTGGGTAATAACCAAACATGCAGCAACAAACATGAAAAGAACTAAACCCTTTGGGTAACCCTTTGGGTCAGAAGATATAGAAAAGAAACACATCCCAGGTTCATAAGGGACACCAGGCCCCCCAAATAATATTCATTTCTCATAAAACCCATTTCTAGTATTTTGCCATCAGGGGTAAAACCACCATAGGTGCAGAACTCTGTAGAAATATAATCTGATTTTGAGGCCAGTAGGAGTCAGGTGAAAAGAGAAATCAATAGGTGTTTTTAGAGATTCCTAAGAGTCACCTAGGGGACACGGGTGGAGCTGAGGTCTTAACCACAGAGCCTAGGACTTGCCGATCAGAAGGTCGGGGGTTTGAATCCCTGCAACGGGGTGAGCTCCCGTTGCTCAGTCCCTGCTCCTGCCAACCTAGCAGTTCAAAAGCACGACAAAGTGCTAGTAGATAAATAGGTACTGCTCCAGCGGGAAGGTAAAGGGCGTTTCCGTGCGCTGCTCTGGTTCACCAGAAGCGGCTTAGTCATGCTGGCCACATTACCCAGAAGCTGTACGCCAGCTCCCTCGGCCAGTAAAGGGAGATGAGCGTCGCAACCCCAGAGTCATCCGCAACTGGACCTAATGGTCAGGGGTCCCTTTACCTTTAAGAGTAGAGACTAACTCAGTTGCAAGTGTGTGTTCATGTGTGCACAATTATTTCTACTCCCATTACATGCAATAAAAAGTTATAATAAACAAATTAGCGTTATGACCCTTGTCCCATCCTTCTTCCAGAGGGTCCAAAGTCTTATTTATTTATTTATTTATTTATTTATTATATGACTCTGGGCTTTCTGGAAATGGCATCCGACTCTCTATAACTGCCTTACATATCACTATTTGGGTATATTTTTAGTGCATTTTATCAAGCACTTGTTGCACATAGCAGAGTTATAGTCGCTTTAAGTCTGAAGGCAGTACGTATGCAAAATTGCTCAGGATCCAGCATGAAAGAACCACAGCTCAGTAGCTATTTAATCACATATTGGCAAATTTGGATTCTACACTTAAAGTTGATTGGGAGATTTTGTGCAACAAACCTGCTTCCCTGCGATAAGGGAATTGATGGGGAAATGCGTTTGAAAGTGTGGGAGAGCACTGGCTTCGATGCAAAGTCCTCCCCACACAAACAAATCAAGAGGAAAGCTCAATAAGCAGGTCACATTGACGTGCCTATCGCCTAACCATCTAATCACAATCAATGCTGAATAAACAGGTCTCCTCTGGAGGAGCCCTGTGTGTTGCATAGGAAGGCAACCGAGGGAATGTTAACCACTTGTCCCCTGAAACCTGCATTGTTTGCACATCAAACACCTGCCTCAGCTCATTTCAGCCTGGCACAGACTGAAACAGATGTCTACACAGGCCATGCATCTCCCTTCCAATGTCACCTCAGCATTTTGAGATCCTGGCTCACTGCTCCAGCCCCCTTGTACACACACAACACTACCGAGAAGCAGACACATTCCCCCTTTTCTTCTGCTCTTCCCACTTGGCTGAATCTCACGCAGGAGGTTGCCAGGAAAACCGTGTGAAGCCGCGAATGGAATAACCATCGTCCTTGCTGCCTTCCCTAGACATCTGGGATTTATCAGCCAGCCTAAAATAGGTTTTGATGTGTGAAGAGTGTGTGGCAACAAAAAAAGGAAGAAAAAGTCTAGAGGGGTGGGGGTGGGGAGGAGGAAGTCATTTGTAAGATGAAACGGAAAGGGAACCACTTCTTTTCCGTCTTCCTTTCCCTCTTGTGTTCTCTTTAGCCTTTCTCAAATTAAATCCAAATGCCAAGTCTATCAAGTTTGCTTTTGACAGGGAAATGGGCGCATGCATTAAGGGTCTGTTTGCTCTTGGGCTGCTTTTAAACTCCCAGGTGCTTCTGCATGGGGGCAAAGTGCTCAGTACAAGCCTGCCCAGTAAACAGCCTGAGAGACTTTGGTCAACAGGCGGTCTAGAAAAAAATTACCGATTAATCATATCCTGCAAGCAAGGACTCCAGTTCGACAGCCTACCTCAGTTCCCTCAGGGAGCTAGGCAACCCTGATTCGGAACCCTCAGAGTTGGCCATTATTCAGGGGAAACAGGTAACCAAGCAATACAGTGGTACCTCAGGTTACATACGCTTCAGGTTACAGACTCCGCTAACCCAGAAATAGTACCTCGGGTTAAGAACTTTGCTTCAGGATGAGAACAGAAATTGTGCTCTGGCGGCGCGGCGGCAGCAGGAGGCCCCATTAGCTAAAGTGGTGCTTCAGGTTAAGAACAGTTTCAGGTTAAGTACGGACCTCCGGAACGAATTAAGTACTTAACCCGAGGTACTACTGTATAGGCAGACTCCTTCAAAAAATAAATGCCTAATTTATACCTTTCTGAGAACCAAAGGGGCATTAAAAGCATGAGCAGTGGGCGGGAAGATGCCTTTCTTCACTAATGAGGATGGGCATAGACAATTCTGGATTGAGGAAAACTGCATCTTTGTGCTACAAATGGGTCACTGTGTGTGTAGTTTATGAGAGGTGGTGGGTGGATGTGTTCTAAATGTGTACAAGTGAGACCTGGAACAAAACGCTGCAACACAGGAGATGCTGACCACTCCATTCCATTCCTGCTCTCTCCTTTCTCCCAGTTTTCCACCCCCCCCCCCAAAATAGCTAGCCACCATTCTGGGCTCCATCCTGAAGAGTTATGTGAATTTTGTAGCACTCCCAAGCCTCCTAATACCCCTCCTTCCCTTGTGCTGGGGTTATTTTGGATACATACGCACTCATGGCCTGAATGCTGGAAATCTGACCCCTTCATCAGAATCCTTGTAATAATAATAATAATAATAATAATAATAATAATAATAATAATGGCTTTTCATTCAATTGGGATTATTTAATACATTGCCATGACATTCAGGGCTCATCCACACTTTTGTTTATCTCTGCTTTCTAGGCATGGGTATGAGAGGTTCTTCTTCTTCTTCTTCTTCTTCTTCTTCTTCTTCTTCTTCTTCTTCTTCACTATCACTATCACTATCACTATCACTATCACTTATTTATACCCTGCCCATCTGACTGGGTTTCCCCAGCCACTCTGGGTAGCTTTCAACAGAACATTAAAAACAGAATAAAACTTCAAACATTAAAAACTTCCCCAAACAGGGCTGCCTTCAGATGTCTTCTAAAAGTCTTCTCAAAGTAGTTGTTTATTTCCTTGACATCTGATGGGAGGGTGTTCCACAGGGCAGGCGCCACCACCAAGAAGGACCTCTGCCTGGTTTCCTGTAACTTCACTTCTTGCAGTGAGGGAACCGCTAGAAGGCCCTCGGCACTGGCCCTCAGTGTCCAGGCTGAACGATGGGGGTAGAGACGCTCCTTCAGGTATACTGGACCAAGGCCGTTTAGGGCTTTAAAGGTCAGCACCAACACTTTGAATTGTGCTCGGACCTTCCGACCTTCTGATTGGCAAGTGCTCGGAAACGTACTGGGAGCCAATGTAGGTCTTTCAGGACCAGTGTTATGTGGTCTTGGCGGCCACTCCCAGTCACCAGTCCAGCTGCCGCATTCTGATTTTGCTCTTCCTGAAGCTCAGATATATCTGCATCAGCATGCTGAATGATAGCCATGTTGATTTCAACTTGGGGTGGGTAGGAGGCTTTTAAAAAAAGAATAATCTCATGGCGGGAGAAAACAGCCACGTGAAATCAAGCTTCAGAAAAAAAAAAATTATTGTATATTGCTGCAAGCTTTTGCGAATCTAATATTTGCTATGGCATAACATGCACAGTTTAAACTGATAAAAAGCAGATGCCGGAATACTGATTCCACTGAATTCTTTCTCTGATTAATTCCATTCTAAGCCTCCTCTTTTGTGTTTCAGGACATACATCTGGACAAACATGGACAATATGTCCTTTAAGACTATTCTGACTTCCCCTGGGCCCTTTCCTCTCTAAGCATTTTGGGAACGTGATTTTTAGGCGCAGTCCATTGAGAAACTCTTTGACCAAGGCACTTTGAAATGAATGGGGCTTAAAGAAAAACTTTGCTGTTGCACAACAAGAGTGTGTGTGAGAGGGGGATTTGCTCAGGAGATGTAGATTTGTGGACTGTGCTCCTAATCAACAGCAGAAGTTGGGAAATAATCTCATTAAGGTGCAAGATTGCCGCAAGCATTGGGAATGTGTTACGGGGTTCTCTTTTTGAACCAGAAATTTGTTCAATATGCTGGAGGAGTGAACTCATTATCTAATGTTTTGTCAGGGACTGTAGTTTGACATCACAATCATCTCTCCAGCATTATCCCAACGCTTCCAAGTTTATAAATGGGTGAACTATATTTGGCAATCTTGTTTCTTCTGTCAGTGCATCTGGAACCATTTAGGATGGATCCTAACAAGTGTGTAACCTGAGGAAAATTTAATCCATGAGGCTTTCAAAACAAAGGTCCATAAAACATTTTCAAAAGCTGGAGGCATTTTATGATTCTGACCGCTATGTGGAACTGGGCACTTGTTACAAAATAAAACATCTGAACATATTAGCTTTAATAGACAGATACAGTGCTTTTTTCCCTTAAAAAAAAAAGGTTTAGGGGTACTCTCATCTTCACTCAAGAAAATCACCATCTTATAGTTCAAATCGGGGGAAATAAACACAGCCTGGCATGCTCTGGTCCATGGGGTCACGAAGAGTCGCACACGACTAAACGACTAAACAACAACAAATACAGTAAACGGACAAAAGTACAAAGATTCACAAAATGTTTAGGGGTATGCATACCCCTGCGTACCCCCAGAAAAAAGCACTGGATAGATAGATGATGATAGATAAATAGATAGATAGATAGATAGATAGATAGATAGATAGATAGATATAGATAGATGATGATAGATAGATAGATAGATAGATAACAAGTTTCTAGTACATAAAGGACTGTGAAGATAACTTTGGCAATGCCTGGTGAAATCATAGAGCCTGGGATATATGTATGCACAGAGCTGGTCAGGGGTAAGTCATGATTTGCAAATTTATTTGCTTCTTATCAAGGCTTTTCGAGACGTGTCCATGAATAAAATTTTGCAAAATAAAGAAATAGATGCACATTGGTTAATTATATATCACAAAATTCAGCTCCCTCTTTGGCACAAAATCTGAGTAACGTTGGCACATAAGTGTTGCTTTGTTTATTGATTTATATTTAGCATCACAACCCTGCCTATATCAAGCTAACAGGACATGTGTGTCGTGAAAACCTTCTCAAGCTTCAGATACACTGCTGGGATAAGCCTCCTGGATGCTACAATAGTTTTATTATTGGCAACTCTAAATCAAGGTAGTCAGAAAAAAGATCTAGAACTACTGGTAGATTTCTAGGTGATTTCCAGCAGATTGCCAGGGATTTTTTCCCCACAATGAATTGACAGCTGCAACAAAATGACCCCCTCCAAAAAACCACCAAAAAAACCCTGTGATGATGTTAGTGTGCATTAAACTGCTTTTGTAAACCACCTTGTGAGGGCTATATGCCCCTTAAAAGAGGGCAAGTAATAGGTTCCATTAACTATTCTGGAGGATCCGATTTTGGAAAGCACAGCATAGATTTTCCAGGTTATAGTGAGAAAAGCCCCTGACTTTTGGGTGTTGGTGCCAGTCTAAGCACTCATTTCTTCTCCCATAGATGCCAAGTTAAGGTGTACCCTTGTCATTTGTTTGAGCCACATTTACCTGTTCTGTTGGGTAGCTATCCAAGTGCATTGGGTACAAGTGCATTGAAAAAGCAGAGCGATGATATCCATCTAATCCACCCACCCACCCACCATCTTTCCTAATATGAATGCATAAGCTTGCTCTACCACTTGCTGTGTGATATGTGGAAGTGAAGTACCTAACTTGCCTTTTAATGCGGATTTTCTAGGGACCTGCTAGCCAGTCTGAATATACGACAAAGTGCAATGGATTCTCCCTCGCATCCCCATCCTTCCTCTGCCTATCCATCTCTTGTGCGAGCTCTCCTAAAGCCTGGCACCAAAGAAAAATGTGGACCGTCTAGCAACAGAAGGGCTGTTTCTGTTTCTGCCAGAGTGCTAAGCCATTGCAGTTGACCTATTCTAGACAGATGCTCGTCCTTTTCATAACACTGTTATCGTGATTTCAGCAGCCTGGGCTGCTTTGATTTATCAAAGGCTTTCAGAGACACTCGTCTCAAAGAGCAGAGGCCATCGCTGTGCTCTGAAGTAATTACCAGCCTTACAGAATTTTGTCCTGTGTAGTCATTTCACCACCATAGGCAACACATCCCACTAGACAGCATAATAGCTCTTGAATTCACTCTGTGGCCATTTCCAGAAGCCCAAACATCCCTTGATTCATAAATCTAACTTTTCACTCTGTGGCTCTGCAATCCCTGCATTCTGACTATCTGTTTAGTGTTCAGGGATGTGGATTGTGCCTGCGGTGCAAAAGACGTTACAGCAATTTCTGTAGCCTAAGCCAAAAATGATCTGATCTCATATTCAGAAATCCCATCCCTGCTCCCCAAAGATTTTGCTGGAAGTCTGATTGCATTTTGCACATTCTCCCCTTTTCTGTCCAGTTTCTTTTGGGCAATATTTTTATGTGCTGGTTCTCACAACCTGGTACAACAACCCGCCTGCAAAGACACAGAGCTGGAACAGATACTTCCTTTTGTGCTTCCTTTCTTGCCTAGAGAAGATAACCCTAGAGAAGACTCTGCTAGAGATCCCAAGACTCTCCACAGGAGTTACAGTTCCCAGAGCTCCTTAGATAAGACCCATGGGAGGAACTAAGCAGGTTTGAAATTTATTCACCATTACATATATAGTGCAGACGTTGACTGAATCACAAGACAAGAAGACAGTAAAAAATTCAAGCAAACCCTTGAAACACGTTCTATGTGTGAGAGAGTTGCTCTCCTACAAAACAATGGCTGTTCATCAAGTTCACAAGTACCACAACTCTTTTCAGATTTCTACTACTTCTTTCTAAATCAGCCATCAGGTATATGAAAGACAAATAAACCTTGCTAAAATACATAGATAGTGGGATGATAGTAAAATTAACTCTATTGTTTTGGGGTTTTGTTTTTTCTAAGTATGTCCTTGACTGTACACTGTTTTCTTTCTTTCACTCTGCTAACTCATTCACCTCCAATTCCAATGTTTACTCCCCACCCTTCACAATACTTTGGACAAGCATTTGGTGTTTCCTGTGTGTGGAGGGGAAAAGCTTATCTGTTTAAATGTACAGTGGTACCTCGGGTTACATATGCTTCAGGTTACAGACTCTGCTAACCCAGAAATAGTGCTTCCGGTTAAGAACTTTGCTTCAGGATGAGAACAGAAATCGTACTCTAGTGGCGCGGCGGCAGCGGGAGGCCCCATTAGCTAAAGTCGTGCTTCAAGTTAAGAACAGTTTCAGGTTAAGTACGGACCTCCAGAACGAATTAACTACTTAACCCGAGGTACCACTGTATAAACATTTTCTTTTTAAAAAAACAACAACCCTGCCAATCATTTTCTTTATTTCTTTTCACTGGAGGCATGCTCCTGGCTGGCGATGAGTGGCTTTGGGACTGCCGCAAGGGCCAACCAATCAGTGCTTTGCACAGCCAGATGAGCAGGGGTGGGGTGCGGGGTGAGAAGGTGGCATTGTCATACCAGCCAATCAGCACTCTCTGCCATTGACTTCTGCAGGGAAACAGAAAGAACTGTAGATGTTTTCAGTTCTAGGGAAAAGGAGCAAGTACAGAACCACTGCAGGCTCCCCACTCAACCTATTCGTTTTTGTAATTTCTTCCCATATGCCTGATAAAAACAGATGACATGAGATCAACTTTGGCCCATGAAAACCTAATCTAGAGCTGATTTTAGCCTTGTGAGAATTACCGTATTTTTCTCTCTATAACACTCACATTTTTTCTCCTAAAAAGTAAGGGGAAATGTTTGTGCGTGTTATTGAGCGAATGTGTGGTCCCTGGAGCCGACTGGCCCGAGTGCAGGGGCAAAAATCAGATCACGCACTGCAGAGAGGAGGCTGCTGCTTTCCTGCATTCTGCCTCAGGGTCTTATTGCCCACCCTCTTCTGTTTTCAGTTGCTTTGTTTACAAAGTTGTAAAAGCTGTTTTCGGTTGCTGTGGTTACAAAGCACAGATCCACATGGATTCTCAGGATTTTTGCATTGGCCTACCCCAAACTCACCGTCAAATCACATGTCTGTGGCCGCAGCATGAAGCACCAAAATGATACACCCACTGTTTCATTCAGAATTTTTTTTTCTTGTTTTCCTCCTCTAAAAACCATGTGCGTGTTATGGTCAGGTGTGTGTTATAGAGTGAAAAATATGGTAGATTGGATCGGGTGTCATACTCATGACTGAATATAGTATCTTTAAAATATTCATTGCTTCCTTAGTGGTTTTCCTTCCTTTTCTGGAATGGTTTTGCAAAGTTAAGGGAAAGATTAACCTCTTAATACACACTAAATGAAGCCAAAATTAATATAGGTTTGTCGTGTTCCACTGTTACGAAAACTGCCTGGTATTTAAACACAAGATTACATAATCTAAAACATGCTGGGTGCTTAACACTTAAAATACACACCAACTATTTTCATCCATTATCCATGTAAGGTTTCTCAGTCCTGTTTAGCATTTGTTTTTGCAAAATTAAATTTAAGATATTGAAATCCAAGTTTGCTTGCTATATTGGCCAGGCAATTATTGTTTGGCATTCAAGAATTATATGAGACACTGCAGGCTGTGATTTAGCCCTAGCTCTTAGAAAACATTTTGTAAACTGCCTCTAAAATTTACTTGCATATGTTTGTATTAAGTATTAATGAAGTTTCTATTCTTAACAAAGAAGACCCATCTTCATGGTATGCTTTATATGTTATATTTCTGCTAACCAGTGCTGAATACAAGAATTTGGTAACTTTATAGATCTCATTTTTTTTATTGTGTAACTGTTTTGCACATTTTCCTGCTTTTTCTTTTGTAACTTTATTACGAAACAACAACGCAAACCCCCAAATAAAGCAAAATTGAAATAAGAAAGAAAAAACCCAGAAGCCATTCTACAGCCCAAATAAGCCAACAGTCATCTTTACTAGTAAACCTTTTTGGTCAAAGTTCAGTCACATAAGTTTCTGGTGCTTTGCTTTCTGCATAAGTGAGATCCTTCTCAACCATGGAGCCCTTCAGTCAGATTCCCAAGTATGAATCTGGCCTGTATTGTCAGGGGTTAAATTATTGTGAGATGAAATTAATGCAAAATGCAAAGACTTTCAGTTTCCCCAAGGGAAGAGGTGTTATGCATTCTCATAGTGAAGGTTCTCCTGCATAAAGCTACCAATTACATATTTCCTCATGGCTACATAGGAATGAAGTTCAGGGTTTATCTCTGCCTGGACAATCACAGCTTCTGAGTGAATGTGTGCACAAGTCAAGCACTTGTGTGCAAGACTATCACAGAGCACACACAGATTGCATATTGATTCCTAGGAAGAAGTGCCTTCCATGTAGGGGTGTCCTTAATGCTTAAAGCAACAGTTATTACTCTGTGATCACGGGCAAGTCACTGTCTTTCTCAGCTTAACCTACTTCTTATCCAAGGTTGAAGAGGTTTTAATGACGGGATAATGGATTGGATAACAGATTGGATAACTTCTCTCTCTCTCTCTCTCTCTCTCTCTCTCTCAGAGCTATTCATCATGAGCCTCTGAGGTGCCACAGTATTTGGGGCATCTGTGTTGCCACAACTTGAATAAAATGGTCACCATTTGGCAATTTGACTCAATTCAATTGCTGTGAGGATGGATGAGATAGTGAAGTCCTAAAAAATGCTGTTTACATATCCTCAAATACTGATAATATACACAAAGAACTTTGCGTATCCCACAAGCATTGATTACTGAGGTGATATAATACAATCGCACAACCTTGCTGGGAGTTTTTGCCCACGATGGAAAGATTTGTATCCCAACTTTGCCATTTTAGGTACTGCCTGTGATTTTAGTTCTAAGACTCCAACTCCTTAGGCAGCTCTTCCACCAATGAGCTCCTCTTACAGACCACAAACTAGCATTGAAATCAATGGTCTTAAGTGCATCTAGCTCTGAGCTTGGATTGCAGCCAAAATGTTCTTCCTAATGTTTAATTTAAAACTACTGCCCTCTAATTCAAACCTGCTGCCTGGAATATCCATTCCTTGTATGTGATGAACAGTTGTTCCCTCTCCACCTTCAGATTTTGAATGTTTTCTTAAGGCTGCAGTGTTCAGTTCATATGACGCTGCCTCTATGATAACGTCTGCATATGGTGTTCATCATTGTAAGTGTGTGATAAGCTCCCTAAAGAATGAGCCCAGAGTGCTAGGCCCTTATTGGCTAAAGGAGTTTTAAGGTACAACTCAGGAAGGCATCTCTAGCTAATGAGGAACGGCATGTAGCTAAGCAGATCAAGCTACATGGTGATGCCACAAAGCCAATTCAGGGTGAGGGCATTGCTTCCTGCCCTCACTCTGAGTGGGCAAATCCTTTTTACTTTTGTAAAATAAAAAAGCCCCGTATTTTGGTTCATTCCTAATTGTAGTAGCCACCTGTCATGTATGCTTTAGATAAGACATCTGCATTGAAGGGTGCTGAACTATAATAATAAGAATCTAACAATAAGTTATTTGTACCCAGCCCATCTGGCTGGGTTTCCCCAGCCACATTGGGCGGCTTCCAACAAAAGATTGAAAAATACATTAAAATGTCAGACATTAAAAACTTCCCTAAACAGGGCTGCTTTCAGATGACCCTTGGGGTCCCTCTATTAATTCTATTATTCTATTTAAGAGAGCACATCTGAGCCAGGATGGTACAGCAGACAGGATGTTGGACTGAAGAGTGGGGAGAACTGGGTTCAAATTTCCATTTAACCACAGGAAGGTAGGAATGTGCCTTACACCAGGTCAGACTATTTGCCCATCTAGCTCAGAACTGTCTGCATTGATTGGCACCAGGGTCTTTCTCAGCCTTACCTGGAGCTTGAACCCAGGACATTTTCCATTTAAAGCAGATGCTCTCCCACTGAGCTACAGCTTTTAGGTAAGCCATGAAGCATACTAGACAATAATACACAGGTCATATTCTTCAGCTGCTGATTCTATTTCCCAGGGACAGTCCCTATTTTCTGGAACCTGTCCCTGGATTAACCATTGCCCATATTATGTCCTTATATCCCTTTTGCCATTTGGAGAAATGCTCTTAAAACCTTGTCACTATCTTGATAATCATGGTTCCTTACAGATACCTTGAAACTTCTGTTCCTTTAATAACTTTGGGTAAGGGTTTGTTGCTGCTGCTTTTGGGGAATATTTCATAAGCCACTAGCCTTTATAGCACCCTTTCTCAACCTGTGGGTCCCCAGATGTTGTTGAACTACAACTCCCACCACCCGTAGCTAGCAAGGCCAGAGCTCAGGGATGATGGGAGTTGTAGTCCAACAACATCTGGCAACCCACAGGTTGAGTACCGCTGCTTTAGAGGCTAGGAAAATGAGATAAAAGTCAGGGAGCTATAGCTCAACAAGATTTGGACAGACCTCGAGTAACTCTGTGGCTGATAAGGATTTGAATCCAGGGCCTTAGCACAGCACCATGCTGCTTCTCTTGTGATCACTTATGGCATGCTCAAATGCAGATGATACAGCGAGTGACATGGACCACAAATTCTCCCCAAATCTGTACATCAGTGGAGCTGTTGAATTATTTACTGGTGAGAGAGGCAAGCTGCAAAAGCCAGCCGAATACAATTCTGAGTACTGCTTTTCTTCTCGACGTGCCTTCACAACAGCCTCTCCACATGACCTAGTTCTCCAGGAGGGAAGCAATGATCAATTACCCAGCTGCAAAATGTGCAGGCATGAGACGAGTGAGGGAGCCAGCTGCGTGAGAGAGCTGCTATCACACAGGTACTACTCGTTTCAAACCACATGCATCCTGCTTTGAGGGCACACATGCGTTGACCAGAGTAGCTCCAAAGTGAAGGGGAAAGGGGAGGGGAGGTTAGGAAGGGATCTGGGAAGTGTTCCCTAATTAGGATTTATTTGTGCTCTTTCCCTCCCTCTCCCTCTCCCACTCTCCTCCACCTCAGTCTCCTTCATTGGCCTCTTCCTGTCATACAGTGACTTATTAGGACTGCATGGGTGTGTGAAAGGACCCTTTACAAAACCCCTCCAGCATCTTGGAGGAAAACAAACGGGATCTTAAGAAAATAAATAGGTGATAAATGATGTACACAAGACCAAAGCAGGAAAAAAAGTCAGAGGAGCCAGAGGCAGGTTTATAGTCCAATGGACTGGTTTCAAAAATTGCCATTTCAGGGGAACAAGATGAGCATCCAAGAAGTTGGCTGAGCAGGACATCCCTTTGCAGAAGCTAAGCTGATTCTTCCTCAACAGGGCTTCTTCTTCCATGTATTGAATCCTTCTGGCTTTAATAATGCTTTCTACCAATTACCTGGGATGCAAGGTTGGGCAACAGATCAATCTATACCTGACTCCTCTATTTAAATAATGTTGCTATCTTGGCTCCTCTCCAGTCTGTGAAACATGGCTACATTTGACATATGCGTGAAGCGTCACTGGGGCTGGATCTAGACATATCCAAAAAAAAGTTTCTGGTGTCACAGTGTTATAACACATTCAGGAGATGATGGTGCAGATTAGTGTCAGAGAATGCACAGGGTTGCCATCGTGGGGGCAAGCAGAGCAGTTGCCCTCTGCTTCCCATTTACGCCACAGTACCAATTCTGTTTCTAGTTGATATAAAATAATTCCAACCAATGTCCTTCTAAAATAATATATCGTGCAGCTCTTTTTTCATTTAAAATTACATCTGTAAAAAGCAGGAGTTTGGGATGTTACTGAAAGTATTCCAATGAATTCATGAACATCAAGAGTCAAGATGCATTCAGTGAGCTCGTTCACAGAAACACAGAACTGTAGAGTTGGGAAGGACCCTGAGGGTCATCTAGTCCAACCCCTGGCAATGCAGAAACCTGCCATGAACAAGTAAATTGCTCCCACTTCGCTCTACTGTGTTCCCCCTGGCTTATGCTGTGGGAAAACAAGCCATGATCCCTGACTTGGCTTTATGTCTGAACTAGGGATTGTGATTTGTTTTGCTCCAAACAAACTTCAATCTGCAGTCAAAGTTTGTTGAGAGACAACAATAAGTGAGGGATCGTGCTTCATTCCTCCCCAGAGCAAGTGGGGAGGGAAAATGATCCAGCTTGGTGTGTGGATGATAAAATAGTAACTATGGTTTACTGTGGTGTGCTAACTAGGCCAGTGACTATAGGTATAATACCCTAGTCCAGTCCTTTCATAGTGTGAGTGATGGGTGGGAGGATTTCAAGGCAGTACGAAAAGCAGGAATGCCAAGTAAATAAAGTTTGGAAAGAGAAAGGGTGAGAGAGAAAAAGAAGAGATTTTCTCAGTCGCATGGATGCCTGCAAGACATTTTCCGGAGGTGGGCAAAAGTGGAACACTGAAAGCAACTTCAACAAACAATGAAAAGAATAGTGCCTGATTTAGAACTGCTATAAACTTACTACAGTGGTACCTTGGTTCTCGAACACCTTAGTTGCCGAACAAATTGGCTCCCGAACGCTGCAAACCTGAAAGTGAGTGTTCTGGTTTGCAAACATTTTTTGGAAGCCGAATGTCTGAAGTAGCTTCCGCTTGGGTGCAGGAAGCTGCTGCAGCCAATCGGAAGCCGCACCTTGGTCTTCGAACAGTTTCAGGAGTCAAACGGACTCCCGGAACGGATTAAGTTTGAGAACCAAGGTACCACTGTATGTGGATGGCCATGTCAGTCGTTTGTGTTCTTAGGATTTTTATCAGTGTTAACATGTTATAGGAAGCACTGGTTAATAAGACAACATCTGCTTATTGTTTATTTCTTTTCCATTATTCTCTACAAGCTCTTTGGTAAGAAGTGTCTCTGCTGCTTCCATGCGCAAGAAGTAGAATTACGAAGTGAGCCTGACTTAACACACTGAGCGTGCGACCCTGTACTCTCTATAAAGCCAGTTCAGGGCCCTTAGCATTGTGGCATGAGCACTGCTCCACCGGCAGAGATGAAGGTATGCCAGCAGGACAACAGCTATTCCGCCGGAAATCCCCTGTGCTGGCATAGATGTTCTGCCGGCAACGTGTTGCTAGCGGAGTTGGAGGAAAGATGCATGCCGGGGGTGAGTGCAGACACATCTCATCCAAAGCCTCTTCGTTTCCTTGATGTGCCCACAGAAAGTGCACAGCTGTACACCCGCCCTGGGTCTGGCATATTTTGTTCCCTCCCATTGTCCGCGCGAAGGAAGGAGAGAAAAACTGGCTCCAGCAACATCTCCCATCTTGCCAACAGTGAAACAGGAGGCCATCAATGCATGGTAGGATCACTTCACCCTACCTTGTTTTCCCTTGCAAACAAACAGTGCTGTTTGGCAGCAGGCTTTTGTTAAATTTCATGGAAAGATATATTGGTTACATTGCCAGATGTATTCTTTTCAGTCTGTAGACTGAATGGCCTTGCTGCACCATTCACACATCAATTCCTGCCTTCATCTATTCTGAAGGTTGTTTTTGAAGGCCACTGTACTCTTCCAAGTTGTTTGCTCTGGCGTAATCCCTATCTAGCTTTACTTCAGAGCAACTAGTCTAAAGATATCAACCTACGTTTTCATCCAAGTATTAGTTTATTAGGACCATTCAGACTGAAATACTGTTTAATAATATTAATAGTATTGTGAATTCATTGAACATGGTGACAGAACACAATTCATGTGTTAATATATTTTACTGTACTACTATTATTAGTAGTAGTAGTGGTAGTATTATTATTATTATTTATATGTTCAGTTTATAACCCCGCCTTTCATCAGATTGATCTCAGAGCAGATTACAACATGAAACCATCAATAAAAATCTTAAATGCAACAATTAAAAGCATCCAATTAAACCTCCCCCTCAAGCAAAAGTATACAGCGGGGAATAAAATCTGGTACCTTAACTCAATACTCATGAAAAGCCTGGGCAAATAGGCGTGTTTTTAACTGGTGCTGATTTACTACCCAAGAAAGATGTGCAAGGCAACGGGACTACTGCCAGTCTAAATGTTTTATAGATAGTAGCCATGCCCAGTGCCATAGTGTGGCATTTTCCTACTTGAAGTGGAGGCCCTGTTCCTGCAGCGCCAACATTATAAAAAGCCTTGCTGCACCATTCACACATCAATTCCTGCCTTCATCTATTATCCAGTGTGCACACATACAGACATTCACGATGCCACCAGAAGCAGGTTTCTTCACACTGCTACCTGGCAGGGCCAGCTCAGTGTATACCTTGAGATGTTTTTGACTGGTTGTGAGGGCTGCATTGGAATCCCTGCTTGCTCAGCCTTCTTCAGCTAGATGAAAAAGCCCTTCAGTATCAAACTACAGTGGTACCTCGGGTTACATACACTTCAGGTTACATATGCTTCAGGTTAAAGACTCCGCTAACCCAGAAATAGTACCTCAGGTTAAGAACTTTGCTTCAGGATGAGAACAGAAATCGCGCGGCAGCAGCAGGAGGCCCCATTAGCTAAAGTGGTGCTTCAGGTTAAGAACCGTTTCAGATTAAGAATGGACCCTGGAACGAATTAAGTATGTAACCAGAGGTACCACTGTACAGCATTTGATCAGCAGAGGTAACGGTTCTCCCCACCCCAAACCAACCAGAAGACGGATCTTTTGCAGTTGCCATTTGGCAAATATTCAGGTGTACCCTGATATTGTGCATGGCTCATCATATGTTCAGTCTGTGCTTCAGCCAGGGTTTGGAAGCCTTGAATTGTGAAGACACCTTAACACTTGGATAGTGGTCTGTTCTGGAATCACGCTGAATGCATTCGCAAGATCAAGATGCACACACAGAGATTCCTGAAGAAACCGTTAAAATGGTTGGCCTTAGTTGTGGAACACACACAACTTCAGCTTTCTTAGAATTCTGTCACTTGGAATTAATGGGCCTCACTTTGTAACAATAACTATATTTGGAATTGGATTGTAGGTCTCTCAAACTTGAGAAAACGTATCTGTTTTTAGCAGGATTTATTATATTTTGAGCCATTTCTACTGTGTTTTTCAGTGTCAAAGGTACAAGTCTTGCGAGGTAAGCTTGGCTGAGGAGTACTGGTTCAGCTCAAATGTTGTGGCTGAGCACCCAAACATCTCTCTGCTCTGTCACATTGCCGCATTTAGCACCTAGCCGTACACTGGAAAGCAAAAAATCCTTCTTTCCTGACTATTGGTTTCTAGTTAGGAATGGTTTTCCTGTTGACACAATGACCCAGAAATAACATTGCTGCTGTATGTAGGAGTTAGTCTTGTGAGAAGTAAAGGAGAAAATTATTTTTTAAAGCTCCTCTTCTATATCTGAGAAATCTAAACTAAGAGCAGATTATCCCCTGACGCAAATTTTTGTTCCTTCTCCTTTCCCCACTAAGTGATGTTTAGATCTGTTGAGCGATATCACGAACAGCAGTTGATGATCACTTAATCTTTCTTAAAACGCTGTCGTGTGGACCCCTGCTTGGAAATTTCAGCTTGAGCGCTGTAAGAAGCAAGGTACGCGACAATGCTTCTGTCTTCCAGCTCCATGGCTCATTCTTTTGTACCGTTATTCCTTTTCTCCGACTTCCTCAGCTAAGTTGTAATAACATTTTGAAGCTGTTTTGTACAGGCACTCAACGACTCCACTGTCAATTCTCTACAGGTATCAACTGTTACCTGTACGTGCATTATGAATCTAATTGCCATTGGTTTGGTATAACAGCAAATCTGAAGAGGTAGGGACACTGCAGCAATCTGCCATATTCAATTTCTCATGCGGATATCGTTGTGCCACTGGTGTGGACACTAATCCTGGACCTTCCTGGTGTGGCATTTTATCTTCTTTACTTTCCTGTGGGGGGAGTATGCCTAAATAATTGGCATATGGATGTTCAATGGAGAGGGGAAACACAAGAGGCCGAATGAGCATCTGGGTACAAATATCTATCAACGCTGCATTCTGATACGCATTCCGATACACAAATAGCTCAACTAGTTACGTGTAACTACATGCAGCTAGACCAGGATTGGGCCATATATGGGTTATGAATCACAAACAAGCAAAACAATGTTTTTTTCCCCCACGTATGGCTCGTACTTTCCAGGATGAACCAGGTGCATGTGTTTGCTTGCCGACCCACCTTTGATTTCCTTCTCATATGCGCTTATGGTTTCTCACATGCGCTTATGATTCGAGGCATATCAGCAACATGGAATGGAAATTGCACAACTGGCACATGTATCTGCGCATCCACATGTGTCGGCTCACTCTATAAAGTGCCCTTGTTTGCATGATGGTTTTTTTCAAAAGGAGGAAAAAGGGAAGTTAGAAGTAATTCAGAAAAGCAAGAATATATAAAAAAATTCCTTCCAGTAGCACCTTAGAGACCAACTAAGAATATCTAAGATACTACCGATACTTTCTCTAGGCAACTGAGAGCATGAGGTCTTCAAGGTGCACACAAACGACCTCTCAAAATTCTCCATCCTTATTTGTGGAAAATGTTCAGGGAGAAATACTGGCTCAGATCTAGCATGGGGAGGAGAAAAAGAACAGAGGTTCCACACATTTCCTAGCATTCCCTCCACTGTTCCTTTGAAAGAGCCTTTAAGGGGAGCTCAGTGTTTTTGCTCTCCACAGGGCAGCTGCATTTACTCTTTCTCGCTGCTCCTTGCACATGGCAAACGGGTAATCTGACATCTTTACTATGAGCATATGCTTCGGTTTTGCACTCCACCACAAACCACACTTCTCGTGGCCAGAGGGGATCTGTATTGCTTCCTTTGCCGTCTGTCACACATGGATCTGCATTTAATGTTGACCTGCCATATTGAAATATAAAGTTGACCTGCTGCTGCTGTAACTGACTTCAGGTCAGTGAAAACCAGCTGCCTGATAAGAATCTAGGAATCCAGAATCTAGGAATTTGGAAATGGAATACTGGGTCTGCCCTACTGTTGTTAGGTTGCCCCAGAAGATAGTGTTATGTATTTTATGACCTATGGATCATAGCCCCAAATTGGTAGAGCATGAGACTCTTAATGTCAGGGTTGTGGGTTCGAGCCCCACATTGGGCAAAATATTCCGGCATTGCAAGTGGTTGGACTAGATGACCCTGGCAGCCCCTCCCAACTTTACAATTCAGTGATTCCATGTTTGAAAGATAGCTGTTATGCATACCCAGGAATCTGTGTAAATTAAAAAGCTGGCATGTCATTTTCTGCTACCAGTATGGGATATACTGGTATGTATGAATGGGCAAATATATCTTCCTGTAATCTGAGTGTGCTTGGTGTTTTCATAAGGTGGGAACCTGAGGCTGTGAGTCAGCGAGTCAGCAGCCCAGAACCTTGGACCCTGGACAACGGCACAGCAAGAGGGTTAAGAACGACACTGCTAGACACACACACACACACACACATTCCATTTTGTTGAGATGCAAGGCCACTGCTGGCCCTCCTCGATCCTATTGCTGCTGCTGCACTGCACTGTGCTGTCTCTTCCTCCCACCTCAGGTGTACTTTTTACACTCCTGCGTCAGAACCTTGCCATGGGCTGCACCATGTATGCCCACTATGGCATATATGGATGACCAACCCATTGCTTACTATGACAGCGATACACAAGAGGAAAAAGCTTGCAGTGCCCCGGATGCAAAAAGTGGAAAGGTTGTTTAAAAAGAGAGAGTAGGATTTTGTTTTTCTCAGGGAGAGCTCTACCCGAGAGGTTATCAGAGGGAAATGGTTTTAAATTATTGATTAATGATTATTATAGACAGATAAAAAAGGATCTGCTCTACCTGATTATTTTGCGGATAGGTTATAATAATATATAAGCGTCTTCGCAGAAATTGGTACTTGTACAGCTGATGTGAAGGGAGATGGGAGATGAAATAGTCTTGAAATATGATTGGGTTTAATTTTATTGAATGATGAAATGAAAGTTGGAAAAGCTAATGTGCTTGGAGCAGCAATGGACGGAGGGAAAAAGAAGGAACATCTGGGAGGGGTGGGAAGTCAGCTTTTAAATTTGTATTAAATTTGTATTAATTTGATGGCAATTTTTAATAATAATAATAATAATAATAATAATAATAATAATAATTTTTATTTATAGCCTGCCCTCCCCAGCCAAGGCTGGGCTCAGAGCGGCTTAATGGAAAATCAACAAAAAATAATTGGCAAGAAATGGAGAAGGATGATGCCCAGTACTGGGAAAGATATACCCAAATGTTGTATGGCTGGGAGTTGTGGTTCAAAGCCAGCCTGGAGAATTTGTGGAATAGTTACAACCAGAGCAAAGGGTTCCACACTCTGCAGCTCATGTACGGCTGAGGCGAGATGGGGGCAAAAGAGAGATTTGACAGTGTGCCCATGACGGGGGGGTGGGGGGTTTCATCAGCTCTGACAAGGACACCCTCACCTGGACGTCAGCTGATATGGAGGCCCAGATCACCAAGAGGTCCTTGGATACAGAGTTTGCCACTAACAAGTACAGGAAGGGCTACCTGGAGGAGACCTGCGTTGAGTGGCTGCAGAAATACTTGGACTATGGGAAGGAGGTTCTGCTCAGGACAGAGCCCCCAGTGGGGAAGGTGACACAGCAGGAACTTCCGGGTGGAAATCCCTCATCTGCCAAACCCCTAAAGAGATCGACACCACCTGGAGGAAGGATGTGGAGGCCGTGGAGAACAGCCCTTTATCCAGGGACATTGCTCCCAATTCTGACAGGGCCTACCATGCCTGGGTCAGCATTGACCCCCAGGTCAGAGACTGCCACATGGAGCTTGCTGGCCTGCCGAAGCCACTGGTCTTGGCCTGGGAGAAACCTGCCCATGTGGGGCTCACTGTGGGAACTACTTTGGGGGTCTCGGCTGCTGTCCTGGTGATCATCTTCATCACCATCAGGAATCAGAAGGCATCAACAAGTAGCCAGGGACCCGAGAATTCCACCAGGGCATGGCGTCAAGTTGGTGTGTGAAGTGGGTCTGGAGGGTTTGCTGTAGGGGAGAAATTAGGCTTTCTTTCACCAGGGTGAAAAAACAAAAACAAAAATAGGGCAGTTTTTCTATTTTGTGAAGCTGTAGATTTTGTAAATGTTAGCTATGTTATTATTATTATTAGAATTTATATATCACCCTATACCCAGGGGTCTCAGGCCAGGTCACATAATAAAACCATCAGCATTTTATATAAGCATCAACAGTGCATTTAACTTAAGGTATTTAGCAGGCAAAACTTTTCATGTCATGGATATGAAGGGATATGCTTTGTTTCAAACAATGTAACTTGCATAATGTATTTATTTTTATGATAAGTAAATAGAAAAGGGTAATTCTGTGTGAATTCAAGGGAGCCATTTCTGGATATATGGGTATTTTGCTTCAAAGAGAACTTGCGTAAAGGTTTGGGATGCAGTTCTGTTTTTATCCCATTTGGTCAATTGCAATGACACCGTTTATCTCTGCAAAAGATTGTAGACCTTGGAGGGTGTTTTTTTTAGCGAAGGACTATTCTAACATCATCTCCAGTTTCCTACAGAAAAACTCTGATAGGAAACTTTAAAGGAGGGGAAAGGTGAAAAGGAAACATCAGCACACATATTGAATAGATATGCGTAGCTGTCGGGCAAAGGTCTAAAATCTTCCTCATTCTTCATCAAGCTCAAGTCAATTAATTACAAGACTACTCCTTTAAGAAGTTCTGCAAACATTTCAAGCAGCTCAGAAGACAGCAGGGTTAGAGCGAATCAGTATGATAAATGGGTGGGTGAGTGACTATCTCTGGAGGCAGGTTCACTTACCTACACGTGATATGGCAGATCTATGATTGGATCTCCCAATGCTTGCCTTTTTAAACTTAAAAGCAGCCATGAGAGGCCTTGAATTAGACTGGAACACAGTGTTGCAAGAGGGGGTTAATCATTCCCCCTGTATCACTTCCCCACTTAACTCTCTCCCCCAAGCCAAACTATTACAGGCCTCAAGGAGGAGAAAATATTGGTGCCCCTGCTGTGTTTTGATGAGGGAGTTCTGAATCCAAGCCCAAAGAGGCATTTTCAATTAGCTCCAAAATTGCTTGTTGCTGTTGCCTCCCGTCTCTAACCAGCATCTCAGGCCTGATTTCCCTTCTTACCTGCAATGATTTCTCTCTCTCTCTCTCTCTCTCTCTCTCTCTCTCTCTCTTTGTGCATTTGTGACATGCCCAAGAGAGTCCTGGGCAGTTTCAGAATAACAAAACAAGGCCACTTATGGAAATAACACTGAAGAGACATTATAGCTGGGGGAAAGCCACAAACCACATGACACTTACCTGGGGGCTATTTACAAATAGGGTTTCTCACTGAAGTGCATAGGAGTAAAATAAGCTAAATACAAATGAACGGTTTTCATGGCTTGGCTGGTGAGAACCCACATCTGTTTTAAACCTATGCTTCGTTCCACCTGGATAGCCCCATATAAACACACCTGCCTTTCGGATAGATTTCTGTGACTCTCAATATCCTCTGCTGTGTAACCATTCACAATATTGTGCAGCCACCTTGCATTTAGGTGTTCCTGGACCTCCATCCCTCTGGACCGGCAACCTTCATGCCAGCCCCAGGAGACAAGTTCAGCATTATCTTTTATACTGACATTGCACCCCAGCTGATGAGCAGATGGTACTGACAAGCTTCGGCAGCCTTGTTTCGGATTTATCTTGGCTCGCAAGTTGCTTTATTTCACCCAGGAATCTGGTGTATGCTTAATTCCATTAGCAAAAAGCTAAATCAGAACCACAGAACAGAATCCCTTCCTTCGACCCTCCCCCCTCCCCTTTGCACCCACAAGGATAAGATGACTTTTCTGGCTGAAATATTGATTCTCATCAACTACAGCAACAGAGGCATTCCTTCTGCTATTTCCCCTTCTCTGGTATCTTGAAATCAAAAAGGCAGTGAAATCATTCCCAGCCAGAACTGATCAACTGGAGGGAAACAGTTGCTGCCATCCAGCCCTTGATCGATTTTGCTTGCATATTTATTTATTTTTTGGCTTCTTGTGTGCCATTGTAAATACCTGATCAGTACGGAGACCCCAACGTCCTCGCAGTTGGCGTAGACTCTGCTCCATGTCTCCTGAATCACCTTTTTCTCTGCGTCTGACATCTCTTCGCTTCTTTCCCATCTCTCAATCTCCATTTCTCCTTGGACTTTCTCCATGAAAAACAGCCAGCAAAATCTTCCAGGGAAGCCAGGAGGAAAGAGAGGGGTTTGTGAGAGTCTCTCTTTCTCTCCGTGTGTGTGTGTCCTTTTTGTGAGTGTGTGCGTGCGGGTGTGTGTGTGTGTATCCAGCAAAAAGAGATAAGGTGTTCTGTTTGTGGGTGGTGTGGCTGATACTGTTCCTGGCTTCCTCTCACTCTCTCTCTCTCTGTATGTGTGTCTGTCTATATAGAAAGAGAGGTATGTAATAAGAGATAATCAGGGGGAGAGAGAGAGTGTGTGTGATCAGATTTCAGATCTTCCAGTGCAGCCCCTTGCTGTGGTTCACTTCAGCTCAGCGTGTGTGTGTGTGTTTGTGTGTGTGCGTGTATGACTCTGAAGGGAAACTGACAAAAAGTAAAATATTCAAAGGCATTGCAAGACCAGCCTTTTTACCAATGTGTCAACGTGAGCTCACTTTTCTCTCTCCTCCCCCCGCCCTCCCTCTCCCTCCTCCTCCTCCTCTTCAGTGTGTGTGTGTGTGTGTGTGTGTGTGTGAGAGAGAGAGAGAGAGAGAGAGAGAGAGAGAGAGAGAGGTGCTCTTCAGTGTCAAATTCTCCTGTTTTGAGTATTTTATGACTTGAGATTTCTCCTTTTTTTTTCATCCTTCACCGTTTGTAAACAGCTCAGAGAAAATGGAGCATCTGAAGTGAGCAGTTAAACTTATCCCAACAGCTGGCTCAGCTGAGATAGAGCTTTCTGATTCCCACCATATTCCTTAGGAGATTGTTTTTATCAACAGCAGCAAAAATCCTTGCTACCCTGTGTCTTTTTTGAAGGGGCTGGGGCTGGGAGAAGGCGCTATTAAATAAATGTTTATCTTCCACAGAATCTGAATTATACCCGGCTTCCAAGGAAATGTTTCTAATTATAAAATATTTCCCTGCCTTCATCTAAACTGTGAATCAGATATCGGAGGAATAATCTGATTTTAAGCACGTGTGAGGAAAACATATTTGCGGATTCACTTATTGACTTTAATAATAATAATAATAATAATAATAATAATAATAATAAAGATTGGAAAGCATGGGGAGTGGTTTCCAGGCAAGGGTGGGAGAGTGGGTTTAGAAGCAAGGACAAACATTTCCGCTGTTTGGTGATGGTGAAAATGCTGTGTAGATTTTTTTGGTTTAATTCAGCCTGCATGTGTGACATTTCAACTCATTTGAGGTAAAAATAGTGGTGTTCAGTCCCCTTGCAAGTGTGTAGGAATAGACAATACATCAGAAGTTGGAAAGAAATAGATAGAAAAGGTGCAAAAACAAAACCCTCCCAAAAAGGATAGTTACAACACCATGCTAGTCTTTTGCAGCAAAAACAACCGAGAGTCTTGTGGCACCTTAAAGAGAGTCAGTGTGGTTTAGTGTTAGAGTGGGTTCTGGGAGACCTGGGTTCAAATCTCCACTTGGTGACCTTGGGCAAGTAGCTTTCTCTCAGCCTAACCTACCTCACAGGGTTGTTGTGAGGATAAAATAGGGAGGAGAATTATGTACACAATCTTGAGCTCCTTAGAGGAAAGTTGATGTATAAATGTAACAAACACTTAAAAATATTGTGGCATAATCCCATCACTAGTGATTGTCACAATATTCAATGTGTACTTAGGGCATTCAAATATTCTTACCACACAGCAGTCAAAACAGAGATGAATGTCATCTGGAGGAAGGATTGCATTTCTCAGGTACAAAACACAGCAATTTAGGTTGCAATTCTATTCACACTTACCTGGGAGTAAGTCTCATTGAGTCCACTGGGACTTACTTCTGAGTAGTGGGTTATGCTGTTTCGAAGGCCTGCTATCCTAGTAACTAGAAAACCATTTTAAAGGACTAATATCATGCTGTGTGAAACAAATATGAATTTACTGAGCAAAAGACTGCCAGTGAAGGATGTTCAGGAGTTGACTGTTCATATTTTGGATAATCTGATGTTTGACTAAATATTAGTTGCATGGCTCTACAAGGAAAGGCAGGCAGCATTCTGGAGTGGAAAGCAGGTTCAAATCCCTTCTCAAGACTAACAGGGGTCTCACTATCTCTCACCCTTTCCAATTTACAGGACTGTTGTGTGGACGAAATCTACATGTTCATTCCCAGTACCATTCTAAGCATGTTTACTCAAGAAGTTAAACCCTATTGAATTCAATCTGGCTTTCTCCCATTGTGTACACTTTCTAATTCCCAACAGCATAACTTTGAATAAAATCACAAACCTTGCTAAATTAAAGGGGTGTGGAGATAATCCCATTTGCTTCCTTAGATGATGAATTTGACCCATAAAATGAACGACCCGGGAAGTTCTTCTATCAAGATAAGTATCTTACAATAAAACTATAATAGTTTTAAAAAACAGAGGTGACCTATATCTATTGCTTATAATAAAAAATAAAATAAATTAAGCCCAAGAATCAGGAAACCTAGATTGTACCATTTTACGTTTTTAGTCGCCACAATTGTAAGGAGGCACTACCAACCTTGAAATGTGTTCTCCAGCCCACTATGGCTATCTTAGCAATTATTTTATTTTATTTTCACAGAACGAAACTGTGGAACACCGGCTTTTGAGATAAATACACTGGGGGAACCACTAGACTTTTGGTGTCCATTTAGATTTGAGGAGAACCTCCAAGCTATACACCTTTTCATTCAAGGGGAGCACTACCCCCAATACCCCACCCAGAACAGGCTGTCTCTCCAGTTCCTGGATTTGGAAACCTACCCACAGAACCTCTGTCTTAGTAGGACCCAGTCTCAGTTTGTTGGTCTTCCTCTAGCCTCCAGGCTCTGGTTCAGCAGCTGCCCAGCTTATCCTGATTCAGATGCAAAGATAAAGCTGGGAGTAATGTGTCTACAGTACTGGTGAAACCACACTCCAAATCCCTGGGTGTCTCCTTTCAGTGGTTCTGCATAGATATTAAATAGCATGGGGGACTGGGGGGTGATGGAACCTGGCAGGACCCCACAGCAGGACTGCCAAGTGGTCAAGCCAAAGTCCTCCCAAGCTACTCTCTGGCAGAAGTCCAGTACGTAGGAGTGCTCCCAACTCATTGAGACTTTCCCTAGGAGAATACCATGGTTATTGGTACCTATCATCTTCAAGAGGTTTTCCAAGATCAACAGCGTAGTTGTCTCCCCACCAGGTAAGGTAAAGGAGCCCCGGATGGTTAAGTCCAGCCCAAGGTGACTATAGGGTGTTGCGCTCATCTCGCTTTTCAGGCCAAGGGAGTAGGTGTTTGTCCACAGACAGCTTTCCAGGTCATGTGGTCAGCATGACTTAACCACTACTGGCACACAGAGTGCCGGAGTGCACGGAAACACCGTTTACCTTCCCGCCACAATGGTACTTATTTATCTACTTGCACTGCCATTCTTTCGAACTGCTAGGTTGGCAGAAGAGCAGAGCAATGGGAGCTCACCCCGTCGCAGGGATTCGAACTGCCTACCTTCTGATTGGCAAGCCCAAGAGGCTCAGTGGTTTAGACCACAGCACCACCTGCTGTCTCCTACCAAAGGTCACCCATCAGGGTACCTGAAGCTGTTTCAGCTCTGTGCTGAGGCATGAGGCCAGATAGGAATGGGCTCATCCAGCCGGACATCCCCGCAACTGGCCAGCCACCACCCTCTCAATCACCTTGAATCAGCTAAAGGATATTTGCAACAGGGTGGCAGCTGTCCACAACCTTGGGGTCCAGGGAGGGCCTATTGAGAACGGAATCAGTCAATGAGAAACTGGATGGGGAAAGAACCTGGGGGAAACAGCATCTTTCAAATAACCTTTCAGATCAAAGCATAAATCTCTGTCTTTAAACAACCACCAGCAAATGCAGGTGAGGCTTTGGTGAGTTTGAGAAATGAATGATATGAGATATTCTCTCTGCACCACCACCACACAAACAGAGAGACACACACAGAGAGCAAGACGGTCTTAAAGAATTAAAGTGACATCTTGGAAACACAAGGTTTAACAAATGAGTCTGTGGGATTACCCAGCCAGCAAAATTTGATCCAACGGAGGAGGAAAGAGCACAAGAGGCTGGGCGTTCTATGAAAGCCCAGGCAAATCCAGGGTGATAGGAAATAATTGAGGAAATCCTTCATGCAGTTGATTGCCATGACAATAGAGCAAAAGCATTTCTTATGCTCCAGAGGGCTGTGGGAAAACTTTTATTTCTCAAACTTTAGTAGGAGGAATAGATGCCTTGCAATGGGAACTGAAGCAACTATATGGGGAGGGAGGCAGAGAGAGGAGGTTGCACATACTCAGTGTAAGTTGCCCCTTACAATGAGGGGGTGGAGAGTGCCATCATTATTTGCCAACACTGCAGCAACAAAATGCATGCAAAATGAAGCACTAATTGTTTTGGATGGGTGCTCCTGCCAGTGCTCTCATGGCAACTGACAGACTTTCAGGAGACTTAATGAAATCAGAGATCACTTTTGAAAGAAATTTTCTCTTCACTTGTAGGATATTGTTGCTGGCAAATATTACCAGTTGTACCTCTTTCCTCATATCAAGCCACAGTCAACAGCTGTTTGAACAAAAGGCCACTTGGGCCAATATTCAAAAGTGCAAGTTGACACAAGCTATGAGTAGATGATTTGCACAGAATGAACCCTGTGACAACATTATTAGCAATTCTAAAAATCCACATTTAGGCGTTAATTTTATCAGGCCAACCAAAATGTTATAAGATAGCATGTGATGATTCAAGTTCTCCTGAA
The DNA here is from genome assembly GCF_965153285.1 of Podarcis tiliguerta. NCBI lineage: Eukaryota > Metazoa > Chordata > Lepidosauria > Squamata > Lacertidae > Podarcis > Podarcis tiliguerta. The sequence goes on along the minus strand of NC_139535.1, from coordinate 87,200,488 downwards.
TTCTTTATCAGGATAGATGGTAAACAAAACAGGGCACTCCACCCATAGCTTCAACATCAGCCAACTTTTCTCCTCACTCCTCTCTGTCGTTATGTTTACCATCTAGCCCAAGGAAGAAATCTGGATAACTCTAGAACTTGCACACTATATTTTGTAACATTTTGGCTGGCTTACTTAAGACATTGCTAACATGTGAATTTTGGAATTTTCCTTGTGGGCCAACTTGGCAACCTTTTCTTTTTGAGTTAACATTAGTAACGGTAAAGGTAAAGGTACCCCTGCCCGTACGGGCCAGTCTTGACAGACTCCAGGGTTGTGCGCCCATCTCACTCAAGAGGCCGGGGGCCAGCGCTGTCCGGAGACACTTCCGGGTCACGTGGCCAGTGTGACATCACTACTCTGGTAAGCCAGAGCCGCACACGGAAACGCCGTTTACCTTCCCGCTAGTAAGCGGTCCCTATTTATCTACTTGCACCCGGGAGTGCTTTCGAACTGCTAGGTTGGCAGGCGCTGGGACCGAACAATGGGAGCGCACCCCGCCGCGGGGATTCGAACCGCCGACCTTTTGATCGGCAAGCCCTAGGCGCTGAGGCTTTTACCCACAGCGCCACCCGCGTCCTATCACTTTAAAAACAGGAGGGTCAACTGACACCTAACGGTATCACTTTAAAAACAGGAGGGTCAACTGACACCTGTGATTGAACAGATCAATGACAGAGGATCTTGGCAAACAAAATATTGGAAATGATTTCTCAGAATTTTAGAAGATGTGCACTAGTTCCACCTTTAGAAATTTGTGTTGAAAAAGTATTAAGGGCACATATTGAACCCTAAAGTGATTTAATAAATCAGATTGCAAGTTGTGGATATAAGTTTAGCTCTCAAGCTGACTAAAGGAGAATCAGCTGGTAGCTGGGTACTTTCCTGAACAGGATTAATACCTTTATTAATATCGTTCTCTTTCAAAATGGAAATTCAGTGGTATCTTGGTTTACAACCATAATCCGTTCCAGAAGTCTGCTTGTAAACCAAAACAGGTTGTAACCCACGGTGAGCTTTCGCCAATGGGGCCTCCCCCAAAAAATTGGTTGTACAGTGGTACCTCGGGTTACATATGCTTCAGTTTACATACGCTTCAGGTTACAGACTCTGCTAACCCAGAAATAGTACCTCGGGTTAAGAACTTTGCTTCAGGATGAGAACAGAAATGGTGCTCCAGTGGTGCAGCAGCAGCAGGAGGCCCCATTAGCTAAAATGGTGCTTCAGGTTAAGAACAGTTTAAGGTTAAGAACGGACCTCTGGAACGAATTAAGTACTTAACCCGAGGTATCACTGTAATCCCCCCAAAATGGGTTGTAATCCAAAAAAAAAAGGGACACTCACTTCTGGGCTTGAAGTGGTTGTAATCCAAAGCAGTTGTAATCCAAAGCGGTTGCAAACCAAGGTACCACTGTAAGACAATTTCAAGTGAGACTAGTTTCTGCTGTGAGTATCAAAGAAACATTTGAGATGAACACTTTATATTATTGGGCTCTACTTTCCTCAACAAATATTGTGCAAATATACGTAGGTATGTCCACAGTAAGATCTGTTGATGTTCTAAACAGTCACTTGGGCCAGACAGCCAAATGAGGAGATGTGAATGCCAAGGAAAGGGCATTTGGAGGGTAGGACTCAAACCAATGGATTCACGTTACAAGGAAGGAGATTCCAACTAAACAGCAGCAAGAACTTTCTGACAGCAAGAGCTGTTCAACAGTGGAACAGGCTCCCTCCTGTGGTTGTGGACTCTCTTTCATGGGAGGATGGATGGCCATCTGTCATGGATGCTTTAGTTGAGATTCCTGCATTGCAAGAAGTTGGACTAGATGACCCCCGGGATTCCTTGCAACTCTATGATTTTGCAACTCTATGAACATGGCATTATGACTGGCTGCCCATTCCTTTGTTAGGGAGTTTTGTTGCTGCCTCTTCATCAGAGCTAGTTGCTGGGAGATGGTTTCTCAATACACACAGATCTCCCTTCAGTGTTTTGAACAGGAAAGCCATTGGAAGAGGACACAGCCAAGCTAAAGGGAGCAGTTTGGAAGAAGAAGAAGAAGTTTGGATTTGATATCCCGCTTTATCACTACCCGAAGGAGTCTCAAAGCAGCTAACGTTCTCCTTTCCCTTCCTCCCCCACAACAAACACTCTGTGAGGTGAGTGGGGCTGAGAGACTTCAGAGAAGTGTGACTAGCCCAAGGTCACCCAGCAGCTGCATGTGGAGGAGCGGAGACGCGAACCCGGTTCACCAGATTACGAGACTACCGCTCTTAACCACTACACCACGCTGGCTCTCTCACACTGGAAGGAGGCAGGGATCCTATTTTGTAATGAATCATAGAATTATTTTGGGTTGAGTTGGAAGGGACCAGGAGGGTCATCTTGCCCAATCCCCTGCAATGCAGGAATCTTTTGCCGAACATGGGGCTTGAACTCACAACCCTGAGATTAGGAGTCTCATGCTCTACTGACTGAGCAACTGCATAAGGGGGAGAAGAGAGCTGTGCTGAATATATCAGGGTGGGTTTCCTAATAAATGGATAGATCCTATGCAGTATCTCAGTGGTAGATCAGATGCCCTCTACAGATAGCTTTGTCCTTAGAAGGGGGCGGCAGTGGGCAGGGCCCCACACTCTCCTTCACATTATTGTTTATCATGACGAGGGATAATGCCAGACAAGAGCAGACAGATGCAGAGAAAGAGAGAGATTGGTGAGTTAGTTGAAGAATGGAAGCTATTGCACGGTGCAGAGCCTCTTCCTGGGGAATCTGTCATGGGATAACAAATCTGTTGCCTTTTAAGAATATCTGAGGGTTGCCTCCATCTGTGCTCTACTTGGATATTTGTAAGGAAAGCCATTATTACAAAAGCACAGCAAGTCCTGAAATCTGAGAGAAACAGTGCCGTTCAAAATTTAAGTGATTCCAGGAAGGGGACCCACAACTTTAGAAATTACTGGAGGGAATGGAAAGGTTAGGCTCCATTTCCAGTTCAGAAAAACACTGAGAATCGAAACCCAAAATATTGTTTTACAAACTATTTTAAGAGGCTTTATTTGCATTCTTTGTAATGCCTCATAATAACTACAGCAGTATGGGCCATTGTGCCCTGGCACGACTATTGAATCCACAGTCCATTTCAATTTCATTTTTCACAGGAACCCCGTTGTGTGTAAAAGCCACACCTGGAAAGAACTACAGGTGCTTCTGGGAAACAACTGGATGTCCCTGGCGACAAAGCAGAGTTTCCACAACTGTTAAGAACCCCTCGGTGGATGAAGGATATGAGACCATCAGAGTGATGGAAAGTTGGCTCTCTCTGTGGAGTTTTGGCGAGGAAGCGACAGAGCAGCAGCCTGCCTGCTTTGTATGTGTTTGGCATAGCCTGGACATGCACTCTGCTAGATACAAGGCACCGATGAGGCACACTGATAAAACAGCATCAGGATTGATTCATCTATAACCTCATTTGAAGTTTACTTCCACAACTGGGTTTGTTTTGGTCCTGCTCGCTCTGTTCAGTGAGATTGAGGAGGGGAGGGAGACAGTGGGCAAAAAGGACATGAGGCGAGAATGTGTACCTGAGAATATACACACAGGTGTCCGTCTGTCAGACTTGGCAAGGAAAGGACAGATGCACTAATGCCCATTTCGACTCTGGTTCTTCACCCACCAGTCCATCTTGTTAGTTTTCTTTCCCCTGGAATGCTTCCTCTGTGTTTTTGTTAACTTCCCCTTTGCTGCCTAGTTTATCTTCTTTCCCTATTTGTCTCACTTGTTCCTTTCTATGGGTTTTTAATTAAGGCCCCCTGCCTGTTTCTGTCACTCTCCATTCCCCTCGTCTCTCATCTCCATTTCCCTGTATTCCTCCCTCCGCCTCCCTGCCCGCTTTCCGTCTCTGGCTTCCACGTCTTGCCCCTTTTAAAAGCAACCCGAGCGTATTCTGCCAAGGTTGAGCCTAGAGTGGATTGGAAATGACAGGAGCCTGACCTGCTGCTTGTCAGGGAGCAAAGGGATCAGAGTCTTGTCAGTTTCAAACTGCTTTGGAAGCAGACAAGAGCGCCTTCCAGCTTTAGCACAATAGTAAAAGATCAAGTGCATTACAGGACAACCTCCATTTTCGCTCGCTGCTGCAGAAGGTGCTGAAATAGGCTTGTGGGTGATTGCAGTCCTGCTGCATACCTGTAACAAGCTCTCTTCTCCAGACTTCTGGGGCCATTCCAGACTGTCACTCAGGGGAAAATCGAGCACATGCGAGAAGCCAAGTTACAGGGAACTGGGCAGAGGGCCTTCTCAGTAGTGGCGCCCTCCCTGTGGAACCCCCTCCCACCAGATGTCAAAGAGAACAACAACTACCAGACTTTTAGTAGACATCTGAAGGCAGCCCTGTTTAGGAAAGCTTTTAATGTTTGATGTATTGCGGTATTTTAATATTTTGTTGGAAGCCGCCCAGAGTGGCTGGGGAAGCCCAGCCAGATGGGCGGGGTATAAATAATAAATGATGATGATGCCATCAAATTCAGGTTGCCTAATGAAAGCATTCATCTTGATTTCTTTGCAGTGAGATACCTGTCCACATCTAAGCATTAGTTAAATCTTCTCCCCCATGTGAATTAGACTGGAGCAGTCCACACCGATGTGTATTTGAATTTGTATATGAGGAGTAACTTTGGTTTTTCCTGTTCATGCCAGTAAGCATTCCCTTGTGTGTTTGTCAGTACACAATTTTGCAGTTTTCTGGTTTTGTGCAAATCTGAGGGATCCAAAGAGAAAAAATAAGCAGAAGGCTATGCTCCTCCATTGCAGAGGAAATAAGTTATGAGCGCAATGGGAAAAGAAATGAAAGCAACTGTAACTTCTCAGCGCATACTTTTCCGATAGCTGCATAACACCTGGGGTGGAAATTTGGTGATATGATTTGCTGGAGCGCCTTTCTGGCTTTGTGCAAATCTGAGGGATCAGAAGGAAAAAAAACACATAGAAGGCTACACACCTCGCGCAGGAAGCATTTATGAGCGTGGCTGGAAATGAAAGCATTGAGGAAGTGATGGGTGTGCCAAAGGGGCTTAGCAGAAAGTGATGATCAACCCACCCACTCCAAAACACTGAAACATATCAAGTTGACATTTTGGAGTCTGATTTCCCACAGCTTATTGCATGGGTAGGCAAACTAAGGCCCAGGGGCCGGATCTGGCCCAATCTCCTTCTAAATCTGGCCCATGGACGGTCCGGGAATCAGTGTGTTTTTACATGGGTAGAATGTATCCTTTTATTTAAAATGCATCTCTGGGTTATTTGTGGGGCATAGGAATTCGTTCTCCCCCCCCTTCAAAATATAGTCTGACCATAGCTGTCAACTTACAGATTTGAAAATAAGGGACCAGCAGCCTTGAAAATAAGGGACCAGCAGCCAAAATAAGGGACCTGCAGCCTCACCTGTTCCGGGCACTCCAGTCTTCCGGTCCTCCTGCAGTCTGGTCAAACTCATGCTGGTAGCTTCGAGAACACTGTCCAACCAACTTTGTAACCAGAGGTTCAACTGAATAGAATCTGAATCACATGCACCACAAGGCCTATGCAGCCTCAACTTAAGATGGCTCCCCGGCCTGGCTTTGCACTGCAAAGTTTGCAGCAGCACGTGCAACAAAATGGCATCCAGCATTCAAAAAACCCCTCAGCTTGCATTAACTAGCCACACACAAGGCATGCAAGCTCCACCCCCCAGTCGTTCTTAGACTTCTTATTAGGTGAGCAACACAGCCAAGCAACACAGTTGGAGGGAGAGGAGCTGCTTCCTTTGAAATTTAAGGGACATTTAAGGGACATCCATCAATAAGGGACAGCAGCGGGACATGGCGCTGGAATAAGGGACTGTCCCTTCAAATAAGGGACACTTGACAGCTATGAGTCTGACCCACCACATGGTCTGAGGGACGGTGTACCGGCCCACGGCTGGAAAAGGTTGCTGACCCCTGGATTATCCCATAGCCCTGATTTTACATGAGTAAAGCAATGAGCCTGGTGGTGTTTGAGGGCAATGCCATGTGAACTATGCAAAGTAAATGGGAGCACAAAAGTTACAAGCACAAGTGTGGATAAGCCCAAAGTTAGATGGTGTTGCATTAATGCAAGTGTTATCCTACATTGCAATGCATTTCCCCATCACTTTCCTTATCAAAAAAGTCTGATCTTTTGGGGAAGCAGGTTCATCGCAAAAGACCTCCCAGTAAACTATAATATCACAACCTGAATTTGCCAGTATGTAATTGAATCCCACCTGATAATAGTGACAGTCTGGAAACACCCTTTGTGAAAATGAGTCAGGTTGAATGATCAATAAACACATCTTCTGGAAGTGACCTTGAGCTCTGCTTTCGTTTCTTATCTCATGCTCTCCTTTCCCTCCTATGTTTCTTCACGGTTTGCTTGCTGCTCAGGTTGCTTTTAAACCTGATGTCTCTGGTTAAAGGAGAGCTGCCATCTTTTTACCCTGGCTCATCTTCTGGGTCTTTAACCACAGTATGAAAAATTCAAGAGTTATACCCCTTTGCTGTATCCTCACGGCAAGAAAACCTGTTAGATTTTTGCTAATCATATATCTGTTATAAAGGGACAGAACCCTATTCAGCAATCATTATGTACATATTTACATTTGTATACCGCCCTTCCTCTGAAAATCACAGGGCAATTCACAACATAAAAATACAAAATGAGAACACAAATTACATTATAAAAACAATAACAATAACAAAAGCCAATAACCCCCCCTCCCACAAACACATTTAAAAGGATGTAGAATGCTAATCAGCCAAAGGCCTGGTTCAAGAGGAACATTTTTGCCTGGCACCTAAAGATATGCAATGAAAGTGCCAGGAGAGCCTCCCTGGGGAGAGCAATCTACAAATGGGGAGCCAACTCAGAAAAGTCCCTGTTCTTGTGTTGCCACCCTCTGGACCTCTTATGGAGGAGGCACGCAAAGAAGGGCCTCCAATCAGGGTCGGATCTAGGTTTGATGAGGCCCTAAGCTACTGAAGGTAACGGGGCCCTTTATATGTCCAGCTGTCCTTTGTCAACAACAAATTGTCACTGTTTTTTGTGTTGAATATATGCTATATGGTAATTTATGGACCTAATAGGTATCTAAAGCTATTTGCACATAACAAGATGTATTTTATCAAAGTAATTGTTGAACTGAAATACAATTAAGAAGTATATTTTTGGAGGGCCCCAAGAGAGTGGGGCCCTAAACTATAGCTTGTTTAGTTTATACGTAAATCTGGCTCTGCCTCCGATGATGATTGCAGAGTCTGGGTCTGCAGAAAAATGCAAAGGCTGTTTCTTCCTGTGCCCACCTTTTATTTCTGGATTAGCAACTGTGGGTCAGGCACCACCATTCAAAGGGGTTTTGGGCAGAGAATGGAAAGGAGTGCTGTCTGTTGCTGTTTCCTAAGCAAGAAACTTCCACCAGCAAGAACAGGCATTTACCCTATTTTACCTTTGTCCCGAGAAACTGGCTGGGTCTTAAGTTTCATTGAACGCTTCAAAGCACATAGAGCAAATAAAAGTAATCAGAAAATGAAAACAATACAACACCTTCCTTGTTTATTTTTTAATAGCCGTTCTCCTGCCTCTGATTCCATTTGAGTTTCACAGAACCCCTTTGTAAGGCAGAGTAAATACAAGGCAAAACAAACAGAAATTCGTTTTGAGGAGTGCATCCCAGGTCAGGAGTGGCCAAACATCTTGTTCTTTAAGTCACATAGGATCAACTGTGTTGACACGCTGGTTTGTGCTGTATTAAGATAGCACACCAAGTTGACCTGAAAATCCAGCGGGGTTTTAAACTCTTTCAGAACTTTCTCCCTCCTTGTAAACAGCAAGCATATTCTGGGCCCTCTTTTTGGGTGCCTGTCTCCCAGGGTGGTTTCTTAGAGAAGGTAAAGGGCAAGGAGAGAACAAACAACCCTATCTGAAAGGAAGAAGATGGAGGCAGGGGCAGCAGGAGGGCAGCTGCAAGGATTTGGCATTTTCCTAATCTCCCTCTTCACAACAGTGTTGTCAGAAGATCATTTGATATCCAGACCCCCATCCTTGCTCCAGCTTGACTGCAGTAAGACGATAAGCAATTTCCATTCCCAGGCTCTGTACCTTGGCAGAAAGCTGACACTCCCCCCCCCCAGTGTTTCCCCCCCTCCCAATGAAACTTTACTTTTTAATGAATTGGGTCTGAACATGGTAGGGGTTGTTCTGAGAAGCCAGATGGCTAATATCATATTCATGTCATCTTGTGTTTGGCCCTGGCACTTGAAGCAAACACTGTCAAGGATCCTCGCTCAGGTTCAAAGCCTGGCCTCACTTCATATTCAGATCATGCACCTGATGCTCCCATAAAGATCCATTGATTCATATCTTAAAAGCAAAAAAAAAAAACACCCTTCAGAAGCCATTAAGTCTGGCTTTCCGTGTGCTTTTTGGTCTCTCAAGGTCTAGTGCAGGCAGCATTAGCTAGGCGGCTCACATTGTGCGCCTTTGAACTCGGGGTGCCTCTGTGTCAGTCAAGCCTGTTTGGAATTGATATGCTCTCTATCCAGGCTCAAAAGTGTTTCATAAAGTTAAGTTTACGGAATGTCAACGAGACAGAAATATAGAAGCCCATCTCTGTCTCTCTAAAATGTCCAGCTAAGAGCAGGAGAGGTGATGGGCTTTAATTTCATTCTAACCCATCTCCAGCAACCCACCTCTGCCCCTCCAATACCTTGTTCTTTTAGTTCCTGCGATTTTGATTGTTATTATTAAAACCATACGTAAGGAAAACGCAGGATTGTCAGGAACCCAGGCACCACACGGCATGCGAAACTGCATAGTCAACCCACAAGCATATATTCCCAAACCCTGCTATGGATTAGAACCAAGAAATAGATCTCTCTCTCTCTCTCTCTCTCTCTCTCTCTCTCACACACACACACACACGTCCATTGAAACTTTAGTTTTTAATGTAAGTCCACCCAAACTGACCCACAACCCAAATAATACCAATAATTTGTCTCAATGTGGGTGGATGGTGAGAGATTGAATGGGATCAATCCAAGTACTTGATCAACCAGACCCTACTGATACCAGGAATAATCTAGTTGAGGACAGATCTAGAAGAGAACATGTCATCTACAGTGCCTAGCTGAAATCATCAAGGATCTAAAGCCCATTTGATACTTGTCTCTCTCCGACCTAGGCTGGTCCTTATTTCAATATGGCCTCCTAAATGTAAATAGCTGCTCACCAGTAAAAACAGATCATGTAACAGACACACAAATACATATAGACCCAGATGCAAATAGTGTCCTCACACGTACTCAGAAATCACAAATACAGCACCTAATAATGTCAGCCACAACATCAGCGGTTCATTCACCTGGTCACCTTCCAAAATGATATATACAAACTGTCAGCAATGCCCTTCTGCATTCCACATAAGACAAACAAACCAGTACAGTGGTATCTCGGGTTACATACGCTTCAGGTTACAGACTCTGCTAACCCAGAAATAGTACCTTGGGTTAAGAACTTTGCTTCAGGATGAGAACAGAAATTGTGCTCTGGCAGCACGGCGGCAGAGGGAGGCTCCATTAGCTAAAGTGGTGCTTCAGGTTAAGAACAGTTTCAGGTTAAGAACGGTCCTCCGGAACGAATTAAGTACTTAACCCGAGGTACCACTGTACCTACATAAAAGTCTAAAAGAGCACAAATCTGACATCAGAAATGGTAATATTCAGAAGCCAGTAGGGGAACATGTCATCCTACCAGATCGCTCTGCTTCTCCCCTTAAGGTGGTCATCCTTGAACTAAGGAACTTGAAAGAGCAGCTACAGCAAGAATCTGCTGAATTGCAACTCATCAAGAAGTTCACTTCTATTCATTTGGATCTGAATAAGGACAGTGGTTTTCTGTCCCACTCCAAAGGTTGATTTATTCAGCACTGCTAAATTTATTGCATTATCCTCAGTTACTACTACTGTAAAGAGTCAATGTGTTTATTTTGTATGCATTCAGAGTCTAATTGAATGAGAAGGTAGCTGGTTCTTCTGAATTGAGAGAACTGGTGAGGGTCCTGGAAATAAGGAGCAGTGCAAGAGAAACTAGGAGGGCAGAACAGGGTGCTGAGAAAGAAGGTAAGAAAGAAGGGGGCAGAGGGATGCAGATCAAAAACCCCTTCTATACAAGACAATGAAAAAACAAAGCTTGCAAGCATTTGGTCCTTTGGAGGCATGGGAAAGCAAGTGAGCAGCATGTTTCTGCCTGTGATTTAATCTGAGCGCCCTGTAAGCCACATTGATAGGAGTACAGTGGTACCTCGGGTTAAGTACTTAATTCTTTCCGGAGGTCTGTTCTTAACCTGAAACTGTTCTTTACCTGAAGCACCACTTTAGTTAATGGGGCCTCCTGCTGCAGCCGCACGATTTCTGTTCTCATCCTGAAGCAAAGTTCTTAACCTGGGGTACTATTTCTGGGTTAGCAGAGTCTGTAACCTGAAGCGTATGTAACCTGAAGCGTATGTAACCCGAGGTACCACTGTATTCGTATTTTCCTGTCATGGGGCTGTAGATTGGCAGTGCCAGAAAATACCAGATTATTGAGTGTTTTGTCCTTTCTCTGAAGACTTGTTGGTTTTTCGTTCAGCTTCTTCTTCCAGGAGTGTTTGTTTTGGGGATACAGGCAGCAATGTGAGGGATACAATGTCGGTGTGGGAAGAGCAAGGGTCCATGGCCTTGTGGGGAATCACAACAGCAGGTGCCAGGCAAAAGGAAGAGGCAAGGAAAGGCAGTGAAACAGCGTCTAAAAGATCAGCTGGCTGGCACAGCACCAGAAGGATTTGCAGATTAAAATGTGCATGTGTGTGTGTGTGTGTGTGTGTGTAGGGGGTTGGTATTAGAGGAGGGGAGAATAGAATGTGTTGTGTAGTGTGGAGAGTAAAGCTGGTTTGTTTGTTTTTAAGACTTGTGCTCACCCCAAGAGAAGAAACCACATATCCAAGTAGAGAGGGGACAGCACAGGTGCTGTAATAGATTATGGAGGATTTCCTAAAACACAGGCGGAGAAGCAAAACAAACAAACAAACAAAGAAAACCCAGTCCCAGAGGGTGGGGTTGGGGGATTCTCTTTGTGCGTGCAGAATAACTTCCCAGTGGATAACGTTGAGAGAAAAGTGATTGCCAGATGACTTCAGGCTTGTTTTAATGGAACCCTCCTCTCACCTGGAAGTCTCACCTGTCCCTTATTCTGGAGCATCACCAGTTTACAGGACATGATGCTCTTATAGTAGCTCTGAGTTCCTGAGATGTCAAACTCCCAGCTGCAGCTCTGTGAAGAACTGAGTATATTCCAGGCATGTCAGAAGAGCTGGGAAGGCGTTACCAGAATCTGGAGTCTGCAGACAGAATAAAGAGGGGAAATGCAGAAGGCCATTTCCTTTCTCTGCTCATAATTCAGGAGGGGGACCTGTGGCAGATCCCATTCCGTGCATGCAGAAAGGTCTTGGGTTCAATATCTGGCATCTTCAGGGAAAACTCCACAGGTAAAATCCCTAGAAAGCTGCAGCTAATATCAAGCGAGATGAACTAATGTCCTCATTCCTTACAAGGCAGTTTCGTAGCCTCGTCTTGCACAAAAACAGCAGGAAAAGTCCCTAGACTCGGGCAGTCCACTGACAGACTGACTAGCCCACTTCTCTCCTAGAGGCTGGAGGTTTGTGTCCTTATTTGTGCCGTGCCTATTAATTACGTCTTATCCCCCTCTAATCTTCTCTAAAAGCAGTCATGAGTGCCTGCAGGTGACCCGGTAGAAAGCAGGCCTCCCACAGTGGCTTTGCATGCCAATCTCCACCCCGCAGCACTGGTGAGTCAGAGTCAGGCGGAGGGCAGGGGAGCTATTCTGCCCTTATGCTCCCGCGATAGTGATGCCCCTGGTTTGGTAATGGGGGAAGAATCATGTGCACCACCTTCTTGGTCATCAGCACCTTGGCATTTCTGCTGCGCCGGCGCTTCTTCAACAAAGTCGAACCGTATGTCCTTCCTTCCTTCTTGTACTGTAGAGAAGCTGGGGTAGTAGATGGTCAGATCTCAGGGAGAGTGTCTGTAGGAAGGATGCCTGGCTCGTAGCGATATGTGCCTCTCTTGTGCTTTTGTTTTGCTCTGATAATTGCTCTGTGACTACAAAGAGGACGGATTCACAAGTTTTTAATTTAAACTTTCCTTTTTACCTCTGTATCCTGTTTGTTGAGGCTGCAGTCTCAGCCCCACTTACCAGGTGGAGTAAGCCCCACTGCAGCTAAAATTATTCTATTTATTGTGGAGCCTCCCTCAGTCATAGAAGGATCACATTGTATGTTGCCCCTATTTGAAGGATCTCACTCACATGAGTAAAAGGTCAGTGAGATGTGGGAATAATTCCGCCAGAAAGGATATCTGTGTGACTGTTATGTAACACATCTGAAACTGAATCCAGGTTCTACTGCCCTGGGGGGACTCGGTGGCAGGGGTCCTGTGGAAATTTGTCCCCAGCCCACCACACCCCGACTTTAAATTCATAGGATCAAGATCTTGAATTTCCTGGTGGGCATTCTAAACAGACTTTGGTCTGTTGTTTCAGGACTGTATTATCCACCACCTTTGGGTCCTTTTCATGAGAGTGTAGGTTATGCATTCCGTTTCATTTCAAAAACACGTGGAACAAAGAAGTTAGGAAGAGACGTTAAGGTGAACAGTTTGACCGCAAAGCATCTTTACACCCTTGCACCGGTCAATAAAAAATACGATTCAATTTTTCTTTGCTTATAAATAATGTGAATTGGACTGGAGGAGAAATAGCACCGTTTGAGCAAGGCTGGATGTGGTACTCTATGGATGAAGACACTTAATCGCCCCATACCTAAGATGGAATGTTCCACAAGGCCTTTCCTCCTGTGCCAAAACATCAAGTAAAACCCTCCAGATCTCACTAAAGATAGCAAGGCCTTAGAGTTCTCTGTCAGGCTGGAGGAACACATCCTAAAATGGGCCTCCACTTTTAAGTAGTTACCTTCCAAGATTCTTCAGTGGCTGGCAGACCTTGCCTTTTCAGTAAGAGATGGGGGTTTATTTATTTATTTTGCCTTGTTTCAATTGTATGTATTTACTTACAAATATACAATCAGCCTTTCCAACGTAATTTGAGCCTCAGGTCTTCATGCCACACAGTAATGAATAGTATATATTGTGTCCTCTTCAGGATCTCAACCACTGTGTTCTATTGCCCACTCCCAATTTTCCATTTCCGCCCCCCTCCGCTGGCAGAGGAAGGGGATGAGGGGTGTGTGGACCTCCCCAGGTGTCATCCCTGAGGGGGGTGACATCGCTCCCCCACCCCCCTGGGATGCTCATGCCCCCCCCCGGCAGACTTCCCCACCCCCAGGTTCACAGCATGTGACCGCTCCGGGGGCTGAATCAGCTAGCTCCGCCTCTGCCCCCCTCCCCAGTCAAATCAGTGTCTTGTGCCCACTGACATTGCTCAGTCCTCCGTTTTGGAACATTGCTCCAGTTTTTCTTTCTTTTTTACAAAAGCTTGGAATTCCTACAAGCCTGCTGATATGGCCTACTTCTGCATAGATGGTGCCATTTTGGCTGCATGAAGATGAGATCTCAGAGAACTGGGTTTGCTATTAGTAAATCATTTTGCAAGTCAAAGGAGGGACAGGATAGGGAAATGTGCCAATTGTTGAATTAATCCTTTTTTCTTTCTTTTTCAAGCTTGTTTACCTCCTAGCAACCTTGTACCTAGGATCACTTAGGAATTTCAGGAATTCTAAGAAGCCGAAAAACCAAAGCAGTTTTATAATCGATGGTTAAAAACACTGTAGTTTTGAAATGTTTGGTCCGCCATCTTGATTCAAAATGGCATCCAAACATAGGCAAAACCTGGCTCCTTAAACACAGGAACCACCATGCAAAATTTGGCTAAAAGCAGTGCTGTTTTGAAAGGTCCACTCCACCTTTTTAATTCAAATTGGCATTCAGTTGTCTCCATACACAGATGAAAATCTGCTCCTTGATATCAGGAAACACCCTGCAGAATTTGTTTATGATATCTTAAGAGGTTTCCAAGTGCAGGGCAAAGAAGCAATGTTTCATTATAGTAGATTTTATTTCGGTTCGCTGGGATGTATCATTACAAGATTTCAATATTCCCAGGAAAAAAGAACAGATTCATTAAAAGCACATTTAAATCACATTTCCCCATCCCCAAAGAATCCTGGGAACTGTAATTTGTTAAGTGTGCTGGGAAGTGCAACTCTGTGAGGAAAAAACTATGATTCCCAGGGATCTTTGGGGGGTGGTTAAGTGTGTTTAAAATGTCTGGTGTGTATGCAGCCTAGATTGGAGCTGGGGAGGCTATGGCCCACTAAATGTTCTTGGACTCCAACTCCCATCAGACATAGACAGCATGGCCAATTGTCAGGGATGATGGGAGTTGTAGTCCATCAAATTCTGGAAGCCGCCTGCTCCCCACCCCCGTGGGCAGGAAGAAGTAGCACAAAATGCTGTGTAATTTTCTTAAAATTCTCCCTTGAAGTTCTAACTTTGGTATCTTAGGTCAGCAGTCATCCTGTGAAGAACCTGACAACCAAAGTCTCCCTTGCACATTGTACAGACAGGAAGGATGTAGGAAGTGGTGTCCCCAAAGACCTATGCTTTTCAACTTGTTCATATATCACCTGGATGAGCACTGAGAGAATCAAATTTGCTCAAGGCAGAACACCCCCCCCCAAATAAATAAATAAATAAAACCAGAATAATTGCAAAGAGTTCCAAAAGGATCTTTCCAAACTGGAAATAAAGGTAAAGGTAAAGGGACCCCTCACCGTTAAGTCCAGTCGTCGTCAACTCTGGGGTTGCAGTGGTCATCTCCTTTTATTGGCCAAGGGAGCTTCCGGGTCATGTGGCCAGCATGACTAAGCCACTTCTGGCAAACCAGAGCAGCACACAGAAACGCCATTTACCTTCCCGCTGGAGCGGTACCTATTTATCTACTTGCACTTTGACGTGCTTTCGAACTGCTAGGTTGACAGGAGCAGGGACCAAACAGGGGGAGCTCACCCTGTCGCAGGGATTCGAACCGCTGACCTTCTGATCGGCAAGCCCTAGGCTCTGTGGTTTAGACCACAGCGCCAATACATTGGGGTGAAATGGTAGCCTTTCAATTCCCCCAAAGAAAGTAAGTGGTGGCAGCTTTTCTTATTATAAAATGATATTGGGGAGTTAAGGCTACCATATCACAGCTGCATGGATGTTTTGGGTTGTTTTTCTTTTAAGTTTTGCATTTGATCAAAAGCTTTGTATCTCAATGGTCTATGTCAATATTTTGGATAATGTGTTATCCACATGCTCTCTGTAAGGTCATATATGCAAGATAATTGACCATTTTGTTTATAGTGAAATAATTTTTTTTAAAAAAATCTATTAGGACAAAATATACTTACTTGACATATACCCGAATTGGGTCTGAACCGGCAGTGATTAACCAACACTGAGACCTTGAGGTCATAGTGAATAGCTTGATTCCATATTAGGGATCATTAGGAAAAGAATTGAAACGGAAACTATCCATGTCATAATGACAGTATATAAATTTGTGGCACAAACCACACTTGGAATCCTACAGTTCTGATTTCTGAACCTCAGAAAGGATATTGTAGAGCGGGAAAAGGGTTCAGAAAAGTGTGACCAAAATCATCAAGGGGCTGGAGCAATCCCCCTATGAGGAAAGGTTAAAATGTTTTAGGACTTTTATGTATGATGCAGAAAAGGGGGGTAGAGGGTTTTTTCCTCCTTGTCTCATATTACAAGAATTTGGGGCCCATCCAAAGAAGATGGACAATTCAAGACAGACAAAAGAAAGTGCTTCACACAACACATAGTCGAGCTATGGAATTAGATCCCACCAGATGAGATGGCCAGCAAGTTAGGTTTTGAAAGAGGATTAGACAAATTCATGGAAGAGAAGTCTATCAACGGCTACTAGGCAGATGACTATATTGTACCTCCACTGGCAGAGGCAGTGTGCATCTCTGCAAAGCAGTTGATGGGCATCACAAGTGGGGAGAGTGCTTCTGGACTCGCTTGCAGGCTTCCCACAGGCATCAGATTGGCCACTATGAGGACATGATGCTGGACTCAGTGGGCCTTAAGGATGATCCAGCCATTGGTTCTTGCTATGTTCTTAATCTGGCTTTTAGAACAGAGCAGGGCTTATTAAATTTGTGCCTGTGGGCACAATGGTGCTCATGATGTTTTCTCTTAGCGCACATGAAAGCTCTGAGCCCCCACAACACTGCCCCCTTGGTCATGAGGCAGCGAGGGTGGTTATATTTGTCTCCCTTGGAACGTGTGTAGAGATGAAGGAGGAAGTTGGAAGAGTGATGTTCTTTCCCACTTCTTCTTTCAGGTCTGTGTGGGTTTTACTCGGCTGAAACACACATGTTAAAAGGAAACAATTATCTAAGGGCCTCTAGGTATCGTCTTTATTACACAGTCAGGATTAGTTGTTCTGATGCTGCTGTTTGGGTCGTCACATGCAATCCTGCTCTCAGTATGGTTTGTCACATTGCCAGTGTGGTGTAGTGGTTAAGAGCAGTAGACTCATAATCTGGTGAACCGGGTTCGCTTCCCCGCTCCTCCACATGCAGCTGCTGGGTGACCTTGGGCCAGTCACACTTCTTTGAAGTCTCTCAGCCCCACTCACCTCACAGAGTGTTTGTTGTGGGGGAGAAAGGGAAAGGAGAATGTTAGCCACTTTGAGACTCCTTCAGGTAGTGATAAAGCGGGATATCAAATCCAAACTCTTCTTCTTCTCCACTTCGAATCAGTGCATAGCTCGTTGCATCCTGCTGAAATCCCACAACATTTTATACACCACAAATATTCTGGTTTGTTTTCTTTTCTTTTCTGCTTTTATTGTGCTATAGCCCTCAGGATAGCAATATGTGGTAGAACTGGCATCAAAGAATGAAGCAAAGCAGAATAAAACTACCAGTAATGCACTAGCAATGTATCAATAACATGTTGCAGAATATACCTGCAACAAAACACCAGTCTGGAGGGGCCCTAAGTCCAGCACAGCCTACTTAAAAAACAACAACAACCAAAGCCACATTCTGTTATTTCGGTGCACTGCGACATTGCGGAATACAACCCTGGTTACAAGGAGCCTCTGCAGAGAGTGCAGCTGTTCTCTGCAAACAAGAGTCTCTCAGCTCAGGGACATGCAAATCTATTTTTCAGCCAAGCCTGGAGTCTGGCTGAAAGTGGGTAGGTGAAATTGACATTTAAAGAGCCGTAATACCTCAGCCAATTATCATCCAAAATTGGGTATAGTTGAGCTCAGTTGCATAGATGAGATGATAGCATGTTCCCTTCAAAGGGAAATTAAGGTGCAGCCGCCATTTGTGTTTCACAGATTAACAAGCGAGAGGTTAACTTGGGGTTTTTCAGTTTGCGTGTATCAACAAAATTGGCCAACCAGGAGGTCACAGTGGTACTTCGGGTTACATACGCTTCAGATTACATATGCTTCGGATTACATACTCCGCTAACACAGAAATAGTACCTCGGGTTAAGAACTCTGCTTCAGGATGAGAACAGAAATCATGCTGTGGTGTCGCGGCAGCAGTGGGAGGCCCCATTAGCTAAAGTGGTGCTTCAAGTTAAGAACAGTTTCAGGTTAAGAACGGACCTCCAGAACGAATTACATAAGTACTTACATAAGAGGTACCACTGTATCAGTATTCCTTGTAGTGCTGCGGTTAGTTAAACAGCAAAGCCCACTGAATAAGTTGTTACTTGGGAGTACTGGGAAAGGGGAGCGTAGAGCTGTACGGTGAAGCCAAGAAAGAGGGAATTCAGTGGAGAGGAAAGGGTGGTGGAACATCTGCTTTGCATGCAGAAAGTCCCAGGATAAGTCCCTGGCATCTTCAGGCAGGGCTTGGGAGAGATGCCCTGGCTGAAACCCTGAAGAGCTGCCGTCAGTCAGCATGCAGACAATACTGAGCTACATGGACTGATGGTTTGACAGTGTAAGGCACTTCCCTATGTTCCTATATGGGCCTGTAGCTCATGAGGAGGCCTTATGTGCACTTTTCCATCTTTCTCTCTTTGTGTGAGCTTCCACAAATAGTTTGCAGGGTAGCTGTGATGGGTGTTAGCAGCAGCTAGCATTGGAACTTTATCAAGTTGGATGTGTGTTCACATCAGAGATCGCAGGTTGTTTCTGGTTGCTTCTTTCCCCCTTTTTATTATCTATTACTATTTCTTGATTTTTTTTCAAAATTCTCTCTCCCCAAGAACTCAATATACATGGTGGGGTCTGGTCCTAGAGATTTGGGGAGCTGCAGATTAAGCCAAATACAGTTTCTGTACAGAGCCTAGAAATCTCTGTTTTCATTCTCTCTCTTTAAAGGAATTCCTGCTCGAAGCCCAAATATATCTTGTGGGTGGCTAGAATCCAGTCCCCTGCCCCCACCAGACCAAAAAGAGAGTGCATTTTGGGGAAATCCAGCATGTTGGAAATATTTTTATTCAGAAAGCCCTTTTATGAACAGTTTCTTTTCTAATTTTAAAAGCTGGCTTATACGTGTATAGGTGTGTATATTAAGAAGTAATTAAACGGAGTTCAGTATGCCGTGAGTCCCCAGCAGATTTCCCCAAGACAAGGCTGCTTCCAGGCAATCTGTTCATTGAGTCTTCCTCCTGATGTGTTTTGCTAGGAGATTAGGCAACAGTAGCTATTTAATGGGCATTTACCTTCGTTTGCAGCAAAAAATGTCACCCACCCTTTGAAGTGCATTTCTCTTGGTCATTTCCTGTTTTTCTTTTTGTATGCCGCTTTGGGAACCAGGTGGTGGAAATAGGAGTTATACATCTTGAAAATAAATAATGAACTTCCGCCAGCATTTTAGATCTGAGTTGCCAGGCTCAGTCATAAAAATGGGCCGGCAGAACATGTGCAGGCAATGAATCCAAGCCTCAGAAGCAGAACTAGGAATAGCATCTCACTGTTGCCGACACACTAATGTGTTTTTCATCTGTATGAAGCGCAGCCCGCTATCAGTCACACAGTCAAGAGGCATATTTCTGAAAGATGAGCAGGCAGCCAAGCACATCTCCTATTAAGCGAAGAGTGATGTAACATAGAGCCGTGATCCCTCTGCAACATAAATGCCTGAGCTTCTTTTGTTGCTGGTACATAACAGAAAAGCGGCAAGTAGCACTTCAGTCAAAGGAAGACTGATGAGCACCATTTCAACAAGCGGAAGGACAATTAGGGGACATCAAGATTCTCTTGTACATTTGACCCTCTTCAGATCCTGCGGTCTTTTTATATCATGTCGGCCTTGGGTGTTTCTCATGGACTTGGCATCAGGTCTCAAATTTCTTTAATGCACACAGAGAATGTCTGGAGCTTCAGACATTAGAGCAGAGGCTCAAAAACAGCTGTTTGATAGCCAGGTAAAATAACTTCTATATATCTATAAAAGCCTGCTCTCACGGTACTGCTACACTCTTTCAACAGAAATAAAGGCAAAAGAGAGTTACTGTATTCAAAAAGGACCAGGCTAAATTCTCTGCGGCTCCCGTTGGGTTCTGTGAAATGAAGTTTGCAACCAGGGACGCAGCTGAGAGGGGTAAAAGTTGCCCCTTCATCTCAATACTAGGGTTACTAGGATTACTAGGTTCAAATCCCTGCGACAGGGTGAGCTCCCGTTGCTCTGTCCCAGCTCCTGCCAACCTAGCAGTTTGAAAGCATACCAGTGCAAGTAGATAAATAGGTACCGCTGCGGCGGGAAGGTAAATGGCGTTTCCGTGCACTCTGATTAACGTTACGGTGTTCCGTTGCACCAGAAGCAGTTTAGTCATGCTGGCCGCATGATCCGGAAAGCTGTCTGTGGACAAATGCCGGCTTCCTTGGCCTGAAAGCAAGATGAGCGCCGCAACCCCATAGTCGCCTTTGACTGGACTTAACCGTCCAGGGGCCCTTTACCTTTTACCTACCTTTACTAGGGACAGCAATCAGGTTTTTCCTGTTTCCCGTTGGTGCCACCCAGGATTCTACTTTGTTTTCTTATTCTCCTTGGTGGAAGAAATCACTGCCATTCACTCTTAATGAGGAAAATTAAAGCACTGCATTGGCAGACACTGTTGCAATGAGGGCAATAACTGTCCTTAACCCCTGGCATGAGACTCATCTTTTTGGCTGTTAATTGTGTTATAGGAATCCTAAGGTCTTATACATATATAGAACAAATGTTCATAAATGTACAAGGCAAACACACATGCATGTATAGTGTCTGAAGTATAGTGTCTGAAACAGTGCAGGAGAGCAATCCTGAAGCCATTTTGACTCTCCCAAATTGACTTCAAATATTTCTCTGCAAGGAGAAAGGAAATGGGAAAAGCTTTCCAGTTGTCTTTGGACTGTCAGGGCTTACACCTCCCTTTGCAAATACAGTCTGGCAAGCATCTGTTAAGCTGAGCAAACTACCAACATATTATCATAATATAATAATAATACAATTTTTATATCCCGCCCTCCCCAGCCGAAGCTGGGCTCAGAGCGGCTAGCAACAGTAAAAATAACACAGTTTACATAGAATCACAATCAGTTAATTGAAATACATTCTAAAATCAATTCATTCTAAAATCAATTCAGAGTCAATAAGAAAAAACTGCTCCTTTATCCCTTATGGGGTATCCAAGAGCCCATATAGAGTCCTTATGTAGGTTCCCTATTGGTAGGAGAAAATAACAGAGGCCAACCCGAGAATATTGAGAAGCAAAGCAGCTGATAAGCCTGATCTTTATCGATCTGTTGCAAAAGGGTCCTCACTCACCACACGGAGGAGGGTAGAGGAACCCAGAACAAAGGTGTGCCTGCCCTTATATAGACATTTTAAGTTCCCTTCCCTGGAGCTCAAGACCACCCCTCCATACATCATACATACATCACAGAAGGGGTGTAACCTAAGACCACCCCCCAGATACATCATACCTACATCACAGAAAAGGCGGTCTACAGCAGAAATCTAAGTGTGTTGTTTATCTCGTCTGACAGGTTACCTGTTTAATGGTCACTTGATTGGATTGCCTGGGGAGCCTGGCTAGTCTTTTGTAATGATAAATACTTAGTTCCTGAGCCAGGTCACAGGCTCACACCCTATTCGTATCTTAAATGTGCCCTTAAGACAGGATTTGTGAAGGAAACGACAATGGGGAGGCTTTTCCATTTTCCTTTGACCTTGCAGAGAAAACATTTGCTCAGTCTGGGAATCAAAATGGTTTCAGGTCGGTCTTCCTGTGCTGATCTATGTACGTGCTTGGTTGGTACACTTATGAACATTTAACATATATCTAAGACCTCAAAATTCCTATCACAATAGGGAGTCTCAGCAACAAATATTTGTGAGCATCCACCATTATAGAAGATACTAGGAAGGATGCTGTCTTTGAAATGTCAAATCTCTTTTCTATATGAACAGTTAAGAATGTATAAGGAGAACAGAACAGAACTGCTATTATAAATAACTGTTCTTGAAGTAAAGCAAGCTGGCAGACTAAATATCTACATTAATCTCAGCACTATATCCTGTGGTAGGTGGAATGTAATAATAAAATGTCTGCTTTTGCACCATGCAGATAAAAAAAAAGCCTATTTTCAGAATGTAATCTCTTATTTGAAATCAGATAATAACCCCTCTAGTTTGTCTGCATATCTGTTAGCATTCTAGTTTATTGCCTTAAGTTGGTAGGAACACCTTAGATTTATCATTGATTTTAAATAAGAAACCTTAGCCACCCCTTCCATTCATCTCCACAGTATCTCATTTTCTGTGCATTTTGCTCGGCAAAGAAACAAACAGCTGTATATTATGTTCAGGGACAAAATGTCAGTCAGATGTTTTGCCCCACTAGCCAAATACCTCATCACTATCCATAGAAGTGATACCTTTGTGTCCAGGGAACTTTTAGAAGGTAACCTGGAGTCAGGTTACAGACTTTTCAGCATGTTGAAGGTGATATCACAGAGGTATTGTTGGCTGTGTTCTACACACTGAATGACTCCCACTTATAACTCTGGAAAAGAGGTTTTGAAGGTTTTTGCAGGCTTCCCCCCAAAACCCTGCAAAAACATGTTTGACCACATAGGAAATTCTTCTATCTTCTATTCTTTCTTGGAAAGTACCCCTCCTTCTCCAGTCTTACAGTGTCTGCAAAGTTATATTTATTTGTATACTCTCTCTCTCTCTCTCTCTGTGCCACTTTGTGAGGCAAAAGCCTTCCTAAAATGGCTTACATGAGAAACATAACATGACAATATCCCATTTC
Source organism: Podarcis tiliguerta (assembly GCF_965153285.1). Taxonomy (NCBI): domain Eukaryota; kingdom Metazoa; phylum Chordata; class Lepidosauria; order Squamata; family Lacertidae; genus Podarcis; species Podarcis tiliguerta. Next base: position 87,178,039 of record NC_139535.1, on the reverse strand, counting down.
AATAAAATGAAATCAGTTAAAAGAGCAGTTTAAGATAACTCACAATTCACAAACCATACCAGAATGAGGTGAGAAACCTCCAGTGCAAATATTCCACTGATGGTGAAAGGGAGTTAACCATCTCTTTCAAATAAAAAGTTTAATAGTAATAATAATAATAATAATAATAATAATAATAATAATAATAATAATAATAATAATGTGTTAGGGAGTATTGAGAATCAAAGATAAGATTTGGTCAGCTTGACATTCAAACTCCAATTTTAGAAGGCAGCAGGAAAAATCAGCTTCTACTTGTTATCGGTTGTGTATAATCCGGAAAGCTCTCCCTTCTCCCATCCTGTTTACAATACATAGCTAATTGCTGATCATTCTGATTTGTGTATCCCCAAGTGCAGTAAGGGAATTTCCAAGTTCCTGGCCAGACTTAACTCAATAGTGACTCTTCCTGCAATTATTAATCTGAATGAGCATGGGGAATGGAAACCTCAGCCTGTTCTAAGCTTTGTGGATTGGCTTTTGTCACAAGCCCTGCCACTTCCCAGTTTCTATGACTTTATATTTTAATCCTCAAAAAGTTTGGATTGGTTCATATCATATCAAGGCGAAAGTGGTTGTCCTTTTTGCAGTCTTAATGCTGTATCAGTTTTTTTAAAGGTACAACAAGACCCGCAGATCCCTCCCACGGTGCTGAATTTTACATGGTGTGTGTATAAGTTTACATATCTGGCCAACAGCAGCCCCAGGTCAGAGATGACTGGGAAACCATGTGGATGTTGTGCCATTTTGGACGTCTGAAATTCCTTGATCAAAGCACTTTAGGAACATGTAAGCCTATGAAGTCCTGCTTGGTTGTTCTACACAAGTGAAGCAGCGAAGAAAGAGACTCACTGCAGCCGTCCTTTGTTTGCTAAATCTGATGATATGGGCACTTTTGCTTGTTTCCTGCAATATAATATTGCATTCCGTAAGAGTTTGTTTAAAGGAGATCATGGAAGAGATTTAGGTTTTATGAAAGAGACTGTCTAGATTGCTACAGTATGCAAAGAAAAGAACTTTATCTCCAGAGTGTCCCCACCACATTGTGGCACGTGATTGTTCCAGGTTTTTAGAGGAAAGTGCCAAAAAAGAGAAATATCTCACAATTGCCAGTAAATAGTTCTGGAGGTATTTCTCTAATTTAGCACGTCATTCTTGTATGCTTCCTATTCTAGTTGTTGCTGTTTTTTCAAAAAAAACTTTAGAGTAGCCTGTTTTAAGGTTTTGAATCCAGGATTGTCTGTCTCCTTAATCCTTGTAAACAAAGGCTGATGAGAAGGAGAAATAGCTTTTGCAAACAGATAGAAGTGGCGGAAGAACAGGGCTGGCAGGAGTAATTTTGCTGCCTGAGGCAGAGGACAAGATGGTACTCTGTCTTCCATGTAACTGAAGCCAACGGAGAGGTAGGGCTTGCCCACATGTGAGTAATATGTTGCTGCCAAGATACTCCTTTTACCATTGAATTTGCTTTTAGTGGTCCACACAATGTTCTCCATTTACAAAGCCAATGTTTTCTGCCCATACCAATGGGAGCTTCAGTGTGTTGGATCAATCCTGCTGAAAGTTCAAGTCCGTGGCTCAAAACGAGTGTGTTGCAGGAAACCCGCCCCCCCCCAATCATTTAGTTTGTACAAACTCGACACACACACACACACACACACACACACACTCTCACATACATGACATATGCAATGTTTCTGTTATAAATTCATAGAAAATCAACCGTACATTGGATCTACACCGTTCCACTTTATTTTGCTCCATGAAGAAAGGACTATCAAAGGGGGAAGGTTTGATACAGGGTGGCCATAATCCCTTGAGCGTACCAACACGTACTCAGGAGCCCTACCCAGTTGGCATGCCAATCATGATGGTCCCAGACAGAAGACTATCAAGGCCACAAAGAACTTGCATATGGGAGTAGATTCAGCATGGACTGAGACAAAGGACAATGATCAGCTCTTCCCTCTGGGGGCAGGATACTGCAAACTCCCCTTTGTCCTCTGGAAAGTATTCATGGGGAGGGGGAAAGAAGGCACCAGCCAGGTGACAAGATACTCAGGTTACCTCCACAACTCCTCCCGTAACCCCTCCTTTTCGTGATGTATCAATGATGTAGTCATGATGTAGTCTTAGTGGTGTAACATGGGGATTAGTAGCTAATAAAAGTTGGGGTCTTCTTTTGTTCAGGGCTTCCATCTTGTTTCACCTGGTGGCAGGTGGGAGTCCTGTCGTGACAGTCTTCAATAAAGACCAAGTCAACTGGCTGCTATTTTGCTCTGGTATTCCTGGCTGGTGTCCTTGTTTTTTGTCCAAGGGAGCCCTCAGATTTCTCCATTAACAGTGGGATGGGGCTGGTGGAGGGGAGCAGCATGTGGATTAGGGCCAAGTACTTTGGGGCAAGGAGCTGCAAATACACAGTAAATGTTCAGCACATTTAATGGACAAGCACATCATTGACTATTCATTTAATAGTCTGGCTGTAGAATAGCATCCTACCATGCCACTGGGCAACAGGCCAGCTTAAGGAGTGATAGGAAGGCATACTCAGCTCTCTTCCTCCAAACCTCCTTGCTGCTGCCAGCCTCCCAGCACCTGCCACCTGAGGCACTTTGTCTCATTCTGCCTAATGCCTAATGGCAGGGCTAGGCCTGCTGAACAGGCTTGGTAAAGAACTTTCCCTTCTGTGTAGAATCAACCAGGAATTTAAAGTAGAAAAAATCTTCTTCTTTTTTTCAAAGACAAAGAACCTTACAGTTGATAAAGCAGAGGAAGCAAAAACTCATCAGCAACTGATCATCTGGAAAAGTCCTAGCAAAAGAATGATGAGAATGGGTAGTTTTTGATTACTTCTGACATTTGAGCTGTCATAGAATTTTCCAGTTTTATATTAAACCATTCAAGGAAAGGAAACATTTCTTTGCTCCAGGATTCCCCCCACCCATTGATTTCCATATGCATTTGTCATGGACCCATAATGAGCAATTTGTGATTCCTTAATGCATAGCAACAGAGCTCATCTGTGGAGAGGAAAGGATTATTAGGCAATCTGGCACAAAGGAAGGACTGGTTTAAACGAGTTCAATTAATGCTGGTGTGATAGGGGACATCCGGATGTGCTCTCAGCATAGCGGATGGTCATGGTGCTATCTGTTCCTCTATGAATCCAGCAGACTGTGGAGCTTGTCCCCCCCCCCTTTCATGGACTCCTGTTATTAACATATACAGTGGTACCTCAGGTTACATACGCTTCAGGTTACAGACTCCGCTAACCCAGAAATAGTACCTCAGGTTAAGAACTTTGCTTCAGGATGAGAACAGAAATCGTGCTCCGGCGGCACAGCAGCAGCAGGAGGCCCCATTAGCTAAAGTGATGCTTCAGGTTAAGAACAGTTTCAGGTTAAGAACAGACCTTCAGAATGAATTAAGTTCTTAACCCGAGGTACCACTGTACTGCTATTTTTCTTTCTGTGATCTTAACATGTGGGTCACAACTCACCTACCTAGAAACATACTTTGCCCCTTCTGAACCCCCACCTCAAAAAAAATTCTGGTGCTGCCACTGGCCATGTTCCTGCCATGAAACAAATCAGTCTTGTTGTGTGCAAACACTATTTGAGGCCTCAGGACGTCAGTAGCGGCCAGCTAAAGGACCCCTGACCATTAGGTCCAGTTGTGGCCGACTCTGGGGTTGTGGCGCTCATCTCGCTTTATTGGTCGAGGGAGCCGGCTTCTGGTCCCCAACCTGAAGAAAGGATCTTCTGCTTCTAGTTGCTGCCTTGGAAGATGTATCTGAGTGAACTGAGGCTCTTTTGCTTTCTATCTTTCAGGGAAGGAACAGAAGGAAGCAAGCAGGAGGTTGGGTCAGATCCCCCACCAAGGTAATGAAGGATGCTTTTATGCAAATCTCTCTTTCATTTCGGGGAGCTTTGCACAGTTGAAGTTCCTAGTGGATTATAGTTGTAATCAGTTTTAATGCAGCCATTTCTACTTTCTTTAGTTCCATGGTCTTAGTTAAAGATGCATGGGGCAATCCAAAATACACACAACTTTGTGGGAGGCTGAACTGGGTGGGGGTGTAACTTGAAAAAAGAGACATTGCACATATTTTTGTAAACCAAAAAATCTTTAAAAATATACTTAAAATAAAGAAAAGAACATCACTTCCCTCTCTGTCCACTAAATGTCCAGGTGAGCAAAAGTGCCCCCTGGCAGGATCCATGTTAGCAGCTACAAGAGGAAGGTGTTGGAACAAGTTGTTCCAAGGGCAGGGAGTGGAAGGAGCTAAGATCCACTGGTTTCATTGCTGTCACATGATGGCATCAGGCCTGATCTCACCATTATTGCTGAACCAGCTCCAGGTTAGTACAGTAATCTTCTTGGCCCTCCATTCTGCCCTGGCCACTGTGTGTCCACCATTTTGGACAGGTGTTCATACAAGGCCGTACATTACTCACACAGAATTAGCTAAAGGATTGCAACTGGAAGGTTTTGTCTTACAAGGTGAGGATGATGTACTATAATGACTGTAAGCTACACAGTGTTTTGTTTTTTGTTGTGTTCAGGGAAACCAGAAATTAATCTCTGGTTCCTGTGCGAGTCAATCTGATCAGAGATGAGTGGAAGAGAAAGAATAAGTACCAACACCAGCTGATGGAAAATTCACTGCCTTTTTGTAATACAATGGTAAGTGCGTGGGAGATATAGGGGCAGGGGAGAAGAGGGCCTCCAGAATGGGGTCAGAGTCCAATGAGTCTTGAAATTAAATACAGACTGATAAGTAGGGCTGCCATATGTCTGGGTTTCCCCTGAAACGTCTGGAAATTGGGCTTTGTGAATGGCGTCTTGGCAGATTTTTGCCAAGTTGGCAAAATGTCTGGGAATTCCCAGATGTATGGCAAGTGGGGTAATGTTTAACAAACAAAAAAGCTGAACAACTTTGTCCGCATTTTCAGTTTTTGAGGTTTGATTTTTGCTGCCCAACTCTCCATGGAACTCTGAGTCCCCTAATGATCCTTAAGCAATAAGTAGCAATGCATTTCTGCTTTAACCCAATAATTCCACTCTGTTCTCAAAGACCATAGGAGCACAGGATGCTGCCTTATCCTGAGTCAGACCAACAGGCTATCTAGTTCAGTGTTGTTGACACTGATTACCAGTAGCTCTCCAGCATTTTACAGTACACGGGCCACTTTCCCAGTTCTACCTGCAGAAGCCGGGGTTCAAACAGGAATCATATGCATGCAGAACAGATGCTCTACAGCTGAGCAATGGCCCTTCTAGAGAGTCTAGAAATCAGTGGATGGATACTAGTCTAATTCAGAAAAAGTCTAGCCATTACATCTTTATAAAGTGAGAGATCACTTATTTTGTTTTTACTTAGGCTGCAGTCCTGTACATATTTAGGAGTAAGTCCCGTTGAACAGAATTGGATTAACTTGTTTAGCATTGCACTGCTGTGCATTTAGGGTCACACAAGCAACAAGTATTAAAAAAAAAATAGCCATGTTGGACCACTTGACAAAGCATTAGCAGCAGTAGCAGCTGTATTTGGTTGCTAGTATCGCAGCAAATTTCTGGAGCCCATTATTCCTCCACTGCCCATTCTAATACAGTGGTACCTTGGTTTATGAACTTAATCCGTTCTGGAAGTCTGTTCTTAAACCAAAGCCATTCTTAAACTGAGTCACACTTTCCCTAATGAGGCCTCCCACCGCTGGTGCCCTTCCACCATTTGGCTTCCATTCGTAGACCAAGGTAAAGTTCACTAACCGGAACACTACTTCCGGTTTTGCAGAGTTTGTAAACCTAATAGTTCATAAACAGGACTGCTCTTAAACCGAGGTACCACTGTAGCTTAAACCGGATGAAGCTCTGACTAGGCCAGGCTCTGTAGGGAAAGGGTACTGCTCAAAATGATTCTGTGTCACAGTCTGCACAGGCCTTTATCGTGTCCTCACATTTTGCTTCGCCTTTCAGGTTCACTCAGTCACCTCCCTGCTCAGGTCAAAAAGCGCAGGTGATGCCAAAGCCTCAGCTTGCCTACAGGAATGTTTAATGTCGAGCAAGTTACAGAAGTCTGGAATGGTGGGCTGGAGGAAGAAATGTTGAAGGCAGCCGGCTCTGTTTTAATAACTCCCTGTAACCAAGGTGGGCCACCTTTTTGAGTAAGTCTTGGGAAAGAGGAAATGAGATCACCTTGGAAAACATGGTGGCTGAGAGGATATGGCACACAGCCTGGTAAAAGAAGTCACCTCCATGGTATCAGAAGCCACATGAAAGTCTCTGAGAGTGATGTTATCTCAAAGTAGTGAGAAGAGGCACCCGGAGGAAGGTTTCTCCATTCCCTGAATTCAGGGAGCTACACGCTGTGTACAAAGATGTTAATACCATTTTCTTCAATGGTATTTTTTCCAATAACTCTTTCGTTATTGGATCAGAACAGTAATAGCTAATTGATCACACAAAAGGTTTGACAAACTGGGTGAAGTGTAGGTTGCATTTTCAATTGCACCCCACAGTATGATCACATGCTTTTGACAAAATGAAGTTATTCCAAATTTAGGCCTAAAGCATGGTTCGGTCTTACATGCATGAGCATGGATGGATTCTCAAAATTGCACATTCCCAATGGGCCCCCTCTCCCTCTCTCCTTGTACAGTACATGACAATTCTCTTCCTCCTTTCTTGGTTTGGGCACAAAATGCTAAGGTAAACTATGGTTTGGTCTTACACCTAGGTTCTCCCTATCTTTCTTGTTTGGCTCTGTAACTCAGCTTCCTTATATATAGGAATGATACTTGATAATTACCTACAGAGATTAGCATTGCTCATCATGTTCAAAGTATTGGTATGAGTCCTGTAAATATTTAAGCAGCAATCACAGGTGTAAGCCTGGCTTTGGAATTTTCAAAACAGACATACAGTTCAGCAAGTCAACTCCCGGATCATCCTACATTTCCCCCCATATCTTCAGGTAGCCTGTCCAAACAAAATTTAAAGCAGCAATTGTGGGGCTGTTTGTTGCTCACAGCAGTAGCTGGCAGGATGCTTTAAACAGTGGGAGTGCACCCTCTTCATCATCCTTATGCTTTGCTCCCCACAAAGGAGGATTTTGTGCAGCACTACGGAAAGAGTGAATGAGATGAGAGTTCGGATTTCTTGTTCTGGATTTGGAACTGCAATATGAGGAACAAGAGAAAAAACACCCCTTCAGCTCCCATGCTGAGGTTTCCACCGGCAGGCATATTGCAAGACATCTGGGGTTGCTCCGGAACCTGAGATGCTTGGTGGGGGTGAAATGAACTGAGTAGCTTGGTATTGCACTCTTGTCTAAACTGTAGGCTTTCTAGGGGAGATTGACCTTGGTGCAAAAGTACAAATTGTGAACAGCATTGAAGGCAACTTCAAGAAGTGACTGATAGAAGTTTACCTTTGAGTTTCCTTCCGTGAGCTTCCCAACTTCTCCTTCAAGTCTGGGCTTAGATTTTTTGTTTGTTTGTAATGACTACAAAGTTCTTTTAATCAGATTTCCTTGTCCCTCCTGGAGCATTTAATTAAGTCTTTACAACCCCCTGCTCCATACTCCTAATGATGTTTTTCGGTCCGGAAATAATGTCTCTCATCAAGGGGGAGCCAAGTCGCTACTCTGTTGGGGCCTTTTCCATTTTTGCAGCTGATTACAAGCAAAAAAAGGAGGACACAGAAGGCACACCTAATTAGAAATAGATTGGGTGAAGGAGCCAGAAAGGCAATTGCAGGCTTTGAGGAAAGGCTATGCAAATGAGGGAGTAGAAGGGTGAGCTGTGAAGGCCGGACAAAGAAGTTTTATTTACATGCTGCAACAGGGTCTTTTCAAGCTTGTAGACTGGTACCCTGTGGCATCTCTTATGCGGCTTTTCTCCACCTCTCCATAGGTAGTAGCTCTCACACACTTTTATCTGCCTCATCGATATCACACACACACACACACACACACAATGCAGATTAATAACATGGAAAAAACATTATACAAATTAAGTAAAAGTGCACAAGTTTAATCTTGGCTATAGTAAGAAATCTGCTTTATATTGACCACTGCTGGTGAGATAGCTCCAAGGCGTTTTCTTAGAATAAGCTTCCTTATATAATCAGTTTGTTGATCAATTCTTTGTTGATCAATGTTTCGTTTGGATTTTTGAGCAGAGTTAGTTTTAAAATCAAACTACAACCTGATGTGAACTAATCAATAGTGGTAATAAAAATATAGCTGTCAACTAAAATAGAGATTGCCTATAACAGGCATAAATTTACAACACTATCAATAGAACATGGAGAATTGCCAAAATGGCAAAGAAAACAGAATACCTGTATATAATGATAGGCAGCTTTGATAAATCTTGACTTCATGTACTGACAGCATGAAAATGGGTTCAATTTGTTAACATATATAAGCGTTTTCCGTTGTCTACTTCATTATCTTGTATTTGTAATGTTGTATAATCAGTGTCTTTTTCTTCTTTTGTACTCCTGCATTTGAAAGAATGACTAAAAAGAGACGTGAAAAAAGGAGCAAAACATCTGATATTGCTCCAGAATTTTACATCGATTAAAAATTCATATGGACCAAAGGGGTGCTGTTTGAATCATAACATATTTAATCTGTATCTGTCTTTGTGGATTAATTTATTAATCTGGTTGTGGGACTGACTTGCTTGGTCAACAGAATAGCAGAATAGCAGGAAAAGCCAGTCATGTGTGCTGGGTCTCCTCCACATGCAGCACTCCTTTAGAAGATAAATATCCCAAGACTTGGAAAAAGGCAGTTCTCTGCTCAGAGATTTCCGTGGAAGCTGATCCTCTGGGAATTCTGCCCTGCGTTATTTTGTCCAGCTGTAGCCAGAGGCTGAGCTAATATTGGGTGGATTTGTAGATGAGAAGTATGTGATTAAGGGTTTCTGGCCCATCCTGAGCACTTACTGTCTGGGCTAAGATTTGTGGTCATCCCAGAAGGCCTTTCATGGGTGGGAATGGGAAACAGTTCCATAATGTTATATTTCCACCACTCCCGTCAGCCAAAACCACAGGCAGTTTCATGAGAAAAACGAAATTGATTCGGATGGGCCTGTAGGCCTCAGATGAGAAGCTCTCGCCATTACTCCATGTTCTCCTCAAGGGCCCTCTTTTGACACCCATTGGGCCTGTGTGGAATTCAGAAAACTTCAATGAACTACTCCTAAACAAATAGGCCATAACTACTAAGCATTCCACCACCACCTCAGAGGTCATTCTGGGATCAAATCAGAAACTGGGATGGCTTCTCTAAATCAGAGACGTCCCTGGAAAATAGGGACACTTGGAAGGTCTGCCAAAACGCACTATATCAAAGGACATTGCTCTACAATAGTGTGTGTGTGTGTGTGTGTGTGTGTGTGTGTATTAGACAAAATGGAATCCATTAGATGTGCATATTGGAAGAACTTTGCACTAAAAGGCTGCTGAATTTTCAAGAGGACTTGTTTAATTAAAAAAAATGCAAACTGATGTGGAGAATTTTAAACTTAAGATTGGAAAAATGAGAAACTGAAATGGAGATATTTGCTTCTCTCAATCTGCACTGCTTTCCTGGTGCTGGAGCACTCCGGGTGAGTAATGTGTATTAGATTGCCCTTCATCACTAATTAGAATTATTCCATAATATATTTAGATCAGGACATGTACACAGACTCCAAGACCAGCATCTCTAGTCATCAATGCAGGAAATACCTTCATTCTCGAACCCTAGCATGTTAATAAATCATCATCATCTACATATATCACCCTTCACCTGAGGATCACAGAGACCACCACTACACACAATGTTGTGTATCAAAAGTCTATTCCAAATACATTGTCAGTGGAACTGTATGCCTATTTACCTACAAATAAGTCCTAATGAGTTACTCCCTTGTAAGTGTATATAGGATTGCAGCCTGTGGTTTCCTTAGAGACAGTGCTGCTTACTTTAATTAGCATATGCTTCTCCACAGCTTTCAGACTAAAATGTAAATATTCAACCATTATTTAACAACTTGGAAAGTAAATAGGTAGAGAATCAGCATCCTGGGCTGTACATTGCAAAAGCAGAAGCCAGCACAATGATTCCCACTAGTGGAATGGGGCTTTCCTCCCCTCTCCTCCCCCTACATCGCCTCACGCTCTCCCCAATTCTGCTCTGGAGGGTTGGGAGAACCCACAGAATAGTGCACGGGGAAGGAGAGAAGAGGAGATTGTTCCATTGGGAAAGCAGAAATGCTTGCACCAACGGAACAATCTCATTAGTCCTGTGTTGAATACAGCCCATTCAGAATGGCTGACTTTTTAAAAATCCCCACTGAGAAGAACAGCCTTTCTTTTTCAAAAGGATAATTTTTGAAGGTGGGCTTTTGCCTTGACCAATTGGGCTAGTCATGGCACCAGCAGATTTGGCAGCCTGTTTAAATTATCTTGACTAGCCAGCCTTTCTAATGATTATTTTGTATTCTTTTAATGGTACTCTAGGTTTTATTGTAGTTGCCCGTTGTCATACACCACCTTGATAGTTTGTATGAGGATGGGGACTGTCAACAAACAAACAAATTGTGCTGCTCTGAATGTTTTGCTGTTGTGCTCACTTAGCTGTCCCAGCTGGCCATATTCAAAAGACAGAGGCTCTATCCTTTGCACTTGACTCTCAATAAAAGTTGCCACAAAGCTTCAAAAGCTTATCTTTGTTTTTTGCAACTCCATGACACCCTGGGCCAACGAAAGGCAGCCACTGACTGGAGGCCTTGTGTGTTGTTGGCTCTGATGTATGAACAATCTCCTGAAGAGAAAATAAAGGCAAAAGGAGAGAGAAAAGGAATGTTTGCAGGCCTAGAATTTAGTGTAAAGTTCTGATATATAAACCCATCTGGCCCCATGAATCCAAAGGTGGGGGGTGGGGTGGGATTTTGAGAGATAATTAATAGTGTGCACAAGATTTCCATTTGGGAAAGAGGCAGAGCTGCGAAAGAGATTAAATTCACCCCTGGTGGAAAGCCCGCTGAAATGACACCAGGACCGTGATTGGCCCCAAACATTTTAACTATCCCATTTAATGCTATTCATGCTCTAGTGGAGATGAAAATGTTTATACTAAATGAGAAACTCTAAATGCTTTGCAAATATAATAGAGTGTGAGGTTTATATGTGTTCTCATTTATGGGGATGGCTGGAGAGACACAGCCCTGGGCCTCAGCAGCCGCTAACTGTTTTCCTCAGTTCCCGTAAAAAGTAAAGTGGCTTTGGAATACAAGTGGTCAGTACTTATACGGAACCCAAAGCCTCTGAGGGAGAGGCTGCTGCTGAAGTCTGGCAAGACGAGAAAAACTGGAAAGGAAATGACTTCTGAGGAGGGTGGAGGGGACAGCACAGAAACCTGGCAGGGGCTTATCAGGGAATATCTTAGGCCAGGAGCAAAACAAGACAGAATGCCGATGAAGGTTAAGGGCCAGAGAGAGAACTGGGACCCAGAGCCAAAGGGCAGGAATGAAGTGGCAGGCCAGCTGAGATGATCATATTCCACTAAGTAATACAGTGGTACCTCGGGTTAAGAACTTAATTCGTTCTGGAGGTCCGTTCTTAACCTGAAACTGTTCTTAACCTGAGGTAATGGGGCCTCTTGCTGCCGCCACGCGATTTCTGTTCTCATCCTGAGGTAAAGTTCTTAACCCAAGGTACTATTTCTGGGTTAGCGGAGTCTGTAACCTGAAGCGACTGTAACCTGAAGCGTATGTAACCCGAGGTACCACTGTACAGAGATCTTCCCAGTAGAAGAGGGACTAGATAATGGGGCAAGAAGATTCTGGTAGAATCCAAGGAATGGATCCAGGTTGGGGGCCACCGTCAGCTCTAGGCTTTGGAGGGTCCATGGACAAGACACCGTACCCTCCAGTATTTCTCTGATGAAAATTGGGATGTCCTATTCAATAATAATAATAATACCTCACCCATCTGACTGGTTTGCCACTCTGGGAAACTTCCAGCATATTTAAAAACATAATAAGACGTTAAACATTTTTAAAAAAACCTTCCCTATTTAGGGCTGCCTTCAGATGTCTTATGAGTCAGATAACTCCATACCCTCCAACAATTCTCCGATGAAAACAGGGACATCCTAAGGGACATTCTGGGATCAAATCAGAAACTGGGATGGCTTCTGTAAATCTGGGACGTCCCTGGAAAATAGGGACACTTGGAGGGTCTGAAACACTCCTTGCCACTTGTGTCAGTGTGTTGGCCTCCGAACTGCCATTACCGTTGGCTCCTTCTCCTCCTTGCTACTGCCTGCTTGGTTGCTAAAAAGAGAGCCAGCGAGGTAGCAGGGAGCTCTTCCTCACGGCCACTTTGGTCTGGGCTAGGGTGAGAGGCAGGTAAACGAGCTGAAGGAAACAGAACCTGGTCGAGAGGACTAAGTTCCTGTTGAGGTAGTGGACCTTCAGAAGATACTTGACTCTGCCGATCTTTGACCCTGGCCTTGATTGCTGGATATAAGTTACCCGAAACAAGGACCTTCCTAGGCTGCAAAAGCACTTGCTTTTCTAAAGGTGCTGAGCAGCTTTACTGCAGGTGCCCCTGAGCATAAGAACACAGTTAATACTCTTTTGCAAATCCTGCTCATTTCAAAGAGGTAGGTTTGCATGGGAGAACCTCCTTTGGTGCTGTCCTTGTTATTAAAGTCTCTCTGAAAGTTACATTTCAAAAGTAAGTACCAAAATACTTCCGCAACTCAAAACTTAAGAATTTGAATTTTGAAAACTGCATGTAATTTCATCTCAGCTCTGTGTGGTGCCTCCTCGTTTTCAGTGAAATAAAAGAGGAAGGGTGAGTATATCATACACCACTATCTCTCTTCAAGCCATGCCTGATTTGTCTTCATTAATTTTGAGACACCAACAGGAACAGCCCACGGTCTTTAAGATTAATAAAAAAATGTGGGATCACTGCCCTGGAGTGCAAGCGCTGTGTGTGACTTGGCTCACAAGTTGTCTAGGCTAAGACACAGCATGGGTGTCCTGTCTGGCTAGTGCTCCTAGCTGTCATCCAGAGGTTATTTCATTCACTAAACAATCTGTCTCCAAGGCCTTCCAACTCACCACCCAAATGCAGTTCCAGGAACATCTTCGAGCTTGGTTGTTATGAAAGGTTATCACACCCATCACAACAAATCTCTCCAAGTTATGTGACGGTTGCCAGTTCTAGGTACAGGGAAGGAGCTTCTTGCTTCCTACAAATGAAATTGGTGATTGCAGCAATAAGAACTCGCTTGAATCCCTTCTCCCTGCCACATATATGGACTACAGATGGGACTACAACTCCCATCATCTGTGACCACTGTCCTTGGGACTGAGGGGAACTGGAGTCCAACAATGTTTGGAAGGCCACAGGTTCTTCACCTTTTAGTTAACTCATCCCCCTGCCTTCAAATGCAATTTCCACTTCTGGACAGAGTCATCGTTCCTTTAAAAGCTGAATGCCAAGCATGAGCCTTGATGTCCATCTTTGCTATTGTTAATACAAGGAGAGACTGGAGCTCAGTAGCAGAGCACATGCACTGCATGCAGAATGTCAGTCCTGTGCACCTTCAGTTAAAAGGCTGTCTGAGAACAAATGCTGTGAAATGCCTCTGTCCAAGACCTTTTGGAGAGATGTGGTTCCTCAGAATAGACTATACTGGACTGGAAAGACAACTAAGCTGCCAGTATACAGCCTAAGTCCCGTTTCTGCCAGTGCTTCAGCACCCCAAATGAAGGGTAAAATATATATTGACAGGGGTAATAAATATAATTTCCAGGTTCCCTAGCTTGGTTGTTCGGCTGTCTCCTTTTTGATTGTTTGGATTACTGGAAACAAGTTGCTGACACATGTTTTACCAGACACATTTGTGATGCATCATGGCCTACTTGCGGCTGTGTCATAAACTTTTCACTTACCCAAAATCATATCCCTTGCATGAATAATTACATAAACCATAGCTGTACACATAGACTAACCCTGACTAGTTGGCAAGAGGAGGTCTCTGAAACAACCTGGAATGTAAGTGGGAGTCCTTATCTCAGGATTAACAACCTCTAAATCTTGATGCTTGATGCTTGATCTTGGAGACAGATAAGGGACGCGGGTGGCGCTGTGGGTTAAACCACAGAGCCTAGGACTTGCTGATCAGAAGGTCGATGGTTCAAATCCTCGCGATGGGGTGAGCTCCCATTGTTCAGTCCCTGCTTCTGCCCACCTAGCAGTTTGAAAGCACGTTAAAGTGCAAGTAGATAAATAGGTACCGCTCCGGCGGAAAGGTAAACAGCATTTCCGTGCGTTGCTCTGGTTCACCAGAAGCGGCTTAGTCATGCTGGCCACATGACCCAGAAGCTGTATGCCGGCTCCCTCGGCCAATAAAGCGAGATGAGCGCCACAACCCCAGAGTTGGTCACGACTGGACCTAATGGTCAGGGGTCCCTTTACCTTACCTTAAATCTTGATGCTGTCAGCAAACCATAACAGCAAGCTTTCCACTCTCACAAGATTATTGCTCCATTAAAATGACGACACTTGACGGAAGCCTGTTCAGGTTTGCAGCAAATATACTTGTGAAAACATGTTTTCTACGTGCACAATATAGCAAAGGGTGAGACTACCTCTCTTTCAGGTCTCTTCCACATGGACCATTTCTCTTGACATTGCCCTCTTTTGCTTTCCTACCAAGGTTGCTTCCGTGCAACCTGTTTATTGAGCCTTTACCCTGATTGATTTGCAGGAAGATTAGACAATGCTGGAGCATTAATCCTAATTTGCTTGTGGGGACATTAGATGACATTGCATCAAAGCAGGTGCCATCCCACTTTCCATTTTCCTGTCTTGCAAAAGTCAGTGGTTTTCCCATCTTGCAAAAGTCTGATCTAAGGAGGGAGCTAGTTTGTTGTGCAAGATCTCCCAATCACCTAAAATTGTGCAATGTGAGTTTGCCAATAGGTGATGGAATCTCATCCAAAAATAGTGACAATCTGGAAGTGGCCTTCATTTTTATAGATAAATCCAATCGTTACAGTTAATCCATTGCATTCTGGTATTTTCTGCGCTGCCATTCCATCTGGCTATCTGAAGTAGAGCTGAGTAACTACAGTCATACCTCAGGTTACAGATACTTCAGGTTGCGCATTTTCACGTTTCGCACTGTGCCGAACCTGGAAGTTAGAGCTTAATAATTATTTCACTATTAATATACTTCTTCCTAATTGTATTTCAGTTCAACAATTACTTTGATAAAATACATATTTTGTTATGTACAAATGGCTTTAGATACCTATTAGGTCCATAAATTACCATATAGCATATATTCAACACAAAAAAACAGCGAAAATTTGTTGTTGACAAAAGACAGCAGGACATACAATGGGCCCCATTACCTTCAGTAGCTTAGGGCCTCATCAAACCTAAATCCAGCCCTGAATATAAGGGAATTAGTGTTACAGGTAGAGTGGCAAGTTCTGGCAATCCTAGTTACAGGGGATTTTTGCTGAATAAGACATACTTTTGTGAGTAACGTAATAGAATGATCTTTGCCATGGCAAAGGCCATTCATTGCTGGAAACTCTATTACTTTTGTCTACATTATTATTCCCAACTGGAAATTCAGGGAAGTTCCCTTGCAGCTCTCCATCCTCCACAAACTGTAGCAAATACAGTGCTTTCAAAAGCAATTCCCCACTGTTTAATGAGACCTTACCTTTTGTTCATTAGAGGATTATTCACATCCATTCTCTCCCCCCACCCCCACCCCCTTTTTTAACATTCCCAGACATTTCAAAGCAAACAGCTCTTAACTGAAACTGTCTTTAACTTGCTTCAAACTTTCAACCACTGATTCCTTCTGATGTTTGTGTAACTCCATAATTAACTCAAGTCACTTCTAATTTGCTAAACCCGGCCAAAGAGAGCTGTATAAATGCAGATAGAGAAGTGGGCAGAAATGAGGATTCCTTAGATTCCAGTCTTCCCTGGTGACAAGGAGAAATGGGCCTGCCTTGGGTGAAATTTGATTGACGTGAGTTGCATTAGTGAACCTGAAAGAGGAGAAGAACCCAAATCATCCCAAACTAAATATACAGTGGTACCTTGGGTTAAGAACTTAATTCGTTCTGGAGGTCCGTTCTTAACCTGAAACTGTTCTTAACCTGAAACACCACTTTAGCTAATGGGGCCTCTTGCTGCCGCCACGCCACCACCGCACGATCTCTGTTCTCATCCTGAAGCAAAGTTCTTAACCTGAGGTACTATTTCTGGGTTAGCGGACTCTGTAACCTCAATTGTCTGTAATCTGAATCGTCTGTAACCCGAGGTACCACTGTACTTTGTGTGAGGTATGTGTGCATGTGTGGCGATTTAGAAAAATACAGGGAGAAGTGACATTTTCTCTCTTTTTAAAAATGTCTTCCAAAAACTTACCTGCTTTCTCCTCATACTGCATATGGAAAGCACTGCTTTGCGATGAAAAGAAGAGATTTGAAAAACCACTCAACATGCCTCCAGAGACGTCTGTTAGCAGAGCAACAGGCCATGGCCTTGCTGGCAGGCCACTCTCTGGGATCCATTTATCGCCTCGTCCAATATCCCCCCATCCATCAAGCTTCTCCTCCACCCTCCTTTCCCGGCTCCAGCATTTCCTCCAGCTGCCTCTTCCCCTCCACCTGCTGTGCTGGGCTTTGGAACTCTCCTGCTTTCCATTAATAGTCTTGCTTTTCCGATAAACAATGATTGAGAACCATCTCAGAGTGGTAGCCTATAAATCAAACAACTGCCACTTTTGATTTGGGAAGAGGGGAAGTTGTTGCATGGTGGGGGGAGAGAGAATACTGGAAGGAATGATGCAAAAGGTTACTGCGGAGAAGAGACTGATTTAGAGGTGAAGGGGGAATGTGAAAGGGGGGTGATTTATATCAGAAAATAAAGAGTGGACCCCCCCCCCAAATGAATAAAAAAACATGGAAGAGCAAATTGAGCCATGTGGGTAGATCAACCATTCATTCCTAAAGTTATTAGCAATTCGTCTAGTGGCATCACAAGACTGCTGGGGGGATATCAGATGGCTCCCACTCCCCTCCTCTTTGCATGGATAAGGTGGCGTTGTGGTCTAAACCACTGAGCCTCTTGGGTTTGCCAATCAGAAGGTTGCTGCTTCAAATCCCCATGATGGGGTGAGCTCCTGTTGCTCTGTCCCAGCTCCTGCCAACCTAGCAGTTCGAAAGCACACCAGTGCAAGTAGATAAATAGGTACTGTTGCAGCAGGAAGGTAAACAATGTTTCTGTGCGCTCTGGCTTCCATCACGGTCCACCGTGTACCAGTAGTGGTTTAGTCATGCTGGCCACATGACCCGGAAAGCTGTCTGTGGACCAACACCAGCTCCCTCGGCCTGAAAGCAAGATGAGCACCGCAACCCCATAGGTGCCTTTGACTGGACCAAACCATCCAGGGGTCTTTTACCCCTCTTTGCATTGTTACTGGCTCCTCCACTCCAACAACTTGTAGTGGAGGTAATGGCGATTTGCAAGAGAATTAAAACAATCAATGTCTTTCAACAAATAAACAGGCAAAGACAATGCTGTAGCCATAGTATTCATTTGCTTAGCTGTAAGCTATAATAAAGAAAAAAGACATTCAGAGTTGAGCCAGAAATTTGGCTCTTAATTTCCCAACAGCCAATGCAAAGACACACACACGTTAACAGCACACACCTGATGTAACAAAACTTTCCCAGCAGCTAAAGTCAAGACAGATATTTCCCACAAGGATCTTTATAGGAAGGACTCTGGGTAACATCAATTTTAGCCACCTATAATTCTATTTTTTAAATAGGTTTTATTGGATTTGCTGGTTTTGTAACTGATTTGTAATGACTTTTTGTCAAATACAACAAATAAATGATTGATTGATATAAGAGCATCTTGCTTTAGAGAATAGCATCTTGATGAGCTTTCCAAGAGGAATTAGCTGTTGAAGTGGACCTTTAGAGGAGAAAACAATTTGGCTTGTTGAATAGAAATTTCTCAGTTAAATGTGGCAACTCTAACTCAGTTGGTAGAGCACAAGACTCTTAATCTCACAGTTGTGAGTTTGAGCCCCACGTTCGGCACAAATATTCTTGCACTGCAGAGGGTTGGACTAGATGACCCTTGTGATCCCTTCCAACTCTACAATTCTGTTCTTATGAACTACTTCAAAGCTTGGTAAAATTAATGCCAAGCTGTTCCTTCTCACAGACGTTACCAGCAGGTCTATCTCCTTTTTCAGCCCACCCCTGGTCAGAGGTAATGTAACTGCATCAGCTGAACTTTCTGTTTCATAAAACTATTCAGTCCAGAGTCTAAAGTTACTCTGAGGGCTACCTACCAAAACTGTACTGCAACGGAGCTTTTGCCTTCCCCTGAAGAAGCAGCGTGTGCAAGAGCTAGCTGGGAGCTGTTCCTCAGCAAGTACTTCTTTCCGGACACTTGTTGCTCTGTGCTTGTAGCAACCGGTGCCCAGAACTGTATACTGCAGTCTGATTCAGGGCGATGGAGAGGTGGTCCTGCTTCCATTCATGAAAGTCCAGAGCCATTTCCTTTCCTAGCAGATGCAGGTCTTTCCAGAAGTGCTTGGAATACCAAAGTCAGGATGACTTATCAGCCTTTCTCAACCTGTGGGTCCCCAGATGTTGTTGAACTACAACTCCCATCACCCGTAGCTAGCAAGGCCAGAGCTCAGGGATGATGGGAGTTGTGGTCCAACAACATCTGGGGACCCACAGGTTGAGAAAATCCAGCCAGATGGATTCTCGAAGGTCGTGATGACTGGTCACCATAAACAAAGCCACTGTTTCTGGGTGAGAGGGAACAAGGCTGCAGCCACAGGATCCAGCTATAGCTTCAGAGGTGCGTCTGTTTCGTTAACCGGCTGTTTTAATTATGGGCAGCACTACTAGCTGTATATAGTTCTGTACCTTCGTAATAGCACCATGGTTCATTTTATACATCATTACTTCTGGAGCTCCAAAAGACAGCAATGATAAGTTTATGATAAGTCTATGCCAGATAGTTCTACAAATGATGGGTAGTTACTCTTTTTTTTAAAATTTGAAAGCTGGAATCTGGGGGTTGTGGTTCATTCTGCGGGACCAATTGCGCCCTTGGTGCCCGGAGGCCCTGAGTCTCAATGTAGGAGCAGCCAAGAGCCATTAGTTCTCATCTGAAAGCAGGTGGCTAGAGAAGTCAGTACTGAAAATCCTTCCTTCATCCCACTCATCAATGTACAGGTTCTATATCTGAACAAATAAGCAAATAATAATTCGTCTACTCATCCTCCAACTTATCTCACTTTTTCCTTCAGAAGCGCTAAAAAGAAAACACAAGGAGCCCAAAGCCCAGAGCTGCCACGTTGTGAACCTGCCTTTCATGTTTCTTGACAATGTCAAGACATTCCCTTCATTTTTGTTTTCCCCGAACTGTCACGGGTTGTCGCATTCCTCCGCTCATGCCCTTGATCGAAAAACTTTACTGAGCCTGAAGAAAGAATATGCTGGTTGTTATTGTGTTTATTTATTACTTTTGCTTCTTCTCCTGCTGGTTGTCATCGTGTTTATTTGTTGCTTTCCCTTTCCCTCTTGAGAGCATCAAGAATTACAATGTATGCTCATATAAACATAGCAATGTATGCCTCTGGCCCAATCCACTCCCGGCCTGCAGCCCATGAGGGAAGGCAGTTTGTGGGTTGACCACAGAGCAATCCCACGTGCAAAAGGAGTTTTATAAACCGTTCTGAGGTGTTTAAAAAACCACAAAAAAAACCACAATCAAGCGGTGTATAGATTTTATGAAATAGATAAGACAATAAATAACTGCAAGCAGACCACACTTCTTTCCAAGTTGCCTTGTTTCGGGGAAGGGGGTTCGGCAACCTGTAGAAAATTTTATGCAGCCCTTGGACTGGTTGACAAGAGACAATGAACTTATGTCATTGGCAAGATTTGCTGAGTGTCTATGCATAGTTTTTATTTTTATTTTGAATACACATATAAAAAAAACCCCTTTTGCACAGTGTACATGCACCCAAACAGTTCCCAGAATTCCAGTGGGTTAGAGAGAGAGAGATGTGTTTTAAATATATGGTGTGGTTGTGACCTATGGCAGGGTAACAATGCCACAGGGTGAATGCTTTCATTTTAAAGATTTTAAGAATCTTTGGAGGGTTACTAAAGGCCCGTTGTTCACAGATTTTACACAGCCCTATAGTTATGCCCCACTCTAGGGAGAGGACGGATGGGAAGTGCATTCTTATGAGTGGGTTGCTGGCAGCCGTCAGCTTGTGTTTACAGGCGCCTCAGCCAAGTGCTTTCTCCTGGTGACCCTTTTATCCTGACTAAGCCTGGTTTCCTGTATACATGCTGCACATTTATCCTCTCCCTCTCTCTTTCTTAGCCCCCCTCCTTTTCTCACTCATCTTCTTGCAGGGCATACTGCTTCCTTCTCATTTTTTCAACTCTACCTGTCAATCAGGCTCAGCAGCACTTTTGATTATTGAACTGTAAGGTGTCGGACTGAAAGCTCACCCTGGCTTCCCTCGCTTATACCACACAGAGGGCCAAGCAAGGCATTCTGGGTAAACATGTCATGGTGGCCTGACGTTCCTGTTTTAAAAGGAAAAAGCTCCTTCAGGAGAACATAGGAAGGCAGCAATAGATTTGTAGTTAAGCGTAGCAGTAGGGCTACGGAGTTGATGGTTTCCCCCTCTCCCCAAGTTCTTAGGATGCACCATTAAATTAGAGAATACCTTTGAAACATGGCTATAAGCAATGCCACTGCCACTGGTGAATTCTAGTATTTAATTTGTTGCATTGTTCCCGTTCTTCATTTCTCCTGCTCCCTTATTAAACAGTAGCGGCCATGACAATGCATTTAATCGGGGCAGGTTTCCACAGCACAGCCAGTGGCACACAAAGGTTTTCATCAGACAGGAACAGGTCAGTATCGCACAGAACTTCATTCCTGCCAACAAGGTCAGATAGGATGCAAGTCTTTTATATGGCTCGCCAAGAGATGCTGGTGACGCTACTGGGAGGAGTAGGATTTTGCAAGTGTGCAGAGAATTGCTTTGCTGAAGAGCATTGCTTTGCTTACTTAAAGGTAAAGGGACCCCTGACCATTAGGTCCAGTCGTGACCGACTCTGGGGTTGCGGCGCTCATCTCGTGTTATTGGCCGAGGGAGCCGGCGTACAGCTTCCAGGTCATGTGGCCAGCATGACTAAGCTGCTTCTGGTGAACCAGAGCAGTGCACGGAAACACCATTTACCTTCCCGCCAGAGTATTGATCTACTTGCACTTTGACGTGCTTTTGAACTGCTAGGTTGGCAGGAGCAGGGACTGAGCAACGGGAGCTCACCCCATCACAGGGATTCGAACTGCCGACCTTCTGATCGGCAAATCCTAGGCGTCCCTCTGCTTTGCTACTTAATTCCCCCTAAAATATCCCCGACAGGATCTGGGAAGTCTCCATTGTGACTGACCACTCTTCTTATGTATAGGGAGCTATTAAAGTGATCTCATGCAGCAATACAAAATCTCCAGTGCCACCAGTGTCCTGAGGGCACCCTGTCTTCATCTCCCCACCCCCTTTCATTTATTTATTTTAGAAAATTTCCTAATAGTTTAATATTCAAAATAATCTCAAAGTGATATATAAAGTATAGATCAAATGCAATGCAAAAGAACTCAAAATTATATACAAAATAGAACTCAAATACAAATGAAAAAATTCTGTTGGAGTAACAGCCGTATCCTTCAAGAAAAAATCCCAGCCCATAAGTTTCATATGATCCAGGTCCTGTAATTTCAGTGCTTTCCCAATATCTGGACACTACTGTATTAATTTTCTTACATTTATATCCCTCCTTTTCTTCCCCATCATGAGACTCAAGGTAGCATACGAGGTCTTCTAACCAAATCAGTCTAGAACTGCTTAGCTTCTCCAAGGTGGTGGCCTCATGCAGGCCAGCCTACTTAAACTGAATCTGGAGAAGACTGAAGTAATGATTACCTTTACACCATGGAACTTGTTAGGACTCCATCATTGATGTGGTTTGGTCACCTCTAGACACTCAGCCATCTGAGTCTGAGTGTACTCATGAATCCACAGCCAAATCTCAACACCCAGCTTGTGTCTATGTGCATAAAAAGTAGACTGCATCCTTTTCTTTCCACGTCATACACAAGCAAATATCATTGGTCCCTCTGTAACTTTAGGGCTAGTCTACTGCAGGGCTCTCCATGGGGATGTCCTTGATGAGGTTGCGGCCTACCTTCTGAAAGGCATGCTGAGAATGCATGACACCAGCCTCTGGCACCATCTTCTTATGGTTCATGGTCTCTCCAGGCTTCAACGTCATTCACTAGGACAGCAGCTCTCTAATGTTTCTATAGCAGATTGCTAGCAATAAAATGTTTGCTTTTCCTCAGAACCCAGCCATGGGTCCCTTGGCATTGTGGCTGTACATGATGGCCCCAATATATCCACTGCTGTCCATCTGTAAAGCACTGTCCGCATGACCGAGAGCTGAGCCTTGTCCACCATTGGACAGGCGGGCTTGGAATCAATGCGCTTGCAAAGGGTTCAGTAGGACTCTTCCCATTTTATTGTTTCTAATGATAGGGAGACAGAGGACAAAGATGTGGGTTCTCCAATGCTGAGCACCCAGCCATAAGCCGATGATTTTCTTATTCAAATCCTTGAGAGCATTTCTTGGAACAAACAGCATGAATGAGCAGTGCTGTTATTCCCCCAAAATGGCTATGCTGAGTGATAATTGTCAGGGCATTATTGAATGGGGAGGAGAGAGAGAAAGAGAGGGAGAGGAGAGGAGAGGAAGGAGGATGCCACTTGTGAGTTATTCCCCTCTCTCCTTCACAAATAAACACAGATGCCAGAAAAGATCAGCCATCTCTGCACAATGCACGTCTTCCCCTCCCTCCCACTCGTCTTATGCAGGGAGACTTGTTTTAGATGACAGCTGTGGGAAAATAAAGGGGAAATGCTTGAATATATGGAAGGCCAGGAGCAGCTGAAGATATTTAGACCCTCTAAAGCTACACACAGCACTTTCTACTGCCGGATTTGTTTTTGTTTAAAAAGGAGAGACGTGGGGAAGTCTGACATTGCTTGCCTAGGATGCTTGAAGTTAGGTTGTTTTTTTGCAAAGCAAGCTAGAGGTCTTTTGCTAAACTCACACCTCCTGGATTCCATGAATGTCACTGGGAAGCCTAGCCATAGCCCTTTAGGTTAGTCAAAGTGGTTGTCTGAAAACCAGTGCTGGTCCATGAGCCATTGGCTGCTGGTCCACGGTGATGCCACCAAACCCCAAGTTGAGTGGGATGCTTGAGGGACTAAATATGCAACTCGTCCCTGGCATGTTTGGAAAATTACCTGTCTACCACACCACATCAGATAGTTTGAGAAGCACTGTCTTAGGTTTCTTGTGATGGAGCTACTAAGTACTCCAGTTTATCAAGCAGCTTAATCCTCTCTCCCCAGGGAACCCTGGGAACTGTACAGTGGTACCTCGGGTTACATACGCTTCAGGTTACATACGCTTCAGGTTACAGACTCCGCTAACCCAGAAATAGTGCTTCAGGTTAAGAACTTTGCTTCAGGATGAGAACAGAAATCGTGCTCCGGCGGCGCGGCAGCAGCAGGAGGCCCCATTAGCTAAAGTGGTGCTTCAGGTTAAGAACAGTTTCAGGTTAAGTACAGATCTCCAGAACAAATTAAGTACTTAACCTGAGGTACCACTGTAGTTCTTTAAGGGGGCTAGAAATCCTTAGTAGACGATTCCCAACCTCCACAACAAATTCCACTTTGAATGATTCTTTGGAGCAAACCATGACAGTTTTGCTGGTATCCATTTAAGGGTGTATTGTAGATCTGTCTGTATGAGATTACTCCGTGGCATTTAGTCATTTTTCCTTAGGAAAAAAAAATGCTTCAAATATAGTGCCTTTCAAAAGTAGTGTCCTTGAAAGACCTCTTCCATGACCCTTTGTATAACCTTACAAAACAAATAATGTTAAATAGAGACCTACCTCCAAATAAAATAAAATAAATCCACATCATATTTTGTACAGATTGTATGACAAGACTGGACAGGACTTTGGAATTGTTATCTAGACATTCAGTCCAAATGGCTGTTTCCGTGAATTTGCTAATTCCTTAGCGATGAGTTATGGTGCATTCATCCACCCATCCATTCATCCATCCATTACAGAATGCCTCAGGGATCTCAGTTATCCACAACCAATCCCATGAGGAATTATTCAGGAAATTGCTTATTAGGCTTTATGTCCGCACCGGAATATGCTCTTGCAGAAAGTGAGGTCCAAGGTCCTCTGCAAGAACATATTGCCCTCCTTAGATGGTGAAGTGTGTGACTTCACTTATTCCCAAATGTGGTAAGTCAGCTCTGCTACATGAGGGTGTGTGTGTCCTCCTGCTCATTCTGTTGAGTAGAAAGTCCTGCCCTCATGGTGCCATTGCATATGAAGCATCATACATGAAGCAGGAGCAGGAGTCTCTTTGTGATGACATCATTTGCACCACTTCCCCTCGTTCTCAAAGCCTAGTTAGCGTCTGAATCTAAGACCACCACCCTTTCTAAGACCATCACCCTTTTGGGACTACAACTCCCTTCATCCCTGACCACTGGTACTGTTAGCTAGGGATGATGGGAGTTGTAGTCCCAAAACATCTGGAGGGCCGAGTTTGGGGATGCCTGACATAGAGCAATGGAGAACAGAGGAAAGTGTGTGGAAGGGGAAGGAAAACACAAGCACCCTCCTCAAAAAAAGCTGCCTCTTTTCTCATTTGTTTTCCCCTCCTCCTTCAAGGAGAGGAAGGAGAAACGCACCATTATTTCAGAGTGACAACTTATCTAACTGCTTGCACGCCTATCAGCTACTGGTTTGTTTGCTCGTTTGTTTGTTTTGTGCGTTTGAAATCTTTCCCAGCCTCACACATAAAAGGATTTCTGTGCAGCTGAGATAAAGGAGCTGGAGCTGGAGGTGGTTGGGTTCCAGCTGGAATAATCTAGCCGGCAAGCCCAAATGGCTCGTCTCCTGCAGCTACTGATTCTGTCCCGGACTCAGCACTCCTCGCATGGCCATTGGCAGATGTTGTTGGGCTCCAACTCCCACCAGCCTCAGTGAACATGGCCAATAGCTTGGGCTGATGGGAGTTGGAGTCCGACAAACATCACCTTGGTGCTATTCAAGTATATATGTGTGAGAGAGAGAGGGGGGGGGAAATAGTAATGGTGGAGAGGGACACAGGCTCCATTACAGTGCTACCCTGGCCTAAACTGGTTTAGTTTTCAAGGTTTCCACAAAGGGACCAATGGGAACTTTATTTTTGGAGTATACTGTACTCAGGAATCTCAAACAAGTCTCTACCCAGTTATCTGATGGAGCTGTAATTCCCAGGATTCCCTGAGGAAATAACCTAAGGGTGCTTCCAGACTGTCATTATTTTCTGGTGGAATTCAATCATATATTGGGAAATTCAGGTTGACAGCTAAAGTGCATTGGGAGCTCTTGTGCAACAAACTTGCTTTCTTTCCCCTGCCCAAATCAGTCTTTTTTTTCCTGCCGATGGGGAAATGTCTTGGAGAGTATGGGATAACAATTTCTTGAAGTAAAGTTGTCTATCCCCGTGGCAAACAAATTGAGATGAATGCTCAAGAAACAGGTTGTCTGGAAGTGACCTAAATGGTTAAGCTTCTCCTTACAGACTTGATGTGGCCTCTCTCTCCATAACCCCAAATCCTGAAGTCCATAAGAGTATATGTAAATATCTGTTTGTAAAAAAAAAAATATTAATGCACAGAAAGAAGGAAAAACAGAGACTGCATGAAGAATGGATGCATGGTTTTCAGAGAAAAAGGCTTTGAAATGGGGAATGAGGGTGGCTGCATTGCTTAGCATGCCTCTTCCTTTCTCTTCTTTCTCCAGGCCAAGCACTCTGCTCCAGCTAGACACCTCAGATCAAGAAGAGATGCCCCTGCTGTTTGAGAGCAGATGTATCCATTTAGAAACCTCCAGGCTACCCAGCCATTATGCTCCAGTAGTTTGGTTTCTCCTGACCTTGGAATCCATTCTCCCTCCGGACTGCTGCCTGAAGGAGCTGTCATCGTGGAGGTACTGAGCTCTTCACAACCCATTTACCCACTTTGGCCATATGTTGAAAGAGATGATCGCAGCAGGAAGGCTGTCCTGAAATGCTGCAATGCAATCCCAAGGCTCCAAGCAAGCCTTCTCTTTTTAAAAAATAAATAAATTGCAAGAGGCAGCACTCTGCGAAGGAGAAGGCGTGATACGATTCTGTCGGCTTCTCCTTTAGAAGGTCCCAAATTCAGTCCCCAGCATCTCCAGATAGGGCTATGAAAGATTCCCTGTCCAAAACCCTAGAGAGCCACTGCTACTGTAGGTGATATTGAGCCTATTTTCTTCTTCAGTTGGGCAACTGATGGGCAAAGGCAAAAACTAGGGGAAAGGAAATGGAATGGCGTTTCCAGATAAAAGGGTGTGGCTGGCAGGCATCCAGAATACTCCACATTGCAATATTTTGCTTCTGATACCCCTGGTACAGGTTACTGAACACGAAGGAGGAATCAAATAAGCCATTGTAGGTGGAACATTCACATTGCAGACCTATTTGAGAAAAAGCCGATTCAAGCCCTAACCGTGAGTATTATCTTGGGCTCTGTGGCACTAAAATTGTTTCTGTGTTTTCTCAGACTTAAGGAACATCCTCAAGGCTGATATGAGGCGACTTTGGTTGCTTGTTAAAAGTAATGGCTGCCTGTCAAGTGATGATGAGCAGAATAAATATTTGTATGTCAAAACATTGTTATCTTCCACCCTTGCTTCAGTTTTAAACATAAGCGCCCCTCCAGATGACCTGTTTATTGAGCAATCGTTCTGATTTGCTTGCCCAAAGCTTATGCAGAGCTTAGATTACATCAAGCCTTTATCGAGCATTCATGCTGGTTTGTTTGTGGGGAGGTTATATGACATTGAGCAGCCATCCTGCAATCATCCTGATTTGTTTGTGAGGTGTTTACACATCCTCCTTTTGGTCCAAATCCAAAGCTGCGTCTGTGTTAGATGCAGCTGTAGTTGTTTTGTTATTATTTAATGGATTTCTAGTCTGCCAGGGAAACATACAAATACACGTGCACAATCACACACCCAGTCCCACGAAGACACATTTTACACACACACACAGGCATTGCAAGGTTAAAGGATGCGTCAGGGTGGGGGCAGGGGGGCAGGGAACAAACAAGGCTGTGGGCTGGAAGAGGGAGGAAAATGGAGGTTAAGGGGAGGGTTAAAATTGTTATGCCAGGTGCTGGGAACAGGGAGAATTGGTGAGATTTAGGGATGAGAAGGGGAGAAAGAACATGCCTCTAGCCTAACACAACATCTTTAACAGTCTTGCAAAAACTTGTCATCTGTCTCCAGCCACAGCTTGGATGAGAGGGCAGGGTTAGCCCACCCAACCTAATGGTTTCTCTGCAGACTTGCTTGACCCATCAATCTCTTAAGCATTGGATAAAATGGTGTACTCCGACAAGTTGCAAAATGACACCCCCCCCCCCACTTTCAAAATATTAATTGAGAATCAATTTTTACAATAATAAAGAGAACCAAGGAAATGTCTGGACTGTAGCATCTCCACCCCCATCGTCCAGCCCAGACACTGAGGTCCACCTTCGAGGGCCTTCTGGTGGTTCTCACTGCAAGAAGTGAAATTACTGGGAACCAGGCAAAGGGCTTTCTCGGTAGTCACACCCACTCTATGGAATGCCCTCCCAGCAGAGGTCAAAGAGTTAAACAACCATATAACTTTTCATAGACATCTGAAGGCAGCTCTGTTTCAGGAAGCTTTTAATGTTTAATGCCCCCCTTCCTTTCCCTCTGTATTTTTGTAGAAAACTGCCCAGAGTGGCTGGGGCAACCTGGGGCTACTAGGCTGGGGCTACTACTACTGCTACTGCTACTATTACTATTACTATTACTATTACTACTACTAAATATAGCATCAAGGTCCAAGTATGGGATGGGGGGGCATATTTTATCAGTGTCCAGAATGAATGTGGTGGGTCTGGGCTGCAAGCATATGAACTTGTAGGAAAAAATCCCTCAACCACCAAGTTGAAGGTTTGTAGATCAGCGGCAGACCACATGCCTGAGATGCAGAAGGTTGCAGGTTCAATCCCTGGTATCTCCAGGTGGGGCTGAGAAAGATTTCTTTTACAAGGCATAATGCATAAAAGTACCATTAAAATGTAAAGACTCTCCTCCCTGGAAGAGAGGGGAGGGGTTGTGGGCGGGAGCCCGAGCCCCGCCCCTAGCAGGGGGCGATAGCCCCCTGCCTCCCTTCTTACCTGGCTGGCGCCCACGCCCATCAGCGGGCACCCAATCAGGTGCCGCTGAGGAGGCGTGAACTGCAGCCTATATGCTGCGGCGCCAGCCCTCCCCCGGCCTCACTCTCCGTCGGTCGATCGTTGTCCCATCGCGAGTCACCCAGCCTCCACTCCCTTTAGCTCAGGGTCTACGTTTTTCTTGGCCTTGCTATGGACCTTAGGTTGGTCGCCCTGGTTGCCTGGGGGGCCTGGTAGGAATTTTTCCATTTGGCATTAGGCTTTTTGGTTTTTTCGCCTACCTCGTAGCAATCGTCCCAACTTTTTGTGGTATTGGTGGGTAGGTTAGGCATTGGAATAATGTGTTGTGGTGTGTCGAAGTGCTAGGTGTGGCCATCGCCTATGCCTTCAATTTTTGGGTATTCCGTTAAAGGAATCTGGCGGTCGTGTATTCTGTCTGATGCCTGCTTGGCGGGAGGCCATGGCACGACCCTCGGTGACATCAGGGGAGAGCCTATAGTTGGATTAGCATCAACAGGCTCCACCTACTGGTGAATAAACCCCCTTTGTTTTGGATATCCAATGCCTAAGCCAATACCTTTTCACTGCTGTAATCAATAAAGTTGTGGCCTTTTCTTGCCCATAAACCTTATATCACGTGTCCTGGTGTATTTATTCACATCGCGGGGGTCGGGTCCTCGAACCCACAACTGTGTACTAATTTTCCTTCAGCGTTGCTACATTTTGAGGGTATGCTATGCAAAATCCATTTCCATATAAGAACTTTGCTTCAGGATGAGAACAGAAATAGTGCTCCAGCAGCATAGCAGTAGCAGGAGGCCCCATTAGCTAAAGTGGTGCTTCAGGTTAAGAACAGTTTCAGGTTAAGTGCGGATCTCCAGAACGAATTAAGTACTTAACCCAAGGTACCACTGTATACAGTAATGTAGAATAGCCAAGTTTATACCTTTCTCTCATTTGGTCAGATATGGATGAGTTGCTAAAGAGTCATGCTTACAGGTGACTTTTTAAATTAATAATAAAAAAACCTCAATCTAGATTTTATTTGCTTGTGATGTCCTTCAGCAGGGATGTAGTAAGACTGTTCATTTCATTTCCCCTTGAAATGTTAGCCAAGGGCTGCTGCTAAAAGTTTGTGTGTGGCTGGAGCACCCCCTAGTGGAAAAGTGTGCTCAAGCTTCAAGCAGCAGAATTTGGACAAAATATTCCAGAATCAGGAAAAAGTACATTTCCAAATGGATGCACTGTATATCCTGTGGGGCCTGATTTGCTTGCTGGTTCATCATTTAATGCTGCCAGTGGTCTTCTTAACTGGATGCCTCAAATTGCTTCACCTTCCACTGCCATCTCTGCCACTCTGCCACTTACCATATCCCTACCTACGGTACATTTAGATGGGGCCAAGGCACACCTCACTATCCCCATGGGGATGCTGCTGGGAGAGTGGGGAACAGCCTACCTATGGCAAGAGATTCTTGTCCTGGGTGGAATATATTGTTTCACTTGGATCTCCAATCATTATGAAGCTCTACATCCTAATTCCACCACTGCAGGAAAGTTAGAGATATGGAGATGTACAGCAATAATAATACAGTGGTACCTCAGGTTACATACGCTTCAGGTTAGATACGCTTCAGGTTACATACGCTTCAGGTTACATACACTTCAGGTTACAGACTCCGCTAACCCAGAAATAGTGCTTCAGTGGTGGTTTTGTAGGCACCCAGTAGTCTTGTTGGAATAATCCAACAGGCCTAGATTATTTCCGGACTTGGAACTCCACACTAAGTTCTTCTTACCCCAGACATTGTAACTGGTAATGTGGAGGGAAGAAAGCTGTACTCTTCCTCTGCTATGCGGAAGTGAAGTCCGTTAATAACATGCATGGACTCATTTATTGATGCATATACAGTGGTACCTCGGGTTACATATGCTTCAGGTTACAGACTCCGCTAGCCCAGATATAGTGCTTCAGGTTAAGAACTTTGCTTCAGGATGAGAACAGAAATCGTGCTCCGGCGGTGTGGCGGCAGCAGGAGGCCTCATTAGCTAAAGTGGTGCTTCAGGTTAAGAACAGTTTCTGGTTAAGAACGGACCTCCGGAACAAATTAAGTACTTAACCCGAGGTACCACTGTAATATCAAGCCATAGGATAAGTAATACATGCTCTTGCTGGGATGAGGAACACCCAGTCCTGCCCAAGTGTCTGCTTTAACCAACACCCTCGTGGCAAATGCAGGGTGCTCCAGCCATTAAATTCTGTGTTATGTAATGAGTTCACAGTGCAGGAGCTAAAGCAAGCAAGGCGAGTGGAATACCTGTGACTACCCATATGCTATTGGGCTCCAGGTCTCATCATCCCCGGTCACTGGCCCCACGGGCTAGGGCTGCTGGGAGCTGGCAGGCCACACATATTCCATCCCTGAGCTTAAGAAATGCAAAATGATACAACTAGGCAGTGTGAATTAATGGTTAGAGTGCTGGTCTCTGAATACCAGTTTCTGGAAATGACAGGAGCGGAGAATGCTCTTGTGCTTGTCAGTTTTCCACCGGCATCTGACTAGCCTCTTTCAGAACTAGAAGGATGCTGAACTTGAAGTCTGATCAAGTGGGACTCTTTTTATTCGTGAACATTCCTTTCCATCAACTTGAAAATGAAACAAAGGCTACCCTGCCCAAACTGCAGAACCTAGTGCTCATTCACTGGAGAATGTGCCCCCTCCATATTCAGAAGCGTTTACTTTTGAGTAAATATTCAAAGATTGCATTTAAGTCCACATTGCAGTCACTGGGACTCATTCTGAATAAGCATGATTCGTTGATTTGTGTAGTAAGGACGTCTGTGCCTATACAAAGTAACAATTATACAAAATAATAATTGTACAAAACAGTAATTGTACAATTATGAATATTTAGTTTTTGCTAAAGGGAAAAGCAAACTCGACTCTGATGAATCACACATGCTGTTCCTGTCAGTTGCACCGCGGTATTTGCTTAGGCAGAATCATAAACGCTCTTACTCAGAAGTAAGCCTCAATGATCTTCTTATAACAGGTCTTGCTCTTTCGTTTTTAGTGCATTTAGGGTCTGCCCAAAGGAGGAGGCAAGTTCTGAAACGACGGTGAGGCTGTTTTTTCTGCAGGCTGCATTAATTAAACTACATACAGTTCAGTGAAAAGCACTCGAGACTACAGTATTTGCATCTGAACTGAAGGGGAGGATTTAAGTTCTAAAAAACTACATTTCCCGAAAGAGCTTTCGGTCTCGCGAGAGGAGCTCTCCCCCCGCCCGCGGGAAACCTCGGTCAAAGTTTGCGCAGGCGCTTCTGCTTTCTCTTTCCTTGCTACCGGCTACAGAGGTGCAATGATGGTGAGTAGCGCGGACTCTTTCCGTAGGATCCTTTGTAATCCTCTACGGCTGCCGTTTCTAAGCAGAAGTGAGCTTGTGATATGTGTCCCGGGGGCGCTTGTGCACAGCCAGAAACATTTATTTATTTATTGGTTGGCTCCTTTCTGTCTTAGCTTTTTTGTGATTTTAACTGCCTCCCCCCCCCCCCGACTCTACACGGGTTGTTGGTGCGTAGCAGGCCAGTAAAGCGAGCCTCCCCCCTGTAGGTTGAGAAAGACGAGTGTATTGATGAGTTGCACAGCCTTAAACGTTTTGAATCGCATCCTTTATTTTTTTGCAGGAGAAGAACACGAGAGGAGGGCGAGTATGGAGCCACTCCGGCCTGTACTTTACGAGCCCCTGGTCCCAATTGGAGCAAGTTGGTTGATTTAAAGGGGTGTGTATTTTGCCGTGCATATTGTACTGGTTGCAGAAAGTTAAGGGGAAAGAGCAGGGAATTGCAAAAACTAACCATGGATTTGTTTGCATTCCTGGTTGAAATATACATAAGGTCTTTTTGTATAGGTAAGGTTGGTCGGGCATTCTTTTAAGTACACTACCAAGAAGTTACAGATCCTATAAGTTCCTCTTCACTCCCTGTCCTCATGTATTTTGTGTGAAGGGTGTGGAGCCCCTTGTCTACATTCCTGCCCATCCTGGCTCCAATTTCATGTGGTTGGCAAGGAGAGTAGAAAAGAGGATGCAGAGAGAGAAGGGGATGGCCAACTCTTGGCTGCAGCATGCTTGTGTTTGATTGCCAGTATGTGGTCCCCAACAAATTATTGTAAGATTTATTTGCAAGATGAATATTCTGCCCTCCCTTCTAAAGGAGCTCAGGGGAGAAAGCAACAAGTGATGAAACTTGTTCAAAACAGATGCAGCCAGTAGGTGCTGAAAAAAACACAGAGAGGGCACCTCTCTAATACTCAAGTGAAGGGAATTTCAAAGAGAAGGTGCCACCACACTAAATGCCCATGCCAGCAGATCTCCTGATACGATGGGATCTGCAGGAGGCCTTCGCCTGTAGAGGCAGTGATCCATTGGGTATAGATATAGATACTGATCTGATACAGAGTAGACACACTGAAATTAATGGAGCCAACTTAGTCATGTGTTTTATTTTCTGTGGGTCTACTCTGTATCTGGCCAGCACTGGATACCTACCACCCCTTGAAGTTAAGGGAAAAAATGCCCACACCAAGTAGGTTTTGTGCGCTGTCCACTAGATGTCGCCACTAGGAAGAGAAATGAAGTTGCTTTTACCATGTGCGTTTTGCCAGAGTTGTCTAGAAGCTGAGCTTGTGATGATATAAAGTTATCCCTGTCTGAAAAGGAAATCTTTCTCATTGTGGAGTTGTGGATTCTGAAGCTCAGCTCTAGGGAAATCTGAAAGCCTCAGAATAGCTGAATTGTACAGCTGTCCCTAACCTTGCATTTCTCCTGTTCTCAGGCTGCATGTGACTTTTCAATCAAACCGGTCAAGAAGACGCAAAGTTTCTTTGTGTTGAGATGTAAACACCTGAGACCGCTTCCCTTGAAAAGAAATGAAGCCTGTGTTAGCCATGGTGTGGTTATCTGATTCATATGCACAATGGTAAGCATGTGCCTGCAGTCTTGTTGGTTGCTTGATTCGTTTCTTTATGGTTGCAGGTATAAAATCCCATGAGCCTGACTGATGCAATATGAGACTTTGAGTTCTGTCTACTCCTGCGTGTGACTTGCTCAGAAGAGTGTGTACACAGTTGCTATTGTGGAATACAAATTAGTACTTTTGCACACAGAAGGTCCCAAGTTCAAGCCACTTAAAAGGACCTTGTTTAATAAATAATGAAATAATAATAAAGTTTTTCAATGTGCCAAATTGAGGAAGGCTACTAGAATGCACAGATTCCTATAGGGTTATAGTGAATTTCCGAATGACAATTGGAATGAATTACCGTATTTTTCGCTCTATAAGACGCACCAGACCACAAGACGCACCTAGTTTTTGGAGGAGGAAAACAAGAAAAAAAATATTCTGAATCTCAGAAGCCAGAACAGCAAGAGAGATCGCTGCACAGTGAAAGCAGCAATCCCTCTTGCTGTTCTGGCTTCTGGGATAGCTGCACAGCCTGCATTCGCTCCATAAGACGCATACACATTTCTCCATATTTTTTAGGAGGGAAAAAGTGAGTCTTATAGAGCAAAAAATACGGTAATCAAATGTGATTAGTTGTTTACACACTGACTACTTTTTTATTATTTTGGGGTGGGTGGGGAAGCATCTTTAAATGTCAAAAAATTGAGCATCCAAATGGTCACTGGCATAGGATGTATCTTGTTAAATCTCTCCTCCTACCCTTGGTTGCATAAAATACCAAGTACATTGTCAAGTGTTTGTAGGGGTGAGTGGGAGACTTTGACACACCTATCACCATTTTGCAACTCTCTTGATTGCAGGTGAGGGTAGAAATGACTGGAGGTGATTGGGCAGCATGCAACCTTTGTCCAACGCCTTGCTGTGGCCATTTGGAAGGGCAGTAGTTTTCTGCTTGGTCATTTTGGCCCCTGAAAATCATTACATAGGCAACACATCCCTCTTGACTTGATGCATTCCGGTAGTCATTCAGAAATTCAGTATGTTCCTGTGGCCAATAGTGTTCATTCAGAAATTCACCACATCCCTAAAATCTGCCCGACACCAGTCGGAGTAAACAACGCTGGGCTAGATGTACTGATGATCTGATTCAATATAAGATAGCTTCATGTTGAAATAGTTGTCCTTCATCTCCATGACATTGGTTGTGCAAAGTTGGGGTTCCAACAAGCACCCCTAGGACATGTAAAATACTTTGGTGGGCTGCATGTTTCTTGCAGAGTGTTAAGTATGCACACACACAAAAATGTAAGGGATTTTTTCCCCCTGTAAAAGGAGGTGTGCTTTGTCTGCTGGACCACATTGTTTGAATGCTCTGAAGCAAGTAAAGATGAATTCACTAATATAGTGGAAATTTGATGCTGCTCTTCACGTGCAGTTGAACACAATGGCAACAGTTTGGTATGCTGCAGCTAGCAGATTATCATCTAGGGTCATTCATGGGGAAGAGTGAGGGCCAAACTAAACGTGATTTAGAGCACTTTTTTTAAAAAAATCAGGGTTTTGGGGTTTTTTTGCAACAGCCTACTAATTTTTGTTGACAAAGCAGCCAGGGGCTGCAGAGGAATCCAGATGAGGATTGGGAAAGAGATTTAACTTTTTCCACCTTGCACTGCTTTCCCAACTTTAAATATTTTTAAAGTTGTGACATAATAGCTTTATGTATAGGGTGGTTTTTTTGGGGGGGGGTGAGTTGGTGGGGGAATTTTCACTTGGAAAATGACATTGGAGGAAAGCATTAACCATCCAGGCCCTGCAGTTGTTTTTGTAAACAAAGATGTTGACAGTTGCAAGCGCATGATGCAAAAATGTGCTTAAAGTCACGTCTACTTTCATCCGGAGCTGGACAGACGTGTCAGTGATGAATCCAGTTGAGGAAAGCAGATGGTGGATTAACTGTCAAAGTACTACTGTTTTTTAAATGCTCAAATATGTTTTGGAAGACAAGCTTTAGGCCAGATACAGACACAGCAGTAATCTACGACTTGCTGCTATCCCATGTGGGTTTGCACACTTCCCCTCGCATTCCCATTCTTTTGTGGCTGTGTGGTTATCTGCACCATCTCTTTTAAAGGAAGCACACCTTCCCAACTTTGAACATAATGGGAACTGTGGTTAGTTTAAAAGTAGATGCATCTGATCTCCTTTCAGCAGCAAAAGGAAGAGGGAGGGAGAAGTGTGCAAGCCCAAGACTTGCCATGGCTTGTTTGCGTCACTGCATTCCCTTGTAATATGTTTGCTGTAGAACTGGAAGTGGGCTTGCTGGGTGAGTAGATTGCAATAAGAAATATATGATAATTTGGTGGTATTTGAAGTTCTTAAAATGTCCATTAGAATCCTGTTATGTGAACCTTAGTAAGCCAGAAATCCCAGTTATCTGAAATCGTGTGTACAACACCACCCCAACCATATGTTGAGCAGAATACCTTTGTGCCATGAACTGTAATGTCTGGTTTTCTAAATGTCTTCTTCATCCCAGGACTGAAATGAGGCTGCTGAATTCACTAGAATTAAATTTGGGTCTTGATTTAATTCCGCATTGTCCTCATTTTGCACAAAACAGATGAACTCTCAAAGACAAGATCGTATTTTTTATCTAGTAACAAGATGAATCCCTTTCCCTCCAAACTGGACTCTTGTTTCTTTTGAATAATAAATTGTCATGGGGATTGTGATTCAGTTGTTATTCAAGAAAATTGTCTGAAAGCAGTGTGCAAGTTTTAAAAGCAAAATGAAGAAATAAAATTGATATGTTTGGCTCCACAGGATGCAGACCATTTGCCTCTGGACTCA
Source organism: Podarcis tiliguerta (assembly GCF_965153285.1). NCBI lineage: Eukaryota > Metazoa > Chordata > Lepidosauria > Squamata > Lacertidae > Podarcis > Podarcis tiliguerta. The sequence goes on along the minus strand of NC_139535.1, from coordinate 87,141,694 downwards.
GAAGTACAGTTTGGAAACAGCTGCTCAGGGTAAGGAGCTCAGGGTAGTGCTTATTCATTTGTTTATCTTCTGACAAATTTGCTAATCCCTTCATGTCAGTGGAATGTGAGTTGCCAAGAACCAGACTCCCTTATTTCAGTGAAGCCTGAGAAGTTATGACTGGATGGGGTTTAGGTTTTGGCCTCTAAATTAAGTGTAAATGCTTATTTGTGATATTTTAAGCAATGCAAGGGTTGGAAATAATACTTGGGTCTTGTTAGTCGAAGTCCACCATTCTGTCCACAACATCACATGACTGAAAAATCCTGGGCAGAACTTGCTTGTTTGATAGAAATGGCAAGGGCTTAAAGGTTACCCTGATTTAATGCCTCAACATTAAGCCAGCAGCCTCCATATTTTAAACACTGTGCCATCTTCAGATAATAATGTGACCCAAGCAAAGAATGGGGGAGGTGGACTTGAGGGTGTTGGCCTGGTGTATAATTGGTTGTGTCCGGCAGCCACATAAATTGAGGATCCGCCATTCTACCAGGCAAGGAGAAAACTCCCAGAGCGTCTCGAAAGTATCTCTTTGACACACAACAATCAAATCCTCTTCAAGGGGGCAAAATCCATCCATCAGCCAACACCAAAGAAACGTTTGCACTTTAAGATCCTTTTTTAATGGAAAAATCCTGAACTCTTAAATGGAGGCAGAAGATGCAATTTCATGATCTCAACAGGCGGTTGCTGAGAAACCAAGTGAAAAGTCATCACACCCTAAACTTTGCCTATTTCAGAGCTGGTGCGGTGTAATAGGCAAGGTGCCAAACTAGATCTGGGGAGACCAAGGTTCAGGTCCTCAACTTGGCCACGAAACTGCCTGGGTTACCTTGGGCTGGTCTCTTTCCCACCTCACAGGGTTGCTATGAGAAAAAGGCCATGTATGTAGCCTTGGAGGAAAGATTGAATATATTTTAGCCACTGCAGGGAAACAGTTGAAGAACTTATAGCTTTTTTGGATCAGTCCTGATGTTGGCTTTTTTGTCTGTCACACTCCTCCTAAAAGCCTGTGATGTGAAGTTATCCCTGTCTGAAAACAGCTATGAGGGAAAATAAAGATTCGCTGAGGCTTGCCCCCTTTGCCATCTCACAGTTGTCTTCAGTAGGAGTGATTTCTTTTGAGATAGGTGTGACCGCTGTATCCTTCCCGCAGCATCGTGATTCAAAAATCAGCCGTTGGACTACATTTACCAGTAGTTTCTTTCTCTGGCATTGATTTGAGATGGAAGGGTTTCTGAAAGTGGGCCTTTCGCAACGCCAATTCCCTTCTGGAGGCTATTACAGTAGCCACAGGGAACTCTGTGCCAGTCGAAGGGAGAACAATCTTTCGTCTAGTTTTAAAGTTTCTTGAATCTGTTAGAGATTCATATATCTGAAGCTGGTATCGGAGGCAAAGAGCTAATGTATGCTTGACTGGGAACAGGATAGACAAAACTGAATGTTCCTTGTGCCAGTATTTTGACATAGATGTAGGAACTGCCTGGCCTCCTTGCAGCACTAAAATCATTGGAGCAAAAGAAAATGCAATTTTTCTACTGCCGCTTTTATTGTGTTGTTGACTAGAAGGAAAGGCCTTGGCTCAGCAGCACAAGGAGAAATGCCTTGTGTTTGAGAACTAAGTTGATCGGCCTTACAGCGTCGTATCTTCAGGGTCACAGAGGCCTTTTCTGCATCTGCTTGTCTGCCATAAAACTCTTGAGCATTGTGGGGGGTTCTGGAGAATAAACTCTTCACATGGGGTGCTGCTCTAACTGTTGGGCCTCTGTGCCACCCTGAACAAACCACATGCACCCTCGAACACCCAACATTCCCCTATGGCTGCACAGGCCGGTAATGATGATGGGCAGATTGTTTTCCTGCATAGGCGTTCCACCATCACTGAACCTCTCCCTATGAACCTTCTGATAAGCTGTCAGGGTGTCCTGAACACAGTTAGCGTCTTCTATGGCTGGGGGGGGGGGTAGTAGGGGTGGTATTGGTGGATGGGCACGACACTTAAGTACAGAGCGCTCTTTCCACAGTTATGCATATAGCAAGCGGTTGTTGCTTTCTCATTGGAGAAGAGGCCTTGTTGATCACCTAATTCCCTCTGGTCTTTTACAGGTACAGCTAAGAGGCGAAAAAATGGTGGGGAGAACATAGACCAGTTTTTCCATCATGCAGTGATGTCTTTTCCTGCAAGAGGGCGAAGCTCCCTTGGAATCATACAAGCCCTTCAAGCATAATATTATAGAATAGAAGTAGAGGGATCTCTTGTTTTGCCTTGGAACTTTGCCTGCAAGTTGCCTCTCCATTAACTGCAAATGCCCTGGTAAGCAGCGTGTTCCTGCTTTTTTTCCTTCTCAAAAAAATTCCTCTTGGGATATGATTGTGGTTGTTTGTTTTCTTTCTCTGCCCCTCCCTCACCCGCTTATGTGAAAAAGGAACAGTGACCATTTGCCTGGGGAATAACAAAAGCCCATCAGCCCAGGATACAAGGCAGAACAGCCAAGCTTTCTGTTAGGACTCTCACCCAGCAGTAGGCGGGCGAGTAGAAGACTGTATGCACATCTTTGCAGAGGGAAGAGCGACAGTTTTGTTAAAGCAAATGCCATGCCTGATGCAAACGCCTTGCAGTGATGCCCTGAACATAATCGCTCTTGTTGTGCCATGTGTAGGTGTCTTAAATGTCACATTATTGGCATAGTCTCAGGGCTGTTTATACTAGAGGGTGTAATCGGTTGAGGGATATAAAGCCTAAAACTGTTAACTCTTTATAGACCGCATGCACCACACAAGTGGAGACAGGCTTTTGTAAGGCGCAAGAAGTGCTGGTGTCAAGTTAGTAAGGGAGTTTTGGATCGCTCTTTACAGCATCAAAGGACTAGCATGCCACACACATGTTGGCACAGAGAGGGTGACAAAACATCTGTCAAAGAGTGACAGATGAATGTCTGTGGGCAACATGAATGCTGAAGCATTTCTATATGATAGGTATGTCCAAAGTCCGTCTCGGCGGCCTAATGCAGCTTGCCAGTCGGTTTAATCCGGCCCCCTGTGGCAGTTTATTTCCTAGGGTAAAATCCTAAAAACAACAACTCAGCAACTTAAATCCTAAAAGAAGCTCAATAACTTTGGGGTAAAATAATAATAAAAAAAAGCTCAACAACTTCAATCCTAAAAAAAGGTCAGCCCCCACGGCCCTTCATTTCATCAAATCTGGCCCTCTTTGAAAAAGTTTGGACACCGCTGCTATATGACCTAAACTTAGTTTGAGGGAAATAACAAGCAAATAGTTTGAGGATGAAACAGGTTTTTTTATTATTAAAAAAAAAAAGCAACACATTCCTTGAGGCCATTTAGCTCTGCTTTTGCTGTTAATATTTAGTGATCTTTTTATGGTTTTACTGCCTACGTTGAGAAACTTCTGGGTTTTGGTGTTCTTTCACATTGAGCACAAAAAACCTGAAGGGCAAGGTAAAAATGAAGAACCTTTATTTTGCTACAGGTGCAGCTGTAAGAGAAGAATGCATTTCAAGAACGGAGGAGTTCTTTTTTTATTATGGGTAAGTAAGCTGGACTATTTCTGTTTTCATGACCAAAAATAACTGGTTGAAGGACTCCATTTCATAGCTAATGTTTGTTGCAGCTCTTGGCCTTGGCTGTGTTGCCCATTCAGATTTCACTGCTAGACTTTTATGTTGGTCTCTGAAAATACCATTAGCTTTCTTTGCAGCAGTCCTTGATCTCTGGCAGGTCCCCTGTCCCCCTACCTGGGGGGCCTTTCCGCTTTACTTTTTGGCCTGAAATCATGTAGTGTTTGACCAAGTGCTTCTAGTAACACACTGTACTCAAGTAGCTTGTAGAAATTAAACGGCCTGTTGTGTTAAGCAGTTTTCTTCAGGGATACTTTGCTTTGGCCCACCACTCCGATTTTACTAGGAGCAAAGCACTTGGTTGCATCTCCAGCCCTTGCATGAGCAGCCCATAAGGATGGTGCTGGCTGCTCCACCTGTTTTTTCTTTCCCCCAAATGACGAGGCAAAACAGTGCGGCTGCAGCAACATAAACACCTGCAGTAGCAGCAGAGGTTGGACTGGGGTACAAACATAAGAAGCAACCTTGCTGGGTCAGAACTGAGGGCCCATCTAGTCTACCAGCAGCCAGTGAGATGCTTCAGGAGGCTCATGCCAGATGTGAGTAGCCTTCCTCTGTCCTCTACAAGATATTTTTGTTCCGCCTGTTCATGTTTGAATTATTTTTCCTGGCAAACTGCTGCTGCTAGTCCTAGCCTCCTTGAACGTGTCTAAATCAAACTATTGTGTCAGTCTGCATTGAGAGAGAGTGTAGTAGAGTGGTACCTCAGGTTAAGAACTTAATTCGTTCTGGAGGTCCATTCTTAACCTGAAACTGTTCTTAACCTGAAGCACCACTTTAGCTAATGGGGCCTCCTGCTGCCGCTGTGCTGCCGGACCACTGCCGCCCCGCGATTTCTGTTCTCATCCTGAAGCAAAGCTCTTAACCCGAGGTACCACTGTACACCACGTGTTGAAGAAGGCTGCCTTTTTGTTAGCCCTGAACATAATACCAAAGGGCTTTGTTGGCTGCCCATGAAGGAAGGAACCCAGCCACAGAGATATGGGGTGAATCCTTTCTGCCCTGCTGCCCATGGGCCTCTATGCAAGCTGCTGGAGCTCATGAGATCAAGTGGTTCCAACACAGCTATTCTGGCCTTGTTCTCTTTTGCTAGCCTTACTCTTTCAGAGCCATCATTTTTTTATTCGTCCCCTCTGCCATCGTTTTATACATTTTACAGGTGCTGGCTTTTAAGCAGAAGGGCCTGGAAGTGCCGAGCCACCCAGAAGGAGTTTCCCTGCGTTGAACAAGAAAGAAAACTTGATCAGCAGTGGTGGAAAAGTGCAGTCTGCCTTGGTAGTGAACCTTAAAGGAGGAAGCCATGGATTCTAAAGTAGCATATCCAGCGAAGCTGAGCAGTTAGAAGCTTGGACTAGTCCATGAAGCTCACCAGACTGGGCCAGTCACTGCCTCTCAAGTTAACCTACCTCACAGGGATGTTGTGAGGATAAAACGGGGGAGGGATAACCATGCACTTCTTCCACGTCCTTGGAAAAAGAGAAGTAAAATAAGAACAATAATAAAAACTTTTCCCCAACAAAAAAATTTATCTTCATGGGGTGTGATGCTTGTGGGAACAAGTGGGAAAGGTTTGTTTTTCAGCCCTAAAGTTCTTTCACTTCCAAAGCAAGCTTTGCATGTTTACTCAAAAGTAAGTCCTCCTATTCTCAATACTGCTTGCTTCCAGGTATGCATGCATAGGAATTCAACCTTAATAACTTAACACTGATAGCAAGGTAGGCATCAGAACTGTTACGTGGCAAGTGGTCTTCAGAGGGAAGCCCATGAAGGAAGAGGGAATCCACATCAAAACCTGTGCATTGCAGAGGGCTCTGTGGCACTTCTCCACTGTGCCCACTGTTTGGGTCAGGCCCTTAGCCAAAGTGTTCCCAAGAAAATACCCCACACTCCCCTGTGGCTGCACAATGCCGGGGAAGATGGATAACGGCAGACAAGTGAGCTTAAGGGAACTTTATCCACTTATTACAGTAATGAATAGAAGAACATTGATCGACTCTCCTAGGAACACAGAAGACCACTGTTTTAAACCCTAAATCACTCACAGATTTGGGCACAAAGAGCGGTCAGAAAAGTGATACTCCCTGTTACATGTGAACAAACTTTGTTTGCCGGACTCAAGCCACCCATTTGCCCCTGCTTTTGATAGCAGGAGATTATGCGGAACAGTTGACACTTCCTAGAGTTTATACTTTCATTTTACAGTCTTCATCTGCTGCTGGTGGTTTACCATTCATACAGTGCCAACAGTTTGTCAAGAATGCTATATCTGTTTGCTTTATCAAAGAAGGAAGTTCAGGCTGTCAACTCTTTCTGGATCAGTTCCTTCCAGTCTGAAGCAGGCAAGAACCACTGATGAGAGATGGAACAAATATTTGGTCTTGCACCTTGCCAGAAGGCAAGGCTTGTTTCCCACTACTCTAGGGTGGGAAGGCCATACTAGACCCCCCCTTCCTCCTAGGACAGCCTAAAGTAGAGCCATTTTTCTGGAATAATAGAATTATGGAGTTGGCAGGGACCACAAGGGTCCTTTAGTCAAACCCACTGCAATGCAGGAATCTTGCCCAATGTGGGGCTCGAACCCATGATTCTGGGATTACGAGTCTCAAACTTAAGGCATGAGCTATAGGGATTTCTAATTGCAGGGGAGCAGGAAGTAGGATATTCGATAGCAAAGTTGCTTTGTGAGGGGAAAGAGGGTGTCTCCTAACAATTCTGAGCACCCTTCACAAACTATAGGCCCCAGGATTCACCGGGAGAAGCCATGACCGTTGGAAGTTACACGGTGCTTGCATTAAACGTATAGTGCAGATTGGGGAAGTAGGCATTCTTTACAAAACTGCATCATACAAAACAGATTTTTTTAAAAAAAGGGTTTCTCAGGATGTGGTACAAATCATATCTCTGAACATCTACTGCTCAAAGTTGTCAGTATAGGAAGCTGCCCATACATTTTTTTGATGGTTTACTGTCTTTCATAAAACTCCATAAAGGCAGTGCCAGTCTGCTTCCTAGATTCAAACTGAGCTGCTCCACCAAAGCCCTCTAGGGCTAGGACAAGCTTTGGATCATAGTGTCCTAATGGTCAGATGTTTGACAGGAGGTTGCAGTCTTCTTTCCTCCACTGTTTAATGTACAAGAGTCAACATAGCCAGTTTTGCAGTTTACCACATTTGTAGCCTAAAGAAGTGTAACCCGTATCATCTATGTGATAAATCAGAGATGCATTTGAAGAGGTCATTGCTCAGGGTGCGAGACTGAATGCTTACCCCATTTATTTCTCAAACATGCATGGATTCTGTTAATGGGCAACAGGAGGACCCTATACAACTGACATGGGGTGCTTTCAGATAGGTATTTAATATTGCAACAGGGTCATTCAGATGTTGCAAATAATTCTGCAATACATTGTTGGCAACAGTTTGCCATATTGATGCTGTTAATGGGCAACAGGAGGACCCCATACACCTTGTGTAGCCTCCCAACTGGGAGGTATCTTGCAGACAGGGTGCAGTGTGTCCCTGAAATACGCATGGGAGCATAGGAAGCTGCCCTTTGCTGAGTCAGACCATTGGTATTGTGGCTCTCGGATGAAGGCATCTCAAGTCCTTCCTGGAGAGGGAAGGGGTTGAACCCTGGACCTTCTGCCTGCAAGGCTCTGCCACTGAGCCCCAGCCCAGCCTGTCATAAGCATTGTGTATCTTGCTGGTTTGTTGCTGTCAGAGCCTGCTTTTATTTGACTGAACACAACGGTCAGATGCACCTGTCAAGAAATTATTTGGATTTCAACATGGAACAAGAGAAACCTAAATCGGGATGGTGTGTTTTGCCATGAAGCATAACCAGCACCATGCTTTGCTGCTGTTCCTTGATTGTAAAGAGGGAGGGTAGTTGGCAAAAGAACTTGGGCTTCGGCCGCGTGCTAGTCATGCAGTTTCCTTTATTCGCATGAAAGATAAATGTTAGTCACGTAACCATAAGGGCTACTGGTTTCCTCCGATCTAGAACTGCTTTCCTATGATGGGCCAATTTCTACATTTAAAAAGACCTCAATTTTGGAAACCACGGAAGGTTCAGTAAACAAGCTTATGATCAGTCAACTGCTTCCAAGCGCTGTGATCCTGTGTGTACAGTTTCTTGGGAGTAAGCGCTGTTGAAGACAGAGGGACTTGCTTCGAAGTCAGGGTGTACAAGGTTGCACTGCTCATTGGGATGCAGTCAGGTTCCCTACAGTATGAAGGAAACATTCAGAGACTCCTTAGCACTGCCAAAGGATCAGTTTGGGACTTAACGACCCATTACAAAATCCACAAAACATGTCCCCCCCAAATCAGTTCTCTGATGGAAAAAAGTTCTGACTTCCTATTGTGGTGGAATTGGACCACACTCTTCAGCATCCATTTGAAGAGTTGCTTTGATGTGACAGCACTATGATGGGCTGGGGTCCCACCTGCATTTTGTAAGGTAACACTTAAATTTGGTACAGGTATATTTGTTGACTTCAGCTGACCAAAGCTGTCCTGTGGTATTCGCTTGCATTTCCAGCTTTGGCTGAAAGCCTGGATTTGTGTCTTGCCTGAGTCACCTCTCCTGTCACCTGTGTACAAAGTCTGCACAGGTAGGGGTTTTTCCTCTTCCTTAATGGTTACTTTTGACATTTCCCCTCAGGTATTTCTTCCTTCTCGATCTTCCATTTCATCTGTGTTTATACATGCCCACTCTCAACTTTCACCTTAAGAGTTGCATTGCATGTTATATTTTGTTTGGTGTACACAAAAACATGCTGCAAAAGCATACTTAAAAGCAGCACATGAATGCCTCTGGAAAGGGTGCTGCAAAGCTGGCTGTGGCTCCATGTATACCTTTTCAATGGCAAGTGTGGGCTTGCCGTCCTAACCTGTTCAAGAGGCCCTTCAACTCTTAGCAAGACTTTTTGGGTCTTGCTAACTGGGCTAGTTCCAATGTAAACTCTTGAAGTATTACTTCATATTAGGAGTACAGCCCTATTAAATAAATCTTAGGTGGTTGAAGGTAGGAAACTGAATGTACAAGTTACATTGCAAGGCTAACCAACTATTGAATTTAATAGGGCTTACTCCCAGATATGGCGCTGTGGTCTAAACCACAGAGCCTAGGGCTTGCCGATCAGAAGGTTGGCGGTTTGAATCCCTGCGACGGGGTGAGCTCCCGTTGCTCGGTCCCTGCTCCTGCCAACCTAGCAATTCGAAAGCACGTCAAAGTGCAAGTAGATAAATAGGTACCGCTCCAGCGGGAAGGTAAACGGCGTTTCCGTGCGCTGCTCTGGTTTGCCAGAAATGGCTTAGTCATGCTGGCCACATGACCCGAAAGCTGTCTGCAGACAAATGCCAGCTCCCTCGGCAAATAAAGTGAGATGAGCCCCAGAGTCGGTCACGACTGGACCTAATGGTCAGGGGTCCCTTTTCCTTTTTACTCCCAGATAAGTGGGGTTAATCAGATTTTCAGCAATAGTTCTGAAGATTTGTTTTGTTTTTGGAACATTGGTAACTTACTACCTTTTTAAAAAAAATAAATAAATCACACACCATTGCCTTAGTTAACCAGAGGCACCAATTTCACTTATTAATTTAATGAATCGGCTCAATGTTGGAAATCCTGCTTCACATACCAGCTGATCTATAGGGACACAGTGTGCAGCATTAGCTGGAGTTTTAGTTTGCGGTGCTGCACCTAATATGATTCCATAAAGCAGAGGAAGTGGAAATGGGAGCAAGCCTCTTGGAGAAAAACCATGCTGCCTATGCTGCTGATCCTGTTGATAACTGCTGCTACTTCTACTCAGCACTTCACATCCCATCATATATGTAAAGTATTGGGGCATTTTACATACATCTATCTCTGGAATCCTTACAACAAGCGTATAAGTGAGCTCAGTTGCATCGCAGGGGAGTGACTTCCCTTTGGCAAATGCTTTGTCCATAACAGAAGCAAGATTTGAACCTGGAAATTTCTGGTCACTTATCAGCTGCTGTTATGCCCTCACAAGTGCATGAGGGCCTCTCTAAGACCTTTGAGGAGAGTATTTGCTGCACAGTTGAGTTACTCTGTCAAAAGCACTGGGGTGTTTATCTGTGTTTTCATGGAATTTCATGGAACAGGTGGCATGTCATCATGACGCCTCTTCTGCAGAGGCTGCCACTCATTCCTCAAACAACACACGGTTAAAAACAGTTTGTTCTCTCCTCCCATCCCCACCAATCCTCTTTGCACCAGCTTGGTCCTGCTTTTTACGCAACCAGCACTGCTTGCTCTGCTTCTCCCCCTACAGCTATGTCCCCCCACCTCACGCCCACATGACAAAAGGAAGACACAAAGGAGAAAAGATCATTCAACATTTATGCAATTATACAAAGTGGGAAAATGTTTCGGATTACATTCCACCTTCCCCCCATTGTGCGCCTGCAACTCTCCGTCTGTCACTAGCTGCTGTAACTTTCCCCGCAGAACAAAACTGACCCGATGCTGATCTCTTGGTTGCTATTTACACTTAATTATCTTACAAACACCAGTGGGAGGTCTGCAAGGTTAACTGGTGTCAATAAGCCCGCTTTCTTTGCTTCTTGGTTGCTAATTGTGGCTTAATTAGCTGGAGAGGGAATCTTACCCCATTGTGCCAGAGGAACGCGAAGTCAAAGGGTCAAGGTGCCCCCATTCTCCACGGGCTGCACCCTCAATTGCTGCCTCTGGTGTCCCTGGCCTGCCAGCTCTAAGCAAGGCCACAGACCAAGCTGGCAAATGTCAGCATGAGAACAGCAGGTCGTCCTACACAAATGTTGCAGATGTCTGAAAACTCAGTGGTGTGCTGCTGGTGTGTTGCCCGTTGCCTGAATGTGACTTGTCATCAACAAGAAGGGATATGTATTGAAAAAGCAAGGAAATTCAAGTTTTCACTTACAAAATTCATCTGGAGGTGTCGGCATTCCCATGAGACAAGATTTGAGCATTCCCTGTTAACACATGTTTACCAAAGGCGAGTGTGCGGCTCTGTCTATGAAATTAATGGAACACCTTAGAACATGGGTAGGCAAACTAAGGCCCGGGGGCTGGATCAGGCCCAATCGCCTTCTAAATCCGGCCCACGGATGGTCTGGGAATCAGCATGTTTTTACATGAGTAGAATGTGTCCTTTTATTTAAAATGCATCTCTAGGTTATTTGTGGGGCATAGGAATTCGTTCTTCTTTTTCAAAATGTAGTCCAGCCCCCCACAAGGTCTGAGGGACAGTAGACCAGCCCCCTGCTGAAAAAGTTGGCTGACCCCTGCCTTAGAATCACTGTTGGCTTTTTACCATTTATCACACATCCTCTCGCTTTCATTCCAGGCCTCAAACCTGCCTTCTCTGATGGCATCAACAAATGGCCCAAGGAACTAAGCACACTATATTGTGAAATTTTGCTTTCATGTTACACGTTGCCATGACAGGTTCCTACGGAACACCATTTGAAGTGCAATGAGGCTGCATTCCCCTCTGCTGTTCTCATCGCCCAGTAGTTACTGATGGTCTTGGAGACCCTTGAGAAAAACAGCTAGGGAGGAACGGTTTCGTTTGAGGTGATGGAGTACGTAATTCGTTCCGGAGGTCTGTTCTTAACCTGAAACTGTTCTTAACCTGAAGCACCACTTTAGCTAATGGGGCCTCCTGCTGCCGCTGTGCTGCCGGAGCACGATTTCTGTTCTCATCCTGAAGCAAAGTTCTTAAGCTGAAGCACTATTTTTGGGTTAGCGGAGTCTGTAACCTGAAGCGTATGTAACCTGAAGCGTATGTAACCCGAGGTACCACTGTACAGTACTTTGAACAACACCTCTGGCCCCACTTTATATCTGTAACATCTGATTTGGCCCAAAATTGCCCTGGTGTGAAATCTCATGCCATACCAACACAGTAATCCTTAACAAATATGCTGGGCATCATGCTTTACAGCACAATTTCCCAAAATTGAGGTCTCCAGCTGTTTATGGACTACATTTCCCATCATCCCTGACAACTGGTCCTGCTAGCTGGGGATTGATGGGAGTTGTAGTCCAACCCATGCTGGAGACCCATGTTTGCAAAACCCTACATTACAGCAAGGGTGGCTAACCCAGAGCTCTTCACATGCTGCTGAACTTCAAGTCCCAACCCCTCTCCTGATGGAAGTTGTGGTTCAGCACCATGTGGCGGACCAAAAGGTTCCTGACACCTGATTTACAGGTTAGAAATTTAGCATTCCCTGTCTTGATCATCTGTCCTGCTCTTCACTTCCTGGACTCCACCAGCTTCATAGTGCAGGTAGGAGGTGCTCTTTTTGAATGCTCTCTTGCACAGTTTAGTTAGTTAGTTAGTTAGTTAGTTAGTTAGTTAGTTAGTTACTTGACTTGTATAAAAGCCTCCCTATCTGTAGAAAACTAGGGGGAACGGTTCTAAGACAGGCCTTTTTCCTTCTGAAAATGTGTTTCTTGCCAATGCTACTGTAAACGTGGCTCTGATGAATTTCAGAAGCCAAAGGTGGAGCATAATGGAAGCTCCTTGATAAGAAGTACGATTTATGCGAAAGTTAGCAATTAATGAATTATGCAATTTTAAAAAATTAATAAATTAGCAGACGTGACCCTATGCCAAAACAAATTAACAATATAATATTGTTCCTTAAGCTTCAAAGAAGGGGAAGAGCACTGGAGCAGAATACGCCCAGAACTTTCCCACCACCTGCAAAATTTTCTGAGCCAAGCTGCAGCCACAGAGAGGTTTTCTTTGACACTTTAATAGGGCCCAAACAACTTGCTTCAGGTCAGCAGTAAAATAAAAGACAGATTGTTGGTATTTATGCAGTGTTGCCGTTGGACCTGTTTTGTTATCTTTGCGGCTGGATTTTCCTTGATTGACAGCATTGCAATACTTCCCTGCTTGGACTTCTTCACCCCACTTAAGGAATTTTACACCACATGGACACAGAAATATCAATGGATTGTGGCTTTATTGAGAGGGTTATCTTGCCTCTTTCATCGTATGTGCACGCCTTCATATTTACATTTAAATGTGACATGTTAATAAGCAGTCTCTACTCTGTTAGACATTTTGCGTGTAGGGTTGCCTTAAACAGACGACTTTGCTGCCAGTCCCTGAGTTTACCCTGAGAGAAACCCAGCTTACAGAAACAGCCCCAAATGCACTGAATTGAACTTTTCTTGGCACAGCATTATTTATTTATTTTAACCGGAGAGTTAGACACGCACCTTTGCACCTTACCCACAGGGGAGGGACGACTCCATTATCAATGCTATAATTTCCCTGCTTATCCCTGCTTCCGCACAAAACCAGGGGGAACTCTTGTGAGGCAGCTAACTAAGCCAGTCCTGGCCCACTTGAAAGGGGTCCAAAAGTCAGAGCGGGTGCTCAGGAGTGTGGATGGTTGAGCTGTAGTGTTTCACTGCGATGGAGCTCTTCCTGTAAACACAAAAGTGCTGCCTGGCTCTTTTGTCCAGTGCTGACTGTGGGACAAGTTTACCAGTGACAGCTCTTCCCATCTCTTCAACTAGCAGAGGAGATATTTCTGCGTGATCCGTCCGGAACTTAAAATAAACAGCCAGACTGGAGGAGGAAATCTGGAAGCAGGCTTTAGGAAAGGGAGTTGGGCTGTGTCACTGAGGAAAAGAATGATTATCATAAAATAAGACACTGGTGAGTGGAGTGTGTATGCTCAGCGCCCACATGAAGAATGTAGCTGACAGCCTGAGCAGTGCAAGAACATGAATTTGTGTGAAAGGTGAAAGATCCAATCATTCTTGCCCGCAACAATTACTGCCTCTTAAAAAATCCCCTTGTAGGTTCCTATTTCACAGTACTGTCCATTAATGTGGGCCAATAACATTGCATGAGCTGAATGCTTCTTGTGTAGGGCTTTTTTTCTGAACAGGAGAGCTGTTCTGAGTGCCACGGGCTCCCATCGCGTTACGGAGCAAAGTTTTGTGGCTGCACCGAGGCCACGGCAAACACAAGCGTGCTCCAGCCCTTGTGCCCCATTTCACGACGAGTTTTGCCAGGCAGCTCCTAACAGGAAGAGGCGAAGACTTCAAGAGCGGCCATTTTGTTAGGTGGGGCCAATGTTCCAGGAAGACCAAGCTGCGTCTTGCCTCTGAGCAGAATGCCGGACGGAAACATCACCGGAAGTGTGAGAGACGCTTGCAGAGCTGGGACGGTTGCCACTTTGTCACAGCAGGATTGTGACTGTGCTGTTGCAGCTCCCAACTTTGCTGGAACTTTCCTTCTAGCATGGATTAGTACGGTGCAATTTGCTCTTTACCGTAGCCCATGGAGATGGTTTCTCCACAGGCTGGCTGGCTGATGCAGGACTTCCTTGGCACATTTGGAAGCTGCCGCTTTTCAGTTTTGTTGCTGACCTAAAATAGAGGAAGGGCTGCCCAGGATCCACCTGAAGGATGGAAATCAGGTGAAGCTACCCTCTCCCTTTCCATGCCCGTGCGCCCAAGCTGCCTTCACCGTTGATACAGCTTCATGATACCAGTCCGGTGCAAGCTCTTCCACAGCTCAGCTTCCAGCAGCATATCGTGGTTGGCATAGAAGACCAACGGCTTCTTCTCCTGCTCAAAGTAGTGGTCAGAGAATGCCCTGTAGTTGTCGGTGATGAAACCATAGGCACTGACCTGCGAGAGGGGAAGAAGCAGAGGAGGACGACGACTTAGGGATGGGCATGGACCTGAGGCCCAACCTCACAGGCTTTGTCTGACACCCCACCCTTGCCATGCACAGGGCCAAGCCACTTGAAATCTACTTCCGAGGGCCTCCTGGCGGTTCCCTCACCGCGAGAAGTGAGGTGACAGGGAGCCAAGCATAGGGTTTTCTCAGTAGTCGCTCTCCCATCAGATAGCAAGGAAATAAAGAACTACACAACTTCTGAAGGCAGCCCTGTATCAGGAAGTTTTAAATGTTTGGCATTTTATTATGTTTTTATATTCTGCTGGAAGAGTCACTGGGGCAAGCCAGTCAAATGAGCGGGGTATAAATAATAAAATTATTATTATTATTATTACTTGGCACCTAACGGTGTGCTTGCGCTTTCAGATGACCCGTGTAAGTTGCCCCTTTTCTCCACGCAGAGACAGAGAAGTTCTAGCTGCAGGTGGAACAAGCACATCTTGTTGGGAGGAAATTGATTATGTTCCCTGTTGGTGCTAGGTGTGTGAGAGTCATCTTCTCCCCTTTCCACACAGTGTGAAGTCACCGTCACAACTAGGCTTAGGTCTCCACCCCCTGATGCTGAGTTTATCAGCTGCTGGAAAAGTTAACGGTATAAAGACTGTTACCTGATCACAGGTATGAAGAGCTGTTAGAAGCATCAGGGCTCCAGTGCTGGGCATGTAGAGATGTCCATACTGACTGTTTATTATTTCTGACCTTAAAAACCTGTAAATAGAAGAGGAGCACAGGAGGGTGTTTATAGGTTATTAACAAAAGAAGAAGTTTTTAACCAATTGGCTGTGTCAGGTGCGAACAATGGGCCATATAAGAATCTGGCAATCAGAAAGATTTCAAACGTCCAGCCTGTTCTTCTCCCTGACATGCTAGCATTCCACATACAGGGAATTTTTGCCCATTGGTATTGGCTCTCATAGGGACACAGGTGGCGCTGTGGGTTAAACCACAGAGCCTAGAACTTGCCAATCAGAAGGTCGGTGGTTCGAATCCCTGCGACGGGGTGAGCTCCCGTTGCTTGGTCCCTGCTCCTGCCAATCTAGCAGTTCGAAAGCACGAAGTACAAGTAGATAAATAGGTACTGATCCGGCGGGAAGGTAAACGGCGTTTCTGTGCGCTGCTCTGGTTCGCCAGAAGCGGCTTAGTCATGACCCGGAAGCTGTACGCCGGCTCCCTCGGCCAATAAAGTGAGATGAGCGCCGCAACCCCAGAGTCGGCCACGACTGGACCTAATGGTCAGGGGTCCCTTTACCTTTACATTGGCTTTCATATGATACAAAATGGAATTAAAGGCAAGATTCCTGCACAAATCCCAAAAATTGTGTATCAGTCTTCCACCCAATTTACTCAGGTGACTCACGGTTCCCTCTGTCCCTTCCGCCAGCCAGAGATTCATACACCATCGACAAAGAAGGGCAGTCAGAATTCTACTACATATGTATGTACAAGTGCATAGCTGTCAACGTTTCCCTTTTTTAAAGGGAAAATTCCCTTATTCCGAATAGGATTCCTCACAAGAAAAGGGAAAAGTTGACAGCTATGGTACAAGTGTAGGGGAAGAGGACTGTTATTGTTATGATTATTTTACTATTAGGCTGTTTGCCAGTATGCTTTTTACTATGTTTTTATTATGTTTTTATCATTGATTTTGGTAATTTGTTTTTAATGTTGTACATCGCCCTGAGATCTTTTGAGATATATATTGAATGATGAAAACAAACAAACAAACAAATGGTCAGTGGTGGGGAATCTCTGACCTGCTGGCCTAGTTAGACCCGGCAGAGTCCTAATTTGGCCTAATTTCTCCAAAGCTACACCCACGCACATCAGCTGCTGGGCCAGTAAAGAAACGACTGCAAAGGAAATGGTTCAGGAGCCTTCGAGTGCACGCTCAATTGCTCCCTGATAAGTGGGGATTGTACCCATGTTTTTTTGTACCCACTTTGTACCCACTGATGGTGACTTCAAGCCAAGCTAGAATTAGCTACATTCCCGAGTTTCCAATCAGGATCTCTGGAATGGGGCCAATCCCTGCTGAAAGTGGGGCTTGCAGACAGCTCAGGATCTAGCCCACTGAGCTGAAAATGTTCCCACCCCGGATGTGTTTCATGTGATAATATGTGGGTTCCCCTCACTCCCACTGACATGATACAAGTAGTACATATATTGCCATTGAGTGGTGTCCAATTAAGTAATACTCAGAGTGGACCCACTGAAATCAATGTGCTTATGTCTATTGATTTCAGTGGACCTACTCTTAGCATGACTTAAGTTGGATATCACCCACTGAATATATTAAGGGTGGGAAAGCCATAGATCTCCAGATGTTGCTGGACTCCAGCACCCATCAACCCCAGTTCCCACATGGCCAGTGCACAAGGATAAAGGGAGTTGTACTCCACCAACAGTGGTCGTGTCCTGCTAAAAAACAGGCTTCGCTGTGGTGTTCTAAGTCTCAAAACATTACCTCTCTGTTAGGTAATGCACAAATTCAGGGTGCAGCAGCTTGAACTTTCCGGCAGGTGCCTCAGATCCAAAATATTGTTGTGGCCTGTGGAAATAGAGCAAATAAAAATAGTTTTGTTGCATGACAACAATTAGACAGCTCTGAACTGATCCTGTGGCTGGGGCATAAAAACAATACAGTACATAAAGCAGTAAAACTGTGCCATTTGTCAAGCGCCACGATAAAAATACTAAAAATGGATGGCGTAAAAATTAAATAACTCTCCAGAAATCTGGAACAGGAAATCCAAATGGGATTTGCAGAGGGAAATGGAACCCATCTGTACCTGCTGCTGGGTGAGGTCCAGGGATTTCTGGATGAGGTTCAGGGATTTCCTCCTTCCCACCTGCTGTCCAGAGGCTGAGCTACTGAAATGGTGCTGAAAACCTTCTATCTCCCTGCATGCCTCAAGGTTCCAGCCTACCAGTGTGGTGTAGTGGTTAAGAGCGGTAGACTCGTAATCTGGTGAACCGGATTCAATTCCCCGCTCCTCCACATGCAGCTGCTGGGTGACCTTGGGCCAGTCACACTTCTCTGAAGTCTCTCAGCCCCACTCACCTCACAGAGTGTTTGTTGTGGGGGAGGAAGGGAAAGGAGAATGTTAGCCGCTTTGAGACTCCTTCGGGTAGTGATAAAGCGGGATATCAAATCCAAACTCTTCTTCTTCTTCTACCCTATGCTTGCCCCTCTTAGATCACTAATGTATGGAGAATTCAGGGAATGTGGGTGGAATTGAGCTTGCAGTATTGCCAGTCAGAGCTTTTACAGCAATCAAGGGATATTTTGGTGAGAAACACAGAGAAGGAGAGAGAAATGAGAGAGAGGTCAGAGAATAATTGCAGGCAATTTTAGAAAAGGAACCAGAAAGGTAAAATAAAAGGTAAGCTCCAGCCACAGTCTTGCATCCTTGTTTGCACAAAGGAAGACCTCGTGCTTCTCGTTTGGACTCAAGCATCTCACCATGTGTCCTTGCACCCTAGATGCATGACTCTTACAAAGCATCGAAAGAGAAAGCATGAGATCAGTTGAGCTTCCTCCCAACAGTTTCCATAAAACTTTAAAAGATTCTTCAGTGCTTATGAGAAACTCTGCAAGACCAGTGTCACACCACTGACATGGAAGTTCAATCTTAGGACTTCCACATGACATGGAATACAATCTCATGATACAATAGCTCTGGTTGGGTGTTCTGGAAGTGAGGCTATGTTGCACCTCCCACTGTCATCTGCACATATTGTGCAAACATCTGAAAGGAGGGAGCTATCATGTGTCTACAGGCTTCCATGTGACCTAGAACCCCCTCCCCTCACACAATCAGGAACCATGAGCAACTGAGGTTCTACATCATGTAGAATCCTGTACCTACAACAACTCCCTCCCCACTTCAGACATTTGTGCTGGATGCAAAGATACCTAATTCAGTGCAGCCTTGCTTCCTGCTTGCAAATTCCCTTCAACCGTGAGTGGAATGCCTGAAAAAGAGGGCTGGCATCACTGAGGACTGAAGGACTGGAGGAAGCACATCGACAGTTGTAGAGACATGCGCTACAACTGCACTACAATCCCCAGAAGTGTGATTTTGTGAGAACAAGATAACACAATCATTTTTAGCAATGGGGTCTGGCTGCTTAAAAACCTATTTACTGCAGGGTTAGCTTGCCAGCCTGAAAGGTTGCTCTCTGAGCTGCCTCAGTAGGAACTGGAAGCACAGGGACATTAAGGCTGAACAGAAAGCAGAGTGCAAAGGGATGTCAACACTAAGAACTAACAGTGGCTGATGTTCCTAGCTGAATCTGCTCTGGATGTCTCCAGGAGGACTGAATGCAAGGACAGAGAAACAGACAAGGAGCACCTACTTACTCATCGCCCTTGTCATACCCGTCTGGGACCGGGGTGCCCAATATGGCGGATCTCAGCATGATATAATCTCGTAGATCTGAGGGGATGAAAATGTAGCGGATGTCCTGAAGCAAAAATAGGGGAGGAATGCAAAACACAGAATAGAAATTTAAGAATTGCACATGGCACCCACAACAAAATGTTGCTGTATGGGTTCCAGGGTGTCAGCCAGCCATATATAGACTCTTTTCCAGATACTCCATTCCTGGCTCATGGTTTTCCATTCCCACTCACCTTTGAAGAATAGATAAGATTATTGATGTACGTACCTTGCCCTGTGGTATCTGTGTGAAGCCATATTCTGCATAAGCAATGAGGGAATTCTTCATGGTGTTTACTGTGAAACCATAGAAGGAGATTTTCGTCCCAACATCTTCCTCGAAGCCTTTGATCACTGCCCCATTAAGCCTGTAAGGGGTATTTTCAGACATACATAGGTGTTAACCAGAAGAAACAACAGATTCAAGATTTTTTTTTTCGTTTGGCAAGCTCTCTGACAGGGGTTTTGGGGGAGCATTTTACACCTATACCCATCCGCAAATTGGATTTGGGTCCCTCCTTAAGAGGAAGGGATGCCGACCCCATTGTACCTGAAGACGAAGTCATGAGCATCTATCTCCTTGCCTTGACGAGAGCCGTTCAGAATCCCACCGTTCCCAACCACAGCACAGCGGCTGCAGCCATCCGGGAGCCCGGTCTTGCTGAAGAGCCTGCCGCTGGCAGAGTCATTGAGGAGCTGCACGGTGGACGCAATTGCTGCCAATCAGAACACATAGATGCACATCAGGAGGAGGGCGGTACCAAGCACAAAAGGCTGGTGGATGTGTTCCCTCTCTGCCACCCCAGTGATTGCTTGTGTCATTCTTTGCTGCCAACCACTTTGGGCAAAGTGGATACAGAAGGAACTATGAATCTCAGAAACTGACTAGTTCAAAACAAATGATACGAGCTAGTTTGTTTAGGGTGCACTACATCAGGGAATTGAACATGATGAGCTTCTGATCGGTTTGACTTCCACAGACCCGTGAAACATCCATGAATTGAATTTTGAAACAGCTTGATATACATAGTATGTTGAGGATGTCTTAACGTTATCTCCACCAAATAAAACAATGCTTACTTATTTCCCTAGCATAAAGCAGCTTTTGAGATGGGGGGTTCTTTTGTTCAAAATTGATGAGTAACAGTTCATGATGAATCAACTGAGAACTGCAGCAAGTTGATTAATGGCTTTGAGTCATTGTTTTGAATAACTCATTTTGTGGTAGCTCAAACTCCTGCAGATAATAGAGATGAAGCGTTTGTTTGAAGTGCCTTAGTTCCTTCTCTTTCCCCTTCTTCCAGATGGAGCTCCCCACTTTTTCCTCTCAGTGATACCGTCAGGGTAGGACTATATGGGCAGAAGGCACAGGGCCCCACTTAGCAGGAGAAGCCTTCAAATGCAGCAGAGTGGGTGTTCATTTTGAAGTAATACACACCACCATCTAAGGCAAGGCCACCATCTAAGGCATTTTTATGTGGGTTCCTCTCACTCCCATCTGTCCCACCAACATGAAACATGCAAGTAGGACATAAACTGGGTCTCACCCTAGAGCCCGGACACTGAGGTCCAGCTCTGAGAGCCTTCTGGTGGTTCCCTCACTGCGAGAAGCGAGGTTACAGGGAGCCAGGCAGAGGACCTTCTCGGTAGCGGCGCCCACCCTGTGGAATGCCCTCCCATCAGATGTCAAGGAAATAAACAACTTTTAAAAGACATCTGAAGGCAGCCCAGTTTAGGGAAGCTTATAATGTTTGATGTTCTGTCGTGTTTTTAATATTCTATTGGGAGCCGCCCAGAGTGGCTGGGGAAGCCTAGTCAGATGGGTGGGATAATAATAATAATAATAGTAATAATAATATACACAGAGTGGACCCACTGAACTAAATGAACTTAAGTTGACTGATTTTGGTGCGTCGGCTCTGAGCATGACTTAAATGGGATGACATCCATTGAACAGCTGCGACCCTCCAGATGTTGTTGCACTCCAACTCTCAATAGCCCCACCCAGAGTCCAAAATTGCTTAAATGCACTAAGGTTCCCCATGCTACCAGTTACAGAGTGGGGTGCAGGGAGCTGGGGAACCCCAAGAAAGGTCCTTTGCCAACGTGGCTTCTGTGCTGAACTCATCTCAAGGCAGAAGCTTTCACACTTCCAAAAACTCTCTGCAGCCAGTTTCCCCCCTACGCTGCTTCTTTGATTTGAAGCATGTCCCACATTCACTTTCAGTTAAGAGATTCAGGACATCAGGTGGCCAGGCAGACAGCGTGCCTGGCAAGAAAAGGAAGAGTGGGCAATGTGGTAGGAAGTGAGATAATGCCCAAAAGCCAATGGCCATGAGCAGCAGCGGCAGCAGCAGCGACAACAATGGAGTAGGTTGTGCCAAATGCTTTTGGTTCAAGTTAATCATCACAAAGACACTGGGACCTTTTATTCGGGCAAATGTCACAAGGCGTTGATACCAGCGTTTTCAAAGGCTTCCTCTCCCTTCAGATCTAAGTCTTTAAAGAGATGCCAGAGCCTGTGTGGAGCCCGCCGTCAAAATGACGACACTTGCAAACATTGGGACATTGATGAAAGTAGAACGTTGAAAATTCATTTGGGTTTGAGCAGCTGATAGATGAAGAAAGACTTGCTTTTCCTTTTCTTCTGCTACCTATTTTCCCATGTCCTTCAGTTATTGCTGATTCAGAGAAGGCACCTTTTTTATATAGGAAGCTCACTGAATACACGCAGAAGAGCAGAGAGGAAGGATGCTTCTTTTGGGTCACATAAATTGTGAACAACATCACTCCTCAACATCTGATCAGGGGAGGTATATCATTCCTGATAAGGATCAGTCACCCCCTTCCCCATCACCTCAATCTGGATCAGGCAACCTGGATATGTGATGTACTCCACTGGCTGTGGGGCAACTCCCATGTGGGAAGCACCAAGAAGTAGCAGTGGCATGTGGGCATAAAGAGGAAAAGAGATTCTGGGTGCAGCTGCGGATAAGATGTGCGGAAACTACAGGCAACAACACTGATCCTGGGCTTTAGAGCCTTTAGGTGCCCTCTCTCTCCAAGTCAATAACAGTGATTCAGCTGTCAGGAAGCCAGGGAAACACTGCCAACCTGCCCCGCTGTCCGTTACTGGGTTACTTGAGAAATCGGGGATAGGGGACCATTTCACCCCAATGGACCAGATCTTTATTTCTCAGGGCCAACTTTGACAGCTGGGTTGAAGAGAGGGGACTGTTTTCTTTTGGGGCAGGAATGTGGTGGTTTTTTTTTAGAAGCCCACCTATGTTATCAAATCATTCAGCACATGGAAATTCTCAGCATTATCTCTGGTTGTGATCCACGGAAATAAACACAGATCAAAATATAAAAATGTATGATTAGGCAGAAACGGGATGTGCACACCGGGTTAAGGCACAAGCCATGGCTGATCGTGAATGAGGAGCACATGTGAGCGGCATGCCCTGCCTTATCACTCCTCCCCTAGCGCAAGTGGAGCGAGGAATCATGAGCCACGACCTTACTGTGCCATGCAAACTTAACGCTCGTGGTTTATTTCTCTCAAACAAACCACGACGGGGAAGCAAAAGAACAAAACATTGGCTTCAGATACTGGTTTGTTTGGAGACAAACACCTGGCTTAGAGGTCCCAGCAAGGCAAGGGTCATGATGTGTTGCTCATGCCAGGGGATGAGTGAAGCGGGAGCAATTTGGCAGCAAGCTTTTATTGCTTACCATGTTGTCCAAACATGACTGCTGAGGTTATGAGTACCAGCATCAATTCATGGAGTGTGCCAAGCACAATGTCCCAAGAAAGGATGTATTCTTGCTTCATGTGTTCTATTACCATCTGGCAGGCACTGGGTGGTATGAAGTTCCCTGGGCATTACAAAAAATTGCCATGGGCAGTCGCTTGTTCGCACCAAGATTGGTTCATGTGTATTTATGCCACCAACACCTCCTGGAGCAGAGCATTGTGAGCCCGGTTTAGAGCTAGGGTAATTAGATCACAGTGCATGCATCCAATGTAGCATACAACAGAGTAGCCCTCTAGAGCTATGTCCCCAGCCCATTACCTGAATATGACAAGCCACGCCAGCCGTAGGGGACTTTGTGCTCTTTTAGCTTCTCCCAGGTCTCCGGGGTGAAGTGCTGCTTCTCCATCAGCACCGGGATGCCAAAATCAAACTGCTTCCTCATCGTTGGGTCCACCTTTACTTTGGACTTCAGTGAGTGGGGACACAAACCGGACTGAGAAAGGCTTGGCGTGAGCAAATCCTAAAGTGGTAGAAGTTAACATCCGTCAATATTTCTTTGGAATGTCTACTTAGGTAGGTCACAGAGAAGACTGGCAAAGAACATAGAACAACCTTAACAAAGCCCCAAATTATATACAGGAGTTCTCGGTTACAACACTACAAACACATGTTCATTGATGAAAACATTCCTGCACTCGGAAAACTCAAATGCTGAGATCAGGGGCGATTTTGCCAAATCAAGCAAAGAAACAGGACTTGAAAAAGCCTGTTGACATCTTTGGTTCTTGCCCAATGGCAGTGACAGAACCACAACAGACCACTGAACCCAAAGGGGAGGAAACAGTAGTCGGAGCAACGTTGTACAGAGGTTTGGGCTACACCCTCTGGGTTGGCTTAGCCTGAGCAGCTGCGCTAAACGTAATGTGGGATGAAGCCATGCAGGAGACTGGAACAGCCCTGGTGGGACAGGTGGGAAGTCAGGTGTGCTGAATCAGTGCATCTGATCTCTTAACAGTTTTTCTGTGTCCTGAGAAGGGGTTGCTGGATTTCCATTGTCTGTTAAACTTCCAGTGGGCAGCAGCTATCAGGTCACTAGTTCAGGGAATTACGCCTGTACTGAAGGTACATTGTTTAATTAGTTGACTGTTAAGGGTTGATGCTGCTCAGGACTCAACAAATGTTCCGCCCACACAGACACAACCCACTTGTGTAGCAGTTTTGCTTTGCTTTGCCCTTTCTTTGGGGTCAGCTCTTTCCTGCATCCCATAACACTTGATGGTACAGGAAGGAAGGGAATGTATGGCTATTTTCAAGCTGCACTGAATATTGAACAAAGAAATGGTGGAGGAGTATTGCAAACACCAGAGTGGGGTGGGGGCAAGAATCAGGGTTTAGGGAACCGTTTTTCTCTTCTCCTTGTGGGTCAGAGGAGAAAGCCTAAGATTTGTGGTTCTTCCTCCTTTGTTGTGACTCACGAGAGGGAAAAAAATACATGTTCTGGGATGTGGGGTTGGAGATCAACGCTTTTTCACTTCTCGGCAACTCTGTAAAATAGCATTCCATACCGTCATGCAAGTCAGATAATTTAGTGCACTAAACGAAGCATTCCAAATTTACTTCTATGGATCCGCATGAGCTTAAAGTCAGATGTTAAACAGCAGCGAAGAATCGTATTCCCAGCTCCCACTGTTTGATGCATTTGCACTGGCTATGTAAATATGCTGCCCATGATTAAAAGCCTGCCATTAACATCAAAGGCAGATTCACACGGGCTGCACGGATGACATCTGCTGCTAGACGGATGATTTGAATGTCAAAATTTGAATTCCAATTTTGGGGGCCAAATACCAATTTTTAAAGTCAAATATGGATGGTATTTGAGTTCTGATGAGAGCATCCAAGGCAAGCACCAGAATTCAAATATTGTGCAGCAGAGTCAACCTAAGCACTCTCGTGGCTGGGTTTTGTTTTGTTTTTAAATATATTCAACTCATAGCCAAAAACATCTGCAGAAATTCTGATTTTATTTATTTTGACGGGATACCTTTTCAGATGCCGCTCTTGCGCAATGACCCTCAAAGTGGCCTACAATAAAAATAAAGTGAAGCAGCAGCCAAATTCTCTGATAATTTCTGTGATCGCAAGGGTTGGCGTGAGGTTAAGGATACTGCTGGCTGTCGGTCAGAGTGAAAAAAGCATTAACCAGGGAAAGTGATATCCCCCTTAGGAAAGGATCCGACAGATGGAGGAATGGGTTCTTTTCAGACAAAGTTACTGGACAATACAGTTGTTCTCCATTTACTGTGCGCATTTCAAGGCTCCATGTCTCTGGAGCTCTCTCCCCAAGGAAGTACACATGGCCCCACCTTTGTTACCTTTGCAATATACCTTTTCAAAAAAAAAAAAGTTGCAGACTGTGTTTACTAAGCAGTGTTGTGTTGGGCTTTTAAACAGCTGTTGTGAGTATTTAGTTCTTTCACTGGTTTGTTTCATAAATCTATTTTTTTTAAAAGCATGAAGGGCCTTTGACTTGAAAGGCAGAATGTAGATTTGTGGGTGAATAAGATACATGAAGAGGGACGCCGGTGGCGCTGTGGGTTAAACCACAGAGCCTAGGACTTGCTGATCAGAAGGTTGGCGGTTTGAATCCCCGCAACGGGGTGAGCTCCCGTTGCTCGGTCCCTGCTCCTGCCAACCTAGCAGTTTGAAAGCACGTCAAAGCGCAAATAGATAAATAGGCACCGCTCCGGCGGGAAGGTAAACGGCGTTTCCGTGTGCTACTCTGGTTCGCCAGAAGCGGCTTAGTCATGCTGGCCACATGACCAGGAAGCTGTACGCCGGCTCCCTCGGCCAATAAAGCGAGATGAGTGCCGCAACCCCAGAATCGGCCACAACTGGACCTAATGGTCAGGGGTCCCTTTACCTTTCAGATACATGAAATAGACATCCCTGCAGATTTTGCATCAGTTCTCGGCAGCTGCCTTTTCCTTGCAAATTACTGTATAATGCTGAATTTACCAGGAAAACGTAAGATCTAGGTTCAAAATCTACTTAAAGCATACTAGGAGATTTTGGGCATGTCGCTGATGCCTTGCAGTAACCCTTTCTTCTCTCTCTCTCTCTCTGTGTGTGTGTGTGTGTGTGTGAAAGAGAGAGAGAGGGAAAGTGAGCAAAGCATCCTAAAGTATTTTGTTTATTATGTTGAATTCAAACTTAAGTCTTACTCAGAGTAGATCGCTTGAATTCAATAGGATTTAAATTAGTCACAACTAAGTTTAGCTTTAAGCAATTATTAATATAATTTATCATTATAAATTCTAAACTATTACACACACACACACATGCATTATATGAATTTCTCTGTTAAGTCTTAAGATATCATAACCAAATTCTGCAGGATGGTTCCCAAGATCAAGGAAAAGCTTTTCATCTATGTCTGGGGACATCAGGGTGCCATTTTGAATTGAGCTGGCAGACTGAGCCTTTCAAAGCTTCACTGATTTTAACCAATGATTGCAAACCTATGCTGATTCGTTGTTGCTGTTGCTCCTTAGAATCCCCAAAGATTGCCAGGTATGAGGTATTCAAGTCCTGTGGATTTCAGTGCGTCTACTCTAAGTGTTGAGTGAGACCATCAACTGATAAATTTTCACAGCATGCAACCCTTTTCCACTAAGCACACCTGACGCTAAGGCACTCTGTGGCTTAGAAGTCCAGAATTTCATTTTCAGAGGTTGTTCCTCTTGGTTGTAAACTAGCAAGCAAGAAAGTGAGGGATATAACTGTATTCGTGCCATGCCTGTTCCAGAGACATGTGGTCAACCTCTCTAACTCTGAATTAGAAACAAGTGTTGTGGAAGATTAACTCTTACGATGTGAGCCTTGAATAGCAGAGAGCAAATAGTTTTGTCTTTATTTAGTTTTTAATGTTTGATGTTTTGCTATGTTTTATATGTGCTGTAAGCACATTATGATGATGATGTCTGGGTGCTGACCTGCTTTTGGGAAGGGGACAAAGGGCAAGGAAGTCCTTAGAATGAAGGATGGACTTGTTACCTTCTCCTTAGGATGATTAAGAATTCCTCTCTCAGATGAATTTTTGGTTGGGTTCCCCCTAGAATGAAAACAGCAGGAAAAGGAAGCTGACTTTCACGCACAAACATTTGTTCACTGTATACTGAGATGCCTACACTATCCAACAACCCTTTCTAAGGGTTTGCTCAACTTCCAGTGAATTAGATATGAAATCTAGACCCTTTTATAGCCATGGGATAGATACAGATTGATGAACCTGTCGTACTGGGTCTGTCCCATTGCCATCCAGCCCACAGGAAGCATTAAAGAGCATATATCAACATTACAGTGCACTTATGAAGATGAAACCTGTGATACTGTTTGCCTGCGGTGACGATCAGAATGTTCAGTTGCTCAAGGAACTAAACACTTGGTAGTTGTAATTCTATGAGGAAAGGGGAAGTTGTCAGCATGGCTGGATTTAAAAGGTTGCATGTGGCAGGTTAGGAATTGGGAAGGAAACCTGGATGCTGGGAAATCAAGGGCCAGGGAGTCCAAAGACAAGAAAGATGAAGGAAGGACAGGTGCAGGGCAAACCATGGAATATGAAAGACAAAACTGGGACAAGGGGGTTAGGGCTGCAAACTGCTATCAGAAGGGAAGTGGGCAAGCCTAGGACACTGGGGAACTGTGGAATCAAGAAGGTTATTAGCCAGCATGGTGCCCTCAGAACCCTCTGGGCTACAACCCCCAGAAGCTCCAGCCTAAATCCTGACAGCGCAAATCTGCTAGCTGTGATTTATCTCGGCCCTGACATCCCTCTAGGGGCAAGAAGGACCCAGAAGAAGTGGGTGACTGAATCAAATGCATCGATTTTAGGTAACCACCCAATTCTCTGGCAACATTTCTGTGAGGAAGGGTTCACTCCAGCCTCACTCACCTCTTTGTGATGCTTTCTCTGGGCAGACTGTGGTTCCTGACATCTTGGGGAATTTCTGCTTGCGCTGGCCCCAGTGTCTCCTGCTGCAGCAGTCTGGAGTACAGTAACAGAAGCAGGTGGAGAAGTTATGTATGGAGTTCTCATTTCATGCCAGCATTCCTATAGGTTTCGCCTCCAGAGACATCCATTTTATTCCACATCCATTATTATTTGTGCCCATGACACTACTGGATCGGTCACACACAATCCCACTATCAATACAGTTTGCATTTCTAAATGATTTGGGATGGTTTGCATGAAATAGTCCATGCATATCCCATAATCTCCTGCTGAAATCCCATAACCTTTTGTTCTGGATTATTTGTT
This sequence comes from Podarcis tiliguerta, assembly GCF_965153285.1. NCBI lineage: Eukaryota > Metazoa > Chordata > Lepidosauria > Squamata > Lacertidae > Podarcis > Podarcis tiliguerta. Next base: position 87,113,768 of record NC_139535.1, on the reverse strand, counting down.
CTGGATTATGTTCTGGATTATTTTTGTCCTAGGTTTGTTGTACCGTAGCCCCTACAGACAGCAATGACCACCTCCTAGTGGAGCAGCAATAAAACTGCTAGCACATTTGCAAAGCTAAGCAGGGTCCAGTATGGGTTTCAAATTGGATGGGGAACCATGTGTAGAGATTGCTGAAAAGCAGAGGGTTGGGCTAGATGACCCTCAGGGTCCCTTTGAGTTCTATGATAGCACTGGGGAAGCATTGCAGAACAAACTCAAGCAGGATAAATCCACCACTAATGCACTTATTATTGTGTCAAGGACACGCTGCAAAGTGTGCCTGCAAGAACACCAGTCTGGAGAGGCCCTCAATCTGAGCTGCCACATAGCTCACCTCGTAGATCTTGCAAACTTTGTGTGACTTTAGCTCTGAGGTATGTAGCTGTCAGTGTTTAGCAAAACTCCTGAATTAACTCATAATTTAGATGCTGAGGAATAACGTGTTCCACCATAAAGCATAAAGCAATTCCTCTTCCTCCTCCCAGTTTTTGCACAGCACCTTAACTATACAATGAACTTAGATCTTAGAACACCAGTGCTGGTTTCCTTGTTTTTACATTGCAGGTGAAGTAGAAACAAGCATGGAGAAGGTGGAGTTCAAGTACAGTGATACCTTGGGTTAAGTACTTAATTCGTTCCGGAGGTCCGTTCTTAACCTGAAGCACCACTTTAGCTAATGGGGCCTCCTGCTGCTGCCATGCTGCCGGAGCATGATTTCTGTTCTCATCCTGAAGCAAAGTTCTTAACCTGAAGCACTATTTCTGGGTTAGCGGAGTCTGTAACCTGAAGCGTATGTAACCTGAAGCGTATGTAATAGGCACATTAAAAAAAAAAACACACAACCTTCTCTACTGGACTTCCCAGTGCTTGTAGGGATCCCAGTTTGCTCAAACTTGGCCTGAGTTGGTAAAAGGATTCACAAAGAAGGAGCAAAAGGCATTTGGGGGGCAGGGCGGGGGGAGCAAGGGCATAAGGACACGTTCCAACAAGATGCAGCAACTTGCAACGACAGAGTCTTGCGGTAAAACTGAAACCGGCCCATCCACATTTTCTTAGCTTGAACCAGTGTGATTTGGCAATCTCTTGCTTGGTGCAGGGCTGTTTCTCAACCATGCCTTTTGCAGAGGGGAGGTGGTTAGAGTGCCTCTCTATGGCTCTAAAACCCACTAAAGCAATGAAGCACACTGGGCTACTGAGAGGATAAAAAAGGAAGGGATGAGGATAAAATGGGGAGAGAATCAGAAATGCTGCCTTGAACTCCCTGGTAGTAAGGCAGAATATCTGTGTAACGAATGAACCAATGAATAAACAAATGTTATAAGAAAGATGCGTGGCAAGCCTACATCTAATCAAACTTCTCTGCGCTGCCCAACTGCCTCATATTGTCAGGCAAGGCAGGAATGTTGTTGACTTGAATGGCAAGCCAGACTTCTTCCTGTTCCTACAAGGCTTAGCGGGCCAGAGACAAATGAGACATGCTGGCCCTGATTCAGGGACATTCCTGCACAACAGCAGGCTGCCTGCCGGAGGCTGTGCAGGATGATCCCCCTCCTCCTCCCCATCAAAGAGATGATTAACGCTGTCAGCTTAGATTGGAACAGCCCTTAGACTTCGCCACACACAATCCGCGCATGGGAGATGTGAGCTGGCAACTCTCATCCTCTGCCTGGCATTGCATCTGTGGCAAAGGAACACAACACCTGCACAATGCCTGGTCAGGTGCTGGATCTAGGGATTTTGCATACAGATCTGCTCCTCTGGATCTGAGTTCCCATACTTTGCCTTCAGTAGAATACCAAACTCCAAGGAGTGTGAATTTTTATGTCCAGCTGCTTAATATTGGTATTAAGTATCCAGAGCCTCCTTTGTGGGTCTGGGCCAGTAACAACAGGTGTGAATTTATGGCTCAGATCAGTGCAGCAGATCACCTCAGCCATTTGGATCATGGAGGATGTCTGTTGAGGGCTACTAGCCATGATGGCTATGTTCCCCCTCCACTGTCAGAGGCACTATGCCTCCAAACACCAGTTGCTGAATACCAACCCTATTCATGCTTCCCAATATCTGCAAATCACCATTTGGGAGAGTACTAATGCACTCAGGTCCTGCCTGTGGTTTTCCATAGGCCTCTGGTTGACCACAGTGAAAACAAGATGGCGGACTAGAAGGGCCATGGGCCTGATCCAGCAGGGGGGCTCTTACGATCTTATCAGTGTTGGTGCCAGGGGTCACAACTCTTCTGCAGGGCCCCCACTTCCAATCTCTGGAGCCCCTTGGCCCCACTTCTCCTCCTCTTACCCCCTTTGACAATGCAAGTGGTGACTTGAGTGAGGAGACAGAGCAGCATGCTGTCCCTTGGGGTGGTTGTGAGGCTGCAGCCCAGAGAAAGAGGGCAAGCAGATGGAGGCAGCAGTGAGGAAGACATGCCCCCCCAAACCTGGAACTGACGCTGACTTGGATGGTCAGCTGGTATCAACCTGCAGGATAGGAGCAGGTTGAATGGGATGAGGAGGCAGGGAGAGCTGCTGCAAGAAATGCTTTTGTTTTGTTTTGCTGTGGAGACCACCCCACCAACCTCAGTCTCCCCTCCATCAGTCCCTCAACCCATACCCGTGGTGGCATTGCTTGTAACCCTCCTCCTCCTTAGGTTGTATACATTCAAAGCACATTCTTTCCCTCAAAGAATTATGGGCACTGTGGTTTGTTAAGGGTTGCTATGAATTGTAATTCTGTGAGGGGTAAACTATACTACCCATAATTCTTTGAGGGGAAGAATGTTGCTTTAAGAGTGTGGTGTGTATACAGTCTTCTTAGTCTCAGTGTTGCCCTTGAGGATGGGGACAAAACTAGAATTACCTGTCTCTCAAGGGCTGTGGTTGCATGCCCACTGTTGGTCTCCCTGCCACTCTCAATGGGCATCAGCCCCCGCTGTTTATTTTAAATCTGCTATGGTTGCCTCAGCGATCTCTAGAGAAACCATATTTGCATTTCTGAACGTTACTGTTTGTTACTATTTAAGGGCTATTGTTGCTGCAAACCTAACACAGCCTGACCGCGTGTTGCTTCTTTGCCTTGCAATAATTGCTCAACCAGTACATTTTTACATAAAGGGATTATTACAAAAGACGCAAGGAGTTTTCCAGTCCATGTTCTTTGGAAAGCAAATGGAACAACTCTCCAGCCCTCTCTCCTTGGAAAGCAAGGACACCCTGTTAAAAGCAGTGGCTGTGAATGTCTTCCACTATCGGGGAAACAAGAAGCACAAAGTATATTTGGGAATCTTTAAAATCCAAAGGGTTGATCCAGCCAAAGAGCCCAGTTAAATTTATTGTGGATAAGGAAACAGCTTCAGGATCTCATTTAGGATCTCCCTGCCCCATGCAGGAAGATCCTGACTATTAATCTGACTAATTTTATTCTGAAATAAAATCACTCACAGGGCCCAATCTGGAACAGGTTCCTGTTTTCTGCTGGAAATTGCCCCTCCCTGGCTGCTATTTGTTCCCGAAGGTGCTGTTGGCAGTAAACATCCATTTGGGTTGCTGAAGTAGCAGCCATAAGATTAACAATTTGCAGGAGAAATCAGTGCAGGACTGACCCCAATCAAACCTGCAGTGCATTCCACACTGAGGCCCTGAAACTGGATTTTCTTCCAAACGATAGTGGTCAGATGAAGGAGTATTATCATTATCATTATTATTATTTAAAGCAAGCATGCTACTGATCTAGAGGTGTCCATGAGAATTTCAAAGGAATTCTACTTGAATGATTTCAAAAGGAGGCACCAGTATGAGATGCTGTATTACTTACTGAGCAAGGAATCTTGGCCGGAAAAAAGACAATGGCTTCATTTCCTACAACAGCATAACTCAGTTTTGCCAGGTTGATTGCATCTGTCACTGCTTCCTGTAAAGAAGCACTTGAGCTTGTTTTGAGCAACTGTAATTCAGGCGCATCCAACTGGTTGATCGCTGGGGCAACTGCAGGTCGATCGCGGGATTAAATAAATTGGGCCATGACAACTCTGAGCACTCCCCTCTAAAAGAAGCTCAACAATTTTGGGCACCCCCCCCCACCAAATAGCTCAACTTTGGGCACTCCTCCCAAAATAAGCTCAACAACTCTAGGCAATGGCAATGGGTAGAACACTGCCTTTTTTATACTGGGAGTAGATCACAGTCTCTTGGGAGTTATCTGCACTTGTTGCATCTCATTGCTTCCAATGTCTATGCACTTTGCATGTGTATAAAAAGGACCCCTGACAGTTAAGTCCAGTTGCGGTGCTCATCTCGCTTTACTGGTCGAAGAGCCGACGTTTGTCCGCAGACAGCATGTGGGCAGCATGACTAAGCCACTTCTGGCGAAACCAGAGCAGCGCATGGAAACACCGCTTACCTTCCTGCTGGAGCGGTACCTATTTATCTACTTGCACTTTGACGTGCTTTTGAACTGCTAGGTTGGCAGGAGCAGGGACCGAGCAACGGGAGCTCACCCCGGCGCGGGGATTCGAACCGCCGACCTTCTGATCAGCAAGCCCAAGAGGCTCCGTGGTTTAGACCACAGTGCCACCTGCGTCCCCTTGCATGTGTATACATACCTGCAATTGAAGATTAATATTACCATTCCTGCATCTGATGATGTGGCCACTAGTCCACACAAGTTCATGCTAATTTTTTAATCTTTAAAGTGTCACAAGACCCTTCATTGTTGTTGTTGTTTGCATATTTAAGGTAGCAATCCTTGCACACTTACCTGGGAGAAAGTCCCATTGAATGCAGTAGGCCTTACGGCTGAGTAAACATGCATAGAAGAAGAGGAGGAGGAGGAGGAGGAGGAGGAGGAGGAGGAGTTTGGATTTAATATCCTGCTTTATCACTACCCAAAGGAGTCTCAAAGCGGCTAACAATCTCCTTTCCCTTCCTCCCCCACAACAAACACTCTGTGAGGTGAGTGAGGCTGAGAGACTTCAAAGAAGTGTGTCTAGCCCAAGGTCACCCAGCAGCTGCATGTGGAGGAGCGAAGATGCGAACCCGGTTCACCAGATTATGAGTCTACCACTCTTAACCACTACACCAATCTAGGATTTGTTTTCACCTCTAGGTTGGTGAGATTTAAGCATGTGCTTCACTCCTATAGTGAAACAAATTGAATGTCAAATGGGCTCAAGTATCACTGGATCATGCCGGAGGTCTGGACAAATCAGCATATTTGCATGTGAAGACCATTATTTTACTGTACTTAAAGGAGCAAGTAGTTACAGAGTTAATGTAAAAAGTACAAGAAAGAACAGGAAGCACTTTGAGCCTGCATACATACCATCGATTTAAAGGTTACTGGAAAATGAAGCACTGTGAGAGATAAACTACAGTTCCCAGTACTTTTTTTTTAGGGGTAGGGATGGTGCTTTAAATGTATGGTGTGTATACAACCTGAAACTCAATATAAATATTATTATAAAATTGGGTCTCCCAGTCTAACTCAATTAAAGTACTGTACAAACATAGACACTAACAACTGCCACTTCTTATTCAGAAGGACGGACAAATCTGTCATTCAGATTCTCATTTTCCCCAACTTTAAGTTCAGTTCATTCCATTTTCACATCCATTTGCCATTTTCCCTTGAAAAAGTCCACATGAAGATTCACAGTTTACACACATTTCTTTCGATCTTTGTGTGCAATTTTGTCCAATATCATTTTTGCAAGCAATTTCCCCAACTATGTTGCTTTGCATACTATTTCCATATAGTTGTGCACACTTTTTCATTGGATAACTGCAGCACAAAATTTGGGGAAGTGAGAATTCTGAAGGGTATCTTATTAGTACAGGAAGTGTGAATTGGGTCATTCATATCAACTTCTTCCCCATCCCTACTCAGAAGTAAATCCTACTGTATTCAACTGGGCTAACACACAAATAAACGTGGGTTGCAGCCACACAACCCCTAGCTATTTTGTTCCTACTTCTTCTTTTCCAGATGCCTGTTTTGTCTTGGATCTTACCCAGCCACTGGTAAACCTGAGGTCAGGCAACTTGGCTAAGCCCTTCTCAGTCAACAGCTCCACCTCCCTACATGCTAGATGGGTCATCTTGGAAGAAGAAGAAAGAGGCCCATTCATTGGAAAACAGAAGGTTGACTTCAAAGCAACTCTCACAGCAGCCTGCCCAAGTTTGGGTGGGTGGGGAAATCAATATCACCATCGTGTATCTGTGAAAAATGCTTTATTGTGGATTAGACAAGGCACATGTTGTTGAAGAGGCATTTACTGAAATATGAGCTCTTGCTGATAGTATACTCGCCATCCTGGCTTGAACTTTCTGCAAGGCGTTGCCCCGGACCTGAACTGGCTTTAGGGTTGAGTTTTAATACGGCTCTGCCTAGTTAACACCTGCTTCCTCTTTAACAGAGCCCATCGAAACTAAACATGGGCACAAGTGGAAGACAAGCATGTACTCCCTTGCAGTAATCTGGAGCTGCAACATTCCCTGCAATGTGCAAATGAAGCTCCAAGCACAGACCGCCTTGTTCACTGCAACAGAGACAGCCAACCTCCATGTACAAAGAATGGAAGCACAGATTTTCTCCCTCCGGCAAAATGAATGGATTGGCTCTCTGTGTCTAGGTGTTTGTGTAGACCAGAGCTCCCACAACTATCAGGCATTGAGGAGCATGGCAAAATAATTCGAGGGACCACAACGATCATCTAGTCCAACCCCCTGCAATGCGGAAATATTCCACCCGATGCGGGACTCGAACCCATGACCCGAAGATTAACAGTCTTGTGTTTTGCCAATTGAGCTATCCCTCAGCTGCACCTTCTCCAAAAATGGATTTTAGGGCTGTATATAAAAAGAAACATAGAATTACAAAAATAAATAATGCAATAAAATGAAGAGGAATAAAACTATCCAACCTGCATGTGTGTGTCTTTTGGGTAAATAATAAAGTTGCAACCTGGCATCGAAAATAATAAACTGTTGGCATTGAAGTGCCAACCCAGTGAAGGTCATTTCTTTTGGACATACAGTGGTACCTCGGGTTACATACGCTTCAGGTTAAATACACTTCAGGTTACAGACGCAGCTAACCCAGAAATATTACCTCAGGTTAAGAACTTTGCTTCAGGATGAGAACAGAAATTGTGCTCCAGAGGCAGCGGGAGGCCCCATTAGCTAAAGTGGTGCTTCAGGTTAAGAACAGCTTCAGGTTAAGAACAGACCTCCGGAACAAATTAAGTATTTAACCCGAGGTACCACTGTACATCAAATGTACTTTTCATGCAAATGAAATAGACTTCCTCTGATGACCTGGGTGCACAGGCATTAAGAATTCAAGCCATTTCCTCCCACAACTGAAGTCAATGGGGCTTGATGGATTTACAACCCTGTCTATCTAGATGGACAGGTCTGTGGCTTGGCCTTAATGAAAGGACTCCTGCCCTTTGCACAATAAGCCTTTCCAGGAAGGCCACCAAGAACCTTTCTCACAACAGAAATCACTTCTGTATCAAACCTATCCATTCTTAAGGAAATCAGCCCTGAATGCTCACTGGAAGGACAGATCTTGAAGCTGAGACTACAATACTTTGGCCACCTCATGAGAAGAGAAGACTCCCTGGAAAAGACCCTGATGTTGGGAAAGATTGAGGACACAAGGAGAAGGGGACGACAGAGGATGAGATGGTTGGACAGTGTTCTTGAAGCTACCAGCATGAGTTTGACCAAACTGTGGGAGGCGGTGGAAGACAGGAGTGCCTGGCGTGCTCTGGTCCATGGGGTCACAAAGAGTCGGACACGACTAAACGACTAAACAACAACAACAACAACATGTGCATAATTCCACATCTAGTTCACCAGACCTTGCTCTGCTTGAATTTCAGGCCTCTGGGGGATGGCTTCAGAGGGATGTCTGCCACAGGCTACGCACATGCAGAACTGAAGAAACACGATCTGCTCCCTCCTCTGTGTGAAAATCACCATTTGGGTGTCACAAAGGTTTCCTTGTCTCTCTTTCTGCTCTTCAGACTGGCCCTGGCCAGAAGGCCAAGCCCTTGAACTGCAACTATTGGAATGGATTCCAAAACATCCCCCCTCAGAGGAATCAGTCTCCACATGCTCAGAAATCTAGACCCGAGACTTTTTCAAAGCAAAAGGGGTGGTTAAAACTTATCTGTGAACTGGAGGAGCCCTGATTGTTTTTGCTCTGGGGTACAAGTCCAGAATCTGGGTTCAAGTCTTCACTCAGCCCTAAAGCTCACTAAAGTGACCTTGGGCCAGTAGCTTTCTCTTGGCCTAACCTACCTCACAGGGCTGTTGTGGGGATAAAATGAGGAAGGGGAGCAACTTATATGCTACCTCAAGCTCTTCAGATGAACATTTGAATCCTCAATAACCAGTATGCACAACCCTTCTCAACCTGCACACTTATGTGTTTTGCAACATATGTATTTCTATGAATGTCTCGTTTTTGTTCTGCTTGTGAAAGGATTATTCATACAGCCAGTGCAAACAATGGCAACAGGGGCAAATGTGAGGCTCTGCCTAAGCTACTGGTGGGGCCAGAAAGGAGAAACATTAAGAAGGGAACCTCATGCAGGAGGCAGAAACATCAGAATAAGAGTTTGCTTATGAAGCCTGGAGGAGTAGGATATTCTGGGTGGTTTACCCAATGATTTCTAAAAACAGTGGCTGCGTATGTATGCAACCTTTTCTTCTAGGACTCCCATGTCTTTCACTGCTGCATGGTAGGCAGCTCTTTTGGACATCTTTCTTACATGCCTAGACCAGGGGTGGCCAACCTGTGTGGCCCTCCAGATGTTGTTGGACACCTCCTGTCATACCTGATCAATGGCCATTGCTGGCTGGGGCTGATGGGAGTTGGAGTCCTACAAACATCTGGAGGGTCACAGGTTAGCCATCCCTGGTCTAGACATTCCCCAGACTCTTATTATGACTACCGTGGGGCTTCAGGAAGCCCATTTCAACAACTACCAAATAAAGGGGTTGAGAGGTAACAGCTACCCCATACTGTCCAACGTTTCTCCGATGAAAATAGGGACATCCTATTCTATTATTTAAGGGACGCGGGTGGCACTGTGGTCTAAACCACAGAGCCTAGGGCTTGCCGATCAGAAGGTCGGCGGCATAGCTGGCAAGTGTCCCTTATTTGAAGGGACAGTCCCTTATTCCAGCGCCATGTCCTGCTGCTGTCCCTTATTGATGGATGTCCCTTAAATGTCCCTTAAATGATGTCCCTTAAATTTCAAAGGAAGCAGCTCTTCTCCCTCCCTCCCTCCCTGCCGGCCAGGGAGGAAGGAGGCTCCAACTGTGTTGCTTGGCTGTGTTGCTCACCTAATAAGAAGTCTAAGAACGACTGGGGGGTGGAGTTTGCATGCCTTGTGTGTGGCTAGTTAATGCAAGCTGAGGGGTTTTTTGAATGCTGGACGCCATTTTGTTGCACGTGCTGCTGCAAACTTTGCAGTGCAAAGCCAGGCCGGGGAGCCATCTTAAGTTGAGGCTGCATAGGCCTTTGTGGTGCATGTGATTCAGATTCTATTCAGTTGAACCTCTGGTTACAAAGTTGGTTGGACAGTGTTCTCGAAGCTACCAGCATGAGTTTGACCAGACTGCAGGAGGACCGGAAGACTGGAGTGCCTGGAACAGGTGAGGCTGCAGGTCCCTTATTTTGGCTGCTGGTCCCTTATTTTCAAGGCTGCTGTTCCCTTATTTTCAAATCTGTAAGTTGACAGCTATGGTCGACGGTTCGAATCCCCGCGACACGGTGAGCTCCCGTTGTTCGGTCCCAGCTCCTGCCAACCTAGCAGTTTAAAAACCCATCAAAGTGCAAGTAGATAAATAGGTACCGCTCCGGCGGGAAGGTAAACGGCGTTTCTGTGCGCTGCTCTGGTTTTGCCAGAAGCGGCTTAGTCATGCTGGCCACATGACAGAATGTTCCGATCTGGTGGAACATTCTGTCACAAGAGACTAGGGCCCTGCGGGACTTGACATCTTTCCGCAGGGCCTGCAAGACAGAGCTCTTCCACCAGGCCTTTGGCCAGGGCACAGCCTGACCCCCTCCCTCGGCAATCTTCGCGGAGCTCTGGCCGAATGGTTGCCAGTGGCTTGATTTGAATTAATTTTATAATGAATGATTTTAGAGTGTTGTGTTGTGTTGTACTTTTGTCCTGTTTTATTGTTGTTAGACGCCCTGAGCCTGGCTTCGGCTGGGGAGGGCGGGATATAAATAAAATTTATTATTATTATTATTATTATTATTATTATGACCCGGAAGCTGTACGCTGGCTCCCTTGGCCAGTAAAGCGAGATGAGAGCCGCAACCCCAGAGTCGTCCGTGACTGGACCTAATGGTCAGGGGTCCGTTTACCTTTACTATTCTATTATTATTATTATTATTATTATTATTATTATTATTATTATTATACTATTTATACACAGCCCATCTGACTCGGTTGCCCCAGCCACTCTGGGCGGCTTCCAACATATATAAAAACATAATAAAACATTAAACATTAAAGAACTTCTCCATACAGGACTGCCTTCAGATGGGTTAGGGGTCAGATAACCCCATAACCGCCAACATTTCTCCGATGAAAATAGGGACATCCAAAGGAAAAGAGGGACATTCCGGGATCAAATCAGAAACCAGGATGATGTCTGTAAATCTGGGACTGTCTCTGGAAAATAGGGAAACTTGGAGGGTCTGCTACACTGAGCTTGGAAACATCTATCCTGAGTGTTCCAGTTTGAACCTATGGTTTGCCTCTTCTAGTTTATGAATGTGAAAGGTCACCCAAAGCAGTGACAAGGCTACAAGGGAGATGCCACCCAGAATTGTCTCCGGCACTAAGCGGAGGAGACGTTCTCATTTGGAGTTAATGATTTCAGATATCACAAAAATAAACGCAATACGTCCATCTGTTACAACTTGGCAGGCACCAGCTTTATGCAAATGATGTGCAAAACCTGTTAATTACAATTAGCTCAAATATACAAATTAGATGCCGGCACCTGGATATCGTATGTTGCCAATGTGGTTCTCAGAGCTGTTCACCCCTGATCTAAAGGGACCGGCAGCAGAAGTCTATACAACTTATGGAAACATGTATTTGGATTTAGCCTTGCGAAAGTGACTTCTAACAAATCTGTCTCACTCAGACATGTCTTTCTTCCCCATCATCTCCTCTGCAAGCTTCTTTCGGACGTCAAATCCAACGAGAGCCAAAGCATCAATCAGATTTTCCCTCGAGCCGTTGCCAGGAAAGAATGTCTACTGGTGTGGGTATTGTTATAGCTAACCTACATCTGTTTTCTTAAAATTAAAAACAGCAACAGCATTTTCACATTTAGAAAATGAGATACAAATCCACTGCATTAATGCATTTATTTTTAAAAGGGTAAGAAAGGTAAAAGCTGTTATATTGCTTGACTTCCAGATTATGGATTAATTAAATTGATTTAATTAATTTCTTAAATTCTTATGGAGCAGCTAAATCATCAAATCAACCCCATGGTCCTTAATCTGTAACTACACACACACACTGGACTCCAACAACTTAAACATTCCTTAGTTTTCTTGCTTTCTCAACATGGTTGTTCATTTTATAATCCCAACCTGCTCCTATAACTTTCTTATCAGGTCTGTTTTACTTGGTCTTGCACTTTCCCCTTAGTTTTTAGCATATCCTATCATGACCATCATAGGAATGCATAATACCCACACTTGGTAGATCGTTAGGATGCTATATTTTACATAATTAAATGAACAAAGCAAAGTGTCCATCTGAAATGCATCTTTAAGCATATTAATCACCATATGCTAAAAGCTCGCAGCCTTCTGGCATCGCCATCCAATTTGATATAAATCTTCCCTGACCAAGTGCGTTGCCTTGAGGTCAGATTCGATGTTGGCTTTACCAAAAATAAATTATTTGCGCTAAAACTATTGCCTCAATTACCCTCCACATTCTACTTTTATTATGACACCATGTAATTCCGTTTTAATCAGTAAACTTGTTAAAAGCACGCAATTGACTCAATTGCAAAACTCTGAATAAGTGGCTAATGTGTAGGGCAATTGAAGTTTTGTTGTGGTTACCTCAGTGGCGGTTCACCATTACCATAGTTCCTTGAATTACAAAGCAATAAGGGCAGGTCTCGGCTCAGGTCATTTGTGTGAAAGACTTGTGCCAACAACAGTCAATTTTTTTGTATGACAGAAGAAAACAGGATTAGGAGCTGCATAGGGAGAGTTAGGAATAGTAGTCTAATTAAATGTATCAGGCAAGGACCCTAGAAATTACATCCTGATTTCTAGGCACTGCCTGTGGAGATACTGGGTGATCTGTATGCAGAGCAGGAAATCCTGCAAGGACTGGAATCAGACATCAAATAAAAGGAAGAAGTGGAAGCTAGAGGCATCTAAATCAGTAGGTTGTGAGCTGTGTTTTGAGATCTTTTGGGGGGCAACCACAGATAAGCTCCTTGCCAAATGTTGTGGTGCTCTATTTAGACCAAGGTTCCCCAAACCTGGGTCTCCAGCCACTTTTGGACTACAATTTCCATCATCCCTGACCAGAGGTCCTGCCAGTTAGGGATGATGGGAGTTGTAGTCCAAAAACAGCTGGAGACCCAAGACTGGGAACCAAGTTTGTGAACCAAGTTTGTCCAAGGTACCGGACAGTCAGCATCAGGAAACATAGCAAAAAACTGTGGTCTTATTTAGCAGATATTCAAAGGATCTGACCTGATTTCAGCTTCTGGAGCATAGTCCCAGGAATGGCTGAGTGATGAGGGCAGCTGTCGCCAGGGGTGGACTTTGATAACATGGTGCCCTGAGCAAGGACAACATTTGCCCCCTACTTTAATATTTCTTATTTTCACAATAATTCTTTTTGGTACAGTTGCATTTTTATGGATCTTCTCAGTAGGTGCCCGTATTAATATAGGTTTATTATTATTATTATTATTATTATTATTATTATTATTATTATTTTGCTCCCCTTTGGTTCAGTACCTTGTGCAGGGGAGACACCCACACCGCCCTAAATCTGGCGCAGCTCTTACACAGTTCCTCAAATATGACCCAGTGTCTGGTGAAAATTATTATTGTCCAAAAGCACAGCAAGTGCTATTTTGGGTTAAGTAGAATGTTAGCTAGGTCTACAAGGGAGCAAGATGGCTGCTACCAAGCATCCTCAAAGGAAGTCTATTTCCTCCTGTCTTCTCCACTAAGGCCTTGTGCCTCTGAAGGCATTGCTTCATCCAAAGAAAGGAGCTTCCACCTACAATTTATTGCTATTAGGGGCACAGTAGACGTTACATACAAATGTGTGTAATAAATCTTTCTACCTGACAAATAACTGGGGGTGGAGGGGAGGCTGCTTAATCCTTTCCCCACCGGCCATTTCCCTGCTGAACATAGTATCTCCCACTCACCCCACTCACCAGCTTCTTTCTCATGGACTCATATAATTTTAGGATGAGAAGAGACCCCTGTGAGGTTCCATATACAGGCAAATGAGCATGTAACTCTATGAGGCTGCATTTTAATGTTTTAATGTTGTAAAGTATTTTAATCTTGTTTTTAAGCTGTATTTCAATCAATTGTTTTTATATTTGGTGTTAGCCACCCTGAGCCCGGTCTTGGCTGGGGACATAGCTGTCAAGCGTCCCTTATTTGGTGGGACAGTCCCTTATCCCAGGGCCATGTCCCGCTGCTGCCCTTATTGATGATATCCCTTAAATAAGCTACTGAAGGTAATGGGGCCCTTTCTATGCCCAGCTGTGCTTTGCCAACAACAAATTGTTCCTTTTTTGTGTTGAATATATGCTATATGGTAATTTATGAACCTAATAGGTATCTAAAGCCATTTGCACGCAACAAAATATGTATTTTATCAAAGTAATTGTTGATCCCTTATTTTGGCTGCTGATCCCTTATTTTCGAGGCTGCTGGTCCCTTATTTTCAGATCTGTACGTTGACAGCTATGGCTGGGGAGGGCGGGGTATAAATAAATTTCATTATTATTATTATTATTATTATTATTATTATTAACTCTACAGCTAGAGGCTGGAGCAGGGAAAGGGACCTTCCCCTCCACAGCTCATCTGATACAAATCCCAGCCTCTGAAGGCTGTGTTTCCCTGATGAAACGCTCTAGTTTTCATTAGGAGCATTTAGCTCACCCTTAGTTGGCCTAGAAATGGGGGTCAATTGTGATGCAACAGTGCTCCTTGCCATTTGCTTTCTTTGTAAAGAAAAACTCTGGTGCAAGATTTACCAGATCCTGCCCCTCTGAAAACATGCAGTGAGGAGGACGTCACTTTGATGTATAAAAAGAAAGAGAGGGAAAAATAAGGAATGAGACCCGAATGTTTATTTTGCAACTAGAGTATACATATACCGACAGGACAATGGTGTGGGAAATGGAAAGTTCTGATAGAGTTGAGATGAAAAACTGAACTTTCCATCTCAATAAAGATAGGACACGTTATTACCTCCTATCAATCTGAAAAATGCTGGTGCAATTGTCATCCATCTTTCAACTGGAATTGTTGTGGGGTGGTGGGGAGGGGAGGTTGGATAAGAGATATCAGAACTTCGACCCTCACAGACCTGACAAAATGTGTTGTTTGCTCAATTGAAAGGAAGAGGTTGGGAAACAGGTTGGGCCATTATGCCTCCTAAACTCCAAGGAGCTGCCCTGAAGGACATGAACAGTAAAGAATTGCCCACAAACTTTAGGGTTGCCATATTTCAAACCGTGAAAATCCAGACAGTTTGAGCTTTTTTTAGTTTTGCCCAAAGTGGTTGAGCTTTTGGGACAAAATTGCTAAAAAAAAACCCAAACCGTTTTTGAGCTATTTTTATTTTTAAAAGGCACTGCTGACATCGGCTGCCGTATGTCCGGGTTTTCCAGGACATCAGTGCCGATTTCCGCCTGGACACTGCTGGTGACTACAGTATTCTGGATATATCCGGCAAAATCTAGACGTATGGCAATCCTATAACTTAGAACTTTTCTGTTTTACAACAAAGACAAATGTGTCCATTTCACTTAGTCATGCTGAGAAGGTTGGGCCATAGCAGAAAAACTGAGGAGGAAGAGGGGGGCAGAGAGAGCTCTTAAACCATACATAGCTTGGATATGGAATGCCTTTCAAGTTCTTGAGATAATGGGCAGTATTCAACTAAACAAGTTTGTGAACAGAATGACTTTTCCTCATTGGAGGAAGGGACTTTCCCTCCCCTCCTCCCCCTGTGCACACCATGCCATCTCCCAATCTGCTCTGGAGGATTGGAGGAATCCCCACAACATATTTAGATGGAACGGGAGTGGGGAGGGGGGCAGCCCAGTCCATAGACTCCTAGAGTTGGAAGGGATCACGAGGGTCATCTAGTCCAACCCCCTGCAGTGCAGGAATCTCTCACCCAACATGGGCTCAAACCCATGATCCTGAAACTAAGAGTCTCGTGCTCCGTCAACTGAGCCATCACGCCTGGCCACTGTGCAAGCAAAAGTTGTTCTGCGACTTAGCAGTATGTTGGACATGACCCATTCAGTTCAGGAATGTCCCTCCTTCTATTGTATGCCTTGAAACACTGGGGGCTAAGGCTCCTCCATCAGCAGAGGTCAGCAGAGGTGGCTAAGGCTGCGTGGAGGGGACATCTCCACCCCCACCCAAATCCCACCTCCAGCACAGGTGATCAGAGGCTTGGATTGCTCTGCAAGAAAAGGGGTGCTTTTTTTACAGGCATTCCCATTTTCACTATGCCATGTCCCAGGCTTGCTCAGCAAAGAGGCCCAGCAGCGCCAGTTCCGGAGGACCAGCTCAGGATCCAGTGGGTCGTTTGCTGGCCTAGCTCAGCCCCCTGTCCAGCATGCAAGATGCTGTCTTTTGGGGGCTCCAGCGACTACCAGCGGTAACTTCCACCCACCTACTGGAGTCAGGGAAGCACAGATTCAGATTCAGGGTTGTTTTGTAGTTAAAACCACAAACTGCGGGTGGAATTCAATATAAAGCCAAGTGGGGTATCTGTGTATGGAACAAGGTCTGCTCATACAGCAAGACCTTTCCGCTCTCTCCTTCCCCCAGGAGTGCTCTAGACCTGCCCTGGCGATTCCCCCAACCTGCCATTGCAGATTTAGAAGTGCAAGGGGAAAGCCCTCTTGCATGAGTGAATCTCATTCCATGTACACAACAACATAGTTGAGTCCCACTCAAGTAAGAGTAACCCTTAGTGGGTTACACTCAACTAACTTATAAACTAACTCATAGTGGACCCAATGAATTTAAGGGACCTAAGTTAGACATAAGGGACACAGGTGGCGCTGTGGTCTAAACCACAGAGCCTAGGGCTTGCTGATTGGAAGGTTGGCAGTTTGAATCCTCGCGATGGGGTAAGCTCCCGTTGCTCGGTCCCAGCTCCTGCCCACCTAGCAGTTCGAAAGCACGTCAAGTGCAAGTAGATAAATAGGTACCGCTCTGGCGGGAAGGTAAACGGCGTTTCCGTGCGCTGCTCTAGTTCGCCAGAAGCGGCTTAGTCATGCTGGCCACATGACCCGGAAGCTGTCTGCAGACAAACACTGGCTCCCTTGGCCTATAGAGCAAGATGAGTGCGCAACCCCAAAGTTGTCCACAACTGGACCTAATGGTCAAGGGTACCTTTACCTTTTTAAGTTAGTCATGGTGATTTATTTTAATGAGTCTTTTTTCTTTTTTCTTTTTTTAATTTTTAATTTATATTTTTCAAGTTTATACAGTTCACTAATTTTACAATCATTTTGACCTTTCAAAGCTTGACTTCCTTCCCCCTCCTGCTATGGTTCCTTACATTTATTTAAATATCTTCTGCATATCCAAATTAACTTAATTTGCTCATTTATTCATCTTCTTTAAATATATACTCTTATGAAGCTGCAGGTTATTACAATAATCCTGCCAATGTTCTTATCTGTTTACAATTTACAGTCATACCTCATGTTGCGTCTGCTTCAGGTTACGCGTTTTCGTGCTGCATGGCGCGGCAACCTGGAAGTACTGGAACCGGTTATTTCCAGGTTTTGCCTCTCGCGCATGCGCAGAAGTGCTAAATCACCTCGCGTCAGTTCCGTGTTACGGATGGGTCTCCGGAACAGATCCCGTCCTTAACACGAGGTTCCACTGTACAGTGGTACCTCAGGTTACAAACGCTTTGGGTTACAAACACTTTGGGTTACAAACTCCACTAACCCGGAAGCAGTACCTTAGGTTGCGAAGTTTGCCCCAGGATGAGAACAGAAATCGCACACCAGCAGCGTGGTGGCAGTGGAAGGCCCCATTAGCGAAAGCACACCTCAGGTTAAGAACAGTTTTAGGTTAAGAACAGACCTCCAAAACCAATTAAGTTTGTAACCCAAGGTACCACTGTATCTGTAAATATTCAATAAACCATTTCCATTCTTTTATTTTTAAAAAGTTATCTTAATGAGTTTATTCTGAGAAAACATTTGTTCAAAACAACCCCTATGCACTGGCCACCCCTAACTCAAAGCTAAACTATGAACCTGCTGAGTGAAGTTAAGGAATTCACTATGTCTCACCTCCTGCAAGTATAATATGGAGATAGTCCTGGCCAACCCCACTAGAGCTTTAAAGATTATTGATGTATACAAAACACTTTATGGACTACATTTGGTATGGGGAACATTTGGCCCTCTGGATGTAGCTGAACCACAACTCCCATCAGCCCCAGAGAGTATGGCAATAATGATGGGAGTTGTAGTTCAGCAACATCCAGACGGCCAAAGATTCCCCACACCACAGGTAGTCCATAAAGTGTTTTATATGGTCATTTTAACCAAAAGATACCCAACTAGACCTGAAATTCATAGAACATACTGCTACATTCAAAACTATTGAATGCAAAGTGAAAATACAAAAATGAGGGAGGGTCTCGCACTCAGATCTATGGGTAGTTGCGAGTGCCGTGTGAAACTTCACCCTTCTCCTTTCAAACATGGGTGGGTGGACAGTATGAAGTAAAAGCTGAACTTCAGGATGAAATGAAGTATGGAGCCTAAAGCAAGTTTTCTTTTGATGCTTGCTGAATGGTTTCGGCTATCTGGGATCTGAGTTTTGGGTCCCAACCCGTTCCGAGAGAATCATCCCTTCTGAGCCCCTCATCCATCTCTTAAGCAGTAATGAAAGCAGATGACATCTGTATCTAGGAGCCCATGAGCTGTAGGCCAAGTCCTTTAAGCTTAGTGAGCTTAATGTGGGTGAACCATCTTGCAGGCACTTCTCAACATAGGCTTCGCCAAGCTGGCGCCCAGCAGACGCTCTGAACTACAACTCCCACTGGGCCTGAGGAGAGTTATAGTCCAAAACATCTGCAGGGCGCCAGCTTGACAAAGGCTGCCGTAACATCTTTCCAGCCCTCTGTACTTGTCTATTCCAACTTTCACACCACTGCTCTTAGCATAGATTACACAGCTTCACCGGCTTACAAATGTGGGGCTTTAGTCTGCCAGGAGCAGAGTAGGAAAGCTCCTAAGCAAAGGTAAGGACAGTACATATTCCCTGGGATCTGCAACTCATCACGGGACATAGCAGCTAAATGAACGGCAAAATCTGAGCTGCACTTTGCTCTCTTGTCCGTGTGTGTGTGTGTGTGTGGACAACAGCACCCTGCATGTCAACAAACAAGACAGGACACGCTGCAACCATGCACAGCACCCCATTTTCAAACTTGAAGCCACCTAGTGGCACCCTCTTAAGAACCCTGCATTCGCCTGCTTGGTCTTCCTGGCCCCACTGTGTGGGAATGTGCCCTTATGGCTAGGAACTCTTGAACGCACAGGCGTCTGGAAGCCTCAACTCTCTGCTTCCCATGCATTACTCACTCCGCTGAACTTAATTAGCATGCCTGGCCTGCTTTTTATTCCTAGCCTTTTGGGAGCTGGGAGTACAATACCCTTCTTCTCTCCCAACACTTGCCTGCCCTTCCTCGCTCTCCAGGAGAGAGGTAGCGTTGTCCCTGTGGGCTTTGTTTCTGCACACATATCTGCCCGCGCCTCGGAGGGCGTGTGTTCCATTGTAAAGCAACGTGTGCAGTCACATCTCCGAAAGCAAGCTTTGAGGTTCTTCCAGGTTTAAAACTCTCCCTCGCTTTAAAAATAAACGAACTTGCACGGTGTTTTTAGATACAGCTGCGGTTTGGGTCGCAACCCCATCGGATCAAAATAAACCACACGCAAACAAAAGAATATTGAGCAAGAGTCTTCGATTCCGAGGCTGGGTACACACACCAGACCTTAAAAGCACATTTCTCTCCCCAACCCAAAGAAGAATGGGAACTGTAGCTTGTTTAAGGGTATTGGGAACTATCGCCCTGCGAGATGTAAACTACAGTTCCCATGATTCTTTTTATTTTCGGGAGCAAAGAAAACGCGCTTGGAATGTGCTTGGAAAGTGCGGTGCGCACACCGCTCTTTCCTGTTCTGTTTCCAACACGATTGCCAGGTTCCCCTGGTTTTGATTTTGGGGGGGATTGCGCCTTTCCCCCAAACACACAAGGCATGCCCCTCATTTCTGAGCAGCCGGCTGCTCCCTAAGCATGCTAGGCAGGGCTGTGTTTTTCTCCCGCGACGCTGCTTTTGGGAACATTTCTCCCCCCCCCCCACCACCACCACCGCGCCCCGCCCTCCTGACTTACCTGGATGAATCCGTCGTGGTGTAGTAGTGCCCGTAAAAGATGACCGAGAACGTTATCCCTATCAGGAACAAAAGGCAGAGCCTCTTCCACCGGGCAGACCCCATCCAGGCAAGTTTGGAGCACGCCAGCAGTAGCAGGAGGAGGAGGAGGAAGAAGCAGCCTTCCTCCAAAAAAGGCTGGCCTCCCGATGCGCGCTATCCTAGGCGCTGCCAAATGAAATCAGAGCCACCTTCGCTTCCCAAGCGATGCCGCCCTCCCTTTCAAAAAGCAAAAAGGGGGAAAGAAGTGGGGAACTCCACAGTGGCTCTTTCAAGCTCTTTTGAAAAGTTCCCGAGTTGCTCTCCTGCCTGACTTTGCCCTCTTGAGCCCAGCTGGAAGAGGTCCCCCAGGGCTTTGGGTATTGTACGGCGCGTAATAAAGACCTCCTTCTCTCTCTCTCTCTCGCGTCTCCTCCCTCTCCCTGCCCTTCCATCTGTTGATAGCTGCCAATGCACCTTCCCAGGATAGCTAACTAAGCAGAGGGAGAGAGGCTGTGTAAAATGGGGGGTGGGGGTGGGGGTGGGAGGCAGGGTACTTCTTCCCTAACTGGTTTAGACTCGCTCGCTGGTGGAGGGGGCGACGGCAGGCGCGAGTTCCTACTCCTAAAACAGCTACTAATTCTCAGCTGGAGATTAAACATTTACTCGGGCAGGAAAGGAGCATGCTTGGAAGCTGATCATTTTTTAGCCTTGACCCGCGAACGTGGTTTATTTTGTTTTCTTCTTTTTTTCTCTTTTGGGGGGGACCAGGGAGAGGGTGGTGGAATTCATAAACGCTTATTTCAGATGAAACAGGAGCTTTTACGCACCCACGGAAGCGCGCGTGCGCACCCCCATTTCGAAAACCTCGCAGCAGATATGTGAGAGGTTTCGGGCGGGGTGGGGAGGGGTTGTTAGCGCTGATCTAAATCCGGAGTTACTCCTGCTGTGTTGTTGGGTAAACAGAAGAGCCCTGGAAGAGCGGCTGAGCTGCTAGGCTAAGTAAAGACCCGCCCACCCTCGCTGAAGAATGTATGGGAAAGACCCACGTCCCGTCCCCTCCAACCATTGCAGGTACTCCTCACTGAATTTCCATGAAGATTTGTCTCTCCTCTGCCTTGCCCTGAAGAAATCAGACTCCTGTCTCCCACCCCCTGCAACTTCACTGGGTGAAGGCCAGCTCCAGAGGGTGACCAGGTTGGGCATTTCCCAAGGCCCCAAGACTAACTTTGCACAGAGAATGGGCAAAGTTTGTGTGTCTTGGGCAGTTTGTATGTCTTGCCTTCTCCATGGGGTGCTGTACCTGAGGAGGGGCCCCAAATCCATGAATGCCTGATGAATTTGCATGCGCGAGAATGTGCGTGTTTTCTCCATAATATAATACAGTGGTACCTCAGGTTACATATACTTCAGGTTACATACGCTTCAGGTTACAGACTCCGCTAACCCAGAAATAGTGCTTCAGGTTAAGAACTTTGCTTCAGGATGAGAACAGAAATTGTGTTCCGGCGACGCGGCGGCAGCAGCAGCCCCATTAGCTAAAGTGGTGCTTCAGGTTAAGAACAGTTTCAGGTTAAGAACGCACCTCCGGAACGAATTACGGTAAGTACTTAACCCAAAGTACCACTGTACAGAAGGTTCGTCTCTGAGATCACTGAACAAGACAAAGGCAAGGGACTCGTTTTCTTTATCTTTCTCTACCTAAGGCCACTGAGTCCACACTGTACCTTCAAAGCACACACAGCGCACATTTAAATCTCATTCCTCATCCTGGGAACTTGGTACTGGGTATTGTAACTCTGTGAGGGGAAACCAGGAAGTCCCAGGATTCTTTGGGGGAAGTCAGAGCCTAGGGCTTGCCGATCAGAAGGTCAGCGGTTCGAATCCCCGTGATGGGGTGAGCTCCTGTTGCTCAGTCCCTGCTCCTGCCAACCTAGCAGTTCGAAAGCACGAAGTGCAAGTAGAAAAAAAAAAAAAAACTCCAGTGGGAAGGTAAATGGCATTTCCGTGTGCTGCTCTGGTTCGTCAGAAGTGGTTTAGTCATGCTGGCCACATGACCCAGAAGAAGTAACCACCTGGTTACTGGTTATGGCAAGAAATACAATAAATAAAAATAACAGTGATACTAACAAACCCCCACATCTGGGGTTTAAGGGGAGGGTTTGCACTCAGAAGATATTTGCTTTCTGGTAAGCTTGAGTCCTGGGACGTGGGTGGCACTGTGGGTTAAACCACAGAGCCTAGGACTTGCCGATCAGAAGGGGGTTTGAACCCCCGCAACAGGGTGAGCTCTTGTTGCTTGGTCCCTGCTCCTGCCAACCTAGCATTTCGAAAGCACGTCAAAGTGCAAGTAGATAAATAGGTACCGCTCCGGCGGGAAGGTAAACGGCGTTTCCGTGTGCTGCTCTGGTTCGCCACATGACCTGGAAGCTGTCTGTGTATTATTATTATTATTATTATTATTATTATTATTATTATCAGATGAGGGGCACTGCAGAAAGCTGTTTAACTGGGCAGATAGCTTAAGAAAAACAGGAATTTTCTGACATACAAGCTACAGGACAATACCAACTGGTTCCTTTAGATGGAGGATGAATGACACTCTGTTTAGAGACGAGGAAATAACTAAGAAGGCCCAGAAAACCCTGAAGGACTATTTTGAGATAAATTTGAACACTACGGTGGAGAAAAGAACTGTATGGGACGCAAGTAAAGCTGTTATGAGAGGGTTTCTGATTCAACAGAATACATTTAAGAAGAGATTACAAAAGGAAAAAAGAGAAAAGATCCTAGAGAAAATCAATGAGGGAGAAAAAGAGACTAAGAGCAAAACCAAAATCAAAGGAAATTTTAAGAGAAATTAAGTTATATCAAGTTGAATACATGCAAATGATAAATCAAGAAATTGAATGGAAAATAAAGCAAATGAGACAACGGACTTTTGAATCAGCAAACAAATGTGGAAAGTTACTGGCATGGCAAAGGATAACTGTGACTTTAAAGATGAATGGGAACCCTTTACAAAGTATTTGAAGACGCAACAAAGCGAACTGGACTCCTTGGCTGGTTTTGAATAAACATTCACAAACTTTTTATTGATAATAATCAGCTAAATAGTTTGAAGATCTATACAACTGCGTAACATGCAGAAAACAGCACTTTTAGAGAAATCAAAGACTGGAACTGAGGGAAGTAGGGGGGGGTGGTTCGGTTCTGTGGGGGGGAGGGGGAGGGAGGAAAAATAAGAATGATATGTTTCTGGATAATATGTTTTGTTTTAATTTTGAATAAAAAAGTTATTTTTTAAAAAAAGAAAGACAGGGATTTTCAAGCTGGATACCTGCGTTTCCTTGAAAGCTCATAAAAGGATCTTCAAGAGCAGTAATGGCAGTTCAGCTTCCACAAAGAAATGAAAACATTGTGATTCCTGTTTGAGGTTTGAGGGGTCAGTCTGAATCCCTCCCAAACCTGTGACCCTGTATCTATTTAAGGGGAAATCAGCCAAACTAGTTCCTTTGTTTGGGTAATAGCTTGAGCTAGCCATTTACATATCCAAAGAGGTTGCCCTGTTGCCATAGAGACAAATGGGTGGCCTTTCCCCAGCTTACCTGGCTGGCTGGCACATCATCTTAGGATGCAGAACAATAGGCCAAGGGGTCTGTGCATGAGTAAGTTTGGGCTCAAGCTGCAAGCTGGAGACACAGGCTTGTCTTGCTCTGTACTGGATCCAAAGTTTGGGGCTCCCCAGGAAACCTAGTGTTAATGCTGCGATCCCCTTCATCTTTAACTCAGGTTGTATATATGTGTACAGAAAACTATATAACCTAAAGACACCACAGTCTCTTAATTTCAAGGAAACCAAACCCTGGGTAAGTACTGGAACTGCTCGAGTCTCTCACCGCTCGTGTATTGGGGTGCATGATGCAGCATGACTATTACTGCTATTAATAATAATTAATATTACAGCACAGCAGCAACAATTATACCCACCACACCATGTTTATAGGAAGAGAGTTAGGCCCATCAGGCATGGCCCACAACCTGCTTGCACGGGCCTAGATTAGAATATTCCAAGTTCCTTTTGATGTAGAAAGGATTCCCTCAGATGAGCATGAGAATTAATCTCAGAATAGTGGGTTCGAGCTCCACATTGCATTTCAGGGGGTTGGACTAGATAACTCTCATGGTCCCTTCCAACTCTGTGATTCTATGACCTCTATGCTTAAGTCAGAAAGTTTTAAAACCACTTCCACAGATATTTAAAACCACTTCCGTAGATATTCCACGTTACATGCAGTTTGGGTTTGCAAATCTTTGGATGTGGCCACAGCTCAAATATTTAGAATGTATATATGCTACCAGGAGTGAAAATGCATTGTGTGAAGGTACTATGGAATATTTGAGGGCTCTGCATCCTTCATCAGCTGAGGAATGGAAAAGAGAGACATTTGAGTACACTGACAAATTCTCCTTATCTCCCAATGCCTCCTCTTGCTCCTCCATAGCTCTGCAAATGCCCCCTTTAACCACATCCACTTCCATCTGCCCTCTTTCCAATTTCTCCTCCTGACCAGCTTTCCCCCTGTAACCAGAACCCTTAAATTACCCCCCCTCTTTCTCTCTCTCTCTCTCTCACACACACACTCCCTCCCTATCTCCCATATTTCCCTTCATCTATGGAAATGCCACCTTTATCCCCACCAAATGCCCCTGCCTCTTTTCTAGTTCCTCCTTCTCTTCCACTTGTCACCAGAGGACTAAAACTCGCACTGATTTATAGGGCTTGAAATGCTCCCAGTGGTCAAATTCCGGGAAGGACACACGACCTCCCACCTTCCTTGGCCTTTTAAGCTTTGGGATCCTGGTGTTGCCCCCATGTCTTCAGACTTTTATGCTTCCCCAGCAAAACCAGCAGTGGAGGGAGAACTGCTCAAAACTCCACCATAAT
Source organism: Podarcis tiliguerta (assembly GCF_965153285.1). Lineage (NCBI taxonomy): Eukaryota > Metazoa > Chordata > Lepidosauria > Squamata > Lacertidae > Podarcis > Podarcis tiliguerta. Next base: position 87,089,044 of record NC_139535.1, on the reverse strand, counting down.
CAGGCCACATCGGCCTGGGCAGGCCAGGTCTTCCTGTTATATACCTGCTGGGATTGACAAGGTGTATGACCCTCACCTGAATCTCATTTAACTCTTTGGGGGGGAATTAGCATCAGACGTCATGTGCATGGAAGTTGCCAAAGCAATTAACCAACTAGGGTTACTGTTAATAGCACCAGTTTCCCTATAACTTGATATTGCTGGATAGCTCTGACGAATTGCAAAAACATTTTTAGTTTGCTTTCTGTTGCCAACCTGGAACTTTTCTTTATTAGTGCCACTTTGTTTTGTACAATTCCTTGCAAATGAAGGAAAACAACTTTTCTCCTTGTGTATGTTGTATATGATTTTGGTTACTGAGAACAAACAAGAGTGTAAACAAGATTGGGTGCAGGCCTGGCCAGGACATAGGCGTGACACACCTGTGACAAAGGTGACCTGTGTGCTTGCTTCCTTAACAGCTGTTGGGAACTTCAAGGTCCCTGCTCTCCCTTCTTATGGTCTTTGTACTGGACCTGGAGACTCCAATAGAGAGCATTCCATGTCAAGAAGGAGGGCAAGTGGGCACCCTATCAAATGACAGGGCAGGAGCTACATGGAGCAGGGCCTTTTCACTGGTGGTGCCCATTGTATGGTTCGCTCTTTCCAGACCTGCTCTCTTTTGGCCTGGAATTTGGAGCTTTATAATCTAGGAAGACTTTGGAATAACAGGTGACAAGTCTTATCAGTCGCTGACGTATGCACGGATTTTATTTGCTGTTATTCTGGGTTCCTGGTGCACCAGGGTTTGCACCAGCGTAATAGAGTTGGCCAGGACAAAAGAAGGGATACAATTTTCTCCATTATCTGCACAGCAGGGGGTGTTCAGTCAACAGTGCAAAGGCTGAGCTGAAGCATTTCCTGCTGGTTACCTGCTTTCAGCAAAAGGGGTCACTGTTTGGTAGTCCCCAATTGATTAGCTGTCAGATTCTAGAGCTCCCTGTTGGTGGCTCTTAGGTAATTCCAAAAATACAGAGTCCATTCATAAAGCAGTAACATAAATCTCCATTGCTACATATTGGGTGTGTATTTCAGCGGTTGAACGTACAGCTTTATGGCCATGCTGTAGTGTAGTCCTTATGCAACTGTGAATAAAGGTGGCTGGGCTCATCATCCCAGGGTTTGGGGGGGGGTAGGTGAGAAAACTGGTGGTGAATTTGGGGTGACCCAGTGCAAACATTCTGAGGGTCCATGTGGATCTGTGCTTTGTAACCACGTTTTTGCGCCATTGCAGCCCCGTGAAACAGTGGATACGTGATTTTTTTGGTGCAGGCTGTGGCCATGGACATGCTATGTGATCTGATGGTGAATGTGGGGTGACCCAGTGCAAAAATCCTGAGGATCCAGGGCCTGAGAGGGTGGAACTTTACGTGGAGCAATGCCATTATCTAAGAGAGACCGCATCCCTTCGTCTCTCTCTGTAAATATTAAATAAACTACTTTGTAAGAACTCTTCTTGTTTTTCTGCTTCTTGACATTCCACTGTGGGAGCGATAGGATTCCCTGAAGTCTTGACACCTACCATCTCAAGTCTCTGGAGAAGCTTGCATCATCACAGTGGGCCCTGAGAATGGGAGGATATTATTATTGTTATTGCAATTCCCTCTCCTGCACTCTGTACTGGCCACTGCCTTAGACAGCATGGTCAGGGATGGTGAGAGCTGAAGTTCACCGACATCTGGAGGGCCCTAGGTTTCCCTCTCTAGCTGTAAAAAGCCTCCAGACACATTTATGGACATTTTTAGAGCAGGACACATTTCTTCTCCAACTCTAGCAATGTAGTCCTGGCAGTAGAACCCTCCAACCCTTGCAAATATAGTGGAGCACGCTGACCGTGTCCTTCCATGCAGCCATGTTTCTGCTTGAAATTAGATTGTCCAAGTGAGATGACATTGCGCCATGTAGATTCAGGAAACATGAAGGCAAGAGGCAGTAATGAGAGGATGGAGGCAGGTAATTAAATTTGTTCCACTAGAAGCTGGGAGGGGGGGATTTAACCACACGCCTGCTGTGCTGCCTTGATCAAACATCCTGAAATTGGTCCTAGGAGGCTGGTTTGTGTTGTTTTTTTTTAAAAAAAGAGGAGTGCAGTGGTTTCCAGCATTTCATGGCTATCAGCTCTCCGCCCTTGGCTTTGGACATGGCCTCAGGAAGTAACTAACCCTTGGGTACAACAGATGATCAGACGAGTCTCTTCTTCGTTTATACTTCTAGGCTAAGCTGATGTATGTCAATGAGGCACACGCAAAGGTAAAATCCAGAAGCCCTGGCTCGTAAGAGTGAATTTGTCGATTACAGTCTCGGAGGAAGGCTCGATTAAGATTATATTTTTGGAATCAGGACCCAGGGATTGAAAAAGCATAATAATAATAATAATAATAATAATTCAATATCGCTTGGCTGTGGATGACAAGCTGCTCTGGTAAGGAGTTAAGGTCTCGTACAATGTGTGCCTGAAGGTGATCCTTAAGAGACCGACTTCAATAGTCTAGCAAGAAAGATCCACAGTATACGTTTATAGCACACCCGCCACACATTTAAAGCACATGGCTTTCCCCTCCCCCTCCCTTGTAGTTTGAAGGGTTCTCCTGGGAACTGTAGCTCTGTGAGAGGGAAAACTACAGATCCCATGATTATTTGAGCGGGAAACTCATGTGCTTTAAGTGCAAGAAGTGGATCTGCTGCACGTTTGCAAGTAGCCTTCTGCACACATTGCTGATACTTTATTAAATTAGTAGTATCTATGTGCAGCTTCATCTGAAAACAATGTCCTGAGGTTTGCATTAAATAGTATAAAATATTTGTTAAAAATAGCAATGAAAACAGACTTTAAAAAATTGATGGGGTTTTTATCTGGATGCCTGACATCCCTGCCAATATTGAGGCCACAATGGAGTCTTATAAGCTTTCAGCCTCACCGGACGACCTACTTGTACACCCAGCCTTTTGACGGCATCTGTGTCACTCTCCTTTGTTATTTGAAGGGGGTATGTGCTCTCTCCTGTCGTCCTGTTTCAATGTTTACTGCTAGAACGTGCTTTTTTATATACTGTGTTTTACGGGTACCATATCCTGTTTCTGGGTTATTTTCCAATGAAAAGTGGGCAACAACTTTTATATACAGTGGTACCTCAGGTTACATATGATTTAGGTTACATACGCTTCAGGTTAAAGACTCCACTAACCCAGAAATAGTGCTTCAGGTTAAAAACTTTGCTTCAGGATGAGAACAGAAATCGGGCTCCGGCGGCGCGGCGGCAGCAGGAGGCCCCATTAGCTAAAGTGGTGCTTCAGGTTAAGAACAGTTTCAGGTTAAGTACGGACCTCCGGAACGAATTAAGTACTTAATCCGAGGTATCACTGTATAAATAAGTCAATACCCTCAGCTCAGTTTGCAGCTGCCCCCTTATAAGCTGCAGCTTGCGGCACATCCTGGGGCCAAGTCCAGCACCTCAGAGCCCTTTGCCAAAGCACCACCCTGGCACCTTTGCCAAGCAAGCGTGGGCCACCACCCCCAGAACTGGCACCCCAGCTACCCGGTGCTGAGAGTGGGCAGCTGCAGGAACAAATGGGCGAGAGAGACTGCAATAGCTGCCCAGCCCAGCATTGAGCCCTTGAAAGGAAATGAAAAACACACACCATACGCTGGCAGGGGGTGTAATCATTATACTCCTCCCTGCTAAGCTTACAGGCGTGGGGGACATGTTTTCAGGAGGCAGGCACAGGCTCTGGCACAGCTTTTTTCTTTTCTTTTAAGGATTCAGCTCCGAAAAAGGAGTTCCAGGTCAGGCAGCTGCAGTGATGACCATCTTTGCTCCCCCACAATGCCTTGGGGGGGCCAGAAGCTTTGGGTGGCTGGGTGTGATGTGTTGGTTTTTGTATTTTGGGTAATAGGGGGGGAAACCACTAGGTAAAATAAAAGAACTCCCTGGATGCTTAGATGGAGGTTTGGAGAAAGTACTCTTTGGTGAGAGAGAACTCCAACAAAGATTTAAAACCACAAAAATGCAGCAAAACAAAGTGTGGAAATTTAGACTGTTGGTCCTTTACAATATCCTCTACTTAGTTTCTTGCAAAGCTCCCCACTCTTATCATAGAAAGAGACCAAACAGTTTGTAAGTTCAAAATGGTTTACTTACAAACTCTTCAAAAGTCAGATTCATGTGCTTTTCCACACGGCAGCAAGAAAAGATAGGCAGCATAACTTAAGCTCCCAAAATGGCAAATGTTTTTAAATTATTTGTCTGGGAACACAAAGATTGCTTGCTTAAGCCCCACGGTCTAAGCTTGGAGCATGCAGCTTTGTCCTCCTTAAGGGTAGGGTTCACATGGTGAAAGAAGAAGAACAAGAGAGTTTGGTAACCCTTCCTTCCAAGATGATGGGGAGTGACCTAGCTAAGCCTGGCAGGACTGCTTACTCTATGGTCTTAACCCCTTCATGCATTTTATTATGTTTTTATATTTTGCTGGAAGCTGCCCAGAGTGGCTGGGGAAACCCAGCCAGATGGGCGGGGTATACATCATTAAATTGTGATGATGATGGTGGTGATGATTCATTAGAGTTAAGCATGTTTCTTATATGAGGCTGGATATCCCACCGGATGGTTCCCTGCCTGATACTTCTCCTTTCAGTTTATGTCTGAAAACAAATCAATCCTGGAAACTGCCCCAGTATGCCCTTTGAGGCCCATGGGTCATTGCCTTTGCCCCACAATGCTGTGTGCTGACGTCTGTCCTGTTCTGGGGAAGGGGAGTCTTCTCAGGCACTGAACTGCCCTACCCACCTAAACTAACCATTGGGGCCTTATAGGAGAGACTATAAGAGACTTCCTGTGTAGGCTTTGCCTGAGCAATCGTCTTCCTGCCTCTGGAGTGTTTCTGGGTCGCTGGAAACCAACTTCTCCCTCTGTTGCCTGTGGCTCACTTAGCCCTGATAACTGCAATGCTCATCCAAGCCCATTGACCTGGCTTTCAGGCATATTTTTATTAGAGAGGAAGGTGCACACCCACACCTGTGTCAACCAGTTGCCACATCCACAGCTTTACTGAGGCTGTTAACACTTAGTATAGCTTTTCATCAAAGGCCGGATCTTCGTTTGCACCCAGAGCAGAAAATCCAAGCATGAGAAGTATACATCTCCCCATAAAGATCCTCGAGATGGTCTACAAAGTCTGTCATCCATCAACCCTGCCAAAGAACATAGAGCATATGGCAGTCTGGGAATCTGCAGCATATGGGCAGAGTAGATGGCATATGTCTCAGGAGACTTCACAAAATCCTTCCACGGTGAACACGATATGCTTAGGAACAAAAGCAAATGTGCATATATTTACTGTGGTACATGTCAAACTTTAGATGCCCATGGCTTTAGGTGGAGGACCAAGAAAGAGCAGACTTGGGGGTGAGCTTGTGGGAAGGAGGAAGCAATCCTGAGGTGCGATTCAAAGCAGAATTCAGGAACATAGGAACATGGAAAGTTGCCCTGAAATTGAGCCGAACTCAGCCACTGGCAGCATCTCTCTCAGGTTTGAGTCTTTCAGCGATCACTTCCTTTCATAGGAGCTGCTGGAAGGCTGGAGTCAAAGACAGTTGGGGAGCTCAAGTAGCTTCAAGTGCATTCAGGCGCAATGACTGAGGGACAATTCCTAACAGCTCCTTGGTGATGGAAGAATCTCTCCACCCCTCAGAGAGGCCATCTTTGAGTCAATCTACCTCAGGCACTGCTAAGGGACGTGGGTGGTGCTGTGGGTTAAACCACAGAGCCTAGGACTTGCTGATCAGAAGGTCGGTGGTTCGAATCCCCGTGACGGGGTGAGCTCCCGTTGCTCAGTCCCTGCTCCTGCCAACCTAGCAGTTCAAAAGCACCTCAAAGTGCAAGTAGATAATGGCGGGAAGGTAAACGGTGTTTCTGTGCACTGCTCTGGTTCGCCAGAAGGTGCTTAGTCATGCAGGCCACATGACCCGGAAGCTTTACATCAGCTCCCTCAGCCAATAAAGCGAGATGAGCACCACAACCCTAGAGTCGGTCATGACTGGTCAGGGGTCCCTTTATGGTGAAAACAGCAACGGGGGGAGAGAGAGAGAGAGAGAGAGAGAGAGAGAGAGAGAGCACAAACCATCCCCTTTTGTCTTGCTTTGTTATTGTAATGATATTGAAAGCAGACTGGATGTGCTAAATTAGGGATCAGCAATCTTTCTGGGTCAAGGAGCAGAAGACCAGAGCATTGGCTGAGTGGCACAGGGCTTCCTCCTCCTATTCTGATTCCCTCCTGATTCCCTAATGCACTCCGGAGAAAATATTTGCATATGAACAGTGCTTGGGTATTCTGCTTTCCATTGCAGCACAAGTCAGATTGGATCACACACACTCCAACACACTTACAGTGTGACTGACAGCTGTACGAAAGATGGTACACCATATCTCAGATTGTGGCACTTTTGCAACATCACATATTGCAAGGCTATTTTGTGAAAAGTGTGCATTAAAAATAATAATCTATGAACACATTTTTATATTGCTTTTCATAAGCAACACCAGAAGTGTACAAAACCAAGAAGTACTGTACAACAAAACTACAATTGAGAATAAAATGTAGCCGCTAGGCAAACAGAAGGTTAAGTTAAAAAGGAACTAGTTGGTATTGGTGGCCAACAAGGACCTCAGACAACAGAGGGGTTTGCAGCACATGCCAAAATTGCAACGGTGTAGGCAATTGCTGCAATTCAGAGGGGAGGTGATTCTACAGAGCGGGTGCCATCACTAATAAGGCCTTTCCTCTTGTCACCTCTAAAAAAGCATTTATAAGACACAGCATAGCCAGGAGGGATTCATCCCTCACTAAGGGATTCATCAATCCCTCCTTTGAGTAAGCTGGTCACTAGTTCAGGGCTTTGCAGTGCAAAACTAAAACCTTAAACCTGGCCAGGTCTAAGAGTGGTATAACAGCTACATGATAGGATGCCTGGCTCAGTACCTTAGCCCCTGCCTTTTGGAGCTGCTGCGGCTTTCAGACTGGTCCCTAAGGGCAGCCTCACATAGAGCGCATTACTTTGGGCTTTGCTGTCAATAAATCATATGGCAACCTAAAGAGATGCTGCCACCTGATGGGCCAAAGCAGCATTACAATTATGTAAGAACATAATTGGGAGAAGATGGACATTCTTGCGCATGTTCTTGGGACACCCTCAGCCCATACATTGGCATCCGCACCAGAGAGGTGGAAGAAAGGTTAGTCCCCCCCACTTGAATGGGGAAAGCTCTTTTCTCTATCACTATGGTTCGCCTCACATGTGTGTTTGAGGGCATGCACTGTATGCATTCTCCGGATGGTAGGTTTTGTGGAATATATAACCTTCTTTGGCAAACAAACTTCCTGCCATATTGATGATGGGCATTTTACTAATGACTTGCTCATTGTAAGGGTCATAGTGGAATAGGTGAAAAGTCAGAACAAGCCAGTATCCTGCCTTTGGAAAGGAGATGTTTTAGAGGAATGATTCAAAGATGAAACCCTTTGCAAAGCTTTGCAAATGCAAAAAGAATGTTTCCCTGCCCTCTCCTCGTCAAGACGCCCATTCCTGTGCTGGCTAACCTAGGTATTTTTATATTTACATACATTCTGATCACGTTCTTGTATAAGCAAAAGCATTCAGGCTGCAATGCTAAGAAGTAAGCTCAGTAGGACTTTTTCTGAGTATTGCATTTAATAAGGTGTAAGTGTAAACATAGGTCTGTTTTTTAAAAACTCTGCACTATTTTTATATTGAGATATTAACTGCCTCTGCCAGCTCCTGAAAAGTTTGTCTTGTAATTCTTACCTTACACTGCAATCCTACGCAGGTGTGTTCAGAAGAAAGTTCCATTGCGTTCATTGAGGCTTACTGCCAGGTGAGAAATGCAACTTTAACTACTTATAACACTGATTAAGAAATATCACTCAAGAAACAAGTACATGGTTTTGGATAAGAGCAAACTACGTAGCAACAGACGCCAAGAGCAATGGAGTGGGCATAGGAATGCATACCTGTACAAGTAGATTTCCAGTACAACTGGACAACCCAGCAATAAAAAAGTACTTCACTTTCTTCACTTTTATTTTCTTTCCTTGCTTTTCTCCCTCTTATCACAAGCATTGCATCTACTCTGGCCTTTCATAAATCAGGAAAAATATTTGCTAGTATCTTTGCACTATATTTTTAACAACTCTGTTAAACCAATCAGCTGCTTTGTAAAAATAAAATAAAAAGTAGTGTCAGTATCTATAGGCTAGTATCTAAAGAGACAGAATGGATCCACCCTCCAGCCTGAAGTTAAAGGAAATTCAGCATCTTAACCTTCTGTTTTCTGGATCCTAAGAGATCAGGATTTTTCTTCCAGTGAGACTACAATGATTAATCCCAAACCAGTTCTATGGTCTTGCAGGAAAAAAGCAAGACAGGGGTGCAATCAGCTCCGGTCATGCAGACAGTTGATCTTTGTCCATGTCTCTATGCTCTTGAGTTTTCTTGGATTTGCAGCTGACTTTGTTGTTAAGGGAGAATTTTCCATCACCTCCTTCTGATATGAAGGAGTTGGAAGGTAATCCCCTTTCCACAACAGAGAAGTGCAAGGGAGAAAGGGCCTCTGGAGAGAGAAACTTCAAAAACTTCTTGGGAATTGAAAAGGGTCCTATTCAGCTTTGAAGAATGCCAGCATGGAGATGGTCACCTAGCAACATGAAGCAATGTGGCACAGCTTGGATTCCAGAGCCGGAGAAACAATGAGTCCTTGCGACCCTACCGAGAACTTAAAGCCCCAGGATCGTCTCCCAGAGCAGAGACAGAGCACATCTAATGGGAAAAGATCTAATGAGAGAATAGGCTTCACCAAAGCGATGGCAAATGCATCAAGACATGTTGCCAACACACACACACACACAAAAGCAAGGGCTGATTGTTGAGCTTTGCTCTTCACTGATGTAAATCAAATGTTTAAGCTACTGTAGTAGAGACTGACTGGTGGAGAACTGAAACCAGGAAGGAGTAAAACGGACCAGAGAGTATAGTGGAAATGCTGTGTGAGACCCCTTCCAGCCAACACAGGTAGCAATGGCCAACTCGGCTCATTATACTCACAGTGAATTCTCAGGGAATAATTAACCCCATCACAATGTTTTCAAGTAGTAATATCCCTTTTGTCTTTTGTTTTGTCCTGCAACCAACAAAACTGCATGTGCAGCGGAATGGATATTTGTTGTTGCAAGAACCAAGTCTTTAGCTGGCAAGGACCCGCTCTACCAAAATGATAATAGAAAATACGGCTCAGATCCATCTCAGCTCCCAAAATTTGCCATCAGCCAGGGCTCCCTTTTCATCTTGCTCAGGATCGCTGGTACAGCTTCATGATGCCCGAGTCGTGAAGTTTCTTCCATGTCCTCCGTTCCAAATCAAAGTCATGGTTGCTATAAAAGACTAAGCGATGCCATTTCTGGTCATAATAATGATCCGAATACTTTTGGTAGTCTTCGGTGATGTATCCGTAAGCACTTACCTGTGGAAAGCCAAGAGCCAAAATTGGGGAGCTATAGGATAAAGGAGGGGTATAATAATAATAATAATAATAATAATAATAATAATAATAATGCAGCCCACACAGAGATGTGCTGTGGAAGATCCATGGTGACTAGGGTCTCCTGCAAGGCTGCAAAATTATTAGCTCAAACCTTTTCTTCCCTTGCCCTTTCCTCAATCTAAAGCAATCTCCATCCAAAGTTGTTGTGTGTGTGTGTGTAGCCTCTGTACTTCATCTGCCCCCCCCCCCCCCCCCCGCTAATAGAGCTAATAACAGCAAGGTTCTGGCAGGGCAAGATTTAGACTGAGGAGATGTAAGGGAGAAAGGGGTTAAGCCTCACCACCCTCAGCTGATACAACCCTGTCCATTGACAGTATCCCTAACATCCCCAAGGTATGGGGAGGAATTAAATGTCACACTAATGTGATTGTTCCATCAGCTTGCTAGAGAGAACAATCCCCACTTGCCTTGCTCCAGTGCCCCACACGTTGTCCCTGAGGTTCTCCAGACCACCCCCAGCCAATTGGGAGGGGGCATGGAAGATGAAAAGGGGAGGAAGCCCCACATCGCAAGCAGCATTCCTTGCTGAGGGCTTCTGCTGATGGGAATTATTAGTTGAATCCTGTCCCTTGTGTGTTTGCAGCCCTTGCAGCTCAGATTATCACCTCTGGGCACTTCTAGACTGTCATTGGTTTTTGGGGGTAGGATTCAGCCACAGTCAAGTTCTGAAATTAATTTCTAGCTCTTGTGCAACAAACTCACTCCCCCACTCCGCAAACTAAACTTCTTTGTTGAATGCCACATTGTATAAGATCCTCGCAAACAAATCAGAACAAATGCTCAGCAAATAGCCGGCATGATCTAACCTCCCTGTAAACTTTGTGCAAACAAATCAGGAGGAAGATTCAACAGACAGATTGTCTGGAAGCAACCTTTGGGGCGCCTTTGAATTCTTACCTGGTCACATAGATGGAGTGCAGTTAGAAGGAGGAAGGCACCTGTGGTGGGTCTATAGATCCGCCAGTAGGACTTGTCTAGGCTTTTGGATCTTAGAAACCTGAAGTATGAGATATTATTATTATTATTATTTTTAAATGTTTCTTTTTGTTGAGTTTTATCAACAGGATACAAAGGTAAATAAGCTAGCTGGAGATGCTTTGTGGGCACAGACGGCTTGTCTTACATCCTTATTTGATTGTGGGAGCACATCCTGTAATTTCTGATGACCGCTTAGGCAGGTAAAAGAAGTGGCATTTTGAAAAATTTAGCAATACAGTGGTACCTCGGGTTAAGTACTTAATTCGTTCTGGAGGTCTGCTCTTAACCTGAAACTGCTCTTAACCTGAAGCACCACTTTAGCAAATGGGGCCTCCTGCTGCCGCCGCGCCGCTGGAGCACGATTTCTGTTCTCATCCTGAAGCAAAGTTGTTATGTACTGAGTTGAATAGGATCGAAACTGCAGCAGTCTGATTGGTCCTAGAACAATAGGATCCAAATCGCAGCAGTCTGATTGGTCCTAGAACAATGCAGCAGTCTGATTGGTTGGCAGGAACCACCCAATCATGCTCCAGATATAAGTGAATCCACAACCTGATTGGCTTACAGTAGAATTCCAGAATTAGCCAATCATGTGCAGCCCATTGTGTAAATAATGTATATAAAGCAGATACTTTGAGGGGACTTTCATTCATTCCTCCTCACCACTATGAGCTGAATAAAGAGCATGAAATCACTTTGCGACTCTGAGTATATTTCACTGGCGACGAAGGTGGGATCCCGCTGAGCTGACTGCCACACACCGCACCGCTGCCTCGCACCGTGTATCTAGGCTTCAGCTCCGGGACACAAGGAACTCAGAATGGCAACCAACAGCAGCTTCTCGCCGTTCAACCCAGCATCTGGAGACTGGGAAGCGTACACCTCTCGTTTCACCTTCCTCCTAGAAGCCAAAGGGGTCACCGATGAAGAAGACGCCAAGAAGAGGGCAATATTCTTCAGCGTCTGCGGAGAGGAGACGTTTGAAATCGCCCGGGCTCTCCTTGCGCCTGAAGACGTCGCTACAGTTCCATACAAAACAATAATGGAACAGCTGAAGGGGCACTTTTCGCCACAGCCCTCAGTGGTGGCTCGTCGAAATGCCTTCTACGCAAAGCGGCAAGCCCCTGGGGAAACCATAACTGGGTTTGTGACCTCTCTCCGCCAAGCCGCCCGGTTCTGCAACTTCTCAGAGCTGGAGAACATGCTTCGTGACCGCCTCGTCGGTGGCCTGAGGGATGAGAAGCTGCAACGACGCCTCTACGCTAAGAAGGACCTAACGTTCCAGGTCGCTCTGGAGGAGGCCCTGGCAACGGAAGCTGCTGAGAAGTCGACGCAAGAGGCACGGCCGAGCCAGCCGTCCCAACCGAGGGTCCACCACGAAGACCTCACCGACGACTCTGGATCCAACAGGGAGGAGGTGCACCGAGTACAGCAGCGCACTCAAGCAGCCCACATACCACAGCTGCCTCGACGAGAAGGAGGGAACTGCGCAAGCTGTGGAGAAAGTCACGAGAGGAGGACCTGCCGTTTCCGCAACGCAGAGTGCAGGCAGTGCAGAAAATCGGGACACATCGCCCGGGTGTGTCGGGCTCGGCCCACCCGACGCCAGGCATCAGATGACCAATCCAAGAGCCCCAGGTCCCGGGGCCCAACGCACCAAGGCAACTCAACGGAGCTCACGGACTTCCAGGTATACCAGTTGCCCCACCCCAACGTAGAGAAAATTTATGTAGAGGTACAGATAGAGGGGGCCCCATGCCGCATGGAGCTTGACACGGGTTCAAATCTATCCATAATCTCGGCAAGGACCTTAAGGAAACTGTGTCCTACTGGGGGTCCCAAACTCAGGCCGGCCCCATTCACCCTCCGGGACTTCCAGAAACGTAAGGTCCCCACAATGGGGGTGGGGACCTTCAGGGTGCAATACCGAGGGCGGACGCGGCAACTGGACTTGCTTGTGGTCAAGGGCCCCTACATTAGCTTACTGGGATTGGCATGGTTTGGACCACTGGGGCTAGCCGTCACCGGGGTGAACAACACTAGCTTACAAGTGGACGTGGACGCCATATGCAAGGAATTTCCGGGGGTTTTTGATGGGAAATTGGGACAGTATACGGGCCCCCCCATTGCTCTACAGCTTGACCCCGCAGTACGACCAGTCAGGCTCAAGGCCCGCCGGGTCCCGTTCGCCCTGAAACCCCGTATAGACGAGGAATTGGACCGGCTCGTGGAGCAAGGAGTGCTGGAGCCGGTGCCTAATGCCCCCTGGGAAACCCCAATCGTCACACCCGTCAAGCCTAATGGTTCGGTCCGCATCTGCGCAGACTACAAATGTACCATAAACAAGGCCCTCACGGCCCATGCATACCCAGTGCCAGTGGTCAGCCATGTCCTTGCCACCCTGGCTGGGTCGAAAATTTTTGGCAAGCTGGACTTGGCCCAAGCATATCAACAGCTACCAGTAGATGAGGCCACAGCAGAGGCACAGACAATTGTGACGCACAGAGGAGCGTTCAGGGTAAAGCGGCTGCAATTCGGCGTCAGCGTGGCACCAGGCATATTCCAGAACCTAATGGACTCTCTCCTTAAAGGAATTCCTGGTGTCACCCCCTTCTTCGATGATGTGTTGATTGCCGGGCCCACACCAGAGGAGTTTGAGGACCGCCTCCGCACCGTTCTGCACCGTTTCCAGACGGCGGGTCTCAAGGTGAAGCGGGAAAAATGTCTACTAGGAGTGCCTCAGGTGGACTTTCTGGGATTTATGGTGGACGCAGAAGGGGTCCACCCGACTGGGGACAAGGTACGGGCCATTTGTGATGCCCCAGCGCCCAAGAACAAGACTGAACTTCAGGCCTTCTTGGGACTATTGAACTTTTACCATTCCTTCCTTCCCCACAAAGCGGCGGTAGCAGAGCCCCTACACAGACTTCTGGACAAGCGGGCCCCTTGGGTGTGGGGCCAGCGCCAGGAGGCTGCATTCCAGGCAGTCAAGGACTTGCTTGTCTCAAACTCGGTCTTGGCACACTTCGACGAGAGGCTGCCGGTGGTGCTAGCATGCGACGCCTCACCCTATGGCATTGGCGCTGTCCTGGGACACCAACTCCCGGATGGAAGAGAGGTACCAGTAGCATACTTTTCCCAGACACTCAGCGCAACCGAACGGAACTACTCACAAATAGACAAGGAGGGGCTGGCAATTGTAAAGGGAGTAAAAAAATTCCATGATTTCTTGTACGGGCGGCCCTTCACCGTGGTGACTGACCACAAGCCGTTGCTTGGCTTGTTTGCCCCCGAAAAGCAGACCCCCCAAGTGCTGTCTCCTCGCGTCCTCAGGTGGTCAATTTTCCTTGCCAGCTACCAGTATGCACTGATTCACCGACCTGGGAAGGCGATGGGCCATGCGGACGCCCTCAGCAGGCTACCACTACCGGAAACAGGCCCCGACCCAGCACCTGCACAAGAGGTTATGAGCCTGGAGCTGCTTCCCGACCGCCCCATTCAGGCACAAGAAGTTGCACACCATTCCAAGAAAGACAGGGTCATCTCCCGGGTCCTGGACTGGGTGTGGAGGGGATGGCCCAGCAACAGCCCTGGGCCAGAATTCGCTGGCTACACAACCCGCAAACATGAACTGTCGGCCCACAAGGGGTGCCTGTTATGGGGAAGCAGGGTCATTGTTCCCCAGCCCCTCCGCAAAAGGGTCCTCACAGCCCTACACGAGACACACCCAGGGGTAGTAAGAATGAAGGCCCTGGCCAGGAGTTATGTGTGGTGGCCGGGGATCGACGGAGAGATAGAGGCCTGGGTCAAACACTGCCAGGCCTGCCAAGAATCCCGCCCAGATCCCCCAAGGGCCCCAGTCCAGTCCTGGGAGTCCGCCCGAGCACCATGGTCACGCCTGCATGTGGACTTCGCTGGCCCCTTTCAGGGGAAAACATTCTTCATAGTGGTGGACTCCTACACCAAATGGCTGGAAGTCGCACTGGTACCGTCCACTTCTACATCCGCAGCCATCCGGGTACTACGCAGGCTGTTTGCAACCCACGGGCTCCCTGACACTCTCGTCTCAGACAACGGGACTGCATTCACGTCAGGAGAATTCCAAACCTTCACAGCGCAGAACGCCATCCGCCACATCCGTTCGGCGCCATTCCACCCTGCCACCAATGGCCAAGCAGAACGCATGGTGCGGACCACCAAGGACACCCTTCGCCGCATGACGCAAGGGGATTGGGAGTACCGCCTTGCCACATTCCTCCTAGCACAGCACAGCACCCCCACCTCAACGACTGGCCGGAGCCCCGCTGAACTACTAATGGGTCGGCGCCTTGCAATCAGATTGGACCGCCTTCACCCCGATAGAGCTCAGGATGAGGTAGTGGTGGGGGAAGGCAGGAACCCCCGGACCTTTGAGGCCCAGGACCCAGTGTACGCAAAGAATTTTGGGGCAGGCCCAGCATGGGTACCCGCCACAGTCACCAGGGTCACTGGCCCCGTGTCATACGAGGTGCTAACGGATGGGGGGCAATGCTGGCGCCGCCACTGCGACCAGATACGGCGACGATTCCCGGGAGAAAACCAGGAGGAGGAAAGGTCAGAGGAGTCCCAAGGGAACAGAGCAGCAGTGAGGCCCATAGAGCAGGAGGGGCCAGCAGGAGAGGCAGAATCAGTAAATACAGAGAGGACCCGCGAGGCCGAAAGGACACCGGACCCAGAACCACGACTGAGCGAGCCGGTTGCGCCAGACCAAACAGGCCCATCACAGCCAGCATCCTTGGAACACGAGCCAGAACCTGAACCCCGGACCAGGGAACACCAGAGGCCGCAACGCACACGTAGGCCGCCGGCGTACCTCGAGGACTATGAATGTAACCTCCCGGGCAGGACTGGAACTTAGAGGGGAGGGGTGTTATGTACTGAGTTGAATAGGATCGAAACTGCAGCAGTCTGATTGGTCCTAGAACAATAGGATCCAAATCGCAGCAGTCTGATTGGTCCTAGAACAATGCAGCAGTCTGATTGGTTGGCAGGAACCACCCAATCATGCTCCAGATATAAGTGAATCCACAACCTGATTGGCTTACAGTAGAATTCCAGAATTAGCCAATCATGTGCAGCCCATTGTGTAAATAATGTATATAAAGCAGATACTTTGAGGGGACTTTCATTCATTCCTCCTCACCACTATGAGCTGAATAAAGAGCATGAAATCACTTTGCGACTCTGAGTATATTTCAAAAGTTCTTAACCCGAGGTACTATTTCTGGGTTAGTGGAGTCTGTAATCTGAAGCGTATGTAACCTGAAGCGTATGTAACCTGAGGTACCACTGTAAAGCCAACCTAACAATGGATGCTCCTCATTTGTAAAAGTTGCCATCTTCCGTTCGGTCAAAGGGCCCTGTGTTTTTAAGAACTGTGCAGAAGAAATCCAGTGCTATGTTTCTAGAAAAAGAGGTGCTGGAACTCACTATGAACACCTCCCCAAGAGGGGAGTACCAGAGAGTTCTGGCTGAAAAAAAGCCCCGGCTGTCAGTGGGTACAGCTTCTCTAACTACCATTGAAGGCAGTGGCAGCTGTTCTTGTTCATAAATGATGACACCATCATGCCAGGACAAGGAGCCCTATCACCTTACTGGACCTGACAAGCTTGTTTATTTGGACCCTGCTAGCCCAGAGCATCCCTTATCATTCAAGTTAACTTTACATACCACATACCTGTTTTTCATGTATCTGAGAAAATCGGGATGAATGACAAAGTAGTTATCCAGGGTGAAATTGCTACCAAATTTATCCCGGGGATATGGCCTGGGAATGGAAACAGAAAATAACCTTTTAGGCCAAGCACGTGCCATTCAAGCAAGAACTAGTTCGGCCACTTCTCCTATGAGTTAGGTGATGTGGTAGGCAGCCACCATTTTTCAGGGTGTGCCTAAGAACTGTATGGGAACTGGCTGTTCGAAACAAAGCAAAAGCGCTGCCAAAAAAGGGAAAGGAGGCGAGGAGGACGTGGCTTTTAAAAGGGGAAGGGGAAGAAATGAAGCGTCATCAAGGGATGGGGAAAGGATGTTGTGTTTACCACAGAAATTGAATGAAGAGACCAAAGGCTCTCTTCTCACTGAGTTCAAATGCTGCTAAAGAAAAGCCCTGTGCTCATTCACAGTAGCATGGGAGTCTTTGCTGACAATATTCCAGCCCGTCAGGTCTTCCTGGAGTGACCATGTGACATATGATGTCCTCAATCAAGCCTTTATGTTGACATGGCTGTACCTGCAAGAGCACATACTACAATCTTTGGTGGGCATTCCCGCATACACAGGAGTTCTGGTTGAAGATTCACCAACTACAGTGGAACCTCGGTTGTCAAACGCTTTGGAAGTCAAACATTTTGGCTTTCGAACACCAACAACCCGGAAGAGAATGCTTCCGTTTTCGAACGCGCCTCGGAAATTGAATGGCTTCCAAGGCATGTTTCTCCATTTTTTCAATGGATTTTGCCGACCAGCAATTGCACCTCGGTTGTCGAACGTTTCGGAAGTCAAACGGTCTTCTGGAACGGATTACATTTGATAACCGAGGTTCCACTGTACTTGTTAAAATAGCAGGAGAATCCAGTGCTTTAACTCTGGAATTGTTTTCACTATCCATATTTGAAGAAGTCAACTGTAGTATGAAGCAGAAGGGAGTGATACCTTATTTGTTGACTGCCACATGGAAATTTGAATGTACTTTAAATGAATGGTGTGGATCTGCCCATGGTCTTCTGCCAATGCAAACTAAAATGGCCAAACTCTTAAGGAACATTGTCCTGAAACGGACTGAAAAACAAAAAGGGGGAAATCTGCTTCTCTTACCCATAGCCATCCAAAAATCCCTTCCTGACTCTCGTGTTCAGCAGAAGAGCTTTCAGCCATTCGTAATCTCTTGGCCCTTCCAGGAAATGAAGGTACTTGATCTCCTAGGAAACAAGCCACACATACGCTGGTAGGGGTTGCAGCAGATGGAGCATAAGCGCTGCCAGAGCACAACTAATGAATGGGTAGGCACTCTGTGCTGGCCAAACAAAATCCAAATTCTGATCCAGACCTCATTCTGAATAATTTATGTAAATGAGACACGGCCAACCTCACTGGAACAAGAGCGGCAAAACGACAGAAAATGGAATGCTCTGCAAAATTTGGAGTGCTGATTTAAAAATCCAGAGACAACCCAGATTATTCAGGTTCAACATAAACTAGGTACTGTGTGGCTCTCCCAAGAAGTTCCACTGGCGGAGGAAGGGGGGTGCAGTGGGTGCGGCCCACCCCGGGTGTCATCCCTGAGGGAGGTGACATTGCTGCGCCGCCCCCCTGGGATGCTCCCCCCCCCGCGGCTAGCCCCCCCCCGGGTGCACAGCATGTGTGCCGCTCTGGGTGCCGGAGCAGCTAGCTCCACCTCTGCGGAGAACTGAGCTGGGCACTTTAGTGACTGGTCTGCTGTTCTGCAACATGAAACACACGCTGGGACTAGGGTTAAAGGCTCATCTATTGTCAAGCCTAATGTCAATAGACAGCAAGTGGTCACAGACTGAGGAACCAGTGCTTGGATTTTAATGTGGAGCTTGGAGGGTGGGGAATAAACCTTTCCCCCTTCACCATTTTTCTCATCTAAATGACCCCTCTCTAAAAACCCTACTAGCTGTCCCACATGGAAGAAAACATCTAATATACCATAATCTGTGTTACCTTTCCCATGGGGATCTTCTTGAATCCACGATTTCCCAGAATTGAGACAGAAGACACTAAGGAGTAGGCTGTGAATCCATAGAAGGACGTTCTTGTTCCCACGTCTTCCTCAAAACCTTTGATCACGGCCCCACTCACCCTGGCCAAAAGTGACCATATAACATTGCAGAGTTAGCCTTGTAGCAGCTTCTCATTACTGGATTTCACAAAGTGCTGCTGGGGTGGGTGGTTTTCAATATTTAATACAAAATAAGTGGCTTGAGCAAGTTTCTAGATGAATGGAGCTCCAAAGGTTAAAGATATCTAGGTGGTTTCAGTTTTCTGTAAGCCAGAACAATGAAACTTAATCGGAACCACGATCTTTGCACATATGCACAAGGTTGGTGTATAATGGATAGCTGTTAGCATCCTGACATTTGGAGAAGACTCCAAATACCCTGGCATGGAATTTATATGTAGACATAAGCAATAAACTATACAGTATATAAGGTGTGGGAATCCCCCATAACTTTTAATTTTAAAAAAGGTTGTCAACGATGTTGGCTCCGAAGAGAGAGAGAGAGAAAAGGTTGTTTTGTGTGCATAATATTTGGTTTAGGACCATCAGTTTTAGATTTTTCAAACTACCTGGAAAAGAAACAGCAGTGTTGGTGAATCGGCCCTGTCCCTAGGACCGCCTTCTCCTGTATGAAGCATCCCTCTCATCACCATCAGAAGATTCCCTGCCTTTAGATGCCCCAAATATCCCTACATTATACATTGAAAGCACTTTCAAAGGACATTCTTTTGCTCAAAGAATTATTGATGGAAGTTCACCTCGCCACACACACACACACACAGTTTTGGCTTATAACATTGGTTTTTAGTAGATGACCAAGAATGCTTTGTGGCACTGTTGCAGGATTTATCCCAGTCAATAATGACAGACACGGGTTCTTTCAGACGAAAGACAGAATTTATTCACCTGAGCAGGGGCTGCAGCGGGATCTCTCCCCCAAAGGCTGAGCCCCTCCTTGTTCTCTGAGGCTTCCTTTTATAGTGACCAGTAAACAATTTCTGCAGGATTACCCATACAGGCAAAAAAAGAGGAAGTTTACTCAAGCAGACAAGAGAAACAGAACTTTTTTAGCTCCCTGCTCCCAATCCTGTCTGCCCCAAACTGTGAGCATGTGCAGGTTTAAAAACAGACACAGACATCAGTTAGCTCATTCCTTGTGACTTTCTGTCATAGATTGGCTTTACACAGCACTTTTCTGCCAATCTCCAGACTGTTGAGGGGAGATAATCTCGATCCTTCAGTACTGAGAGGAGATGCCAGTTTTAATTCTGGCTTTATCCTTCTGGTACTTTCATGGATTATGCTTTCGTTGACTTCTGATATACACAAACACACATATGCACACATAAATACGTGCACACACGTTACTGTTTTAACAATGCTGTTCAGCTACCTTAGACTGTTTTTGTTTCCTTGTTTAGGAAGGACTAAACTTCTAAATTGGGACGCGGGTGGCACTGTGGGTTAAACCACGGAGCCTAGGACTTGCTGATCAGAAGGTCGGCGGTTCGAATCCCCGTGACAGGGTGAGCTCCCGTTGCTTGGTCCCTGCTCCTGCCAACTTAGCAGTTCGAAAGCACGTCAAAGTGCAAGTAGATAAATAGGTACCGCTCCGGCGGGAAGGTAAACGGCGTTTCCGTGCGCTGCTCTGGTTCGCCAGAATCGGCTTAGTCATGCTGGCCACATGACCCGGAAGCTGTATGCCGGCTCCCTTGGCCTATAGAGCGAGATGAGCGCCACAACCCCAGAGTCAGCCACAACTGGACCTAATGGTCAGGGGTCCCTTTACCTTTACCTTTAAACATCTAAATAGATATATAGATAGGCAGAAGAAGAACACAGGAAAATAGCAGTTTCTCTTACCGGAACACGTAATCATGGGAGTCAATCTCCTGGCCCATTTTGGAGTTGTTCAGTATCCCCCCATTCCCTACCACCGCACATCTGATACACCTGGAAGTCTGGCTGCTGTTGCGTGCAAAGAGAATTTGGTGGTACGGTTTAGGGGGAAGCATGGTGATGACTTGTTTTACCACTGAAAGACAAAAGGCGTCCTTATTTAGTATGAAGGGCAGGCAGTAAACATGCACATCTCTGAACTGGTTGGGGCGTAGGATGGAAGTAAGGCACAGGAACAGAACAGAATCAGAGCACTTTAAAGTCTGCCAGCTTGTCTTAGGCTTGGCCCCTGAAGCGCTGCCATTTTCACTTTTGTAGACATCGCTTTGTAAGAAGTCCATACCTGCAGACAGCGGAGCAGTTGCTGAATTGTTGCTATCTGTACACAGGGGGGGCGTGTCTAGTGCACATTTAGATTCCTTGCTCTCCCCCCACCCCAATTTCAATGCCCACGACACTCCTTTTCAAACAATAAAAAATCCTGCAAGCTTTTTGATATACCCAATGTGTAATAGCACAAACTGTGCAGGCTCAGTTTACAAACATAGCTTTCAAACTTCTGAAGCATCTCTGTTTTTGGTTTTTAAAAAACATTTACCGGAAGCTGCCTTGAGAATTATTTTTAAAAAAATACATGGAAAGGTGGGCTATACATTTTCAAACAAATAAGTGTTTGACTTGGATTACAAAGGAACACAGAGATACTTTATATGAGGTGTGCATTTATTTTATCTCATGAAGCTCTTAAGTTTATAAAAGGACATTCTTCTGCAGCTTTCCCCAAGCAAAGCATCCCTTATTTGGTTAACCCTTTTCTCGACAGATAATGCATTATTTCATTAAGGGCTTAAGAGCATAAGAACGTAGGTTCAATGCACCTCAGACACACCCATGACTTTTGCCCAAGGTGGAAGCAGTCATACATGTAGCAGACATGTCAAAGATCCCATAGATAACGTAGCTGGTACAGAAGGAGACTCTTAATCTCAGGGTTGTGGGTTTGAGCCCCACACTGGGCAAAAAGATTCCTGCATTGCAGGGGGCTGGACTAGATGACCCTCAGGATCCCTTCCAACTCTTGTTGTTGTTGTTTAGTCGTTTAGTCGTGTCCGACCCTTCGTGACCCCATGGACCAGAGCATGCCAGGCACTTCTGTCTTCCACTGCCTCCTGCAGTTTGGTCTACTAGTCTATAATTCTTTGAAAGACCTGGGGAACCCCACCCCTCCTGGGATTCTACCTTTATTTTATTTTTTAAAAATTTAATACTCTTATATCCTGCTTAATCATTATCATTTCTAAGCAGTGTACCTTTTTAAAAAAACCATACAGAAAATGAAACAATAAAAATGTCTCCTAAAACCCCACCCTAACTTAAAATGCCTGCTGGAACAGGAAAGTCATAAATCATGCGCCTGAAGTTCAGCAAGTACATACAGCATTGCTGAATCCACAATATTGTTGAGGGCACACAGCTCCTCCAAAGCAGGGGGGCCTCATCACTACCAGAATCCAGCTTAATGTAATGCAAAACAGATTCCATTCTATATAGCTGAGTAATAGTGTATGCCAAACTGAACTTTTTCAAGGTTTATTACCGCAGTTGGGTAAAAGTTGGCATAAATTTTATCTAAAAGGAGATCCCCACTATGAGCTTTCTTCACCCTGGTCTTTATCTGGAATGCTTCCTGAAAGACTTCCTGACCTTCTTAATACTTTTAAGTAAATATATTGGGCCAGATCCTGGGTTCTCCCAGCCTCAGGAGGCAATTTTAGCAGGTGCCCGCTTACCTGTCAACCACTTGACACCCCTATGACTGTCAGCTGACAGGCACTGACTTGGAGCTGGAATTGCCTGGCAAAGGAATTCCCCTGGCTTGATGTCAGTGTCTGTCAGCAGCTGGGTGCTAACTTAAAGCTCCACTTTCTTCTCTGCTTTCTGCTGGAGTCCCCCATAGGGAATCCAGAAGAGCAGCTGATCCCAGCTGGTTTGCTCTCTCTATGCTGTCATTACAGCATGACTTTTGGGAGGAAGCAGCCCTGTGGCCAAATTGGGACCTGTACCAGACCTAATTAGTTCTGCAGCCCAGAGGTCCTCCGGCCCTGCTGAAAAGCCCCTTCCACTGAAGGAGTCTGCTTTTATAGCAGTGCTTTCCAAACTACAATTCTCATCATCCCTGACCACTGGTCTGGCTCACTAGGGATAATGGGAGTTGTAGTCTAACAGCAGCTGGAGAACCAAGTTTGGGAAACCCTGTTCTACAGCCTTCTACTTTAAGGATGCATTTGCACTGATACTCAAGATGCTCCTCACCACACTCATTTACCAAATGCTCAAGCCCACCTGGAGCGCATAGGCACCTTCTGCTAAGGGAGGCCAGACCCAAAGAGGACATGGAGGCAGGGGGAGTCTCCTGCATCTTTAAGAGCTCGGCACCGGAGGGAATTCCAGCAGGGTGTACTTACACTTCCCCTCCTCTACCCAAACATCAAAGACGCAGGAACCATGCTTCCTTTTGCATCTGCTCAATTTATTTCTGTTAAGGCTACCTCGAGGCATTTTGGCACTTGAAGCGAAAAATCCAATAATGTCCTCTCTTGGTTCATCATCATCATCATCTGAATAACTTACAAGCTGCCACCGCCCTGAAGGTGGGAAATGCTTCTATTTGAGGATACTATCTACCTCGTAGCGAAATAATCCCTGCTTCTTTACAATTGTTCTTCTTTGCATCCATCTGTCTCGAGAGACAATGGAGTGTGCCTCCAGGGGTGAAGTTTAACCACTGGAGAATCACAGCGCCTGCTGCGGCTGCAGAGACCGGTAACCCATAACTGCTGCCTGCCTCCCATGTTGTTTTGCTGTGTTCTTTACAGTAAGCCTTACAGTAAATCTGAGTGAACAGGTTTGCCCTAAAGCTGGGTTTCTGCAAAAATCCTCACAATTCTCGAAATGGTGGCTGTTCCTAGATCACATGACAGGGGGACAGGGAGCAGGTTCTCATCTGGGGAATTTGAAAGAGGGTTGGTCTTCTCAATGAAAGACCTGTGAGCACTTGTCCCAGAGAGAAGAACCCTTGACCCTCGGCACTTTCTGTCGTCCCCGTCAAAGAGTTACTCACACGAGTAGTTCAGCTCCATGAAGCCATAGGGCGGGCCAAAATGGTCCAGACGCTCCCATTCGCTGTCACTGAAGTGAGTCTTGTCCATGAAAAGGGTGAGATTGGGTAGGAAGAGATCCTTCAGCCAATCAGACTTGGCAGCCTTGACCCGCAGAGAATCAGGGCAGCTCTCAAAATACAAACAAAGAAAAGAAAGGTGAATGAAGTCGGGAGGCGTTTATTTGAGAGACTATATTTAGAGATACATATTAGCTGACACTGATAACAGTAACCACATCCTGTTAGTTACGTTAGCAAAATCCTGTTGGACAGTCTCAGTCAAAGGGAGTTGCTATGATCTGAATGATTTTTGTGTACACACCATGCATTGAATGCATGCACCCACCCACACCCCGAATCTTGGGAACTGTAGCTCAGTGATGGCTATACTACAACTCCCAGGATTACTGAACAAGGGGGAAAATAAATATGTTGTAAATGGGTGGTGTGTACACAGTCAAAATGAGTTTCACTGGGCTGCTAAACCTGTGTCAGAGATTGCAGATACAGGCTGATGTTAAGTGGTCCTCTGTACTAAAAAAATACCTTTCCTTTGTATAGAAAACTAGACCAGAGAAGGAACCTTGACTTTCCGTTCCCTTCTCATGCCAATTCTCTGTGCCCATGGATTTATTTACCTTATTTTGTAGGAACAATAATCCAAGCCACCATAAACAGTCTAAAGTGACACAACCCAATTTTCACCTCCGTGAAAAATAGATGCATTGCCTGTTGGGTTTGCCAGTGCTAATTTCATGTCCTTGGCTGCTATTATCACACATTATTTTTTTAAAAATAAACTACATAGGGCCCAGTGGAAACATTTCAAACTTGGCCTTGGAGATCTTGAGTTCCAGTCTCAGCTCTGCTCCGATAGAAGTCTGGATGGGTCAGATCATCCGTTCAGTTCCCCATCTATCTCTCTTTGGGATCTTATGAGAGAACCAAGGCAAAGATAAAGAAGCACTGCCCAATGCAGGGTGTTATGTATGCATCAATTTATATTCCTCATCTCAAACCAGAACAGGTGTTTAAAACACTGTAGGAACCTAGGAGGAATCCCCATGCCAAAAAAGTTTACAGCCAAGATTAGAAGAGTGGGAAGAGAACAGGTGAGAATGTCACCTAGCAGAGTCAGCTTCTACTCTTTTGTTTGGTTACGCCCCAGACTATAGAGAACTGAAATGGCCCAAGCCAGGTCTATACTTCTGCATTATTCTGTATGTGTAACAATGAAACGAAGGTTTCTGTAGGACATTTAGGGCCAGGTCACGCTATATCAACTCACTGATGCTGGTGTTGAATTGTCCAGGAGATACTGGTCATCAAAGTCCCAATGGGGCTCAGATTTGAAGTCAGATGCTTTAAGCCTTTTCTTGGGGGTCGGTGCAGGAACTGGATGTGTGACTTGTTGAGCCCCTGGCCTAGGGATAGAGACGCTGTGATCTGCGACAACAGAATGAGAATCAACTAAACTCTGGTTCTTTTTAGCTACGTCCATTTCTCCGGAAACTTTCCCCTTGGTGTGGCTTGCAGTGGGTCGTGGTGTGGCATTTTGATTGGATGCTGTTTTTGCACCTCTTTCCTCATCCAGCTTTCGATTGGATGCTGGCGCTCCATATTTAGCCTCAGCTCGTTCATTTCCTTTGTGTTCTGACTTATTTTTCTCTTCCTTTGGACTGGATGTTGATGTCACACGCTTCTCACTTTTTTTCTTATACACAGTGGGGGTTGCATTCAGACCTCCAGCACGGTTTTGACCAGCTGCAGTTGTCACAGTCATGTGTTTAGCTTGATTCTCATTGGCTGTGGGCCTTAGTTTCTCCACAACTTGCTTTGGATTGGCTGCTATCACACCTCTCTCCCTGGCTTGCTTCTCAGTCGAATCTGATGGGCTGGTGGCCTCCACATGCTTCTCTCGGATGTCCATGGTGTTGCCACCATTTGCCAATCTCTTAACAGCATCTTGCTCCAAGGAGGAGCTACTTGGGCCAAGTATTACATTGAGAGGCCTTGGTGTCTCCCTGTTGGCAGTCATCACTTCTGGGGTAGCGGGCCGGGTGTCTATTTCCGGCATGCTTCCAGCACGGCGGAAGTAAGGAAACTGGCTGAAAGGTAGTTTAAAAAAGAGATAGTTACTGCAATAGATAACTATACAAATTATACACTGTGTTCTACTTGTATGAAGTGTACTAGACAGTTGCTTACACTTGGCAATATCATGGAAGCCGTGTTATAGAGACCCCAGCAACATTTGAACTCTCTACCCCTTGTTTACAACCTTTAAGAAGCCATTATAATTAATTCTCCCCCAATGCACCTGTGATGCGAAGGAGCGGACTGCCAATATTTGGATTTGTAGAAAGGTAACAGGAGGATGTTGGATTCCGAGCCATTATCAGGAGAAACTGGCAACTCTCCCAGGCACCCGGCTCGGTCTCCTGTTGACCTCCCGGTCTGCTCTCCCGGCAAGGACCAGGCAGAGGTCGCGATAGGCGATCCTTCTCAGCGTGAGAAGAACACACCACTCTTTCCTGCCCCCCCGGCAGGGGAAAGAGATAAGACAGAAACGTATTTACATGGCTATTTATTTCTGTCTCTGCAGTGTTACAAAAGCATGTCTGCTCCCTTCAACCTCCAGCAGACGACTCAACAAGCACTTCCTGTGCAGCTCATATTACACTCTGAGCTAATTCCGGTGCTGTCTGTTTCCCACAGACACTTCCAACATCACATGACTTTTCCCAGCAATCAGCTTGCAGCATCATTGCTTCAATATCGTAACATACTCCCCCATTTGATTCAATGTGTGCTGCGAGATCCAGAGAAGAAAACAAACAGTTGTTATACATATAACACTCCCCTGTTGTTTCAGTTCCACCCTTGGAACTACCCGCCACTGGTTTCCCCAGTGTACCTCTCTGGTTGTCTGATTTCCAAGGAATGAGTGCATCTGCATTTCCTTGGCTAGGGAATGTAGTGTTACGCTTAGCAACTCCCTGTTGTGTCTTTGTCTCTGACTTAGACACAGCTTTAACCTGTCTTGAGTTGTCAACAATAGTAACACATGCTACAGCTGAGTTAGCAAACTCAGGACTCTTTGGAGAACCAGTTCCAATAGTAAACAGTGGTTCATCTTCCACCTGTGAAGGTCTAGCCATTGTGTGAGATTTCCTCTCAATGACTGTGTCAACTGAGCTCTTCGAGCTATCACTGTCACTCTCAGTACCACTGTAATCAGTAAAATCATCATCATCATCTGAACTGTCCTCAGTGGGAAATGTGTGAACAATTTCTCTCTCCTGTTCAGGAGCACTCTCTAGAAATTTTGTGAGAATCACCTGACCAGATTCAGACAAAATTACTCTGTAGAGACCCTTTTCATAACCCACAAAAATGCCTCTGGCATTTTTCACCCCATCTGGAGTTTCTGTCCTGATTTGAGATCCAAAAACCTTAAAATGTGCGACAGAAGGTTTTCTGTGGAACAGCTTCTCAAAAGGAGAACATTCCATACCTTTGGAAACCTTTCTCACCCAACAATGACAATAACATGATAGGGACTCCGCCCAAAACTCATGTGGCAAATGTGAACTCAGCAATTGCGCCTTCATCCCATTTTGCAATTCTTTGTTCACTTGCACACAGACACTTCTGTTCCATGCATCTGCTGAAACAGCAACCTTGTGCCTGATTCCTTTCTTATGCAGGAAATTCTGAAAATCCTGTAAAAGAAAAACTGGCTTTTCATCTGTGAAAAGACAATCAATGTTAGCATCATGAATATCCTTAACCTTGCCACAAAACTCTTTAAACCTTTCTAAGGCTTCTTGTGGTCTGTTCAACATGAATAACCACACGTAATGGGAGAAATGATCCACACACACAAGATAAAATCTTGCATTGCCTCTAGACGGTGCTAGAGGACCAATCACATCAGCATACACTCGCTGAAAAGCTTTGGTTACTCTCGTAGTCTTTGTCGTACCTGCAAGAGAGATCATGTTAGATTCAGAAGCATTACATTTTATGCAATCACTTTCAGCAAAAGTCAACAAATACAGTCCATCTTTCTCTCTGGCAGAAAGATACAGTTCTCCATCTTTGAAGATTTTGCAGCTTTCTTCATCATAGGACAATTTCAGTCCTTTCTTTGTGATCTGCGAAACACTCAGCAGATTGTACTTTAAATCAGGAACCAAGTACACATTGTTTATAGTCAAGTTCAGACTTTCAAGATACACAGTCCCAAACCCGATCGCTTTCAGCTCCTGGCCATTGGCCAGTTTCACAGTGAAGCTTTGCTTCTTAAACGTTGAAAACAGTCCTCGGCGCGACGTCATGTGTTGCGTGCAACCCGTGTCAATAACAAAAGCGTTCTCCATTGAAATTTCGGCTTTCGTTGACAGCAATGCTTTTCCAGGTTTCATCTGGGACTTGGTACGACTTTTGCCTGACGCCTCAGGCTTTGCAGAGCTCCCCTTAGCTCCTTTCTGTTGACGTGGCTTCTTACAGTTCCGCTGAAGATGCCCAGTCTGTCCACAATTGAAACAACGGACAACGTTCAAAGCAACAGCCTTTTCTTCACTTGCAATAGCAGTGGGGGTGTCAGGATTCCGAACTTCTCTCCCCCTGTCTTTGACATCTATTGCAGCAAGTCTGTCCCTTTCGTTCAGAACGACTGAACAGATTCTTTCCACAGTTAGATCGGCCGCTGGTAGCGAACCAAGCTGACTTGCAACGGTTTTATAAGTCCGATTAAGGCTGTTAATAATCATGAAGCAGAATATCTCTTCCTGTAGAGGGAAATTGCGTTGCGCCATCTGCTGGCGTAAGAATTTCATCTCTGTCAAATGCGCTTGCACATCTCCATCAGGCGCTAGCCTCAGATTGGTCAGCTTCTCAAAATGCAGCAACGCTGAAGAACCAGCATCTCTTTGATGTATTCTACGCAGCGTTTCCCAAATCTCACGTGCGTATTCCAAATCCTGAACATGCACGAGTTGATCATCTGAGATACACAGAATTATGGCCGTCCTGGCTTTCACATTCTGCGAATTCCAACCTGGCGTTGGTGCAGGAGGAATGGGGTTATCAATCACCCCATAAATCCTCTGATTCTGTAGCAGGGCTTTCATCTTCACTGACCATGAGGCATAATTGTCATTAGT
The DNA here is from genome assembly GCF_965153285.1 of Podarcis tiliguerta. Lineage (NCBI taxonomy): Eukaryota > Metazoa > Chordata > Lepidosauria > Squamata > Lacertidae > Podarcis > Podarcis tiliguerta. The sequence continues at coordinate 87,060,406 of NC_139535.1, read as the reverse complement.
CAGTGGAGGTGGGTAAGGTAAGCCTCCCCCCTTCTTGGTATCCATTTTGAATCCAAGCCTCAGCTCTCTCTATCGAGCCTTGTAAAATCCAAGAGTCTATTGGATTGTTTACTGCCTTTTTGCACCTGGCAGCTAAACGCAGGCAGCTCTGGAAAGTCCCTTCCAAGAGTAGTGAGATAAGTCAAAACAAAACGCTGGAATGTTTACTCAGTGTTTTTCCAGCCTCTTCACAGTCCCAGCCTCTTCCGGTTGGCCAGTGATTTTCCACTTCCTTTTCAAGCTAGCTATCTCCGAAGTAGCTGAAAAGATTGACGTCTCGTTGCTTAGCAACTGGACATTCCAAGCTTGAACAACAAGCTTCTTATCTGGCCCTGGTATGCGAAGTATGTGGCTCTCTCTCAGTGCCGTTTCTAATCCAAGAAAACAGCTCTCGTGAACCAGAGAATCTTCAATCTGCGTTCACCCTTTTAGCCCATAAAATCAGCATACCTTGGGGGTTCCGTTGCTCGTTTCCTTATCAGCAAAACTGATTCCTTCGGTGCTCTGCCGGTCTTGCAGATTCCATCCGCCCGCTACCATATCTTCCCTTATCTTCAAGCAGAGGATGAAGTTACGATCCACCAACCTCTTTCGCTGCTTTCATGGAATGAAACCATCGGATTTGCTACCAGATGTTGGATTCCGAGCCATTATCAGGAGAAACTGGCAACTCTCCCAGGCACCCGGCTCGGTCTCCTGTTGACCTCCCGGTCTGCTCTCCCGGCAAGGACCAGGCAGAGGTCGCGATAGGCGATCCTTCTCAGCGTGAGAAGAACACACCACTCTTTCCTGCCCCCCCGGCAGGGGAAAGAGATAAGACAGAAACGTATTTACATGGCTATTTATTTCTGTCTCTGCAGTGTTACAAAAGCATGTCTGCTCCCTTCAACCTCCAGCAGACGACTCAACAAGCACTTCCTGTGCAGCTCATATTACACTCTGAGCTAATTCCGGTGCTGTCTGTTTCCCACAGACACTCCCAACATCACATGACTTTTCCCAGCAATCAGCTTGCAGCATCATTGCTTCAATATCGTAACAGAGGATTCTATGGATTTAAACAAATAACAAGTAAGCCCTCCCTGAGGCTGGGTTTTAACACATTCAGACAAAAAAGCCAAGTGCATAAATACACTTGGGCTATGTACACATTGGCGGCATAAACCGCAGTGAGATCATTTCAAATCACATTTATACATTGTTCTACACAACTGCGCGAGTGGGGATGTTTTCTCCAAATATGCAATACAGGATTTGTTTCCCCACCCCTGTAGCGCCCCCTGCCAAACTTTTGTTCAAAGAAACTTTTGCCTGCGCATGTGCTGTCATCAGTGCACGTGCATGCGCAAAGACTGTACACACCTCAGATTTGCATTTTCAAATCAGACAGAAACTGCTTTGAGGGAAAACACATCCAACTGGAGTGTTTCTCGAGAAACTATAGGATACAGATGGACTGTGACTAATGTTGTGTGTAAGGTAAAGGTAAAGGGACCCCTGACCATTAGGTCCAGTCGTGACCAACTCTGGGGTTGTGGCGCTCATCTCGCTCTATAGGCCTTCTGCCTATCTATCTATCTATTTAGATGTTTAAAGGTAAAGGTAAAGGGACCCCTGACCATTAGGTCCAGTCGTGGCCGACTCTGGGGTTGCGGCGCTCATCTCGCTTTATTGGCCGAGGGAGCCTGCGTACAGCTTCCGGATCATGTGGCAGTATGACTAAGCCGCTTCTGGCGAACCAGAGCAGCGCACGGAAACGCGTTTACCTTCCCGCTGGAGCGGTACCTATTTATCTACTTGCACTTTGATGTGCTTTCAAACTGCTAGGTTGGCAGGAGCAGGCAACGGCAAGTCCTAGGCTCTGTGGTTTAACCCACAGCGTCCCCCGCATCCCCAACGTTGTGTGTACTCATCTTCAAACACCAGCAGTGGAAGACCACTGGAGCCAAGGTAAACAGTAGTGGGTGCATAGCCTTGTTAACATAGCATTATAGATTTGGTTTTGTGGAAGGCTTATAACATGCAAGGTGGCTTTGTTGGTCATGATAGTGATTTAAATTTAAAAGATTTGTATATCACCCTTCATAAAAAATCAAGATTCCAGATAAACATATTAAAAGTTTGTAATTCAGCAGTTATTGCAACTCGCTACAACACACACATCTCTATGGAGAGCAATCCATGAACCTATTATGCCTGCTCCTTACTGTTCCTTTTTCTAACTAGCATCCCAATAATATGTACTGTATTTTTCGCTCTATAACACGCACCCGACCATAACACGCACATAGTTTTTAGAGGAGGAAAACAAGAAAAAAAATATTCTAAACCAAACAGTGGATGTATGATTTTTGTGGTTCATGCTATGGCCACAGACATGTGATCTGACAGTGAGTTTGGAGTAGCCCAATGCAAAAATCCTAAGGATCCATGTGGATCCATGCTTTGTAACCACGTTTTTGCACCACTGCGGCCCCAGGCAACAGTGGGTGCGTGATTTTTTTTGGTGCAAGATGTAGCCATGGACATGCTATGTGATCTGATGGTGAATTTGGGGTGACCCAGTGCAAAAATCCTGAGGATCCATGTGGATCCGTGCTTTGTAACCACGTTCTAAGTGGGGAGGGAAGGAAAAGCACTCAAGGGACAAGGAGCACGCGTGGGGTGTGTGCAGAAGGATGCTGCTAATAATGCAGGAGAGGGGGAGAAGGCTCCTCTCCTCTCCCACTTTGCTCCTTTAAAGCAAGCAAGCTCTGCTTTTCTCCCTCCTCCCCGCTCATCCCCGGCTTAGCAAGCTGAAAAACTTTGCTGCTATGTAGCGAGCTGAGTGGGGAGGAGAGAGGGACAGAGAGCCTGCTTGCTTTAAAGGAACCAACCAAACCTCTCCTCTCCCGCTTTGCTCCTTTAAAGAAGCAGGCTCTCTGTCCCTCTCTCCTCCCCACTCAGCGGCTCTTTTCCCGCTTTGCTGTTTCAAAGCGAGCCACGGAGGAGGGAAGGAAGGGGAACCATGGATCCTCTGCTCACGACTGCAGCAGATCCCCCCCGCCACCCGTAGGCATTCCCTCCATAACACGCACAGACATTTCCCCTTACTTTCTAGGAGTAAAAAAGTGAGTGTTATGGTGCAAAAAATACGGTACTTCATGTGTTGTTGTTTTTTCATGTTATGTTCCTTTCGTTACTGTTGAAAGCCAAGAAAATACATAGTTGTTTTAGAAATGAAATACAGCTCCAATAAAACAATAAACACAGACATAAAGCCAAGAGTGCACAGATAAACCACAAAATGCCTGGGTAAATAAATTAACCTTTTCCCTGGTGCCATGATGCCTGTGATGTGGGTGCCAGCCAAAGGAGTCTTTTTGGGGAGAACACCTTCTTCCTAGTTGGCAGCCTGAAGGAGGTTGCACCAGAAGAAGGGCATAACTTTATTTTTTTTTTTAAATAATATTTTATTGAGTTTTATGACAGAAACTTAAAACAACGATAAACAAACCACCTCACAACAGCACCTAAAAGGAAAAGAAAAAGAAAAAACAGAAAAAATAGAAAAATAGATACTACAACACACAAACACAAAACAGCAAAATACAACAAAGAGAATAAACATATTAAAAACAATTTTTGTCTCCTTATATTCTTTACATTGACTTCTTTCTCCGACTTCCCCAGACCTTCCTTCTCTGTATTCCAAATCAAATATTCTGTCTGCAAATTCTTTTCCTCTATCATATTTTAATTTTCTAATACTCTTAAAGTCTAGTAAATGGTTGCATTTCCTTAAGTCTGACAAAATATTAAATCTTTCTCTGATCACTTTTTCCCAAATACCCATCCGCCCTCAATCCGATGTCATCAAACGTTCATTATCTTATAATGTTTCTGTAAATAGTCCTTAAATTTTCTCCAGTCTTCCTTCACCGTCTCTTCACCCTGGTCTCTGATTCTGCCGGTCATTTCTGCCAATTCCATACAGTCGATGACTTTCATCTGCCATTCTTCCAGTGTGGGTAGCTGTTGGGTCTTCCAATACTGTGCGATAAGTATCCTTGCTGCTGCTGTAGCATACATAAAAAATGTCCTATCCTTCTTGTGCACCTGTTGGCTAACCATACCCAGGAGAAAGGCCTCTGGTTTCTTCAAGAATGTGTATTTAAAAACTTTTTTCAGTTCATTATAAATCATCTCCCAGAATGTCTTTATCCTTGGGCACGTCCACCAAAGGTGAAAGAATGTACCTTCAGCCTCTTGACATTTCCAACATTTATTGTCAGGTAAGTGATAGATTTTTGCAAGCTTGACTGGTGTCATGTACCACCTGTATATCATTTTCATAATATTCTCTCTTAAGGCATTAGATGCTGTAAATTTCATACCAGTGGTCCATAACCTTTCCCAGTCAGCAAACATTATGTTATGACCCAAATCTTGGGCCCACTTAACCATCACTGATTTCACTTCCTCATCTTGTGTATTCCATTTCAACAGCAAGTTATACATTCTTGACAGAATCTTAGTTTTAGGTTCTAACAGTTCTGTTTCCAATTTTGATTTTTCCACCTGGAAGCCAATTTTTCTATCCATTTTGAAAGCCTCCATTATTTGATGATAATGGAGCCAATCTCGAACCTTGCTTTTTAATTTATCATAACTCTGTAATTTCACTTTATCACCATCTTGCTCTAAGATCTCCCAATATTTTGGCCAATTGGCCTCCATATTGAGTTTTTTTAGTGCTTTTGCTTCCATTGGGGACAACCACCTTGGAGTCTTATTTTCAAGCAAATCTTTATACCTCATCCAAACTTTAAACAGTGCATTTCTGACAATGTGGATTTTAAACATTTTGTGCACTTTAACCTTGTCATACCATAGATATGCATGCCAACCAAAAGCATTATTAAATCCTTCTAAGTCCAATATGTCGGTGTTTTCCAGAAGTAGCCATTCTTTTAGCCAGCAAAAAGCCGCTGCTTCATAGTAAAGTTTCAAGTCTGGCAGGGCAAAGCCCCCTCTTTCCTTAACATCAGTTAATATTTTAAATTTTATCCTTGGCTTTTTGCCCTGCCAGACAAATCTAGATATATCCTTTTGCCACTTCCTGAAACAGTCAATTTTGTCTATAATCTGCAACGTCTGAAATAAAAACAACATTCTTGGCAATACATTCATCTTTATCACAGCAATGCGACCCATTAGCGAGAGTTTCAAATTAGACCATATTTCTAGATCTTTCTTTATCTCCGACCAACATTTATCGTAGTTATCTTTATATAAGTTCCCATTTTTAGCAGACATAGTAATTCCCAGGTATTTCACTTTTTTCACTATTGTCAATCCTGTCTCATTCTGAAACTTTTCTTTCTCAGTTTCTGTTAAATTCTTTGTCAAAACCTTAGTTTTAACTTTGTTTAGTTTAAACCCTGCCAATCGACCAAACTCTTGAATCAATTCTAAGACTCTTTTTACACTGGATTCTGGTTCCTGCAGTGTCAAAACTAAATCATCTGCAAATGCTCTTAATTTATATTGTTTAGATCCGACCTGTATCCCTCTAACCAATTGGTCCTTTCTAATCATATTCAGCAACACCTCCAGGACTGATATAAAAAGCAAAGGGGAAATAAGAAGGGCATAACTTTATATCACAGCAAGATGAATATGAGAGTAGGCAGACACAGGAATACTTGGGTCTCAATCCATGTAGGGCACAGATGAGCAACCTGCAGCCCCCACCATGCCTTGCAGCTGTCCCATTCATCCATGCCATCAGGTTCCTTCCTTCCTGTTCTGTTTCTTCCTTATCCCCCCTCCCCCCGGCTTTTAACAATATTTCCCCCTCTTTCCATGTAGACGGCTTCCAAACTGGGCATTTACTGTGGAATAGCAATGAGCCACCTGCATGTCGTTGCAAACAAATCAAACTCCTCCCATGTTGTCTGTGTTCATCTTCTTTCTTTTTTCAGAGCTCAGAAACGTAATCTTAAAAAAAACCCCACAAAAAACCCCACAGTGGAACAGCTGCACAGTTTCCCCAAATAGGATGACCCATGTGGCACAGCAATTCTGGCTTCTTAGGGCTTGTGTAGATTGTTCTAGCCATTTCCTTCTCCTTGGGCCATTTTTCCTCTCTGGGAATCACATCTAGCCCTTTAAATGTTCCCATTTCAAATGACATTGCATTTTTCTTTTTTCTTCTTCTTATCAGCTGGTTTTCTCTCATGCCATCCACAATTGCAGCCAGATGATGAAATAAGGATCTAGAATCATTGTATTTTAATAATCTGCTGGAAGCTGCCCAGAGCGGCAGGGGAAACCCAGCCAGATGGGTGGGGTATAAATAATAAATTATTATTATTATTATTAGGCAGCATGGTGGGAGCTCAGAGTCTGGCTCCCATGAAATTAGTCCACCTTTCCCCACAACACACACACATAGCATGTGTGGCCCTTAACAGATCACTCCCAAGGGAATACAGCCCTTGAGAAGAAGAAAAAGTTGTTTATGCCTAGTTTAAAGGTTACTAGGTAACCAAGTTACTAGGTAAGTAACTTGGACTCTGCTCAAAAACAACTGGGCGACCAGCATAGCAGGAATGCAACCTTGACAATATGCTGTTATTTACCAGGCTTCCTGAGAAAACAACAAGCCATATTCTGTGTATGAAAGCAACATGGCTGCAGCACAACTTGTTTAATGCGTTAAGAAAGAGTATGGGGTTAAAGGAATAATCCTTTGGGGAAAGGACTTGCTGCAAAGTAGTAATATCACTGCTCTCGGCTCTTTGTGTCCTGCTAATGCAGCACTTTCCAAACTTTTTATGCTGGTGACACACTTTTTGGACATGCATCATTTCACAACACAGTAATTCCATTCTACTAGCAAACTAGAGGTTAAACTAGCCCCTTTCCAGCCCCAGGAGGAGTGTAGGGAGTGTTTGTGCAACACACCTACACACTGCAGCCAACACACTAACGTGTCACAACACAGAGTTTGGAAAGCTCTGTGCTAATGTCTTGAAACAGCTGGGAATATCATCTAATGGACTGATAACTGCATCTCTTATCCAAGCCAATGAAGATGCTTTCACCTTGCACCAGTATCTCTGCTGGTGCTGGAGGCAAGATAAATTCATTTACTCAGGTGTGGCTGTATTCACACATATGTGCAATTCTTGGGGAGTGTGAGGCGTGTACTAGCACAAGGTGAGGAGATCCCCCCCCCAAAAAGGGTGCAAGCACTTATCTGCTGGAGTCCTGAATGTTTGTAAGACAGTCCCCACTGCCTTTACTGCATGCAATCGCACAGGTTACATGCGGTTGGAACTGTTTGTTGTGCTGGCACAAATCTGCAGAGCGGCAGCTAGCTAGCCAGAAGATAATCCATCATAGCACATTGCCAGAGGGTTTGTTTAAAAATAAGTAAGTAAAATTCCATCCCCAAACAAAATAATGCTTCTGTGCATCAATCATCTCCCAATTGCTGGGGCTCTGAAAAAGAGCCAGGGCACACAATGTGCCCACGTCATTCAGCAAAGCACAAGTGAAATACTGCTGGTCTTTGGTTAATGGGGCTGTGGTGCTGGCTATTCTTGGGAAACTTTCTGTCACTGAGAATTACTGAACTCCCACTGAACCGCAATCACACGGGCATTTGTCACATATCTGTATCTCCATGACACTTCTGTAAGTATGAGGCCTTGATGATATCATAAGACTTCAATGTTGCAGTTCGGGAAAAGCCACCCATGGCAGTTTTTGCTTTTTATCTGAGAAGGTTGGGAGAAAGAGAAGCAGAGATTTAACAGAACTGTTTGATAGAATCTGATGTTGAGAACAGGCACCCTCTAACATGTCACCTTGCCCACCTACAGCTACAAGGATGAAAATTTTGAGACTGACTGCCGGATCCCCCGCTTCAGTTGTCCCTTCCCTCTTGGCAATACAGTATGCCTCTTGAAGCTCAAGAATTCGTTTTTGTTATTTATTTCATTTTGTTGAGAGCATAAAGTGTTCTTAATGTTAAATCACCTCCCCTTCCTTCCCAAAAAATTATGTAAGCAGTTGAAGAATGCTCCTGCCTCACAGTGGCTCCATTCAGTGGGAACACAGTTCACCCCAATGACTTTCTCTACCCGGTGGCACAATTTGGAGTACAGTAGTACCTCGGGTTACATATGCTTCAGGTTACATACGCTTCAGGTTACAGACTCTGCTAACCCAGAAATATTACCTCAGGTTAAGAACTTTGCTTCAGGATAAGAACAGAAATTGTGCTTCGGCGGCACGGCAACAGCGGGAAGCCCCATTAGCTAAAGTGGTGCTTCAGGTTAAGAACAGTTTCAGGTTAAGAACGGACCACTGGCACGAATTAAGTACTTAACCCGAGGTACCACTGTATATAAACGGCAAGTGGTGGCGCTTGTTATGGTTTCTTCATGGGGCTGCAACATGCCACCTGGCTCTGAATAACCCTTTCTAGGGAAGTGACCATTAAGCTTCCTTCCACACGAACTTTCGGAGGAGACTGGAGTTCTAAGTCGGAACTGGGATCCCTTCTAAAGGGAACTTTAGAACTTTAGAACACACTGTTCTAATAACTTCTAGACTACAAGGACCAGCACAGAAGAGAGAACTATTATCATGCCCCATGGTAACTTTACCCACCAGAGATGTACTGCTTGAGCAACCCTTGATTTATATAGAGGCCTTGCATTTCTGCGTTATCTTCCGTCTCTTTTCCATAAACTTTAAAGGTTACTCTGTCTTTTGATATGTTCAGCACAAGGTCTAAGCTCATGCACAACTCTGACCCTAAAATAAATCTCGGAGACGCCTGAGTAAATGCAATTGTATGCACAGCCCTTCTGCAAACAGATTGAGCACCAGATGGCTGCCAAGTCCAGCAGCCTTAAAGTCCGGATACCGTTGTAAATAGTTGTAGGTATGCAATTAAAAGGAGGAATGGCTTGTACTCCAAAAGTGACAGGCTTGAACCCTCTCTGCAAAGAATGATTTGTTGATTTAAACTGTGCTTGACATCTGGTAACAATTAAAGCTTTAGGTTGAAAGTACAGTTTTGAAATGACAATAGGGTTGCCAGGCCAGTCAATTAATTATCAGTTGATCACCTGTCACTTGATCACACTCAACTATCCCATGAAACCACGTAAGTGGAAGCTTTTCAACCACATTATGGGGCCACTTGTTAGCAAAAGCATGTGAGAATTGCAGTACTTACCCTTTAGCTCAGTGGTTCCCAAGGTGACTGGTACTGCCCCCTGGGGGGGGCAATGGGATTACCCAGGGGGCACTAAGAGGCAAGAGGGCAGCAGGGGGTGGGACAGAGGTGGGCCCCTCCAAACACTTTGATCACTTATTTACACTGACCAGCTAAACACTTTCATCCCTTCGTATTTAAAGTTTTACTGCTCTTCTCCCTTTCAAGGCTGTTTCCTTTGGTCATGTTTGCATTCACAATTCTGAGTTGTCAGAAGTCACAAGATGGCTGCCAATTATTGGCAATAGCTGTGGATTTTCTTCTAAATTAGTTACTGTGCATCTGTGGTAGGTGAAGGTTGGCGCATGTTTGCCCTTGTTGCCCATCTGCCGGCAGGTGAATAGATCTTTCCTTTGGGGAACCGGCTGCTTTTAATGAAAGGGATTTTATTGTGATTATTTGTGTGGTTTTTCATAGGTTTTAAATATGTATATAGTTTTAATCTATCAGTGTTCATTTTTTTAAAAAATGATGGGTTTCCCCCTATGTATTTAGTGGTTCTACTTTTTATCTGTAAGCCACCATGAGTCCCATCAGGGAAAAAGGCAAGGTGTATATAAATGCAATAATCAAAGCCAGCATGACCCATGGTCACAAATGATGGGATTTGTACTCCCAAGCATCTGGAGAGCTGGAGAGCCCCAGTATGGGCCTAAGACTGCCCACACTATTTTGCTTGCAGCAAAAAACAGAGGCTACCCCCTCTTTGTCATCAAGCTGTTTAATCCACACCCAGGTCAAAACATATTTTAGAATTCAGTTTCATTCTTTCAATAAACAGTTAAATAATTTGATCTGCAAATGATGCCTAGGCAATTGTTTCAACAGCGCAAGCATTTCCTCTTTCCAGGGGGAAAGATTTCCCCTTTTCTCTCCCTGCACAGTGTTCTTCAGGTTCTCCTAACCTTCCAGAGCAGAGTTGGGGGAGGAGAGAGGGGGAAAGCCACATTACACTGACAGGAGCCCTTGAGCTGGCTTTCACTAGCAGAAAAGCTTACTTAATAGTTAATAATAACCAGTGTTTCTTTCTGGGGGGATAATAACCAGTGTTTTTTTTCTGGGGGGATAATAACCAGTGTTTTTTTCAGGGGTACACATACCCCTAAACATTTTGTGAATCTTTGTACTTTTGTCCATTTACTGTGTTTATTTTTCCCAATGTGAACTATAAAATGGTGATTTTCTTGAGTCAAAGTGAGAGTACCCCTAAACATTTTTTTAAAGAAAAAAGCACTTATAATAACAAGAATAATTTTATTATTTATATGAAGCCCATCTGACTGGGTTGCCCCAGCCACTCTTGGCAGCTCCCAACAAGATAGTCAAAGCACAATAAAACCTCAAACATTGAACACTCCCCTCTAAAGGGCTGCCATCAGATGTCTCCTAAAAGTCATATAGTTGAATCCAGCTCTGTGTTATGTAAATAGATATATAATTTATCATTACTATTCAATATTTATTTATATCACGCCTTTTCCCTTGACAGGGACTTAAGGCAGCTTACCAATAAAATAAGAACAGCTAAAAACATAGAAGAAAAAGCAACCATTAAAAAACAAGTAGAATTAAAACGATATAAATATATAAAATGTTGATTAAAAACATACAGATATAATTACAATAAAAAATAGCACTATCTAATTTATGTTAAAAAGAGGACAGTGAAATCACTAATGGAGTATTTGGTAGAAACTGAGCTGCAGTGGAATGGAAACAGTGCTGACTGCGATGAATATGGATCGGAATGGAAACTGCTGCCTTCTTACATCCCTAGTTCTGTCCTTCCATTATGGACAGATGCAAGAAGTGTCAGCAGTGTTCTAGAACATTGTGCTGCTTCCTTTCTGTCCCTTCAATCAAGGGGAACGGAGAGGAAGGAACCCCAGGAAATGGAACAAAAACCATGCACGCCTCAAATAATAGTAGCATGCACTTCTTGGCAGTATTGAGGGCTGCAACCACCACCAGGTAGTAAGCATTATTTGTCTTCATGTGCTCATAGCAGCAGGAGGCTTCTCCCACATAGGACAGAAAATTCTCTTCAGCCACCCTTCACAAATGGGTTAACTATGGGAGAGCTAAAGGGCGTTTCCAAGTGAGAACTAAAAGTGCTTTACTGCAGCCAGTATGTACCCTTTTTTGTATTTCTCAGCCTGTATTTTTAAGCATTGGTATGCAACATATGATTAATCCCGAGTGTCTGAAAAAATTAAGGGGCACAGCTATTTCCACTTACTATTAGTTACAGCAGAAGTCATTTGCTTTAAATTTTTAGATACCTCATGTTCACTGCATATCCTTAATTCTTATGGGAGGGACTTCTTGTCATTTAACTCAATGAATTAGTAGTTGATTTTCCATTATATGTGGAGCTCTTATGTCTGCATAAACTCACTATAAATCTCCCCTTTTGGACATTATTTTAGGAATGTAGTCATTATAAGTCAGTTGATGCATTTCAGTTTACAAATAGCTGTTCTCATTCAACCTGTGTGTGATGCTAGGTGAGCCTTTTATAGATACAGACAGAGATTATGTGAAAGGCGTATCAAAGTTGCTGTTGGTTATGATGAATTAATTCATTTGAATTAATTCATTTGAAGCCCTACCTGGAAACGTAGCAGTCAAGACTTTGCAAGGATGGCTGGCTATGGCCCTGCAGATAAAAGTGAGCCACTGACAGAGAAATATTAACTTATATTATGCAATAGTTTTACGTGTCCATAAGAGAGATTACATGGGTAAGTATGATACACGATGCATTTCAGTATAAGGAAAGACCAGCTAAGCTTATCAGAGGAAGCAACACATAAGGTTCATCTGAGAAGGAGAGGGATCTCCTCTTACCTGTATGGATATTTTTCAGTAAAGCCAATGTAGGCAGCAAAAGTGAGAACAAGGAACAAGAAGCTTATGAGAAGCAGACTGGTTCCCCTAGGACACCACCTCCTGATTGATCTCATGGCTTCCCACTAGACATTCTAGGAAGTCTCTGCCTTCTTTGCCACAGGTACTTTGCAGACTGACGAAAGCTACAGATCTGCTCCTCTGATATCCCGTGAACAGGGAAGGCAAGGCACACACTCCATTCAGCTGCTGAAGGGCAGCTCAGCCTCATTCCTCTGCCAAAAGGGCAGAGAAGGGTTACTTCCTCATGTCTAGTTTAGTGCTCTTGTGGGCAGAATTTGCAAGCAGAGAAACACCCACAAGTCAAACAGGTGGGTTTCACACATTTCCGTAGCCCCATAAACAGTGCTCTTTGATTATCATCTTGAAAAAGGCTTGTTTGCTGCAAGTAAATATTACCTGAACAGATAAAATGTGAGCAGATGGAGAAAGGAACAGGGCTCTGTTCCCTTTAAAAAATTAAAGAGGACATTTAGGCAGGTGTGGCTTTATCTTATTCCAGCAAAACAAGCTGCACCTGCCGAAATTCCCTCTCTGAAACAGCTACCTGAAGACAACACAGGCATTCTGTCTTCTTTTCCTGTTAGTTTCTCTCTCTGTCTCTGTGTAGGAAGAAGTAGTTGTGTTCACAAGGAAGGGGAACTACAGTAAGGCTATAATCCTGTACTGAAGTTACTTGGCAGTAAGCCCCACTCAACTCAGTGGGACTTCCTTCTCTAATCAACATGCATAGGTTTAGGCTGCATCAAATCTAAGATGTAACAATTCTTGAGGGTTTGTAAAGAAATGGGCATTTTCGTTAAGGAATTTCATTCATTTAGGGAGAGGGGGACCAGATGGACAGGGGGACCCTCTACAGCAGATTGGGGATGGGGAGGCTGCAGTGGAGATGAGAGGAAGGGGAATTAACAATGCAGAAGTCCACTGAATCTTTCTTTATTATACAGTCATACCTCGGGTTACATATGCTTCAGGTTGAGCATTTTCGGGTTGCGCTTTGCGGCGACCCGGAAGTAATGATACGCGTTGCTTCTGGGTTTTGCCGCTCGCGCATGCACAGATGCTCAAAATGACGTCACACACATGCGCAGAAGTGGCGAATTGCAACACGCGCAGTAGCGTGTTATGTTCACTTCAGGATGCGAACGGGGCTCCGGAACGGATCCCGTTTGCATCCAGAAGTACCACTGTACTAACACTATTATGTGGCACATTAAGTTTATCCATATTTACTGACCTTCTTTCTCATTTGGATGGGTAAATACATTAGGTTTGTGATGGTGTCACAGATTTTACTTAGGATCTGTGTTGGATATTCTTTCAACACCAGGATATTAAAGTTAGCAAGTCCTCTTAGAAAACTATAGTTTGTGGTTGAAAGTATGAGCAGTAGTTCTAAACTGCAGACATTGAAAGGATTAAGGATGTTGTTTTTGCAGTTCAATAATTATTTCATTGTATGTCATAGATTATCTTCCTTAAATTATTTTCTTAGTTCTGTGAAACCATGATTTCCATAAATAAAGATTTCCTAATAATTCTTCCTCCTCCATGTTTGCATTATAAAACAATGCAGTAAGAGGTGATTAAACCTGGGGCTATTTTTTTGCTTGTATTTATTATACAAAGTGTTAAACATGGTTGATATGCGTGGCGTATAGCCTTATCAAAATGTGAGCAATGCCAGAGTGTATTGTTTAGACTTGTCAAAACATTAATTTGGTCCAGTATTTAAAATCTTTTTGGGTAAAATCTGATTTTTAAATGGGCCAGCATAGCTGCTTCATAGTGTTTTCTAATTCATGGGAAAGCTATTCCTTTCTCCTTCATTCTGTCTTCAAAGTTACTCTGGGTCTTTTCTTTTGCCGGAGAAAATATTTGTAAAGGAATAAATGCCATCTATTCAGAACAATATGCAAAACTGATCATCAACGGAAGAATTACTGAGGAGTGCAAAATAAACAAGGGAACCAGACAGGGCTGCCCACTGTCACCACTGATATTTATCTTGGTGATGGAAGTCTTGAACAATCAGATAAGAAAGGATCAGCTTGTTAAAGGCATCACTCTGGGAAACAAAACATATAAAATTAAAGCTTTTGTGGACGACTTACTTGTTATGACTGAAAACCCTAAAGAAAGTCTGAAAAGAGTGCTGGAATTGATTAAAGAATTTGGAGAAGTGACAGGTTTTAAGCTGAATATAACAAAAACAAAAATACTTGTTAAAAATGTAACCACAGAAGAAAAGGACGATTTAGAAAAAATATTGGGCCTGAAAATCTCCTCAAAAGCAAAATACCTGGGTATTTGGATCACCCCCAAGAACATAAACTTATTTCAGGATAATTACACCAAAACTTGGTTAGAGATTAGAAAAAACTTTGTAACCTGGAGTAAACTAAAATTAACATTTCTGGGTAGGATTTCCATTATAAAGATGAATGTGCTTCCAAAATTAATCTTTTTATTTCAAATGATTCCAATACTGGGCGAAGCAGGTTGTCTCAAGATATGGCAAAGAGAAATTTCCAAATTCCTGTGGGAAGGGAAGAAACCTAGGATTAAACACCTGATCTTAATAGACATAAAAGAGAGAGGAGGCTTTTCCCTCCCGACCTAAAACTTTACTACGAGGCAGCCTGTTTCACCTGGCTAAAAGATTGGTGCACGTTGCAGGATTCGGACCTCTTGGACCTGGAAGGTTTCGACAACCGTTGGGGATGGCACACCTACCTAATATATGGAAAAGCGAAAATTCATAAAAACTTTACCAACCATATAATAAGAAAGTCACTCTTTGCTGTATGGGAAAAATATAAAGACCCGATGGAGCCTAAAGTCCTGTGGTGGACTTCTCCAGTAGAAGCCATAGCAGTAAAATGGAAAAATACTCAGGAAAGCTGGCCAACATATAAAATACTTCTAAAAAATGATGATAACCAAATAAAATTTTAAAACTTTGAGGAAATAAGAGACCACATTTCAGACTGGTTCCAATACCATCAGTTATTTGAAAAATTTAAATCTGACAAACAAAAGGGGTTCTCAACAGAAATTTCCCGATTCGAATCTGATCTTGTAAATTCTAAAAGAAAAACTCTTTCCAAAACTTACCGACTCCTCCTTGACTGGACAGTCAAGGAGGAGGAGGTAACAGTGGCAGAGGTAACAGTGGCAATGGTGAGGTGGTCCCAGGATTTTGGCCACTCAATAACCATGGCCCAATGGGAAAATTTATGGAAGATCAATTGGAAATTCACAAATTGTTACACAATTAGAGAGAACTTTCAAAAAATGCAACATCGATGGTATCTAACACCATGGAAGCTTTCAAAAATGTATAAAAATATATGAAGTAATTGTTGGAGATGCGGAGACTCAGGAACATTCTTCCATATGTGGTGGATATGTAGGAAAATATAGGTATTCTGGGAGAGTATATATGCAGAACTGCAAAAAATGCTAAAGATCTCTTTCAATAAAAAACCAGATGAAAAGCACTAGAGTATCTTGAGGATTTAAAATCCCAGGAAATAAAAAGGACCACAATGTGGGTGCCAGGCAAGTACCTCTAGCGAGGGCATTCCATAACCAGGGCATGACCACCGAAAGGGTATCATATTAGATGCTGTAAGAAAATAACACTGTGAAATCTAAAAATACTGACAGGGTGAAGATTTAGGCCGTGTTCCTATGAATAGAGATAATGGAGGAAGCACTAGACTCCCAAGAAGCAGCACAGGACATTGGCCTTCCTTGCCAACCTCTTATTCAGTCCAATCCTAAACATGTTTATTCAGAAGTAGCACTGAACTCAGTGAGATTTACTCTCTAGTAAGTGTGTGGAAGATTACTCAATACATAGGTTAGAAGGAACCTGTTAGTTACACTTTTCTTCCTGATTGGAAGCTGCAATGCCTAGCTTAAGAGAGACCACAGACACTCACATGAATTGGGGGGGGGGGGGGCTGAATACAGACTTTAGCAGGGATAGTCAATGTGTTGCTGCCCTCTAGCTCCTATAGACCCTGATGACTGGCCATGCTGGCTGGGGGTGATGGGAGCTCAGCAACTTCTGGAGGGCACCATATTGGCTACCACTGCTTTAAGGTATTAGATAGGGGGCTATTTTCATTGTATTATTGACAGGGGTGTAAGAAGAGGGGTAGTACTTCTGGTGAGAGATAAGTTGTGCTCCTTCTGGGGGAGTTAGTCCATCTTGGTCCCCACCCTGCACTCAGCTCTCACCTGTGGCTCCTAGAATAAGGTTACCAGACACCCCTGTTTCCCGGGGACAGTCCCCAGTTCTAAACATCAGTCCCCATACAAAATCCTTATCCTAGAAGCTGTCAACATGCTACAGCAGCCACACTCTGGGAGTGGCTTCGACTGGCCAGCTAAACTGAGTGAGGCTAGCTGATGGGTCTCAAACCCTTGGTGAGTTTAAGGACCCTCCAGGTGAAGACAGGCTGAAGCAGATTGAGTGGATGAAACCAAGAAATGGTCAAGAAGGTGGTTTCTGCATGTGCTGTAGAGGGAAGCGAGGGACAGATGGGGCTCATCAGCCTGGGAAAATAGTAGCCTAACCTCTGCTGCCTTGCAGTTTATCATCAGGAGAAGAAAAGGCTAAGGAGTCAACCCTACACAAATCCAGCCCCTAATGTGGCTGGATGGCACCTTGTACGCCTCCTTCCAGCAACTCCTGCAGCCAAACTGGTGCCAAATGTATTGCTCTGCTTTCCTTTGGACCACATCAGCAAGGCTGAGAGGGGAACCATGTCATCTGGGCAGCCCAGGATCTCCATCCACACACTGCCCAGGCTTGTGCCCTGGGGAGGTCACTTCACCCTTGGAGGTGCACTCCATTGTCTCTCAAGATAGATGGATGCTAACCACCATTATTGACATACGTTGTATCCACATAACTGCAAATGGCCAGTGGAGCTGGTTTAAATGAGGTGCAAATCTTTAAATAAGGGGCATGGGGCTGGTTAGAAAATAATTATTTACTACATTATTACATCACATGGCCTTCTTGTCAGAGTTGCCGTTTCTGCTTCTGTTGGCCTTTCCCCCTGCTCATTCCTTTTCAAATTCAGTTTCAATTCCAATTCCAGAACACTAATAATTTAAAGTGAATTAACACGTTAAATGAGTCTTTACCTTGGAGGCTGGTTGTGGGTGGGACTGATATTGGCAACCTTATTGTCAAGTCAGGATCCTAGAAATGGTTACGGTACTTGGAAGTTTCAGTGTTATAGTGAATAGGATACTATGCTCTTCGTGGTAGGAAGTTGTCTTGCCTTGGGCATTGTATTCTGAACATACCAAAGTGTCTGCCAATGTTTGCTTGATCAAATCCATTCCAGAAGAATATTTGCCCTTCAGAATTATTTTTATCATGTGTCTGGCAGGAGCAATTTAACAGCATCAGACGGACATCTGATACTAACTCTCCTTTTGTTTTCACTCTGGAATTTTAACACATTTCTCTCTCCAGGAAGTGCTCTTATAATGGCTGACCTGTGCAACAAATAGATTAAAAGGTCTCAAGGAGATGCTGCGCTGCTCATCCAGGAGGGCAGAGCAACTCCTGCAAGACCTGCATGAATCCCTGCAATTCCCTCCAAGTGTATGCAGAGAAGAGCTGCCACTAGTCCAGCAAGCAATTCAAAGCACGCTGTGACAAAGGGCTGTGTTCCCACCCTAATTCCATTTGGCATAAACTTCTATGTGTTGCTCTCATATGCCTTCAGCTTGACTGAAGACTGGGTGTACATCCATTCAAGGAGTCTGTTCAACCTTGCAGTCTCCACATCAAGACAAAAATGCAGTGGTTCTTTATGATGATGCAGTCTTCATAGCGCACTGTGAGGAAGCTGAACAGAGATCCACCAACCGTTTTACCCAAGTCTGCTGGGAGTTTGACTTTTGTCTACCTGGGCTCCACCATAACCAGCAATCTCTCATCGACGCTGAGCTGGACAAGCATATTGGTAAGACAGCTACGGCAATGGCTCCCCTCTCCAAGAGTACAGGAGAATGTGGTGCTAATGACTGAGAGCAATATGAAGGTCTACCAGGCTTGCATGTTGTGCACGCTGCTTTACGGAAGTGAGTCACGGACAGTGGCGGAGGAAGGGGGGGCGGTGTGCCCAGGTGCCAGCCTGTGGGGTGGCATTGCTGCGGGCGGGCGCCTACCCAATTGGGACGACGGCTCACACAGGCGGGCACCTCCCCCTTGGGACACTTGCTCGGGCGGGTGCCGCCCCATTGGGATGCTTGCTCGGGTGGGTGCCACCCCATTGGGACAATGCTCGTATGGGCAGGCACCTCCCCCTTGGGACGCCCCCATGTGCAACGTGCCACGCCCCTGCCGCCCTGGGTACCAAAGCCCCTTCCTCCGCGACTGGTCACAGGCAACTTACAGAAACGATGCCTCAATGCCTTCCACATGTGCTGCATCAGGAAGATTTTGGGCATCACATGGCAGGACAGAGTCTGAAACACAGATGTGCTCTCCCAAGCCCACATTCCAAACAAGTTCACAATGATGTCTCGGCAACCTTTACAATGGCTTGGTCATGTCCACAGAATGGAAGATGGCAGCATCGTCTATGGGGAGCTGTCTTCAGGCACCAGGCTTGTTGGCAGACCAACTCTGCATTACAAAGATGTCTGCAAACGTGCCGTGGAGCCAGGCTGCATTAACCGTGCCACGTGGAATCCCTTGCAGATGACCGCAGCACCTCGAGACAGGCAGGTTGTGTATCCACAGCAGTGATTGGAGGAGGAATGACCCCTAGGAGCACAGAAACGCATAGCACATCTGCATCAGTACAACTGGATGCCTTCATCTGCCTCAGCTGCAAGGAAACATGTCAGTCTCTGCAGCCACAGCAGATGCCGTAACTCTCCTATGCTTGACTTCACCCCAAAGGTGCACGCTTCTTGCCTCCTGAGAAAGGATGCCACCAACAAACAGCTTACACCTAGACTGTGAAGAAACGCTAATGTTAAGCTTCGTGAAAATGCCCAATATGCCTCCCCTTAAAGACAGATTGCCTCGCACGCCCTTAGTGTCTCTTGTAAGCAAATCCCTTTAATCATGCTTTTAAGTTCAAACTGAAAAAGCCTTTTTTTGTTGTTCTTCTCAAAATAAACAAGGTGAGAGAAAGATGTTGATGTTGCATCCAATGTGAAAGGATTGAAAAAAATCTTGATGTTCAAGTCCTTACCTGGTTCAGGGAGAAAGTTCCATTAGCTAACACACTCTTTCTGTGCCCATCATAGTTCTAAAGCAGGCTTCCTCAACCTCAGCCCTCCAGATGCTTTGAGACTACAATTCCCATCATCCCCGACCACTGGTCCTGCTAGCTAGGGATCATGGGGGTTGTAGGCCAAAAACAACTGGAGGACCGAGGTTCAGGAAGCCTGTTCTACAGAGTATGAAGCATTACACGACTGCATTGACTCTGAAATGCATCACTGAACTTTGGAAGCACATCGTCATACTGCTAGAATGTGTACGTTAAGTGAGCCCTTCCAGTGAAGGGCAAAAGGAAGCAGGCCACAGCACCCGTATTAGCTGATTTTTTAAACAGTGATCAGAAAATAGGAGCCAACTCCTAGGGGCTGAGGTCCCTTCGGTCCCCCCAATAAAATATTTGAGGGGCTGCCCTCCCCCAGTTGATAGGCATTGCCATTCAAAAGGTGTGCATGCACTTCAACTTGTGATTATGTGGGGCAGGGCTTACCTCAGCCCCCCCCCCCATATTTTATTCACCCCGGACACCAGAAACACTGTAAGTTGCAGGGAAATGGCCTACAGCTGTACCCAATTAAGGTGGGGGAAGATGATGGCACAGTAAAATCAAAAGGCCCAGGTGGCTTCAGTGGCTACGGATGCCAGGTGGTTTGCCAACTGATGGCCCTTCCAGAATGCAGAAGCAGCTAAGATGCTGGTGGGTACCACAGGCTAGGCACATGTTGCACCAGTTCTTAAGACCTACACTGGTTGCCTGTGTTTGTATAAGCACAATTCCAGGTGCTTCAGGTATTTGGGGCCCCATACAACTTGGCCACTAAATACCTGGAGGATCCTCCTCCTTTATAGGCCTGCCCATGTGTTGAGATCTGCATGGGAGGCCCTGCTGACAGTTGTGTCTCCCTGTGATGTTCACAGGTTGGTCGTGCACGAACAGGACCTTTTCTGTGGTGACCCCCCCCCAAATTGAGGTATGTCTGGCCTTACCGTTGTAAACATTTCAGCATTAGTTCAAGATGTACCTTTTTGAATAGCTTTGAAGAGAGAAGATGAGATCAAAATACTCCTCCCATTGGAGTGGCGTTACTATTTCTGCTCATTAATTTGGTTGAATTTATGGTCTCGTCATGTCTACTTGTACTGAGTTGCATGTATCCCACCCTGGGACATGGTGAAGGATTGGGCTATAAATGCATACAAACAGAATTAGCAAAATACTGGGAGTAGGGATAGATGGGGTGGATTTTCTTTCAGTCCTTCCTTCCCAGCAGGGAGAAATGTGTGGAGAACATAGAAGCAACAAAGGAAAACAAGCACAATAACCAACAGTCATCCTACCTTGAAAGAGCAAGCGGCCAGCAGCAAATGGAGCTCAAGAAATAAATAAAAGTTTTATTGATTGATTGAGGTTTATCCTCACACTACTGGATAGGAGATGTGAGCTTATCTGTCTATATTAGTGAATGCCCACTGAGAAATAGCTTTACTGTCCACATATTAAGACTATCACCCTGGTCAGCACAACTATTCTTGTGGCAACACTTTTCAGGTGTGATGCTGAAGGAATTAAAAGGTAGAAAACGGCAGGTGGTGATTACAACTGCCATTAAAAGCAAAAGTTTATATAATTCTTACTTTCAGTGATGATGTGAGCCAGTTCCCTGCTGCTGATTGTATAGCAGTGTGTGTCATTTATTCGCTCCATTTCCAGTTTCTTTTTTGTTAAACTGCTCAGGGCACCCGGCCATTTGCAGCAACAACTGTATTGTTAATGTTTTGTTAAAGTTCCCAGAAGCTTATAATTATGAACGCCAAGCAATTGCAATTACTGTTATAATCCAAGCTCTGCTCCAAGGCATGTGCTACAGCTAATAAAGAGGCAGAGTTCGCTCCAGCTTTTCTAATGAGCTCGTCAGTTTGCCATCACGCTGGACCCAAATAATTGAGCAGGGACCATCCCCGATTCAAGACAGGAAAAGAAAGAGAGTTTTGGAGCAGATGTTCTAGTACAGTGGCAAGTAAAGCAAAATGGCTTAAGGAAACCTTCCATGTTCTTTGACTGTGGAGACCAATTGTTATTAGAAGCATTTTTCAAACAAGACTAATAACTTCTCTACTTAGCAAGCTATCACGGTAGGATGCAGATTACCCGGTAAGTTATAGTATAGGGCTTTGCAGCCTGAGGGATTCCAGGTTGAGACCAAGACAATGTTCCAGTCTGGTCTTACACATCTTTATTTAGAAGTAAGTCCCACTGAGTTCAGTGGGGCTTATTTCCAAGTAAGTGTACATAGGGCTTCAGCTTTAGTGACATGAACAGTATTTACTGAGAGATGGGACTGTTGACAACAATACCAGTGGAACAGACATAAAATGGTGCATTTGTGAGCAGGGATTTAACCAGTCAAAAGCAAAGGAATGGGACAGCAAGAGGCAGCATTGCTCAACATTACAAAAACAAATGACAGTATCGGAGTCAATAGGATAACATTAGGCTATGGTGACCGGCCTATTTTTGTCCCTTATTACGGACTTCATGTTAACTTTTGTGGATTTTTTCTCTTTTCTGAGAGTTAGGCAATGGACCGTTCCATCCCACTTAACTTTCTTTCCCAGCAGTATTATATGGTAGAGGCAGCGGAAGCAGCAGGAGGCTCAGGAGACTGAATGGCGAGGGTAGCACTTGGCCGCAGGGTGCTCATTTCCCTTGCTCCCACTGCCTTTGCTGGGCAAGAAAGCAACCAACCCACAGCCAGGTGCCTGAGATGGAAGCAGCCTGTCTCAGGGAACTGGATCAAGGGCATATTGTTCTCCAACATTGTGGAATGGCCAGTCAGTGGCATGAGAATATCCACATTCTTTTTGTAATAGGCCACAGCCACTCAAAGTGCATCCATGGTGTCATGGACAGTAGTGGAAAACCTTTAAAAATAGCTGGAGGGGAAGGTCAGCTGTGTGACAACCTATAAATTCAAAATAAACCTTTGTTTGGGAATCAAGACAGTACTAAGGGCACCAGGGAGATCCCAAAAGTTCGTAAAAATGAATGTTTGAGAACTTTGAGATTAACAAAATTTATAAAAGGTTCAGCTATGGAATCTATAAAGTGAGTTTCCAGATTCTGTTAAAGAATAATCCAATGTTACTTATTCTAATTCTGCTTTTTTTAAAAAAAAAAAAAATCCTCCATACTACTTATTCCTGACAAGTAGTCAATCTAGTACATCTAGTGATTTTACAGTGAGCTCTAAACTAGCAGCAGAACCAAGAACCAAGTGAAAAACAAGTACATCCAGATGTCTCAAAAAGGTGAGCTGTCACTACCATTTGCTAAATAGGAAAGACTGCCAAATACTATGTAGAACTCACATATGCAGTAACTGGGATATAGTGAAAATATTACTGAACTGCTTCATGGGAGTCCTACAAACTGGAACTTCTACATTATCAACAACTGGCAAAACAAGACAACCACAAACTTTAAAACGTTGGTTTAGTCATAGCACCATCTAGTGGAATAAAAGTTATCACTGGGAGTATCTCATAATATACTGTAATACTGTATAAAAACAATTCTGCTCTTACAGAAATGAAATTACCATAGTAATAAACCTAAAACCAGCATGTAAATAAGTTGCAGATAACATGAGTGATGCTCATGTTCTCCATGATTTAAATACTGGTTTTGAGTTAATTTTGTTTCTCAGATAGAGTTACAAGACAGCCTGACATGCATCTAAACAGAAATAAGTTCCATTGACTTCCATTGGGTTTACGCCCAGGTAAATGGGTATAGGATGTATAGAATGTAACCTATGTCTCATTTAACTGTATAAATGACTTATTTCCCCCCTTGCTTTCCCTCTCTCTCCAAGGTTTAACAACTGGAATATTTAACAAATTCAAAGTGTGAACTCCCTGTGCTGACTTAATAGGTAAAGGTACCCCTGACCATTAGGTCCAGTTGCAGACGACTCTGGGGTTGCACGCTCATCTCACTCTATAGGCCGAGGGAGCCAACGTTTGTCCGCAGACAGCTTCCGGGTCATGTGGCCAGCATGACTAAGCTGCTTCTAGCGAACCAGAGCAGCACACAGAAACGCCGTTTACCTTCCCGCCAGAGCGGTACCTATTTATCTACTTGCACTTTGACATGCTTTCGAACTGCTAGGTGGGCAGGAGCTGGGACTGAACAATGGGAGCTCACCCTGTCGCGAGGATTTGAACTGCCAACCTTCTGATCGGCAAGCTCTAGGCTCTGGGGTTTAGCCCACAGCACCACCCGCGTCCCTGACTTAATAAATCAAGTCAAAAATTGAAGTGCTGTAAGATGTGGCACTGAGTGACTCTTTCCTTAGTTTAACTCAAACCCTATGTACATGTTTGTGCTAAACATGACTAAGAAAAAGTATTATCTTTTATAAGCATCAACAGTGAAACACATTTTGGTTTTTCTAGGTGCAGTAAAGAAAGATGCTTTATTTCCAGGGGGGAAATGCATTTGTCAGATAACTGGCCAAAACATTATCTTCATAAATTAAAGACTCCTAACAGGTAAGAATTAATTTTAGACATGAATGCCTGTGTCCACAATGAAAGTAATGACTGAACCTGAAAATTAATTTCACATCTGTCTAAAGAATTCAGTCACTTTACTCTATTACACAAAGTTCCCTGTGTGTTATTCCAGGAATACTGATACCAACATCTTTGTCATGTCTATCAACATTGAGTAAGAATTCCACCCTGAAACACATTCAGGATATTACAATTGAAAGGGTATGCAAGATTCAGAATAGACAAGATGTGCCACTGTTCTCATTGTTACAGTCCCCCAAACTACTTGCTTTTTGTTCTGGTGCACATGGTATGCCTTTTGATGACATCAGTGGATTTCCTTTTGAGAATTCTTGCTCTAAAGACAACTGGGTATAGTTGCTGAAGGAAGTATATCTAACATTGGGGGCAGGACAGAAAGCACAGCCCTACTCCCCAATATTGCCCCATATGTGAGTAATACATGTATAGGGCCTCAAGGTTGACGACAGCATGTCCACAAAAAGATGATTTAGATCAGGTGTGGAGAACCTTTCGTCCTCCAGATGTTATTTATCTACAACTCCCATTACCCCTGTCCATTGGACATGCTTACTAGGGCTGAAGGGAGCTGTAGATCAGCAACCTCTTGCGGGGGGGCAAAGGTTCCCTGTTCATGATTTAGATAAAACCCTTCCTTCTAGAGAAGAATCCTCATAGTATAAAGTAATGTCATCATTGCCTGTTGATAAAGGAACTGTTTCCAAAATCAGTTTGCAGCTGCCCTTTAATGAAGAATTATTTATTTTGTTACAATTCCCAGAGGGACAGCTGTGTTAGGCTGGCGCACCAAAACCAATAAAGAGTCTTGTGGCAGCACAAGGACTAACAAATTCATTATAGGATCAGCTTTCATGGACCAGAATCCACTTAAGCAGATACATGAAGTGCAAGAGCGGGGAATCTGCTGCTGATCTGCAATTCCCATCTTGCCCAATCACAGGGCATGTTGGTTGGGGCTGATGGGAGTTGCAGCCCACTGGTTCCCCACCCCTGCTGAAGTGCAATCCCCAATTGGCGTGGATGTGTACATACATTTTGGGGGGGGGGGGGGTTTGACAAGAGTTAGTCCAAGAGAAATGCAAAAGGACAGTGGTAATAACGTAAAAGCAAAATAAGTATTGTAACAAGCATAAACACCCCATCCTTGGTAGGTGCCACCAGACTCTTTGTTATTTTCATTATCGTGCAATTTAAACACTGTGGTGATGTATGACAGAAACAGGCTGAGAATCTTAACAAGATTAAGCAACAGTGCTGTGGATAGCAACTCAATATAATGTACAAGAACAGATTTAGTTCCAAAGCAAGGCAACTGCTTTAACATAACATGAAGAAACACAAGAGTAGCAGGTCTACAGGACACAACCTTTGCCTGCATACGATTTTTTACATTCGTATGTTACAAAGTAACATACAGTCAAGACATGTTTGCATTTCCATCACAGTATAATTTTGATTCTTCAAATGTCTTCACAAGTTGCAATTCTCTCTAGACATCTTGGTTTAGAGATCCTTTTGCTTGCTCCTGTGGCCTTTGCTTCTGGCATATACTATCACATTTTGCGAAGATCCAATTTTGTAGATAGTTTAGGCAAAGCCTCATCCTACTCAAAGCAAAACAAAATACAGACTAAGTGTGTAACTCAAGTGTATATATAAAAAATTCACAAAAACAACAGTTCCTTGGTTTTGCAGGCGTCTCCATTTTTCTGTTTCTGCTCACCTTTTATTCACAGATGTCCATGTCCACTTAAGTTCCTGCAGTGATGCGGCTATCGAACAGCACGAGCCATAGGAAACATTTGCCTCCATCTTCATTCCAGATGGAGCAGTTTTTCTAGCAACTTACCTCTAACTCTGTTGCATCAGAGTAACTATTTTGTTGTACCAAAAGCACTGCAAGGCACTACTACACAAAGTCAAAGTTATGGTTCTATTGCAATATTTACACTGAGATTCATGTTGCAAAAATAGATAATAAAAATTCAGGTAGCCAAACATAAACCCATTTCTCCTTCTGTCTTGGATGATTCCATGACTGCCAAAGAATTATTTGGAAGAGTATTGGCCTCTGCTGCCAATTCCATTTGATTATTTGCACAATACGGTTTCTTAAGTTTTTATTAAAAACCACATATGGAACTTCTTACTTCTGCACCTATATCTGACCTGCATAGATAAGCTCATCCTCAAGCTTAGATGAAACCCCAACAAACTGATGAATACATTCTTTGGTCATAATACAGTTTACAACATTATCCTGACCTCCCTATACTAAATGATAGCTTGTGAATTCAATACAAAATAGTGAGGGGGCGGGGAGAGAACATAACTGCCGCCACCCTGGGCAAATCATTTATCATCATTCTGACAAAAAAAGCACAGAAAATTGTAATAGCAATTTCTATTAATTATGGAAACGGCAGCCACTTTACAATACTTAATTAGGAGTTTTAACTAGATGTCACAAAATAAGTGGCTAGTTTTTCAAATTTCACAATCCTCTTTGTCAGACAGGCTGTTAAACAAAACAAGGCGTCATGGAGAGAAGAGATCTGTTGCTGGTAGAGGGCATGGTAGAAGCCCTATCACCAGTAAAGGACAAGCCCCTTGCAGATTGATTAGGTTAGTTTATGCCAAGTACAGATGGTTCAGGTTGCACCAAAGAGCATTGGGACAAAGAATCAATGGCCATCCCCCCCTTTGAAAATACCTGAGTAGTGATTCAAAACCAAATCAGAGACAGGTTCAAGTGCTGGCTTTGCAAATTCCAAAGTAAGCGTGGTCACTGATTCTTTGTTCAAATCATTTGCACATGGCATAAACAGACCTAATCATTCGGCAAACGTTTTCCTGAATCACTGTGCTAAGGCAATCATATACGGCACATGCGACTTCCACTGCGCTCTTACTAGCAACACCTTTTCTTCTTCTCTCCCTGTCCTCTTCCTTTTTGCGTGTGCATTCCATATTCATCCCGATAAAGAGTGAAACAAGAAGGTTAGTTCACTACTCTGAGGTCCTACTAACAGTATTATGATGCTGGGGTTGTCTGGATTTTCTCTCATGGTCCAATAGGGTTGACTGTAATTATAATTAATTATGGATACTGAAGAGGTAATATGGAGTTTCCCTATACTTGTATTAAGCAAGTCTTTCCAGATGTAATTCCATGCCCTTAAGGTAGTCAAAGTGGGAAAACGTATATCAGAATTACAAATAGTAAGATTGGGGGGGGGGGGGAGAGAGATATAAATTGGCACAAATGGCAATAGACAATGAATACTTCCTAAGTGCCACCACACTAGGGAATGATGGTTGGGAATCACAGCCAATTATTGCTCCAAATGACCTCTTCTAGACAATGGAACTAGTCTGCGGCAGAAACTCAGCCCTCAAATGACTCACAACCCTCAAATGGCTTACTCTGGAATAGCACATACCATTCAATGACCAGCTGAAGTAAGCAATTTGTTGACTGCAAGAGAGAATCAATGCAAATGCAAATATCCAATGCTGAAAAACATGTATATGCATACTTTGTGTGGTCTCATTTCCCGTCTACCCAATACACTTGCACATACAATTTGTTAACATCTGAAAAACTGTTTCACTTGTTTTTGCTTGGGTTCCTTATAATGACTAGTTACATACATGTGCCTCTCTGAATAATGCCTTGAAGACAGAGCAGTAAGCAGATACCTGGTCCACAGCATTTTTCATTATACCATCTTACAAGTTTCCCTCAAAGAAATCAAAACGTACAGTTTCATTACCAATGAGTGTATACATTGAAAATCTTCATGACGTTAAAAGGGAACAGTTTCTTTCATCTGTTATTAGACAGTCCTATCGTTGCAGAGATTAGTCAGAGGAACATATCTATCAACCTGTGTCATCTATATATGTAAAATGAAGTTCAAAGCTACCTAGGAACAGGAAGCCCATATCCACTCGTATTCATCCAAGTGTACAATTTGTAAGACACTATATGATGGTCAAGCAGCAACAAACCCATTCTTTCTGACAAAACCAACACTGACAATTACTAGCATCTTCCCAACTATCCCAAAACCTGATAGAACCGCAGGACTTTCTTCAGGTCTGCCAAGAATAAATCAGCTCCTGCATCAGATAGATCATTGACATCAGGCAAGAACAGGTTCGCTTTATCAGATGTAATCAAGTTATGCGACAGAAAGTGTACACCAATTTCATTACAAAAGGCTACCATTTTCTTGTTAACATGCTTTTGAGCTTTTGCCATCTGTTCAGGATTTTGGTCCATCTTGCAAGCACGTCTTGGCAACAGTGAAGACCAAACTATAGTAGCATTTGGGAATGCTCTTTTAAGAATGCCCAAGTCATTTTTCATGGATATAATGAGAGACAAGTTATCATTGGGAAGTAGATCATCTTCTCCAATATGAATTATTATAAGGGATGGAGCAGAACGGAGATGATAAATTTCATGCAGAAGAGGCATGAGCTGTTCCCACTTCATTGCCTGTATCCCATGCCAATACACATATGCCCTTGAAACAGAGATGCCCAACTGCAATCCATGTGGTAGACTTTTAGCTCTCTTCTTTGATGCCAAGATCACAGAATTGCCACATATCCAGATTTCCTTTGGGGGAGGTTGCTGTCCTCCAGCACCTAAAAGTAAAATGCCACATTAGTTCAACTCCTTTAAATTGACCCCTGCACTAGCTTACTGTTCCTCCATCCTGAAAGTTCTAGTACTAAAAGGTTAAAGGCTGAAATTTAAAATCTATAAAAATGTTAATATGCTAGAAAATTTGATCAGCATTCTCTCAAGACCAAAATCAAGAGACCAAGCTAGCTGCACTTTTCAGAAGACAGAAGTCCACTAATATGCAGCAGAATTAAAACATTCGCAGAAACCTGTTAAGACAACTGACTGAGGAAAACCCACTAAGAGGATCAAGGATGGGGCAGGGTGAACAGTGCAGCTGAGCTCAGCACACGAGGAAACACACAAAAAAGGATATCCCCCTCCTTCAGCTGTAAGCACTGGTTTTCAGGAACAAGTGACAGGACTATCACTGCCACGGGTCATGAAAAGAGCTGGCTGCAGAACCAGTCTCAGCACCACTATTCCTTCCACTATGAGCAGCAGCCCAGATGATACGCAGGCAGGGAAGACAACAGGAGCTGAGTGATCCTGACATCTGCACTCACCCACTTATCAACCTGAGGCTATAGTGTACCTAGCTGTAGCAAATGTAGCTCAATTTGACCTGAATTGAAGAAGGTGCAATAAATTGTTTTTTCTCCAATTTCTCTCCTTTCCAAGAAAGGCCATTAAGCTGCTTTCACAGGAATAAGTATTCTGGGGCAATTTCCCCCATGAGGAAAGGCAACAGCAGAAACCAGCAAGTAGAGGCAATTTGGCATGCCTCATCTTCTTGCCACCCCAGAATTTTAGCATGGCCAAAACATGGTAATCTTATGCTGCAATTCTTAGCATACATGGTAAGGAGTAATGGCCACTGGGCATATGGAACTGACTTTGGAGTTAACATGCTTACTTTTGTGTTGTTAAACTACATTTTACATATATAAATGGCAGAGATAGGAGAAAGAGATAGTGCATCTGTACAGTATTCTGTTTGCCCAGTGAACTCTGTGAAGTTTTAACAGATCTTGCCACTGCTGTTTTCACAAACATATCTGTATGAACCAAAATTCAGGCAAACAGAAAAGATGCACCTCTCTCTTTATTTTTTTAAAGAGTCAAACCCTGCACTCAAACCTGCCTCTCCTCCATCAGCAAACAAATACTGCAGGTACTGACAACTGCAGGTGATCTACTGCATTTTTCCGTACGATTAATACAAAGAGTTTTATTAGGTAAGAGGGGAACCAGCAAGATTAGTCTACTTACCTCTGTGATGAGACTAGTGTCATTTAGAATGAAGGAGGAAGATATACGGTAATCAACCAGAGCAGTAAGAGTAGGAAGATAGCAAAATTCAGTGAGTGGTGAAAATAGTCAAGAGCATGGAGAAGGCCATTTGAATGGCAGGTGGTGCTAAGAACCTGGCTTGAGAGTTTTTTTAAAGTATCAAAACTGCAGTGACATAATGCAGTAGATTCTTTTTGGCTCCGTTAGCTTCAAAATCCGCACACAGAGAAAAATAAGGGGCACAAGTCGCAATCATTATGCTTTGACATCTGTGGAATGTGAATTATACCTACCACCTGTAACTCAGTTCCATAGATGTTTTGAACAAAAGCAGCAGAGAGGAAAAAGAACACTTCCAAAAAGAGCATCTGACTGTAATTAGCTGGTTTCTTTTTATTAGATGGATTAATACTTAAGATAAATATAAACAATATATGGCAACAAACAAGGTTTTAAAAACCCACAAAACAAAACTACATCTTAACAAAGTCACACATAACTTGAAAAACTAGGGTAGAAAAAATTATCTGAACCTTGTTTTGTGTCAAGAACACAGAATCATACCGCTGGAAGAGAAGATGAACAAGTATAATACTCTACTATGAAGCTGGTCACCCACCCCCCAGCTTCCCACAGATTATTAGCCCATGCAATCCAGAGCAGAGTGCCCTACCAGTAACTAAGTGGAACTCAGAAATGTGCATGACGTACAAATAGATCCAGGTGTTTAAGCAAAGGAGATGAGACATATGTTGGGCTTAAAAGTGGATTTGATAACTAAAAGTCACTGCTTCCAGTCTAATGTTGCCACAGTCACACCTTCACCAATTGTGGCATTAATAAGGGAGACCAAATCTAGCTCTCTGCTCCCAGTGCTATCATTGATTATTTGACCTGGGGTAGCTGAGGGAAGGAATTATGTGCATAGCACCTATGCATGCACACAGAACATTTCTGGAAACATATGTCTGCAGCAGGCTGTCTAGTTTTTTGCTGGATAAGCTATAGCAACACACATGAACCACATATGGAGATCCAAAATAAAAATATATACTTCAGAAATTTCTTGGAGCCAATGCGATTCTTTGGTGCCACAGAAATTCTGGGCACCAAATGCAGCATTCAAAATTTCTGTAGTTGAAAAACCTTTAATTTCCAGCTGAATTTATTAATGGCCAATTCGGAAAGGTGGCTGTCTTATGAGTGATGAGCCTCTCTTATGCTGGTCACAGTGACTGTTCCCATCTTTAAGGCATGCCCACAGTGTTATGAGCACTGCTCAGCAGTACAAAACTTTAGGCTGCCGTTTTTGCAAGACTTATCCAGCAAAATGGTGGGCATGTCTGCAGGGTGCTCCCTGTTCCTAGCAGAGCTGGTTTCAGGGTGAAAGGACTACTATCTTCTTGCTGTTGATATGCCCCCAGGCAGGTAGGCAATCTCCCCACTTTCTTTGGTCCAGCAACTTGATATCCAAGGGCACCTGCCTCTGCTACATGCTTACCCTCAGTCCTGGAGAAGTCTCTGGTGATGCATATCTGGATTTTGATGCCGTATGAATCCTGCTCCTGGTGCACTGTGCGACCTTGAGAGCATACTGTCCCAGTTGTTCCCAGGCAATATTTTATGTGAGCTACAATGTATTTTTCACTTGATAGTATTTGGACCACTACCCCTGGAAACATGTATACATTCACTCATCAAGTATTTCCACAAGTGTACTTGATCAAGGAATAATGGCTGGTATGGATTTGAGTCTGTGGTATGGATGGGTGGCGCTGTGGGTTAAGGCCTCAGCGCCTAGGGCTTGCCGATCGAAAGGTCGGCGGTTCGCATCCCCGCGGCGGGGTGCGCTCCCGCTGCTCGGTCCCAGCGCCTGCCAACCTAGCAGTTCGAAAGCACTCTTGGGTGCAAGTAGATAAATAGGGACCGCTTACTAGCAGGAAGGTAAACGGTGTTTCCGTGTGCGGCTCTGGCTCGCCAGAGCAGCGATGTCACGCTGGCCACGTGACCCGGAAGTGTCTTCGGACAGCACTGGCCCTCGGCCTCTTTGAGTGAGATGGGCGCACAACCCTAGAGTCTGTCAAGACTGGCCCGTACGGGCAGGGTTACCTTTACCTTATGGATTTGAGTCAGCAACCTCCTGAGTTTGTTCACGCTTGCTTGGAGACATCACTATTGCATTCTCTTGTTTGTTGCTACCACTTGATTCTATGCTTTTCTTCCATTGGGGTTTGCTAGAGGGGTAAAATGTTTTGCCTTCGAGCCAGTAATCACCTAAGTATGTTTGCTACCACTTTAGCAGACAGCACCAGAAGGGCCCCTTGAATGTGACTGCTGCCCAGTTGTCTGCACTTCGTACATGTTAGGGGCACAATGGCATGGCCAAAATGCCCCCAGCGTGGCTTACTGGCTCCCTTCATGTCTGCATTATACGCAGCATGTTCAGCATAGCACCAGATTGATGGACAGTGGCACTGTTTCCCTTTTTGTGTATTTTCCAAGTAGTGTGTTTCCCCACTCTCAGTCTGAGTATGCACTGGATATGACAGCCTTTTTTCTGGCAAAGCAGCAACATATTGTTGGTCTCAGTGTAAGGCAAACATATGATTGCTTTGTTCATACAGTATCTTTGGATCAGCTATAGGCAGAACCAAATGCTAGACAAAGAGAGGCCATAAGCACAAGACAATAAAGATCGTCTTCTTCTACAGTACTTACATCTATTGTTCGGAAGTATAAGGACCTTCTGATCATGCATTGTCTGACTTGCTGTATGACACAATAACGTATTTTATATACCATTGCATTTGTGCCCATATTCTTTTTCAACTCTTTATTTACTACTTTCTGGTTTCATAATGGGTATTCCATTGCCTTACATTGTTCCACTTGCCCACTTTAACGCAGTCACTAAAAATCTGCATTATTAATTCAGAAGTTTATGGTGTGGGGTGCACAATCAATTTATACCACAACATGTGTTTTCTGCATTTTCTAATATTCCACAATTAATTCTATCCTTTCTGGCCTTGTCAAAGGCCATGGGACACAGAGACAAAACTTTCTGTTTCCTGCTAAATAAAGAAAAATCTACCCTTGCTCTCAGTAAGTTGCAGCTATATATATAGTTGGCACAATTACCATAGTCATGCCACACTAGGCAGCTGTGGTTTGGAAGCTTTTCCATCCTCACTCACTTGCTGCCATTTTTTCCAAACAGGTGTGGGACAAGATACAGTGGCATGGAAATGGCAATCCCTGCAGGTTTGTTTCGGAGCATCTCGCTTGGAGTTGTGGCCCTACTATATTGGAGGGCGCCTTGTTTGACTTACCATTCACCTGTTGCACGGCAGTTATCACAGACGTGCGCATCTCATTGATAGCCTTCTTCTTCTTCCCCCCTCCTGCCAAGCGGGGAATAGGATTCAGGCCTCCCGGAGGGTCTACTGCCGGAGGAGCCACTCCGTCGCTGCCTCCCGGATTCAATTCCGGGGTGCCTCCCGCTGCCGCCATGGCTTCTGGTCCAAGCAAGCCACGCCGGCCAGCAATTAAAACCGCCTCCAAGGCTTTCATGAGGGACGGGTTCGGGGGACTGTCCTTAGGGTTGGGTCCCTTGGGAAGCTTGTTTTCTGGCGTCCCGGGGACGACGAGGCTGTCGTCACTGGACCTTTTGACTGGCTCCATGGCAGAAACAACGGGGAGATGGCAGGGAAGCTATGGGGTGCTCCAAAGGATCAAAATTTTATTGCAGGTATAAGGGAAACCCCAGGCCCTGGGGAAACCTATAAATATAGGGCGCTGCCTGTCTCTTGGGGCAGGTGCTTTGCAGGCTCAGCACTGAGGTGCTTCAGGTCCAGCACTGAGGTGGCGGCAGCGGCGGGAGCCGCACCTAGCAGCACAAGTGAGCGACCTTTTAGGGCGGGAGGCGAAATGTAGGGCCCTTCGAGGTGGAAGGCAGAGGCGGCGGTTACTCTGCAGCCGGAAGAAGCGCGAGAGCGGAGGGGTCCAGCCCAGGCGCCCTTCTCTACCCCCCTCGCCACCCTCCACGGGTCTCAGCTCCCGAGAGAGGGGCGGGGGTTTCTGAGGCGCCCCCCTCCCGCGAACTCCGCTAGGCCCCGGGCGCTTCCTCGCCGGAGAGAAGCGAAAACGGACCGTTGCCCTGGAAACGCTGCCCCCCCCCCGTCTCTCCCTCTCTCCGTCACCGCGCGAGCGCCGGACAAACGACGACAGCGGCGTGTGACCGCGAGCAGGGAACAGCCTGCCGTTTAACATCGAGCGGGAAAAGGACCCACGCAGCCGCCGTAGCCAATGACCCTTCTTCCGGACCGAGGAGGGAAGTGCGCGTGCGCACCTGGCGCGGCGCGGCTCGCTACTGTATCCTAGACTCGCAATGCGTAGAGAGTCGCCAGGAGGCCTCAGTTCGTGGTTCAGTTTAGCCCTCGCTCCCCTCTCCGTCTGGCGGAGGTGAGAGCTGTGCAGGACAGCAGATCACGCATGCGCAGTGTGGAGGGAGGAACGAAGATGGCCAAGCTATACCTAAAATCTGCATGTGTTTTTATATGCAACGAATGTGCCTGGGCTGATTTATATGTGTAGGTGCACATTTAAAAATAGTTACTGCGCTATAAACACAGTGGGCTGCCCATGTGTGCTTAACCCTAACCCTACTTCCCTGAATTCAATAGAACTTACATCTGAGTACAGTAGTAGACATGGTTAGGATTGTGCTGCTTAGCAGCATGAAAAGATTTACATAATTGCAAACATGACAAAAGTGGTCATCAGCGATAAATAAAACTCATCAGAAAGTGCCCAATCAAATGGAACGATTTCCACATAAATTATAATGGGATCTAAAAAATACAAGATACAAAAAGTTAATAGCTGTGACAGTTATTAAACAAGACCCTGGGGCCAAGAGTCTGTTCAGCAGCCGCAGCTTTTGTGGCTGGAGTGCAATCTAGTTACCGTAATTCATGGACGCTGCAATTGTAGCACCTTCTTGGCTTGTCTTAAATGTTCAAGTTGACTTGAGGCTGGCAAATTATAAGCAAAAGTTGTTTTGTGGGGAATGGGGACAATGCTACCTAACGGTGCAAGTAGCCACCACTGAAACACTTGTCTTCGAAAGGATTTCTTTTCTATTGATGAAAGTGAGTTGGAACGAAATGGCATAGAATACTGAGGAAAAAACATTTTGCCTATGCTCTTCATCAAACTACAGGTGGCAATCTTATGCTCACTTGCTTAGGAGGAAGTCTTATGAAATCAATGAAGCTCTCAGTGAGCAGCTCTCAGTAAGACCCCACTGTTATAATACATGAATTGGCTATTATTTAATGAAGATATCCCAGCATGTGTTCTTATACCCACAAAGTCCCTTTGGACAAGATGCATTTCTCTCCCACTGCTTAACAAGCTATGGATTCATTTCCACGTTCATGTAAATGTTATGTGTTAATTTTATCTCTGCCTTAAATTCTAAGCAGGTATTATTACTCATTTTATGATCCAGGGGCTCAGATTTTTTTTTTTTGGATTTTATTACCGGTAATTTGTTGATAGCTTGTGATGCTGCTCCTTCTGAACAGCCATACTGGACTGGAGGGCGGAGAATTGCAATGTGGACATTTAACATAAATAAAAGTCTCCATCTTACTGGAGAATACAGGGTCAATACATAACTATATTCTGAGAGTTCTTATATGTGTTGTGGAGTATTTAGTTCAAAGGCTGTATGGCTTATTCCTACCAGGGGAAAGCGTGTGAAATTTGAATTGAAAACTGGAATAAAGTGTTATTTTAATCCTAGCCTGAGATCTTGGGGCAATCTCCCCCGCCCCACTTCCTTTCTGCTGGCCTTATATTGAATAGCAGAAGAACAAATGCAAAGCCCAGATGGTCCTTCTAACCAACAGCACATGCACACTCAGTGTCGTCCCCCCCCCCCCTTTGTATGTTAAACAAGAATGCATTTATTTAAGATATCAAGAATACATTTATTTAAGAAAACATAACATGAAAACAAACTTCATAAAATTTTCCAATGTGCTTTTAGCAGTAAGGTAAAAGGTAAAGGTAAAGGCATTAATCCCATATTAAACATGAATGAGCAGAGATCTTTATTTGTGAAAGTTTTAAGTTAATGTTTATCATCAGTTGTTTTTTTTTAAAAAAAATAGGGTTTTAGCCTTCCACAGCATCCATGAGAAAGTTTTGTCAACAAGTGTGTGAAATCTGGTAAATGCAATGCCAATTAAGAAATCGATTTATTTGGAAATAAATGGGAGATAATATGTTGAGAAAGTAGCTGACATTATTTACTTTGCTGCCAGCAACAATATGTTTCTAACAACCATTTATTACTCTACCTAATTGGTTACATTATCTCAAAACAGATCATTTCAAACAATTATCTTGTTTCAGCTGGGTTCGGAAACATTGAATCTTCATGCAGCACTAAGGTTATCTTCCCTCAATGCGAGTGTAACATTAATGTATGGTGCGTTGATTGGGATAGCAGTTGGTATATTCAAACAAAAAACCAGAGGACATTTTTCTTCTAGGAAAAATCAGTTCCTAAAATCAGAATAAAAGCTAGTACTAAATATTTTAAATAGGCCAAAATGCAAACATTATCTTGTTCTAAGTTGAAAGTTCTGCAGCAGTCTACATGTCATAAAGCTTAAGCTGTTCTTTGATGTCAGTTTCAGACATCTCCCCAAATGTTTCTGTTTTTTCCTTTAAGAGGGTGAAGATGGCAGTCAGTTGTTCTCTTTGGACCCTGCCAAGAAGAGAAGAACAATAACAGAAAGAGAAAATAGAAAAACCATTGCTTCATAAACTTATAATGCCTCTGAGCAGGATTAATGGAGGCTGTCACAAGTCTTCTGCAGTGTCTCTGCAGTGTCTCTGCGGTATGAGTACGATAGCCCTGGGATATTCCCCATCCAGAATTAAAAGCAGGAATGGAGAACCTGTGGCCCTCCAGGTGTTGGACTCATCAGCCCTAGCCCGCTAACAACATCTGGATGGTACCATATTTCCCATCCCAGACCTAAAGTCTGCTTTATGGTAGGACATTTGAATGAAACCCTTCCCTAACATTCAGAATGGAAAATAGCATGCACCTCTGGTTGTGGGGGACCTTGGTTTCTAAACCCCACTTTGAGTGTGTTCGTTTATTAAAAGGAAATTGTCTTTTCAGATACAAGAGCCTATTTCCCTGAATCCCACCAGTTCCAAAAACATGTTTATCTTTTAGTCTCAGAAATCATGGAAGCTAAGACCAGTAAGGTGCTATGTTACGTATGAAGGTGTTTACGTAAATAGATAGCTTCTTCAAGCAGGCACAACAGAGCAGTTGCTTACAGCAGGATTTCAGTTTAATGTAATTTAGAGGGAAGTGATGGGATGTCTAAAAGCATCTGTAAAGGTAAAGGACCCCTGACCATTAGGTCCAGTCGTGACCGACTTTGGGGTTGCGGCACTCATCTCGCTTTATTGGCCGAGGGAGCTGGCATACAGCTTCTGGGTCATGTGGCCAGCATGACTAAGCCACTTCTGGCGAACCAGAGCAGCGCACGGAAACGCCGTTTACCTTTTCGCTGGAGCGGTATCTATTTATCTACTTGCACTTTGACGTGCTTTCGAACTGCTAGGTTGGCAGGAGCAGGGACCGAGCAACGGGAGCTCACCCTGTCGCGGGGTTTCGAACCGCCAACCTTCTGATTGGCAAGTCCTAGGCTCTGTGGTTTAACCCACAGCGCCACCCGCGTCCCATCTGTCCCAAAAACATCTGTAACTTCAGGTTATTTCTCCCATCCCTTAGATGATGGACACGCTCTGTGACTTGTGACATTTTTATATGTTCAACTTGAACTTTACTTTGTAGAAACAAGCATCTCTGAAGTGTGTCACCCTTAAAAATAACTATGGTTCCAAAACATACTTTTCTGATGATCTCCATCACCTTGATGAATGGATCTAGCAATTAGGGACGACAGGGAATTAATCATTTGCTATTCAGGAGTCAGTGAGCTTGCCATGAGGAGTTGAGCAGGGGTCCCAAAGGGATATGTGTGGTACAGAAGCAAGTTCAGTTTAAATGAACCTTCAGGGGTAAGAGGACATCATGTCTGCACAAACTAATGCTTAAGCACTGATTGCATATTTTATTTCAGAAAATCATAGATGTCTAGCAGCAGGGGTGAGGTTTTTAATTTGGAACTCTCATTCTAAACATATTTTAGCAAAGGGGAGGGAATACTAACAATAAGTCGTGCCCATTTGAAATCCCAGTTCAGTCATCTTTCCCACCCTCCCATATAAAGAGAGAAACTAGTTCTGTCCCCCCTCCCCCCCATTATGGAACAAGTCAATCTTAAGGCACATCTGAATGGATAAAGCTACAGACTTCTTTGGAATGTTTCAAAGTCCATTGTGATATGAACTTCTATGGGCAAGAACCTTAAAAAATTCATGGGTTACACATGGCAACTGTACTGGTGTAAGAACATGCACATTCTTGAATCTGCAGTTCAGTTGAATGTCGGTTTCTTGATGTGGCAAAAGAAGAAATATTGGTAAATGCAGAAAGACTGGATTTGGAACTAAGAGGAACTTCTACAATTAATAGCAATGAATTAGATTATTATTTTTTAAAAGACCTCTGGCTTAAAAATGGATTTTCCATGGTTATGTTTCAAAAGAAATGTAATTTTTCTTGTTATTTTTCTTCTTCACCAAAAAGAGGAGGTAGAACAGGACTGTATGTGTTGTATCCAATGCTGCGAGTGCAGAGTTATACCCGTGCAATGGGACTTACGCTTCCTCTCCTTGCACGCCTTCAAAATTTATTATGAGGTATTCTGCAATCCTCTGGAGCAAATTTTCCAGCTGTACGGGGGGGGGGGGGGGGCTTGAGGAAAGGAAGTATTGATTTGGAGGTCGAAGTATTCTGTGCTAGTGGAAGAGCAGCCTAGGCTTCAAGCAGAAGCCTGTGGACCAGCCTATACAAAATCCTCAGCCATGTGGTTTTTCCCTTGACATTTTCTTCTACAGAATGAGCGGCAGAAATTGCAAAAGCAGAGAAAAAGATGTGTGCAGGTGGATTGCAGTGTGCCATGAGACAAAAGTAGCTTGGGGAGGAAGGGGTTTTAGTGTGGGAAAACAGAAACACATATCTCCTGTCATGCTCAACTTCAACATATTGGGGGGGGGGGTTTAAAAAAATCACATGAAAACATAATGTGACTGAGCATCACATAGCTTGGCCCATAGCCATTACTGTCTGAGAGAAATGGTTATCATTTTTTAAATCAGTTTAGTAACTGTCCCTGCTGAGGAGAATACACGGTGGTGGAACACTCTGTTCACAGCAACCCATTGCAGAGATTTCATTATACTTGTGACTTGGGTTTAAAAGTTCATTGCCCTGATCATTCAGAAGACTTCTCTCTTATAACCAAGGCTCCAGTACTGATTCATGGTGACAGACACTATTATACATTCCTGATTAACTACCATGGGTGTAGTCAGGACTTTTGTTTGGGGAGGGGCAGCAAAAGTTGTTGGGCTTTTTTTTTTTTTTAGGAAATAAAAATTGTTGAACTTTTATTGGGAAATCACAGGTAAAAATACCCTGTACTGTAAATAGGACATTGCGGGGGGCAGGCTTTTGCTGGGAGGGCAGAACCTCAGGTAACTGAGCACTTTCAATGCTTTACAATAATATTTGTGTACGCCCATGGGTACAGGAGATGGAGAGGAAAGGGGGAGGAAATGAAGCGACAGGCAGCCTTTCATGTGAACAACTCCAAATCCTTACCTACTTTGGAGTGAGGCATCACTTCTTTCCAATTTTGGACTGCTCTTTTGTGCAAGCATGGTAGATCACAAAAGGTGTATGTGCACATATAAACAAATATCCATGGATCTCAGGTTTCCTGGCTTGGAGCAACACACACACACACAAACACACACACACACACACACACACACACACACACACGGCTGCTGTTTTGTGAAAATCTGGTAGACTGAGGAAAAATAATAAGAAAGCTGTGTGCTTACAGGTAAACAAATACCAGTGTGCATGCCCACAGGGACCTCAGGGAAGACCAGCCGACCCATGAAGTGGCGTGAAGTAGCTGCCTCAGGCAGCAGAAGCCCCCGAGGCAGCTGCCTCATGGACGCCTCCTGCCCCTCCCCCACCTCTGCCAGAGGAGCGGTGCCAGTATAGCTGCTGATCTCCTGTTGGTTTCCTGCAAGATCTTGTGAGATCTCATCAAAGTCTTGCAAGATGTCAAGGAGAGCAAAAGTTCTCATGAGGTCTGGGTGAGATCTTGCAAGTTCTTTCAGGGAATTGGCACCATTGCCAGCACTGCTTCTCCACAAGAGGCGGAGGTGACACAGCTGGTGGTGCAGCTGCAGTGCCACCAGTAGGTGGCACAGCGGTGGTGAACATCCCACTGGTGGTGGTGTGGTAGAGCAGGGTGGCACTTCCTGTTTTGCCTCAAGTGGAAAAATGGGACGTACCACCCCTGACCACAGGATTCCAGAACTTACAGCTGTCAGTTTTGAGGGAAGGCAGGCAAGAACCCACAGTCCAGGTGGGGCTCACTAGCTCGGGGAGGAGGTGTGTGATTCCTCAGCTAGAGTAGGCTAAGGACAGCTGAGGGTCACATGCATCATCAAGCCCAGAAGGTATAAAAGGAAAGCAGTCCTGTCCTGGCCAGGCCGGCGTCCTTGCTGGGAATAGCTCTCCTGACAGATGATTTGGACTCAGGTAATTGAATGCTACTAACAGTGGAAGACAGGAGTGCCTTGTGTGCTCTGGTCCATGGGATCACGAAGAGTCAGACACGACTAAACAACAATTGAATACTTTCAATGCTTTTCAATAATATTTGTGGATCTGGGGGGGGGGGCAGTTGCTGCCTCCTGGTAATGCCCTTGTTGGCTACTGTCATTAGAAAGAATAAGACAGGAACAATCTACATCTCTTGTATTGCAGCCTCAGGATCTGGTCTTCATATTTTGTGTGCTACTCAATGCTACTTACAATCAGAGAAGATCTATTGAAATCTGTTTGTTATGGTTTATTTAGATGCTGCTTTTTGGCCCAAAAGCTTAAGTCTATGGATTTCAGTGGGTTTGCTCTGAGGAGGACTTAACTGAATAGCATCCTTTGTGTGCTGATTCAGCATTTTTACACCCGGATGCAGAAGATTTAGCATCTACCAGCCACTGCTGCTCCACTAGAATGCCAGCTTGGTGTCCAGATTTTTGGAATACAAATAACATTCTATAACTAAGTGATCCTTCCTCCTTTCCTCAGCCCCAAATAATTTTTATTGGGACCTTGGAGTGGAGGAAAAGGACTTACACTCTCTCTGCCTCTTGCTGCACTCCCAGTCATGATTGCCCCCACCCTTGCTGCAGCTGTGTGTGGTGGTGGTGGGAGAAAAGAAGCAGATAAAAAGGTAGTACTCTTTGGAAAGAGAAGGGTTAAAATGGTAGTCTTGAGTAGGAATAAGGAAGCTGCCTTATAGGAAGTGAAGCCATTGGTCTA
The DNA here is from genome assembly GCF_965153285.1 of Podarcis tiliguerta. Taxonomy (NCBI): domain Eukaryota; kingdom Metazoa; phylum Chordata; class Lepidosauria; order Squamata; family Lacertidae; genus Podarcis; species Podarcis tiliguerta. Next base: position 87,018,801 of record NC_139535.1, on the reverse strand, counting down.
TCCAGTAGCTGATGCCATCAGGTGGGTCCCTGCAGCTTACCCAGAAGAAGAGGCAATGGGGAGGTCAGCACTGTGCAAACACACTGACGTGAGCACTGTATTGACTCACTGGTGCATTTGTGCAGAATCAACCTCCCTCCAGCCTTGCCTTGCCCTTCCTTCTCTCTCTTGGTAAGCAGCAGCAACAACTCACCTGCACAGAGATCAGGTAAGGACTTCTGCCTACCACTAAAGCCATCTAACTCAATATTGTCCACCCTGACTAGCAGCTCTTTCCAGGATTTCCAGTTGATGCTTTCCCAGCCTTATCTGAAGATGCCAGAGGATGAACCTAGAACCTCTTGCATGCAAAACATGTGCTCTTCCACTGAGCTACCATTCTTCCCACAAGAACCTAGGGAGATTCCTAAAGGGAGAAATCATAGCGAAAGAAATGACCAAAGCACCACTTCATCAGACCACACCCAGCCTATATAGACCAGAGTAGCTGTGCAATGGGAACAGATGTTCCAGAAACATTTGGCCTCACCACTATTTGCCACTATTTTTCCTTTCGGACTTTATTTGTGTTTATTTTTAAGATGTTGTGTTAGTTAATCTAAATTGCTTCATGCAAAGTTGTATGGATTGGTCTTTTTATTGATCATTGACACTAGGGTTATCTGTAATTGAGGGAAGGTCTTGTCTCCTCCATCTTTCTGGTTCAACCCTATGTTCACTGAGCAAAGATGCCGTCCAGATGCAGCTTTATTCTCTATTTCCAACTTTGTTTGGCTCGGTGCTGTCTCAACTTCCCCTCAACCACCTTTCAGCTGGCCAGAGGACGACCCATCCACATGCGCCCATGTTCAGCCCACTGTTACACTGCTTACCTATGTGAAATGCGAATGGACCCAGACAGCACATGAGATGCAAAAGCATGAAAGGAGGTTTTTGAGGGCAGCAGGGTGGTGGTGGGGAGAGATGCCTGTCCTGGCTACTTTTAGCCCAACATAAACCGATAGTTTGAATTTGCTCTTTTAGAATACTTACTTCTCATACCATTCCTTCAAAGATGATACTGTCTTCTAGTTGTTAATCTTGGGCAGTAATTATGGTATTGTTTCCCAAGGAGGATATAACTAATGCTCTTTGAAGTATTCCTCCCACCCCACCCCCCAGGGTAATATTTGAACCAAACCAAGTAGTTCGAGGGTGGAAAGGCATGGACACCATGCACATTAACAAACACAATGACCATTCATATAAACTATTTAAAGGTTTATTGGACTGAATAATGGCAATATACATTTTAAGCCACTAGAAATTACAGTCCTATGTATATAAGATCCACCTTCACATTTAGAAAAAAAAATGTAAAAAATACCCAGACAGCCAGTTTTGTCACTATTGAGGAGATAGCTTTGCTCGCTGCCACTAGTAATATTCCTTGTACAATAGACGTATTGCTGTATACTGAGACATTATATTGTATATAAGGCATTCTTTGCATAGTTAATGCTGTTTGGAACACTGCATCTGTCAATGTGAGTTGGAGGCAGAATGGTTGCTAACAGTTTTTTCAAAGCCGAGTGTCCTTATACGTATTTGTATATATAAATAGGATTCAATTGCAAACTGTATTGCTAGTGAAAACATACAGAAGCAGAAGCTTAGACTTAAAAAAAAGAAAAGAAAAGCCAAACTTCCCACTGTTTCCTAAATAAGCCCTTGAAAAAGTTATGCTGGGGGGGTGGGGGAACATCTGCCCCAAACCTAGGTGCCCCAAAGAATGATTGACTAAACAATTTCAAGTATTGTCTGCATAAGTTATCATTTTTAAAAGCAGCTTGGGTTTGATATATTATTAAGCATCAAATCAGTCTGCCCTCAAAACATGAAGAAAAAACAGGAGTATTGGGAGGAAATTCCAGCCTAAAATGGCAATTCTACAAAACAGGAAGTGACATCAGTATTGTCCTGAAATACTACCTTTGTGGAGGAAAAGACTTATAAAACCAGTAATTGATGGTTTCTAGCCACTAAGGCCCATCAGATGTTATTTTCTGTATGGGTTAATGATCTGATAAATCTTTCAGGGAAGCGAAGAACAGAGAAGTTCAAAAAAGATGTAACAGTGTGGTGTCAGGGAGAAAAGAAAACAAGGATCTTTGAGGTTACTCGGGAAGTTTATAATTAATATTTCAAGAGTTGCCTTACATTTCATGGATTACGTTTTCTAACTCTGCTATTAGGGACAGGAAGCAACCACTAAGTAAACGGAAGCATTGGCTATCGAGCATTAATGATGCTCAGACCTCAGGATGAAAATCAGTCATGAACTATTACACTAAGGCGGCACTCCTGTATATCCATTTTGCTGGGAGTAAGCCCCATTGAACTCAGTGGGACTTACTTCTGAGTACACAGGCCTAGGAGTGTATTCTTATCTCTCAGGATTCATTCTACCTAAGATGGAGGACTGCTTCGTCTTCAAAAGGCTATGAAGCAAGATAGGCTACACTAAAGTCTACATCCTTCCACCATCCACAAACCTTCACAATGCTTTATATCTCAATGCATTGTCTTCAAGGATATAAAGGAAGCTTTTGGTCCCAGGTGGAGGGGTGGAAAGGGACCAAATAGTTTGATATTGTATCTCTGGACTGGCTGATGCAATGGGTTACCTTTGTCCATGCTATCTAAACGGAATATCTTGGGTTTTTCTTTTGGATACAGCAGATATGGAGTGGTTGTCACAACAAAGTGCATTCATGAGTTTTACTTTGACATCCAAGAACAGCACCCTCAAAATGTAACTTCCGTAACTTTCTCTAGCCCACATAATTCTTGGGATCAAGCCACACAGATCCTTTACAGTCTCGATATTACAAAGATTTATTCTGAGGAACTCAGCTTCATTCAGCCAAAGAGAAAGTCCCATATTTTGAGGGGTTATTTATTTTTCGGTTATGTATGCGTATCAGGTTGGTTTGGGGTTTGTTTGTTTCTCAAGCCTTTAAAGATGCCAAAGGGAAAGCCTTAGGAAGAGTTTAGGGATAACTTCATATAGTCTTCAGTTCTGCAAGGGAAACAAGAAGAAAAATAAAGAGGATACATTTCAGTCATGTCGCCTTCTGTGGGTTGCTTTCTTACTACTACTTTCTGAGATAAGTGGAGGAAAAGAAACAAGTTTAGGGAGGGAGTTTGAAGGAAAGTTTCTGAACCACCCAGGCACACACACACAGTGATTAGCAGAAGGGGTGCCTCAACGTTTAAGGCATTTGCTTCATCATTTGCAGCAAGGTAGTCTATGCCCAAGAAAGTGAGCACTGTACCTAGAAACCTCTTATTTTGCGCCAGGCATATTCCAAGTTCTAGCCCTGCAAACTGAAAACATGCAAGGATCCATGTAAAACCAAATTAGTATGTCTCAGTGTCCCACCTCAAACATTTCCCCCTTTGGATATCCCAAGACAAGTGGGTCACTTGACCAAATAGCATGTTTCATAATATAGGTCTACGAACAGATTCAGGCAGGCCATACATCACTGATGCCGGCACTTCTCACACATTATAGATTTGAGTTAGCCTTTCCACAGTTGACAGAAGCAGTTTTTACTGACCCAGCAAACTGGAGCTTGCAACAGAGGGAATTACTGCAGTGCATAGCTTTAACCAATCTCATTTCTGCTGGCAACCCTTTCCTAAAAATATCCACATCCCAGCATCATTTCCTTATTCCCCCCCCCCCCGCAACCGCATACAGTTTTCATAAAAATCAAAGACTGACTCGGTTCATAAATATTTTGAGAGCACGTGCTTGCTAAGGTTTGCTGTTGAGGCAATATGGGTGCTGATAACCATTTATCATAGACAGCAGTGGACAAGATGTATACTCACCCATGTCTTATATATCAGACAAAATGAGTTTACACCCAATTGTCCAGTATAAAAAGATACAGGCTGTAATCTTCTTTATGCTGGAAATAATACCTTAATAATTTACAAAGGGCAGCATAGTTCAGTCACACTCAGTTCTTTATTGTTCCCCTTTTATAGATTGAATAAAAGAAAAACAAAGTGTATGAATCCAATATCATTTATACCGATGTTGACTTACTGAAGTTAATGAGGCTAAAGCAATGGAAATGATCGTGAAATAGCTCCACTAGGTTGCAGTCAACATGATTAAAGAACTGATGTGCCTGCCCTTAAACCACTTTTACCTCATTTGGGTCAAAGGAGCTTAATGGCTTAGGAGACAGGCAGACAGCATTTGAATGCCATTACACTCTTCAGAAATGGTCCTTTTCCCAAAGTAGCTTTGGGATCAACAGACTTAATGGCCTCGGTGTGTTATGTCAAGTATTTTTGAGCTGTTGGATCACACAACAGTTCTCTTGATGCCATATACATTTATATAAGGCATTTTATTTTGTTTATTTTCTTTTGTTGGAAGCCGCCCAGAGTGGCTGGGGAAACCTAGCCAGATGGGCGGGGTATAAATAATAAATTATTGTTGTTGTTGTTGTTGTTATTGTTGCTGTTGTTGTTGTTGTTGTTATTTGTCATTTCAACTGAAAAAGTTCATCAGCATCAGTTGGGTTGGCAATATACCGTATTTTTCGCTCTATAAGACGCACCAGACCACAAGACGCACCTAGTTTTTGGAGGAGAAAAACAAGAAAAAAAATATTCTGAATCTCAGAAGCCAGAACAGCAAGAGGGATCACTGCGCAGTGAAAGCAGCAATCCTTCTTGCTGTTCTGGCTTCTGTGACAGCTGTGCAGCCTGCATTCGCCCCATAAGACGCACACACATTTCCCCTTACTTTTTAGGAGGGAAAAAGTGAGTCTTATAGAGCAAAAAATACGGTAAGCAGCATCATGCAACAGAGAGTTCCACATGCTTTCCGATTCCAGCTTTGTGGATAGTCACTGACTTTGGTGTTTTAGGGAAACAAAATGACATTCAGTTGTTCTATGAAATTCTTGATGCATCTTCTCCATGCATAGGGAAAGGAGGGTACCTACATACCACACTTTTAGGGAATGCAGAAAACAATCTTATTTTGACCACAATCACCCCAAAATGCTCATTTCTGGACAATTCACTAACAGCCCAATCTACCCATTCAAGCCAATATACTTAGATTTTACTACAAACATCAGGAACTGCATTAGCTAATGTGTCGCTATGCAAGCAATTCATCTGATGTAATGTTAGCTAACTTTGCATGGCATAGATCCAAAATACTGTACAAGTAGGGAGAGGAATATGAGATCATAGTCCCTTGATGGCTCCCAGTTCTCCCATTCAGTATTTTTCTGCAGCTTCCTAATCCATTCATCCCCTTCCCTATCGCTTGTTGACACAGCAAAACACTCTTAAGTTAGCAGATGGGGAATGACATCAACTGCCTGGAAAAGGATCAGTGCAACACAGAAGATATGAGAAGGAAATTTTGTGAAGGATTGCCAGGTGGGGCACAGATAAAGAACAAAATGACCTGGGGAGAACTAGAAGCTGAGCAGAAATGGAAAATTTCAGAAGTTCAAAGCAGCATTCCCACTGCCCCTCTGTTTTCTCTATGCCTTCCTAACATATTCAGAAAGAAGAGAAATTTTGGCCCACTAGCTAAAAAACACCATGAGTTGTATTCCAATTAAATTATACTCAGAGGAGATCCATTGAAATTGAAGCACCTACATTAATTTCAGTGTGTTTACTCTCATGATTTCCCTTTATATGAATGGTTTTATTTGAAAATTTGAATGCAGGCTAATTATAGTTTCTAGAGAAATAGCTGTGCTGACTGCAGTAAGCCCCCGCCGCCTTGGGTCTCAAGATTCCTGCTTCTTCTTCCCCACCCGTGAGTGCTCTTACAGTGCTGCAAAAGATGAAAAGCAAAAAAAGGAACAGAAACTTACCAGCCTCTCTTATCCCAAAGAAGCACCATGCTGGACAGGAAAGCAAAGCTGCTGATCAAGGAGTGGGAGGAGAAGGACAAGGCAAGCAGCGAAAGGGCAAATGACGACAGGAAGAGAAGGTATTTACCATCCCAAGGCTACACACACAAGGAATCAGCAAGCAGATATCACAGGAGGAGCAAGCAGAGGGGGGAAGCATGCACTGGGGAGCAGGATTGGCAGAGGCCAAAAAGGCACCTGCGCCAATGTATTCCCTACCCCTCGGAAGGCCTAGCTGTGTTTGTGGAAGGGGGAGCTGGCAAAAGCGCCTTAGCTGCTTTGATTGATTCTCTGCAATCGCTTCTTTCTTTTGGCATATTCGGAGGAGCTGTCTTATGATGACGTGTTTGTGCAGTCTGCAGTGTTGCAACAGTGATGCTTTGTGACTAGAAAGACAAACTTGTATGTTGCCTTTAAAAACAGGACACAAGCAGACCCCAAATGGGATATTCTTGCCCTACCCTGTGGGATTTCACCAAGAAGTTGTGGTGCACTAACATTTAGATCCAAAGTTGAGAGTTCTTCCTGTTGCATGAATTGTGAGTTTCAGAGTGTTGTGCACAAATCTGCTGCAAGCTTTGGCCACTGTATCTTAAATGAAGGGCAGGTCAAGCAGGAGGGCTGCATCCCCTCCATTCTCCTCTTCTCCACTTGGAGTTAAACTAGGGCAAGCACACAGCTATTGGTGATAGTAAACACAGCCACCATGCATCTAGCTCCCCACTGCCCACTGCCGTAATGTCTAGTAGAACATATACTGGCTGCAATCTGCAATGCCAAAATCATATTCATTCTCCAAGCTGCATAACTGGGAGGTAGGAAAACATGAGATCATAATGTCATAGCACAAGGTACATTCTACTACACATTAGGGAAAGAGAAGTGGAGCTAGATACAGAGCTGCTTTTTCATTGGCAGCTGCACGTTTCCCAAGATGTCTAAGTCTGGCTGTCAGAAAACTGCTTTGGGGTTGTCTGTACCTGGAAACAACAGCTCCTGATGCTATCAAATGGTGGTTACATCAGAATGGCACTTTGTTGATATTTCCCAGGAGGGGTGACATTCAGAAAGCATCCTGACCTTTCTTGCTCTTTCAAAACTCACGGGACACTTGAATGTTGTCCTTTGCCTCTGGCTGACCCTAAAACTGTGTCAAGAATGTGCACACAGACATTCCCCTCAAAATGGAAATTTCACAGGGCATTCACAGTCCTTCTTGTCCATAGGCTTAGGCTCATACGCTTAGTGCAAGGGGGCCCCACTCTCTGTTTCTCTCATCTATGGAATGACAAGAAGATATTGTGGGTTGTATCAGCCCAGATCCTGCCCAGAGCAGACCTGCTGAAATTAGTGGAACTTAGTAAGTCATGGTCATTAATTTCAACAAGTCTGCTCTGGTGACCAAGAAAACTAGTGTTTTTAGACCCTTGCTTAGCTACACTGAACAACTTATGTTGGTTTATACCTTGCTAACTGCCTAGGCTTCCTCAAAGAATGCTTGGAATTGTAGTATGAAGACACGGTGAGGAGAATTCATTGAAAGGTCCCCACCACATCTACCATCACCACCACCCTCAAGCTACAATGCCAAGGTTTCCCTGGGAAGAGGGACTGGTTGAGAAACCAGTTCCAATCTGGTGTGGATATGCCGCTATAATACAAAACAGGAGAAGGGGTTTTGCAGAGAGGCTTCCCAAGATCTGCAGAGGGCGCCCCAACACCAGGAATCTCACATTGTCTTCCTGGGGAAACAGTAAAAATGAAGTGTAATAACTAGAAGACTGGAAAGGACCGAATCCAGAATCATATCCTGCTTTGAATTGTTGCATCCTTCAGGATTAAATCCTAATATGACCAGAGATGCATAAAGTATAATTCACAAATCACTTACTGAGGCTGTTTCTAAAATGCATCCTTTAGACTTCCTGATAGGCAGGTGGGTGGAAGTGCATAAGAGGAGGAAAGGTAATGCTTTATACGTAAATACAGAATGTGGAACCCATTTGAAATCATGAGCATTTCCAGGCTGGTTTGTTCCCTTGACGCCAAAGGGACTACTAACGAAGTGGAAGTGCAAGTTTGCCACTTGAAGCGGCTTCTGGACTGCAGGTTTTGGCCACGACCCAGAACCTAGTCATCTACTGCAGGACATCTTCATAGATTTTCACTGGGGTATCTGCAACACTAAGAAGGCTGGCATCAAGGGCGCTTGCTGAAGCCCATGCCCCAGTAGGAGGCTTGCTTCCAATCCCCGGCTGCTGCCTCTTCTTGCTGCCTGTTCACCTGCCCTCTTGGAGTGAGCAAGGAGAAGGGGCAGCAACATCTTGCACTCATTCTCTTGGGCAGGGTTGCCTGTTGGGCCCCAAAGGAAAGATGGATTGTGGCAACAATGGCAAGGGATAAAGGGGTGGGTGCACTTAGGGAAGGGAGCCCACGGGGAGCATCTTGCCCCCAAGGGGTCCTTGGATTGGCACTGGACACTGCTGATCCTCAGCTACCAAGACAAGTTATGAAATGGAGCTAAGCCAAGAGGACAAAAAGTTTTGAGGAGCCAGGTAGGCAGAGCCTATGCAGTGCAGCCGGATTCCTTGCAGACCTTTATTGTTTGCTTCTTCCGTAATCCTACTATTTGGCTTGTCACTGCTCTTGACTGCTGCTAGATCCTATGTCATAGCTTGCCCTTCATCTTCGGTTCTTACTCTCTGTTCCTGGGGCTGTATCTTTCCCTGTTTGCGCTGCAATCTTGGAAGCTTTAACCTTGTCCTGATGTCCTGGCTGACTAAACCTTGGCATGATCATAATCCATAGTCTTCAAGCTTTGCTGTTCCTGCCTATTTCCTTGGCCTCTGACTTGAACAAGTTCCAAACACATCCCTTACGTGTGAAGTGTTGAATTTTCCATTTGTGCTTCAATGATTAAAGTTGTTTGCAAGCCAAAAGCTGACATGACCAGGGCGCTGCTTGAATTTTCTCCCTGTTGCCAGATTTTGAATTGGCCCAGATAGTTGCCCCTTGAACAGTGGTTTTATGTGGAGCAATTAGCAGTGGATAATGATTAGCTCCATGACATGAAAAGCTTCACTTGCTGATGTCAAGCCTACGTTAAAGGCAGAGAAGCAAGCCAGAGCTACTGTAGCTGAGCGGCTAGGTTCAAGTCTCATTTCTACCATAGACTCCAAAGGCAAACCATTCTCTCATCTCCACTCTGCATCTCAGGAATATTATTGATCTTCCTTACTGGGTTGTTTCAAGGATTGTTGAGATAATGCATGTTTCTGAACACTTGGGAAGTACTGTATGAATGCAAAACAATAATGATTTTCAGAAAAGCTTGTTCTTCAGTATGAGAATTTCTGGAGCTGTTGGGCAAATGGTCCCTTTAAGAACTGCCCTCTTATTTTCATGACTGCACAGCAAGCTAAGCCCCATATGTAGTTGTTGCGTAGTGTCTACATAAAGCAGCCGTCCCCAACATGGTGCCCTCCAGAGGTTCTGGACTATACTTCCTATGATCCCTGACCACTGGCTTTGCTGATTCAGGCTAATGGGAGTTGTAGTCCAAAACACTTAGAGGGAACCAAGTTGGGAAAGGCTGATTTAAGCCAAAATTGCAAGCATTAGATTGTAAACAACACAGCAAAACCGTGGCAAAGGATATTAGTGGACTGGGGTCAGTGTGTCCTATACTGAAAACCCAGGGCCCAATCCAGTAAGCACCATAAAACTCCACTGATGTCAATGGGAGAGATTTCAGCATGTGCATAGCTTTGGGGGGTGCTATGGTAGTTAAAGAGCACAAGTTCTGGACTAGAAAATGGCCTTAGGCAAACGACTGTATCTCAGCCCCTAACTGATATAGTCGCACCTCAGAAGTCAAACGGAATCCATTCTGGAAGTCTGTTTGACTTCCAAAATGTTCAGAAACCTGCAGCCAATCGGAAGCCGCGCAAACCGCGTCAGATGTTCGGGTTCCAAAGAACGTTCACAAACCGGAACACTGACTTCCGCGTTTGCGGCGTTCGGGAGCCAAAATGTTTGAGTTGCAAGGCGTTCCACTTCTGAGGTATGACTGTAATATAATTCTGCTGCATGCCTTTCATTTTGGGTGGACAGTTCCTTTGGGCAGAAAAGACGGCCATATTTCTACAATCAGAAACTCAACCTGAATGGAAAGAAGTTCTGTCCAGCCTACAGCAATTTGATGTAAATGTTCATTTTCCAATTTGGGAGGCAACTTTGCTGGACTCGGATGAAGTCAGAATGTGGATTCGGAGATCTGACAGAAGAATCCTACGTGGAACCCCTGCAGCCCGCTCTTGTTATTTTTAATTCTGGCTGTTGCTTAGGAGGAGCAACTTGCAGAATGGAAAATAAAGGCCAGTGAATGTCCCATTAGGGAAAAGCCGGTGTATCCTGTTCCACCATATTGATTTGTGGTGCTCATGGTAAATGAAATGGGGCACAGAGGGGAAGGAGACTAATTCATTAGTTATGAGGAGGGAGGGGGGAAGTGGGAGGTGCGGGGACGGGGGGGGGAACATGGTCAACTTTAGTTTCAGATCACATTAGCAGAGGTTATAGGTGGTACCACTAATTCTAAGAAGCATCGTCTCCTTACCAAAAAGATTTGTAAGAATGTTTGTGGCCGAGGACCTAAGGTGCTTGCTACAGGGATGTGAGGTCAGAGGTCAGCTCAATCCTGTAATATAAACGCAGCAAACCTGGGTCACATCAACATGGCAGCACTGTCAGGCAGTCCCTGACTGGGGTGAGGGTGAGGGGTAAGGCAGTTGTGTTTGCACGCAAGGGGTTTGGGGGGGGTGAAGACTGGGTGGCGGGTGGTATGGCTTCCCTCATCTGATTCAGTGCGTCTTCTTACCTGAGGGCAGCCCTGCCCCAACAAACCAGCTAGAAAGAAGGATTGTTTGAAGAAGCCTGAAATGAGAAATTGCTGATGCCACAGCCAGCACTCAGAGGTGGGGCGAGGACGGGGGAAGAAGAAAAGGAACAAAACCAGAGCTTGGGGAAAACAAAAAACACAGACACACAAAAATATGGCACATTGACAAGAAACAGAGAATCCGTTAGAAGAAATGCGACAATCTGCCAACGCCAATTAGTGCAGGAGGCTGGAGAGGGGTTTGCGAAGGGCTCTGCACAGAGGCAGCAAGCATCAAGGATCCCAGCCCAGGTGAATTCTGGAACGGAAATGCATGGCACAGGAGAAAATGCTGTCAGCCAGGAAGCAAACCACCGCTTGTAACACCGACATTGCAATCCAGGGAGAGGTGTCAGAGCACATGCTCAGCCCTTATGAAAAAGTGGTCCCGTAGAACGACTTGCCTTCCTGTTAAATGGAAGGTCGGAGGAACAGTCACCGAACCACCTCCATGACGGAGGCAAGAGAATCTCACCTGGTTGTTCTTACATCAGTCCTCTTGCATTTTTGGTTAAATTAGCACCTGCAGGGATGGGGAGATTATGGCCCTCCAGAGGTTGTCAGACCCACCAGCCCCAGACAGCAGGACCAGCGATGACTGGGGTTGGGAATCCAACAGGACTGGAAGGGTCATAGGGCTCTCCATCCTTGATCTACCCAATGAATGATTGTGGTCTATAAAGCAGACCTGCACATCATACAGGCTTTGGATCATATGTGGTATATGGGGTGGCCATGTGTCCTACTTCACAGAGGATGCTCCTCCGTTTGAAGGTGGCTGTCTGGTCCAAATCTGGTTTAAAGGTAAAGAACCAAAACAAGGGAGTGCAGTAACTTTGAAGTTGCCCATCCAGGGCTATCCCAGACTATGGTGAGAAGTATTGTATTTCTATTTAAATTATTTCTCTATCTATCTCTCCCCAGCAAAATTTCAGTCAGCAATGCAAGGTCAATAGAGCAATGGGATTACAAAGTCAGTAGAGCAATACATTGGCCACCTGGAGCCTCTTTTACCTGCTGATGCATCATTGAAAAGCTAGCTAAACAGTTGGATCTTTCATTTTTGTATTAATGGAAGAGGTAGAGAAAGCCTGGTGCGAATGAGAGCCTAACAGGTACTTGAATTATTACCAACAGAGGAAGGAAAGGACATTATGTTCCTACATGTAAGCACAGCAAGTTTGATTCCCTGGAAATGTGCAAGTCTACATTTTGCCTGTTAAAGATATGCATGAGGACAGAGGTGCCTCTGACTTGCACTTTCTGTATTTCTGCATGTCATGAATACAAAAATGCAAGCTGCTCTGAGCGCTGAGACTTACAGTGGAAGGGCAGGATATAAATAGTTCTAATAAATAAATAAATGAAAGACTGCTCCAAAACGGCTTAAATAATTTCTTCCAAAAAAAATATGTTTAGGACTGAGGCAGAAGATAAGCTTACAGCAAAGCTTGCATCAAAATGAGTTGGGACTTCTCAACGATGGATCGCAGCTATTGGAGACCACAAGTTTGATTCTTTTGTGGCTTGATTTTAACTTAACTGCCCAGATTGCATAAAGATCTTCTTTCCAAAGAAACTCATTTCTAACTACATCCAGTTAAAAGCATCAAACCGCACCAATGAATAGAGGCTTCTCTGAAGGACATTTGATATAGGAGGCCATTTCTAAGAGTAGGACAACTCCAGGGCCTTTCTGTACCCACAGCAATATGTATGAATGTAACAGGTAGCACTTCTATAGCACCCTTCTATAGCTAATGGGTACATTCAATGCTACTTCACTGAGGGCTGTAAAGAATTGTCTTCTTCCAGCGATATGCCTGATGAGCATGAAATGTTGCTGTTGTGTGAATGCCATCTCTTACCAAAAGAAGCTAGATATTTGTGCCTGGTGCACACATTTTGAAAGCTTTAAATTCATATTCAGTTCCCTTGAGCATTTGGCTTCCTGACCCAATTACTCACCTGGCAAACAATGCCGCAAGGCATCCTATGACCCCCTCAACAGTTCACATCTGTATTAGCCTGGTAATTAATTTATTTTGCTTGCTCATTTACACCACTCGGATCAGCTTTTGGGGACAGGATAGGTGCATGAACTACTAGACGATAATGCTCTCGTCTGTTATGAATTGATTAATAAAGGTAAAGGTAAAGGACCCCTGACAGTCCAGTCGCAGACGACTCTGGGGTTGTGGCGCTCCTCTCGCTTTACAGGCCAAGGGAGCTGGCGTTTGTCAGCAAACAGTTTTTCCGGGTCATGTGGCCAGCATGACTGAGCTGCTTCTGGCGAAACCAGAGCAGCGCACAGAAATGCCGTTTACTTTCCCGTCAGAGCGGTACCTATTTATCTACTTGCATTTTTGGTGTGCTTTCATATTGCTAGGTTGGCAGGAGCTGGGACCGAACAACGGGAGCTCACCCTGTTGCGGGGATTCGAACCGCCGACCTTCTGATCGGCAAGCCCAAGAGGCTCAGTAGTTTAGACCACAGCGCCACCCGCGTCCCTCTATGAATTGAATTGATACATAGGCCAAATATAGGCACCTTGCTGTGCTAACTACCATTGCATGAAAAGCTGTGCATGCTGAAATTCCTTCTGCTACACAGCTATTCTACATAAATGACTCCTGTCCTGTTGCATTTGGTCACCCTATGTGGTGGTCGCAATTTACAACCGAAGCAAGCAGAAGCACTTCTCCTGGAGTGACTTGTGTTCAGCTGGAATCAGCAGCTCCAATTAGCCTATATGCAGTGATTTCCTCACAAGTGGATTTCCACTGGAGAAAGCAGATCTGGACTGCTAAAGCTGCAACCCTATACACACTTACCCGGGATTAAGCTCAGCTGAAAACAATGAGATCTGCTTCTGAGTAAACATGTCTAGGATTGCAGGTTAACATCTTTACAAACATAAATTTCAGTTCCAGAACTGGCTTCCTTTCTCCATCTCAATGTTCTTTGCAGACCCTTGTGGAACCGTAAGAGAATTCTGAACTGAGCTCCAACTGAAGAAGCAGGGTGTCATTCTGCTATTTTAAATAATAGCAGTCTATAGTCACTGTTTTTATTGGAACTAAGTGTGACTGCAGAGCAAAGTAAGTGCTCAAAAATAATGAATTATTATCTGTATGTATGTTTGAGTATGTATATAAAGACAGATGCAGGATTTATGGAATTGCCAATTAAATATTTAGGCTTGCGAGCATGCGACCCATTCCTAGTCAGACTTCAGGTTTCCATTAGTAAGCTCGTTTTTACACAGCTCTGACCAAACAGACACAAAAAGGGAGGAAAAGGCAAAGCAAACTTTGCTGACCACATCATAAAGCAACAACACGAGAGGGAATCGCTAAGCCATTAGCACAAGAAGGAAAGCTTTGTATTTTTTTTTTATTTTTTTTTGCTATATTCCATTATTTTCTTACTTATCTTATTTAGGTTTAAACTGCCTTTAAATTTTTATTTTAACAAGAAAGGCAGTGTCACAAGAACTCTTTGGCACAGGTGTGAGGAACCCTTGCCCCCCCATGTTGTTGAACCACAACTCCCATCAGCCCCAGCAAGCATGGCCAATGGCCAGGGATGATGGGAGATGTAGTTCAGCAGCATCTGGAGGGCCAAAGGTTCTTCTCCACCACCTGCTTTGGCATGTAAAACATAATAACGATGCTGGTGATACCATCTCCCAACTGGACCTAGGCAGCTGTTCCTGTATAGCTGCAATCCTAAATGCACATACAAGAGAGTAAGCTCCACTATAGTCAGTGGAGCACACTTCTGAGTAAACGTGCTTAGGCTCATGCTGGACATCTTCCAGTGCTAGGGTTGGATGAAGTATTCAGCCAAGACCCTTTTTGGCACTTGATTTTATAATCTTCAGTACTGGGGGGAACTTACATTTTTTTGTGGGGATGGCGGTAGCTTATCATGCTAGATATGAGATGGCAGAAGGTATCAAGTGGTGGCAGACATGTAATGAGCAGTGGCAGCTCAGCCTTCCTGAATGGGAACTGCTATGTATTGAAATTCTCACCCTGGCCACCAGGGGTATTGTGTACATAGTTTTCACTCAGTTAATTTAGGCGGGAAACCCTGGGGTGTTGTTGTTACAATGTTGACAGCCGGCTGCCTATAAAAGCAGGCCGGCTGAGCTGTTCAGTTCAGTTCCAGCTTACTATAAAGAACCACTTGGAGAAATCTCTGTGTCGTCTGCTTTGTCAACCCACTACGTAATAGGAACGATGATATATTTTGATGCAGTACAGCCTTTGGCCTACAAATTCTATCAACCCCACTGATGCAGCTGCTGGTGGGAGTTGCCGAAACATCTGGAGGGCACCAGGTTGTGGAAGGCTGGTAAAGCACCATTCCCAGGGGTATTAGTGGAAATATGCATAGTTAATCCTACTGGCCATCTGCTCCCTGGTTGACAAGAGGTCTTAATACACAGAATGAGAAAGTAATGGAAGGCCAGAAATGGCGTCTATTTACATGATCCCTACCATACTGGGTGGCTAAACTAAAAGAACTAAAAAGAAAAGAAAACCTGTTTGGAAAGTGATTTAAACTGAACTTGTCTGAGCCTGAGGGTGCCCACAGTATATCTTGTTCCTCTGAGAAATGCTGGCTATTCATTGCTTGGACAACCTCAAGATCCCTCCTTGAAATAGGAGGCTAGAGCCATTCCTTGCCAGCAGAGCTGTTTCCAAGGAAGTGGGCGGCATCTCTCAAAATGGGAATACCACATAGCCATTAGCCGATCTTTAATTCCCAGGAAAGCAGCAGGTGCAAACAGACCCGAATGTCTTAGTCTGTTGAGCAGCAGCCAAATAATTCCGAGTTACAAATTGTAACCAGAAGAAGATGGGTTCCAATCCCTGGCTGATCTGCTGAATTTAAAAGGATGCTCAGCTTACCTTTGTTCTTCTTCAAGTTCTTCTTTGGTCATCATGGTTTTATACTGGTTTCCTCTCAGTTTTCCAGGACTATATTTAAAGGAGAACTGTTCATCTGCTACAGAAGAAAGAGAGAGAGAAAGTCAGAACAAAGAAAGAGCTAGGTCCACAATTTTATGCTGACATAGGAGGAAAGACTACATAACAGTGAGGCTTAGTCCCAAGCAAAACGCAAAAGATCAAGCTATTGTTCTCTGAAGAATATTCCTTTCTCCTTGAATTAAGGGTTCACTTCCATATTAGGAAGAAGCAAATGCTATTTTGATTACCCTACATTATTCTGATTTTGCCTTCCTTCCAGCTAGAGATTTATCTGTTTCCCTTGTGAGCTGTTTAATGCTTTAGTTTTGCATGCAATCTATAATCACGCAGAAAGAAAACTGAGCTGGGCCAAAAATGCTCATCACACAGAAATCTAGTTGCATCTTTGAAAATAATTCCACTTCAGACTTTTCAATTCTGAAATGTGAAAATCAGAAGAAACATTTTTTAAAAAAATTAAAGGTGCGAGCTGGTCATATCTAGCCATCTCTTATAGGTGCAAGAAACGTTTCCTATGCATATTTCAGAGAATGGCAGATAAGGTGTCCTGAGTAGATCACAAGGCAATCACTTTATTCTCACTTTTATCACCATTCCCTAACCTCCCCCTACAGTCACATCTCTGTGTGTTGTTCTGCCCGGTGTCTCCTCACACAGTGCGGCTCTAGCATGTCAAATTCTGTGTTGAATTGTGTACCCATTAAGCATGTTGCATATATGACTCAAACGTGTGCGCACAACCCAAGATTTTATGGGGCAGCGGTTTTCTTTGTTACCACGTGATGGTGATGATGATTTTATTTATTTGCCACCCATCTGACTGGGTTGCCCCAGCCATTCTGGGTGGCTCCCAACAAAATACTGAAAACACAAGAGGATTCCTAAGTTGTAGATTGGGTCTGCTGCCTTTCTTTACAGCAATGAATGATGCTTTATTTCTCTGGAATCCTGTAGACGTAATTTAAGCTATAACTAGTAGGCAAAGACCCGAGGTTTATCTATTCAAAGCAGGTTTCTGGTAGAGCTCTTTGTTTATGTTTTAAACCACAGTTCTGGGTTATCTTCCTACAAGAGCCCCAGTAAATGATAGGCCTGGAAGTCAATTAAAGGCCCCAAGGCAAGGGGGAGGCACCTGTGCTTGTCAGCTTCTCTTCTTTTAAGCGTGCATACATAAAAGGTTGCATTTAAATACACTCTGCACCAGGCGGACAATGGAGCAATGCTGTTTCATTGTTGGACTCTCCAGTGTGGCACAGGTTGTTCTTCATGTACGGGGAGCAGTGGAACACTGTCTATTCTTAGAGCTTTATTTCTAACTGCAGGGAGGAGGGTATTGTTGTAAACCAGGCTATGCAGCCATTACGAGAGGCAACTCATCAGGAGCTGAAGGACCACTGCTTCATTTGTATATGCTAATGTCACGCCATCAGCATAATGACATGCTGTCAGCAATTTGCATCTCATTTGGAAAGAGCCAAACAGCGCTTTGCGCATCTCCAGCAATACATCTTCACGAGGAATTGTCATGCTGTTTGTATTAGTGCTCCGAGCGGTGCTTGTCTTTGGCGAGGGGTCGGGAACAGATGGGGAGGAAGCACCCCAGGGTTTCCCTCAGAGCCACCTAGGCTGCCTTGCGCCACCCCCCACCCCCAATGGCTTCAGGTGATAGTATGAGCCCAACTGCCAAAGGGAAAGGCCCCGTGCTGAGCCAACCGTATGGAATTCTGATGGGGTCGGGTAAAAGGGCAGGAATTAAATTTCTGCTTCAACCAATTAATCAATTCATTAGCCAATTGTGGCACCAGTTAAGAGTCATAGAGGTGGTTGCTCACCCCCGCCTCCCAAAAGTGGTAGTGCTCAAAGTTCTGCCTCAGATATAGCCAATGCAGGTGCTCTTCAGATGTTGCTGGATCATAGCTCCCATCATCCGTGACCACTGGTCATGTTGGTTGGGGCTGATGGAAGCTGGAGTCCAACATATCGAGGGCATCCCTTTAGCTACCACTTCTCTGGCTCAACCCCTATATTTAATACCCTCCATTTTGCTCTATTCCCCAATTCAAACCACCTGAGAAAACTACTTACCTCAAGGTAAGGGGGAATCCATCTGCCGGACCTATATATGCAGAAGTAAAAATTCCTGGACCCTTCTATCATACCCATGCTTCAGTCTCCCTCCTCTATTTTGGATCGGTCATCCTCAGAAACCATAGTTTCTGGAGCAATCTGTGGATAACTAAAGTATGTACTGGGACACAAGGAGGGAAAACTGGGTATAATGCCAACCAGCTCCACAGCATGTATTTTATATTTTCTGGGACTGAGAAGAAAGAGCAGCCAACAAAAGGTAGAGGTAAATTATGAAGTTTGCTTGCAGCATTGGAGTAAAACTACTGGAAAACAGCACTATGCAAATTCACTCCCTTCCCATATGCCACACACTTTCAGCAACAGCAACCACCCTGAACAGCAAAGCCTTGGCTCAGCAGCCTTGAGGAAAGTGAAGCTTCATGAAATCTCATTTCCCCTCATGGAAAAACCAACAGTGTCCCCTGACAATGGCAGCCACACAAGTCTGATCGACTGGAAGTGTGCAGAACTTCAGCTCATTTAATTATCACACACTACCAGAGAGCTTGAAAAGGCGCTTTAATGGGTCACTGATCTTGGAGTTCCTAGATAAATGCTACCAAGACCATTCATTGAGAGAAATCAGCAGTAACGCCACGATTTATGAAAGGAATTGAATAAGGAACGGAGAAAGGATTTGTTGTTTCTGTACTTAGGGTTAGCCTGGCCACCGGCATATTCAGAAAGCTCTGAAGTACAGAGTTTTGTTTGTTTTCGTTCCCAGTGGAATGTCCAGGGAGGCCATGATATTTTCGGTTGCCTCTTGTGGAAGGAGTAACAGAAACCTAAGATTGCTTTGCAATCATTCTCTCTGTTGCCGATGTTCAGGTGAGAGTGCTGGTGCTTATGTAATCAGATGACCAAAAGGGAAGTATAATGAATTAGAATGTGCTTGGACGAGAGATAGTATATGTTCAGAGGAAGGACTGCAATAAATACAAAAAGGCCAGCTTTAAAAGCAGCCAGGTTGTCCCCACCTCGTTGCATTTCAAATCACATTTGCATGTCACTGCATACAGCTGTATTTGGGGGGGGGGGCTGTTTCCAAGTTGCCCACCGTTTGAGTTCACAACAGTGGACAGAGAGCGTGTGTGGATGCCTTCATACGGTCACATTTTCAAATAGGATCAAAGCTGGTTTGAGAGGAAAAGCATCAAAACTCAGTATTTCTCAAGAAACTACAGGAGAGCTGTTGATTGAGGCTGATGTTGTGTGTACACACATCCACAAACCAGCAGTGGAAAAGTGCATGGAGTACAGGCCAATTTTTTCAAAAAGAAATAGCACCGAGCGTGCTCACTGACCACAAAATGCTGACAGTCTGTTGGGGATGGAGGGAGAAAACAGCAACGATATAAAACTAGATTTGGGGAAATGGAATGGAGTTGGGGCATCCTGGAGGAAAGCCTGGCTGACTGAATAAAAAAGTGAGCAGGCACGCTATAATAGCTGATGAATCTACCAAGGATCTCTTTCTTCCACTTCTTTCCATGGTCAGGGCCGGCCTGAGACATGTTGCCGCTGCAGGCAAAACACAACGACGCTGTCCCCACCTGCACAATGGCGCCCCCCACCCACAGATCCTGGTCCCCTCCCTGCCTCTGCCATGGCCCCCACACTGCTGTCAATTGCATTACTACAATTGTACCCTCATTGCAGCTGTATCTGTGCTGCTGCTGCTGCAATACAGGGGCAGGGGGCGCAGCGGCACAGTCGTTGGGTTGGTGGCACAGCTGAAGACCCAGCAGGACTGACAGTGGCACAATGGCAGGTGCGGGGGCAGAGAGGGGGAGGGATCTGCCATCTGAGGCAAATGGCTTCCCCTCAACCGCATGCATGGAAGGCTCCTGTCTGTAGTGCAGGGATGGGGGACATTTGCTTCTCCCGATGACAGCCGCAGATTCCTCCACCCCTGCTCTAATGCTGTTGGGAAGATAGGATGAAGCTGGATAGGATGCAGCTAGATCTAGCTGCCCAGACACAAGTGGAAGAGGATAGGGCTGGGGGTAAGTCCTGATGCTCTGGCATTCAGATGGTAGATGATGAGTGACCATCAACATACCATGTCATTTCAGAACAAAAATGAAAAATAAAACACTTTCAGAGTGATCAATCTGCGCTAAAGCTGCTGCTGCTGCTTCAAACACTAATGAAAGTTTACTGAACAAAGTCGACGGTTCATCTATCCATGCTTGCAACTTAACTCTTATTTCTCTAGTTTTTACTTCTTCTGTGAGAGCTTCTTCATTTAAAGATCAACACACAATTTCTGTGGGTCCTTCCACATGACCTGTTTATTGAGTGTTCATCCTGATTTATTCTGATTAGACAATGTTCGCTGTTTAATGTGCATTCATTCTGATTTGTCTGCAGGGAGTTTAGATGACGTTGCCTCGAAGCACGTGTTATCCCTCACTTTCCTTATTGCAAAAAGTCCAAACCTTTAGGGAAGAGGGTTTGTTGCACGAGACCTCCCAATCAAATATAATTGAGCAACCTGAATTTGTGGCTGAGTCTCCCTCAAAAATAACAACAGTCTGGAAGCACCTGCAACCCCTACATAACCTAAGTTTGAATTATCCATAGATGCAGTAAAGAATTCTAAATATGGCAAAGCAAGCTTTCCAACTGTTCATAGGAATTGGGCTGAAATGAAAAGGCCTACCAATATTTATATCTTCCCTGCCTCCAGCAAACTACAGGAAACACTTTTCAAGTTCTGGGCATGAGACTTGTTGCAAAATATGTAAGAGGAGTGGAATGACCTACTTTAAACAAAGCAGCTGGAAATACAATTTTAAAAGGCATTTAGCTAAACTCACTCCTTTGCCCTCACCCACCCCATCAGGAGCCTGCCAGATGCCATGGGACTCTGCCTCAAAAGGTCATCTTCTTCCATGAAGTCATTTTTTTATTATTTTAAAAAACAGAGAACTTTAAATGCTTTTCCATCCTGTCTTCCTCACAATCTGATCCTATGCAGGTCGTTTTCTCAGAAAGTTATCCCAATTAAAGTCATACCTCGGGTTACAGATGCTTCAGATTGCGTTTTTGGGGGTTATGGACCGCTGAAACCTGGAAGTACTGGAACAGGTTACTTCACGGATTCGGTGCACGCGCATGCGCAAAAGCACTAAATTGCGCTTCACGCATGCACAGAAGCGCCGAATCGCAACCTGCGTGCGTGCAGATGCGCCGCTGTGGGTTGCGGACGCTGCGGGTTGCAAACGTGTATCCTGTATGGACCACATTCGCAACCCTAGCATCCACTGTAGTTTGATAGGACTCATTTCCAAGTTTTACACCTGTGAATCCCATAGCCTACTGGAGATTCTTGTGTGGCAATGTCACACGGATGCTTGGGGTGGGGGCAGTCTCAGCTTGTTGAAAGCTTCATTTTTGGCTGCACCCAGATGGGTACCACGATTTGAAACATGAAGCTTTGGTTTCTAACATTCAGCATGCAAAGTCAGTGGCAGATTTGCCAAGTCATTCATCTCCTGCTATATGCAGTCTACAAAACACTTAAAGTATATCAGCTCCTAAATCTGCATGGACCTGGTATTTTTGAAATGAAGTGATATTGAGAATTAGCATATTAGCTTAACTGGTTTTGGATCTTAATGGTTGACACAAGAAAGGAAAAGTGAACACAGCACAGATTTGGGTTAGGTTAACCAAAAAATGAAATGAAATGTACTGATGGATAGGCAATAATCTAGTACAGTATTCTGTCTCCAACAGTGAGGGTATCAGAAGCTAAAGAAGAGTAAGCAATGCTATTGAGACATGCCTTATTTTTTCAAATTTGCATCCCATTTCCAGGCCTCAGAAGTTAAAGGACTTCCTGACCAAGACCTGTTTATCTTCCATAGATTATAGCAGGGTGTCTTCTGAGCCTGAAAGTCCATGGTGGCAATAACCTTGCTGAAGTTAAGCAGCTCTGTGCTTGGAATGGGAAACTGCCTGAGAAGAAACACTATGGTCTTGTTTGCGCACAGTGTTAAGCCCTAGTTTAAATTTAACTGAGGTTTAAAACTCGTAAGTGCTCTGCTCCTCCTCCACTTCTGACTGGCGGGGGGGGGGGCAGTCTGAAAAAAAGCCCAAGTCTGGCTTGTTGTGTGATGTGCAAACCTGGGCTTTTGAGCGGTCAGGAGCAGGTAATGAGAAACGTGCTCATGCATGTTAAATCATAGCTTATGTTAACTATGGTTTAAAATGGTGTACAAACATGGCATGCCATTTTGCGGCATATCATGAAATAATGGCAAAATATAAATTTAAATGCATCTAAGCTCTCATCCAGATAGTTTTAAAAGCTGGTTACAGGTGACAAAGCAGGTTAACACCAGTCTCCCTGACCTTCTGAATCATTTCCTAACTTTAAAGGCAATACTTTTTCATACCACTATATAGTATAACAGATTGAACTGGAAGCCTTGGGTCCATATCCCTGATCAGTTGTAAAGTTGACTTGTTGCTCCCAGCTGCTGGTATTTGGCAGCATACTGCTACTGACCCTGGAGGTTCCATAGAATTCAGGAATCAAATATGATAAAATAATATTGATATTTGATACTGCAGCAGCACTACGTATTTGATCAGCAACATTGAAGTGGGCAGCCTTGCCGCCCAAATCTGATGAAGCACAAGACTGCAGTGCTGAAATGGGGCGGAAATCTCCCGCTGAATCTGTGTGGAAGCAGACTTAAGTTCACGTTGCTGAAAAGAAGTAGAAGAAGAAGCGAACGCAGAGTCAGATTGCAAAAGAAAAAGAAGAGAGGAAAGAGAAAGTAGTTGAACTATAATAATGGGCACTCTTCCACAAAGATGGGAACTGGGGAGAGAGGCATCCATTTACGTCAGAGAAACACTCAGAAGGCTGGATGCTGCAGGCAGGGGCGAAAAATGCATTAGCGAAGTACAAAATTTGCTGGCTAACAATTCAATCCCCACATGGTTGCCAGGGGCCTCACCTTCTTGGCGTTCCCAATTCTATTAATATGCCTGAATTATATAATACCTTTCTTCGTGGTTGGGAGGGGACGAGTGTATGAACTGAGACAGCCGCAGCACCAGAGTCCCATATGGCAAATATCTTGTATGTCCTCAAGTTCCCCAAGCCTTGGAATCCTGTCTGCTTCCACTAACTGCTATTGGCATTTTACATGGATATTTTAAGCTATTCCAGTAAATGGTATCTCAGGTTCGTGAAATGAATAAATTCCAACACACCCAGGGATCACGTCGCTTCCTTCTTAAGACAGTAATAGTTTTCCTTCTAGCTTCCTTCTTTAATTTGGAAGTCCCTTAATCAATGTTGGATGCAGAGCTGGAGATTGATGATGCACCTTTCTTATTTTCACTCAGTGATGCCTATTCAGGTATGTCTGCATACATATGTAGTATCAGGGAATTGGACAAGCCAGATGGGAAGGAAGACTGGGCTCCTGAACCTTTCGTAGTAGTGCAAGTGTGGAAATTTCAGGAGGTGCAGCTTTTCTTACCTTCACAAGGCAGACAGCACCTGCTGGGGGGGGGGGATGCTTCCCACTTTTACAAATGGCTAAAGGTCCCTGTCCTCCTTTGCAGCTGGTCACCCTAAAAATCACCTCTGAACCTTACTAGGTGAATAACATAGCTCTGTAGCCTCATGTCAGAGCTCTGGTTGCCTACTAGTATCTAGTATTGCTCTTAGAAATCTCAACCTCACAGGGCCAGACTAGTGGTGTTCTGCTGGTATATTCTGCAACATGCCATTGGTGCAATGAAAGTGGTGGTGGACTGAACCACCCACCCACCCACCCTTCTGCTTTCTCGGCCGTTCTGTGATAATCCCCCAATGTTATTGCATGACTGCTTTCTGGAGGAGCATATAGTGCTGCGACGAAAGCGAGGGCAAAGAACAAATGAAGCTGGAACATTTGTGGTACAAAGAGTTACAGGATGTTGGCAGGAAGCTAAGGGGCATGCACCAATTGGAAACAAAGCACCGCAATATTTTTGCAGGCACAAACACAACTGTGTATAACCACCCTGATGCCATCATGAACCCACAGTAAAAAGGACGCCAGGAGAGGTCCACTGTCTATTGGCTCTGTGCTTTGTTTATCAAGAGCTTCCACCTTTTGGCAGGACTCATGAGCCTTTAAAAGCTATGGAGCAGGCAGAAATTCAGCCTCTGGGACTGTTAAATGCTTTGGCATGCAACTTTACAGTCCATCTGGAAACCTAGTGCCAACCTCCTCCTGGGCTTTGTTTCGTAGGTGCTACAAGATGAGGACAAGCTATACCGGACACAACTATTATTCAGGACTACACATTACATTTGTATGCATACAGGAAGATATAAAGGTTGGGAAGATACAATACAGTAGGCAATACTTTTGTGTGTGAAAGGATCATAGCTCTACAGCAAAGGACATGCTTTGCAGAAAATCTCTAGTTCCAATTTTGTTTCTTTTAAAGGATCAGATAGTGATCTCAAAAGACCTCAAAAACTGCTGCCAGTCAGAATACACAATATTGGTCTAGATAATTGGTTTCACCCAGTTTAAGGCAGTTTCTTATGTTTCCCCCCTTTTTAAAAAGGCCTTCCTCCTGTGCCTTTAACCAGCAAAACCTGGTGCAGAGATAAAATGAAAGGAAAGGATTCACCCGCTTAGCGTCTGTGTGCCAGACTGCTGTCAAAGGCACAGGAGTAGCACCTATAAAGAAATGTGGCAGCTCCACTTCTTATTTCTCAAAAAAAAGTCTTGCTGTGTGAGCTCCAGCAAATGGCACTATAAAACAGGGATGATAATCACTCCCCCTGCCTTGCGGACATGGTTTGTGAGGATTAAAGATTGTTTATAAGGGTGATAAGTGTAATCCTCCTGAGCCAATAGGATTGTTGCTGTGACATGGGGCCTCGAGGGACAGCAAGAAAGTGGGACAAGGATGTGTCCCACTTGCTGTAACCACCAGACAAGTTGCAAACAGCACCGTGACAACTTTCTGTAAACTTCCTCAAATGATCCTCCAACCCCGAAAAGTAATACAGCACTTTTTAAAGTAAGCCAAGCCCAGTGCCCCAGTTACCTTTCAGTAAGATTATCAGGCTTGCCAACTGCAAAAGCAACCCTCCCGTAAATCTGGTGTGTTCCTATTGCTTGAACTGCAGGAACCACCTGCCATTTGGCGCAGATCGCAGCACTGCTGAAAGCACAGCTACAAGGGCCAGTTGAAAAGTTGGCAACCCTAAGTGGACACTGGAATTTGAGCCGCTGGTGCTGGATCATGGCATAAAATACAGAGGGGTGTTTTTTTTTCAAATTTAGCTGGAAAGGCCTCAAGGCACACATGTTTCTGTCTGCCTTGCTTTACGCTGTGTTCCCCAATTAGTCAATTAATCATTTGCAAATCAACTGATGGACTAATCACTTAAACAGGGCTCCATATGAACCTCTTTAGAGATGCCCTCCAGATCTGGCAAGGAGCTCTAGGCCCGGCTTCCGAAGTTGTTGTAAAGCAAGGGTAGGTGGAGGCAGAAATAGAAAGCAAATCTGTGCTGAATGGCGAAGGTCGTGTGTTGTGAGCTACGCTGCCACGCTAGCGTTCTGCTTTATTTTTAAATGTATTATCATTTGAGATGTGCAATTTGTTCCATGCTGAGGTCTGCTCTGGCGGTTGGGGGTGGGGGGACACCATTTGCAGGAGGTCCGCATCTAAAACGCCTGCAATTAATATAAATTGCCTAGTATTTTCATGAACGTGAAGGATGCCAGCTGATACAACTGGTGGACACACTGTGCTAATTTGACAATCTTCTTCTTACAAGGTTTCATTGACAAATCCCCGGCTTGTCTTTTGTTCTTCCCCCTGCTTTGCATCTCCTCTGAAAAGAATTAACAGCCTGATAATCAGGAGGAGGAAGCAGCTGCTTGGGGGGCAGGCAGCTAATCCTCTGCCCTCCCCCAGAAGGGATGGGAGAGTGAATGCAGTACCCAGGACTTCTTCACCGGAGGCCTTATTTATAGGATGTGACAGCCTTGCCTTAGACCGCCTTAGAACTGGGCTCAGACTCTCCAATTCACATCCTTCAAGAAGCAGGGTTCTTGCCAGGCTGCTTTAGTCCTCCCTCTCTGGCTCCCCCCCCCCACCTCTGCTAATATAGGAGAGAACTGGAAATGAAAAGTGAAAGCCACCTGGATTTTCATCTTTGCTGGCTCAGAGGGGAGAGGACCAAAGTGTAGAACTTGTAGGTTTCCGATTGTCAGCGCGAGAGTTCTTTGTCAGCCCCTTCCATTGTATCGCAAGGGGTCAGTTTGCATCCAATAATAAGCCATCAGATCCCACCCAGGTGTGTATGTCATCCCTGATTTAGTAGGGATGCAGATATTGTTTGCTTTTAATCTAAGGGTACTATGGCTGAGGTGTGCCACTATGGAGCTTTCTGTTCACATTTAAATATGATGGAGAGATATTCCCACAATGCACTGCACAATCGTCTTGTGCAACAAAGCCAGATAGAGGTGGAAGGCAAGCATCATATTTTCAGAAATGTGCCTATTTCCCCAGGGTTGCTTAAAGGGCCAAAAATAAGGAAGCAGTTCAGGTAAGGCTGCGGGGTGGGTAGGTAGGACTACAGAAGTTGGAATCAACAGACAGGAGAATTTCTAAAGTAAGAAACAATGGGAAGTTGGGAGTTGCTGTCTCTCATTAATAAAGGTAAAGGGACCCCTGACCACTAGATCTATTCGTGGCCAACTCTCATCTTGCTTTATTGGCCGAGGGAGCCGGCATACAGCTTCCGGGTCATGTGGCCAGCATGACCAAGCCGCTTCTGGCGAACCAGAGCAGCGCATGGAAATGCCGTTTACCTTCCTGCCGGAGCGGTACCTATTTATCTATTTGCACTTTAGCGTGCTTTCAAACTGCTAGGTTGGCAGGAGCAGGGACCAAGCAACAGGAGCTCACTCCGTCGCAGGGATTCGAACCGCTGACCTTCTGATTGGCAAGTCCTAGGCTCTGTGGTTTAACCCACAGCACCACCCGCGTCCCTGTCTCTCTCATTATCTAGTGTTCATTTACATGTAGGTGTATACACATTTAAAATGTACTTTGTTTATGTTATGAATGGAACTGAATCAACTAACATTTAGAAATTGGATTACAATAGAGAGTCAGGAAAATCAGCAGGAAAACCAACCAAGTGGCAATGCATTGTGGCATTTGTCTAGTTTTCCCTAGAACTGCAGTCTACTGAAATATAAGGCATCTTACTCTAAAGTTCACATTTTCCGCTTGGCTCTGATTTTCACAAGTGATCCCTATACCTTCAGTCTACATACAAAAGCTTGCACTAACTGGAATGTGCATTCCATTTTAAAATTGCCCTTTTTGCTCTGTCACAGCCTCTAATGGTTAAGAATTTCTAACAAAATAAATTTTAAAAATGGCTTTCTTCCAGTCTTACATTAAGAACATTAAAAAATGATGGTCTCCAGACTAAATGATGCTCTTTGCAGTCTTTTATCGCCAACGTTTCTCCCTCCAGCCATCATGCATCCCCAGACTTACCATCTTCAGTCTCAGCTTCCCTCACCACTAGTTTCTCATTTTCTGATTCCTGATCTTCTTCCTGGAACAGAGGAATTAAACATAAATCTGTTGTAAAGATGCTGGCGGCAAGACCTCCTTACAAAACAAACAGAGCAGCACACTGCAAAATCACAAGGGGATCATAGGCATAATAGCTCAAAGATAGAATTTTAGTTGGATCTCACTGAAAGGCATCTTCCATTAAATAAATCTTAAATTCATTTACACTTTCTTCCCCATTGCTCTTCAGAGGAACAGGTGCCGGAAGATGGAATTTAAAGGCTTATAAATGCATGATAGAAATTCATGCAGCTTATACTCACAGCACACGTAAAAATGGTTTGCACAAGATGGTTAAGAGAGAGAAATAAATTTAAAAATGAATGACACCTTTTTTTGGCACAGGGAATTCATTAAGTGCTTTCCCCCCCTTAAAATTGCCCTCTTTAAAACTTGAAGTGGCTAGCAAGTACATTCTATTTTAAAATGTTATTTATCCACTTCCTGTCCTGTGTTAATAACAAACACACACATATTCCAGGAGAAGGTGGGAGCCTGATTCTTTTCTGGTGGCAGCTTATGTGTGTGACAAAAGGAAAGACCTCTATTATAAAAGGGGAAAAAATAATGCTTGCAGGAAACTTTGGTCTTGGATTTATAGACCCACCCCTTCTAGTTTAAGCATGTTCATTTTGATCCACCTCATTCCATCTTTGGTCATGCCTATACACACACACACACACACACACACACACACACAGCACAGTACCTCTGAGCATCTGCAGAGTGCCTGCACATGTTCAGAGGCAGGGGGCTTGGCAAACACCAAGGGGAGGGGGATGCCTGATGGTGCTCCAGCTATAAAAGCTGAGGCTGCTGAGGAGGCCAGAGACCATCTTGGCTGTGAGTCCTGGAAGACCTGCTCCCTGCCTTGCAGGCTTTTCCCACTAGCCTGGGAGTGTGGGGCCCTGACTGACTCCAACTACAAAAGCTGAGGCTGCTAAACACACACTTGGGCTGGGGTGTTGTTGGAAGGGACGGTTCAGTTATCACTGTTGGTTTTTTTGTAACTTTATTTTAGATCTTGTGATGTATGTGGAAGTGGTTGAGTTTGGTTGTGTATTTTTCAATGCTTTACTTATTGTTTATAACTACTTTTGTTATGTAGTAATGTACTTTTTTTCACGTGGTAAGCTTCCTCGTGTATGTTTGAACTGTGGAAAGGAGGCATACAAATAAAAATATTATTTATACCCAGCTAGATGGGGGGTATACATAATGTATTATTATTGTTGTTGTTGTTGTTGTTGTTGTTGTTGTTGTTGTTATTACCACAGTGAGGACCTCAGTATTAGCAAATTCCCAGAACAAGACCTGCTACTCTATACATAGGTTGAAAAGTAATTCTCTTCTCTCAGGGAGAGCCGGGAGATGCAGTTCCGTGAAAGGGAGAATTACAAATTCTCAGCATCCTCAGTAAGCTACAATCCTTAGGATTCTTCAGGAAATTGTTATTGCACTGATTTTCTGTTTGGGTTTGGATTTTGAGTTCTTGCCACTGGAGAAGCTGGTGGCTCAATCTGCTAGCTCCCCTTCCACAGACACAAATGCCCACACGCCCACACTTACTTTTCCATTAACACTTAGGTGCTGGAATGCATAACAGGGCAGCCAGCAGCAGCAGCACATATTCCCTCTCCGTATCTCTGCATCCCTGGAGAGGAGTGGAATAGCCAGTCAGATTCCAGATGGTGTGTGGGCCTGTCGACCGTCTCCTCCCCACCTCATCTAATCTCCCATGCTTGATTCAATGGGACAGGGCCTTTACAGTTGCTACCATTTGCTCTGTTTGTAAATGATGGTGTGTGTGTGTGTGTGTTTGTGTAGAGGAAGAGCCACGGGAGGCTGCCAGCCTCCATTACGAAGATGGAGTCAAGTTGGAGAAGAGACAAAGGGAGCTATTGCAGACATCTCAGGGTCAAGAGCTCGGAGAGAGGAGAGATAAAACAGGAGCGCTCTCCCGGCAGGAAAGGTCTTGGGAATTCAGAAAGCAGCTTTATAGAAACCAGAAATTTGCTGTTGTTACCCAGAGGTCAGATCTGGATGGAAAGTGTCACCGCTGAGGAATGTGTGCGATTCACCAGCCTTTTTGGGTGCATCTCGCATTCTCTGGTCTCTGACTCACCAACCGGCTGGACACACACACACACAGAGCCAGCATCTCCTACACACACGTCTATTTTAGTCCATGCTTCCAAAAATGGAAACTCCTTTCGCCTCTTCATTCATTTATTTCTCAGCAGCCCTTATTTGGGGTGGGGAGAGGAAGCATGACCCAGCAAGCTGGGGTTTTCTTATGCATAGAGGGAATGCCAGAAAGGTGGCTTGGTCTGGTTGTCTTGCATAGATGGGGCAGACCAGACCAGAGAAATTCTGTCTCCTTGAATGGGAGATTGTTATCTGATCTTCTGGATGCAATAGAGCACTGTGCCATGGGTAGGCAAACTAAGGCCCGGAGGCCGGATGTGGCCCAATCGCTTTCTCAATCCGGCCCGCAGACAGTCCAGGAATCAGAATGTTTTTACATGAGTAGAATGTGTCCTTTTATTTAAAATGCATCTCTGGGTTATTTGTGGGGCATAGGAATTGGTTCATTTTTTTCCCTTCCCCAAAATATAGTCCGGGCCCCCACTAGGTCTGAGGGACAGTGGACCGGCCCCCTGCTGAAAAAGTTTGCTGACCCCTGCAATATGTCATCCACTATTCTCCCATCCACACTATACATCTAAAGCACTATTATACCACTTTTAACAGTCACGACTTCCCTCAAAGAATTATTGGAACTGTAGTTTGAGGGCGCTGACTGCACACACCTACAATTCCTAGGACCCTTGGCAGACTACAATTCCCAGGATTCCCCATGACTTAAAGTGGTACAGTGGTGCTTGAAACATATGCTGTGGTCATGATCAGTGTTTGGGTCCTTGAACCCAGCCTGTAAGATCGTTTAAATCTACACTACTGCCGTGTTTTCTCTATTACCCATCTCTCTTGGTGGGTGGGTGTGCATGAGGGACAGGTTTAGACCAATAGACAGAGCTAAAATAGATGGAAGCTAAGTAAGTCTGGGTCTGGTCAGTGCCTGGGCAGGAGTGGAGACCTTCTCAGAAACCAATGTATGCTGGCTTCAATCCAATGATGCAAGAATGGTAGAATATCAATATAGTAAAATAAGTATTGTAGAACTCTGGAAGAGCAAATGAGAACTTTAAATATCTAGACAGACATCTGTCTGCCTGGGCCTATGTGTGGGATTAACACACGGGAAAGAATCCAATGGGACTCTTCTGCTAAGTATAAAATACCAGTTTAAAAATAAACATATACTTCCATTAATGGTTTAGCCTGGATAGCTCAGTTGGTAAGAGCATGGTACTGATAATGCCAAGGTTGCAGGTTTGATCCCTGTATGGGACAACTGCATATTCCTGCATTGCAGGGGATTGAACTAGATGATCCTCAGGATCTCTTCCAACTCTACAATTCTGTGATTCCAGGAAATCTCTCCTTTTTTGTTATGTTCACCATTATGATAAAGTTAAGCCATTTTCCGACCCTCTTGCCTTTGCAGGTTTCTGTTCTGACTTCTAATCAGCAGGTGTTCCTTGGCCATTATTTTTAACAGATCAGGATGTACGTTTCAGCTGTCCAAAAGCTGTGCACAGGACTGTTCGTGCTGAACATCTTTTCATGAGGTCATATAATATGGCTGGGGCGGTGGCGGTGGCAGGGGGGTGTTCACAACATGTTTCCATCTCATCTCTCTATTCCTTTGCCAATGGTAAGAGCGCCTCTCTCCGAAGCATGTCCCAACAAAACCAAAACTGGGCAGTGCAGATGGCCTTTCTCAGGAGGAATCCAGCAGTGTTCAGGGCCTGGTGGAACTTGCTTTACATGTTTGCCTGACAGAGTAACATAGCAAGGTGGAGGCACAGGTGAGCAGGAGGTTCACAGAATATCACAGTGAGTTTATTTAATCATGGTTTCCCCAAGTCATAACTAAAGCAAAATGGTCATATTTGCAATGGGGTTAATATAAGAAAGCCCTGGATCCGCAGGAATGTTCTAATTGTTGCTCGTTATCATCACTTCTGGAGACAATCATTTGGGGCACATGCACCAAACTGCAGTTGTTGCTTGGTTACTGCAGAGAATTCAAATGACTTTTTCCAAGGTAGTGTTTCCACTGCAAAATATAATAATAATAATAATAATAATAATAATAATAATAATAATAATAGCATCATTTAGTGCCGGGAGGGGGAAATGCTGTATTCCTCTACTGCAAGTGTTTTCATTGCAGTTGTGTGCAGTGTGTGATGCCGCAATGCAAGAGAATGGCTGTGGCAGTGCCAATAAACTATTGATTCCTTCCTCCTCCTGCAAAAGTCAGCATGAAGTCAGGGAAAGATCATCCCATACTGCAGAATAGGGCGAAATGAAAGTGTGTGTGGTGTTGGGAGAGCCTGCTGCTGCAATACCACCCCTTCTGCCTTATAGTCATTCATTAAACACGTGGAGCACAGCAAGAACATCTGAGTAGGGCGCTCCTTTGAATTATAAAGCACCATGGAATCCTCACTTCTGCTTTCTGCTGTGTTGGAACAGCGGGGCTGGAGATTTAAGAGATTTCCTAATGGCACATCTGTCTGGGAGACCTTCTTGCACTTCAGCACACAACCAGAAATATGGAAAGCAGTTTCAGAAACAGGAAGCACAGTTTGGTGCCGAACTATCTCCTGTGAACGTTGCACCTTCCTCTGTGATGCCTGGGTTTTATCGGATTGGGCGAGAAGTCCGTTTGGGTTCCTTCCAAGTCCAGTGCCAGATGTACGTCTAAGCTAAACAAGCTATAGCTTAGGGCCCCACTGCCTGGGGTGCCCCAAAAAAATTTAAAGGGGAAAAAACTGGATGTACTTTGATAAAAAACACATTTTGTTATGTGCAAATGGCTTTAGATACCTATTATGTCCATAAATTACCATATATTCAACACAAACAACAACAACAATTTGTTGTTGACAAAGGACAGCTAGACATATAAAGGGCCCCATTATCTTCAGTAGCTTAGGGCCTCAACAAACCTAAATCCAGCCCTGGTTCCAACAATTCTATGATTCTGTGTGTAGACTGTGGCATTCATGCCCACGGCTTGCTGTTCGCTGCAATCAAGGTGTGTGCTGTTCAGCACTAGCTTTGAGGCCTGCACAGGGAGAACACCACTTTTATGATAACGCCAAAGTTGCACATTTGATCCCCATATGGTGCAGCTGCCTGGCTGAGGTTTGGACCAGATGATCCTCAGGGTCCCTTCCAGCTCCTCGGTGCTATGATGCTGTGCCACACAGAGGGTCCCTAAGAGTTATCAAGTCAAGCCGCTCTTCTGTAAGATGGAACAGCTGTTTCAATGATGGGCAACACAAGAGGACAGAAAGGCCCATCGGCAGAAAAGCCTCGACCCAGTTGGCAAGCAGCAAGCAAAGGAGCATCAGCGCAGATTTTTTGGGGTCATGAAGGCCACGGTACCCTGGGAGGCTTATGTTCTCCCAGTGTTCACTGGCTGTGGCTTGGAGAGTGACATCAGCAGGGCTGGCAAGGAGGTTTCCCTTTAGGAAAGAGGGCAGTGGAAAGCTTCTTGCTTGAGGGCAAACAGAGGCACAGATCTGCGAGCATCTGGGGGAACTGCTGCATACACAGGCAGTTTGGGCAGCTGCTGTAATTGACAAAGATCCATTCATTGGAGGATTATATTATTTTTGTTTCATGAGCATTGCAACCTTGTTTACCCCCCTCCTTTCCTCTGTGCATTCACTCTGTGACATTAATGTCAGAAGGAATTGTGAATTTTGGGGTGAGAGAAGCCAGGCTCTGACTCTTCTGGTCACTTTCAAAGATGGGCAGTTATGAGAACATGACAGAGAGGGGCATGGTGGGCTAAAGCCCCCCCCCCCCAGTTTCCGTGCTAAATCCATCTATTACTGGACTGTATAGATCAGACTGCCACCTGTTTTTAAGCACAACTCAGGCAAGAGGAAAAGGGAAAGAGGCTCATGATATCACCTTGTTTATTTCCTACAAGTTCATTTCCCTTGTCCCCCAAACACAGCCTGACATCTAACAGGTAAAGTTGCCAGACGATCCTTGCAAAAGAAAAACAAAGAGAAAAAGCACGTAAGGTCTGCCAGATGCTTGATTTTTGTTTTTATTAAAAGTGAAAGAGCAATCCCAAGCCCATAGAGGCTGGAGGAGGAATCTGTGTGATCTGTACTCTGAGGGAGAAGAAGGGTGTGAAGGGAATGTAAACACCGAGCTCTGAAGAGGAAAACCACAGCTTGGAAAATAACTCTTGGCTTACAGTGCTGAAGCCAGTAACACGTTGCCATTTATGGCTCTGCTTTCTGACCCAAGCCTGATGCAAGACGCTGCAAGAGGAAAAGGGAAGGAACAAAGTCTGGAAGAAAGGCACACTCCATGAACATGGCCAGAGAGGCAATGACATCATGCCCTGTTCCTTTTCACCCTTATTCCACATCTAGAACTCTGCCTCCTTGTATTGAAGGAAACAGCTGCGAAGGCAAACACCTCTCCAGACCGTTGGAATAACCACAGCTGGTCTCTTTTTGTCCAGCATGGGAAAAAGTGGATAGCCAATATGTAGAGTCAATGGGGGAGAGCACATTCAGCTGAGACATCTTGGATATCCTGTATGTGCACGTGTGTGTACATTATGTCCCATGTGCATCAATGCGCCTACTTAAGGAGGAATGCCGTGGCAAGCAGGGGAAGAGATACACTCTGCCAATTTGCTTTGGTGGACAAAATTATGAATGGTTATTAACCCAAATGGCCAAGTTCTGCTTCCATTGTAGGCTTCTCCTAATGCCATGACTGGGGAGCACAAGCGTGAAAAGAGTTTTTGTTCTTTCCAGAGGCATTTGGTTGGCCACTGTGAGAACAGGATGCTGGACTAGATGGGCCTTTGGTCTGATCCTGCATTCAGGTGTTCAGCTTCTTGTGGTTCCAGCTTCTGAGGGCTCCCTACACTACCAGGTCCTAAACTGTGCAGGGAACCTATGTAAGACAGGGGTGCCAACTTGAATAAAATATTGGGAGGGCCCAGGTAAGCCCTGCCCCACATGATCTATCACAAGATGTGGTTTGAATGGCAATGCCCATCAACTTCGCAGGGGGCTGGCACCCTCAAATATTTTATTGGGGAGCCAAAGGGAGCTCGGCCCCTAGGATTGGCTCCTATGGCTTTAGAGGTTCACCTTACAGCTTGTTGAGAGTGGCAACAGGGATATGGCAGAGGAGGCAAGGACGGCAACTGGGGTCCCCCTCTCCCCACATTGTATGATGAACAGCTTTCTGTTTCCCAATTGCCCGTGAACATAGGCAATCAGATAACTGTGTACAGGGCTCCAGTGCCTTTCATTGTGGTTTCAAAGAAGTGACTTGAGCCACTTCCATGGTTTTAACATCCTGTACTGTTCAGTTGTTACGCTGTTTAAACTGGGTGGTTATTTTAAATGGTTGGTTTGCATTGCTAGCTGCTGTGGCAACCATTTTAGGCTTGAAGAGCAGGGTAGAAATTGCCTGTAACCAACCAGCAAATGTATTGTAAAACATCAGCTGGCGTAAGGTCAATGCTTGGTTACTTAGCTCCTGTCTATCTCAGTTTTGCCTGTGACCTGCTTGGTTGCTCTGGTTCTTAGCTTCTCATACCTTAACCTTTAACTGCATGACAAGCTCTGGCCTGGGACTTCTTCCTGGAGCTTGAAGCCATTCTGTGAACATCTGTTCTTGAGTCCTGATAGAGCAAGAAAGGTTGAGGCATGCCTTGCCTCCTCTTCTTCCTCCTCCCCACCGGCACTTGAGCCCAAATGCCTCGTGCCACTGATCAGCAGCAGGGCAAGAAGGAAGTCTTTCATTATCTTCTGAACTTACTGGCAGAAGTTGGCCTGATAGGCAAGGCGAGATGTTCTACTTGCGATCTCTCATGCTGTGATCTTGACTCTCTAATTTAAAAGGAAAGGTGGCGTATTCTCTGTCAATAGCTCATATCCTGAAATGGGTCTCAAGGGCTTTCATACGGACATGATACATTGACCAGTTCACTGATGAATGAATGTAGGCTGGGACATCACCAACTCTTGCTCCACACACACTGCCTTCACAGTGACTTAGACTTCACACATTGCACCGGGGCGGACTTTGGTAACATGGCATCCTGAGCACCTGCTTTTGGTGCAGTTTACCCATATAGCTATCCATATAAATATGTTGTTGTTGCTGCTGCTGCTGCTATTTTTCACTCCCTTGGCTTGGCACCATATGCAGGGGAACCAGCTGCACTGCCTTAAATCCAGTGCCGATTACACTGGCAACAGACACAAGCTGTCTCTATACATGTACAGGCAGGGTGCACACTTGTCAATCTGTACGGCCCCACTATTGTGTACACAGACTGTACACTCCTTGAATGCTGCATGCAAATAAATGTACAGCTCAACTATTTGTGTACACAGATGGTGCAATTATTGAATGTAATATATGTGACACCCCCCCCCAGCGTGATCTGAGGAGGACAGTGGGGGATGGAGGGTTGGACTTCACATCTCTGCCTGCCCATGAAATCATGGGGTGGTTGAGAAAGTTCTCCCTCTCCCAGCCTCAAACCCATCATCTGTAAAATGGGCGTAATGTTTACTCGTCTTTCACAGTGATGTTGTGTGGATGAACGAGATTACTTTTAAAATGAGTTGTATAAAAAGATAATCATTTGACCATTCTCCACAAGGCTGAGGCTGAGGCTGAAGGATAATTTATAATTATGCAATGAAAAAAAAAGTTGTGGCCAGCACAGGATTATTCCTGTCCTTTTTTTTATCTAGCTCACAAAACTATACCTATGAAGATCTTTAAAAGGCAAGAAAGTGACCTGGGGACCAGTGTTCTCAGGAGCTAGTCACCTAGAATTGCATCAAGGTGTCGACATCCCTAGACAGACAATTAAAACCGCTCCCAGACAAATTGTAGGCCTACCCAGCATATAGCTGCCCGGATCTGCTATTTATTTCCCTTCTACATTTATCCCTGCCCTGAATGTAGTAATAATAAGGGAAGGAGTTAACAAAGGGCTCCCAGGCACACCCAGCCCATCCTCCTGGGATGCTTTGCAAGGTTGTTTGAGTCTGCTGTTTTTAACAACATTTCTAATCTGCCTCATTAATACCAGACCTCCAACTGCATCGGCCTGATAATATATGATGTAATTTTGCCTAGACATTATTATGAATAGATTTCAACTAATCTTAGAAACAGCAGGAATTGCTGGCTACAGTGTTAACAGCACAGGACTTGAAGTCCAAACGCAAAGTTATATTCCATTATTGTTTTGGACTTAAAGTCCAAGCCTTGGGCACATCATGTCAAATCTCTTTGTCTCTGTTTCCTTACTAAGAATAAAAACGACGCTTTCCCCAATAAGCACAATTGGAATATCATTTTCTTTTTCCTGCAAAGAGAGAGTTCTGTTTCCACTTGCTTGTCCCACACACATCATGCATGTCACCCCCTATATATTTTAATCCCTTTGCTTATTAGACTCTTCTTCTTACAGCTCAACAAAGCACTGCACAGTAATTGTTCTAAGCAATTTCAGAGCCACAAGCAATGTTCCCAACCAGTAAAAGTATCTTCTGCTTACAACGGAGAATATTGTGTGCACAAATGCTATTTCAGATGGGAAAGCAAGACTACAGTTATTTGTTCTTTGGAGAGCATGTCCGTGTTAACATGCTCTGTTCTGTACCTTACCCAACGATGGGGCCGGATCCACATTACAGCCCCTTGTGTTTGCAATGCAATGCAATGCTACACTGATTTTTTAAAAAAATAGGTATGGGGGCACATTGCATGGGGTGCCATCTTATAAGCCCCTTGTTAATAACACAAGCCCATGGCATGTAGCACGGACTCACATTATAAACAAGGGACTTACGGCGTGGTACTCCATACAATGGCCCCTCCAACCAGCAAATGTGTTTGCAAAAAGGTATGTTGCGAGTCCATGCTACAAGCCCCTGGGAAATGCAGTAAGAGAACATACACCATGTTTGACAAGAACACGTCCACTTGCACAGACAGTGAGCATCTCCCTCTCCTGAGCCATTTTTTCCTCATCTACGGTTTCAAAAATCTATTTGAGGTTCTTTTCATGAAATGTAGGCTTGTGTGCCAGCTCTGTAACAACAGTCACCAGAGCTGCCTTTATGTTACGCAAGAGATTTTTGCAATCGGTCAGTGAGCAGCACCTGGTCTTCATCTGGCTCCAGCCCCAACAGTCCCCGAGGGGCTCCCTCAACCCCAGGCAAGGTGTGCAATATGTTCCCTGCCATTGCCAATTCTCTACCTTCCTCGGTATGTTAAGGTGCTTCTTATGCGTCTCTCCCAGGGCTGGATTTAGGTTTGATGAGGCCCTAAGTTACTGAAGGTAATGGGGCCCTTTATATGTCCAGCTGTCCTTTGTCAACAACAAATGGTCACTGTTTTCTGTGTTGAATGTATGCTATATGGTAATTTATGGACCTAATAGATATCTAAAGCCATTTGCAACCAGTCCATGCAGAATGTAGGCACCCTATATATAGAAATGAGCAAACCAATGATATTTTAGGGAGCAGGCTAGCAGGCCTTTACTTACATCATAGAAGCCTACACAACACAAAACACTGTTGCTGTATGTAGGTTTTATTTTATTTGTTTCTTATCTTATATTTTGGAAATGTACAACCAGTTCCCCCCCCTGTAATTTTTTTGGGGCACCCCAAGAGAGTGGGACCCTAAGCTACAGCTTGTTTAGCTTATACATAAATCTGGCACTGTTTTCTCCCCACGTGCTTTTGCCTCATTCCTCCTTCCACCCCTGGCAGAGTTAGCAGTTCACCCTGCGCCCAGGATTCACTCAAGGAAGCAGCACAGGTAGCAGTATTATTGACAGAACACTTAGCTTTGGACCTCTGCAGATATGCAGGTGCACATGGAGAGGCAGCATCTCCCCCCGCCAAACAAAAAAATATTACCAATCTTGCAACCACAGCACCCCTGACAGATGGCTGTCCGAATCTCTGGTTAAATACATCCAGTGAAGGACATCTGAGCCTACCAGGACCACCCAAGGCAGTTGGCTACACCGTCAAGTTCAGAGGGTTCTCCCACTGCGTTGCCAAAATCTGCTCCCTTGCCATTTCCACCTATTCATTCTGGACCTGTCAGCTGGAGTAGCAGAAGATAAGTATGCTCCATCTTCTATGTGGCAGCCCCTTAAGCCTTTGAGGACAACCACTGTCTATAAAAACTGCAGGATTCCAGGAAGAATCAGAACCAGACAATTCATGTTGTCTAGGGGCACAGCTGTGCTGTCATTCCACACAGTTTGATGGAGGCTTTAGTGCAGAGATCAGGAACCTTTTTCAGCCATGGGCTGGTCCACCATCCCTCAGACCTTGTGGGGCGGGGGCGGACTATTTTTTTTTGGGGGGGGGGATGAACTATGCACCACAAATAACCCAGAGATGCATTTTAAATAAAAGGACACATTCTACTCATGTAAAAACACGCTGATTCCCGAACCATCCGTGGGCTGGATTTTGAAGACAATTGGGCTGCATCCAGCCCACGAGCCTTAGGTTGCCTACCCCTGCTTTGTCGCAAGGATGATGCTACCATCCACCCGAAATGACATGAAGTACCAGAGGTAGAAAAGAATATTGAAATGTGAAGTATTGGAGTTAGGTTGGTTTTTTAAAAAAATGTTTTTAAATGTTATATGTTAATTTGGATTTTTGTATATGGATTTGTGGGCTGCAGTATTGCTTAGGGGCTTTTGTTGGGGAATAGATTTTTTATTATTAGTGTGCATACCTTAGTATCGATAATGGTTTTGATCATTTTTATTATGTATGTTCAACTTTGTATAACATAACTTTGGGTTGCAAACTGCCCTAAGACCTACGTGTATAGGTATCCAAATTTAGTAAATAAAATAAAAACAAATATAGTCAAAAAAGGAGGAGGGGATGAGGAGACGCATGTGTCCAAAGAAAGCAAAAAAATGTGTGCATGATCAGAAGCAGGGATAGCCAACATGGTGCCTTCCAGATGTTGTAGACTCCAACTCCCATCAGCCCCAGTCAGCATGGTCCATGGTCAGGAATGATGTAGTCCACTAAAGGAATAACACAGTCAGGTTTAGCTCGTTCTACTAAATGGCTACTTGCTACTTTGGGAAATGCCGTTTGTTTTTCTCATTATTATTATCACATACCACACTGGCAGAGGCTGAAGCAATGAGCTATAGTACACATGCAGGACAGGTTTGTTGAGCTCTGGGCCCCTAAAATAGAACTGACAGGAGCCTATTAAGGCCCCTCTAATTGGACCAGCTGTAAATATGTCATCTGATCCAGCAGCTCCAGTAAACAAAAGGTGTCACAAGAGCCTGAGCATGTGGACTGAGTTCCTAACTTTATAGTTGGGGAGGGTGGGCTGTTGGCTTGTACGCAGTGGGAGGTTTAAAAATATTATTCCATTGCCTTTCAGAGGAATTCAAGAACCTAGTGCACAAAGGAAAAGGAAAATGCAAAACAGAATGCTGTAGATTGGGGTGTTGTTGTTGTTTTGCCTACAGATGACAATAATGAAGTATGAGCCGCACCTGATATTGCCAAATCTCCACCCCCCCCCTTTTGGTTGGGATTTTTGGGGGGAGGCTCCCACAAATTTATAGGACTGAATGAGAAGTTTTAAGGTTAAATTCCTGACCACTTTAGAAAGCCTGCATTGGGATTCTATAAACCTAAAATGCAGCCTAAATATAATTAGCTAGACTGTGTATGTGGTTTTTTTTATTATTAAAAAAAACAGCATATGCACACGATAATGACAGCTCTTAATTGAGCTTCTACTCTCAGTCCAATTACTACCCCTTCATTCCTCTCCCCTCTCATCCTTTCTTGGTTTTCCACAAGAGCTGATCTGTGCACAGCTTAATGCCGAGAGAATAATCCCCATATCTCCTCCCCCACTAGAATCCAAGAGCAGGAAGAGCTCCCATGGAAACCTTTCCTTTTTAAACTCCAGTTCATCTATTGTGTTTTAATTTCTTTAAAAGGTGGTGAGGAACAAGGACTAACCCCCTGCCCCCCCCACTTCTAAGGATGCTTTTCTTAAAATTAAGGAACATCTGGCAGCTCTGCTCCTTGCAGCTACCCCACCCGAAACTCCTACAGGGCAGCTGGGATAACATCCATCCACTGCCCATTAATCAGGATCTTGTCTGCTTGAAAAGCAAAACATGAGTTAGGAGGCAGCTGACTCTGCAGGGGGAAGTGTCAGTTTACTGGGTGAATAGGACCGCTGTTGTCTAGCACAATTCATTTCCCACACGGTTGTGCCTGTCGGAGGCGGCCCCTGCTCTGAGGAACTAAGACTGCTGCACTGTGATCTTGACATCTTTGCTTGCTTGGCGACAGGCACCGTCCAGATCTTCTCTCCCCACAAAAGGAACCCTCAACAAAGCAGGAAGAGTTATCTGAGGACTGGTCTACATGCACACGGGCGCAGCACTCCATCAATCTGTTCTGATGACTCAGATAATATGGAGAACCTGCCTCCCTCCGGTGAAATACATTGTCAAAATGATGTCAGATGATAAGAATGCTCTGCCTGCGGTTCGGAACAACTAACTGGGCTTAGAAGAGTTGCAAATGGGGTTGTAAAGGAAAATACCTTTGATGTGAAACCCAGTCTCCCTTTTCTTTCATATGTAAGGGGGAAAGAAAATAAAGGTTTTCCACCAGCCTCACAAACCTGCCCGTGGAGAAGCTATATAGACTGCCAGTGTTTTAAGATCATGTAAAATGACACCATGGGCTGGGTGCTATGTTCTTTTCTTTGCTGTGACTGTATTGTGTCAGGTGATAATAATGCTCTGCGTTATTTTAATATGGGATGGCTACTTCAAGTGTACAAATCATCACTTGATGTTGCAATCCCATGTCTGAATGAATACTAAACTCCACCGACCTCAGCAGCAGCAGCAACAACAAAATAATAATCCAGATTTCAGCTAGCTCAGGTTTGCAAGGACCCCAAGCAATCCACAATGCTTGGACACAGAGGACTGACAATGGCAGTAGGTTGTATATTATACTGCCAAATAGGCCCACAGGGAGACAAGAAAGACTTGAATCTTTTAAGCGTGTACCTAATTGGGAAGAAGAAGTGATAAATTAAGTCAGAGAAGAAGTCCCATGGAAACAACTGCACTGTACCACTGGTTTTCATCTGTGTATTTTCTGAATTGGATGCCTCTTCCACTCCTGTTTCTTGAATTGGCTTGTAGGATGATGTGCAGGAGTGAGAGGAGGGAGCTGCAATTTTTAAATTTGCTCATATGTGCCCTCTCTCTTGCCCTGCCATTTCCTGCCCTGAGCCATTTCAAGGCACATATGACAATAGAGGGAAGGAGGAAAGGCAAGGAATGGCCTCACTCTTTCATGCATCTAGAGATGAAAGAGAAGCTTTTGCCTTAGTGAATTCTTCAGGAATCTCGAGTAGGGATTTGCCAGAATCTGTAGAAATTTCCTGTATTGGTTGACAATAGCATCAACCCATATCAGAGACATTGTAAATTCACAATGAAGTCTAGCCCATTCTGGAAATTTAAAATCATCAGATGCCAAGCAAGTTTCTCATACACAAGCCAAAACCTGGGGGCTAAGCAACTGGATTGGGACTCAGAGAGCTGCAGGCTCCATTCTTGCTCAAAGAATGTAATACTTAAATTTAAACACCCACCCCATAACCACTACGAGTTCACCATCTGCAAATGGGAATAACATTATAAACCTCCTGTGTGATATTATTTTCAGCCTACTGATTTCAGAACATGATGTCCTATGGTTTTAGGGCAAAATAAGTAGGTAGGATTTATACATAGCAGGGCTATTTTGTGTGTGAATACTCATAGAGACAACCGAATGTCTGATGGGTGATCAGGGCCCTATTTATGGTAACTGAATATATTAAGAAGAAGGCAAGGGTAGCCAAAAGCATTTTGGGGTCTGCGGTAATATGGCACTTTTTCTCCCCACCCTGATTCCACATTCAGAAGTTGACGAGAATGGCAGATGAATCTTCTTTCAACACTGGTGATGGGGCACTCTCCTCATCTTCTACTTCTAAGACACCAGGTTTGGTTAGGGGTTGAGGGGAGGCCCCATGATCCTCTAATGTGTCACCTGTTGATACTGTCTCTTTAAGAGGCAAGCCGAGAAGGCCTCATGCTAGCAGTCCATTCAAGAGGAATAGAACAGGACAGGTAGCGAGAGAGAAAGAAAGAGAGAGAGAGAGAGAGAGAGGAGATTTAGTTTTCTAAGCTTCAAAAAAAGGCCTGGGATATTTTTGCCAAGACAATCAGAATCTGGATATTATTTGGCAAAGTTGTTTATGTTGCTCTTTAATGTCAAAAATTGTTGCTCTGTAGGTTTTAATAAATATTTGTTGAGTTTGATGATGTGGTGTGACTTACTGTTTCCGATATACAAGATCACCACTCACAACTCTGCTTCCCCATTATCAGCCACCTGAAGCAGCCGCCTCATTCTGTCTAAAGGTAGGGCCGGCCCTGGGAAGCTTGAAAAGAGCCTGTTTTACAAGCATCTTGTTTCCTTCCCATAACTTCAGCTGAAAGAGAATGCATAGCAGGCCAGTGAAAGAAAGGCCTTTAAGATCTACAGCTGTATCCAATCCCATCTAGTCTCTGCTTCTGGTCAGACTCTCTTCTTATCTGAACTGCAAAACCTTTTTAGCTGGATGTCAGGTCCTTTTTAAAATGGCTCCTGTATCAAAGCTTTGCAGCTTGATGAGCAGATGGGATGCACAAACCTACATCTGATCCAGCTCACAGGGCAGGAAAGGATTTAAGGATTTTATCCACAAAACACTGCTGGCTACAGCTCTATCAGCTGCAAAGAACTTCTGCAATACATGCATCCCAAAGAAATACATGCATCACCAACAGAAATAGACTGTTTACTGTTCTTGGTGGAAAGCCCCCCCCCCCCCCCAAGAACCACTCTCCCAAGCAACTGGGAGCCTCAGCCAGCCATGGTGGGAGTTCGGACTTGGCGGCAATTTAAAATTTGCCACCCTGAGCTCATTTAAGAGGAAGGGTGGGATAGACATTTAATATCTACAGAATACGGTGCTCAAACTGTTGGGTTATCAAGAGATGAGGAATCCAGTGTTTGGTATCAAGGGGGTGAGAGTGGAGAGAGACAACTGTGGTCAACTATCCAATAGGTTGGAATTTGCGGCAAAAACTTGGTTTGACTGCCAAGCCCAGTCTTTTCAGTACATTGCTTAGCATCTGGGGATGCTGCTGATTCTCATTCTCAGAGGTGGTTTTCACAGGCACATGGACATCAGCGTTATTTCCTCGCAGCTTTTGATGACTTTTGAAGCATAGGTGGGTTCCCATGAGGCAAGACACAGTGATAACAGCAAGAAATTTATTGAACTACATAACTGGAAAACAGGGGCAAAGCAACTACCGGTACTTATATACATTCCTGAAAGCCTGGGCCACTCCCAACGTGGTTGGCTGTCTAAGCTTTCAAGCTGCGAATCACAACTCAGAGTTCAAGGGCCAATGGCAGAGGCCCAAATCCTGAAATGTTCTGTGATTGGACAACATGTATCAAATCAGAACACAGTAGCTCAGAATCCTTAGTCCAGACTCAAGCTTGAATACATAACAACTTTGAGCTGAGCTAAACAAGTGAAGTGATTTGATTCATAACTATTGCTTTTATGTGAAGTCAGGCAGTGAAAGTTTGTATGTAGCGTTAAGATATGTGACCACTCAGTCACATCATCACTTGATGCCACATGTTACCATTCGATACTTCAATGTGCAGACAGAACCTGTTTGTGTGTCTGTGTGTATGTCTGCTTGTGTTACTCTGTAAAGGGTGCAAAATAACATCATTATGAAGTTACCAAGTGACAAACAGTCATGGGTGGGCCAACCCTTA
Source organism: Podarcis tiliguerta (assembly GCF_965153285.1). Taxonomy (NCBI): domain Eukaryota; kingdom Metazoa; phylum Chordata; class Lepidosauria; order Squamata; family Lacertidae; genus Podarcis; species Podarcis tiliguerta. The sequence continues at coordinate 86,974,034 of NC_139535.1, read as the reverse complement.
GTTTCCTTGATTTGTGAAGCTGAACGAGATAAGGATGCTGAAGCCCCTTATCAACAAACAGCCTATCAGCACACTGAGAGCACCTTTTATCAATGAACATTTTAGTTGGCTGATTAATATTTGCACGGAATCCAGCCACGTCCTGATGCATGATGCATCCAGGCAGTTGAAGGGGAAAGAAGCAATCATCCTTGCTTTTCTGCCATTCCTGATGTAGCGATTCAATTAAAAGGGCCTTCTGCCTGCTAAGGAAACCCCTGAGGTGGCTACAGAATGGACAGCTGAGCTCACAGTGTCTCGGAAACTCAGGTAGCAGACATTTCTAGAGCTTTCCTGATTAGATAAGATTATTTTAATAAATCATGCCTGCCACAGATTAAGAATTAGCCAGGAGGCAAGGAATGTCATTATTTTCAAGGTATCTACATCTTTCTCCAGATTCCTCTTGGCATTTAGGGGCAGCTGTGTAGTCAACAACCTCTTCCTAGGTGGCCTTCCAAACAGCAGTGGCTCAGCTCCCTGACCAAATCTCTAGTGTCAGGCAGACAGGAGGAGTTTTTCAAAACTCCAAGAATCAGCATATTTTTAAGGCAAATGCTTGTTTCATACTTCTTCCATTTTTTTTCCTTTTCTTTTTTTGCAAGGCAGCCATCAGAGAAACAGCTCAACAACATTCCCTTTCTGGGAGTAAGGACAAATAAATCCAATCACTGACAGCTGAACCAGATATTTATTTGCATCCAAGTCCGCCTCTCTTAAACACCGTTGACTCACAAAGCCCTGATCAGATTTCCTGTACAATCTGATGATACATGTCTACTCAGAAGCAGGTCCCATTGAGTTCAATGGGGCTTGCTCCCCAGTAAGGGAGTATACCATAGCAGCCTAAATATCTTCTCTGGAGTTGCAAATTTCATAGCAACAGCAACGACATTCTCAAATAGAAGAATTTTTCACGAGAAAATGGGCTGGATGAATCAGACAAACCAAAATACAAGCTGATAAAGAGTTCACAGGGCTAGCCTGGATAATATGGTATAATGAAAGTGACCCAAAAATCAAGAAAGAAAGACAGAGTATAGCTCAGTTTAGGGCATATTATTTGCATGTAGAACATCCCAGGTTCAATCCCAACAGCTCCAAAACAGAGACCCTGAACAGCTGCTGCCGGTCCGAGCAGACAATACTAGGATAGTTGGACAAATGGTCTGCCCTGGCATAAAGCTGAACCCTGAGTTCCAAACCCACGATCCAATAATCAAAGAAGTTAGTATTTATTCAAAGGCTCCCTTATTTCTGCTCTAGCTAGAGTAAGGGAGATGAGAGACCTCACAGACCACGTTTTCAAAGACTAAGGGGCAGTACTAATGACTGCCACCCATCTTGAATTCTGTGGGCACCATTTACTTTAATCCCAGCTTTTTTTTAAGAAAAAAAAGGCCTGCTCAGAGAGCAGCCCGGACACACGCCTAGTCTCCAGTGTGCTGTGCCAGCCCAGTCCTGTCAAGCACTTGCTCAGTACAGAAACATCTCCCTGCCTCTAGACACCGCTCAAGCACAGCCTTGCCTCCCTCTGAGATCAGCCAAAAGAAGCTATGCAAAGCAAGTAAACTAAATGGGGCCATTCTTCCCACAAACAACGTGTGGCGAGTGGCAGAGAAGTAATAATCAGAATATTCCAGCTCGCTTTAACAATCTACTATGGGGTGGGTGGGGTAAAATGAAACGGGGAGACCGTGACGTGAAGCCGGCCCATCATCCAACATCGTGCTGTTTAACAAACAAAAGAAAACTGGAGGTAGCTTGCTGGTAGGCAGAGGAGAATGTATCAGCTGCTCCTTGGAAGTTGTGTGTGCAAAAAAAGAAATGCTTGACTTTAGACGTAGGTGATTTGCAGAATTCTGGCTGAGAACTTAAAAAACAAGGGATGTTGGAATGGGTAGGTGCCATACTCTACAGGCTGAGGGGTTCTGAAACATGACGTTTTCTTTACAACGCAAGGCATCTTCCTACCTAATATCCTTCCAATATGCAGTGGTACCTTGGGTTACATACGCTTCAGGTTACATACGCTTCAGGTTACATACGCTTCAGGTTACAGACTCCGCTAACCCAGAAATAGTGCTTCAGGTTAAGAACTTTGCTTCAGGATGAGAACAGAAATTGTGCTCTGGTGGTGCAGCAGCAGCGGGAGGCCCCATTAGCTACAGTGGTGCTTTAGGTTAAGAACAGTTTCAGGTTAATAACGGACCTCCAGAATGAATTAAGTACTTAACCTGAGGTCCCACTGTACTGGTTTTCAGCCTTGTGAATGCGTGGTATGCAGTCTGCATAAATGAACATAATAAATAAATAAGAAAGACAATGTACACCACAAGGCAGTTAAGCTAGTGAGCTACTCGGCGTGTTACTACTGCATCAAAGCATTCTGGCTAGGATCCCAGCTAAGCCCATCCACTCATTAAACCCCTCTGGACCTGGTAGACTCACACTTAACCAGGCATTGGTTTCCTGTGGTTGTTCTAATCAAAAGGCCTGATAACTCTCCCTTAATTATATATAAAAAACACCAAATGGAGTTTGCTTATTGACATAGGGCAGGGGTAATCAATATGATGTCTTCCAGGTGTTTATTGGACTCCAGCTTCCACCAGTCCCTGCCAGCATGACCAACGAACAGCGGCGATAGAAGATGCAGTCCAGCAATAACTGGAGGGAGTCAACTTAGGGAACATATTTTGTTTTTGAGGCAATTTAGTGGGCACTGTTCAGGAAGTAAAGTGGATTCAAATTTAGTTCCCCCCCCCCCCCAAAAAAAAATGCAGCACGTGAAATTTAACACAGTTAGAATGTGTGGATTCCTTTTGGTGCATTCTTCATTCACAGTTTGAGTTTGCACAGATTTTGTGATTACAGGTAACAAGAAAAAAATGGAGCGACAGGGTTATTATGGTGGTGGTGAGAGGTGATTATGATTCTGAGGGGAATGGAGGCAGACATGATAGGAGATGCACTGACGGAGGAAAAAACAACAACTCAGGTAGCTTTACAGTGTACAAAAGGTCTTTCCCCCAAATGAGAGTTTTCCCTTTTCTAAAATTATCTCCAAAACCATGAGGGTTAGCAACATGGGAGCCACCAAACATATTCACACAACAGCTTTGTTTGTGAAGCTGTGTTCTATGGACATACAGCTAGGAGTCACAGGAAACTGCCCCTTAATCTGCACTGATGGTTATCACACAATAAACACGGGAACACCCCATGGATATATTTGGGTACAAACAGCAAAAAGGCAGTAAAATGAGGTGACTTTATGTACAGAGCAGGCATAAACGTTGCTTTTGTAGATACTCTTAGAAAGCGTAGATAAGCTGTAGCTAATACAGAGACAGAAGAATAGGGGGAAAGGCAGAGAAGGGTGTACGCTAGCCAGAAAGGAGCCCAGCCCCACCTCAGAGAAATAAAAGTAATTATTTCTGAACCAAGAGACGCCCATCATGCCACCACAGTGGGGAGGCTCCCACCAAGTACATTGTGAGGCTGCTTGTCTGAGGCCAGCTATATATATATATATATATATATATATATATATATATATATATATATATTAGATGCTGTATATTTCCACCCAGAGAAGCCAGCACGTGCTCTGTATGCTGGGAAACCCAGCTGGCTTAACAGAAGCTATCTCCTGATCAGCAGGCCTGCTTAGGGCAACTTCTCCCTCTCGCCAATGTTTCCCCGGGGAAATTACAAAACAAGGTAAAAGGGTGCCCAAAGGCATAAACAGGCACAGGAGCTAAGCGAGGGATGTGGAAGGTAATCACCGGGTCCAGGGATGAAAATAATAATCACAATAGCATCAACAAACACATCCTTCCTCCTGCACTCTGGCATCTGGGCTATAGGGGCCTGTTTCTAAGATGTGCTGACTCTGCACTGCTTCCATTTACTTCGCAAAAAAACCAACGAAGGTAGCATTTCTCCTAAAGAGATGCTGCAGAGGCAAGCAGCATATGAACCAGAAAACAAAATGAGCAGAGTAAATGCAGGACTCATTTGCCAGGCCCTTTACTAATCTTATTCTCTACTCCACACTGGCTTTTTGTACCAAGTTAGACCTCAGATGGAGACCTGAAGCGATTTTAACCAAGAACAGGCCCCCCAGTTGTTATTTCTGACTAGCTGGAGAAGGTAGCGGTTCGACTCTCAGACTAAGACCAGGAGATCCAGGTTAAAATGCCACAAAGCTCACTAGGTAACCTTTGGTCAGTCATCTCATCTCAACCTAGCCTAGCTCACAGGGTTGTTGTGGGGATAAAATGGGGGGTATGATAGCTTGAGCCCATTGCGGCAAAGGGGGGATATAAATGTAATAAATAATATTTATATAGCACTTTTTGTGGGTTCAAATAACTTCAGCAATCCTTACCACAACTTGTAAGCAGGTTAGTATTCTTCCCCTGTTAGAGATGGGAGAGTGGGACTGGAAGATATGTATGAGGCAGTGAACAGCACAAACTAGTTAAAGACAGTGACGTCAATGGGATTAAATAATCTTAAATCGAAGTCTTCTGGGTTGGATCCCAGTAAAGCACCCAGACAGGCTCACTGCTCATTAATCTCCTCTGGGCCTGCCACGCTCCTGCACACACTTAACCAGGCACCAGCCCTTTTAGTTGTTCTAACCACGAGCAGCAGGGGTGATGAGAATTATATTCGAACACCATTTGGAAGGAGACACAAGTTTGGTGTTCCCATTGCAATTCCAAACCAAATTGGGGGAAAAACCACTTATAAATTACTTTCATTTGGTAAATCCCTTCCAAAATCACCTTTTATTCGGGGAATTATTCAGCTTTGGTGTATGCAGTAATTCAGGAAGCAATGATGATGATGATGACATAGCAATGCCTAGTGAGATACATCATGGAGAGTAGATTTGAGTTGGAAGCGTTCTGGACTGCAGCTCATGTCGTCTGTCATCTAGCCGCTACAACACAACAGCTCTTTTAATAGTGCTATTTCTATGGAGTTGCAAAGATTATACACCCAACATAATGGAGGAATCAATGTCCTGCCTCCCCAATGCTGAGTCATGCCACAGTGGTGATGAGACTAGACTTGGACTCTTCATGAGACTTTACACACACTTTCTATATGCAGTATTTTCCTCAACAACCAAGTCAATGTTAGGCAGAGCACATTCTGTGTTGTACTTAGGCAAAAGTGTTGGTGTGGGTGGGGTTGTGCACTGCTTCCCTCTTTTCAAGCCCTCATGGCAGCCACTTTCTTCAGCAAAGGAATTGTTCTTGGCCTTGTACATGTGGGTGACAACAGTGACTCATCTATCTGGACAGAGTGCACTCCAACAGGAGTGGGGCGGGGGAATGACCAGTGCTATTTTTATGGAAGAAGAGGTGCTGGAACTCACCATAAACACCTCCCTTGTTCTCTTATAATGGCAACGGAGCCCACCTGAGAAGTGCCAGAACTCAGTTCTGGCGAGTTCCTACTGAAAAACCCCCTGGAAATGACCTTAACACAGGGTGCAGTGTTAAGAATGAGGGGATCCCCTCAAATGAACATTCAGGCACCCCCCACCTTAGACTTCCAGCGTCTTAAAAAAAGGTCTGCTTGGAGCCATCTGTTGTGACTTCAATGTGCATCTGTAATAATCCTATATGCTAACAGATTCATTCCTTGAGTGTGGATCCCTGTATAGCCAAAATGGCCCAGGAGGTGATGTGCAGAAGTACTTGCAGACAGAGAAAAGTACAAAATAGTCTGTAGAAAAATAAAATCAAGGTAGCAGCCCCGCATAGAACAACCCCACAGGGACCGAACATGTTCAGTGGCCATGGGAATGCTGACTGTTGAGGGGGGGACAGGAAAAGGGGGTGGGAGTGGAAATAGAAATGGAGTATCCTAGAAAAAGCATGGTCAAATGTTGCTGCAAGTCCTACTTGTCTGGACTATATCTGAGCTACTTCAAGGAATACGGTTCCAGTGCCAGTCTAGAAGAGAGTGAAGTTATGGGGCATATTTTAGATATTAAGGATTTTAAGCACAACACATGGTTTATAGCCTAACTAGAACAATGGTAGGTTGAGAAAGCAGGCAGTGTGTCACCTCTTTGTGTCTTGAAGATGGCTCATTTATTTTTAATCAGAAGCCATCCAGGGCTGGATGCAGAGGCGAGTATTTTTTACCTTTGCTGCATGCCAGTGCCTCCTGCCCTATGCATATCCAGGACACATCTCTGGGAAAATAGGGGACATCGTAATGTGTCTCACTCTCGAGACTATAGGAAAACATGAGACTGTAGGAGGAGATAGGAAGCCAGACCTGTCCTTCTTAAAGGCTGGAGAAGACACCATGAATGGGGATTATACCTTCATGTATAAAAGTTGCGTCAGGAGTAAGGAGAAGACTTTCCAAGACCTCCTCTAGCATTTAGGCTACCAACAGAAAAGACAAAACGCCAAAAGCAGATTCCCACAGTTAGCACAAGCAACTAAAGGTAAAAGGTAATGCTTGCGTTTGCATTATTTCCATCAAGCTATTTCAGAAATAAATAAATCAGCACACCTTTGCTTTGGGAATCTTAAAAGTCTCTCTTCTGAATGAGGCCTGCGACATTTACAGCAGCAGCAGCAAGCAGTCATTGCTCACACTTCCTGAAGCAACAGGTGGGCGTCCTGAGCCAGTTACACAAATGGGAGAGAAGGGGATGGAAAGCTTTTCGGGGTCTCCCTTTTATAGATGCACTGGGATGTACAAAGAGTGAAACCAAGGCAGCTCGTTTGTTACAATCAAAGTTTGGGCTGATGCTGTCAAGAGATCGAGGGTCCTGGATGGCTCTCCCCTGTTTATTACCCTCTTTGACTCGCGGTGTTTCCAGGATGCGGGCTAGGGCAGTGCAAGTATTAGAAGTAATGGCACCGCATGGAACGCGGCATCGCCCTGGAGCTGCGCCCGCCAATTGCCTGGAATGCTGAATGGGCAACAAAGGCGAGGTGCGGCGAGGAGAGTCCTCGGCAGGAGGCGATCCGCGCCTTGATTGGCTGCGGCGGGAGGCTTCGCTCGGCCTTTCGAAGGAAAGGAAGGAGAGCGCACTGACCGCCCCACCAAATACCCGCACAGTTCAAGTCACCGGCTTGGCTCACATGCACAAGGCGAGGCAAACGCGCACAAAATGCAAAAGCAGGGCTGTCCGGAGAAGTGGAGGAGCTCCGCGATCTAGACATATACATATATATATATACACACAGAGAGAAATGCTTTCGTGGAGAGTCCTGCATTGCAGGGGGTTGGACTAGATGACTCTCGGGCTCCCTTCCACACACACACACACACACACACACACACACATGGATCTGACAAGACTCCAAGCACACACTTCTCCCTGGCTCCCCCAGTAGCATCTCCTTTACCTTGCTCTCCTCCTCTTCCTCCTCCTCCTCTTCTTCCTCCTCTTCCTCCTGCTCTTCTTCTACCGCCACCGGAGCGGCAGCGACAGCCGCCGCCGCCTGGCTGGGGATCTTGACCTCCTGCGGGTGGCTCTGCTGTCCGGCTTGGGCAGTCCTAGAGGCGGCAGCGGCGGCGTCCTCGTCCTCCTCGGCGCTTCTCTCCTGGCGCTGCTCTTTCTCCTCCTCGTCCCCTTCTTCTTCGGCAGCCCCGATCTCCTCCTCCTCGCGGCGCCTTCTCCCCTCGCCCTTCACTTCCCCGCCTCCCTCCTCATGAAGCCGGGGAGGCCCCGCTGCGTCCGGCTCCTCCGCTCCCGCTTCGCCGCCCTCTGCCCCGTCCGCCGGCTCTGCCGCAGCGCTCTCCTCGGCGGCTTCTCGGGGCTCGCCTCCTCCCGGGGCCGCCGCCGCCGCCGCTTTGTCGCCCTCCGAGCCGGTCCTCAGCTTCACAAAGACCGAGGCGAGGATCACGGCCAAGACGGTGAAGAGCAGCGGGACGGCCAGGTAGTACAACTCCGACGCTACATCCATCCCTCCTTCGGCAGCAGCAGCGCCGCCGCAGTCCCTGCGCTGAGGGCTACGCAGCACCGCCTGCAACGCACCAGCAAGGAGCTGCCGCCGCTAGCAGAGAAGAACCGCGTTATTAAGGGTAAGAGCGGCAGGCAGCTCCCTCCGATATCTCGCCTCCCCTGGTTCTGCTGCCGCGCAGTGGAAAGAGCTCCGGCGAATTCCACGGTCCCCACGCGCGCCGCGCAACAGCCTGACAGCAGCAGCAGCACTGGGCGGAATCCCGCCTCTCCTCAAGCTGGGTCGGGTTTCACAACACGCGCGTCACGGCCCTGCGCCCCGCCCACCGCCGCGCGCTCCCGCCTCTTAGACCCCTGATGCGGGGGGCGCGCGTTCTCTTTGCTCCTTTTCCCCAGCTGGTATGGGTTGGGCCCAGTCCTTGACTATTATTATTATTATTATTATTATTATTATTATTATTATTATTATTATTATTATTATTATGTTTCTATGCTACTTTATATTTTTAAGCAAAAAACAACAACTCAAAGTGGTTTACAACCTTAATTAAAACATCAACTAAAACAATCCAGAATAAAACATTGAAGAAAGTGAAATATTATATCATAAGACATCTTACAATATCATCAAATCATAATAGATACATGGGCGTAACCAGGGGACAGTCCCCCCCACCTAGTAAATTAAAATACTTAACTAACTGACCAATTGTGTTACAGATAGCTTGGTTCTACACCCCCCCCCCCATCCTGACCCCAATATAAATCCTGGTTAGGCCTATGAATAGATAAGCACTATGATCAAGCAATCATAAAATCGTATCATAAAATCATATCGTGCAATCATCACCCGAGGCCTTTCTTTGTGTGCCTCTTCCGCAAGAGGTCCATAGGGTGACAACACAATATTTATGGAATGCTCTGTTCTGCTTCTCCCTTTCAAACTGTGTATATGTGTGTGCAGGGGAAGGGGGGAATTATTTCTGTTTGTTATTATGGTTTGCATGTGTTTTTATATTGAAAAGTGACCTGTGGTCTTTGGATGAAGGGTGGTGCAGAAATAAAATAAGTAAGAATAACAAGCCTCTTTCCACCAATGAATTGCACTTGCTCAGTTAAGACAACTGGGTGGCCCTGAATCAATCACTCAGCCTCTGCCTCAGTTGCTTACTCATAAAATGGGGACATTAAGCACTTATTTCACAGGAATGAGGAAATATTAAGATTGTAAAACACTTGGTCCATTAAGAGTGCTATATAACTGGCACACTCCCTCACATGCAGCCAGCCCTTCACCACCGTAGCAGAACTAAGCTCAAACCCATCTCCCACTTAAATACTCTGTCTGCTATGGATTCTCTCCTTCCACCCAGCAAGGAAGGTTCTTTCTGTCCATAATCTCCAAAGCCAAGCAACAATTAAGGTTGGTTTAGCAATTCAGTTGTTTTTTTCCTCAGTATACAAGGGAAAATCTTGCAAGAGGGAATCTCCTTTACACCTTCTCCAGAGATTTCTCAGGCTTAGTGCTAAGTACTTTCCCTGCCTCTTTGCTACACTAAGTGAACATCCAAAAACTTCTCTGCTCACCTTCCCCCATTCCTAGAACACATTTTAAAAACACTTAATACAGCTGGGATGTCTGTTTCTATTTGCCTTAGGCAGAAGTTGGTCAGGATCAGGTCCAGAGACCTCCCTCATGAATGAAGATGGTTAGTCTATTAAACCAAGTTAGGAATGAAGGTGAGCAGTGGGCTGAGAAGTGTTGTTTCCCTGTTTTTGAAAAGTCTCGTAGCTGAAGAGCCTTTGGCTTCAAAGCAAGGTAGAATTTGAGGTGCTGGCAGCGGCCGCCGCCGGTTAAACCACAGAGGTACAGCTTCCCTTAGAGACACCTGTGCCATTTGTCACACGCACCTGCTTTTTGCATTGTTCAATCTACTTACCACAGCAATGCCTTGCTTAGCAAGGCAGGAAGAACAATCCTTGATGCGCCACAAAAGGAGGCACAAGGTGACAGAAAACATCTCTGGACAATAGGGCCATGCTTTTCCTCTCTTTAACAGTCCTAAATACAGTGGTACCTCAGGTTAAGTACTTAATTTGTTCCGGAGGTCCGTTCTTAACCTGAAACTTTTCTTAACCTGAAGCACCGCTTTAGCTAATGGGGCCTCTCACTGCTGCTGCGCTGCCGGAGCCCGATTTCTGTTCTCATCCTGAAGCAAAGTTCTTAACCTGAGGTAATATTTCTGGGTTAGCAGAGTCTGTAACCTGAAGTGCATGTAACCTGAAGCATATGTAACCTGAAGCGCATGTAACTTGAGGTACCACTGTATTGATTAAGCCCTGCAAGGTTTGTAAGGCTAGTAGCAGATTGTTGCCCAGAAGCAAAATTTATCTGTGCCGTTACAGACTCCCCCCCAACCTATCAGGATAGATAACTATGCCCTGACTTGCCAACAGGAAAGGGAAATTAAAGCTCGCATGCCAGACTCATATCCTAGGGCTGCAAGGTGCTGGCCTGTAAACAGAGCGATTAGTCCTGCAGTTCTCCATCCTGCTTCAGTCATAAAGGGGGGGGGGGAGAGAGAGAGAGAGAGACTGCACCATAACCTTGCAGTCAACGCAGATGCAGCCTTCAGTGATGTTTACTGGTCTCAAGTCATTGCCAGGAAGCTAGATGGCCAGATATTGTTTGCACAGCCTTGGGGAAAAAGATATGGTAGAAGAGGCTGAAGTTTTACCCATCTCTCAATTTTACTCATTTTACCTTGTTTCTTTTGTAAAAACAAAAAACCACAAAGAGGTCAGCTTCAGCCTTCTTTGGTTCATTTTAAGATTCTGAAGTTTGTATGTAGCACCAGAACTCTGGTAGGGTAAGGGAGGGTTGGCTTTTATCCACATCCTCGCTAAACATATCCCCAAATTTTTCAATACAGTGGTACCTCGGGCTACATACGCTTCAGGTTACAGACTCCGCTAACCCAGAAATAGTGCTTCAGGTTAAGAACGTTGTTTCAGGATGGGAACACAAATTGTGCTCCAGCGGCGCGGTGGCAGCAGGAGGCCCCATTAGCTAAAGTGGTGCTTCAGGTTAAGAACAGTTTCAGGTTAAGAACGGACTTCCGGAACGAATTAAGTACTTAACCCGAGGTACCACTGTAGATGTATAAATGAATCAGCGTAGGTGCTCAGCACAGGGCTGTCTTCAACCAAGTCCTCCGACTAGGACAAGGGCTTCTGCCTATGAAACAGGACGTTCTCTTCCCACATCTGCTCTGGGGGTTTAAGGAACCCCTAGAACAGATCAGGAGGAATTCACGGGGAGGAAAGAAGAGGAAGTTCCTTTGTGTAGGTGGTGGAAGCCTTTGTGCTGCTGGGACAAATTTGCTGGGTAGAACTCAGTCTCTAGCTCATGTTACGGTTCCCAGTTTTGTGTGAAGTCTTGAGGGGTCCAGTGAATGCAATATATTGTACTGAGACAGCAAAGCAGGAGTGGGGAACTCTGTGGCCCTCCAGGTGTAGCTGAACTTCAAACCTCCATCAGCCCCAGCCAGCATGGCCAGTGGTCGGAGATGGTGGAAGTTGTAGTTCAAGAACATAGAGCCACAGGTCACCCCCCATCTCTGTACACACACAGCTTGTGAGGCTTGAATTGGTAGAGTCTGCATTTTTACAGATCAAGGACCCATATTTAATCCAGACATGCATCTAGGGATCCTTTTCTTTTCTTTTTTCTTTTCCATACATTTGTGTGGTGGTAGCATGACTGTTATGACCCACCTTAGATCACCTTTGTTGAAGACAAAGAGTTTAAATCCTCCCAGTACTGGGCAGTCCGGCCTCATGCGAGTGCCTGGTTAGAGGTCTCTGTGTGCAGAGAGGCTTGCAGCCATACACACACTTTGATTTTATGCTACTAGCTTGCAGGTCAGAGAAAAAGCGAGTCATCATCAGTAATGAGACGTGATGGATGCAGGGCTGCTCCCATTTTCTAAAATATATGAATAGAAGTTGCCAGTTGGCATTTGGGACTACTTCAGCCTTTAAGAGTTGTAGAAAACAAAAAAACCCACCAAATCACATCCCCACAGGTTTGCATTGTTTCCTTTACAACAGAAGGCAGAGGCATCCCACCCCCCAGGCAGGGGAGGCCACTGTTTCAGGCAGCAGAAACTCCTCAGGCGGCATGCCTGTGGGTGCCTTGCCTACCCCATGGGAGAAACCCCACCACAATCAGCACCAATTCTGGGCAAGTTTGCAGCCATTTTGGGCAAGATTTCACCTCAAACCAGTGCAATATTACCCTAAATCAGCACTGATAGTGGTGCCACTCCTCTGACAATGGCGCATGGGGTAGGATGCATGGTGGTGGCAGAACAGGTAGCAGCAGAAGGTAGGAGATGGCAGCAGCAGAACTTCCCCTTTAATCTCAAGCGACAAAAGGGGACACGCCACCCTTAGCAAGAGGGCATTAATCAAGCTCACCTCTGGAGACAAGGGTCACATTCCAGCATGCCTTTAAGGGACAAGGTTTGTTTTCTTTTGATTTTGTCCTACTTAAGTCAACAGAGCCAATATAAATTCTCTCCGAGCTCTAATGTGACCTTTATAAATTAATATTTTATGCATTGCCTGGGATAGGGAGACCAAGTAAATCCACTTTAAAGAACAGTGGACTGGCCAAGGCAATGTCTCCAGGGTTGTAGCTGGGATTGTCTTTCGGGCTAATCCTATCAAGACGGTGATCATTAGCATGCGGATAATTATATTCTTAGTAACAAACAGCCATAACACCTAATCTTCTCCTCCATACAGCTTTATATCTCACAGGAAAGGGATAAGCAGAGCTGGACTGTTAGCGATCGCTCCCTTTTGGACGGTGCTAAGCACATCTAGGAAGCGTTGTCAGCTGGCTGGTATTTCTTCTCTTTTGTTAGACAACATACAGTTGCTAGATACGTCAGTGTCATTTTTCAGAACTGACTATGACTGAAAAGGGAAGTGAATTCTCTTTAAATCTTTAGCATTAGAACATCTCTACCTTTCTCTCTGCTTGACTCAAATCTTTGGGAAGGTCTGGGCTAGTTGCCTCCAAGTTTCATTTTGGCAGGTAAAAGTAACAGATGACAGAACTGGCATCTGATACAGTTTTCCAGTTCTCTGATTTAATCAGAGTAGCTCCCACACTGACTACTTCTGTGTGCAAGAGGGAGCAATTGGTACAAGTGAGCCAAGTATACAGCACATCAGTGATAGGTCACAGCCTCTATTTTATTTGTTGCTTAAATTTCCATTTTGCAGAAGTGTTCATATGGACACACACAATATGGACATTTCTGGATTTTGAGTATCTAGCTAAGAAACACCCCAAACTTGATAGAGAGTACAGTATAAGAACACAAAAAGCCTGCTGAGGCCAGTAGCCCATCTAAACCCAGCATCCTGTTCTCACAGTGGCCAACCAGATGCCCATGGGAAGCATGCAGCCAGGAACCAAGTATATACAGTGGTACCTTGGGTTAAGAACTGGAGGTCTTTCCTTAACCTGAAACTGTTCTTAACCTGAGGTACCACTTTAGCTAATGGAGCCTCTCACTGCAGCCGTGCCACCACCGCACAATTTCTGTTCTCATCCTGAGGTAAAGTTCTTAACCCAAGGTACTATTTCTGGGTTAGCGGAGTCTGTAACCTGAAGCGTCTGTAACCCGAGGTACCACTGTATTCATGTGACTGAATATATTGGTTCTCAGAACCTCTGACAAAAAAGGAAATCTATGGACTGGGAATCCTTTTGAAGATTCACCGATGAAGAGCCATAGATCTGTACAAAGGGTTGATGTGGCAATCCATTTCAAGAAGGGATAGGGAACCTGGTGCTCTGCAGATGTTGCTGCTCTGCAACTCTCATCATCCCTGAAAATGAACCATGCTAACTGGAATGGATGGGAATTGGAACAAAACTTCCTGAGGGTCACAGGTTTACCTCTCCCGGTTATAAGGAAGTGGTAGCATGGTTTGCCAAGATTCTCCCCCTCCCCCCTTACTTAAATGACCAGGTTGTTGTTGTCTGCTCTCCTTAGTCCAGATCACCCCATTATTGGAGATAAGGGCCAGTTCTTAATCAAACGGTGTCTAATTTTTAACAGACCAAGCTCTTCCACAGAACACTTGGCTAATTTCGGCAATTTGCTGCCCTCTACTGGAAAAGGGTGGTCCTCCAAACAAATAGCTAAGCAGGAAATTGACAGCGAGGACAACTGCAACTATGGTGGCGATATGCAGACTCAATCGCTTTAGAAGGGAAAGGACCTTATTGAGAAAAACAAGGTAGGAAAGGTTAGTTGAGTGCCAGCACTATTTCCAATGCACAAAGACATGTCAACCTAATTTGTAAACAACCAGTGTGTGTTTGGATAGCCAATGCACAACTAAACCATGGCATGGTAACAGAGCAAATCAGTTGAACATCTGAAATGGGAGAGAAAATCCCTCTTGACTTCTCGCTGTTATGATTATTTGATAATTAGGGAATTGCCTTCCACATACATGTCCCAGGTGACCTACAGCCATGTCCTTAAAAGGCAGAAAAGAACAACCCAGTGTAGGTTTAAAATGAACACCTAAGGCAGGTAGCTTTTCAATTAGCTGAAAAGGCTTGCAGAAACAAAAATGGTAGCACTTGTTTCTAGAAAGTATACATAGTGGACACCTGCCATTATCTCAGCAGGAATGCTGCTCCATAGAACAGGGGCAGCTATACTGAAAGCCCTGGTCTGAGTTACTGTGGGGCTGGCTTCTGGTATCTTTGGAACTTTTAAAGACAAAGTCTCCTACAGAATGCAGTATATAAGGGATATATAAGGGGAAAGTGGCTGGCAGCAGACTGACAGCCAATGCAAATCCCACAAGCAAGATGGTACCATACTAAAGGGATTCTACCAGAAGGACAGTGAAACTCTTTCCCCACCAGTGCTGCAGAGGGAAACCATGAAGATGAAGGCAAAGCTGCAAATAAGCTGTTGTTCAGGTTCAAGAATCTAAATCCTGTACCACAGAATTGTAAGAATTTGCAAACTGATGTAGGTGGCTTCCTACAGAGTTCAGTGGGGCTTACATTCTAGTAACCATGTATACTTGGATCACAGCTTCAGCCATTTCCTGGGCTGGCTATTGTAGGACCCTGTGACCACCATTCAACTATCAGACTCTCCCGTCTTGAAGTTAAATGGAGTATTATTCATAGCTGCTGGCAGAAAGAGGAAAGGCCAAATTTTACAGTGGGCTGCACAGGAGGCAAAGATTGTTCATTGCTGAATGCACATAACTGAATTAGAAAAAAGTAGCAGTGAATACTAGACCCATCAAAGATATAGGGTCTTGTAAAAATTGACCACATTGATACACTGGTATATTAAGCTGGAGCAGGTTTGGGAAAAGAAGAACTAGTGGACGGTAAAGCAAACAGAACAAGGGATAGAGGTACTCTGTGAACACTTGCAATCTCAGACAGACATAGAACATAGGCAGGAAAGTGTGTTAAATGTTTAGGGTTTTGATTGGGACATCTGGTGAATATTTTAAAGGATCATAACAGGGAATTGTATTATTTTCAGAAATCTAAGCAAGACCAGGTGAACACAGAACTGGGATGAGCTCATGGTGGGAAAGGCTACTGAATTCTGCAGTGTAGGTCCAAGTCACATGTGGAGAAAGGAGGAGAATCAGAGGGGCATTATGTTTGAGATAGCCACCTTATATGGAACCCAAGGTTTAAGAACTATATAAAAAAGGGCAAAAGCATGATGGGCGTGATTCTTTTGGATTTGGACCACCAAAGCTGTGGGTACATATGGGACTCGGGGGTGACAGGTAAGAACTGCTACCTTGAATCTCTGCTGTTTAAGAAATGCCTCGTGTTTCTTCTTTTAAATATATGTGTGACTTTATTGTTTCAAATGTTTGTAAGAAATTGTGTGAAACTTGTTTAAACCATAACCACATTTGTTCCAATTGCACTCTAAATCCAGAGAAAGATCAAGGTCAACAAAAAGGTGATTGGAAAGCTTTGTAGGAGCTTCCAGATCAAACTCTGGTAACTAATTAAAGTCTTCTAAAAATAAATTCCTACAATATAATTGCAGAGGTTGGATGGCCATCTGCCATATGTGATCTAGTTGAGATTCTTGCATTGTAGGCGGTTGAATTAGATGACCCCAGGGTACCTTCCACCTGTACAATTCTATGATAATAGACTATTCCCTTTTTTACTATTGATGAGTTTTTTTAGTAAAACATAGCTAATTCCTCTCAGCCACATAACTATAGCCTTGCACTGAGTAAGTAGCACACCGCCTAGCATGCATAGAGAGCGAAGCAGAGATTCACAACTTCTTTTCAGATCTATGTGGTTGCTCTGGCTAAGTAAAGGATGTTGCAACTTCCAGTTAAGCCATATCAAACTTATGTTTCATTTGTCTGATATGGCTTAACCGAAAGTTACAAGTTAAATAAAGGTAATCTGTTCTGTCTCTGATATCCTTATCGAGGCTATACGGGTTGATTAAAAAGTGCTACACAAAACTAAAGGTCAATTAAAGTGTGAATTGGCCTTTAGTTTTGTGTAGCACTTTTTAATCAACCCGTATAGCCTTTCAAATTGCAGAAGCACAAAGCACAAAGTCACATTGGGCTTCTGATTTCCTCTATGCAGAAGGGTACAATAATATCTAAAGCATTTCCTAGAAAATGCAAGGCAGTAATCAGGATTCAAATTCAATAAGAAGTTGAAGCTCTAGCAGAAGATATATTCTAGTTAGCATGCTGCACTGAATCAAGTATTTCAGAATCCTACAAATTGTGACACTGCAAGTTAGATACTGCACATAAGGAAAAAGATTATCACCCAATGTTTAGATGAAAGCTAAGTACAAGTGAAGTAATGGAAAATAAGGCTTTATTTTAAAAAATTTAAAAATGAAAAACATGAAAATCATTCAGAGAACAATTCAGAGCACTCCCACCCTGGTTCCATTAAATGATTAGACTTAACGAGTTGTTAGAGGAGGTGGCACTTTAAATGTTGCTGAAACAGTCCAGAGACTTCGCCCCTCACAAAAGGGAAGAATGGAGCTCTAGTATAAGGGCCTCTCAGGTATCCTCAACACAATGACCCAGTCATTAGGAATTCGAGAAAGAAAAGGTTTTAGCACATTTCCCCAAGTAAGAAGTGGCTGTTGCTGAAAGCTGTTCAGAAAAAAAGGTTGATCCAGTTTAACTGAAATATGCAAGAAGAGCTAATAAACCCAGGACTTTCTTTGATGCAATCACAAGCTCTAAGTGAAATTTTTCATCGGATGGGTAACTGTAAAACATGCATCCTTTTAAAATGCATAAAGTGCCTCCATTAACAAAAGCATATGTTCTAATAACAGTACAGCATTAAGGACCTGAAAATAAAGTCTGAGCTAGAGATATATTGATTTGTTAAGCCCCTGTTGCTTAATTAGTGTTTAATAATGATCCTGGCTAGGATCATTATAATATCATAATATAAGTTTCTAGGTATCATAGTTATAAAAAAGGCAAGTATTAGCCATTGGACTTTTAGGCAGCAACTTCAGGTCTAACTGCAGCTGTCATAATATAAACACTGCATTGGTTTTCAAAGAGGCACATTAAGGGGGGGAAAGTTTGTGAAAAGCAGTATCTTTAAAATAAGAGTTGTGATTTAAACAACGATCAGCTGTAAATTTTCTCTGCAAGGATTATTTAGAAGCAATATTGCAGTTTTCACACTCTTGTCACCCCATCACAAAGGAATCATTAAACCAGAAGCTTGGAGTTATTTACTTCTGCTTGCAACCCTGGGCAAGTAAAGAATTCAGGATCCTTATTCCCAACCCACGGCTATCTGAATGATTGGTACTTAACAAAACCAATTTACTTTCCTCCAGCATGACAGCTGCCTGGCTTCAACTCCGCAGAACAGGAATATAGTTGGCATCTGGCAAAACAATGAAAATGACAACACTGAAAGAGCGCAACTGAAAGGAGCTAGCCAGCTACTCAGATGCAAGTTGTACATTCCTATAAATAAAATCTACAACTTTTTTAAAGAAAGAAAGCCCAAGTTTAATGTGGGTTTTTTTCATCAGTTTGGGAGATCTGGAATAAAAATATTCCCTAGTACAGTAACAGAGGCAAATGGCATCTATAAATGAACAAATCCCACTTGTGGAAGATATACGGTACATTTAAAAAGGACACTGATTGTAGCTGAACACTGACATGTTCAGTCGCCTGTGGTGACTATTCCTAAAAAAATATAACTGGCTTAACCCTGAAATGCCAAATATCCATCAGCTTTTGATACAAAGAAAACAGCCACCGAAGTTTGTGTTTTAATAGCATATTTGATACAAGACAGAGAAAGTTAGCATATTGTACCCAAATGGCGGGGCTCTTCAGCCTCACCCACCAAGCATACTTAGCCCCCAACTTCCAGATGAATTTTACTGATCAACTCAGTGAAGGTTTGTAATCCTAGTTTAAATAAATGTACATGGCTGAACAAATGTATCTGCATCCCAGTATGACAAACAGGAATTAAGACTTCTAGGTAAAGATGACACTCCCTGCAAACCTAGTGCATGAAGGCCACACAGAATGTATTACACAACTCTCCAGAAAGCAAAACAAATACACTTTCAATATTCTAAACCTCATGGTTGCAAGGAATACTTTAACAGCACGGGCAGATTTTGCCAAATTCTGATTGGCATGCCAAAGGTTATTGATGCAATCCACGGTTGTCAAACAACATAATAGCAGGAAGCAAGGCTAGAAAAGACCTTTGCCCAAGATATTGAAAATGCTGCTGCCAATGAGTAAATATTGGGCTGACTCAGGCTGCTTCAAATGTTCTAGTCAATGTTAAGATATCTATACTAGTCCTAATTCCTTTCCTGTTGCTGTTCATCTGCCTCCTGAGTTACAAGTTCTTGGGTACCAGGCCACAAAAAAATTGGAACATAAAGTTGTGGTTCGAGGACCCGACCCCCGCGGAGAAGAAATGAGTAGACCAGGACACGAGATATATGGTTTATGGGCATGAAAAGGTCACAACTTTATTGATTACAGCGGTGAGAAGGTATTGGCTTAGGCATTGGATGTCCACCACAGGGGTTGAATCACCAGTAGGCGGAGCCTGTTGATGCTAATTCAACTATAGGCTCTCCCCTGATGCCACCGGGGGTCGTGCCATGGCCTCCCGCCAAGCAGGCATCGGACGGAATACACGACCGCCGGATTCCTTTAACGGAATACCCAAAATTGAAGGCGTAGGCGATGGCCACACCTAGCCTTCCAACACACCACACAATAATCCAATGCCTAACCTACCCACCAATACCACGAAAGTTGTGACGATTGCTACGAGGTAGGCGAAAAAACCAAATGGCCTAATGCCATGTGGAAAAACTCCTACCAGGCCCCCCGACTAACCAGGGCGACCAACCTAAGGTCCATAGCAAGGTCGAGACCCTAACTAAAGGGAGTGGAGGGTGGGTGACTCTCGGCGGGGCGAAGTGAAATGAGGCCGGGGAGAGGGCTGGCTTGGTAACTTAAAGTTACCTGGGACACGCCCCCCGCCGGCTCCTGATTGGGTGCCGGCCAGTGGGCGGAGCGCCAGCCCAGAAAGGTGGAAAGCAGGGGGCGGCTGCCCCCTGCCAGGAGGCGGTGCTCGGGCTCCCGCCCACAACCACTCCCCTCCCTTACAGGGAGGAGAGTCTTTATACAGATACAGCTTCCCAGGAAGTTGTAAAATCCAGGGGTATGCAAGGTAAATTCACCTGGTTACTTTCATCTGCTATAAATTTTGGAAAGGTGTTTGTGCGTTCGCTATGCATTTGGATCCTTCTTAAGATATTGTAACCAAACTTTGCATGATAGTTCCTGAGTTCAGACATCAGGTTCTCCTCAATGTTTGGATGCAATTTTGAATCAAGATAGTAGACTGAACCTTACAAACGATACTGATTTTAACTGCACTGGCTGAGCAGCATCAGGTACAAGTCTGCTAGTTTAACCCAAGTGTTTTAAGGAAAAAGAGCCTGGGAGAAAACAGTTATGGGATACAGAAGGCAGCCATCCTTTTAACACATACTGTTGACATTCACAAAAAATGATAGTTTTGTGCAAGTATGGAGTTAAGGCTGGCAAGTGATATGTGGATCCCTGCCTGAGTGATATGGTAGTATTTTGGAAATGAATAATTAGTACTTTCACAATGCATCAGCCAGTAGATGTGAATTCTCCCTAGGTTGCTGGTAATAGGGGTAAGTAGAAAAACAAAAAGAGAATTGAGAAGCATACCCAATTAATCATTAAACTTGCTTTTAAGTGTTATTGGGGCATCAGACCTTTTCACTATATTGCAGACCTTCAGGGTAGAGACTGTTGTGTATGGAGGTACAAGACCCATCTTAACACATAACACCCATCTCCATTAACAAAACAAAAAACCTTGAAGCAGCAACATATCCTGAAAGAATACAGCTACCTTAAGATACACACAACCACATCTTATTTCAAGACAAAACACACACACACATAAAAATACCTGCCATATTACAACAGCAGATACGAGTAGGAAGTTTCTGGGCTGCAGAGAAGCAGTTCTTCATAAAATGGGTTTTTTATTGTATTTTTTCAGACTCCATACACTCCATATAAAAAAGCTTTACCTTCATATAATGTTTCCAGAAGCTCCCACAGGGAGAGGTAAAAGAGGCAACTACAGCTTCTTCCATACCTATTTTTCTGGGCCAAACTTACTGCAAAATCCAGCAGCTTTTCTTTAAAATAGAAAGCATATGTAATTGTGGAAATGGACTGCTGGTTCAGACATTACATATCTCACGAATCTTATTAGTCCATGGTTGGTTTGGTGTCATCAACAAGTTAAGAATTACAAAAAGGTGTTTCTTACAGGGTGATCATTTTTTACACAACAGAACGGTACTTGGTTGGATATAGCTAACACAGTGTCTCTTTTTGTGCTCTAGTTAAAGGATCTGCTGACTAGTTACATGCAGCAGAGGTTATAGTTCTGACCTCCAGTTGTAGTGCACGAGAACTCAACTTGTAAACATATGACAATGTTGGAACTTGACACAGGCTTTCAGGAGCTACCTCCTTATTTTTAAGATTACGTTTTGAATAGATATTCCCCATTTTCTTTTGCCGACTGCACGGAGTTGTGAGCCACAGCACAGCCTTGCAGAGGGCAGCATTGTCTTCTGATGTATAACAAAGCTTGTTTGATGGAGTGCAGAAAGTTTTGAGAACATAGAAATCTCTAGTTTTCTCCTTTAGGAAGCAAGAAGTCAGCAGGTAATGGCAAGTAGAAGTTTGGATTTAAAAAAATAATAAAAAGGAGTGGTGAAGACTTGAGAAAGCTCCAAGCATACAGCTGACAGGAAGAATAGAAGACTGCTGGCTGGCTGCAACTGCCTTTAGATGGGTCTTGTTATCTTTCAGGGATGAGCACGGCTTCCACAAGATTCCCTAATCCTGTCAAAAATAACAACAAAAATAAAAACACAACTTCCTGTCATGTCAGGGCATGCATCTTTTAGCTTATGCAAGATGGCAGTAAAAAAAAAACTTTTCATAGAGAATCTAATGCACCTCAAGCTTCTTGGAAGTAGCTCCAGTTCTTCAATACATTTACTGCAGCGGAATCAGAAGTGGCTAGCCAATCATATGAATATCTGAGAAAAGTACTGACATAAATAGCTGGGAAAGAGCCTTTAATTACCCAACAATTCCCATGCTGCTAGCCTTCAGACCACACAAGCAAGAGAGATGAGATGCCATCTTATGATGTTTACCTCAGCCACAAGCCTTACCAAGAGCAGGACAACAGCTCTTCAGAGATCCACTTTTTTGTCTTAAAAGCAGAAACTCCTAAGCTTTCTATCAACAGGATCCACCAATAGATAGTATGGTCAGAATCCACCTGCTGCCTCTGAAGAATGAGCCAGTGGTACAAGAGACACCATTTCTTTTCCTTTGTTACCTACCACCCACCATTGGAAGCTTACCAGGCATAAGCTCTGACCTACAATTTGAACATCAGCATCTACAACACCGCAGATACATGAAGTCAAGGCTACAAAAAACTACAAAAAACCTGAGAAGTATCTTCCATTCAAGTCTCATTCCTCAGTTGCCAGCTCTAGCACTTAACACCCCTATAAGCATGGAATCTGATTCTCTTTCCTAGAAATAGAATTTTTATACCTTAACAACATTACCATTTTCAAGTTAAGGAGTTGTGAGTTGGACAAGCAATCAAAATGAATCAAAAGTGAAGAAATCTAGGCACTTTTGATAAATAGAAGTCCCAGTTTAGAGCATTAGAAATGAGAAAGGAGATGTGTGGGGTAAGGTGGGTTACAAGCACATGGTGAAGCTACCTCCCTTTATGGACAACTCCCTTATACTCTCCTTGTCTACAATTAGCAGCCCAGCCCCACAAATCTGATGAGCTTCCATAATTTGTTTGGTCACCTGGAGGAGCTGCGCTCTTTGCTCACGCAGTCATCGTGGGAGCTTGTATCGCCATTCCCCATCATGCTGCATGTCCTTCGCTTTTTCCTTCTATGCATCATTCCTTCCGTCTCAGAGCCAGAATCACACTAAACAAAATGACAGTAATAAATCCTGACTATCAAAACAGCAATTCTGATCACTGATTAGTAATAATGGCTAGCCAATAATAATGTCTACATTGCCTGAGGAACGGCTTTATTTCATGGTGACATCTGAAGTGATTACGAGGCTCCTAGAATCTGAGCTGTTAAGAGTCTGTTATATTCCTATTTAGATGTCCAAAGATGGGGTAGAATGCAACTAAGTCTCATTTTTGAACATGATGGTTACACTTCTAGAATCTAGGCCAAAGGTGGAGGTGGACCCATATCATTTGGGCTTTGGCTCAAGATTTGGAAATTAAGCCACTTCAGTATTCCTTGGTGAACTGTGCCTGGAGACTGACTTTTTCAGCTCCCTAGATCTTACAGTGGCATATCACATGTACAAAATTAGAAGAAGAAGAATTAGAAGAGAAAAAACAAGCATAGCTCAATGGTGACCGAGTGTGCTCACTCCCCACAGAATGTTGCTTGAATAGAGGGGGGAAATGAAAAACATGATGGTTGACCCTGAACAGGAACATCCCACACTGCCACCTTTTGCTGAAGATTCACTTGTTGATATTACTGACCATCAAAACCTTTTAGATCATCTGCAGTGGTTGGGGAATATAGAAACCATTTATATATGGGACCAGAACTAGTGATGCAATCATTTTTGCTAAAGCACACCACCTGAAAGTCAACATCCCCCACTCCAGAACTGTTGTCATACAACCCCACCCATGACTTACAACATGTGGCATGTCTGATGTAGTAACTTACCTCTGAATCAGAGTCTGAAGAACTGGAACTTGAAGAGCTGGACGAATCACTAGAACTATCAGAAGCAATGCCTGTTGATTCCTGTAAATCAACAGAATCTGCTAGTGCAGCCAGCTCAGGATGTTCCTGTTTTAGGACCCTTGAAGACAAATTTGCAAGAAATATTTGTTGGCAAACAAACTAATGGATATACATGCAGATGGCAACATTATTGTACATTTTGCATCTTCAGCCCATATGACACAGCAGACTATTTCACTAGCCAAATGCATCAGCTACGATTGTGGAGTCTGTGTTTACATACAACTTGGAGTGTTTATTAAAAGTAATTTAACAATATTGACTGGGGTTCTCATGTACAGTATCTAGATAAAATAAGAAATGGGATACAGATGTTCTCAATTCCCAATATGCTGCTTAAAAGTGATCCAAATTCACTCAACAGTTCGAGCAGGCCTGTTCCCATAATGTAACCATTGCAACTTTGAGCTTGCCACCAAAAATACTGGAAACAACAGGAGAGGGCAATTGCCCATATGTCCTGCTTGTAAGCGTCTCAAAAGGAATCTGAAAGGCGAAAATGAGAAACAGGATGTTGGACTAGATGGGCCTTTCCTTTTCATCAGTTCAATGGGAAGCCAGATCAGACTACTCACATAGGTAATCTGAGAAATGAGTACTCACAACAGAGTGAGAATGCATCTGTTTCTAGAATAACTTTAACTGATGCTCAAAAACATCCTTTTTCACCATGATAATACATTTCAACTACTGAAATAGCATTTTTATTTGATAGCTGGTAATTGTAAGTTTAAACAAAGTGTTCAAATGCATTCCCTGTCTTAAACTATATGTTTTAAAACACAGTTGAGTCACCTTATTGAATCTTGAAATCCAGAAGCCTAATTCTCCTTCTGGACCACATGCAAGATGTTGCTATTAGAAAGCCACAATCTTTTTCCAAAATGCAAAAACAAGTACACCTTCATCACTTCTGTCTTTCAGATATTCTGTCAAGCATCATTCCAGGCGTACGCAGGAAGCAACATTTAGCTTGTACTGCCAGCATCTGGGAAACCACAGAAGTAATGATCACATCTCTCACCTGTACCATTTTCTTGATAATTTTGGTCTTCCCCTTACTGTCTTGTGCCACACCACAGGGAAATTTGTACAGCTGGCAAAGTTCTGAGTGACAGCAATAGTTGTGTCAAGATTGAGAACTACATGCCACCAGCCACCTACAAATGCAACACCACATAAGGTTATAAACAACCAACCGAAGGAAGCTATTTTTAAATGTAGGCTTGAAAATAGGGAAAAGCATGTTTGGAAACAGAGGTGTATAAGAAGCATCTTTGAAACCATGTCTCTCGTACAATACTCAGTCCAATAATGTCTTGGGATAAACACAAAGGTTCACAAACTTGGTCAAAAGTGGCAGCCACCTCTGCCTTAAAGGTGTGAGGAAAGGGAGAAATTTTTCACCTTTCTAAAATGTAGTGAGAGGTCGGCAAGGCCCTCTGCAAAAGCTGCTGCCCAGGTATTCTGTAATGTTCAAGCAACTCAGGGATGGGGTCTTTTCTAAATTACTTCAGGCCAGGCTTTAGCAGACAACAAAAACAAGTTGAGACTTTTCCTGCTTTTATAGAGAACCCCAGTTCCTAGACAATGGTCATCTTTACATATTGTGATAAACCATGCAGTGTTCAGCATGATGTGCATGAGTTGTGTGGCTCAGACTAACGTAACCCATCCTCCCCACAGTCAAGAGGGTGACTTCAGCAGCATTTCATTTTACTTTCACTGGAACAGGAAAATGTTCTTAAAACTCTGACTAGCTTAAAAAGTGAGTTTCAGAAACCAAGGTTTAAAGCTGGCTTGTTTTGAAACCGACAACCAACTTTGTTACAAGCTGCAATCCCTGGTCTTTTCAACAGGACAATGTCAAAATCTTCCTCCCTGACATAGAGGACAGAGAAGTAGTATGTAGACCAAAGGCTTACAACCATAAAAACAATAATGAAAAACAGTATCCTATTGGATTATAAACAAACTGAAAAAGGAAAAAACAACCTACTTTGGGAGGAAAGGCAGGGTATAAATTTATAAATAAAGCAAACCCATATATGGGAATGAAAATGAGTATTTTGGTCCCCAAATCAACCCCTGACTGACACTGATGAAGAAAATTCAGAGTGGCAGAGCATGACACTACATAAGAAGAGGAAAAGGGACTGCTGAGCAAACAGCGGATGAAATAAAAGAGTTTCCTTATACTCTGGGACTGTTCATCCTTCTAGGACAGCCTTCCCCAACTTGGTGCCCTTCAAATATTTTACACTACAAATCTCATCAGCCCCAGCCAGCATGGCTGATGGTCAGGGCTGATCTGGACCTACTCTATACGTTCTCCACAGAGAGAACATGCGATGCAGTCCAGTCCCTTGCAGATTTACCTGGACGTACACCTCACTGGGTTCAATAGGATTTAGAGTGTTCACTTACTTGGAAGTCCTACCAAACATGGTGAGACTTGCTTCCAAATAAATCTGTGGAAGGCTGGGCTGTTAGCCACAGCATCCAATCAATATATCAAGTAAGACAGAAGACGCAATGAACATTAAACGATAAATGAAATGGAAGCACAATAGCTTGGTTTTTATTTGGGATCTTATTGTTTCAACTAAATAAAACTATTGTATTTAAACAAAACTGTTTTGTTTTGCTTCAGTATGGTTTTAAAAGAACAAAGGAGTCACAGAAGAATGGAATTCTGTTTCCTCCACTGTTAGTGGCATACTTAATATGTAATCTATGTTGCACAGAAACTCTGTGTCAAATACCAGAGATCTATTTTTAAGCTGACTTTTTATGATGAGAATATTAATTTCCCTATGAAGCTACAATTAAAGACATGATCAACTGATTACATTTACACATTTCTTATGAAAGTTATAAGCACCTAAGACAAAAACAGTTTATAAGGGAAACTGACAAGGCAACTCATGTTAACTGAAGACTGTGATATATTTCTGATACAGAATCAACAGTTCTACAAAGACAATTGTCAACTGACCAAAACCCCTCCAAACACAAGAGACAGAGGCCTACTCTGGTCTGGTTATTATTTGACATCTGGCTCACGTCCTAGAAGTGTGCATTTAAAAGCCAAAAACCTGATCTGGTCGACAGATCACAGAACCAGTATTTGCTACTGGGTCAGCCCCAACCTGCCAGAGACCATAATACCCATGTACTTGAGTTTCTGAAATTAAAAGTTGGAGACAGAAGGAGAGAGACTATTTCCCTAAGGAAAAAATTGAAATGAGGGTCCAAGTGTTTACTTCCCTGCTTCATATACCTTTTCTGGAGAGATGCAGGTTTGTACATATGTGACAAGAGACGCAGCGCAAAAGCAATTTTAAGAAGCAAGATCAAGTGGAGTCCACTTTCGTTTTCTGCTGACAAATTATCTCGCCTATTGTGCCAGTTAATCTGCTTGGAACTGAAAGGACATTATTCAAGGGGCTTCCTCCCACTTCCTAATCTTCAAAGGTTTAGCACATCTCCATCTTGGTTGCCTTGCTAAAGTATACATTATTTCAGGATTACCTCCCATCACATTTGCTATGCATCCTTCTTGTTCAACACACACAGCCTAACATAACAGAATCTATGAAGAACTCTTATGACACTTTGTTTCGCATCTGTCCAGGCTTGGATACTGCACCAGAACTGTATCTTCTATAACTTCACTTCAGCACAAAACTTAATAAAAGCCCTTACCTGGTACAAAGACAGTCTCTCCTGGTTTTTGCACAATTTCCAAGGGTTTGAACTCAGAAGGCCAAGTGGGAAGCTGAGTCCTTGGATATATTACTCTGAACCAAGTGATGGCTTCATCTTGTTGGTTCCCTCCTTCCTCACGAGTCACTTTGATCAACTCTCTGGGAGTGCTGGTAGGGAAGAGGCACCAGCGTTTGTATCCTTGGACTAAGGAATTCCAGGCACTGGTTCCCAAGGGGTCAATGTGGATGCCTGTACCTGATCGAGGTGGACCCATCACAAACCATCTGCACAGAGGGAAAAACCCAGCAAGGTTACAAACAACTCCGCGATTTTCCTTAACGTGTTTCTCAAAAGCAAGTGTTTTCTTTCCATTTCCAAAGCAGTCTGAGATAAATTTGCTTTATCTTTTGTTTGTATTTGAGAGATGAAAGAACAATAAATATTACGCTGCTCTATACACGTCAGGCCATTAGTTCAGTATTGCCTAGGTTAACCAGCAGCTTTCTCCAAGCTCTCCAGAGGCCTTTCCCAGCCTGATATTCATTTAACTAGAAATTGCATTATTCCGCCTTCCATCCAAGACGAACCCTTCTTCACCCCATCTGGCTGAGTTATCCCAGAACCTGGGGAGACGTCTCCATAGAAATGTTACAAAGGCAATTAAAAGGTTGGTGACATATAAAAAATAAATTAAAATCTATGATTATGCCAGCATAATGTGAACTGCCCGAGATCTATGGATAAAGGGCAGTGTACAAATCTAATAAATAATAATAGTAAATAGTCAAAAAAAGCCTACAGAAGGCAAGACAGAAAGCAATTTTACCCAAATGAAGAACAGAAGTTAGAATACCTTTTGAAAAATGAAGGTGTAAGAGACTGAGGCATTTTAATTTTATTTTTCACATTGTATTGCAATTTGAAATTCTATGTAATGCAAATTGTAATATAGCAAAATACAGTAAACGAAATAAAAGCAGCAACAAAAAAACCACTTGGAAATCATGTAGCACCTAGCAGTTCTGTGGGGGGCATGTTTGGGAACCAATGATCTGTACCATAATTTTGTTACTGAAATATGTTAACATGGTACGAGTGTGAAACTGTGGAAACCCCCCCCCCCCCCAAAAAAAGTAAGGAACCTGATTACCCTGAGATGTAGCTATGAAAAGTATATATAAGCTTAGGAAAATGCACTGCAAAGAATGTAAGCCAAAACTGTGTAAATGATACACCAAAAGGGTGACAGTAGGAGTGAGGAGGAACATCTGGCATTGGCATAGGAAGTACAAGGTCATTTCCATAAAATATGGGTCTTTTACGTCTCTCCATTTCTCATTAGCTCTTCCCTATTATGTTTTTTGTTAACTTTTAGTGAAAGTTCTGAAATAAAAACAACTCTGGCACACCCATGCTGTATATGCAGGGAAAATGGAAAATGTTGGACCCCTGCATCTGTTTAAAAATCACTGCCATTTGCTGTTTCTATCCCGAGGCATCAAATAACCAGTTTATACCTGTAAGGTGGCCTTCTCTTCTCGCCTGCATACTTGAACAGGTCATCTGTGAAAAACTTGGGCACCCTGTAATCCTCCAAGAGTTTTCTACGCTTCGGGTGCTCTCCATAGCTGCTGTCGAATATATAGAGGGGACTGTCATCCCGCGTGGTCTCCATGTATTCAATGTAATATTTCATTTTCATCTTGACAGAGTACCCATCATTGTCCTCCCCACACTTGAATTTCTGGTTCCTGTATTTGCGTTTCAAACGCTCCAGGGTCCATTTCTCTTGAGCTGGCCATCCTGCCTGAGCATTTAAGAGGACAACAGGCTTGTAAGGCTTCTCAAAACGTTCAATAAATTCTTCTACTGACAAATGGAGTGCGTCTGCCCTTTCCACATTGTCCTGAAAGATGGATAAAGTGTTCTCAATGCAGGATAATGCACATTTAATACTGCAGAATAATAGTGACCATGTTAAGTTCCACAGAACAAGTGCAGAGCAAGCCTTATAAGTCAATAAGAAATATACATTAACCAGTCTTTAAAATCCCGCCACCCAAAAAAATATTCCTTAGTTCTACAAGGACATAGATTCATCCAGGCAACCAAGAGGCAGTGGGTTTTATTCTGAATGCATCTGAATAATAGCACTATGTGATCCACACTTTTAAAAATATGTTTTTAAATGGCCAGATAATCTGATATGCTTAATGAAATACAAGAGATTCTAGTCCTTAACTGGCACCTTCAAGTAAAAACATTGTATATGGTAATAATTATTTTAATATAATTTCTACAACACTTTAACAGCGCAACCATATACATGTCGAGTCAAATGGAAGCCCCATTGATTTCAGCAGGACTTACTCTCAGATAAACAAATACCGGAGGGCAGCCTCAGTGTACAAAGGAATTTAAAATATAGCAATAAAACTGACAATTACAGATCCCCCTTTAGATAGGAAAGCATCAAAACACATACATTTTGTTCTACACTGAAAACATGCAGTTCTAAATGATTCTATTCTTATTCCTCATTAAAATGAGGCACAGCACTAACAATATCCTAATTGCTGAAAAGTATACCTGAATCATCACCATGAAGCAATGAGTGAAATCAGAGGGATAGAGAAAACATTGCAACTTAATCCAAAGGCACCCAAGATTCTTGCTACAGCTAAAAGTTCTCTGTACAAATAGTGAAGTACTTGAATGGAAATTTCCATTCCTCTTCATGCCTAAATTGCTATGCATTAAGATAAGATATTACTTTGTATTTCAACACACATCAACAGATTCCGCTCCTACATTTATGTCACACCATAAAGATTCCAAAGTTTCAAGATAACCAAGTTATGTCAAACAGTCATCTGTAAACATCTGCAACACATGAAGCCTGATCATATGGAGAGTTGCTCAGAAGCCCCACCAAGTTCAATGTGCGGAGGATTGCACATTAAGAGTAATTTTATGGTCCATAATATTCTTGGAAACAGACTGTTTTTGGTGTGCTTATGATTTGAATTTTAAATGGTTGCTTTCCACTCCGAGAATAGTTACAGATACAAAAAATAGAACGAGACCAGAAGCCTTAGATTCATGTTTCCTTGATAACTACCCACTGTAAAGATGACACAGGATTCTATGTTACATAAGAAAACTTGTCACCATGAGCCTTTGAAAATTGTTTCCCTTATTCAGTGTTAGAAACTCAGATATATACACTAGGCAGCAAATGACTCCTTAAACCAGGATTACAGTTGCCCAAACAGAATGTCTAGATGCCATTTCTGTGCCAGACAACTCAAAAGTTGTATTTTTCAGTAAGACTTTTTGATTATTACAATTCATTCTATATGTGCAGATAAATATAATGGATAGAATTCAACTGGATGTGTTGCTAGTGTGTGAAGACAGTCAAGATCCAAGGATCCCCAGGCTTGCACCTCCAGATGGCAGAGATGTCAGGTGCCATCCTGGTACCTGGGCATCTTCACTTGGTCACAACTGCTCTTGGCACCTGGTGAATTTAGAATGCTGTATACAACAAGTTCTACTTTGTGTCACTTCCCTTCCAAGACTATTGAGACAAGATTTGTACAGTTTCTTGAGAATACGGATGTTCTTGAGTTAACAACTGATTTATTTCCCAGAACTCCAGCAACAAGTGTTCTACCACTTTTCACAGCATAAACTCATAAACTCACTCTCTCTGGGTCCTTGTACCATATAAAACAAAGAACCATGGATGGCAGGACAGTCCCAAACGGCTTTCTGCTCCCAGGAGGTGTTCAGTCTGACACCGCCTGGCAACCACTTATATGCCACCTTAGGTTCCATGGTCAGAGAAAGCAGGACAAAAATGGAAGAAAATAGGGAAAGAGCAGCTACTTATGCTCTTGCAAAGTACTTTTTAAAAAATGCCAATGGGGAAAACCTCAAATCTGCAGCAACAGTTGCACTGACAAGACTAAAGCCTTATCCCCATTTAAGTGAAAGTAGACCCCACTGAACAACGTACAGTAGCTTGCTTCTGAGCTGACATCTATCAGCTTGCGCCACAGAGTTAAGTGAAGCATGCAAGTGCATACAAGCAGCCTCTGGTGATTGCGGGTTCCATTCCAGGAAAGTTCACACCACAATACACCTTAGTCTTCAAGGGATCACAAGACTTCTGCTTTCCCCACGCCTGTTTACATATTATATACAGTATATATATACACACATACTCCCTATGTGGTGGAAAACGGGCATGCGTTCACGGGGTGGCTGCTGTGGGTTAAGCCCCTTTGCCCCTAGGCAGGACTGGCACCTGCCTAACCTTGCCCGGTTTCACGCAGGATCCGGCCTTGAGGCTCCCCCCGACTCTCTGCGCCCCACAGCCCTTCTCCCCCTCCCCGCCCCGCCATTTTCCTGCCCCTTTTCACCTCCCCGCGCCCGCTTCACCTTGCAGGCTGCGGGGCTAAGCGGGAAGCTCTCGCAGTAGTTGTGCCGGGTCCAGTCGAGGGAGTCCTTGAGCTCCGGCCGGGCGCTCCGCTTCGCCTCGCGGATGCGCTTCTTGCTCTTGTGGTTCATGCTCCCGCTGCCGGCGCCTTCGCCGCCGCCGTCTCCTCCTCCTCCTTCGTCCGCCGTCTCTTCAGGCTACGGATCCGCCGCGGAGACACCCCGCCCGAAGGAGCAGCGCCCCGCAGCTTCCAGAAACCTCACGCCCGCGCCTCCTCGCTCCGCCGCCAAACGCCGCTGCCTCCTCAGCCTCGCTCCAGGCATCGCTCCTTCCCATTGGCCGGCGCTTCTCGGCCCTCCCTCGCGCAGGCAGCGCCGATTGGATGACTCTGGCAGCGGAAAGAGGGCGCCGAGAGGGAAGGATTGGAGGAGGCGGAGGAAGCGGCGCCGCCTCCGCCGCCATCTTGAGAAGGCAGTCGCCCACCTTCAAGGGGATGCGTCGCCGCATTGAAATGGGCAAAAGTTGTGGCAGGTTCTTGCCGTTGTTGTTGTTTTTATTATTAAAAACAACAACAACAACGGGAACTGCACTGCCGTTTAGGGAGGAATGGTGCATAAGATCTGGCTGGCTGGCTGGCGTGGGTCAGAAAGCCCATTCCCAATGTCAGTCTGGATTGTAAGAGAGGAGAGGCTGAAAAATAGAGAAACAATCACACAGCCATGTGGCACCGTGAAGACTTAATCCTAACGCAAAAGGTTTCGTGGGCTCGAGATTCCTCAGATGCACCGTGAAGCGGCATTGAGGTCACGAAAGCTTTTGCCCCAATGCATGTGTTTATAAGGCGACACACACAACTCTTTGGGTGGTATTCAACTCAGGGTAGACCCACTGAAATGCAAGAACAATTTAATTTCAAGTTAATTTCAATAGGTGCACTCTGAGTAGAACGAGCTGCAACCATCGCTCGAGGAGATGGTTAAACCATGCATGTTGAATCATACTTCAAGTTAGTGGCTCAGCCCCAAGCAAGTGTGCAAACGATTGCAGCATTATGGACAAAGTGCGCTGGATATGCTCAATCAGTGGGAGGTGCTTTATATTTCTTGGAAACAACATGTGACATTCTTTATTTGCTTCCAACCCATAGACATTGCCGGATTCTGCGCAGGGATGAGGATCATGTCGCAACGTGGGTCTGATCACAGGTGCCCGATATCGTGCACCGGATGGAAGTAGGTCCCACGGAAGTTCTTTAAAAAGAACCAATAACTAAAAACTTCCATGCATCGAAGTGGGCTCTGATCCACGAAAGCTCCTGGGCATTATCAGCTGCTCTTCGCTGCTCTTCGTTCAGGTGTTCTGTCCCCGCATTTCACCTCATCAGATTTTTATTTTATTTTATTAACTCCGGAGTAGTAATGCATTCATTGAACCAACAGGGGTACTCCAGGGGAACGCCTGAGAAGCACATCCTGCTCAACCATGAAGACTTGAGTAAAACAAAAATCAAAAGGCGAGGGACCTCTGCTGCAGCACAAACTCCATCAACCCGCCTGCTGCTTTTCCTAATCCCACCCCCCTCGTAACTGGCTGCGATAGGGTGCTTGGCCGGAAGACGCCTTTAACGTTCTTGACTGCGAATGGTCCACTTAGACATCAGTCCATAGCGAGTAAGATACAGCCAAAGCTCAGGAAGCACCTCATGGTTGTCTGTCTATGTACCGGGAGCTTTCCTTCTCGCGGGGAAAAGGGTTCCCATGTGCGAGCCGGAATGCAAATTCAGTGTGAGGGAGTACAGGTTTGCAGGAGAGCATCAGGAGGAGGAGGAGGAAGAAAGAGATCAGCTAGTGGTGCTTATTCCTGAGGTGCTGATCCATTATCATTTTTTAAATGCGTATTTGCAGGAAGCAGAATTTGGAACTATGCAATTTAAAGCTGAAGAAATATGGGGCAGGAGTTACATATACAGAAATATATGTATCAAATGGGTCTGCATTTACTAGTAAATTGCACACGAATCATTTGGTGTTGCTTGCCACAGAGACATTTTAATGAAAGCCGCTTAATTTATTTTGATAGGCAAAATCACCTAAGTTGTTTTCATGTTAACTCCTAGGAGAAAACTAAGGGCAATTTTATAGGATTTTTAAAATGTTATTTTTTTTGTGATAAGCTTCGTTTAAAAATAAAACGAATTGTGAAGATGAAAAGGTAGCCTTGTTATTTTAGTCCCACCCTGCAAAGGTTTGGCAGGACATTCTGTTGCAAAAGAAATGCTTTTTTTCCAAATCTGTTGACAAGGAGGTAACAATGACGACATTTCATCTTAGTTCAGGACTATTTAAATTTCAAGTATTGATCTGAAAGTGGAAACCACTTAGGTTGCAATCTTGTGCCCACTTACATGGGCATAAATCCCATTGAACTAAATGGAGCATTCTTCTGAGTAGAGATGTACAAGACTGCACTGTTAGTCCATTATGCTGATTTTTTCCCTTAGCATTCACCAGCAGCTGGAAATCCGATGGCTCTTCCATAATGTTCCTGTGAGCCATTGGCACAATTTGTTCCACTATTTGTGAATCACTGAAGTAAGGTACAGGTGATCGTTTAGTAGGACAAATCAATGAACTCGGGAAATTTTTTTTCGTCTCTTTTGTATCTCAAGCATCTATTTGCTCTGCAGATCTTTGCCACTTCTACTCTCACAACCAAACAAATCACAGCATATATGCACTGTCTCGACCATTTGCGCATGTTTATGTATGGTTCATGCCTCAGTGATGTGCCAGACTGGGTTGAAACTTCAGCACAGTTTGCATTTATGTTTTTAAAAATAATAGGAAGAGTATGTGTGTTTGTCTGTGCATTTGTCCTTTATGCACAAGTGCTTTATAGGTAATTTGACTTCTTATCTATATGTGTTAATTTAGCAAATACAACATATGGTTGACAAATGCTTCCATAACATATCTTTTTTTATATGATGTTGGCTATAACCAGTGCTTTCTTTCTGGGGGGATGCATACCCCTAAACATTTTGTGAATCTTTGTGTTTTTGTCTATTTACTGTACTGTCTTTATTTTCCCCTATTTAAACTATAAAATGGTGATTTTCTTGAGTCAAAATGAGAGTACCCCTAAACATGTTTTAAGAAAAGAAAGCACTGACTATAACTATGATAAAGGTACAAGAGTTAACATTACTGGTGGAATAATAGTGGCAACACTGAAATTCTTTCAAATGTGCAAATGTTCAATGCTGCTGCTAGCCTCTTTTGTTGAAGATTGTAACAGCACTTTAGATTAGGTAAAGGGTAAAGGGACTCCTGACCATTAGGTCCAGTCGTGACCGACTCTGGGGTTGCGGCGCTCATCTTGCTTTATTGGCCAAGGGAGCTGGCGTACAGCTTCCGGTTCATGTGGCCAGCATGACTAAGCCGCTTCTGGCAAACCAGAGCAGCGCACGGAAACGCCCTTTACCTTCCCGCCGGAGTAGTATCTATTTATCTACTTGCACTTTGCCGTGCTTTCGACCTGCTAGGTTGGCAGGAGCAGGGACCGAGCAACGGGAGCTCACTCCGTTGCAGGGATTCGAATCGACGACCTTCTGATCGGCAAGTCCTAGGCTCTGTAGTTTAACCCACAGCGCCACCTGCGTCCCCACACTTTAGATTACATAGACTCTAATGAATCCTGGAGCCATTACACATGGTAGCATTGCGTGGCCATCTAAATAAGAGTTAACGGTCTCAGTTGTTGTGTTACATCACTTTTTAAATTGGTTATGTGTCGGGTCGCTATCCTGGCAACCAGCAACCATCATTTTGCTTCACTGAATTTTCCTGGCACTGTATAGCTGATCAATGACAGCAACTCCTTTTATGGACACCCAGCAGGAAAAAAAACAATTGTCTTCTGCAAAACAAGCATAATTCCCCCTTGACACAATTGCAATAGCAGCTCTCTCTCAGTATGTGGTTTCTAATGAAAAATCCCATTACAAAAAGGAAAACTGACGAAAACTTAAAATGCACTTGTATCATGTTTCTTTAAAAGATGTTTCTGAAGCAACCATGTTTTACAGCAAGATGTCTTTTCTTTCAGGTCCTTGATCCCCAATATGGCATGTACGTTTGGCCCTGTGCAGTGGTTCTGGCCCAATATGTGTGGTTTCATAGAAGACTAGTTTGCGGCAAGAGAATTTTGGAGGTAAATCATCGTAATCATTTTATTATCATCCTCATCATCTATAGTATTCAGGAATCCCTAGTTCCATAAATCTCTGCGACATGGACCATATCAGTAGGGTAGCAGACCATGCAACTATTATATCTGCTTCCCCATTCAAGCTTTCCTGCTAAAAAATCTGCAACAAGCAAATGTAGACCAGACCACAACTGTTGACACAGTTCATTTCTGAAGGAAACAATCAAAAATTAAATTACTGCTTTCTAGAATGGTTTTAAGTAGAAAAAGACCTTAGAAATTGGATTCTACAATGAAACAGAGGCTTCTAGTGAGTAAACTGCTGGTATGTTTTCATTTGTGTCATTTAGCAGTTATCAATGATCATGAGGAAGAAACACACCCAAGCTGTAGTAAAGTTCTGAACTCGTTACACGTGTATTTGGTGTTAAAAATCAGTTTTTACTCTGTTTAGATTGGAGCAGGTGTGAGTCTTCCTGGGATAGTGGCAGCAAAATGCGGAGCAGAAATTATATTGTCAGATAACGCAGAATCCCCTCAGTGTTTGGACAACTGCCGAAGAAGCTGCCAGATGAATAACCTCTCAGGAGTGTATGTCATAGGACTCACCTGGGGTCATGTATCACCCAGTCTATTGGCCTTACCTCCAGTGGACATTATTTTGGCATCCGACGTTTTTTTTGAACCAGAAGGTAACTTTTAGTTTTATCTACTGCTGTGCATCTTCTGAGCATCTGTGTGAAGATACCATAGCATAGAATTTGACACCAAATTAAATTGGTGTGAATGGTGGCTTAAAAAACCTGAGTAGTTCCTCAACTCCCTTTGGCCACTCCTGTCTGCCATGTGTGTTATCCAAATTGGTGAAGAAAATATTATTCCCCTTGATATATATACATATATATATATTTCCACAGAGGCTGTGGTTAACAGTGCAAATATTGGAAAAGTGGTTCCACATGCAAATTACGTGCACTGATAACAGTTGCCATGCAGTAAAATACTAGTGATGTGGAAACTAGCAAAGGAAATTAAAATAAAAAAGGATATTCCTTCCTGCTTGAAGGTCCAGGTGTCATTCTTAGAATATCTGCAAATTAAGTATTTGACATGAACTTTGACTTAGTCTCCAATATATTGAAATTCCTAAAACTTTCGGGAGCACTTAGACTATCATCAAAACACAAAGTGTGGGAGCTCTGCAATGAAAGAAATGGTAAGTCATTGATTTGAAGCACTGCAAGAGTATACTAGGATAGAGCAACTTTGAAAGTAAATGGGAGCTTTTCTTAAATTACTGAATCATGGAAATTTAACAAAGTATTTAATATCTAGCAAAGTGGCAAATATTTGCTTTTCATTAATATATATCAGACTAAGTATCATTAGTCAATTATATGAAAAGGAATTCATTTTCTTATATTCCAGTCTTCCTTCTGACAAGAGCAGAATGGCCAACATGAAGCTGTTCTGGACCATTGCTCATCTTGGTCATCATTTTCTATTGCTAAAGGTCTATGTGAAAAAAGCAACTTGGTCCTACACTTTCTTTTGGATGTAGTTTTGATCAGGGCCAGATTCTTAAGCAGGATAAGAATGCAATGACCTGGGGGCCACTATTTTCATAATGCCGTGGTTTTAAAAATACAGGTATTGAACAGCAACAAAAATCCCTTCAAGCTGGAAGCACATGAGAAATGAAAACTCTAGTTACAGGAGTATTTTGTGTGTTTGAATTTGTAGAAAAGAAAGTCCATCAAGACTGTTAGCAAAGTGGTAAAAATAAAGTTTGAGAACCACTAGTCTATAGGGCTGGAGAACTGTGGTCCTCCAGATGTTGCTGGACTTTTAAGTCTCATCAGCTTGGCTGTGAGGATTTGTAATCTATCCCGACTTGCTGTGGATATCATGCAGTGAACTTTTCAAACTCTTCTCATTACCCAAGGTATTTTAATGAAGCCAAATCCCAACACCTCTGTCTGCAAAGTGTCTACGCCACCATCAAGCCATGGCCCAGTCCCCTATGAACTATAATACTGTTGATTCAATTGTTGTTCAAGTGATAGCACAATGAATTGGGCACCTGACAGTCTTAAGGCTGCAAAATTCTGCATACTAGATTGCACCTGACACAAATAGGACAGCAACACACCTTCCTCACTCTTTCATGTGCTTGTAATCATTTTAATTTTTACAATCTTAGGAGATGCAAATAACCATTATCATGGCAGTATGGGAACATACACTGTGGCCTTTTATTGGCATGTGGTAGACAGGCAGAATATTCCACCTGCGCTTTCTTCAAAAAATTAGTCCAGACCAGTAAAGGCTATGTAAAGCTACCTGATACAAGTGTACGTGTGTGTGTACAGTGTAATATTTTTCTGCACGTGTCACATGGGAACAGTTTATTTTGAAATGGGAATCAGATACAATGGTTGTACTTTTATTCAGCTGGATAAACAAATAATACAGTTGCAAGGGTGGGGAACCTTTGGTTCCCCAACTCCCATTAGCCGAAGCTATAACCATGGGCCAAGGATGCGGTTGGCAGTCCCATTTACTACCCATTCTGTAGAAATTTGGGTCAAGATCTGAAAAACAGACAGAACTCATGTGCAAAGCTGGATGAAAGCCCTACACGCTCTAAAAGAACAAAGCCTATATGAAGAGGATTTTTAGAATTGATGTTACTACAGCTCTGAAGCATTTATACTTCTGATAACAGTATTTATGCCATTGTACAGCAAAATATAGTGCACAGAATTTACAAACTTCTACACATTTATATCCCTTCTCCAACATGGAATAAATGGCAGTTTAGATTTTTTAAGACTAAAGTAAAAAAGGCACAAAAGTAAAATGCCATCACTTTACAGTATTATTGCATTAAATACTTCTGTTATCTCATACAGACTTTGAAGATGTTATAAGTACAGTGCACTACCTAATGGAAAAGAATCCACATGCTCAGTTCTGGACTACACATCAAATCAGAAGGTATGCTTACGAATTTCCCATTTTGGTATTTTGTTTCAAGCATTTTCACAGGGCATACTGATGGACCCTGGTCTAAAATGTGCACACTATTATTTTATTACAATTTTTGTATTTTTACAAGGTGTTTTGTGACTTGTAACCTTGAAGTGTTACTGAGGAGCCAGTTTTAAAATACGTTGGCAATTACACAAGCCTAGGTATTGAATGATAAAGATTCAAGTGCTGACTGGTGTTTCTTTCAGTGCTGACTGGACTATTGAAGGACTGCTTCACAAATGGGAAATGGAGAGCATCTGTGTGCCCTTGCAATCCTTTGAGGCAAACAAGGAACAACTGGCAGGCTCTACTCTTCCAGGGAGGCATACTATTGAAATGCTGATCCTCACAACAAACAAAGCAACCAAGTCAGATCCTGTTACTGTTTAAAAGAGAGGTTTGCTTTGATGTGTTTTAAAATAAAAGTTATTTACCTCTAACACATTTGGGTTGGATATACTAGCAAGCTGTACATTCAGCCAGTTTACAATAGATGCTGTTTAAACAGGCATGGCCAAACTCGGCCCTCCAGATATTTTGGGACTACCATTCCCATCATCCCTGACCACTGGTCCTGTTAGCTAGGGATGATGGGAGTTGTATTCCCAAAACATCTGGAGGGCCACATTTGGCCATGCCTGCTCTTAAGTAAATGGCACCATGAGGTGGCGCTTTTCCTTGCATTTCAAGGGTTCCCCCTAGTCTTCTTCCCCCTACATTAAGCAGTGGAGTAGCAGTTGCCCCCAACATTGCTGTCAAATGTACACTGCTTAGTCAGTTTAGTTTCCTATTTTATGTATCCACTACCCAGAAAACACCTCCAATGATTTATGTGCAATATTCCCTTCGGTGTGCTCTACTATATAGTGTGTACTGTAGAGGTACATTATTGACTCCTATCCTGCAGGTCTGGAACAATTCATACAAATTTCAAAGGAAAAGTACTCCAAATGTCATTTGTTATATATAAATGAAGGTTAATACACATTAGCTACCGTTTTGAAATAGGACAGATTTTGTTCACTCCTAACATACAAAGCAGAGTCAGGATATAAGAGTTCAAAAAACTGAACACCAAGTAAGTGTTTTATTAAACTACAGACACAGTGGTTATAGTATAGAATGTTGTAAGAGATACTCCAAATCAGTACTTACAGAGGAATGAATCAAATGCTTTTAACATTACATTTGTTTATATCCAAGTTCACATATGTAGATGGTCTAATTTACCATTCTGGAAAAAAATAAGGTGTGTTTACCACCAGCTAGATGTGCTCACTGTATGCTCCGTTATTTTTATGCAAGGCCCGGGTGACTGGAAGTGCAGTTGTCAGGCAATTATAATTAACTGGACAGCCATTTGTTTCTGCACGACAAGGCATCGTTACAGGAGCAATCAGGAGAAAACAGGAAACAGCCAAGCACTCTGCACTGCAACACGCCACCTTAACAGCTAACCAGCATTACTCAACTGCTACACAACTGCGCCTAGTGCACAAAAATACATAAGAGAAGAGATTAGAATTTTGTCTGATAAAAACAAATTGTTCAAAATAATTGTCAGCTGTAAAGTTTAACGTTTGACTTGTAGATACTATTTCAACGAAGTATTTGCAAATGCATTTGAATTAAAAATTTCAGAATTTGATACTAAAGGCAAAAATTGAGCATGTGGACAGCATTAAGCTATTCAGCATATCACAGCTGCATAGATCTTTAATAAACTTGAGGAAGCAAGTTAGTTATCACTTTTATTTGCAAAATCAGCACTACATGAACAAAAATGAAAATTTTACCTCACATATCCAAGCCAATAATGAAATCTGTAGTCGTTCACTTCACTAAATTACAAGAAATTTGAATAATAGCAACAAAATGGCACATAAATGTAAAAGTCTGCCATTTGAGGCTCAAAAGTAAAGTAAAAGTTAGACAAAGTGTTACAAAATAACCTTTTGAACAGCTGGTTGGTTGTGCCGGGATCTCTCCAATGGACTGGCGATTCTAACGATCGTACTTCCTCCAAGGCTTCCTTTATGTAGGTTTCTCATGTTTTTGACGTTATCTAGGTTTGAAAAAGGTATAGTTCAGCAAGGTACCCCTTTGTATGTCCTCCATATTTTATGGATGCTCTCAGATTCCTAGTAATACTGGCCTTGTCTCACTGTTTTAGAAATGTGCAATGCCCACCTCCCACCATAATACTGGATACTAATGTAGACAGCATGAGAATTTTTTGATACTGTTGAATCTCAATTATTGATGTTACATAGTGTCGGGCTAAGATTGAACTACCCTTAACCTGAATCCAGCCCAATTCACATTAGGCATTAGTTCTTATTCAAAACCTTGAAGAATCATTAAATAGTTGTGTAACTTAACCATTCTAGGCCCACTTCCGTTGAAAAAACAGGACCAAACAATTTGAGGGAGGTTAAAGACACACTATCCATTTTCCCCACCCTACATATCCTTAGAAGCCCACAATCGTACTTTAGATAAAACTGATTTCCATTAGCTCTTGCAATTCACCTTCCACTTTTAAAAATATTGGATGCCGTTCAGCATTGTAAACACAGGACTGATTGGTCATTAACAGGATAGTGTATCTTTAACATTTAAAGACAAACCTGCTCCAATACACGCCCACAGAAACTGGTCCCTGGAGGATCAGCCAAATCA
Organism: Podarcis tiliguerta; assembly: GCF_965153285.1. Taxonomy (NCBI): domain Eukaryota; kingdom Metazoa; phylum Chordata; class Lepidosauria; order Squamata; family Lacertidae; genus Podarcis; species Podarcis tiliguerta. Next base: position 86,932,393 of record NC_139535.1, on the reverse strand, counting down.
GTTAAAATCTGCAATACTGGCCAATATTCTTTAAGCAAACAGGAGACCGCAGCTTTAAAGGGGAAAATGCAGATGTTGGGTAAGAACAGTAAGAAATAGTCATTTCAGAAATAGGTTGCGTCTCAAACAATAGATATTAAAAAGCAAGCTATTAATTGCAACAAAACACATATAGTCTCTGTAAAAAATGGCATTGTATTTTATTAGCCATAAGCTAAAATGCTCTCAGAAACGAGCATGCCCCATTAGGATTTACTTACGCTAGAATCCTGTCTCAAGAACCCAATACCCACTAGAGTGCTACAATACAGCATGCAAATACAGTAGGCCGCCAGACACGTTACCATATTCTTAAGATGACACAGCTCCTTCTTCTTCGGGAGACTTAGGAGGGCTCTTAGAACGGGACCTCGACTTCGATTCCCTCTTTGAAACAGGCGGGGGGCTTCTTGATCTGGACCTGGACCTCGATCGGGAGCGAGATCTGGAGGCAGAAGAGGACTTGGACTTCGATCTTCTGGCAGACCTGGACTTGGAAGTGGAACGAGACCGGGATCGTGTGCGGGATCTGGACTTGGAGCGGCTGTACCGCGATCTGCTTCGGGACCTGGAGCGGCTCCTGCTTCGGGACCGGCTGCGACGTCGTCTTCTAGGACTGCGGAGAGCGGGCGGGTTAGAGGAAGGATTGAAAAGGGCGGATTGAATAACGGCTAGAAACTCACAATGCTATTTCCCGGCCAGATCTCGTTTATGACGCCTAAAGGGGAAAACTCCGCGCCGCCCATTCCATCCCTCGCCCTCGGGGATCACGTGGCCCAGCTATTTTCCCGCCGACCTGAGCCAAAGCGATCCGCAAAGAACACAGGCCTTTCGTTTGCCACCTCAAGTTACTCGCAACAATCACTCCCTTTACCTCCACACGCCCAAGATCTTTCCATACACCCCTCCACCCGCCCAGCCTTGGCCTCCGGAGCAGCCGCAGGGCCTTCTCTCCGACTCACCTCCTGCTCCGACGTCCGTAGCCTCCGCTGCCGTACCGGCGCGGAGGGGGCCCCCGGCGGCTGTGGTGGGAATCCGGCGGCCGCCCGTAGCGGGCCATCTGGACGCGCAGTTCCCGCCCGTCGAGCACGGCCCCATCCATAGCGTCCATGGCGTCCTCCGCGTCGCGCTTGTCGTGGAAGCGCACGAAGGCGAAGCCGCGGCTCTCTTTGGTGTAGCGGTCGCGGGGGATGTAGACGTCCCCGACGCGGCCGTACTTCTCGAAGACGCGCCGCAGCGTGTCCGGGGAGGTGCGGTAAGTCAGGTTGTCTACCTTCAGCGAGGTCATGCCTTCCACGTCCGGCGGCGGCCGCCCGTAACTCATAGCAGCGGGAAGGGAAAGGGGGGAAAGGGAAGGGAGGAGGGGATGACGCCGGAGAAGCGGAGCGGTGACGGGGGGGGGAAGAAGGCGCGTGACGAGAGGGCTGGGAGTGAGAAGTAGCGGCCGAAGGCCTCTTCCGTTGGGGCTGCAGGTGTCGGGACCTGCGGTCGGGTCTCAAGCGCGCGGACAGGGCCTCATTCGCTCACCACCATCTCCGCGCAGCCACGAGCAAATGAGCGAGGTGCCGCCCTTCCCCGAGCACTTAAGCGCCACAAAATGGCCGCCTGTGACCCGGAAGCAAACCGCGAGACCACCCTCCCCCCTCCTACTCCCAGAGCTGGGCCGATTCAAATTAAAAATCCGTTTTCGTTTTCCCAACCGAAAAAGTCATGGAAACGCGCTGGCGGCGCAACTGGGCCGTCAAGGGAGATACTGTAAACGTAATTACAGGGTTTTGGACGCTCAGGCGCCGTTAGGTTTGAACCCCCGGAAGAGATCACACACACACGTATTATACATAAATGTCTGTTCCTGAGGACTATGCAATGTTTTTAAATTTGATGAATCAAATATGAAAACATGTTCTTTAAGATTCTGTTTATTACAAGTTGCGCGGGTTTATTTCTTTTTAAGCGTTCAAATAGCGCTTGTCGAAAAAGAGGAAGTATTGGATTCAAAATGGCGGCGAAGGGAGAGCGGAAACTGTTCTTTAGGGAGCGCGCGCGCGAAATCTGTAGTACACACGTAGCGTGCACGAGAGCCTTGGACGGTTTAAGGATGTGAGGCGGAGCGATGATGTCCTTCCTGCCGCAGTGAAGAGGCGCGAACTAGGGTTGAGGGCGTGGCTACCTTTTGCCCCGCCCATTGCTAGTCGTGCCGAGTTAGGTGGAGGTGGGGGAGATGTTGATAGGAGCCGTGCTGCGTTGGTCTGGGGGGGGGGGGGGGAGCAGGGGGTGGAATCAGAAAATAATAGCCCGGCAGTGTCTTAGCTTTTTGCTAAGGGGACTGCAGATTACAACTGGTGCATTAGTGAATGTGAACAGCAAAAAAAGTAAAAGTTTGGCATTTTAAAAAACAATAGACCTGGTTACTGTATTTTCTTCTATGGAGGTTTACAGCCATTATTACAACCTAACCTACCAAACTGTGTTCTGTACAAAAGTATTACACTGAAGTAAACAGATTTAAAGACAGGTTAATTAGTAGTACTCCCAAATGGAATATCTTTTTCTTGGGGCAATGCACTATGGGGCAATCTTTTTCTTGGGGCAATGAGTTAATAAGGCACCCCTTTTGGGTTTGGCTATGAACAAAAATGGTGTTTGGCTACTTGATTCCACAAGTGAAATGTTTAGCTGACAAAATTCTGAAATATTAGAGGTCATCACTCTGATTTATGAAATGATGGTAAGGTAAAGGTAAAGGGACCCCTGACCATTAGGTCCATTCGTGACTGGCTCGGGTTGCGGTGCTCATCTCGCTTTACTGGCCAAGGGAGCATGACTAAGCCGCTTCTGGCAAACCAGAGCAGCGCACGGAAACGTTTACCTTTCCGCCGGAGTGGTACCTATTTATCTACTTGCACTTTGACATGCTTTCGAACTGCTAGGTTGGCAGGAGCAGGGATCGAGCAACGGGAGCTTGCCCCATCGCAGGGATTCGAACCGCCGACCTTCTGATCAGCAAGTCCTAGGCTCTGTGGTTTAACCCACAATGCCACCCGCATCCCTGAAATCATGGTAGAAGCATTTAAAAACAATGTCTCCCAACCTTTTTATACACCAACAATATCTTGCCCACATTCCAAACATACCCCTGAACCAGAATGTATCACCACCTAATCTGTTGTGCCTCATTGTCACCAAAAAGCTGCATGGGAATGTGTAACAGTTAATTAAAAAAGTGGTTTCCTTGTGTGATGGAAGAATAAAGTAATCGAAATTATTACTTTACGTGTAATATTACATATTACACGTTATATCCGAGTAATTCACATTCTAGTACAGTATGGAGAAAGTAAAATAAACACTGACACACATAACTTGAATGCCCAATTAAGTAAATGATACTTAGATATCTTACCTCTTTTTACCACTCATTGAGATTATATAAATATATGAAGCAGAAATGAATGTTTTTTAAAGGGAGTCAACAATTTCTCATTAAATGTATCATTTAAACAACCAAGCAAGTCCTTTGCATGCTTGCCTTTTCTGTGTTGACTAAGAATGGAACATTCAGAACTGCATTTCCCAGAATTCATCAGGGCTTTCTTCCTTTTGGTCAGCTGACCTGACTTCTGTACTGCTCTTTAGTTCCTGTCCAGCATGAACTGAATGCTCTCTCTGCAGGAGTTCCCTTTGTCACCACGTGATGTAAAGTCTCTGGGCCAAAAACTGACTCAGAAGATATGATGAGGAAGTAAAATGTCAAAGAAGATCAGCTGGGGCAGAATGCTTCATCTTTTGGGAGAGCCTGCTGTTGTTCACTGTGTGAAAGGTAGTATTTTCATTCCTGTTGCTTGGAGATTTTTCTCTGCTATTATTTTGCTTAGCTACAGTTGTACATGATTTCCCTTCATTTGTCAGAATATATCTGTCGATGCCACAGTCAGTTTTACATATGCGCTTATTGTGGTATTTGTGTTGTCTTGACAGAATTTTTTTAAAAAGAAGCTTAAAGGGTAGTGACCCTGCCCCAACTTCAGCCGGAAAGCTTTTTGAGGAAACACAAAATGAATCCTGAGACAAAAAAACTGTTGAACATCATTGTTCTAGGAACAGCCTTTATGTTTATGTTCACTGCTTTCCAAACATGTGGAAATGTTGCGGTAAGTGAAAATCTAAGCCTACCCCTTCCTACCTTCCCCTGAATGCATCCCTTTCCTTTCTTCATGGTGCTTCAGTCTGAATGGTTATATTGTTTTGGGGCTTCAAGCACACATGTAATGTGATAACTCTAGTTTTGTTTCTTCTAATCTCTTTAGATTTAGAAATATTTCTGAAGCTATCTACTGCTTTTAGTGAACACAGAAAATGATTAGGGTTGGAATCCTCACCTCATTGCCTGCAAGGATAATAGATCTCAATGAGCTTTCAAGTGAAAAAGCATGTGATTCCCCACACTGTCCTGGGTAGCATTCAGATGATCTTTCAGAACATAATGCTGAGGCATAATAATCTTTACTCTGTCTCTGTGTGTGTTCGTGTCTGTTTGAATGCAAGGCAGAATAATCACCAATTCTATAGCCCTGCCGGGATTGATATATATCCCCCCAAATATTCCAGGAGCATCCTAGAGGCTTGGGATTCATCCCAAATTCTTCGCCAAACACCACTGGGGAGGAGCCATGTTAATGGCCTTTTTAATAGGAACCAGGGGAATGGTTCTGGGGGTGGATGCCCCCCTCTGAGGATGAACCTCTCTCTTTCTGGCCAAGGAAAGGAAGATCTGCAAATTCCTATGGCCCTGGGACACCCTCCCATGGACCATAGGATTGTATTCTTAACTGCCAGCACTTGCACATCTCTTTTATAGAGAGAAACCCATGCCTCTAGATGTTGTTGGAGCACAGTTCCTACCACCCCGTCTATTAGCCATGCTGAGGCTAATGGGAGAAGGATTCTAATAACATTAGGAGGTTACCATGTTGCCCATCCCTTTATGTGAAATGAAGCATACATAGACACAACATGGTCCAGTCTCCCAGCAAGACAACCCCCATGTGCCCCCTAAACCAGTTCTGGGCTTTCATCCAACCCTCCAGAGCAGATTTCGGGCTGGCTGGCAGGCATTTGGGGGGAGGATGAAGGGAATTCCTGCTGTGCAATAATATCTTGTTCCAAGCATGCAGTATCAATCCTGTCCTCAATAAGCAGGAGTGTGAGAGAGTTATTCCCTTCCTAGTTCCCTGTGGATTATACGTAATCAGGGACACTTCCCACTCACCAGTTAGAATGTTCCATTGCAATCTCATTAGTGTTACCTGTTCACATGTAGGTTTCAGAACATCTGTTTGTGAAAGTAAAGTGTAGTTTTGCTTTCAGGAGACGGGGAGAGAAAAACACTCAGGGAGCTCAGAAAACCGATGTGCAAAACTCTTAACTTACTCAGGCTATCAACTTTCCTTTGCATCCTTGCTTTCTGTGTTGCAACATTAGTGATTATGAAAACCTGTGTTCACGTGCTGAATGAGTCAGTGCCTATATCAATGAAAGGAGTATTACAATAGCAACTACCTAATTCAAGGTGTTGCTTTGAAGTTTAATTAGTGTTTTAATTACTGTTAATCTGTAGTTCAAAGGGACGCGGGTGGCACTGTGGGTGAAAGCCTCAGTGCCTAGGGCTTGCCGAACGAAAGGTCGGCGGTTCGAATCCCCGTGGCAGGGTGCGCTCCCGCTGTTCGGTCCCAGCGCCTGCCAACCTAGCAGTTTGAAAGCACCCCTGGGTGCAAGTAGATAAATAGGGACCGCTTACTAGCGGGAAGGTAAACGGCGTTTCCGTGTGTGGCTCTGGCTTGCCAGAGCAGCGATGTCACGCTGGCCACGTGACCCGGAAGTGTCTTCGGACAGCGCTGGCCCTTGGCCTCTTTGAGTGAGATGGGCGCACAACCCTAGAGTCTGTCAAGACTGGCCCGTACGGGCAGGGGTACCTTTACCTTTACCTTTAATCTGTAGTTTGATTTCTAGTTCTGTTAGGTATATCAAGTATTTATCATTTTAAAAAATATTTAGATACCATATTTTAATCTTTTTTAAAAATTCTTTCCGTACAGCAAACCGTCATCACAAATTTAAATCACACTGATTTCCATGGCAGTGGCTATACAAGGTACTCTTCACTGATACTTTTCTCTTTTTGTTGCTTTTGAGTCGCGCTATGTGCTGGGTTCAGACATAATGGAAAACAATCATTCTCCCTATCAATACCCTGAGTTCCTCCTCCTTTTTTTGGTGGTCCCAAACAGAGTTTCAGAGCTAAGCATTTCAAGCTAAACAGCTAATGCAATGTGTCGGAAGGCTAGTCCCCATCTGCAAAGCAGTGAAAAAAGTGCATGAAGAAAACGAGACTTGCACCAAAGTGTCAAAAAATAGAAACCCCTTCATTTTGTCCCCCTTATGTGCATGACTCTCTTGCGGGGGAAGGGGGTGGGGTGAGAAGGCAAGCCGGTGTCTCACTCAATTTTTCCCTGTCCATTTCACTGACTCATAAGGATTTATGTAAATAAATTGGTGATATCCTGCAAAACAAACTCTGCTCATTACACAGAAGTTATCTGTCTCTTCCAAAGTTGAAAGTCCTTAACAAAGAATGTGTTATAAACACCCAGAAAAAAGTAAGGATTAGCCTCTGGATAAGAAGTTACAATGTGCTGACAGCATTTCAGCTTAAGATACAAATCATACATTCCTAGTTATTTTCATCTCGTAGTGTGAGGTAATTGCTAAAAGACAGTAACTCTAAATTATGTAAAAATGCATATACAGTGGTACCTCAGTTTAAGAACAGCCCTGTTTACGAACTATTCGGTTTACGAACTCCGCAAAACCGGAAGTAGTGTCCCTGTTTGCGAACTTTAACTTGGTCTACGAACGGAAGCCAAACGGTGGAAGGGCACCAGCGGTTGGAGGCCTTATTAGGGAAAGCGCGCCTCGGTTTAAGAACGGACTTCTGGAATGGATTATGTTTGTAAACCGAGGTACCACTGTATCTGATTGTTTTGTGAAATGTATTCTGCTTCCATAATTGAGCTCTCCCAATTTATAATGTTTTGATGCAAGCCATGGAAGGGAAGAACAATGAAAATGGCTAAAATAATAATTGGCATCATCTGACTACTAATGGCTAAATCAGATTTGTCATTGGATATGTGTGAATACAACTTCCTACATGTCCTATTTTGTGTTGTTTTTGTAGAGGGACCTACAAATTGATTGGATTGGACCTGGCATAACACAGGCATACAGTCCTGTGTTAATTAATAGATACAGTTGAGGAAGGCAAATAATGGCCAAAGTGGACATTATATAACTGACCAAACTAAACCTCCTGATGTATATTCTGCTCCAATTCACACTAAATGCATTACTTCTGGTAAATGAGCCACCATAGCTACTAGAGGGCCATGAAAATTTGTGTCCTGGGCTTTTTAGACTCATCTACCCATGTACTATCTGAAACCAAAGTGGCACATTGGTTGCCATATGTGAAATAAGTTGGCATTATTTTCATCTCTCCTACCCCACTATTAATACATTTAAAAATTCTGAAATGACATTGAACGGTATCCTAATATTTATTAATAATTAGTGTTACTTTCCGCAGCATGGCTGTTATTTATGGGGTGTTTTCGGCATCCAATCTTATCTCGCCGTCGGTGGTTGCCATCATAGGACCTCAATTGTCCATGTTTGTTAGTGGTATCTTTTACAGGTAAGTAAAAATACGTAAGTCCTTGATGTTTCCTTCTGGCTGTCTACCTTTTAATCATCTACCTTTGGAAGGATTATTGTTCTCATGTGCAGCATCAGCAGGTGAGGAACTGAGGAACATGAGATAGTGGTTAGTGTGTTGGCTTTGGACACAGAATGTTTAAGTTAAAATCCCTGTGCAACCATGAATATCGCTTTGAAGCCCTGATCAAGGCATCTTCTCACAGCTTAAATCGACTACTCAGGGTTGCTGTGAGGCTAATATTTTAAATTGAGCTTCTTGGAGCGGGGTACAGTATAAGAAAATAATGGTTGGTAGATTGCATGATTGAAACAGCATGTCACGATGTGCTTTAGTGATATGTAAAACTTTCAGATATATTGAGCTGCAGTATTTTTTGCAGTTGGAGTAAGAAACTGACTTTAATATAATATAAAATATTGCAGTTGTAGCATCAGCAATTTTAAAACTGAATCCCATACATTGCCATCTTTTCAGCATATATATTGCCGTTTTTATCCAGCCTTCTACTTGGAGCTTCTACACAGCCTCTGTTTTCCTTGGAATAGCAGCTGCTGGTAAGCCTTTTCCCACCACGCCTTGGTTTTCGTGGAACTTTGAAGCATAGTTTAGTTTAGGCATAGGCAAACCTGGCCCTCCAGATGTTTTGGGACTACAACTCCCATCATCCCTAGCTAACAGGACCAGTGGTCAGGAATGATGGCAGTTGTAGTCCCAAAACACCTGGAGGGCCAAGTTTCCCTATGCCTGGTTTAGTGCTAAGGCTTCTTGAGCCCAAGCAAAGTGTTTGGCTTGCGTACTTCTCCCTGCCTCTCACAAACAGTTTGTGAGTTTTGCTTTCAAAGAATCTTGGCTAACTGTTAGCAGTGAATCAGGGATTCTGGTTTAAAATAAAAGTGGTTTGTTAAACAACCCAACTTCATAACTTATGGTTGGAAGTTGGCTTGTATCAAAACTGACCAGAGCTTGTTTTAATTCAGGGTCCCGGGTTTGTGTGCAATGTTTAGCCAATTTTTTTTTAAACTGAAGCTAAGCTTGGTAGAACTCCTCTTGACTGTGCAGGAGAGATGAGGTAGGAGCATGCTAGCCCAGCGGCTCATTCGGGCTCTGGGAGGCTCACCTGTGTAGCACTAAACTATGATTTTAACGAAATGTGTGAATGAGGCCTTTCTGTGTGCTGTTCCCAACTTTGTATCAGAAAGATCTAGGAATGTCTAGGTTGGACTTGGGGTCTTGGTAGGATCTTGAGATCGAGGCCAAGATGCCCAGAGCATATATTCTAGGCACATAATATGCCCTTTGGAATTGTTGATTTTTTCCCCAGCTTCCCCATCTTCCAAACGGCAACTTTGCTTTTGAAACTCCTTTCAGTTTAAAAACAGGTGTGCTATGTAGCATGAGGATATCCTGTTTGAGACGACAAAGTCCAAAGCTCCTTTGGACATGCAGAAAAACTATGTGTGGTCTTTGAATCCAAATGTTAGCGTTTCTATTTTTAAAAAGCTCTTTAGTGTCCCCACTTCTCTAGTAATGATAGTTGTAAAGAAACATTGGAGAACTTTTATACCTGCTAGTTTGGAGCTGGAAGAAGAATGAATGAAAACAAAGTTGAATGTAAAAGATCCCCAAAATTATTCTGTTAGCAAATCTCTTGATTTCTTAAGCCCCGCCTTTAAAAATTAAAAGAAGTTTGTGATTCTTGATGTTCCAACTTAGTGGGAATCCTAAAATATAGGCGAGATGTTATATTAAATGTGTCACATGTTACGTGTTTCTTTTTGAGTTGCTAACAGCTAGTGTGTGGATTTTTAGTTTTTTTAACAGTTGCATCAGGGGAAGAAAGGGCTGAACTCCCTCTCCTTGGCACCATGGTCTCAACAAGTTCTCTGTGCCTCCGATTATGAATTAAGATGCAAAAGGCACAAGAACAAGTGACATGGGTAGTTTAGCTTTAAGCATGTGACAGTACGTTTGTTGCATTTTTACAGCTCAAGCTGAGAATTATCAAATTGGTATATCTTGAAAACGAAATATTTACACAAAGCATACACTCAGGCATGGATATGGTTTGTGTGAAAGGTTCCCACAGGAATAATAATAATAATAATAATAATAATTTATTATTTATTATTCCCTTAGGCTGCAAACCTAACACATTATCTAGAAAGCAAGCCCAGTTGAATTTAGAGAGATTTACTTAGGATCACCATGTTCAAAGTAGGTAGCATTAAAATTAACTTGGGTTTTTTTGCTGTGTCATTTCGAGATGCCCTGAAGTGGTACTCAAAGTCCAGATTAGAAATATGACCGTAGCTGAAGTGGCATCCACTCTGAAAGTCATACCTTAGGCATCTTAAAAAGTATATATGATTCAGATTTGTTGCTGCCAGCAGCCTGTGATAAATCAGAAACTAACCCTTAGTGCCGCAGAGGCTGGCTGCGTTGCCAGCAAGTGGAGAAATGCCTAGAATACCTTCTAGTAATGTTTTATGTTATTTGGTATATATTAATAGTTGATGCTTGCAAGTGTGTAATTATTTTCACATTTTGAAGCTGGGTGATAAATGTTGTTTCACACATGGCAACAAATTCTGTTTGGTATTTGAGATTTGTTGATGCTTGCAAATGTGTCATTATTTTCACATTTTGAAGATGGAGGATAAGTGTTGTTTCACACATGGCAACAAACTCAGCAAGGCGCTGCTGCCAATTCCAGCCTTGTAGCATATGAAGTATGATGTTTGTGTTTCAGACAGAACTTTGTTACATTCACGCTTGACATTTTTATTAGTACACTTAAAAACATCTTGGGTATAGTCCTAAAAATCTGTGAAGTGGCCCAAATAGACATCTTAAAAATACTAACTACCCTGGGCCCACAGACACAAGACACACATAAAATGTCAGCAAATCCTAGATAACTTTCTTTCCTTGTTTACCTGTGTTCTGATTTAAATTTCAGTATTGTGGACTGCTCAGGGAAACTGTCTGACAATAAATTCCAACGAAAACACCATTGGCAGAAACAGTGGCATCTTCTGGGCATTACTACAATCCAGGTAGGAAACAAAATTATCACCCTTATATCTACCGAATATGATCTTGACCTCTCCCTACTTCTTGTTGTGTTTTGTTGTTGTTGTTGGTAAAAAGCCAATAAATATTTTGTCTGTCTATCTACCTGGCACTTGTTAGCTTTTTTTAGAGAATGCTGCACTTGTGTCATTTATCACCAAATGTCTAGTTTTATGAATTCTGTCTCTTCTGAAATATCCATAGTTAATTGGAACAAAAAAATTGCAGTTCAGTAGCAATTCTGCGCTCACTCATTTTCTTCCAAGAAAATATGGCTAGGATTGGGTTGAATAACAGCTTCCAGACAATTCTGTGTTCCAAAATGCTTATTTAGAAATGGTCTTCTATATTGGAAGGAGTACTTTGCTCTAAGGCTGTTCTGAGTCAACATCACTTCTGTGTCATGGGAAATGATCTGCCTTGTTCCTGTAGGCTAGCACTAAGAATTTCCCATGAACTTAGCTAGTGCCCTGGCATCTGAAGGGAAGTAGTCAGAAATTCAGGGAAGGCTGCAGAGTATGCTGCCTGGCTTATGTGATCAGTCTTTTATATAAGCTTTATTCCAGCCTTCCGTGACCTTAACCCACAAAACCGTTCACCTGCTGTCGTGTTCACACCTGCATATGGTCGTCACTTGCCCCTAGAAGAGGAAAATAACCAGTTTCCTTCCAGTTCATGCAAGCTTCCTTGTCTGATTGACTGGAAGGCAATTCCCATTCATTTTTTAGACAACCTGCTTTATCTGGGAGGCACGCTGGCTTTGAAAAAAATTATTCTCATTCTTATATGTTGTCCATCTAACTGGGTTGTCCTGGCCACTCTGGGTGGCTTCTAGCAGAATATAAAAACACAACAAAACATCAAACATTAAAACCTTCCCTATACAGGGCTGCCTTCAGATGTCTTCCAAAAGTCATAGAGTTGTTTATCTGTTTGACATCTGAAGGGAGGGCATTCCACAGGGCGAGCACCACTGTCAAGAAGGCCCTCTGCCTGGTAACTTCACTCCTCGCAGTGAGGGAATTGGTAGAAGGCCCTTGGAGCTGGACCTCTGTGTCTGGGCTGGGTGATGGGGGTGGAGATGCTCCCTGTTTGCTTTTTAATGAGTAGACCCCTGATTTAAATTTGTCCAACAAATGTCAAGAAGTCTTTAGAATGTTAGTTTTTAGTGTGAGTTGATATAGCGGCTAGTGGGGATTTGAATCCCCACCAGGAGGGAGTTAAAGAGTCACGGTGCCAACACTGAGAAGGTCTTGTCTATCACATGTCCCTGCCTGATTTTGTGTAGGAGTGGCACAGGAAGCAGGGGCTGTGAGGTCAGTCAAGTTCCTGTGTGAGTGGGCAGTTGCCAAGGTAACTGGTCCCTAAGCTACTAATTAATTAATTAATTAATTAATTAGATACTCACAGCTTTATTTTTTTATTAATTAATTAAAAACATTTACAAACTGCTTAACGTTTTTAAAAATCTCCCAAGTGGTGTACAATATGAAACATTAATACAAAAACTCCCTATAAAACAGAACTATAAAAGGATATAAGAATAAGTAAAACAGGAATTCAGGGAATACAAACATATAAAACAGGGCCCAATTTCATGAGTCAGGGAAAGCCTGGTCAGAAAGGTAAAGTTTTCACAAGAAACCGATGCTTATTGATTCATATATGGCAGAGTTTAGAGGTTTAAAGGTCATCACCAGTAGTTTAAACTGAGCCCAGAAACAAGTGCCCCCCTGGAATTAACTCTGAGATCTGGTGGTGGTGGTGGTGGTAGAAAATGAAGAAAGAAGAGCAAAGATATAAGCAGATCCTGACAAAACCCATTCTTCTTTTGGATCAATTTTTGTGATGTAGATGTATACAGTGGTACCTCGGGTTACATACACTTCAGGTTACATACGCTTCAGGTTACAGACTCCACTAGCCCAGAAATATTACCTCGGATTAAGAACTTTGCTTCAGGATGAGAACAGAAATCGTGCTTCAGTGGTGCGGCGGCAGTGGGAGGCCCCATTAGCTAAAGCGGTGCTTCAGGTTAAGAACAGTTTCAGGTTAAGAATGGACCTCCGGAATGAATTAAATACTTAACCTGAGGTACCACTGTATCACCATTGTTGGAAGCAACTTGTTGGGTTCTTTATCCAGCCAAGAAGTATTCTTGCTTTAACTTTTGCACTTTTTGTGTGGGTGCAGCAGGAGAACAAAGAGAACAAGTTCTTTGTTATCTTATGTTGTCCAGGTATGTTCAGCTATGCCTGGAAAGCCAACATATTTTAACTTTTTACAAGGAAATCCTTGGGCTTGTTTCAGCTTCACTAGGATTTGCAGTCTTATCTTCTGACAGTGTAAAGTAAATTGCAGTCTACATTTTTTCCCTTGCCTAACTGTGCTTTCTTTTGTTCACAGTTTGTTTTTTGGAAATCTATATATATACTTTGCCTGGCAAGGGAAACTTCATATATCAGGTTGGTCTTTTTAATATATCCTTTTTTTTTAAGGTAACCAGGTTGTGAATGAAATAATAAGGGGAAATTGCTGTGTTGATGAGGGGACAAACAGAAATTAAAAAAGCAGTGGAGGTAGCCACAGCTTATTTTAAACAGTATTTTAAAAGTCCTTGGAGGCTATTTTTAACTTCATGTGTAGCAGCATAATTGTAAACACTACAGTGTTTCCCTTCTGTTTGCTGTTATTTTATCATTCCAACCTCAAAAAAGCACTGCCATCCTTGAACTTCCCTCCTACATTCCTCTTGCTCTGGCTCCCAGATTCTGCAACTGAGCTCATGCCAGTTTTCACAAGCTTCGATAACGTTTTGCATTTATTTTGTCTGTGAATCAGATGTGATACATTAGCTAGAATTCACAGTTGATTTTGAAATTGAATAAAGCTCAGAATTAAAACACGCTACTGGCATGTGGTTCCCAGAAAGTTACTCAGAGGGAACTGGCCCTTGGGTTGAAAAAGGTTCCCCACTTCTATTGTATAGGTAACTTTGGATATAGAACTTGAGTTTCATTGATGGAGAGCTTGACTAGTACATGGGAGAGTACACCTTATTTTATATGCTGTATTTAATCACAGCACAGAAATGTCCTAGGTATAGAATGAATGGATATGCTATTGTTGGTTTATGAAGTTGACGCACACTTCTTTTTCCTTCCCAGAAAACGACCGTAGGACCGTCTTCATTGCTCTGACGGTGATTAGTCTTGTGGGGACCGTTCTGTTTTTTCTCATTAGGACCCCAGAAGAATCAAATTCAGAGGAAGAAGACGCTGATGCCTCTACTGACAACCTCATAGAACGCACGTAGGTGTTTATGGCTATCTGACTCCTGAATCTGTATGCTTAGCCATTTCTACTCCTCTGCGAATAAGATAGATAACTAATTTGTATTATTTGTGTTTGCACTGCACTGACCTTCCTGCCACCTTACGCTTCTCCTGTTATAAGCAGTCGTGACTCACCCACCAGGAAGCTAGTTGTTTCGCCCCAGCCGGCGAGCTCATTCTGAAATATGGCTAATAATCAAAAGCAATACATAATAAGTAGATCGTTTCTGAATGAGTTATTTCCCATATTGGTATGGTAAAATTTCTAATGGCGTTGTTGTGTAAAGAATAATAATCATGACAAATTCACCATTTGTAAATTTATTTTCTCACTTTAAATAAATGTTTGTTTTAACCAGGTCTGGCCAAAGCAACATGACAAGGGCCATCGATGCATTTAGTAAGTAAAATCCCATGGAAATATTAGATTTTCCAGCATGTCAAGCCATAGTCATACATGGATGTCTCACGTTAAAAGCTCACCTCCAGGTGTTTTTTTTTTTTTATAAAAAGGACAGGCAATATGCATTATTTTCCTGTGTTGTATGATACTTCTTTTCTTGCCACCCAGACACCAATGCTTTGCATTTCCCAGGACCACAGTTAAGTTTCATTGTCTGAGATTCTTACCCCTAGCGAGGAAAATATGCTTTTAATTCCCTGTGCTAGGGGTTCCTTGAAAGTTTCATCCTTAATGGAGCATGGTGGCTGTTCTCTTAAGGGAGCAGTGGATGTGTTCTCCGTGGGGTAAGGGGAATTGAAAGATGGTTTGCCTAATATTAGCATCAGGATTACTACATTCGCTGTAATGTGGTTTGTTTCAGATATGAAGTAGGCAGGAAGGGAGGCTCTTAAGGTGTCTTCTCCTGCCTAGGAAGCTGCCTTCTTCTGACCATTGATCCATCTAGCTCAGTATTTTCCACCCCCACCTGGATTGAACCTGGGGCCTTCTACATACAAGCAGCTGCTCTACCAGTGAGCAATGGTCTAGGCTCACAAAGCTGGAATCTGTCACCCTTTTGTCTTCTTAAGCCCTATAGTTCTGTGTTCCTGTATGCAACTGTGAATATTAATTCAGAAGTCGTCATTATGATTGTGGGAGGGGATAACATACTTCAGTCCATTCCACTTCCTCCCACTTTAATTCAGCATCCAGCGAGGATCCTCATGGTGTGCATGTGCGTATTTTAATTGTGGCTTCTTTGCAGAAAGATCCATCAAGCTGTGTGTCACAAAAGAGATTCTGCTGCTTAGCATCACAACGGCTTATACAGGTAACTAACTGGACGGGGATAGAATCACTAGCCTTAGGAGTTTGCATGGGACTTTTCTTTGGCCCAGACTGACTTTCTTACTGCCCATCAGATCCATTGCTTTTGGCTGCATCATGCAAATGCCCCAAGCGCTTTTCTTTTCCTTGTATCTCCCAAAGCATTTGTTAGTCTGAGTTTCTGCTCTCATTCTGAGCCCGTGAGCCTGTGGGAGAACCAAGCACAGAGCTGAGGATTTCTTTTAAAGATTTCTCTGCATCCAAAAAAGGCAATCTGCTCTTTCTAATGAACTGCCACTCATATTGCTGGCTGATGCTACTTCGGACAAAAGCCTTGGCTGCTTGGATGATTCCTTTGTACACATCTGTAGATGCTTTTTGGATTGTGGCCCTTGCCCTGCATTAAGACATTCCATTCCAGCATCTTCAGTTATCTCTTCCATCATATGTTCCTCTCTCTCTCTACCCCCGCAGCAACTTTCAGTGCTCCTCTTCCTATATCTTCCCTTTGGTAGCAGAATACTTGTGTTGAAGATTGCCATCTGGTGGTTACAGCTGAGAGTATCTGTACCTTTCATAGCCTGCCGTCTTTTTTTAAATCCTGTCAGATGCATCATCATAGAATCATAGATGCGAAAGGATTTCAAATTTTTTGGGCTTTAAAATGAAAGTGGAGATTTTCAGAATTTTGCATTTATTTCGTTCCCATTTTTTGCGGACCTCAGTTGGCCCGATCACCACATTTTAGTATTCTTGCTTTAAACCTGGAGGCCTGTCTCAGGTTCCTGCACCAAGTTGTGTTTTTTTTTTGGGGGGGGGTTGTTGTCTGCAGTTCTATGGGTCGGTGGAAATTTTGGCCCATAGCAGGCTCTCAATGGGCCATGTGCCTCATTTACCTCACTTGGTTAAGATTTTTTATTATTTAATTTACGTTCTACTTTTCCTCAAAAGAAATCAAGGCATGTGGTACATATGATCCTTTTAACAATCATTATATAGAACCAGACAGCTCTGAGGTAAAATGTTTCACGAATACTTCTAAGTGTTAGTAAAGCTAACACTTAGCGTTCCACAGGTACCTCGGTTGTTGTAGCTGAATCCTGCACAAACATTCTTAAAATTTAATATCGGCGCCATGGTACTTGGAATACCTTGGTGGTTTATATGGTTGGATCCTACACAGGCCTTTTTGCTACCAGCTGCTTCCTCCAGATAATCACCAATGCCACCGCTGGTCAACTTGACTTGCATTGCATAAATACAGTTATGAAAAGTTCTCCTAAAAGACCAGTGTGTCATTCAGTCTACTGATATCTTTTGGCAGCTCCATGTTGCAATTCTATCTTAAACTGTAGACTTTGATAAAGCTCTAAGTAGGGACTTTCTCCTTCCCTTTTGTAATATTGCTGTTTTTTTCTAGGTCTGGAATTAACGTTCTTCTCTGGAGTGTATGGGACCTGTATAGGTGCTGTAAATAAATTTGGTACTGAAGAAAAAAGTCTGATTGGACTCTCTGGTATTTTTATTGGTATTGGAGAAATATTAGGTGAGTCAAAGGAACAAAGGAAATTCCTTGATGAACGTTAGGCCTTTGGTTTATCTAGCTCAGTATTGTTGACATAGAGACTCGTAGCAGATCTCCAGGGTTTCAGACAGGCATCTGAAAAAGTGCTGGGGATTGAATCTGGGACCTCCTGCATGCAAGGCAGATGCCTTACCAGTGCACTATGGCATCTCCCAAAACTGGATTTGAAATAGCAGGAAATAAATTTTGCCTACAGTTGTTTAATACATATATACCACATGTGCCAAAATGGCTTCTATGTAGTTAAATGAGGTGGACCTGTTTTAAATGCTTATGATGTGCATTAATATAAACAGCTACAACAGTTTGTTTAATCCTCAGGAGCTAACTAAAACTATCCACACCAGTTTAATGCATCAGGAAGTTAAAGGGTAAAAAAATAAAGGTAAAGGAGCCCTGGATGGTAAAGTCCGGTCAAAGGTGACTGTGGGGTTGCGGCGCTCATCTCGCTTTCGGGCTGAGGGATCCTGCGTTTATCCACAGACAGCTTTCTGGGTCATGTGGCCAGCATGACTAAACCGCTTCTGGCACAACGGGACACTGTGACGGAAGTCAGAGTGCATGGAAACGCCATTTACCTTCCTGCCGCAGCAGTGCCTATTTATCTACCTGCACTGGCATGCCTTTGAACTGCTAGGTTGGCAGAAGATCAGGAAGTTAAAACTTATTTATAGTGGTGATGGAGTAGCAGCAGTGTTTTGCTCATTTTAGACTGTGCAAACTCTGCAGTATAGGACTTCTGACAGCCAAGGCAAACAGCTGTTGGGTATAAAAAGCAGATTGCCTTTTTGGCCGTTGGAGCCAGCAATGTTTGTGACATAATTAGTCCTAGTTCTCAGAAATAGCAGTAAACCATTGAAGTGTACCACTTTAGACTGCAGATATAGACTTACATGAGTGAATACGTTTCTGTGAAAGAAAGAAAAACAACCCTTGGCCTAACAGACTAGGTTCCAGGGAGAAGGATACAAGCTTAGTCCTTTTCCTGACATGCTAGTGTTCTCTTTACAGGGATGTGTATTTAACCGAGGTGGAGGTATGGAGGAGCATGTGAGTTCCTACCCTCTTGAGGTCTCATGTGATACAGTGGTGACACAGTTTACCTCCTGATTTGCTCTTGTGAGAGGCCAGGCCACAGTTTCCACTTGTGGATCAGGTTGTGGTGCCGTGTTGGGGAGAGAGGATGGAGCGTTAGCTTGACACTTTGCCATAGTCAGTCATCTGGTGGGGGTTTGCTTCTCCCCTCCCACAGTGTTGCCTGCTTTCTAGCATGTTGGACTGCGGGTAGAACCACCACCGCAAGGCATAACGTTCAGGATGGAAGTTGCCTCTGCTGGGTTTTCTGGAATCCCTCCATCCTACTCAGCCTCCCAAGCCAGAGAATGCCACAATTTAGCAGGATCCTCTCATCCTTTAGTGAGGCTTTTTAGGGGTGGGATGGGATGCTGCTGAGCAGAGCAGGGGTCAAATAAGTCCATTTCCACCAGTCCCTTACATGACATACTAGGGAGGTGATTTAACCCTGTTTTCTTGCTCGCAATAATGATACATTCTCTATTACAGGTGGAGGGATCTTTGGCCTTCTGAGCAAAAACAACCGTTTTGGCAGGAACCCAGTGGTGATGTTAGGCATTGTGGTCCATTTTGTAGCCTTCTATTTGATTTTCTACAACATGCCAAACGATGCCCCCATCGCCTCCATCCATGGCACAGACAGCATAGCATTCATGGAACCAAGGTACAAGTTACTTTACTTCTCATGACCAGACAGATCTGGTTTACACAAGGTGCTAAGCCAAACCATGGCTTAATATGAACAGGCAGCATGTTGGTTACAGGACCAAAGATAATGGCTGAGGCTCTCCTCCTTCCCTTTCTGCTGCCGCGCTATCTGGGGCCAAGTCATGGACTGCCTTACTGTGATGGCCAAAATTGGGCTCATGGTTTCTCTTGCTCCAGACAGACCATGAACTGTAAACGTAAGATTTGCTCTTGGTTTACCACCCATGGTTTATCTGGGGAAGACAAACCATAAGCCCAGGTTTGGATGGAATGCTAAGTCAAAGAATATTTAAAACATTAAATAATACGGGCAAAGTGCCTTTGACATATTTAATTGCAATGCAGAAATGCCCGAAATGAGAATTCTCAAAATGAAGCAGCTCTTTGGTAGCAATCTGGACCTTGCCATTTTTTTCTCCGTTATTTCTCAATAGACTTAGACAAAAATAATATGAATGGTAGGATTGTACCTAATTTTCCATTCATAGTTGTGTATATTTTTATTAATTACAGTGTGGTTAATATTGGCATCTCTTTATTTTCAGCAAAGAAGTGGCAATTTTCTGCAGCTTCTTACTGGGTCTAGGTGATAGCTGTTTCAACACTCAACTCCTCAGTATTTTGGGATTCCTGTACTCAGAAGACAGTGCACCTGCCTTTGCAGTCTTTAAATTCGTCCAGGTATTATTGGTTGCCAAATGTCAGAGCCAGACATCATATAATGAGTAGTCTAGTGAAATAATACAGTAGTTTATTCATTATGCAAACAAAGAGCTTTGTGTAAAATTGGAAGGAGTTTAAAAGTCATCTACTTTTGTCTAGGACACTGGGTAACGCAAGAACACAGAAGCCTTTTCAGTAATGCAGGATGTTTGGTTAACCAAAATACATACTACAGTCCTGTGTTTAAGCCCCAGTGAAGACACTGAAATTTAATTCTGTTTAAACATAAACATGTGTGATGCGATGTATTTGTGCGTGACGAAACAATGGTTAATAGAACAATTATTTTTTAAGAACAAACATTTGGAGTAGTCATAAGTGGAATACATGCATTGGTAGGTGTGCTATATAGAAAACGCTACCTTCTATCTCAATGCAATGAATGATATTAATGGAACAATAGCATTCCATATCAGTATAAATTAAATTAAAATAGCTAAGTGGATAAAGTGGAAAAGATAGATGCAAAAAACGCCATGTTCCAACTCAATCTACAAGTCACTGTGATGGCTCAGCTGGTAAAGCATGAGACCCTTAATCTCTACATTGGGCAAAAGATTCCTGCATTGCAGGGGGTTGGACTAGATGACCCTCGTGGTGCCTTCCAACTCTACAATTCTAGGAATCTGGGAGTCTCTACTTTCCTGGATTTGGTGCAGGTCAGCCGTTTGTAGACGCAGTAAGGAATCTAGGAATTAGGAATGACCTTGGATCAGGAAGAGTCAAAGCTGAATATGAAAGGACATTTGATGCTAAGCTGTTCACTTTGAAATAGGCAGATTGCAGGAGAGCTAAGTAAGCCAGTTAATTAGAAAAACAACTTGGATTGGGGAATTTATGCTCTGGAAATCACAAAAAGTTGGAATGTTACTAAAGGTGAATAGGACTGAAGCCAAGTTGAAATGTCACTCACACCCTTCCTTGCTTCCCTTTTCAGTCTGTCTGTGCTGCCATCGCGTACTTCTACAGCAACTACCTGCTTCTTCAGTGGCAGCTTCTGATTATGGCTGTGGTTGGGTTCTTTGGGACACTTTCCTTCTTCACCGTGGAGTGGGAGGCCCCAGCCTTTGTGGCCAAAAACACAGATTACAGCAGCATTTGATGGAGGCGATTTCAGCGGCCCGCGACAGTATTCACATGCAGAGACACAAGCACGTGCTCCTTAGAAAAGACTTGATAGCATCTTCTGAACACAGGGAAGACTGAACTCCAAAGTTTAAAAAGCTTACCCTCCCCTTATCAACATGTTGTGATGGGTATTGCATACTACAATGTGGAATAGTAGCCTGGCCATTGGGGCCGCGAAGCCTCTTCTTAATTATTTCCACTTGCCAAGTGCCTGCATCTTACGCTTATGCCCACCTATTTTGGAGACCCTTTATTCTTTTTAATTGCATTCCTTTTTCATTTTTTACTTGACTGTCTCTGAAGCAAACAGTAGTCTTTTCAGGACACCCCCCCCCAAGTACATGAAGATATTTTTTCCACAAGATGGAAGGCCAGTTCACTTTGTGGATTTATATGGAAATCCACGGAGGGTTTCCAATGCTTTTAAAATAACCCCAGTTCCATTTTTCTCCAAATAACTCTAATGTTCTTACATTATAATGTGAATGAGCGTCGATTTTTTAAAAGAGGAGCTATATATTATGGGATAATAGCATAAGGGAATGAAATGCATTTGCACAAGCTATTTTAGCTAATTTTAGCTGAGTCTCATCAGAGGTAAAAATGATTATGTTCCAGAACCCCCATAGTCCCTGTATTCCTGTGTGCTCTGAGACTTTATATTATATTTTCTCAGGATCAAGTTTATAATGATATTTGCTGCTATGAAACTCTGTAGGAAATGCACTCCAGAGACTCCCAAATACTTTACCATAGTGATCCCACAAATACTCAAATACCCTGGTGTTCTGCATGGCTTGTCACAGACATAAAATTTCTCAGCTGCACAGGTAGGGACCTGATTAAGGAAAGTGCTGTGCTGGATTCTAGCCTCATTGTCTTACTTTACTGGCAACATCATTTGGGGAAATTTGCCACCGCAGACTTTTAATATGTTTTTTAATGCTTGCTTGGGAAGAATAAGATCTTATGAGTTTAGCATTGTCAGGATCCCAGGGAGGAACACGGCTAAGAGCAATGGCAAGAGACTCAGGGCCATTTAAAATGTTATATCCTACAAACTGCTTACAGTGCTCTCCTGTGCATGTTTACTCAGAAGTAGGGCTTACGCCCTAGTAACTGTTACAGATTGCAGCCTTAAAATGTAAATGTAGGGAAATGTGTGGAAACCATATGTGACAATCATGGTGTCTGTGTACAGATAGTGTCTGCATGTACACAACTAGATACATTGAATTGCTTAAAGGGATAAGTGGAAAAATGCAATACACTAAGCCCACAACTTATGCACATTTGATTTAGGTGCATTCAGCTTTATGTGCTTGGCATTTTTTTTTTAAAGGAGGGGGTATCCAGGGAAAAATACTTTGGCAATTCCACTTGCATTGCACCCAATGTGTCTTTGACTATATGCAATTTTGGCATTAGGCATGATACCTGGAACAAACCCCCTATGTAAGTTGTGGGCTTACTTGGCTGGCATCCTTGAGTTCATTGTCGGGAATTTGGTGAAATTACTATTAAATAAACTACCTGGGAGTTAATCACCTTTCCCAAGGGAATAATTTTCCAAGAGCATTGCTGAGAGTAAAGAGCTTATTGTCTGGGGCAATGGGTAAGGAATGAAAAGGATGATTCTGGGTACTATGAACTTCTCAATGCAAAGCCTTGTTGAAACTGATAGTTAAATTTAGTGGGGCTTGTGTAGATGTGCACAGTGAATTGTGTTCAGAAATTTTAAAATCGTTGCTGCAAGGTAACCCCATTGGGTAGTGTCACATGAACAGGAGTTTGCTTGTGCAATGGGGGAGTCTCGTGCAGAGTAAAACAATATCCTTTCCCTCTGTTTGGGGGGCTTCTCCCCTGATACTGGAGTCCTGGATGATGCAGTCTGCAGAGTGTGGTGGACCCCCTCTGGGTAGGCTTCTCAGAGGGTAGAGGGGCTGCAGGGGGAGGAAAGGAAGCTTGTGCTATCTGAGCTTCTTCAAACTGTTGGTCTGACCCCAAAGTGGAGGCTTAGGATGTCAAGGGACAAATGCCAAATGAAGCAAAAGGATTCCAGAAATAGGGCATTGGTCCCATCAGGCATTGCCTGTCTCGGAGGGGAGAGACACAGCTGCCCACATATAGAACCTGGCACATCTTTTTTAAAAAATCTCATTTGAGAAGAGACATCACCACCACCAAAGGTAATTAGTTAGGCTAATTAGATGTCGCTGGCATAAATTTTGCAATACACATGCCTTACTGTCCCAGATTATTTCCATTCATGAAATGATTTTGTGATCAGCCATTCTAGTTTATTGTCATACTTCTGTTATTTATTTATTTTTAAATGATGACTCAAAGTATTCTCATTTTTATGGCACCAGTTTTGAGAGTATTGAGAATAGCTCCTTGTTTCATTTCTTTCTGTGATTACACCATCTGAATAAAAGTGAACCTCAACCAATACCTATATTTTGCAAATGTGCTTAGTGATTTTTGAGTTAAAAGCGTGGCGTGGATTATCTGCAAAATTCCTTGCTTTTTCTGTATCTTAGAACAATTGCGTCTTGTCTTATGGAAATAATTCATGACAGCCATGGTGGATGCCCCTCTTTCCTGATAATGGTGAAGAGTGTCCTTACCTTAGAATTCTTGCAAGCCATTTTATAACAATTGATACTGTTCAGAGGATTATTAAGAGCAAGCCATGACTGCAATCCTATATACACTTGGGAATACTTTTGCATAGATTTCTGAGTATATATATCTAAAGCACACAATGTCTTTCTCGCCCCCCCCCCCCAATTTTAAAGATTCTTATTTGTAATAATTTCAGTCTAATTATTTTTATTTAAAAGATTGCCGAGCTACCATTCAACAAAATTGTAAGGACAGCATTCAAAGATAATCTTTTTTAAAAAACAACCACAATCAAAAGACAACCCAGTAGACAGAACGTGGATAAAACCAACAGTGAAAGGGTAAAGGTACTCCTGCCCGTTCGGGCCAGTCTTGCCAGACTCTAGGGTTGTGCACTCATCTCACTCTATAGGCCGGGAGCCAGGGCTGTCCGCAGACACTTCCGGGTCACGTGGCCAGCGTGACAAGCTGCATCTGGCGAGCCAGTGCAGCACACGGAACACCATTTACCTTCCCGCTGGTAAGCGGTCCCTATTTATCTACTTGCACCTGGAGGTGCTTTCGAACTGCTAGGTTGGCAGGCGCTGGGACCGACTGGGAGCGCACCCCGCCGCCGGGATTCGAACCGCCGACCATGCGATCGGCAAGTCCTAGGCGCTGAGGTTTTACCCACAGCGCCACCCGCGTCCCCAAAACCAACAGTAAGCCAGTTCATATACAGTGATACCTTGGTTCTTGAATGTAATCTGTTCCAAAAGTCCCTTCGACTTCTGAAACATTTGAAAACCCAGGTATAAACGCCAATTGGCACGGGCGCCCTGGAAACAGCCGCATCGCACATTCGGCTTCTGAAAAACATTCAAAAACTGGAACACTACTGGGTTTTCAGCATTTGGGAGTCGAAATGTTTGCGAACCAAGGTGTTCAGGAACCAAGGTTCCACTGTATTTGTGCTGGAATGTGTTAACCTGACACTGGAAAGAGGTATCAGTTGGTGCTAGTCCTTAGGGAGAGCATTCCATGAACAGGGTGCCACAATTAAGGCCCTTTCCCTGGTCCCCATCCACTTAGAGGAAAGAGACGAAGTTTGCATTATTTGTTTTATAGGCTGAGAGTAGCTGACGGGACATGAAGTAAGCGAATATATACATGGCTAAACTAACAAGGAGGGGAAATGCTACAAGCATAGAAGGATCTAACACACATGCAAATTTGCAAAATGTTTTCCCCTCCTATGGGTCCCTAATACTTCTGTTACTACCTAGGTTGTAAATGGTGATGTGGAAAGCAGACATTATGGCTGGGAGCTGCTCTGGCAGAACAGCAATGTGCGCTCTACTGTCTCCTAGGGACCATCTTTGCATGGATGCCTCTCACTTTTTACTGCTCCTCCCCTAGGCCCTCCACTGTCCTCTGCCACAAGCAACTCGTTGTAAAACAGCCCCTAACAAAGGTAATGGTTGTGGCATTATGGAAATCAAAGTCATTTGCATGATTTCCTTCATGGCCCGAATCCATAGCTTCCAGCTGGCAGCCGCAATCCTTCCTAAGAAGATGGATGTCTTTGAGCCAGGCCTGTCACTTGCTGAAGCAAACATGTACCGTGCGGTGCCTGCAAAGCGGGGTCTGGGGAAGCTGCCCGGAAATAAATGATGGCCAACAGCAACTTAACGGAAACTTTGGAAGCAGGTGAGACCTGGGCATTGTTGCGCAGGCTGCAGCACACGATGGCAGAGTGATTTGCGAGTTGCGGTTTTAAGGTTTCTAATGCAATAGGAGCAGGCAGCCAACAAACACAGATGGGGCCTCAATTATATGTAGAGTTGTGGGCTAGATCTAAAGTCCTGCTCGCCGCAACCGGTATAGGAGCACACGGGCGCAAGGACAGAGAAACGCAATCCTGGAAGAATGCAAATGGGACCTGTTAACTTTCTAAGAAGAGTGCTGTAGTCCAGCACTACAGGCAGCCTGGAATAGGAACCTTGTGGTAAGGTGTGTGTGTGTGTGTGTGTGTGTGAGAGAGAGAGAGAGAGAGAGAGAGAGAGCACGGAGGTGTAGCTAGCTCATAGCTGTCAACCTTCCCTTTTTTTGCAGGAAATCCCCTTATTCCAGCGCCGTTTCCTGCTGCTTCCCGCTGCTATCCCGGATTGTTAGATATCCTGTAGACTGTCCCCGGGACAGGTGAGGCTGCTGATCCCTTATTTTCAAATCTGAAAGTTGACAGCTATGAGCTAGCTGCTCTGGCACCCGGAGTGGTGGGGGCGGCGATCCACACACGGCGGCACAGCGCAGCAAGCTGCCCACAGAGTCCGCCTGGTGGATGCAAGCCCCACACTGCTGTTTTGGGCAGTGCGGGACCCTGAGCCACTGTGTCACTCCCAGGAGAGACACATGGCTCGGGCGCTTTGCAGACCAGGCCCCACGGTGAGTGCTGTTTTGTCACCCCCTCATGGATGGGCAGCCTGCACCCCCCGCACCTGCTTCCTACACCCCAGAGAGAGAGGGAGGGAGGGAGAGAAAGAGAGACCCCTTGAGGCTTTCCCCACCCATGCTGTGTAGCCCTAGAAGGCAGAGCTGTAGCTACAAAGGGGCTAGCCTTTATTTTTTGCCTCAGGTGAAGCCTCCAGAGAGGCACCATCGATGCTTCCAGCCTGTGTATGTGTGTATGCAAAGGTGTGTGGGTGTGTGAAACTGGGTCTTTGACCCGGGTGAAATAAAGCCTAGTTTCGCCCCTGCCAGAAGGCATCCAGTGTTTTCTCCAAGGCAATACTTTTCAGGCTGAAGTCCAGGGCTTCGCTCAAAAAGAATGAGTAGGAGTGTCCCTACATCAGCAAGGCTGGCTTATTGCATTTGGCAGTAAATGATGTAATTAATACACATTACCATCTAAAGAGGGGTGTCCACTGTGTCATCAATATCAATATAACAACCAGACCATTTTTTTTTAAAAAAATCACATTCCATCTTTCTCTCTTTAAACCCACAAACCCAAGTACTTCTAAAGGCCTAGGCTGTCCCCAAAGTATGTAGAAGCCACACAAATCTTATTTTTGGGTACTGGTATTTTGTTTCCAAACTGATAGGCACTAAACGTTCTTAGTTTGCTATAATAACAGGGCTTATGGCTGATTGCTTGACATGTTGAATCTCGTTATTTGAAATAAATGGCTACTCCTGTTTTGTTTTTGTTTGTTTTTTTAAAAAGGATAATGAGAAGCAAGGCTGATTTTGTTCTCTTCCTACAAAAGGCATTTGGTCTTCAGTGTTATCTCTCAAAGGAGGGAATAAATAGCAAGGTTAGTGGTTTATGTAAGAAATTTCTCATGCTGCCATATTAAAAGGAAATTGCCATTTATGAAAGTCATTTGTTGAAATCAACTTCAATTAGGCTCCCTTTTGCTATGTGATGGTTTCTGCCTGCTGGCAATACAGTATCTTCCGTAAGTGGGTTTCTGGCTTTTTTTTTAAAAATGATTCTGGATGAATCATTTTCTCTGCAAATTATAGGAATACAGAAATAAAAGGTGGGACCATCCAGCCCAAAACACAAGGTACACTTTCTTGACGGCCTTTGCAGCAGAGCATTTATTAAGGTCCTAAAATCAATCCCAGGCATCTCCATGTAGGACAAGGAGCAGATGATGAAGCTGATTGGTCTCTTGTAGGTCCAGCACTTACTCTACCCTATATAGATCATGTTGTGCCATATGCAGCGTACCACAAGTAAGAAGACAACATCTAGTACATATAGAGCCATCCATTATTATGCCAGTGCTGAAACTGATGACCCATCTAGCCTAATAATGTCAATGATGAATGAATGAATGAATAAATGAATAGTCTCAAACCTGACTGCCTAGAAATACCTTCCTCAGCACTGCCTCTTGGAGATGTTGATAAGTCAACGTTGAGCGTCAGGTAATTGATCTTGTGTTCTATCTTGCCTACTCATCTGCTAAATAGAAAGCGAGTACTGTTATCAAAGGCTGAGCACATACAATAGGTTTGTTAAGAGCTGGTGGAAATTGTAACTCTCATTCCCTCCAACATTTCTCTGATGAAAATAGGATTAAATATCCTATTCAACAACAACAGCAACAACTCTCTGCCCATCATATTGGGTTGCCTCAGCCACTCTGGGCAGCTTCCAAAATATATTTAAAATGTAACAAAAACATTAAACATTAAAAAAACTATACAGGACTGCCTTCATATGTCTTCTAAAGGTTGTATAGTTACTTTTCTTCTTGAGTCAGGGTGTGTGTCACATAATTCCATACCCTCCAACATTTCTCTCATGAAAACAGGGACGTCCTAAGGAAAAGTGGGACATTCTGGGATCAAATCAGAAACCCGGACGGCTTCTGTAAATCCGGGACTGTCCCTGGAAAATAGGGATGCTTGGAGGGTCTGTGAGGGGTAAACTACAATGCCCAGAATTCTTTGATGGAAAGAATGTGCTTTGAATGTGCTTTAAAGGTATAGTGCAGGCATGTCCAACTCCCAAGAGACTGTGATCTACTCCCAGTATTAAAAAAAAGCTGGCAGGGATCTACCCATTCTCATTGGAGGGAGGAGGAGCGTGCATGGGGTGGGTGGATTGCCCAGAGTTGTTCAGCTTTTTGGGGGGAGGGTTGCACAGAGTTTTAAAGCTTTTTTTTGGTAACTTTTTGTACATAATAAGAATCCCACGATCTACCGGGATCAGCTGGGGATATACCAGTATATCGTGATCTACTGGTTGGACATCTCTGATGTAGTGTGTTCACAGCCAAAGAGGCCCATTGGCCATGTAAAAGAGAGCTATTATATGTCCATTGAGGCAGGAGCTTCTGTACCTACATACGCTGATGAGGTTGCCCCAGTGAGCAGGGTTGATCAGAGGGCAATACCTTCTGAGCAAGGATAGCATATGGTAAACATCAAGTCAGTCAGAAAGTTCAGCCAAATGAGACTTGTCACATTCTGGGGTAGAGGAAAGTACAGGGGGGAGGCAGGCCCTTTCTTCAGCCAGAACCTGCTGGAACTCAGTTCTGGCACCTCTCAGGTGGGTTCCATTGCCATTGTAAGAAAACAAGGGAGGCATACATGGTGGGTTCCGGCACCTCTTTTTCTAGAAACATAGCACGGGGGGAGAAATTTGGAATTTCAAATATGGTGGACCCTGAGCATTCAAACAAAGCTCACCCTTACCTCAGCATGGATCTCCCAGCTACTGATTTGATCCCCAGCATTTCATAACAAATTCATTGCAAGGGTGTAGAAAGACTTCTGGCTGAAATCCTAGATGTCTGAATTTCAGAGATATTGCCAGAAAGGGTTGGCAGGACTTGTCCTGATCAAGCATTAGTCTGATAGCATATGGTAATTCTTTTTTATTGTGACAGGAGGCAGATAAGTGATTATTATTAGATAGCCTTTCTCCAATAGCGTTCAATTTTGGGTCAGCAAAAGCAGGATAATCCACTTCCAGTGGTTCAGGGCTCATCCACACTTCTGCTTGTCCCTCTGCTTTCTCCTGGGAAAACTCTCTCCTTACCGCTGAATCAGAGCAAATGGCAACTGGTTTTTCTGCAGATTGATGTTTGCTGTGATTCAGTGGTAAAGAGCAGGTATTCCTAGGTAAACTGGTGGGGCAAATGGAAAAGCACTCGGGGCCCATCCCTAGAAAGCATGCTTTGGGAGGATACATCCACACAATACAGTCATACCTCGGGTTGAAGTAGATTCGGGTTTAGCATTTTAGGGTTGCGCTCTGCAGCGACCTGGAAGTAACGGAACGCTTTACTTCCAGGTTCGCCGCATGCGCAGACGCTCAAAATGACGTCACGCACATGCACGGAAGCAGCGAATTATGACCCTTGCATGCGCAGACGCGGGTTGTGTTCGCTTCAGGATGTGAATGGGGCTCCAGAACGGATCCTGTTCGCATCCAGAGGTACCACTGTACATTTAAAGCACTTGTATCCCACTTAGCAGTCATGGCTTCCTCCAAAGAATCTTGGGAACTGTAGTTTATTTCTCACAGAGTTGCAATAGCCAGCGCTTAGGGGTAGAAGAATCTGTCGCTTTTGGTTCTCTTATAGTCTTTTCAGGTCTGAAATTCAGTTCTCCACATTTCTGCAGCAATTTGCATTTTTTTTTAAACAACAACTCTTTTTAGTTCAAATTCCTCCTCTTTTAGTCAATGCCTTAAAACAACAGCATATTAAATGCCATGTTTTTGCAATATGCTCTGCCCATGGGGATCATATAATAGATTCAGGAAAAACAAATCTCCACTTTTCTGAAGTCTATGAATCACTTTGCGCCTTCAAGGAGCCTTTTCAGGAATGTATTGAATCATTTTTACACAGTGTTTTTGTCCCAAATTTTACTCCAGAATTTAGGGAATGCTTTCATGATAAAGTAACATCTGAGGAAGCGCACTGTTATTTCTAAACTAAAACCACAGCACTGATCTGGCCCAGATAGATTGTCTGCAGACTTCTACGAATGAGGTAACGGTCCCACAACTTGTGGATCTATTTAATGGGATTGTTGAGAGCAATAGTGAGTGGTAATCCAAAAGCCAGGAAAAGATCCTAAACTGGTGGATTCTTATCACCCTAATTCGCTCCTCCGTCAGGGCAAGGAAATGCACCCCCAGGAGGAAAGAGTGTCTTTACCTCAGGCACCACTCTGTATGTGTGTGTGCTTGTGTCAGGACAGCAAACCTTTTCTGCTCAGGGGCAACAGAATAAATACAGCCGTCTTAAATGCAGAGATCAGTTGGTCCTGGAGATGCTAGCTCCTTTTCATGGCAGTGGACCAGATCACACAGTCTGTGATGCCAGCTTTCAGATTCTATCAACTTGTGCAAAAGGGAGCAATGCTTGAACGCTGCATTCCTATTTACATGCAAATTATCCCTGGATTGGCTCCTTTCCCTTGTTTTCTTTTTCATCAGGTATAACCCAACCCATCACTGTTTCCAAGGGCAGTGAGTTCCGCAGCTGTGAATGTATGGTTTTCATTCCTTTAGCTAGGTTTTATCAGGTCAACACATATGCTGCTGATCTCCAGTTTTATCATAACCTCTCACATCTCTTGCCTCCTCTGCAGTCCCAATCTGTCTCTTTGGCAAGATGAAGAGCTTGTGTCAGAAATGGACTGGATGTGTTTAAGAGGTCAAGAAAGAAGATGTCCTTTCTGAAGTGGATTGAAATCTCCAGGGCTCTTTGAAGTCTCTTGCCACTCCTTTTGAACAGATGTTGAAATAAAGGGAAATAGATGGTTTTAAAAAATTGATATTCCTTTAGTTTTGCTAATACTTGCAAGCCCTGAATTCTCTCTCTCTCTCTCTCTCTCTCTCTCTCTCTCTCTCACACACACACACACACAAACACACACATTCCTTACCAAGAAAAGAGAGAAAAGAGCATTCTGTCACAAGTCTTCCCAGAGCCAAATTAATTATCCCAAGGGAATTATAGTACTCTTCTCCCTGCTTTGTGTTTCATTCATTGGTGTAAACATGTCAGTTCCTCCTGCTCAAAACCTGACAGAACAACCATGATGGGGCCTCGGCTAGTCTCATTGTATTCTGAAGCATCTGTCTAAAGCACGGACCTGACACTCATCTCTTGCTTGTTGCAAAAATAGTCAGTGTGAAACACACCACAGGGAAAAGACAGATTTGCTTTAATTGACTGGGGTTCTTGAAAGAGAGCAGCATCTCGTAAGGTTGAGATCTAAGAGACAAAATGAAGACAGCTATCTCCCCCCACCACTGGCTACAAACCTGCAAACCTCTGACTACATCATTTTCTTAAATCAAATGGCATTATTCCCATATCATTGATTTTAGGGTAGGTTTTCAATTTTTCATTCTGAGGGTTTGCCAGATATTTTCCCACACTGGGTTCTGCTTCCCTAAAAAGAAAGGGAAGCTTAAGGGAAGAGCCGTAGCTCAGGATGCAGAAAGTCCCACTTGCAAACTCTGCCACCTCCAGATGGGACTGGGAAAGACCCAAGAGATATGGTGTCAGTCAGTGTAGACAGCAGTGAATTGGATGGACCCAGTGGTTTGACTCAGGATAAAGCATCTTGCTATGTTTGTGTGGTTCCCCTGTTGCAGGGAAGGGGGACGCTCAGGCGCGGGGACCAAGTGGACAGTTTTAAGGACCATAAGAAAGGAGAGAGGCAGGGATCTTGAAGTTGCCCATCAATAGACAACACTCAACAGTGGACTGTGCAAGCACACAGGGCTGCCCCATCTGAGAGAGAGAGAGAGAGAGAGAGAGAGAGAGAAGATTGAAATACAGGACAAAACTGAAACGATACAGGATGTTGCATTTTACATTGAAATACAGGACAATTCTGTGTTATATAGGACAGGCAGCAACCCTAGCATAGTTTGCTAAGGGTGCTGGGAATGGTGCTGGGTCTCTAAACAACTCTCATTACCCTGAAGAAACTACTGTTCCCATAATTCTTTGCAGGACAGCAGGGAGAGGGGGAAAGCGATGACCATGGCATAAGAGTGTTTTAAATGGATGGGGTGGATGGGATAGTCTTCCCTGCTATGGTGAGAGTTGCATTTGTAGTTCTATCTTAGGGTTGCCATATTTCAAAAAGTAAAAACCAGATTTTGTTAGGAAGACCCCAAAATTGTTCAGCTTTTTTAAGGAAAGCCCCAAAATTGTTGAGCCAGGAGAAAGTACTGCCTTTCGGAAATCCCCCCCCCCCATTGATTTTGCCTTTGAAATCCCAGGAAATCCCTAGTCTATCTGAATTGTAGTGACTATTGCTAAACTGGCAACTGCACATATAAATTAGTGCATGCAAACTGTTGCCTTGTTATTGTGTGTGTGATGCATTTAATTCCCCCCCCCCCCCGCAAGTGGCTTATGGACACACCCAGTGTTGAGCAGGACAGAGCTAGAAAGTTGAACAAAACAAGCTTCTCATTTAGAGCTCAGGGGGCACAAAAGCAGCCACATGGGCTGTATGGCTGACACATGACAAGAAAAAATCCAGCAGGTGAAGTTTTTTTTCTCTCTCCCCATCCCGCTCCCCAATAATCACTGCCGGGGGGGGGGGGGACCCAAAACCCAGCTGCCAGCTCCTGCTGGCTCCCTCCTATTTTTATGCCTTCTATTGGCAGCTGAAGAGGCTATTTATCTGGAAAAGCATTTGCAGGCAACTGCTGCATTGTTTCTCATTTTAGCTCACTGAGCTGACAAACGGCTCGACTCTCTGCTGGCTTTGTCATTGTTTTGTAATTTTAGTGCCGTATTTGTTTTATTCATGTGTTTTATATTTTTTTTAAAAAAAACGCCACCAAAGTGGGAGGGAAAGGTGACTTGAACATCTTATAAATACAGTAGTACCTCAGGTTACAGACGCTTCAGGTTACAGATGCTTCAGGTTACAGATTCCGCTAACCCAGAAATAGTACCTCAGGTTAAGAACTTTACCTCAGGATGAGAACAGAAATCGCGCAGCAGCAGCGGGAGGCCCAATTAGCTAAAGTGGTACCTCAGGTTAAGAACAGTTTCAGGTTAAGAACGGACCTCCGGAACGAATTAAGTTCTTAACCCGAAGTACCACTATATTTGAAAATGGCTATCACTTCTCTTCTCAGTCACCTCTTTTCCAGGCTTAACATACCTATGAGAATAAAATGGGGAGGGGGAAAATGTATGCTACCTTCTGCACCTTGGAGGAAAGGTGGGATATAAATGTAATAAGGTATAAATGCAATTGCATATTCTCCCCTTATGCACTCCTGCCTCCATTTCAAGCCCCCTTCCCCTTTGTCTTCCTTGGGTTCCTCCAGGAAACCTGTTTATTTCTCATCCATCCTGGTTTCATTGCACAAAGGTTATGCAGAGTCTTCATGGATTTGTTTGCAGGCTAATTTAACAGCAATGAGCATTCATTTTGATTGAGGTGCAGGGTGCTTCTGTGTCTTCTTCTCATTCATTATTTGTTCATCCCACACTTTCTGTGCATTTCCCCCACGTCTTCCTAACAGCAAAAAGTGCCCCTCTCTCTCTCTGAAATAGAATTGTTGCACCTGGACAAGAGAGCCCTTTAATCCACTTTTAGTGGAAACATAGATTTCCAGTATGCTTTTCAATCCCTCCCACGAAATATTGGCATTCTGGAGGAATCCCTAGTGTCAGTCTCTAGCTTTCAAGCTCCTTGAGAATGAGAACTTTTTTGCGAAGGTGTCACTTTGTAAAAGTTCTTGTGCTGCATGTACCGGTATGTAGGTGAATCTGACCGGACAAACTAATCATGCTTTACCCCTAATCAGTTTTGTTTGTAGTTTGCCCTCAAGCAAACTTAATCCGTTCTGGAAGTCCATTCCAAAACCAAAGTGTTCCAAAACCAAGACATGCTTTCCCATAGAAAGTAATGCAAAATGGATTAATATGTTCCAGACTTCTAAAACAACCCCTAAAACAGCAATTTAACATGAATTTTACTTTCTAACGAGAACATTGATCCATTAAATGAAAGCAATAAACAATGTACTGCAGTCACACAATCAATCAATCAGCAGCTGAACTGGGTTCCACACAGTCACCAAAACAAAATAAAAAGAGCCGCAAAAACAAAAACGCAAAATAAATAGCAAAAACAGTCAGACCTCAACGTAACACTCAAAACAGAAGTGTGGCACTCAAATCAGAAACGTAACATTCAAATTGGAAGTGTAACACTCAAAACGGAAGCATAACACTCAAAACAGAAGTGTTACATTCAAAACGGAGCATGTTCGGCTTCCGAAAAATGTTAGCAAACTGGAACACTTACTTCCGGGTTTGCAGTGTTTGGGTTCCAAGTTATTTGAGTACCAAGGCATTTGAGAACCAAGGTACCACTGTATATGCATGTGAAACAATTACTAACGCATGAACACAAGTGGGCTTTCTAGAAGGAAAAGAAACATGGAGGTGAGGTGACGAAGCAAACTCAAACCCTTTGCTCACACAATGCCTCTAATGCAGCTGCCGGTAGCAATAATTAATATGAGAAATCACTGATCATCAAAGAGCCACGTGTAATTCAATTTTCTTTCCCTCTTTCGCCATGCTAGATGTTAATCAGCTCAACACGTGGCAGAAGAGGCCTCCTCGGCCCACATCTCATTTTGAAAGGCATGAAAGATAATATAGTGTGTGCCATGAAGGATTAAACCCCTTTTCAAAAGTTGACAAGTTTATAGAGCTTTTCTTACAGGATTAGTTTGAATGGTGTCAAAAAGAAAAAGCCGTGAGAATATGCAGATAAATCGCAATCAAATAAAGTTCTGATGAGGCGACCGGAAAACAAGTGCTTCGTGAAGAAGCAGAGGCTTAAGAACGAAAAAGATGAAGAAGAGATTATATATTTTTCTCCTCTGAGGCACGAATCTTTGATACAACAGTGTTGTGGAAATTCAGCAATAAACATCTGGCATATATATAGATCTGTGTATGAAGTGTATCCAACCATGCCGTCCTCTTAGTGCAAGAACGTTTGCTTTGGCAACAAAACTTTACTCCCTCTTCGTTCCCTGTGTACCCTCCACCTCTGTCTACTTCAGAGAGGCAGGGCAAGTTCTGTGGTCCTTGCACTAATGCATGGGTAGGCAAACTAAGGCCCGGGGCCCGGATCCGGCCCAATCGCCTTCTAAATCCGGCTCACGGACGGTCCGGGAATCAGCATGTTTTTACATGAGTGGAATGTATCCTTTTATTTAAAATGCATCTCTGGGTTATTTGTGGGGCCTGCCTGGTGTTTTTACATGAGTAGAATGTGTGCCTTTATTTAAAATGCATCTCTGATTTGTGGGGCATAGGAATTCGTTCATCCCCCCCCCAAAAAAATATAGTCCAGCCCCCCTCCCCCCACGGTCTGAGGGACAGTGGGCCGCCCCCCTGCTGAAAAAGTTTGCTGACCCCTGTAATGGAATAACTTTGCTAGACACAGCCAAAATGCCCAGATAACAGATCTTCAGGTTGTCGGCTGCAATGGCCCAGATTAAGGCCATCTCTTATTTACATGTCAAGCAATGGAGTGCAAGTTTTACTCTAGCACCGGACTCCAGGAGCTCCTCCTGTCTCCCTTTCCACATGCCATTCCAAATCACCAGCTGCTTTCAGGCACACCTGTCTGCCTTGTCTAATTCCACGTCCCTTCTGGGAACTGCCCAGCAGAGGGTGCTGCTCCCTCG
The DNA here is from genome assembly GCF_965153285.1 of Podarcis tiliguerta. NCBI lineage: Eukaryota > Metazoa > Chordata > Lepidosauria > Squamata > Lacertidae > Podarcis > Podarcis tiliguerta. The sequence goes on along the minus strand of NC_139535.1, from coordinate 86,896,843 downwards.
CTGGTGCTTCCTTCTCCCTCTCTCCACCTCTTTTGAGAGTCCTTCTCCCATTTCCCCAGTCTCTTTGTACGACACTCTCCTATGAAGGTGCCCTTTCCGATATCTCACTCCCACTGCCAACAGGAGACTTTCAATTAAACCCAGTTTAGGTCAGCTCTGACAAGCAGCCTGCCTTGTAAATCGAGAAGGTTATCAGCTGATGTATTCCTGAAATGCATCTCAGGAAAGGCAGGGAAGAGGCGCACTCTGCTGTGATTCAGTGCCATTTCTTTTTTTAAGAAAACAAACAAAATTAATTGGTTTCTCCCTCCCTCCCTCTCTCTCCTATTGCAAATGCCAGACTGTCTTTTATAAGCTGAGTTTGTGCTATCAATTATTCGTATTAATAGGTACTGAAAGGGGATAATGAAGCTTCCAAGGTTTCCTTCCACACCTTGAAAAGCAAGGAAACCAACACTTTATTTAAACCGTGTTCCTCATTCGCAGCTGCAGAAAGAGGAGGACATACAATGGAGAGTTCTTTCTTCTTCTTCAGCAGCAGCAGGTCCCCTCCCCAAGCAACCTCTCCAGCAATAATAATAATCATAATAATTTATTATTTATACCCTGCCCATCTGGCTGGGTTTCCCCAGCCACTCTGGGTGCCTCCCAGCAGATTGTTGATAATAATAATAAAAAGATAAAACATCAAACATGAAAAACTTCCCTACACAGGGCTGCCGTCAGATGTCTTCCAAAAGTCAGATAGTTGTTTATTTCCTTGACATCTGATGGGAGGGTGTTCCACAGGGCGGGAACCACTACCGAGAAGGCCCTCTGTCTGGTTCCCTGTAACCTCACTTCTCGCAGTGAGGGAACTGCCTGAAGGCCCTTGGAGGTGGACCTCAGTGTCTGGGCTGAATGATGGGGGTGGAGACGCTCCTTCAGGTATACATGATCCAGTCAGGGTTTCACATTTCCTTGTGTGTTGGATCCAGCTTTGTGAGATGCTGCCAAGTATATCGAGAGGACATGTTCAAAGACGATAATTTAATAATCTTGCCCTGATGGTGTCATTCCTTGTGAGGCTACTCCAAGGGCAGAAGTGGTGAATTAATGGGATTGTCTTCTCTTTCTTGCATCTAAGGTCACAGTCCTTTGTGCACACTCTGGAGTGATCTCCTTCACTCACCTTGCTGGGAGCGGTGGAGGAAGGTCCATTAGGGTGAATGGACCTTGTTAAGTTGTAGGTGAACATATCAGACGACACAGCGATTCTTCAAACAGCTCTTGTTTATTCACAGGCCAGGCCAGAAACTGAACTGAAGGGTTCAGCCAGCCTGCTTATATAGAGCTCCACTAGAACGCAACAGTAACCATTTTCTGTAACTATCCAATCACTGAACATCACTTTCGATCCCTTATTTGCATATGTGGACCTGAACTATCTACAGTATCCCCCTGCTGGCCCAGGTTCAGTACATAACAGACCTCTGCCCTACCAACCTCAGCCTGCCCACTGAGAGCTCCCAACTTGAAAAGCACACAAACCGAGAGCAAATCAGGACACAGTGTGGCATTCCACCAGCATCGTTTGCACAAATGAGAAGTAACAAAACAGTCCAAGGCTCAGGGGAACAGAACTCACAGTAGGATGGCCAGATGCCAAAAAGGATGGGCCTTCTGGACCTTCAATAGGTGTGTCAAACATTGTCTTTCAACCTTGGGGCCCCAAAGGTAGTCCAACTCCCTGCATCATCAGCCTCCCTAGGGATGATGGGAATTGTAGTGCAATGACATCTCGGGGACCAAGATGGAAGAACTACAGAAGCCCTGGCTGTGTGCACAGCAGACATGTAAACCAACGGCCCCCCCTGAAGAATCCTGGGAACTGTAGTTTGTTAAGGGTGTTGGGAAATGAACCCCCGTGAGGGGTAAACCAAAGTTCCCAGGATTCTTTGAGGAGGGAAAGTCATTTGCTTTAAATGTATGGCAACTACACGGAGCCTGTCCCTTTTTGGATATGAAATGAACCATTTGCCACACAAGTGATTCCCTCGCCTGCGCAACTATTGAAAGGTGCAGTTTCCCCCTGTCCTTTTCAGCATCTACCCCCCCCCCCCGGTTCCTACTGCCAAAGGACACAGAGCTCAGGTGGGAGTCAAGATTGCTGGGTCTCATGTTATTTCAGAAACTTATTTCACCCCCACCAGCCCCTGGAAACGTGGAGACACAGCGGAATATTTCATCACCACCCACGGAGGTCAACTTCTCCCCCGGGCCTCACCCCTTCTAAACCATGAAATGTCCTGTGTTGGAGGCTGACACAGAGCAAGAGGCAACCTAGGCCGTATCTAAACCACCAGCTGGAATTGGAATTAAAGTCCCAGCATGCAGCGTGAGGCATGAGCATCGCGGCAGCTTGTCTTCTAATCCATCCTGATGCTGCTGAACAAACCCAGAGCCTTTTCTCGGCTGCGTTATGAGTGGCAGCTTCCCAGACTGGGGAATTAGCTGAGGTTGTAGAAGGAGAGGTTCCCCCCCCCCACTGCCGCCTCGTCCTCTCTCCGGCCTGGCACTTGTGGAAGAACTTTTGCCACTGGCTGCTCTCTTGTGCAGACGCAGCTGCTTATCTAGTGTGGAGGAAAAGGCAGCTCTGGCCAGTTCTCATTAGCCAACTCCATTTACTGTTGGCCGGGAAGAAGCCTCCATGCAACATGTTGGCTAGACAGAGATGTGTCTGTGGCTGAATCCAGCATTTGAAGATACTGAAACATGGTTGGCTGCGAGGAAGTCTGTGTTTATACAGGGAATTGGGGAGCTAAACGGAGTGCAATACCTAGAACCTGCAGTCTCTGTCGCCGAATAATAATAATAATAATAATAAGAGTTTGGATATAATATCCTGCTTTATCACTACCTGAAGGAGTCTCAAAGTGGCTAACATTCTCCTTTCCCTTCCTCCCCCACAACAAACACTCCGTGAGGTGAGTGGGGCTGAGAGACTTCAGAGAAGTGTGACTAGCCCAAGGTCACCCAGCAGCTGCATGTGGAGGAGTGGAGACGCGAATCCGGTTCACCAGGTTACGAGTCTACCGCTCTTAACCACTACACCACAGTGGCTCTCTGTTCAGGGGTGCATTTCTTTCAATATCATGATCAATGGAGGCTGGTCCATCAGGGCAAATGAGGCAATGCTGCAGCAGCCTCAGCCTTACCTTACCTTAGCCGGCCTTTACCCAGCTCCCTTCTTTCTTGCAACCACTGCCACCTAGAAATCTGTATTTCACTCCATATACCAGGGGTTGGCAAGGTTTACCTCACCCGGGCTGGTTCACTACAGCAGAGATCCCGCCGTAGACTTGACTGCATGTGCACAGGTGCAATTTCCGTCGTCTGCATCTGCGCAGACACAATTTTTGGTGTCTGAGCATGTGCAGACACGATTTCCGGTGCTGTGGAAGCAAGTCCCCACACTGTGCTGCGTCGGTTTAGCGCAGTGTGTGGGGACTCGTCGAGTGGGCAGCTTTGTATGGGGGCGGCTTATGGGCTGGTTAAACGACCCCTGTGGGCCGCTTGTGGTCCATGGGCCTTAGGTTGCCTACCCCTGGCATACACAGTGGTACCCCAGAAGTCAAATGGAATCCGTTCCAGAAATCCATTTGACTTCCAAAACGTTTGGAAACCAAGGCACAGCTCCTGCAGCCAATTGGAAACCACAGAAGCTGTGTCAGACATTTAGATTCCAAAGAACATTCGCAAACCGGAACACTCACTTCCAGGTTCGGGAGCCAAAACGTTCGAGTCGCAAGGCGTTCGACTTCTGAGGTACGACTGTATTCATATTTCTGAGGCAATCAGCATATCTGCACTATAGAGCCAATCTGCTTCTACAAATCATACTTTCTTCCCAGGGTCCCCAGGGAACTGATGGGTTGTGATGGGAGCTATGGAGTCTCTAGTACAGTATTATGGACACTCTCAGTATGGTCTAATTGAAATACTGTACCTGGAGATGTAAAAGGAAATTTAAATTTTGGAGAAATACCATAGACTTGAAAATCATACCCCCCCCCCACATCTCAGCAACATGCCAACAAACCAGAGCCTTACTAGTCCCCTTTCCCTGTTTACTTAAAAGTAAGTCCCACTAAGTTACAGAGCTTATTGGTGAGTATGCATAAGATTTCAGCACAAGTAAATTGATACCACATCTCAGGCACATTTACTCAGATATAAGTCCCATTTAATTAAGCAGGACTTACTCCCAAGTAGGATAAGGATAGCAGACTTGTTTTATATTGTTTGAACCCACCATCTGTTTCTTCATCAGTCATATGCAATGAAAGCAAAATTAGAACAGATTTTGTTATGCTTTTTGAGTGGATGACCATCTGGCAGGATCTTCTGCTCAGTGGATGAAGAATGTGACAACAAAGTTGGCAAACTTAACGACAAAGTGTAGCAAACGGATATGTGATCAGCTTTGGACTTGGGCATGCCACTGGGCCCGCTAGCTCAACTGATATTCACATAGTCAGCCATTACAGCAAGACAGACATTCATCCCCGCCAATGAAAGGCAGAGCAGACAGTGGCAGGCAGTCTGGGCAGGGGAGAATGTTCTCCTACAGGCAGAGTCTACTTACCAAGTTGCACCCTTTAGATCTGTGGCCCTGCAGATGTTTTTGGGCTACAACTCCCATCCATCCCTGATGGATAATGGCCACGCTGGCTGGGGCTGATGGGGCTTGTCATACAACAAACATCTGGAGGACCATGGGTTCTCCATCCTTCCTTTAGATGTTCTCCTCCATATGGGGAAAGTGGCACACTATGTGACCCGATTCAAAGAAGGCTGAGACTCCTGCCCTTTTCATAACTGCATGAAAAAAGAAGGCATTGTGGGAACTGCAATTTGTCTTGGCAGAGCAATGCAGTGCTGATTGTGACTTTGCTGTGGAGGAACGACATCTTTAGTTTTCTCACCTTTATTGTAGACACCTTGATTGGCCTGAAGTCCTTTTTTTGTTCTCCAGATGCTTAAAGATTTCCTATTGCAGGCATGGCCAAACTTGACACTCCAGCTCTTTTGGGACTACAGTTCCCATAATCCCTGACCACTAGTCCTGTTAGCTAGGGGTGATGGGAGTTGTAGTCCCAAAACAGCTGGAGAGCCAAATTTGGCCATGCCTGTCCTATTGGTTCCCCTTTAGCCTGCCTTTTCTTCTTCCCCTGCAAGGCCAACACATCTTGCTCCTCCAGGCAGAGAAGCCAATGGGGCACCTCCAAGGGCAAATTGCATGATACTCAAGGACAGCCAAGTTATTCTGGCACCCAAGGTGCAAAAATCCCCTTCTTGACAACAACACATGACATTACTAAGAGTTTGCTACTCTTTCAGGACCCGCAAAATCCGGTGCCTGAAGCAGCTGCTTCATTCACCTTAATGATCAGGTTGGCCTTGTTTTCCTTCTTTGTTTTTTTTAAGGTCTATTAATATTTGTATGTCATCTTATGATTATTATTTTTGCAAGCACCGGGAGTGCTGAGTATATTGTCATTTTGCAAAGCGTCCTGAGAATCATCTCCTGGCGGGGGAAGCTTTATATAAACACAATGCAAATGCGAATAATAATGCATCTTAGAATAGCTGTAAACTCTTTCTCTTGAACAAGGCTAATATGACCCCCCCCCTGGTAATCCAGAGGCCCTGATGAAAACAAAGCCTGCTGGAATGCCAGAGACTTCTGTCTCTCTCTCCAGAGGCTGTGATTCTTTCTTCTTTTGGTTTATTGCCATTCATGCTCAGAGGCAAAGAGGCACATTTCTCCAGGCTTTTGGAGGGGCCCAGTGAACGCTTCAACGTTAAATCCCACTTAAACCTTTTGTCCCAGTTGCCCTCTCCTGATAGCGCTTCTGCCTCAAAGGATTTGAAACCCTTCTCTCCTCTCCCCAAAAGGGATAACAGGCCACTTGTCCTGTGGGACTCCCTCATTTTGCCAGCCAGTGCTTTGGCCCAAGGCTCCTCATCATATCAGATGACCCAAGATGTTAGTCTGGTAAGCAGCGATCTCTTTGTCAGAGCATCTTCAGTGGACAGGCTGCAGCAAACCAAACAAAGCGTACAAGTTGTGTGCAAAGGATGCCAAGCTACGTGAACCAATGATCTGACTTGGTAAAAGGCAGCTTCCTATGTTCTTATGATGTCCTTCCATAGATGACATGGAAGATGCTAAGGTTTCAACCCTATAAGCATTGACCTCTGTGAGCTAAGTCTCACTGAACTCAATAGGACTTACTTCTGAGAAGGCATGCGTAGGATTGCACTGTTAGCCTGCAATCCTAGGCACACTTAGGTAAAGGTAAAGGTACCCCTGCCCATTAGGTCCAGTCATGGACGACTCTGGGGTTGCGACGCTCATCTCGCTTTACTGGCTGAGGGAGCCGGCGTACAGCTTCCGGGTCATGTGGCCAACAAACCAGAGCAGCACACAGAAACACTATTCACCTTCTTGCCATAGTGGTACCTATTTATCTACTTGCACTTTGACATGCTTTTGAACTGCTAGGCACACCTACATGGGGGCAAAATACCCTGAGCTCAATGAGATTTACTTCAGAGTAAGCATTCATAGAACTGGGTTCTATCTGCACAGTCCTGAGTTTAATGTGGCTTCCCTATGTTCTTTCCAGAGAGCGCCACTCCATTCCTTTAAAAAGAAAAGAAATAATGAGGGAAAAATTTTGATAGTTGCCAACTAGTGTTTGAGAGAAGCCAAAGCAGTGTAGCATATTCATATACCGTATTTTTCGCTCTATAAGACGCACCAGACCATAAGACGCACCTACTTTTTGGAGGAGGAAAACAAGAAAAAATAATATTCTGAATCTCAGAAGCCAGAACAGCAAGAGGGATCGCTGCGCAGTGATCCCTCTTGCTGTTCTGGCTTCTGGGATAGCTGCGCAGCCTGTATTCACTCCATAAGACGCACAAACATTTCCCCTTACTTTTTGGGAGGGAAAAAGTGAGTCTTATAGAGCAAAAAATACGGTAGGTACACCAAATCACTCCCAGGTTGCAGTTGACATCACTGTGGCGACTGGCAATTAATTCTGGGCAAAAACTGCATGTTGTAAAGAAGGAAAAGAGTATCTGATGACCGTAAACTGATGTTGTTTCAAAACGACTGAGGGTTGCAGCCATTGCTTCAGTAGTTGGACTATTAGAATAATGGGAGGCATCGTAGGACAAAAGCCATGTGTCCTCTTTTTGTTCAGCTTGCAAACAATTGTTCAGTCTTTGACAGCCATCCAGATGCTTTTATCCTCATATCTGTGCCGCAAAGTTATTACTGCTACTGTTGCTGCTACTATTATTTTAATGACCTGTATCCTGCTTTTCTTGAGATGGACCCCAAACAGCTCATAAAGATGAAACCAGATAAAAGCATCTAATCACAACACCAATAACGGATAAAATACAAATGACGTCATCACACCATACACAAGCAGCAAGGGATAATGACATTTCCCCTAATGGAAAGCAGTTTGTACTTAAAAGCAACAATGAATTGTTGGTATAATGGCCTGTCCCCATGGTTGTTTGCTCAGAAGCAAGTCCTACTTATTTAGGGGACTGTTCACAATCACATTTACTCTGCATTCCCACTGCAGGTGTTGGAAATGGTGCACACACACAATAGATATATATTTATTTGTAATTTTCAGTTATATATATTTCAATAGTTTCATAGTCATTTTAACATTTCAAAAGTCAACTTCCTTCCTCCTCTTTCTGCGGCTCCTTAAGTTTATATTTATCATTTCCTGCATATTCTAAATTAACTTAGCTTACTCTTTTATTCATCTACTTTAATTAGTTACTCTTATGAAACTGCAGGTTATTACAATAATCCTGCCAATGTCCTTATCCGATTACAATTTATTTGTACGTATTCAATATCCATTCTTTTATAAAAAGTTTGTTGTTTCGATTTCATATTTTTCTGGTAAGTTTCGCCATTTCTGCATATTCCATGAGTTTTTTTTATCCAGTCTTCTCTCCATTTTTTGACCAATAGCATTCTTGCCGCTGTAGTCGCATACATGAATAAATTTCTATACTGTTTAGGTAGTTCTGCCCCTATAATACCCAGAAAGAAAGCTTCTGTGTTTTTTTTAACAAATGCTGTTTTAAACATCTTTTTCAATTCATTATATTTCATTTCCCAGTAAGCTTTAACCTTACTGCAAAACCACCACATATGACAGCTTCTTTCACTTTGCATTTCCAACACTTATTTGATTTTGATTTATACATGTTTGCTAGTTTACTTGGTGTTAGATACCATCTACATAACTTTTTTTTATATAAAAAAATAAGATTTATTTTATTGTGCAACACAAACACACATAACACTAAACAAAGGGGGGGGAGGAGAGGAGAAAACTAAAAACTTAAAACCAGTACGAAAAAAATAATGAACATGTAACCATCTATATAACTTTTTCATATAGTTTTCTCTTAAACCATAGCATGCTGTAAATTTTATATCTGTATTCCACAACCATTCCCATGCTTCCATACCTATATTATAACCAATGTCTATTGCCCAAAGCATCACTGAAGATTTTATTTCCTCATCCTTTGTTTCCCAGTCCAGTAATATCTTATACATTTTAGACAACACTGTAACATTACATTCCAACAGATCTCTCTTCATTTGTGATATTTGTTCCCCAAACCCTCGTTTCTTATCTTTCTTAAATACTCATTCAGTTGATGGTATTATATCCATGTTTTTAATTTTCCTGATAAATTCTTAAATTATTTTAATTTAAACTCTCCTCTTGTTTTAATAAATTTCTATAAGTTGTCCAACATTCTATCATATTCTTTTTCTTTACCACTATGGCTTCCAACAGTGAGAGCCAAAGTGGCATTTTTGTCTCCAATAAGTTTTTATACTTATCCCATACTCTATACAAATTTTTCCTGATGTGCACACACAATATTAGCCACAATCCATATCTATCCTGTCGTTTCTTGTTAAATATTGTGTTTTGATACATTTCCCCCCCAAAACTGGCTTTGATTGAAATTAAGAAAACAAACAGCCTAGCTACGTTTTAAGCTGGTAATGCGTACCCAACCTAAAGCTGCAATCCTATACCCACTAATTTGGCAGTAAACCTGACTGAGCTCCATGAGTAGACATATATAGGATTGTGCATTACTCCGGATCAGGTATGTGCAGGATTACAGCACCTGTAGGTAATGAAGAATCCAGTCAGATGGTTGAGGAAGCCTGGTGATCAGAGAAAGTCACAGAATCAATGATCTTCCCAAACTATTTATCATGGCTGAGATGCAGATAAATGTGCAAGTCACCTTTCACTCCCAACTGCTTTTTCTGTCTTTGTCATCTTCCCCTGTCCTGGAGCAAGCACATGTTTCATAATTAGCTTGCTCGTCACATTGGGGCTCATCCCCTTAATCAACCTCATCTTACACCTTGCCATTGAGCCCCTCTGAAATTTGACTAACCCCAGAGAAAGTTGAGATTGAAAAGATAAGCCTCTTAATCCATCATCAGCAAATGCAGCCAGTCTTCCCATCTGCTCAGAAAGTCCTACAGAATCCAGACAAGGCCGACGTGTCACCCCTTAGGATTCTATAACAGGCTGGCTGTATGTGTCAGAACTCTGTTTCCTCTTCACTGTCTTCCCCCAGATTAGGAAGAAGTGTCACCGTCAGGTTTTGGGTTTTACAGAGGCGCAAAGTCTAAGCCTCCCAGAAGGCACTGCAAGCTGGCTCAGACAGGCATGCAGCTACGATGAGAAATGAATGCCAGGTGGTTCGTGGATCCATGTGCAATTTAGCACTGCACTCTCCAGAACACCAGAGCCGGAGAAGCATCCCCCTTGGCCTGCAAACATTTCCTGTGCCTGCAGAAGAAGGAAGCAGATGCACACATTTCATCTTATTTATGATAGTCGCAAATATGTCTCCACTGCACTTGCAGCCCCTGGGGGCCAGTCACGTTACGATCAAAATAATTTGCATCTCGATTTGGAGCAGAAGTCACCATGAGCCACGAGGAGGAAAGCATATGGGCTAGGATGGCTGCCAAATCGTGCTCAATGACAAAATGATAATAATAAAAATTGGCTTGAACTCTGCCGCAGTTCTGTTGAAGGAAATCGGGGTTTCAGATCGGTCGGCACACTAGTTGAAATCTGCAAGGGCAATTTGGGACAGAGAAGAGGCAGGAGGGGAAGGGGTTAAGTGACCCGTCTTCTCATCTTTGCCATTTCTCCACCTCACACCTCTGAAGCCGCACTTCCCCAAACAAAGGGGCCATCACATGTGTTTTGGTGACATGTGATTTGCATGTAACATGTGCTTTTGGGGGGGCAGTGATCTTGTGTGGCCCCAAAATCGTCGTATCGTAAAACCTTTTATTGGCATCGCATACAACATCCAAAGCAAATCAATACAGAATTACCACTTCCCCAGTGGGACAAAACATTTGCTAAAAGAAAGGAGGCAGAGAAGTCTATGGCCCCATAATGTGTGTTTTGGGGTACCAGGCCCCACAAAAATACTGTCCAAAATTGTACGAGATCACAGCAGCCATTTGGGCTGGTGTTCTCTCATGAGAAAAAATAGGACACCCCGTTTTTCCCAGGGCAGTTGACAGGTATGCAGTAGAGCATGAGACTCTAAATCTCAGGGTTGTGGGTTTGAACCCCATGTTGAGCAAAAGATTCCTGCTTTGCAGGGGGTTGGACTGGATGACCCTCAGGTCGATGATCTTGCAGCAAATAGAAGGTAAGGCCTCTTCTAGGATGATGTCTACTGTGGATTTCTGTCCACCTGAAAACAGGGAAATTGCTTTAGAGTGATTGTTTTTAGTCATATACAAATATAATTGCTTAATCCAGGGGTGAGGGGTGGGAGAGAAAAGCTTTTTAAGTTAAAGGGCCACATTGGACTCAGCTATACAGCTGAAAAAAAAATGTTTTAAGTGTGTTTTAAGTGCAACGTACAACGTGACACTAGGTGGTGATGGTGAGCCTTATGGAAAATTCAACTTATTTTTAAAAACGCTTTTTTTAAAAAAAGCATTTTTCAGAACAGTTTTTATAAGTGTGTAGATTCCACCATTGTCTTCTGGGTGACCTTCTGTTCTGTTAATAAAGCTTTGGAACAATATTTTGGGTCTGGACAATTTTTTTCCCAAGAGGAGTCAGTTTTTATTCATCCTATTGCTTCAAACTGCAATAGGGCTTTGTGGAGTTGTAATCCAAAACATTTAGAGGGCACTAGCTTGGTGAAGGCTGCTCTAGAATCTTCCATGAGGACTGTGAGGCTATTGGTAAATAAACCAGGTGATACCACAGCAGCAAACATTACCATTGCCTGGGATTTACTAATGCCTTCTGATGAAGCCTCTCTAGAATATACTCACGAAAAGTTGTTGTTAAAACCACAGCTTCTCTGTCTGTGGGGTGGGGAATATGGCAATACTAATTGGCAGTTATTTTTACAAGCCTCTGCTAAAAGGAGAGATGAAAGCTCTAGAAATAAATACATAAATCTCAAAAAAGGGGGGAAAAGATAATGGGGGTAACAGTCTCTTCTGCCTCATTCTGATTCAGTTTCTATCTCATTCTCTCCATAACGGAATTTTGTTTTTCATTCAAGATAAAGTGTGTGTGGGGGGGATCCCCTAATGATTACAAGCGTTTGGGCCTCCTGCATAAAACACAAAGAGGCTACAAGTGCCAGTGGAGAATGGAATAATTTAGTAACTCATTTTCTACAGAGTAATTATTTCTTAAAAACTGGAATTTGCCGAAAAGTAGCTCCATTTCTTTTCATTAGCACTGCAGAACAAATGCTTGTGTAATTAGTAAACATTTGGCATGCCTGCAAATAGGTTTTTAATTACACTGAAAGGACATGGTCAAGGTGTTTTTTAATGATTTTTCAGCAGAATTTCTTTGATGGGCTGCTCCTGAAGAACTCCATGGGAAACAATTTCCCAGAGAAAGAAAGATCCTGTTTATTAAGGTTGGTGGTTGGCGATTTGCTCTGCTTCTGATGATGTCTCCTCCACCACGCCCACCAATTGGAAACAATTTCATTGGGATCCCTTGCCTACTGACTTTTATGGAACTCATGCCATGTAGCTGCGGACACCCGAGATCTCGGTCAACAAAGCTCCGCTCCACTCTCCTGAACTTTAGAGAACACTGCCAAGAGGAGATGAAATTGTAACTGTGGAGGGGCTTATGCGTAGGGCTCTGAGACATATCACACAATTAATAGGTGCATCAAGGGAGAATTATGACACACTGCTTCTACTCTCAGTGAAACACTAGCAGGAGAAACTGGGTCTACTGAAATTCTCCCTGCAATACAATTATGAACGCCCTGACCCTGTTGTGTATTTAACCTTATTGTCTACACAGTCCAATTCAAATTGTTTTAAATTCCTTTCTAAAACCATGGGTGGAATTCAATATCTTGTCATGGCAATCATGACTGGGGCAGCCCAGTAGGATGAGTGTCAAATTAACAGTCCCCCCCCCCCCGCCCATGGCCCTCCAGAACAGATCTGGGACAGAAGCAAGGGGCACGCTGAGAGAAGTGAGGCGGAAGATCCCCATTGTATGAGCAGCAGCTTTTGTGCTGGCTTTAGCTAGTATGCTGGGTTAGTTGAATCCATAAATTAGAGCATTCCCATTTTATGCAAATCTCTGTTCTCCTTTCTCCTCATGTTTGTCCTGTTTCCTCTTCTTTTTTTGGCAATGCATACTGTATTTTTCTGTGTATAAGATGAAGTTTTTGTATTACAAAGAAATGTTTAAAATTGTGGCCCGTCTTATACACTGATATTGCTGAGGGGGTGACTGGTGATTGGTGGCAGCCATGAGTAGGAGACTTTCAGCGGTGCTTGGGTGGGTGATTGGTGTATGCAGCAAGGGCTGCTGGCGATAGGCTGTAGCGGCGGCAATTGGGCTGGCGATTTGCGTCTATTGGCGGCCAGACGATTGGTGGCTTCATCAAGGTGTGTGATTGTCAGTGGCAGTCAGGTGGGTGAGCGATTGTCAGCATCCCCCCAAATTAACAATTCTGGGCAATCTCCCCCCATTTCCTTAATTTGCAGTCCCCCAAAATGTTGTTGTTTAGTCGTTCAGTCGTGTCCGACTCTTCGTGACCCCATGGACCAGAGCACGCCAGGCACTCCTGTCTTCCACTGCCACCCGCAGTTTGGTCAGATTCATGTTTGTAGCTTCGAGAACACTGTCTAACCATCTCGTCCTCTGTCGTCCCCTTCTCCTTGTGTCCTCAATCTTTCCCATTCTTAAGGGCTGATTTCCTTAAGAATGGAGAGGTTTGATTTTCTTGCAGTCCATGGGACTCTCAAGAGTCTCCTCCAGCACCATAATTCAAAAGCGTCAATTCTTCGGCGATCAGCCTTCTTTATGGTCCAGCTCTCACTACTAGGGTCATCTTATACACGGGGGCGTGTTATACACAGAAAAATACGGTAACTGGCCACTGTATATGGCATGGATGGGGGGGGGGGAACGACCTGTGGGCCTTCAGGTATTATCAGACTACAACTTCCAACAACTTTGCCCATCGGCCATCCTGATGGGAGTTGGAGGGAGTCCAACAGCATCAGAGAGGCACAGGTGCCTCATTGCTGCAACATGGCTGGGCTGACATATTTCAGCAGATTCTGCCTCTTTTATTCCTGAGGGAAATAAGTTGACTACCGTCAGGTTGACGGAAAGGTGAGATCTACCCAGCTGTGCAACATGCCATTTCTCTCCTCACCTTAGTATGCGTCACCTACTTTTGTCTCAAAGCTGACCATGTCTAATGCACACTTTTGAGCTTAAAAATCAAAGGGAGCCAACTTGTTAGGCATTTTCAGTATCAAAGACCCTTGTTCCCACTTGAATTGGATCAGAAAAATGAGAGTCATTCTGACTTTTGTTGAATCCAAATTGATTCTATGCTGCATGATGCAAGAGACATGTTCTGGAAAGGGATAGACGGGTCTCCTTTAAAAAGAAAAAATGCTGTTTCCCCCGCTAAGCTTGTGCCCTGATCCATTTTATTGCAAAGCACTGTTCTATTTTATGAACAATCCTACATATTTTATTACAATATTTTATAAATATTTATACTTTTTAAAATATAAATATTTCATTATAATTTATAGTAGAAAAATGTAGACATATATAACAGAGGACATATAAGACAAATCCAGCTGCTATGAAAATACACAAACAACGTTTACAATACTGCTAAAATATTCAGGATTTGCAGCAATTGGGACCACTGTGAAGGTCTTGAGAGGGTTTCTTTCTGATTCCCCCTTCTTTTAAAGATGCAGAACTGTGCAGTCTGAATTAATCAAATGGGGCGACCGTGGGTTGGATTCAGGATGCATAGAATGCTGTCTTGGGGCTTAACCACACCTCTGTTTGCCCTGCTGCTCCCCCCTGCGGAAACCTGGTCTTTAATGCTGAATTGGAGCAAAGGGCAATTGGGTTTCCCACAGATTGCTGTTTGTTCCGATTTATCACTAAAGAGCAGGTTTTCTGGGAGTGAAGGCAAAAACCACTCAGATCCATGCCTAGAAACCACCGGACAAGTGGAAAGTCCTTCCTGGAGGCCCTATTCTCACCTCCCTCAGTGGCATGTGAGAAGTGGAGGAAACAAATAGGACAGTATGCTCTGTACTACCATGAAATTCAGCACCATGGTAACCCAAATCCTGTGGAAAGAAAAAGATTTGAACCATTCAGTCCACAAAGAGTTGCCTACATTTGCTTGCCACATCTGTATGTATTTTTCAAGTATAAGTGCCATCATTTTGGCCCAAAGAGTCTGTCAATGTGTTTTACAATGCCCTAAACAAGCATTAACGTCAACATTAACATTCCCAAATATCAAAATAATAAAAGATCCACATCGAAGTCACCGATACCAAAGCAGCAACTGAAATAAAAATATAGCATATCAGAAGTACGAGCCAACCAAAATTACTCTGACATAATTAGTTGTGGGTTGGGCTAGGATACACAATGCTAAGTTGGAATTCTTTATCATGAAACTAAATTTGCCAGAAGTCCTCCCCCACCCTGCTGTATCTGAGAAGGAGAGGGAGGGTGAATGGACACACCCACACCACACTAAACCATGGTTTAATGTTACTATTGCTGTGAGGGACTGTGAAGATGTTTTGCTGGTAGAACCCTAGCCCAAATATCCAACGGTCTGGGATGATGGGAAATGGGATAACGGGAAATGTGTTGCAGTCCAAAACATCTGGTGGGTACTGGCCTAATCCAGGCGGAGGCTGGCCTAATCCAGCCTCCATCTGAGCACCTGTGGAGGGCTCATAACATATGTAACCGTCCCAAAGTCAAATATGGATCCCTCTAGTTTCCCACCAAATGCTTTTACTGCTGAACTATAGACCTTTTCTACTCACTTTCAGGGAAACATTTGGGCTGCCTGGAATGGCCAATAGAATCCGGACACCAATTGTCAGTCAAACAGGATACAGTGGTTCCTTGGGTTAAGAACTTAATTTGTTCTGGAGGTGTTCTTAACCTGAAACTGTTCTTAACCTGAGGTACCACTTTAGCTAATGGGGCCTCCCGCTGCCGCCGCACGATTTCTGTTCACATCCTGAAGCAAAGTTCCTAACTCGAGGTACTATTTCTGGGTTAGCGGAGTCTGTAAACTGAAGTGTCTGTAACCCGAGGTACCACTGCATTTTTTTATTAAAAGCATTGCAATAGATGCCACTTAACTCTGCTTACGCAGAATGGTGAATGCCATGGTAATATTTATATGACCACAATCCCAATGTTCTGCTAACAGTTCACATCCACACGCTCCAAATACCTGACATAATTTTGCTTTCTCTGTCTTTCTAAACCATTTCCTGATGAACAAGACTGCCATATCTCAGAGTGGGGTGGTGGTGTTATAACCCACATATGGGCTGAGGAGGTGCATGCTTGTGCAGCCATCATGCTCCAGGCTTGGCTGACCCCCGTGGACGTCATGCTCTTTGTTTTTCTTCCGCCTGTGTAGCTACCAGGCACACGGCTCAACAGCAGATGTGCAGATGGTTGGTGAATGATAAATGAGGCACAAGAGGGTGAAGCAAGCATTCATCCACATCAAACACTATTTGTCTTTCTCCTCATAGGCAGGAATGTGATTTCCAGCTTTCCCTCTTTAGGAAGACTCCATCACTGAAATATATAAAATTACTGGAAATAGTCAAGGTGTTGTTGCTTTTTTTAGAAAGAGCAAAATAACCTGTGTCCCAGCGACTTCAAGAAAAGATTGGCATGGAGTTAGTTTGTGCAATCTGTCTAGCCAGAGGAAGTTCTGACTTTCCCCCCTAAAATCAAGCTAGCATCTGTAGCACACAAACACCTAGTGCCAGGCTGTGTGTGCATGTCAGCTTGTCGGAGTCATAAGTCTGTACATAGGACCAGTCAGGACTCTGGTGCCTTTAATGGCTGGCATGCTAGCAGGCAGAAACCTGCCTGGTAAAGCTTTCTCCAGCAGTATGTCTCTCTACTGAGAAAAAAAAATTACATTACTGAGAAAAACTCCTCCTCCAAAAACTCCTCCTAACTCCACCCCAAACCCATCAAACTCCACCACAGTTACTCCCTCCCAACTTCCTTGTCAAACTCCAACTCTCCACAAGCCTCAAAGGTCAGTGCAAAGGCTCCTGGGATTGCACTTGCAAAGGCTCATGGGATTGCTAAGCACTGTTTTTGCACCATTTTTGTGCTCCTTTAATAGGCATTTTTGCCCTTTTCCGTGCCACTTCTGGATTCAGCGCGATGCACGCCTGTGCAGTCATGCATGCCTTGAACATGCGTAAATGGGGAGTTGCCTGTACAATTTGTGCTGACATCATAAAATAAAACCACAACACAGCAATAACAAATCCACAGAGCAGAGGTGTTCTGCTTATATATATCCCCCCCATTTAAAATATAGTTTTGACTGAAAAAATAAATCAGGTTTTGTATGAAAGAATACAACACTAAATCTGAAGCAGGCTGGATCTACACTGATAAAAAAAACCTATAGAAAAAATGCTATAAAAGCTCTCAATGCAAAATCTCATTGGTGACGGAGCACTGCTCTACAGCACCATCTAGTGTCACATGTTTATAACGCAGTTACCATATTTTTCGCCATATAGGACGCACCGGCCCATAGGACGCACCTAGGTTTTTTTGGGGGGGGGGGGAATAAAGGGAAAAAAATATTCCCCCCCCCCAGGCGCAGGGCTGGGGCGGGGGAAGCCCGAGCTTCCCCCGCCCCCAGCCCCCAGAGCGGGCAGCTTCAGCATCACTCTGGGAGCTTGCGGGGCTGGGGGAAGGGGAAGCCCTCCGCCAGCCTCCAAACCAGGCCTCACCGCTGTCCCCCGAGTTTGCGGGGCTGGCGACGGGGAGGAGCAGGCTTCTCCCCCCCACCAGCCTTGTAACCAAGTCGGGGGACAGCTGCGCCTCTCCCGCTGTCCCCTGAGTTTGCGGGGCTGGCGACGGGGAGGAGCAGGCTTCTCCTCCACCCCCGCCAGCCTTCCAACAAAGTTGGGGGACAGCGGGATGGCGGCGTTGTTGTGGTGTTGCCTTTTACAGCCTCATTCTTGAATCAGCAGTATGTTCATCGGCAGAGTATGGAACAACTCAGGTTTAGGGCAGCAGGTCTCCAGTGCGAGCCCTGGGCAACTGGAGGCCATGTGTTACCGCATGTAAAATGTACATATGAAATAAAACAACACTATGTATCTAAAAAAGCCAGTATTGTTTAATTTCCTTACCTTACATTATTCAGTTGATAGCTCATGCTGTCTCTCTCTGCATATGCTATTTGGCCTTTGTATAAATTTAATATGTGTTGTGGCAGGAGCTAGAAAGTCTTTATTAAGTGCTGAAAATGAATCAAGGTAACTATGTATTTATTTACCTGCTTTTTATGACAGCTGACTCTTTCAGAAGTAATTTCTGATGTGGTATAAATATGTATATATATTTTCGGAAAACTTATCGGCGACAAAAAAGTAGGCAAAAAATAATCAGGTAGCTGGAACATGCTAGAAGCATTCATGTCTCGCACATGAACCTGGTAAGCACTTGCCCCTTTTGAAATAGCTTGATGTGTTGACATACTAACTCTAGTGGCTGCTGGCTTTTCGGTAAGCAACAAGGCGAGGCAATTAATAATATGCAACCTGTTAGTATGCACAAATTGACAGTGCAGGATGATATGGAAATCTTAAGAGACATCTGCTCAGGACTGTCCAGGTTGAAATACCATACGCAATCAAAACTCCAAGAATAAGGAGAATCCAAGGGTTTTGAATGCAGCTCTAAACAGACAGAATAAGGAATGAGTCTTACCAAAGACAATGCGACTTCTGAGTGAAAGCACATAGGATTTCTCAGTGCAACTTGTGAATTGGTGGGTTGTCATTATTTCCATGTTGCTAACATGTTCTAGAGAACTTCAGAACCAATTCTTTCAATTAAAAAAACGGTCTGGCACCCCAGAGGCCATCCCTTCTAGAGGCTGAAGCCTAAAAGGCAAAGTAAGGTATGTAATGTGGTCTTCAGATCACTTTTAAAAGGGGGAAAAATGTAAATTACAACAACAAATGCAGCCTGGATCTTCGTTTCCAAGGAGACAGACATTCATACATATAGAGCACAGTAGGTGAGCCTCTTTTCCAGCCCCACATTAAAAAGAGAGGAGCAGCTTTGCATGAAAAGCATTGAACATTGCATAGTCTGATGTTAAAAGGGTGTTCTGATCTAGCATCTCTCTTACAGTGCTGGGATGTTCCAAGACTTTCCGTGGCCTCTAACTGCTTCATAGAAAATTGATTTCCCCTTCCTCCTGCAGCAGAGATGCTGGAGGGTGAAGGATTCATCTTCTGCTATTGGAGAAGGAGACCTGCTCAACTTGACAAGGGGTGAAGCACCCATGTGTTTGCTTTGTTGTAGGTGATGCTGTGTGTTGCTTTGGTCCACAATGAATTGGAAACATTTGCTGATGAACACCAGAGAGGGAGGGTGCCATAGTAGGGGGAACAATGTGTGGGAAGATGTGGTAGTAGTCATAGTTTGGATGCTATCTTGAGGATTTATTATTAATTTTCTTTTGATTCCCTTGAAGTGACTTATTTTTAAAAAAATAAAATTAAAAGCTGATTTTACAGTGTGCATATTTTGGGTCGGGCTAGAGGCGCTGTGGGTTAAACCACAGAGCCTAGAACTTGCTTTTCAGAAGGTCGGCGATTCGAATCCCCGTGACGGGGTGAGCTCCCGTTGCTCAGTCCCTGCTCCTGCCAACCTAGCAGTTTGAAAGCACGTCAAAGTGCAAGTAGATAAATAGGTACCGCTCCAGCGGGAAGGTAAACGGCGTTTCCGTGCGCTGCTCTCGTTTGCCAGAAGCGGCTTAGTCATGCTGGCCACATGACTCGGAAGCTGTATGCCGGCTCCCTCAGCCAATAAAGCGAGATGAGCGCTGCAACCCCAGAGTCGGCCACAACTGGCCCTAATGGTCAGGGGTCCCTTTACCTTTACTAGAGAAGTTCAAAAGGTTGAGGTGAATTTTGCGTTAGGATTCTTAATATTAACAGCAAGTCTCAGGCTGCATATGCACTATACCTTTAAAGCACATGCAAAGCACATATCTCCCCCTCAAAGAATTTTGGGCACTGCAGTTTGGTTAAGTGTTGATGGGAATTGTGATTCTGTGAGGGGTAAGCTACAGCTCTCAGAATTCTCTGAAAGGGGAAATGTGCTTTAAAGGTATATGTTGTGTACACAGCCTTAATATTTCCAATAATACTTTTTTTTTTTTTACTCACATACAAAATCAGGTTATAACTGGTACACTTATAGGACCTAACCATGGTGTACTGTTACTTCAAATTCTTAAGCTAAAGAGAAACACACTATGGGGCCTGGCTTCTTATGTCCTCTTCTTCTCACTCAGACCTTTGGTTCACTAGATGCTCACATGCTCCTTTACCAATTCCAAATTTCACAACAGGAGAACCTTGACAGTGATGAATCTAAAGAAGCAAGAACAGTCCCTGAAATCTGCATAACCTGTAGTGTTGCCACCAACTTGTAGACTGGACCAAAATCTGTTAGATTAGACCAAACCAATTAGCTATAATCCAATATTTACACCCTACATTTCTATTAAAATAATACTCAAGGTAGCTTGCAATAAAAAATAACAAACACACAATGTACTCACACGAAAATTATATATTCAATGTTACAATAGCAATAACTCCCAGCTGCTCCTCCACTTGCTGTCTCCAGCAGAGATTATATGGCTCTGACTTAGATCCCACTAAGGATCTTCCCCCAAGGGCTGCCTTCCCTTTGGCAGCTGCTTTCCATGCAGCTATTTTCCTAAGCAGCAGCTCTTCCTATCGATGGTCTCTTTTGGCTAGCTCTGCACAATGATGACAACAGTTTCTATGATAGTTTGAATTGCTGTCTGTGTTATCATTGGCTGGCTGGCTGGATTCCCCTCTCAACCTGTGAGGTAACGCTAAGCCCTGGAGGTGATGTTTCTAATTCATATCTCTCTCTTGTATCCGATGTTCCCACTTCCACTGTGACATCTGCTGCTCCTCAATCAATTTCTTCATTGTCTCAGCACAGGCTAAGAGCCACAGAGCAAGAGGCTCACCAGCAAGATGCCTGCTACATATACCGTATTTTTCACTCCATAAGATGCACCTAGTTTTTAGAGGAGGAAAACAAGAAAAAAATAATATTCTGAACAAAACAGTGGATGTATGATTTTTGTGGTTCATGCTGTGGCCACAGACATGATATGTGATTTGACGGTGAGTTTGGGGTAGCCCAATGCAAAAATACTGAGAATCCATGTGGATCTGTGCTTTGTAACCATGTTTTTGTGCCATTGCAGCCCCACGAAACAGTGGATGCGTGTTTTTTTGGGTGCAGGCTATAGCCATGGACATGCTATGTGATCTGATGTAGAATTTGGGTATATTGAGGGTTAATCTCAGAAAAGATCACAACTAAAGGAGTTAGCTTCAACAGAACAAAAACGGGAAGGGGTCTCCATCTGGTGGTAAATGGACAGTCCACACAGCTTTCAACACATCCCTGCAACCAAATTCTTAATCTCCATGGCACCACTCAGGCTTTTATGACTAACCATGGAGAAGCCACTGAGTTGAATTAAACAAAGTCACTGCATGAGCGGAATGACTTCCACTTTTCCAACAGAACTTCTGCTCTGCAAGGTTAGGGTAAACCCCAGAATAGATTGAGGGCACATGGCTGGGAAGGAGAGAGAGGGGAAGTTTCACGGTCTGAGCAAAGGTTGTTCTGCTTCTTGTACCCAACCCACTTTGTCCTTGCTTTCACCCAGAGAAACAATTCCGGCCCATAACTTTGCAAAGGTGGATGGTTGTTGACAGTAACTTGCAAGTTCGGGACGAACACTATGCCCTTCCTGTTTCCCCTCCTCTTCCCCTTCATGTGTGCAGAACTTTGGAAAGCAAAGTAGAACCTACCTATGCGGTGGTATCTAATCAAAAACGGTCAAGGCTTTTACTCTTCATCTATAAAACATGGCTAAAGTTTGCATAAATGATTCATGCAGGCCAGCAGGGGGTTCTCTTCCCAGTAATTATCCATGGACTCCTGGAGTTCAGTTTATCCACCTGCCGAACATGGGTGACTTCTCCAGGCACAATCAAATACAGAAGCATCAAGCTAGGTCACCTGATCCCCTGCTTATATCTCACCCTCCTCTAATTGCAGATCCCCCCCCCCCTTTGTCTGCCAAGATGTGCTTATTCCCTTTAAGCTCTCAGCACTATTAACACTTCTAATTAAAGTTGTGCTTATGGACGCACTCTGTTTTTCCTTTAGTCTCAGCATAGCTGATCAAGGCAAAGGAGCCATTCAGTTTAAGCGAATCGCACCTTGGTGAGTTCTTGACGAAACGGAATGAGCCAGAAACACAAATGCAAACACTCAGCAATGAATCTCAGTACGCTGCAAGGAAAATAAATGAAAAACAACAACGTAGCATTAATGTGCTGCCATCAGGCAGCTTCCATGCTTTATCTTCATGCTGTCAGTTTCAGAAGTATTTTGTTCCTCGTAAGTCACAGCACGGGCTGCAAAGCACTTTGGAGTGATGCATACTCTTTAGTCTTTAAGTCCGATCCTCCACTGTACTTTGTTAGCATTTAGATCAAGGTCAACCTTAGGTGAGGCACACTTGAGGATAACCCACACTTAACACGCTGCTCTTCCTCCAAGGAACTCGGGGCAGCATACAAGAGGTGCTCCCATTTTATCCTCATAACATCCCTGTGAGACAGATTAGGGCCGAAAGATGTGGACATGTCCAACATATCGCTCTGAGCTTTGTGAGTGAGGATGGCAGAAGACTGTGCCGAGCTCCCCTGGCCCAAGATGAACCCTTCACTTCAAGGATGCGGAAACATCCTCCAGATGTGTCTAGACTCCAACTCCCATCATCCCTGACTGTTGGCTATGCTGGTTGAGCCTGATGGGAGTTGGAGCCCAACAATATCAGGGGTGCATAGGCTCCCAATCTCCATTCTATCAACTACACTGGCTCCCTACAACAGAATTTCTCAGAAACACATGACACTATTGGGTTGTCAGCAGACTAACAACTCATGAACAATGATAATAACAAGGGTAAGTCAAAAGTCTCTATTAGTAGTCTATAAACCTCCAATAATCCTGAGAGATTTTGTAATCCTATTCCCATTTACATGGGAATAGGTCCCATTTACCCGGGAATAAGTCCCATTGAACACACAACAGGACTTGCAGTGGATGCTTGGGTTGCGAGCGTGATCCGTGCAGGATGCATGTTCGCAACCCGCAGTGTTCACAACCCATGCCAGTGCGTCTGTGCACGTGTGGGTTGCGACTCGGCTTCTGCGCATGTGCAACCGCTGAAACCCAGGAGTAACCCGTTCCAGTACTTCCGGGTTTTGGCAGTCCGCACCCAAAAAAACCGCAACCTGAAGCGGCTGTAACCTGAGGTATGACTGTACTTCTGAATACACATGTATGGGCTTGCTCTGCATAATCATGAAAGTAAAGCTTATGGGTGGCTTTCACATTGGAAAATGTTTATATTCTTAAGGGGGCAGGACCAGGGCCAACTCCATAATGAAGATGGAATGAGGCAATTGTCTTGGGTGGTAGGGATGGCTGGTGGTGAATGGTTGCCCTTCTCCCAGCTTTCCTCTCAATAGATTGGCTGACTGGGTGGCAATCTGTCCAACCATCCCTGCCCCACCGCCTATGGCCAGCCACACCTTGTTTTGAGAAAGGGCCATGGGGGTCAGAGTGAGGCCTTCTGGGTGAGGTGGCCCCCACAGTAGTGAGAAGCATTGCATTTCTATTTAAATTATAGTAACTATTTCTAAATTTCTGTCTATACATGCAAATCATCTTATGCAAATTTTATGCAAACTGGTGTCCTCTTTTGTCTTTTTAATTTTTTTTGCTGATGCAAATCACCCCCCCCCTTTTGGCAATGCAAAACTTGACACCCTATTAATAATGACCCTGGAAATAATCTACACCGGAATATAGTAAGGTCCCCCATCCCACCTCCTGCTGCCTGCTGTTTCCTAGCTGAAATAATGGTTTTTTTGAAAAGATAAAAAATTCTTTGTGGATTAATTAAAATGAAAAATGGCAAAAAGCCCATTTGAATTATTTACCAGCTTCTTGCAGACATAACAATAATTGAAGACATCCTATTACAAGTGGTCAGAAGGAGAGGAGGGGGAAAAAGTGTGGTATTTACTCTGCGCAAGAAAGCCTGGGTAGAAAAAGTGAAATTGGATTGTTCGTTCATGCGTTTTTAGACAAAATTATATTATGCCTTCGTTGATGCTTGGAAAGGTTTTGTTGCCATTGTTGCAATCTCTTTCTTCTCCACTACTTAAACTTTAGGTTTGACTAGACAATGCCTGCTTGTAAAAAACAACAGAGAAACATCTGTTACATTCCTTGTGTCTTGTTTGCATATTATCATATCATTTGTTGTTGTTTAGTCGTTTAGTCGTGTCCGACTCTTCGTGACCCCATGGACCAGAGCACGCCAGGCACTTCTGTCTTCCACTGCCTCCCGCAGTTTAGTCAAACTCATGCTGGTAGCTTCGAGAACGCTGTCCAACCATCTCATCCTCTGTCGTCCCCTTCTCCTTGTGCCCTCCATCTTTCCCAACATCAGGGTCTTTTCCAGGGAGTCTTCTCTTCTCATGAGGTGGCCAAAATATTGGAGCCTCAGCTTCAGGATCTGTCTTTCCAGTGAGCACTCAGGGCTGATTTCCTTAAGAATGGATAGGTTTGATCTTCTTGCAGTCCATGGGACTCTCAAGAGTCTCCTCCAGCACCATAATTCAAAAGCATCAATTCTTCGGCGATCAGCCTTCTTTATGGTCCAGCTCTCACTTCCATACATCACTACTGGGAAAACCATAGCTTTAACTATACGGACCTTTGTTGGCAAGGTTTTGTTTGTTGGCAACCTTTTCATAATGTAGATCCGTGAACTGCAGGATGCCCCAAGTACAGAGACAGAGCTTCTGTCGCAATGGTATAGAAGAATGAATTTGGCCAAGTTGAGCTGGTTAGATGTGGATGTGAACAGCTTCACCCACCGAAAAGCCTTCTCCTGCACAACACTCAGAAGCGAGATCCATTGACTTCCAGTAAGCATGCATAGAATGCTTACTGGATAGCAGCATAACTTTAAGCACACAAAGTCAGGACAGGAATCCATTGTAACACACTCCTCATCCCCCTCACTTGCTCCCCTTGTCCCTCATACCGCCAGGAGATTATGGCTGAGTCAGATTCCTAGGAAGCGGCCTTCATATTGAGTAAGGCTTTGGGCCATCTAGTTTAGTGTTGTCTACTGCAAGTGGCTTTCCAGGGTTTCAGGCCAGGAGTCTCTTCCAGGCTTGAAGTGTAGGTGGGTTCCCACAAGGCAAGACACAGTGATAACAGCAGGAACCTTTATTGAACTACAGAACTGGACAACAGGGACAAAGCAACTGCTTATACACATTTCTGAAGGCCTGGGCCACTCCCACTCCCAACATGATTGGCTGTCTAAACTTCCAAGCTGCAAATCATGACTCAGAGTTTAAGGGCCAATGGCAGAGGCCCAAATCCTGAAATGTTCTGTGATTGGATATCATGTATCAAATCAGAACACAGGGGCTCAGAATCCTGAGTCCAAACTCAAGCTCAGGCAAACACAGGCCACTGAATACATAACAGGGCTTACCTGGAGATGCTGAGAATTGAACCCAGGATGTAGTGCATGTAGTGTGGAATCATCCACCACTGAGAGCTATGACCTTCAACACTGATGTACCTGTTGCTGTTTCCCCCCCCCCTATTAAAAAAGCTGACTTGCTGCATATAATTAATAGTAGCTAAATAAATAAGTAAGTAAAATTAATAGTTGTTATTGCTGTTATATCCCATCTTCCCTCTAAGGAGCTCAAGGTGGACTCTCCCCTGCACAACAACCCACTGAGGTAGGTTAGGCTGAGAGATAGTGACTGGCTCAAAGGCACCCAGTGAGCTTCAAGGTGGAGTACGGATTTGAACCCTGGTCTCCGAAGTCCTAGACCAACACTCTAACCATTACACCACACTGGCTGCATATGGGCTGTGTATGGTAATGTGGGCAACAGGGCTGCAGGGCAGCAAGAAAGAAGGTGTTCAGTGACTATGGCAGGACCACCCATTGGGAACATCTGCTTAATAGGCAGCCTGACCACAGCACTCCCCACCTCATCTCAAATGGGACATCTCCCATTGACAAAAGTGTAAGCATTTATAGCCAGACGAGCAGCTTCCATCTAAGGAGCAGTCTAGCATTTCCATGAGGTGAGGATTCTGCATTCTCTGTAGGCTTTGGGATTCCCTTCCAAGGAAAACCCTCCTCACCTTCCTCTCTTATGGCTTTATGTCACTACATGAAGATGTTCCTTTTTGGGATGCTATTTAGCCTCCCCTGATGGTAGTTTTCTCACTGTAGTTCTCTAGATGTTTTTTCCTGCCATTTTAAAGCTTATGACTGGTTGTGATGTTTTGAAGTAATAATATATTTTGTTACTTATTTTATTAGCCGCATTTGGGCAATGTTATAATGGCAAAGTCCAGGGCACAAGGTTTTGTAGTAAATATGGATAAATGTAAAATATAAATTCATGGGCCAGAGGGCTACCAAGAACTGGACCTCAGTGATGCTAGAAACCCAAGTTTCAGCATTAAGAATTTAAAAGTTTTAGCTTGCAACAAACCATCAAGTAATTGCAGTGCCCTACATTTTTATTGGCTTGAAGGATTAACTCCCCATCTCCTACAAGGCTCCCCTCCGCTTGCACTTTCTCAGCAGGATTCAAAACTTGAATAAGAAGACATATTAATATTGATCGAGCTGGAGCTCATTTAATGCAATTCTTTTTATGTGTGTTTATACCATGCAGAAAAATATGAGGGCGACTGACTCTCACTGATGACATTTTAGAAGGCAAAGCACGGTTTAACAACCAGCCATAAAATTGTGCAGGGTGGGAAAGTAAACTTCCCTTTTATCCAGAGTAGAGCTGAATCGAAATGAATGTTTACATTTTACCAGAAGACCAAGATGGGTGTGAGTGCCTGGCCAGAAACAGGACTGGTTATATTGAGGAGAAGGCATCCTCTTAGCCTAAGCCACCCACAGGCCTATTTTTTCAGAGACAGAGATATATTCTGATTGACCACAGTCCCAAACCCACCAAGATCAATGCGCACAAAGGCCATACCTTCCAACATTTCTCTGATGAAAATAAGGGTGTCCTATGTAACAACAATACAGTGGTGCCTCGCAAGACGAAAAGAATCCGTTCCGGGAGTCTTTTCGCCTTGCGGTTTTTTCGTCTTGCGAAGCAAGCCCATTAGCGGATTAGCGCTATTAGCGCTATTGGCAGTTTAAGGGCTATTAACGCCTATTAAAGGCTTAAGGGATTAGCGGTTTAGCTGCTAAAAGGCTTTTAGCAGCTTAGCGCTTCAGAAAAAGGGGTTGGGGAGCGAGAAAAAAAACTCAAAAATTTTCGTCAATTTTCGTCTTGCGAAGCAAGCCCATAGGGAAATTCATCTTGCGAAGCGCCTCTGAAAACGGAAAACCCTTTCGTCTTGCGGGTTTTCCGTCTTGCGAGGCATTAGTCTTGTGGGGCACCACTGTAACACTGTTTATACCCCACCCATCTGACTGAGTTGCCCCAGCCACTCTGGGGCATATATTAATAAAACATTAAACATTAAAAAAAACTTCCCTATATAGGGCTGCCTTCAGATGTCTTCTAAAGGTTGTATAGTTCCTTATTTCCTTGGCTTGGATTTCACATAACTCCATATCCTCCAACGTTTCTCCGATGAAAAGAAGGACATCCTAAGGATAAGTGGGACATTCCGGGATCAAATCAGAAACTGGGATGGCCTCTGTAAATCCGCAACCGTCCCTGGAAAATAGGGACACTCGTGGGGTCTGAAAGGCTGCTATTTTGAGATGCCAGGTTCAGTTTTAACTCTAAGCCTCCCCTCATGCTCTTGCTTACTGTGCACTCACGGCATTCCCAGTCCTGGGTTTTTTAATCCGTGTTCACACATTATCCAAAATGCCTCTGTATCCTACACTTATGAAATAATACAGTTTAGCAAATGCTTGCCAGATTGCTACTATGAATGCATTGAGATCCAAATCCAGGATTCCTACTTTTGAATCATCTGAATCTCATAAACCAAGGCTTTCATGTCAAGAAAGATTTGGTCCTTTAGGTGTTTGCTTGTTTGTATTTCCTGTCTGCCATGTACACCTTATCGACTGGCAAGCTGTCCCACTTGCCACCCTGTTGCTAAATAAGTGACTATCTGCTATAGTCCCAGGCCTTATGGATGACAATTGCACCTCAGGAGTTATCCCCTCCCACGCCTTAAAATAAATAAATAAATAAATCTGCATTTCTTTTCTCCTTTTATTTTGCAAGTAGGAGGCAAATCCCCTGATGTAGTCTGAAACTCACTCTACATTCTTATCGTGTTCTCAGAAGTGCTTTCATCCCCCTTGAGCTTGTGTGTCATCTCTAAATTTGATAAGAATGTGCTCTCTCCACTCCCTCATCCAAGTCGGTAATGAAAACACTGAGCAACACTAAACCCAGGACAAACCCTCTGGGGACCCTCCTAGTTATCTTCTCCCAGTATGACATTGATCCACTAATTTTGAGTAATATGTCTCAGCAAGTGACGTGCGCCCATCTGACCAGGACTTCCATCGAGCTGCATTTCAAGTTTACTCGGAGGACTGTCACGCTGCATTTCTGTCAAATGCCTCCCTGGAATCATGAAACAGAACTCTCCCACAGGCAACAAGGCCTTCAAAGCATGCCACGGACACAGGACCCCATTGAAGTAGAAGATGCGGTGTGTGGGTTTGCAAGAGAAACCAGAAGGTTGGTTTGTAATGCAGTTAGCCAGTCAGATGAATTTAAGCTGACATGTCCCGGTCGGAACTCCTGTGGCGTTTAAATGGAATATTTTAATTACATGATGCAGCAGTTTGCAAGACTAGCTGAGCTATAATTCTCTAGTTAGTCTGTCTTACCTCTTTTCTAATGGGGTAATGTTTCTGATTTCCTCTTGCAGCTTTTTTTTTTTTTTTTTTTTTTTACTATTGATGCTTCCAGCCAGTCACCCCCCTCAGGGAAGGATGCAGCTATCTCTCTAGCTGTAGTAGAAGTGACACGGAGCTTGTCCGTACTTTCACTTGCCCCATGCCTGTAAGCATGGGGCAGAGCAGTTTCCTGCTTACTCTGCTCTTTCCCCAAGGAAAACCTGCTCTTTAGCTCTAAATTGGAACAAATGGCAATCTGCCTAAAACCTGTTTGCCGTTTGCTCTGACTGAGCACTAAAGAGCATTTTCCCTGGGGGAAAGTAGTAGTGGAACAATAGGAAGTATGGATAAGTCCATGGGCTCAAAATTGGGCTCGGATTGCTCACAGGGCCTAAGAAATCTAGAGCTCCATGTAGGGGATGGGCAGGCAAAGGATCCCAATACTGAAGGAACCCCAGAACCAGCCCAAGTGACCAGCCAAGGCTTTCAGAGGATCCATCAAGAGTTGACCAAGGCCTCACATGCACCTGTCCTTCTTCCTGATGTGGGATGCAAACAGGTTTGCTAGTGGAATACAGAGTATGGAAGAAGTGCTAGATTCTGAGCCAAGAAAACGAACTCTTTAAGAGATTCTTCACTGAAGGAGTAGGACGTGAGTCAGGGGCATGGCCTCCAGTTGTCTGATGGAAAGCTGGTTTCCTACCATTGCCCTCTGTATCCCCAAGACCTTGTTCTTGGCTGCTGTAAATTCAGACTAGATTCTATGTAATATTTACCCATGAGCACTTTCAAATGATTCCTGCACAGAACATCAGGTTGAAACAGAAGATCTGTATGGATTAGCAGGAAAGACCTGCAAACAGAGTCCTGTTCATACATTTATGATGGTACATGAGGGAATGAACTGGTATGATCATTGCTGAGTTTGTTTGTTTAAATATTTATAGCCTACTTCTCAAGCTTGGTTTTGAGCTGGCTTACAACTGAACCAAAGCAGCAGCGTGCACATAAAGGCCCCCCCCCCAAGCAAGCAAAAAAAGCAGGAGCAACATTTTAAAACCACTTTGAACAGCATTAAAACCAGCAACAGAAAGTATAGTTAAAAAGTAGTAAACTCCATTAAGTTTTGCATAATACTTGTTTAACTTATTTTTTAAAAAAATATTTTTTATTAGATTTTTCATCTTTAACAGAATTACATCTTATAATACAACCAGAAAGTAAATTCCTGACCACCACCACCCCATGACTTCCCCCAACTTTCCTTTCTGGTTTCTATCTTTAAGTATAATAATTATTTACATTAATTTAAATAATTTAAAGATAATACTTGTTTAACTTGTTATCTGAAAGCCATAAATGGGTTCATTGAACAAATGAGAAGAGGGAGCAGTTCTGCTATTGAGGTGCCACTGATGAAAAGGCCCTGTGACATGTTGCACCCAGTGGAGGTTGGGAGAATTATGCTACTGGGGCAGAGTCCCTGCAAGGAGAATGTGACTGCTCATTGGCCATGCTTCCATGTCTTCCTAGTAGCTGCATCAGGTCTAGTGGGCACCAGCTGCCACTGGTTGCAACCTGCCTAACTTAGGAAGCAGCAGTATTCTGAGTAGGCCCTCTGAGCAAGAACTCAGTCATCAAGCAGTTTCATACAGGAGTAGGTGTTCTTCAGGTATAGTACTCAAGTTCAAGCTCTTTAGCCATCTTTGACTTCCTCAGCCCAATGTACTGAGTCTCCAGTAAAAGATGGCTGAGTTAATTGGTGATATTGGACAAGCCCAAACTCTTCAAGAATGTTGACCACTGGATCACATTAAGGGGATGGCTTTAATTTTAAAATGTAGGGAACCAGTTAGGATGGCCACCAGTGAAGATCATATATATATATATATATATATATATATATATATATATATATATTGTCCAGTAGCACCTTAGAGACCAACTAAGTTTGTTCTTGGTATGAGCTTTCATGTGCATGCACACTTCTTCAGATACCAGAAACCACTAGGAGAACACTTCAATCTCCCAGGACATTCTAAGTAGCTGTCATATTACAAAAGAAATTCAGAAATAGACTGGAAAGAGAAGTTGCTGAATTACAACATTACCAGACTTAAAACCATGGAGAGACCTGGTCTGAATAGAGACATTGGATTCTTATCTCATTATACATGATAAAGCTATTTTTGGCCATCTCATCCCTTGCTTTTTCCTGTAAGACCAATTGCAGTCGTTAACAGTCGTCAACAGGTTTACCACACCTATCAGCCAATCACCCATTCCCACCACCCTTGTGATTAATACCCCTCCCCAGCCTCTCACTATATATAAAGGTGTGGTGACTTGTGTTTCAGTGTATCTGAAGAAATGTGCATGCACACAAACGCTCATACCAAGACTTAGTTGGTCTCTGTGGTGCTACTGGACAATTTTCAAATTTTTTTTATATACTTCTACTGCGTCAGACCAACACAGCTACCTGCCTGAGTGAAGATGATGTGTGTGTGTGTGGGGGGTGTTTAAAAGGGTGTCAGGTCATGGCACAGGGTGTTGTTGAATGTAGGTCTTTGCTATATCCATGGATTGTATTCTTGCCATAGGTATTGTACATGTAAAAATATTAAAGGGTGGCATTCAGATTGCATCCCCCACTCAAAGGCAAGTAAAACAGAAGCAACTCCCCCACTTACATAAACTAGACCTACCCTACCTTCTGAAAATGTTGCATTCTTTTCTATAGTCTCTCACTGAATGGTGTGCCGTAATGAATTGTGGGCTGTTTATGAACACCGGAGCCTACAAAAGAGTTTTCATATCTTTATTGATCCTTTGCCTTTGGGAAAGAGAAGGGAGAGGGAGAGAGAGGGAAAAGAGCAGAGAGTGAGAGTGAGACGGAAGGTAGAGTTGCCTTGGACACAGCAAAATAATCTGCTTAGCATTTGATTCAGAAAGCATCTTCTTTCAAATTATGATGTTATCGACTGGTGACTGCTTCATGTTAGATAAAAGTCTTTTGGGGAGGAGGAGCGGGGGAAGAACCATATTGATTGATTCAGCACCCATCACACTGGACAGCTCCAGCATGATTGGGCTTGAATGAAGCTTTGCAGCAGAGAGGCTTCGGCAATGGGGAAATGGGGGCAGGAAGACATAGCAAAAAGAAAAGGGAAACAAATGCCAGTGCTGTGACTTCTGATCTTTTATGATTTGGACAGCTTAGAATAATACGGTGCAATGACACCCAGCTATTTATGATCTGTGCTGAGAATTTCCTAGTGCAATGCATTTTCAGCACCAATGCTCCTTCGCTATCTTAAGCGATAACTTATTGCAACTCTAATTACACATCTCTTTGCTCAGGCTCTGCCTATTCCTCCTAGCCTTCCAGGCACTCAGTGACATGCAGTTTGTAGATTCCAGCAATGCAAGGGCAAACAGAGCAATGATGGTGCAATACAGGAAAACAGATGTAAGTGCAGGTATGTAGGTTGACAGGAAGGATGGAGAAGCACTGAAGACCAACAAAGAAGCTTGCTTCATGCTTTGTGGCTCCTCATGTATCTCAATATAGCTCACAGTTTCCTTCTTGCTTAACCCCACACATTCCTCCAACCCCTGGGACTGACTTCTAGCTCTGAAAATAATATCTGAAATCCACAGCCCTCTATCCCAGTATCCAAACTGTCCTACAGACTTTCCGCTCCCTGAGTGCAGATGAGCCCTGCCACTCCCTAAACTGGCAGGAGCATCCCTTCTTCTGGGCATCAGGTCACTGAGATTGGGTCCACATCATGCAGCAGAATGGAGTGGAAATGAGGTGGCACTATGGGCAGCACCACTTTAGATGACAAGTAAGGGGTTTCATTTTTGAACGCACCCTGTGTAAATAGCTCCCTGCAAACAGAAACCCAGAACAGCCTTGTGCTGCTGGTTTTCTGTTTGCAGGAATTTTAAATGCAGGAGAGCATCCCCAAATATGATCTGCAGTTGTGCAGTCCATGCTATCCCCTCAGAAAGTGTGATGAACTGGGAGAATGACAAGGAGGAGGAAGAGGATCCTGGCAAGGGGTGTAGCCAGGATTGGGGCACACCAGGGCAAGCAAGGACTGGGGGAAGGAGGTACTCACAGGATGATGGAGGAAGGTGGGGGGATAGGGGTCAATGCACAGGAACCAGAGCAGCAGGACCCATCTCCAGATCCAGAGGGGCCCCTGTCTCACCAAATATGGCGGGCTCTGAAGTGTAGGGAGCAGTGGCAGGAGCACCCCAGAAGACTGAGGCAGGCAAGGGCCCACAGTCTAGCTCCCCAGCAGGCCAGATGGGGCTTGTTAGCTCTGGGAGGAGGTGTGTGATTCCTCAGCTGGAGTAGGCTTGGAACAGGTGAGGAGCACAAGCCTCATCAAGCCCAAATGCTGCAATCAGCATACAAATTGCAAAAGGAAAGCAGAACTGAGGTGCTATGTCTGCTCAGCTGCCCCTTTTGATGGACCTTGACTTGGATACTCCTGGACCTCTATGGGATTGTGCTTTGGGTTTGGCTCTGGGCTGTATCCTGACTGCTGGACTTGGCTACTTGGAATGCCCCTGGACTGTGTTTCCTGACCTTTGGACTTTTGCTTGTGTGGATTGACCTTTGGACTTTGAACTTGGCATACTGCCTTGCTGCCAGG
Source organism: Podarcis tiliguerta (assembly GCF_965153285.1). Taxonomy (NCBI): domain Eukaryota; kingdom Metazoa; phylum Chordata; class Lepidosauria; order Squamata; family Lacertidae; genus Podarcis; species Podarcis tiliguerta. The sequence continues at coordinate 86,863,376 of NC_139535.1, read as the reverse complement.
TAGGCCACAGGTTCGGGACAGAATGCTTCACCCTATTCTGCTGCATGCATAGGTCTGGCTGGATTCCAGCTACTCTCAGGCATGGACAAGCTCCCTGTACAATCCCTTTTCAGGTGCTCTGCTTGTGTGCATAATATTCCCATGAAGGGGGAGGGTGGGGCTGCTCCCGATGGCCTCACTGTCACATCCCCCATAGTCCCTACCCCAACATTCACACATTGGAGGGAGGTGTCTGTAAAGGTGAGCTTGGTGTACATGTGTTTGATTTTGATTTGATTTATTGTATTTCTATCCACCTCATGATTGGGAGCCCTGCATGATCAGGTATCCAAACAATGGAGAAAATGCATACAGCAGATTTATTCAGTGTATGGGCTGGGCACGGGGACCAGGACATGACAGTGAAGGTTAGGCAAGCCAGGATGGGATTGCTCTCCTTCTCCATGTAACACCTAACAACACAAGAGAAAGGCCTGAAATGGGCTATAACCTAGTATGCTTATACCAGCCTGCAGTTCACACCCTGAGGAACATCATCAGTACCTGCCCTGAACCTACAGAACCCATTTGAAGGACTAAAAGAAAAAGTGTGGGACACTCTACAAACTGATGGGCTCACCTTAGTTCTTCACTGTTGCAGTAATGTAGCTTTAACCATATCTACACACTTACAAGTCCGGTTACAGCAAGTCAAACGAGAGTTTATTGAGTAAGAAAGGGCTTTGTTGTCCAATTAAAGCTAACATAGCACTTCGCAGAGGTTTAAGAAATTCAAGATATGATTTCCCATACGAGACAACGTTTAGACGTGATTAAAGCTACATCACTGCAACATCTGCTGGAGGCAAATGTAACATGGTTTCACTAATACGTCTTTGATGTTACATACTGGTTAGGTGAAAATGGGAAGTTCAAGAAAAGTAATAAGCCAAAATGCTTCTGTCTACAATGGGGTTTTTTAAAAAATGGGAGAGGGAGATAGGAGGAGAAGGGTATAGATGTGATGAGGCAATGTGAAGGAAAGGAAATTAATTAATTGATAAATCAGGGGTTGGGGAACGTATGGAACCTTCAGATCTTGCTGGACTACAATTCCTACTATTTTTCACCCTTGGCCATGCTGGCTGGGGCTGATGGGAGCTGAAGTCCAACTGCATATGCAAAGCCAGGCAGACTCAGCAAGTCATTGTTATTTCACCCTTTGTATCAGCAAAGGGAGAAAGAACAGGAAGAGGTTTGCCTAGGCAGAGATTGCTTAGAAAACTAACCTCCAAAAATGACTCCCCAACAGATAAAGGATGGCTTGGAACCATTCACAATGCTACTAGTAGTGTGTTCCAATTTTCCCACAACCTTACCGAAGCAAGAACACAGATGCTTGTCCATCCAGCTTCTCTTGTTTCTCAATTCCTTTCAAGCAAGACCAGTCCTATTCTATCTTCACAAATACTCTGTGAGGAAGGATAGCTAGGCTGAGAGAGTGACTGGTACAAGGTCACTCGCAGTGAACTTCATGGGTGAACAGGGATTTGGGTCCAAGCTCCTTAGTCCAGACCTACCCACTAATGTCACTGGATCATTCTGGTTGGCGAGAACAGGGGGGCAGGGGAACTGAGGGAATGGGATTGAACGAAATGGTGAAGGCTGCATGAAACCAAGTTTTATTCTCTTCTGTGAAAAGGCCAGAGACACTACTGCTCTGTGATCAAGTGCACTGGAACAACTCCCCTATGAATAAAAGTTACAATATTTGGTGCCATTTAGTTCAGAACAAAGGTAAGAGGGGCCATGAAAGAGATGTGTACATTTATGCAGGGTATGAAAAAAGTGGATAGGCAGAGGTTTTTCTCCCTTTTCTCATAATGCTAGAACCCAGGGTCATCCAAAGAAGCTGGACGTAGACATGTATTACCAGAGGTTCATGAGAGTTCATGGGTACTAGCCTTCCAAGAGACCCTCTAGACTAGAGGCTCTCTCTCTGTCGGTCTGTCAGATAAGGGCATCATATTCTCATGTTAGGACACATCTATACTACAAAATGCACATGTTGTTATTTATTAAATTTGTAACCCGCCCTATACCTGCAAGTCTCAGGGCAGTTCACAAGGCAGCAAACCAGTTGTATGCCACTTTAAGCGGTTGCACCTAAGTGTCTAACTTGGCAACAAAAATAAATAAATGGAACAAGGAGCTCTGGAGTAGACACAGTCTTAGCTCTGGTTATAGATTCCAAGCAATCTTGTTATATTCTACAAAACTACCCAGTACTACAGATGTAAATGGGAGAGAGGCTGAGGCCATGACATGCAATACCCCTGATTGCCAAGTTAAGCTATTTGCTCTAAGTACATCCACTTTCTGGCTTTTAAAAACCTTGCATGGAATCTGGAAAGAGTGCCAAAGAGCTATATTGAAAGCCCACACCCAGTCTGATAGGATTCACAAGCCTTATGCTTGACCCTTGATGCTGTCCAGACATGAGTACAGTTTATCTATACTGAAGGATGGTACAAGTGAGGGAGAATAAAACCAGGACGAGGCTTTGGGGGTCAGCCTGCAGTATATTTTAAGCCAGTTGCTCTCCTGCCAAGAGTCTGGTCCATTTGTTACAACAGAATTAATCTTCCATTTCCCATTGTCTCAGTGTTTTGGATGATCAAGAAAACTTGCACTCAGCACAAGGGGGAAAATATGATTTAAGGAGCAGCAATGAAATGTTTTGTAACTATCATGAATAAGACACTTCGGGTGGCACCCTTCCAAGCTGTTTTTGCAGTTGCTGTGCCCCGGATATGCATTAGCTCAGGCAGCACCAGCCAAACCAGGAAGGCTTGTAACCAGCTGGGGTGAATGGCAGTATATTTGCTCACAAGTTTAATTGCAGCATGGAGTTCAGGGTCAATCACTATGCAGACGCTTGCGCTCCTTCTGTCGTCCCTTTGTCGCATGAACGGAAAGGTGAAACAACTGTCAACAATAAGTATGTGGAAAGACGGTTCTTGCCATCCATCAACATTCCCTCGACAGATGTTGATTTAGCTGCCAAAACGGTGCCATCACAATATATTTATAATGATGCAGGTTATTTGGAGATCATGTGTGCATGCAATAAATAACATTGCCATAGGGACAAAGCTTATGCTGCAGCCAATGTGTTCTGCTCAACACAGTGGCAGCCTAAGGGGCAATTACTCACCAGCTTGGCATCTAGACAGACGGCAGGGATGGCCAACAACTTGGATTTAAAAGAGGCTTAGGGAAATTCATGGAGGGGCAAGGCTATCAATGGCTACTAGCCCCAATGGCTATTTCCTATCTCAGCTGGCAGAATGACAATGCATTGGTTCATGTTCCTGATCTGAGACTATACTAGGGGGTATGTAATTTCCCAGGAAATAGCGGCATGGTCATTCCCAACCCATCTGCTTGGATCACTTAAATGTAACTTAAGGTGGAAAATGTAACTTTGAACAAAAACAGTCTAAACAAGGGAATGTTTAAAGGCACCTTACAGGGAGAGGGAGAGGTTCTGAAGGCAGGCCTGTATTGGGATGTCTTTAATGTATGGGTTTTCCTCCACTGTGTTTTATATAATGTTGGAAGCTGCCCAGAGTGGCTGAGGCAGATGGGTGGGGTTGATGATGATGATGATAATAATAATAATAATAATAAATAAATAATAATAATCCAGAGTGGGATGCACGATCAGGTTGGATGTGTGCATGTACCAAACTGTTGTTTAAACTCAGATTCCAAAAGGAGAGACTTAGTGTGAGAGATTTGGGAAGGGGAATTGCTGTTGGTATCATAGAATCACAAAACTGTAGAATTGTAGACCCCGTGGACCCTCTCCTTCTAGTCCAACCCCCTGCAATGTAGGAAAAGGCAGCTGTCTCATATGGAAAAGAGAAGCTGGAGAAGCAGAGCAGCAGCCTCACTCAGCATCTTAAGGCATGGTAAAAGCCAGCATCTCTAAGCAAGTATGCATGGGGTGTTCATGGCTAGTGATGCCAAACTTCACTATAGTATCTGAGCTATCAGGTGCTCATAAGTTATTTAAAGGGAACACTGTAGCCGTGAGGTGTATCTCAGTGCAATTGTATTGCTGGTACCTGAGCAGTTGCTTTTATTTCTTAATTTCGCTATTGCCTGACACACTCCTCTGCCTTTGTGAGTTCTCTATTCACTCCTAATTTGGTTTCCCTCCTCCTCCCTCCTTCAGCTAATAGAAATTGCTTTGTTGTTCAACTTAATTTCACTCTTGAATGGGCTGAAATGGGCTTATTTTCAATGCCGCTCTTACGCAAAAGAATAATGCAATAATCATAATAATAAATTAATACAATCAAAAGCTATTCCTCAGGAGATAGGAAAACAAGTCATTTTCTTTTTTATACACCCAGATAGAAATGCCTGAGATCTTAAAAAGCACGTAAGGTGTGACTGAGCCCTCATGCATCTGCCTAAAGATTGCTGTTTCTCCTGTGGTCCCGTTATATTTATTATTATCATTATTTAGGCAGACTTGAAACTGCTTTCAATTAAAACTATGTCCCCGAGCAGGTAGCAAGAAAAAAGTCAGTGAGTTACAATATGACCTAAAATGAAAGAAATCATAAAAGCCGCAGAATAAGACAGCTAAAAGTATAAGGATTACAATAGCAGAATAAAAGGCAGGTAACAGGAGGGCAGTTAAACACTGCCATCCATCTGCACAATGACTGCTGCTGTCAGTAGGGCTTAAATATACCCCAGGCAGCTGGACAAAACAGGCTTGGTAAGAGCGTAGGCTACCATCCGTCAGGCCAATACGATTTAACCCCCCCCCCAACAAAATCAAGGTCTGCCAGTAAGGAAAGGCTCCCTCCCCACTGATCCATCAAAATGTGATACCAATATATAATTCATTATATATTATGGAGGTTCTTCATGGAAGTCATATAATAACCAGCCTCTGAATGGTAGCCTCATTTCCACAAGTCTCTCACGGGACAGCTGATATGAATATTCTGAATTTCGCCCATATTAATATTCTGTTGCTCTCATTTTCTTTGTGGATCCTTTAGCAATTGATTCATTTGAAACCCTGCTTTCAAGGCTGATCATCTGGGGCACAATTCTGGACAGAAGTCATTCTCTGTGCTAACTTGGTCTCGGGGGAAATCTCCCCAATTCTTGGTTGTCCATGCTGTTAAAATGTAACACTGGGGGCATTGACGGAGGGGCAACATAACTGAACTTTGCATGCCCTTTTGGTGGGCAAAAGGCTGGTGTTACAACATTGGAAGGAACGTATATTCCTCAACCCCAAAATTGCTCAGTGGTCAGAAGACTTACCTACTCATGCATCATATGAAAAAGTATCTTTAGCAGGCAGCAAGAGGAGAACAAACAGACACTTGGGATTCATAACTGGAATTGTTTGTGTGAAGTCTATGCCCCGAAAGCTCTGCTGGAGCCTATTCCCCTCTTTTTTGGCTTCCTCTCTCCCTCTCAAGCCCCTTAAACCTTTCAGTTTTGACTGTATTTACTTGTATGATACTGCACTAAAAATTGCTTTGATCCATTGCTGAACTTCCTCTTTAAAAAGGGAGGGGGAGAGAGAAGAGGGGAGGAAGCAAAATAAAGAGTACAGGAAAACAACAGCACCCAATACTATTTAGAAAGTGGAAGGGCAGGACACAAGGTCCCCAAATGGAAGGGGAAAGAAGAGGCAGTGATCCAGTGGTTGAAGGCTCAGAAGACGAGATGCATTTCAGACATTGTTTAAACATTTGTACAGAGCAAGATGATGTGAATGTCAGATTTAAAGGTTGAATTTTTACCTCAGACCTTAAAATGCAAGTACTTGAGGCTTGTTGGTGTCTTCATTGTTTGGAAGTCTCCTAAGCTGCAGCTATCAAAGACCATTATATGTGTCAACTCTAAAACATTGTTAGATATGAAATACCATTGTCAGCTCTCAAATGGTATCAAATGCTGAACAGCGCAGTGTGTAAACACTGCTGAATGCTAAAATGGTATTTCATGCCTACTAGCAGATACGGCAGCATTTTCACTCTTGGTGATTCACATCAGATATTATAGGATGAGTATCAACAGCAAATAGCAAGTACTTGATGAAGCACAGAATATTCTATATTGAAATTTGAAGAGGGGTGTTTTATGAAGATTTGGAGGAGTTGTCCATTTTTAAAGTTCTTTTTAGTTCTACCTCGGAGTCAGTGAGCAGTGCACTCCTGTTTTAAAAAAGCTGCACTGGTTAGCAGTTTGTTTCTGGGTCCAAACGAATATGCTAAAATCAATGTTCAAAGGCTTAAATGCCACAGGCCCCAAATATCTGAAAGACTGTCTCCTTCCTGACAAGACACTGTTGGATGTTAAGACCAGCAGAGGGGGCTCTCTTGGTAGTCCCACCACCCTCAGATGTGTGGGGAATAGCAGCCCAGCAGGTGGTTTTCTCTGAGGCAGAAGAAGAAGAAGAGTTTGGATTTGATATCCCGCCTTTCCCTCCCTTTAAGGAGTCTCAAAGCGGCTAACATTCTCCTTTTCCTTCCTCCCCCACAACAAACACTCTGTGAGGTGAGTGGGGCTGAGAGACTTCAAAGAAGTGTGACTGGCCCAAGGTCACCCAGCAGCTGCATGTGGAGGAGTGGAGACGCGAACCTGGTTCCACAGATTACAAGACTACCGCTCTTAACCACTACACCACACTGGCCCTTAAATTGTGAAACTCCCTCCCTGCAGAGGTCTAAAGGCTAGGGTAACCCAGTCAGATGGGGTGGGGTACAAATCACATTAACAACAACAATTAGCATCTTCATTATTTAGTTTCCATCATAATCTGAGCACACAGCTCTCTTAAGTTAAGGCATTTTGCTGGGACCCGCCCCCTTTGTTTCAATTTTTTACTTGTCCTCCCCCTCCCAATTGTATAAACAGTTTTTAATTGTGTGATTATATTGTTGTAATCCATGCTGGGACTTTATGATGAAGCGCAGGTAGGAAGTCGAATCAAATCAGTCACTCACTCAAATGGCTTACTCATCTCAGGTGTTTGGGAACACTCAGGAATATCTGGGCTTGCAGGGCCAGACCAGTTTTGTTGGAAGCTATTCAACAAGTTGAATCTGAATTTTCAGAAATGTTTCTTTTCTTCTTAGTGTGTCCAGGGCAGCTATCTATCAGCTCCATCTGGTACGCAGACTGAGACCCTACCTGCCTGCAGACTGTCTCGCCAGAGTGAGGCATGCTCTAGTCATCTCTCGCTTGGACTACTGCAATGTGCTCTATGTGGGGCTACCTTTGAAGGTGACCCGGAAACTACAACTAATCCAGAATGCGGCAGCTGGACACTGAGGTCCAGCGCCCTCCAGCGCCCAGGGCCTTCTGCCGGTTCCCTCGCTATGAGAAGCCAAGTTACAGGGAACCAGGCAGAGGGCCTTCTCAGTAGTGGCACCCACCCTGTGGAATGCCCTCCCACCAGATGTCAAAGAGAACAACTACCAGACCTTTAGAAGACATCTGAAGGCAGCCCTGTTTAGGGAAGCTTTTAATGTTTAATAGGTTATTGTATTTTAGTGTTCTGTTGGAAGTGTTCTGGGGAAACCCAGCCAGATGGGCGGGGTATAAATAATAATAATTTATTATTATTATTATTATTATTATTATTATTATTATTATTATTAATTAAGTTCCAGGTAAGGGAGTTTGTGGGGGCTCCCACAAGGCAAGGGCCCTGCTTGTGTGTAATGAACAGAACAAATAATTGGTGTTGAATGGGGGAACAAGGTCTGTCTGCAGAGGGTAGTCTGCGGGCAGAAACTGTATGCTTTGTTCTTGGGGAGGGAGAAGAGAAGAAGCAAAAGCTGGAGGGATTTATTATTTGGCTTCATCTTCCCAGCAGCCAGCTACAAAACAAAGCCCAAGTGAAGCGAAATGGTGATACATGGCTATGTTAGGCCCGTAAAAGAACCGAGGGAGCAGAACTGAATAACCATGACATGAAATGAAGATATATGGCATCCTTTGAATGATGATGCATGGCTTTATTATAACGGCCTTCGTTTTGAGCGTGCGCTTGGATACATCAAAAAGGGAAAAAAGGGGGAAATGGCTCAGAGTGAAGCACAGAAGCTTAGCCTGGCCACAGACGCGTGATAACCAGAGATTAGGTGATGGGCATGGAGCCCCAGGACACAAACTTGTGGGAGATGGTTGCACCTCATACAGGAGCATATGAATGAAGATCTGTGTGATGGGGAGTTGGGTGACTTCTGCAGCAGTGAACATTTCGTTCCAACAGCTCATAGCTGCCTGAGTGCCAAAAGTCCCTTCTTAGCCTTCTCTCAGTTTGGCTGCCACTTGCCCTCTTCCATACCCTCCAACATTTCTCCAATGAAAATAGGGACATCCATCATCACAACAACAACAACCACCGCCCAGAGTGCCTTTGTCATACAGGGCTGCCTTCAGATGTCTTCTAAAGGTTGCATAGTTCCTTATTTCCCTGGCTCGGAGGTCACATAGCTCCACACCCTCCAACATTTCTCCAATGAAAAGAGGGATGTCCTAAGTGGGACATTCCAGGATCAAATCAGAAACCAGGATGGTGTCTGTAAATCTGGGACTGTCCCTGGAAAATAGGGACACGTGGAGGGTCTGCTCTTTTCTGCTTGCCCATCATCTGGTAGCACCCACCTTCTTCTCAGAGCAGCAGAAAAGAGCTGCAGTGTAAAAGGAATGTTAAGAAACTGGGAAAGAAGCTCCAACTACTTCTTCCAGGCTATGGGAAGCATTGAGACCTGAAGACATAGTTGGCACAAAGCAACTTGGCAAAGCCGCAATGGCTGCTCTTGTCTTCAGAGTTTACAGCATAATGGGAAATGCAGTGGGCAGGTTAGCAAGCAATTAGCAGTAGAGTTGCCCCTGGAAAGTGAGATGTGGGGTGGATATGGGCTAATCCTTTCCTGCCTAGACTTGACTGTGGATTCAAGAGGATGAGACTGAGGGCTTCATGAAATAATTTTGAGTTATTGTTGCCAAGTATCTGGAGGTACTGAAGTGACAACCCTTCTGGGTGCAGGTCCATGTCACACAGTGAATGTAGTGTTAAAACAATGGTTCCTTTTGATCCTCCATCCTTTACATCAGAAGTGAACTTGTAGGGCACAATTAAGATTTGTTTTGATTGATGCCAAAGGGAAGGATGGGATTAAGCAGGGGTGGGAATGACAGAGGCTTTCTAGCTGAAGTGCTTAGTTATCTAAACATAGACCACTGGCTGTCAGGGCTTTTTGGGTGTATTCAAGACCAATCAATCTTGTCAGCAGTCTGGCCAGCCAGCTATAAATCCTTCAAAGAACAGCAATGTAATTCAACCTAACATGGCCACCATTGGCTGGAAATCTGAGCTGCATTTAAGAAAAATATCCATCAACAACCAGCCAACACACCAACATTCACAGTTTTCTATTTGATGTACCAGATCCAGGAAGGATCCAGGAAGCGCTTGTCCCCATTTCCCCTCCACAACATAGTAAGCTTTATCCTTGTGCTGTTTCAGTTATTTCATAGGGGAACATCAGTTTCTACTGCCTTACACTACAAAAACTGACAGCGTACAAAGCAGTTCGGGCCCTTACTTGAAGTGTGCAGTCAACAACAGAGGAGTAATGGCGGGGCAAACACAGCTAGGCAGAATTCAAGTCTGTGTAGTCAGGTTTTCGTTGAAAACCCGTTGCTTAGGTCCAGTTAGCAGAAGAATTTTTGTGAGTTTTGTACCATCTTGCCCATCAAAAGACAGGATAGTCAGAGAGTTTGCCCAAAAGCCTACCTTGTGAACAACTTAATGCTACATCTGTGAGAACATTTGCCTTTGTTTTCAGCTGGTTGTTTTTAACCAGTCAGATTCCCTCCCCACACCTGCTGTTAAAATGAGGTGCTTAATGTTATGCTTTAACCTTTGCCTCCTTACTCACTAATAGGCAATTTTAAAGTTGCCTAGATATAAATTATTTAAAATATGCTAAATTTTCAACACCACAAGCCTCTTTAAGGGGTAAATCCATGCTGTATAGCAGGCGATTCCTAGGTTTTTATTGGAATGGATAAAACTGTCCATTTGGGTTTGACTTAATTTCTTATTCTTTCCAGTCTTGAGGTCAGTTTGTCCCATTTCCCCCATATGTTTGCATTTTAAAAAAATTCACAGGAACATTCATTTGTATTTCTCCAAATATACCCATATTTTTGCATGCAAATTTGCCTTGTATATGTAGTTTCCCCCTAATACAATGCATTTTTATACATGATTTTCACCAGTATCCATAATTTTTTTGCATGCACTTTTCACCCATTTGCATTTTTGTATGCATTCTTTGGTTGGAGAACTGAATTGCAAACTTCGGAGAAGTGTGCATTTTGAAGGAGAGCGGTTTTTCAATTTACATGCTGGCTCAGGAAGTGCAAATTTGGTAAGCTCATATCAAAATGCAAACTGAGCAGATTTCTCCTTCATCCCTGGTAGTTGCTACTTTTTGTATGTTTTAATATATATTTCATAAGGGTGTCCCCTCAATATCCATGGAGCTATTGCTCTAATTTCTTGCAAACTATTGTCAAATACTGCCACAAAGAGCCACATTATGCCTTGGGTATGTCAATAAAAAAGTCATGCCTTGCCCTTATTGCAGAATCAAGTCACAGTAATTCAATCCAGTTGCCTTCCCCATGAAAGCAAATGATGTTTTATGATAATACTAGGAGGACAAAATTGCTTTTGAGATTGAAAATTGGTAATGCACAGGAAGAAAGGGACAGAGATGAAAGGAATGGTTAGGAACTGGATGTAAATCTGATGACATAATGGAAAAGGCTACAGAAAAAGGATTATTGTAATGAAAAGTGAACACTGCGCAGTGTGTGTGTGTGATTTCCATTATATGTCTTAGACAATGGTGGGGATTAGTGATACATATTAGCTGTATGCCTGTAGCTTTGAGTAAGACCTGAGTAGACCTGAACAAGGGTTCTAGCATTCAAATGGTAAATCATGGCAACATTGGTTTCCGTTTGGGTCATTGTTCCATGGTGTCATTGTTAGAAAAACACTGGGGCCTAATTTGAATAGTAGAATGTCTGGCATCTGGTAGGCAGGGCTTTTGTGTTGTGCTTTGGAATTGGCCCCTCCCTTCAGGTGTTCTGTTAAGTTCAGTTAGAGAGGCCAGCTGTCATTCTTGCCTCATGATGTTGTTTTAGTTTCTCTCAGATAGCATGTTATTGTGTTACAATTTTCTTTATTATTAACGTTTTATTCGACATATACCTGAGCCGCTTACTTTGCTGAAAGAAAAGAAACCCTTCTGAAGAATGGTGAAATATCCTAAACTGGGTGAGTGAGGGGATATTCCCAATCTGACAGGAGGATTGATTTTTTAATCACTCCACCCTACACAACAGTCGTGACTTCTGAATTCAGCAGCAATCCAGACATAGAATCGGAGGTCATAGAGGCACCAGCTAAAAAGGCAGATCAAGTTCAGGGCTCTGCACTGGCTTTTGGAGACAAATAAGCCATTGTATCTGAGGCTGTTAGACAAAAAGAACCTCTTGGACAGCCAGGGCCTATAAGGCCAGAGCCCAGACCCACACAAGCATCTTTCCCAGAGGAGCCTGTGGCCTCCCACCACACAACACAGGTCAATGATACTGAGAACACACCAGTAGAAAAGATGTGGAACAGAGGAGAAGTGCCCATCTTCAGACCGGAGGGTTGTCCCTTTAAGACTCTCCACAAATGGGTGGAGTCTGGAAGAGGTAGTTTGGAGACAGTGGCTTAAAAGGCCTCATTCTGCTCCTAAATTTGTTGGGAGTGAGTTGCTCACTGGGAAATATTTGTGGTCCTGTAGCTGCCATCATGGGGCCACACTCTGTGGGATCTGCATCAGGAAATGACACAGGCATAGTATATTCCACTTACTTTAAAAAGTTTCAGCTAAATTTTCTGGATCTCAGAGTTCATTTATGCAATCAGCAGAATCAAGGGATAAAGTTGTTTAGGGTGCAGTGGGGAGGATGGGGCAGAGTTGCATGTTTGAATGCTTCTCTGCAGGGCAATGTCTAAGCATGTGGGGAAATAGTGTGCAATTGATAAACCTTGAACAGACTCTTTTCCCTTACATTTCTATTTTCAGAGGGTTTTGTTGTGGAAGTGTTAAACAGGCAACCCCCCGCCCCCAAATCCTACAACCTGAAGTGGTACAGTCGAGGAAAAGCTTATTTATCACTTGAGGAAATCAGCTTTTATTTTGCTTCCTTTAGTGATGCAGTATTCAAGTTATCCTTTCTAAAGTCAGTTTCCTCTGTAGTAAAGAGCAGTAAAGTTTTCTAGATACATTGTACGTATCTGTTTGCTTATATATCTATAGCTGAGGAATAAATAAATGAGAACCTCTTCTTTCATTAGTAGTAAAAAAAATTCCAGTTGCTTATTTAAATATGTTAATTAATTCTAAATTGTAAGTGGCCAATTGCTTAACATTGAGACGGAACTAGGGTTCTGTTTCTTTTTTCGGAAAACCTTGCTACTTCTTATTTACATTAGGATTGAGGAGAGAAATCAGCTTGGTCTGAATTTCAATGTGAACCTATGCAATTCTGATTCTCTAGCCAACACATAAACCAAAATGCAACTATTTTTTGTAATTTGCACTTTTACGAATTTTGTGATTCAGCTCTTCTGTGGTTTTTTTTTAAAAGTATACAAAAAAGTGTCTCTTAGGGGAAAGTACACACAGAAATGCATATATTAGTGAAAATAATATACATAGGGAAAATTGATGGCAGAAATGCTTATATTGGCAAAAATTGGATAAAAATGCACACGGTAGGAGAAATATGCACAATATGGGTATCATTTTTAAAAAAATTAAGTGATGCAGAAATAGGGTAACTGAAGATTGGAAAGATGAGAAACTGAGATAAATCAAAAGTGACAGGTTTGTACATTCCTAATTTGTATGTGTTAAATTTCTTAATTGGATACAAGTTTGCAGTATCCTCACTGAGGAGAATACCCATCAAAAGTTCAGCGTTTTGTGAAAGTGTTGTAGTAAATCATGGTCTTGGTTGTTGACACATCAACATGTGCCAGAGCATTCACAAGACCAGCCACCAACAAAGAAGATACAATTTCACCAAAGAAGTCAAAAAATGGGTTCACGGACTTGAAAATGCTGCAAAACCCTGTCTACTGAAGGCTTCTTCAGTCACTATGAATTTCTGCACAGAAAGCACCTCTGTGCCATTCTTAGTATGTAATGGAGATAATTGCATGGAATAATTGCACATGCATGTGTTCTACTTTGCATACACAGTGGAAATTCAGAATTAGTACAACTTCCAGATCTGCCTGCCCTGCCTCCAATACCACCAAGTGTCCATACAGGGGCATTCAAATAGGGTGTGTGCACGTGCAATCCAGTGTAGGTAGGCTAGGATCACACAGTCCATTTCCCAGATAAAATCTAGGAATTGCTTGCAGTGCTCTTGGCCTTTATGCACTGGATTCCACCCTATGGGAATTTTATGCCCCTGTATGGATGTCTGATGCCATCAGAGGCAGTGCTGGGATGCTGAGTGGACAGGTGAGTTCTTACTCCCCACCCAATGTGACTGTGTTATTGGAATACATAATTCCTGGACAAAAGTTGCTGAAAGAAAAACAGACATTATTTATGTATGCTACAGCAGCGGCAAGAATCTTAATAGCTCAAAATTGGAAGACTGGAGAAGTACTATTGAAAGCACAATGGCAGGAAAAGTTGATGAACTATGCAGAGCTTGCAAAATTAACGGACAAACTACGTGAAAAGGACAATAGTGACTTTGAAAAAGAATGGGAACCTTTTACAATATACTTGCAGAAACAACAGAAAGAAATGGTCTCATTTAGCAATGTTACTGGATATTTGTTATGAGAAAAGAAATTTAATAAAAATTACACACACACACGGAATATATAATTCTTAATAGACACAAATTTTAGCCACCAGTTAGTTTTCAAATCATATTCCTCCCTCATTGCTACTACAACATGTTCGTTATCTCCAGCCAGTTTAATAACATGTGAAAGTATGTTTTAGTTAAATCTGCCTCTCTTAATGCTTGATGCCACATTATTCTGGAAAGAAAAATGACTCAAGAAACTAAGCAGGCTAGAGGAAACTTGCATGCATGGTTTCTTCAAACTGTGACTGTCAGTTAATCATTTCTAGAAGCTCATTCCATCCTGATTTAATTAGCAGAGTGTCCTTGCTACTGAAAGCACTGAACTCCATAATTAACTGTCAGGATTTCAATATCCATTGCCTAAAATAATGAGAATGAAGGCAATGAATGAAAACATCAAGGGGAGAAAAACAGAAGCAATGCTTTCCCTCTCCCCAACCCTAAGCCTAGTTTAATGATGAGATAACTTAATGGGGAGAGTCACAGCTCAGTGATAGAACATCTGTTTTGTATTCAGGAGGCCCCAAGTCCAACTCCCAGCAGCTCCAGGTATGGTTGGGAAAGACCCCTGTCTGAAACCTCGGAGAGCTATTGCTGGTCCAAGAAGACAATGCTGAATTAAATGGACTAATACAGTAGCTTCCTTATCTTCAGCCACTGCTGAAACCTGGGCCTCCAGGCTCAAGGATGAACCAGGAGTATACTCAAACTCCTGGGCTTCAAAAGAGAGTGAAGGCCCCTATTTTAGAAGGCAATAAGGGTTGGGGATCCAAGTCATGTTGCCCCCCTAATTTTATCTGCCTTCTAAGTAACCAGGAGCACCTCTGCCTTGCCTGAATTAAGCTTCATTTTGTTTGTCCTCAGCCCTATACTGACCAATGATTCAGAACTCTTAAACAGCTTCCATGGAAAGCAAAGATGGAAAGGTGAGATAGAGTTGGGTGTTATCAGCATACTGGTCACACAAATAGGACTTCACATCATCATTGTTGTGTCCAAAGAATCACATAAATAAACACTAGTTGGAAGAAAAATGAGCTTGAGTTTGAGGTGGGACTTTTGCCATTATCTTTATCTCTTGCTTTTATCCAGTGGTATCTTTCAACTAAGGGATGCGGGTGGCGCTGTGGGTTAAACCACAGAGCCTAGGACTTGCTGATCAGAAGGTCGGTGGTTCGAATCCCCACGATGGGGTGAGCTCCCATTGCTCGGTCCCTGTTCCTGCCAATCTAGCAGTTCGAAAGCACCTCAAAAGTGCAAGTCCAGTGTCCAGCGGAAAGCTAAATGGCGTTTCCGTGCGCTGCTCTGGTTCGCCAGAAGCGGCTTAGTCATGCTGGCCACATGACCCAGAAGCTGTACGCCGGCTCCCTCGGCCAATAAAGCGAGATGAGTGCCACAACCCCAGAGTCGGTCACGACTGGACCTAATGGTCAGGGCTCCCTTTACCTTTATCTTTCAACCACTGTTTTATTATTTTGCTGACAATATCTTGGATAGATGATTCTGCCAACTGTTAGGTCCTGTGCTCTTCTTCTGGCACAATGTATGCAAACAGTATGCTGTTGCTAGGATGTGACTTGATGTGTGGAGGATCTTGTCAGGTGGCCAGAAGGTTGGACCTATGTGAACTTTGGGCTTGTTTCAATATAGTGATTTTATGACATTTTTGTCTGGCATACATAGCAGACTTTTGGAGAGTGAAAAATATATACTGTATATTTGAAGGAAGACTGGCCATCTGTGTTGATGCTAAGAATAGTGAGAGCAAGTTAGGGAAAACTAGAATAGACTGTTGGATGTTAAAAATAAGTGGCACACCATCTGCCAGAGGAGCTTTGTGCTATATATTGTTGCACGCCACCCCAATCTCTGAGTAGTGTGATTCCAGGGGTTTCAGGCACTTACCTGGGGTTTGTGTTTCCTTTAGGAATAATGTACAACAGCGACTGTTGTGTCTTTTTGATACAGGCAACTCCTGTCTTGTGCATGTTCAAAGAACAGGTGACCATGCATGTCTGCATCACTGCAACCCAGAAGTGGCCAGAAGTGGGGGCAGGGAGGGGTCAGATTGGGGCCTAAAAGGGTGTAACAGGGCAGAGAGGGCTGACATGCATGGGGGTCAGGAGCGCAACCCTCCCCCACAAAACAGTCATTGCCTGTATATGGTTTCTTTAAACATGTATGCAACCTGAGCATATGGAGGTAGGGTTCACACCAAAAGTATCTTGTTTCTCCCATAGCAGCAGCCTTGGATTCAAACAGACATCAAACATTACTCTGGCTCTTTCTCCAGTTTGCTGCTTTTTCCTCTAGCTCACAACTCTCAGGGCTCAGTACTGGCTTTATCCTTCTAACTATTCACGAGTTGATTTGCCTCCTCACACAGAGCCCTTTCTCTTCATTCCCCTTAGTGACCGATCACCCAAATAATCACCTCACCAGGAAGCTAGCCTGGCTTATATCTTAATACTTGTTGGATCCAATGTGTCTTGGTGTAAACCAACTCCCCTGCTTCACAAATATCAATCTAGTAATTACATTTTCTTCCCCAGTTCCCTCTCAGGTCAGGGTTTGGCCTAACTGGATCTGATATGGAGGCTTCCTAGTCCATCTTGCAGGGTGAAGGAGAGCCACAGGTCCTTAGAAGGCAATGAAGGTTCCACTTCTCAGGAGGTCTATGGATTCTGGACAGTGACGGGGTCTGTTCCATGACAGATGAGGTGCCACTTGTCTTCCAGGCCTGGTCAGAGTTGATTAAGAGGTGGAACAGTGCCCACTTTCTTTCTTCTTCTTGGAATTAAACTCTATTTCCCATTTGCAGTGTATGCAGAAGACAGACCTGGGTAATTTGACCCTTTAATCAGTTCCCTTTCCCCTCCTATAAAAACTACTCCAGACACACTCTTTTAAAGTTTAAATAGCATATAACTTTTACTTGTACTTGCGCTTGCAGATTAAAATATACGTACAATGCAGGTAGGTGATATTTAAGTTGCTAAAACAACTGTTATAGACTAACTCTGAGGCAGACAGTAGCACAACATAACATACCTGCTGCTCTAACTGCTAGGACTGTTCACCTAACTGCCACTGCTGTGCCAACTGCCATAACTGTCGCAGAGTGTATGACATCATAGAGTTCTACAGCTCTTGCAATCAACCCTTTGCATATGCATTTTGGATGCTAACATCCCACACTTCTATGAGTGAAAAGAGGCATAATGTTAAATATGTGTTCGCAAATGGCAAGCGAATCTCTTTGGAATTTCAGGTGAAGTCATAAAAAAATGGCAGGCATTTCAAGGAAGATCTTCTTGTTGATTTTAAATGATTTTATCCTTTGCCTCTCTATAGTGGTTTCATTGTGCACCACTTAGAAACTGTGGTGTTAAGCAGTATATAAATAGTTGAAATAAATAATCATTCATCAGCTGGGAGAGCTGGTAATTATTTGGATCAGAGCAGACATGAAGGATCAAATTAACTTTTCCTCCTCTGCTGTGGTCCTGAGGGAAAACGCTCCTCGGAAGCTGGTGATGTGTGTGTGGGGGGGAGAAATTCTCTACTGCTGCCAGGGGGCACCTGGCAAAAAGTATATTCAGAGAAAGAGAAGGGATTCTCCTCTGAATTGCAGTAGGGAAGGAAAGAGGGGAAGGCCACCCACACCTGCTGCCATCTCAATGATTATCAGCCCTCAGTCTTGGCTGATCCTACTTGTATTTTTTAACAATCTGCATGGTAAGTATTAAATACACAGTTAATGGCAAGTCTAGCTTGGCGCTAAGAAAATTAACAATCCCTAAAAGTCCTGAATCTTGCCAGAACAGCTTTCATCTATCCAGTGAGCCAAGAAAAAGGGGATAGGTTTCTGCTACAATAGCATTTTGGGTCATTTGCCAAAGCTTCTTACCCCAAACGACCCAGTTGTTCTGCTACTGACTTCAACCCAGCCCTTTCTGAATGTCTGCTCAGTGCTTAGATAATAACATTACACTCCCCTGATTCCTCTCTGCTTGTCTGCTCCAGGGGACAAATCCCCCCTCTCAATATACTTTCAAACCTTTCCCAAATGCTAAGACTGGCTCCATGCCTGCCTCTTTTAGGCCCATAATCCTTCAGCTGGACTACCCTGTGTTTGTAATAAAGTATTACAAGTCACTGAGTAAAATCTTAATTTCTCAAGATTTTCAAAGGCAATTAAAAGTGTGCCTTTCAGGAGCACTCTCCAATTGATATCACTTTAACCTTGGGAATCCAAATTAAAGTTTTAATAATGGAAGCCTCTTTTATTTGACAGGCAGGAAAGTGATAGAAAGAAATGATATTTAAGAAATATTTAAATTCCTTCATATCAATGGCTTGTTGGAAAAGGGCACATGTTGTGCCTCCAACAAAAGTGGGTCATGGCTAATAATTTGGCCTTGCTCCTCTATGTTCTTGCCTAAACTTTCCTTTGCCTTCATACAACTTTTTCCAAAGCGTACCTTTCTTCAAAGGCAATATTTAACGAACAGGGCAATTCTTTTCGGTATGTACCCTTTATAGGCTGGAGACTAGTGGAGCAAGATACGGGCGACTTTGTATGATTGATCTCTGCTATGTACTGAAGTTCTCACCCTGGGCCAGCAGGGGGATACTGTAGATAGTTTTCACTCAGGTCCACATATGCAAATAAGGGATTGAAAGTGACGTTCAGTGATTGGATAGTTACAGAAAGTGGTTACAGTTGCGTTGTAATGGAGCTCTATATAAGCAGGCTGGATGAACCCTTCAGTTCAGTTTTGTTCTGGCCTGTGAATAAACAAGAGCTGTTTGAAGAATCACTGTGTTGTCTGATATGTTCACTCACAGCTTAACACTCTCTTTGTGTTCTTGTTACATATGTGGGGAAGTGAAATTGGAGCCTTGGAGCCATGTTGTATTAGAAGTAGAGATGGGAGAGAGATTCTGTTTTGTGTCAAAGTGAATCTGATCAAATCCACACTTTCTGAAACAATATGCAAACTGAAACACAGCCATCCTTTGGAATTTGTACTTACCCAAATTTTATGATTCAGTTCTCCAAGCAACTGGTGTTCACAATAATGCATATATGGGGGGGGGATGAATATTATAGTGAGAATCACATAGAAAAATGCATGATATTAGAGAAAACTGCTTGTAGATGATCAGTAAAAAGTGCATACAAAATGTGCTTATCAGGATAAATTTACACTAAAATGCTGATGATTTCTTTAAAAAACTGAAAATTGCTGCAGAAAGGTCAAAACAGAACAATGGCAGACAGAGACAATTAAAATTGACAGCTAATTCCATTTATCCTGAGTTATAAGTGAAGGATTCAATATATAATCAACTTTTTATTCTGTTCTGTGTATATTGCAATGTTCTTTTGTTGCTATGGCTGATGCAAATAAAGTTTCATTCATTCATTCAAGGATTCAAAACCTTTCCTATTGCCCAGTTTGGCAAAGAATGAATAGGAATAATTTAGAAGGTGGTTGTTTTAAATTATTGGAAATATTTTCAATAATATGAGGGAGAGACGAGGGAGACCATCCCATATGGCAAGCAGAAAAGTTTTTGCTGACAGAACAATTGCCATAGCACTATACTGAATTCCTCCCATGGTTTGCATCAAAGTCCTGCATTGTCCCCTGGTGAGTTTTTATCAGTGATTGCCTTTTTCCATGTACCACAGCCATTCTCCTTGGACTCTTCTCTGCCTCCAGCTTGCCCTGCAAATTCATTCCCCCTGGAAAATGGATAACAAATGTTTCCCATCAAGCCCATGCTGGTGCCTTGACCCCCACACCAGGACAATCTATGGATTACTATTGACCAGGCACTGACAATCTGATATCCAAACATGTTCTGCCAGTCTTATTTGTTATAGAGTATTGTATGGGAAATCTCAGAGCAACAGCTGTTACTGTGTGGTTTTGGATCAAGGTTTTGGCCATGAGAAACATAGCCAATCCCATTATCTTTCATTGATCTTTATGCCAGTCTAAAAGCTTGAAACCAGACAACATTCAAATGTTCTTTACCCAGCTGAGTTGAGGATGCAAATTGTTAGCTTTTATTGTGCACAGAGGACCAATATGGAAGAGAAACAACCCTCCCCCCTCACATGATGTATAGGTATTTTTGCCATTTGGAAGGCTAGAAATCCTTAATGGACAATCTTTGGAAAAGAAACTTGCATTCAACACCCGCATTTTACAAAATGCAGTTAGTTGCTATAGGCAGTAGGGTGGGGTCCTGATAATTCTCCATATTCCAGCAGGCAGAAGATGGCCTGGTGAAAATTAGGATGGAAAGACTTTTCTGCCTTTACTAGTTGTGCAGGATATAGAATTTTGGCAGGTGAGCTTTGCATGACAAGCTTCTTTAAGGAGTTTAAATATGTGTAGGAATGGGTTATGTCACGTGGAGGTGCTGTGGACATCTGGTAAGACCACAGCATGATACAGTACAGTAGTAAGGGCTTCCCTTATGAGCCATCAAGATAAGTCACTGGACAGCTGCCTCGGCTTCTTGATGCATGGAGAGGTGAGGTATCTCCCTTGGCCACTGGCCAGTTCTCTGAAGTCACATGTTGGCTTTGCAGTCAACAGCCAGGAGAGTGTTGGGAATGTCTGGCAACGCCATCATATGATAGTATATAAAGCCCAGCCATGCCTTTGTTTAGAGAGTGAGATCCAATGCCAGAGTGGGAGGATGTGTTGCTGTTCTGGATGAGTTCCCCGCCCCCCAGCAACTCAAAGGGCAGTTCGGCTTTTTATGCTTTCCTTTGTTTTCTTGTTTAGCGAATAAATCCTATTTAAGTAGTGTTTCTGCTATCGCCTGCCAGAATTGAAAAAGAATCACATGCCTCTTGGCAAGGCAAACTTTCCACAAAGCACACTGTTGCTCAAGGGTGTTGTTGTTTTGTACAGAAGACTTGTATGGTTTTGCATCTCTCTTGGTTTATTTGGGTTCATGGGCTTTGCAAGAAGTGACACTGTCCAAAATGTTGCCCACAGAGCACTGAAGAACTGAATGTTGTTGTTGCTGAAGCATAGCAGCAGAGGGCTTTTTTTAAATGTTCAAAGCATTTGTTGTGCTAATCCTATGTTGTGCTGCTTTAACAAGACCAAAACCAGAGCTCTTTAGAACTCTATGGGCAGCATCCTAGACAGTGCCATGTTGTAAAGCCTGTATCAGAAACCTGTGGCCTGCGGGAGGTTCCAAACAAGACCTGTACAGTAAGTCCTATTGGAGGGCACTGGAAACTAAGGTCTATGCGAAGCTGCAATTTTTTTTTTTAAAAAATGTACCAGCAAGAGTACCTGCAGCTCAGCCATGTCTTCATTATTTTAAGGTAAAAAAAAATTCTATAAGAATTTATGGAAGAAAATGAATCCCTTTTTTACAGTGGAGCTATTTGTCTGCAATTTTGCAAGCTTAATCCACTCTGGAGGCACTCCTGGGCCTGGAAATTTCACCCACTTTGGCCAAAAGGGGAAACAGTTATAGCTATCTTTAGATTTCTCCCATTACTGTGAATGGAGTGAGAGCACAGAGCAGCACAGGAGCCAAATTAAAGATTTAAGTGGAGAGAACACAGTAACTCAGAAACAACAACATATTTTTCCAAAAAATACCACAGCAAAAAGACTGATACTGATGAACTGGAAAAATAAAAATGTGGCTCCCTTCTACGATTGGATTGAAGACTTATACAAACTTGCAACATATGAACAGCTTGCATATAAATGCAGACTTGCCATGGACAAATTCAATGATATTTGGAATCAATTCTGCATGGGTGCTGTTTCCTTCTCTCTCTTTTATTTACGTCTCATCATGTTTAGTTCAAATATAATTATGCACTTTTAGACTTTCAATAAAGATGTCAGGGGGGGAAACATTTTTACATACATACATACATACATGCATGCATACATACATACATGCATACATACAAACACAGATTCAGATACAAGGCAAATCTTAGAACCTGGGCACACCTCAAGTTATTACATATTTGTCACCTTGATCTTAAGTCACTGATATACATTAGTGTTTTGAAATGTTCTTGCAAAATGGAATTTCAAAATAGAAACCTGGAAACCATTGACATGCAACATTTTCGATTTGTGGATCTGAATTAATTGATTAATATGCACAGTGCTTAACGAAATGTACATGCATGCCAGACTAAGTGATTTGCATAATAAAGGGCTTGTCATCTTTAGTCTGCTAAGGGCCAATTCACACTACCACTTCTGAAGGGGTTGTTTATAGTGGTGCATTCAATTGGAAATCTGTTACCTATATTGGAGCTCTCAGATGGCAGCTTCATGTACGCCTATTCAGTCTGACCTGACAAACAAAATAGCCTGGATTTGAATTTTTAATACAAAAAGTGGTTGTGCAAATGGGCTATAAAAAGCAGAGGCCGTTTAGATGAGTAAAGCCACCCTTGATTTACAATGGGTGTAAATCAAAGAGAGTAGACAGGTCTTGTTTTAGTCATGGTGATGGATGTTGCTTTGCATTATACAATTAATGCTGAATCTTTTATTGAAGGTTTCAAGTTAAAACTACTTTTATAGCTAAACAGCCCTTCTCTTTAGGGTGACAGCAGGAAAGCATAGCCTGGGGGGAGTGAAGGTTTGCTGAAACTACATGCTAGCATGTACTTTGGGCCTTGTAGCTATCACACAATCCAATTCCATTTCCTATCTCAAGGGCGACATTGCAGACAGACATTTCTCAGGAAAGTGGCGAGCGCTATCTTATTGCATATTGTTTTGTTGTGCTTTTCTATTACTCTTTCTGGGAAAGTGCAGTAAATCTTCCCTGGAAGAGGGCTTTGGAATGTAATGTGCATGCATGCACCTGCATTTCCCATTTGCTTTTGGAAAGAGCAATACATCCGAGCATCTTAACCTGTATTGTAAGCCAATAAAGCCTCTGTTCTGCTGGGATGGAAGAGTCATAAAAATGTGTGCAAACAATGCAGAGGCAAGAACAGCGAGAGACAGATGCTATTCCTGAATCCAAGGCTTAATGTGGAAGGAACTAGCTCTCTCAAAGATCAATAAATATGTTGGAGTGAATCAGGAGGGAGGCTAAAACCAAACAAACAAACACTTCATCTATGCCACAGGCTCTACAGGCTCTAAGTGAGTGGCCACTGTTTCAGCTGGGAAGGTGAGAATTGAACCAGGATTCTCCTAAATGATTGGGTTTTCTCCTTAGAGTTTGAGCCAGGCTCAATATATCCTAAGGATGTTGAAGGCTACTTGCCAGATCAGAACTCTTCCTGTGATCTAATTATCTGGAAACCTTCCCAATATGAAAAATAAGTCCATTGGTACCATGCCTTACCATACGCAGTGAAGGGTCAGTTTATCCTTACACAAGGGGGAATTAGCGTCCAGACAACAGACCAGTTTTGAATAAAAGAATGCACCATTGATTACGAACCATCCTTAACTCATTACAAAGTATTCATCATTTAATTCTTTGATTAAATCTAATGGTTCTGAGAGAGAGCATCTGGGCAAACAAGAGCTTAAGGACACCTTCCAACCAGGCAAAAAAATTCTCAGAGGATATGAAGCAAGTCTGGGGAGGGGTATAGACTGGGGAAGGAGGGGCTTTGGCTTGGGCAGAGTCCCAAGGGGCCAGATAGAGGAGCCTGGAGGGTTGCATTTGGTTCTCAAAGCTGAGGCTCTGCAGTCCTAGTTGAGAGCTTTATAAGGTCAAGGGATATGTCAATCATGTATGCTTAGATGGTGGGTTGCATTGTGAACAGCAGACACATTTTGCACTGTTGTTGCTTCTGTTATAGGTGAGTAGCTGAGAGTGGTTTAGTTCCAGACCTTCAAAAAGCCAGTGCTAATCTGTAATGCTAGTTCCATCTCTTGTGGCAGCGGCTTAGAAAACAGAAGCTGTGCTTCTACAGAACAATCGAGGTGTGTGTCTGCAGTCTCATGCTCTACATAACTTTAAGTCTCCTCTAGGGCATTCCAGAGGCCAGTCCCTGCCTCCCTCTTCTCCCCTCCCTCTGCAAGTCAGGCAATGAAGAAAGACAGCTTAAGCATTGACATTGCCTAATTTGTAACAACAACAATATATATAATTTCAAAAATATTGATTTTTCAAGGCCATCGTTTTGCCTTCTGCTTTCAGTAGGGAGATGATGGATCACTTTATTACCCTATTTGGGCTTTATATCTATCAAATTAAACAGGCAGTGAAGTGGTAGTTAATTAAGATTATGTTTTGTCAGGTAGCACGGCAAAGAGGAAATGTGGTTGCACAGCTAATGCCTCAGAGAGAAATTCCTAGCCTATAGACTTAACAGCGTTCTCTGAGTCATGGTCCTCAAGTAGCAAAAAGGGACATTATCCGTGCACGTAAGGGAGAGATCAGCAGACTTGGGGGGGGGGGAGCAGACCTCAAGGTTTGCAGAAATAAAAAACCCTTTCAGAAAGGGTAGGACAAACTTCTTAAAAACAAAACAAAACAGTGAGGGCTGAGCATGCTCAGCGGCTATAGACACTGGAGCACCTGCTTTATGTGCCAAAAATTATCTAGGAAAAGGTAATGGAATATTCTGGGGGAAAGGTCTAGCTGATTTTGAAACGCTGAACAGGAGCACTCCATGCTACAATGCTATATTGCAGAGTCTACTTAAGGGTTCTAATAGCAGCTCTTCATTAGGTAAATGTTGTTGGGACTGGGGTAGAATAATAAAATGGAATGTAGATGGCAGCTTCCTGGTTACCAAAGAAATCATCTTGGGATGTGTGCTTGCCCTCTATAAGAATTTGTCCTATGGTTAACAGTAAATTTGGACAGATGGTTTAGTTGTGTCCCCTTCTTTGCACACAGAGCAAAATGTGTTGGTAGGATCTTTAGTGTACCATGCCGCTTCAGGCTTCATGTCACGTGTGGGATGCCATTTTGAATGCTCCT
The DNA here is from genome assembly GCF_965153285.1 of Podarcis tiliguerta. NCBI lineage: Eukaryota > Metazoa > Chordata > Lepidosauria > Squamata > Lacertidae > Podarcis > Podarcis tiliguerta. The sequence goes on along the minus strand of NC_139535.1, from coordinate 86,838,389 downwards.
CCTTAAATATATATATATATATCTAGAAGTCAAAACAAAACAAAACAACACATAGGAGAATGATGCTAGCTCAACCTTCTCCTGCTATGCTAGGGTTTTCTCTCTCCTGGTAATGAGTCTCTCCAACATGGGGGAACATTTTAAAAAAATTGGACCTCACCTGCAGTCTGAAATGGTACAGTCTATTACCACCTCATAAAGAGCACTGCATGGACCTGTGGTGCAAAAGATTCATGCTATGAGATTATAGGATTCTACAGCCTTTTGAGCTCTGACATTCTTAGCTGTCATGACTAACAGCCACTGAGAAACCTATACCCCATGATTCATTATAAAGATCTTCAAGCTGGTGGCCGCTTCATCATCCTGTGGTGATAAATGCCATTGTGCTGATTCCGAACCACCTGCCAATCAGTTTAATTGGATCATGATCCTGAGTTTCAAGTGAAATTGAACATTTGGTCTCTTGATATAGCTCATAATTTTACAAGCCTCCATTTTGTTCTCTCTCAAGAGAGAACTATAGCTAAAGTGGAACTGATGTCTGGGCCCACCTCCTTTCACCTGTAACAATGTAAAGATCTTGAGTTTCCGGACCCTGAGGCAGAGAGTCTGTTAGCAGGGCCCAGGCATCTTCCTCCCTCATTTAGCAGCTTGTGGGCAAACTGAATTGCTGACCTGATCTGCACTGCATTGCAGTGCCACCAGTATAGGTGGCCAGAGGGTGGTACTACAACTTCTAGGTCTGTGGGAATCGGAAGTCACAAGGAGAAGATAGAGCTCCATATCGTCTTATAGAGCTTCTGACCCTGGTCTGCTTCTTCAAGCCAAATGATTCATTGCTCAGGTGTAGAGCTTCTAGGTGACCTATAGCCTGGTCACATGCCAAAGTTGTTGACCCCATGGACTGAGCTGTCTTCAGTCCCCTCCCCCTAATATCTGTTAGCAGGGTGCTCGGTGTCCTCAGTGTTGAGGGGGTGGAGGATGCTGAGCACTGAGCCAAGCGTGGCACAACTGCAGTGGCTGGCTTCTCCTCAGCACATGAGTGGAGGAGCTGCCGGCCATTGAAGTCACACTGCACTGGGCTCTGGGCTTGGCCTCCTCCCAATGATGTGATGTCATGAGCCATGCACCACATGTATCTTGTCACACACACTCTGTGTGCCAGGCATGTGATGTTGTGGATGTGCAATGGGCCCTCTCAATCTTGGGCGCAACTTGGTGCCTCTGTCACGTGCCAAACTGTCTGCCTGTTTTCAGACCACGTGTCCTGAAGTAGTTCTGTCATGCTTTTGAATTTATAAAGTTTTCTGAGAGGGAGAGAGAGAATGTGGGGTAACTGCATTTGCTCTTCTGACTTTAATAATCTGTGATATAAACTAACAATATGAGCCGTTATCCCAGGCGATGGCTACAAAATGCAAGTGGTTGATGTTAAACTCATGATACACACGCCACAGACTGGATGCCCTGATTGCTCCAAAAACCCAAACATTTGTAATATTCACCTGAACATGTTCCTAAAGAATGGGGAGATTGGGCAGATTTGTGGAGGCTAAGACTATCAAAGACTACTAGTCTCAATGGCATAATGCCAATTCATGGCAGCCCCTGTTACCAGTTGCTGGGAAGCACGAATGAGAAGGTGCTATTGCACTCATGTCCTCCATGTGGGCTTCCCCAGAGAAGTTGAGTTGGCCACTATGTGGCCACAATGCTTGACTGCAGAGGACTTTGGTTTGATCCAGTAGAACTCTTCTTATGTTCTTTAGCCCTTTTAATCAAGCTCTTCTTCATAAGGAAGACACTCCTTTCCTGGGGAGAGAGAGAGAGGGAGAGAGAGATATTTTTTTCCAAACAGACAGTGCATCATAGAGATGAGCGCCTTGCTTATTTTGAAATTATGTACCTACATGTCCCCATGTGCTTGACAAAAAAATTAAGACTGATCAACAGTGTAGGTGGCAAAACAATATTATCCTGCAATGCTGAGAGCAAGCTTTCACCTTTGTTAAACCAGACCAGGCAATGAATATTTAATCTCCTCTGACCTCTTGGCAGAAGTAATTGCCAAAGTAATGCAAATCTGCTCCCTGACTTTAGGCCTGCTTTCTGCTTTGTTTCTTTGCTTAACATGACATATTATTTTGAATCCAAGAGGCAACAAACAGAATCGTAACAATGCAACAAGATCAGGAACTAAGGGGGCTGGGAATTTTGATTACAGTCCTTAGTACATCATGGCCAGCTTGTGAGACAGAGGAAAAAGGCAGCCTGAGGAAAAACTCATTAACTATTGAGAGAGTTGGATCCGTGTAAATTATGTAACTGAATCACAATAAGAAAAATACCTGCATCCCCATAAGATTAGAATGTGGTCAGGTGCTTGAAGGGCTTCTACATATGCAATAAACAGCAAGGACAATACCATTACTTTTTAAACATGGGGGAATTCCTGGCCTGCTGCACTTGGTGAATAATTTGCCCATAATCTCCCAAATTTGATCAGGCTACAGCTGTTTAGAAGGATCCTTGAGACACTTCCAGTTACATGGTACACAATAGTTCTCTGTTGTATACACTGAGTATTCATGGCACCTGTAAGTGCCATTTTTGCAGATCAAAGCTGTCAAGTGGGCACATAGGGTAAAGCAATCCTTTAAATTGGTCCCAAGCCATTAAGGGCTTTATATGACCAAACTAACACCTCTCTGAGCAGAGGTGTTGTATGCAGCTGAATGGAAATATGACATAGTGGTAAAAAAAATATCGATATTTTGGTATGGTGGCACTTACCATTCAGAAATCCCTATCTATTGACACCAGACAGGTACCTTTGTAGTACTCTTTTCAGCACCCGCTTAAAGCATTTTTGTTTAGGCAAGTCTATGCAGACATGTAGATGCTGATGTGCTTTTATTTCTTTTACTGTTAATTTTAATGATCAATAATTGTTCTTGATCATTTTAGTATTTCTTGTAAGCCATTTTTGTATGCAATTTTGCCTAATATACACATTTTTGCAAAACAAATTTCCCCACTGTAATGCATTTTGTAAATTATCTTTAGTAATAGATGCAGCTAAATGCACATATTCCCCTAATAGATGCATTTTTGTAGATACTACTTGTCTGGAGAATTGTAATGCAAAATTTGGAGAAGTCTACATTTTGAACAATGGCTGTGTTTCAATGTATGTATTGTTCTAGAAAGCACAGATTAGGTAGGCTCACCTCTAAATGTGAATTGAATTTCTCCCCTATCTCTAAGAACAACAGCTGACTACAGTTCCTTGTGATGTCTAAAGCTGGGGAACCGTGGTTTGTTTAAACCAGCCTTCCACAACTTTTCTGTCCAATGCGTTAGCTACTTTCAGGGAGCTTTTTACATGGAGAAGCATTCGAAAATGGCATTATTGCCACAGCCTGAAATGAAACGATCTATTCTACCATCTCATTTTGCTGCATGTGTCAGCTAGCTTTCATCAGAAGTGGAATGGAAGACCCCGTGTTAAGATCCTGGGCTCTGCGCATCGGCTTGTGAGCAAGGCTGCATCTTTTCTTGAAAGATGCCAACCATATGCTTGTCTTTTCCCAAGGATAATGATAATAATAAACTCCCTTCCATAGCAATACTCTGAAGGACTAGTCCATTGTTCTGCCTTGTTAAAAGGAAATACATCCAGCTTTCTGAAAACAACGTGTCTCTACATTCTTGTTATAAAAGAAACGCAGGCACAAATTATTTCCCCTCTGTGCCAAGATTTTCTCATAGCACAAAGCATGAAATATATGTTGGGGCAGGGGAAAAATAAAAGGCAAGATAGCCTTTTAACTCCATTCTCTCCACCAATGTCACACAGATTGTGACCATTATAAGCTGCCCACACAGGTGTTTCTGGTTTCTACACAAATACTATTATAACATTATAAATGCTTCAACACTCCTGCATGAGATAATGGACAATTGCCTTTTAATATGCTGTCTGGAATTGCTTTAGAAAAAAACATTTTAAACAGTGGCATAAAATATACAAGATTCAACTCCAACTGATATTATGTACAGGAAGAAACTGATTCAGTCCGCAGCGATCAATATGTCTGCTAACAAAAAGCTGTAATTAGACTTGGCTTGTGATTTGACATAAGCTGAAGGGAGGGATAATAGCATAGCGCTAGAGATGAATCCTTTGGGCGCTGCAGGTTGCAGGTTTGATCCCTAGTTAAAAGGACCATGAAACACAGGGTGTGGCTGCGGAACCTTTATCAGCCTAAAGGCCACATCCTCTTCTGGGGGGAGCACATGCCATTGGTGGAGACAGCCAGAGGCAAAAGTGTGCAGTCTCTCTAGCTCCATAACAGCCTTCTCTAAGCTGGCGCTCTCCAGATGTATTGGAATGCAGCTCTCATCAGCCCCAGCCAGCATGGCCAATGGTCAGGGATGCTGGGAGTGGGAGTCCAGAAAATTTGGAAGGCACCACATTTGGGAAGGCTGCGCCAACAGGCAGGGTTTTACAGTGTCTTATAGGTTATAGGGATGTGGGTGGCGTTGTGAGTTAAACCACAGAGCCTAGGACTTGCCGATCAGAAGGTCGGCGGTTCGAATCCCCATGACGGGGTGAGCTCCCGTTGCACGGTCCCTGCTCCTGCCAACCTAGCAGTTCAAAAGCACGTCAAAGTGCAAGTAGATAAATAGGTACCGCTCCGGCGGGAAGGTAAACGGCGTTTCTGTGCGCTGCTCTGGTTCGCCAGAAGCAGCTTAGTCATGCTGGCCACATGACCTGGAAGCTGTACGCCGGCTCCCTCAGCCAATAAAGCGAGATGAGCGCTGCAACCCCAGAGTCGGTCACAACTGGACCTAATGGTCAGGGGGTCCCTTTACCCTTATAGGTTATAATTGTTTTATTGATGATTTTGTTAATTAGTTTATATTACTTATGCTGTGTTTGTGATATTCTGTTGTGTTACTTATTGTTCGCAAGCCACTTTGGGAATCATTTGAATTAAAAGCAGCATACAGTTTCTGTACACCTGAACATCCCTTTCTATCCTCCATCCAGGCAAGCAAGAACCTAAGAACCTCTTGGATCAGGTCAATGGCCTGTCTAGTTCACCATCCTGTTCCCACAGTGGCCAGCCAGATACCTGTGGGTAACCAGCAGGCAGGACTTGAGCAGCAGAGCCCTCTCTCCTCCAACTTTTGAGGCAGAGCATAGCCACCAAGGCTTGTAGCCATTAAGAGCCCTCACCTCATGAAGGTTCAAGGAGGACACATTGCAGTCTGGTTAAAAAAAAAACAGAAGGAGGATGCAAAGCAGGGCAGGTGAGTGGTGTGGCTCAAGAGGGTGTGTAGTTTGGGGAGAGTCCCACAGACTAGCTAGAGAGGCCTGGAGGGCTGCCTCTGGTTCCTGAAACCTGAGGTAGCAGATGATGGGAAATCTTCCCATCTGAGACCTTGGAAAGCCGCTGCCTGTCAGAGTAGACCTTGCTGGGCTGGATGGACAAATAGTCTGATGGTATAAGGCAGCTTTTGCTCTGAATGGGCCAGTGAATTTGAAGGACCCAGCACTAGAATATTCATGTTTACAAGATCCTGCCTGGTGGCTGCTGCTTGGACACTGCTTCTGCCTCGTCTTTCCTGGTTCATTCATATTGATGATGCAGGCCAATTGGGAATTGTGTACTGGATGTGGTGATGCCATGACCCTATGTAACAAATCACATTTGGCTATGTAACAGCGTGAGTGAGGGCAGTGTCTCTTGGATTACTTGCATCCCAAGCAGTCAGTGTTCACATAATGAACAGGTTACCTAGTTCATAAAATGTGGCTCTGGGATTATGTTATATGGGGGAGGGGGCATATGAAATCAGCTGATACAGAGAGTAAGTCAGGGGAAGTTTAAACGAACCACTAAGCTTTTCTTAAATATAAATTAATGAATTATTTCCCTGGAATCTTGGACCTAAAATTTCAATGAAAACCAGCCCTCAGTGGGTGTGTTTGTGTGTGCATTGCCCACCTATGGATAGGAACCTTGTCCTCGTTTGTCTCCTTTCTGTTATTACATTGTGTACTAGGCTTTTACTTCTTTGCAAAGGTTGCTGAAGGACAATCTCAATTTTGACTTACGTTAAAATACAACCCCGCTGTATTTTCAGACAGATCTCCAGGATGCCTTTACATCTGGCAGTCCACCAACATGACCTTTAAAAGTACAGGGGGCAACTGATCCTTGCTCTTCTTACTGAAGAAACATGGGGCAGTACATCTGTAGAAAACTCATTTCTTTGTATATCAGATGTTGTCCTACTGGAATTGCAAAGACATTTCCTTTGCTTTTGCTTTGAACTTTGTGACACTGACACTCTGTGACACATGTTCTCTCTCAAGTGTTTATACAGCTTCACATTCAAAGAGCATAAGGATGGTGGATTCCTTCCTCTTCTAGTTTTTCTTTCTTTGGCTATGTAGCTGATCTTCCCTATCTCTATGAACATTGACTCTTCTTTCCCAGGAATGTAAGTCTGGAACCAGCCTGAATAGATTTTAGGATTATACGCAAGAAGGATGAATTGTGGGGTGAGAAAATCTGTATGAGTGTGTACATCCAGCAGAAACTTCTCAAATCTCTCCTGAATGCTGTTTCTTCTGACAGATATATGCTTCTCCACACCATCCACCTAATAAACATGTGCATTTTTGACTAGTGTACACATTTTAGCAAGCAATTTCTCCAAATATAATGCACATTTGCATGTTATTTTGATGAACACGTTCATTTCCCCTAACTTGAACTTTTGCAAACATTGTTTGGTTGGAGAACAGCACTGAAAAACTGCCCATTTTGAAGAATGGCTGTGTCAGTTCACATATTGTTTCAGGATTTGATAGATGTGAACTGAATCAAATTTCTTCCCCATCCCTAAGCCATAGTGATACCTCACTGGACCCAATCCTGTTATGCAGAGATTATCATGGCATGGAATAAGTGGTGCTAGAGAGTGAGGGCTGTATGAGCTTTGATGCAGAAAAAATGAGAACAAGCTCAAAGTTAAGGGCAACTACTCTGAAGGCAACTGCTGATTTGAAAGGTGCAGAGCTAGATAAAAACCTCCCCTCCTCGGGAAAGTGTGGGATAATAACATGCCCAAACTAAATAAACTTATTATACTTCATGGTGCTTCTATGACCCACAGCTATCCCCACTTACTCTTTGGAGTTGTATCCAACGTACGGTAAGTCCTACTCAAGAGTAGCTCTAGTGAGATCAATGGATACGACTAACTTAAGTTCATTGATTTCAACGCGCCTCTTCTGGAACTAAGGTTGGATGCATTCCACAGAGTACCTGCTTGGTTAGAGAAAGCAACTTTTTACCTTCTCACCAATTGTTTAAGGATATGATTGTCTCAGGCATGGCATCATCTAGCAATCCTAGAAACATTACAGGTCCATCCAGGGCAAGACAAGCAGCTGTTGCTACAATTGCTGGTGTTTAAGCATGGGTGGCTTATTCTTGCTTATAGCTGTTTCACAGCAGCAAGTGTCCAGTCCTCTGGCTTCAGGGGGGAGGCCGGCACCACCACACCAGTGCAGGGGGAGTTAGGCACACAAGACCTAGAGTGATCTTTCCCAGCACATCCTGCCAAATGTCTCCATTAGCACATCCCTCCACTTTCCTGCCCTTCAGCTCCTGCTGCTGGGGAAATGGGAACGGATGTCTTGATTCCTTAAGTTGTAGGAAAGAAGAGATAAAGGCCAGGCTGAGCTTTTCACACATATTTCAGAGAGACTGGGGAATGATCCAACATTGGGCAATTGAGGGGAAACATTTCCCCCTGGCTCTACAGAAATTGCCTATTCGTCTAATCCTTAATAACTTCTTAGCCTGTTTTTTCCACACATCACGAAATCTTTCCTTACGGAAGATGATGTTCTAAGCCTCCCTGGAAGGGGGATCTAATCTCATGGAAAACAATGAAGGATTATGAGAATTCACTTCATATTTTGTGTCTGCCATTTATGATTTTTATTTCTTTCTCTCTCTCTCTTTTTTTTAAATAAAAAAGACATTTTTCATTCGTATGCAAAAATTGGAAGAAGATGTCAACCACAGGGTAGCCAAGAGGGTTATTTAGGGTAATCAGCATTCCACTTCTCATTCCTATTTTAGCCAGATGGTACAGAGAATGAATGGAGGAGATAGTGTGAAGAAGATGTAGCGGAAACATTTCTCAATCAGTTTGTCAACATTTCAGCTGGCAACTGAAGGCTGCTTCAGCACTAGGGATGGGACAGCATTCTTAAGGACACCCAGGAGCAGGGCAGCTCCCTTGACCACCTGTTGTTTATGTTGCTTTTGTCAGAATTCCTGCTCCATGATTGCAGTCATGGGATTGTTGTCTATCACATGACAATATATGTTTTGACTCCACAGAGTGGGAAGTGACGGAGACAGGATGTTTGTGTTACTGTGTTCTGTGAAGTGGGACCATTGTCCTTTGTTCTTTCTCTTTGCTGTCTGATGCTAGAGAGAGGGGGAGCCATGTTGCAGTGCTCCGTGTGTGTTTCTATGTAAATAAAGTAGACTAGCCAAAATGCTGAGTTGCTAGGGTCTGTTACGCATGATACGCAAACTCTGTGGATCCCTAAGTGTGCCGGTGTCGTTTGGCATTGGTCACTGTGATGTTCAGGCTGAAGAAAGCTTTTGAAGCTCCTGAATGATCGACCAGGAGGGAGGGAACATGCCAGTCGGGCATGTGTCTCTGCCAGGGTCCTACTCGAGTGTAGGCTGCGCTCCTGACAGCTTTTGCTTCCTGGGAATTAGAGAGATAGGGGGCCAAGGCAGTGGTGAGGTTGATGTGATACAAATGCATCGGCAGGGACAACCCTGTGTTCCCACGGGTGTGTTTGCACTTTCCCAGCCTCACCACTGCCTCAGCCCCTCCCACTCTACCTGCCAGTAAGCAACAGTGACGTGACCAACCAGAGGTCAGGTGAGCAGCGCTGCCCCACCATGCTGCCCAACACTGACTACACTTAAGGACAGCAAGCTAGCTTAAGTGTGCAAGGCAAGTTGCATGGTCCCCTGCATCTTGCCCTCAGCATTTGCTGCCTGTGAAGAAGAAGAAGAGGAAGAGTTTGGATTTGATATCCCGCTTTATCACTACCCTAAGGAGTCTTAAAGCAACTAACATTCTCCTTTCCCTTCCTCCCCCACAACAAACACTCTGTGAGGTGAGTGAGGTTGAGAGACTTCAAAGAAGTGTGACTAGCCCAAAGTCACCCAGCAGCTGCATGTGGAGGAGCGGAGACGCGAACCCGGTTCACCTGTGGTAGCCAATTCACTCTAAGCCAGGGGTCAGCAAACTTTTTCTGCAGAGGGCTGGTCCACTGTCCCTCAGACCTTGTGGGGGGCCAGACTATATTTTGGAGGAAAAAAATATGAATGAATTCCTATGCCCCACAAATAACCCAGAGATGCATTTTAAATAAAAAGACACATTCTACTAATGTAAAAACATGCTGATTGTCCGTGGGCTGGATTTAGAAGTCGGTTGGGCTGGATTTTGCCCCCGAGCCTTGGTTTGCCTACCCATGCTCTAACCAAAGAGAGGGCTGACTTTGGAGCAGAGGTTTGGGCCACACAGGCTGTGGAGGCAGGTTTGTGGCAGCATGAGAAAAATTGCATCAAGCTCTCCACTAAATAAAGGTCTCTGTGTAATTTGGATACCATTGGTCTGCAGTTCAGCAGTCTCTACACAATGGCTCCTTCTGGACAATGGGTGAACCTGCAAATTAACGAGGACTTTTTGCCTCTCTTTTTTTGAGTTATTAATATTACAATACAGTAAGTAAAGTTTATTTTTATACTCCTTTGAGCTCAACGGCTCCCAAGAGGTGCGATTATAACAAGGATAATTTGATCTTCACACCACAGGTTTTTCTTTTAAATTATTTGAGGAGCTGCACGAAGAAGAAAAGCAGACAGCTGGTCAACAGTATGTCGGCTGCTGGGGGAAAAAGTTATTAGGAAACCGGAGATGTGTTAATATTCTTCTACTTAAGGAATAGAACAGAAATTTCTGGCTGGTAATGATGAGTAAAGTCATATTAAATCATCACCTAAAGGTTAAAATTCATAAGTACATATGTGCAAATAGACTGGAGAAAGCGAATGAGTAGTCACTGGTGAAGTGGCTTCGTGATGTCACAAATCGGCCGGCCAATTGAAAAAGCAGGCAGAGCTTCTGTACCAGCAGTGGTTGTTCAGGAAAAGGAAATTCATCCCCTCTAGATTGTCATGCCAGCTCTTCTCTTTCCAAAGAAACTAGCTGAGGGATACTTGTTCTGAGACTATTCATTTAACAGATATGCCATTTGCCTAGGAGTAAGCTACATTGAATTCACTGGAGCTTACTTCTGAGTAGACAGGTTTAGTATATGAGAAGCAAAAGCAATTATCATATTCATGCAACTTGACATACTGGGCTGAGTCCATACAAATACTACAAAATGTTGTTACAGCTTTCCCTTTCCCCATGTACCCTTGTGACTCACTCCCTCAATAGTAACAATAGTTGGTTTAATGTGGATATACAACTGCAGTGTTAAAGGCAAAGAATACATGACGTGTTTTATTTATAGTATTTGAATATTCAAAGTTATGTGTCTTACCTATATCATTTGGATATGTAATGTATATAAATTAATAAGAGAGGGGGGGAAACCCAAATACTACAAAATGTGAGCCAGTATGGTCCAAGCTTGGTTTACGTCTGATATATCACATAACCCACCTTAATATCCAGGCAATCATTGCACTCTCTTATATCCACCGAGCTCTCTGCTCAGTTAACACAATTAATTCCTCAACTAGCTGGTATGAATTCCCTTTGACAAACACGACTAAGTTAATCTGTGTAGTCTTCTAAAAATGTCTTGTGACTTTCATATGTTGGGCTTTGTTAAGTATGCTTCTAAATTGACGAGACTTAAATGGAAGCGAGTTCCTTGTTTCTGTTACTCGTGTACAAGCACACATAATCTGTCAGAAACAAGTTCCCCTACCCTGGTTTCACTCAGGTGAAATCTTTCCGGAAGATGTTCCTTAGGAATCTGAGCCCACACATCATTAATTCACCTTCTTGTGCCCAGTGCCTTCTCTTCCAGGTTCAGTTTGTAAGATCTGCAATGGAAGGACATTGTGGAATGTGTACTAAGTCAACTAGAAAAGCTAATCGGTTTTGGAACCTCTTACATGTGGCTAATACTTTCTTTTATATCTCATATTGCCTCCTTTTGATACACCGCAATCAGATTAGAGCAGGAGTGGGCTGACTTCAAGCTTTTAGGATTTACTCTTTTTCTTTTCTGGAACCCTGAGACCCACCCACTGTAGCCAGGTTCAAACAACATATATTTAGAATTAATGGATTCTGAGCCCAGTAATTTGCTCTGAGTATCAAAACTGAACTGAGCTCAAAGCCCTTCTGCAAAACCCTTCTGTCATTTTACTGCCCATTCCCTAAGTTTGGAGAAATCCTTTTTGCACTCTTCACAATACCTTTTTGTTTTAACTCGCCTGAACAATTTGGTATCGTCAGCAAGCTTCGCTTTCTCCTGGCTCATCCCAACTGCAGATAATTTATGAACGAGTTAAAAAGCACAGTCTGAAAAACAATTCTGGTGTGTGTGGGGGACGGACGGACGGTCTCCATTTTCTACATTCCTCCATAGCGAGAACTGTCAATTCCTACTCTCTACTTCCTGTTTCTTAACCACAAGAAGACCTCTCCCATAGCTTCTAAGCTTAGTGTGATGGACAGCAGAGCCAGACCAGAGTCTGGTGATGCAGTCTCCCTGAAATTCCACCAGAGTGCTGGAGCCTCTCTCTGATTGGCTACAAAGTCAGCTAGCCACAAAGCAGGGAGGGGAGGGAAGAATAAAAGGAGCAGTTTCTGAGGGAGGTAGTTAGATAGGGCTAAGGTTCAGGTTGAGAGATAGGGCTTGATTTAAGAGGAGAGATAGGGAGTAGGATAGAATTTGACTGAGTTAAGTGAAATATCCATAGCAAGCCTTGCAGCTTAGATAGGGAGACCAGGTTAAGGGTCTGGGGAAGGTATACAGACAGGAGTGTTCTGGGAGGGCTGTGACTGAACTGGGAGAGGCAGAGCCTGTGGGAATTCAGGCTACCTGGGTCTCAGCATAGCCAGGAGGGGAGAGTTCTTCTAGGTATGGAAGACACCCAAGCCAGTAACAAGGGGTGAGGTGATCAGGTCTGGGATTGCTTAGGGAGTGGGTAGCTGAGGGAAAGTGCCCCTCACTCATGAACCAAGGTATTAATCTGTATCCCCCAATGGGCTGGGCTTGCCCTGCCAGCACTTCGAATTAGACCCAGAAGCTGTTAACTCGTAGAAAGCTTGGCACTATATTGGCATAGTGTGCTCTCCTAGATCATTTCTCAGTAACAAGTTGGCTAGCACCCTCTGGAGTGACTGAGGTTTCCAAACCCTTTTCAAAGGCAGCTCCGTGTTAGAGCTTGGTGCAGTAACCCAGTCTAGCAGTGCTGATGTGGTGTATTGTGCCAGCCACATCTTGTTCCTTCAGCATTCTGCCTGAGCATGTATTGGGTTTTCTGGCAATAGAATAATAATAATCAATTTTTTTATTTATACCCCGCCCATATGACTGGGTTTCCCCAACCACTCTGGGCAGCTTACAGCATGTCTAAGAACACAAAACATCAAGTATTAAAAACCTCCCCAATACAGGGCTGCCTTCAGATGTCTTCTAAAAGTTGTGTAATTCTTTATCTCCCTGACATCTGAAAGGAGGGCGTTCCACAGGGAGGGCGCCACTACCAGAAGGCAAAAGCCCGTATCTGGTGTTAAGTGGCTGAATAGGAAACAGGCACGGCTGTAAGGCTGTTGTGCAATACCCACCTTTCAGGTATGCTCTTCACAGTTCATAAAAGCCCAATGCCACAGGGCTATCCCTGCCATTGCCACTAGATGGCATCCAATTCACGACGAAGCCTCTTCCGAATCCTGGCTCCTAGCAGCGCATCCTTCCCAGAAGGAAACAACACAACCTATTCGCAAGACTCAAAACGGAATGTTTTGGATGGCCAGGATGCTACAAGGCAGCCGCCGAGCTGGGATGGAGCTGGTCCCTTTAACCACTGCATCTCCATCCGTGGCTGGGAGTCGCCTCTTGAATAGGAAACCAGCGCAGGAAATGGCATCTACCTGGGAGTGCTGAAGCTTGGAGAAAGAAAGGAGCGAGCGTTTGCTGTAGGATTTTTTTGGGCTAAGGTGAAACCTGGGCGAAAACTGGCTGTGATGAAGGATCCTGTGAACAGAAGAGTCTCTGGGTCCAGGTGTCTCCCACCTGGTCAGCAACAGTGGATTTAATACTTGGAGAAGGGAGGGCTGCTGCTTTTGCTTACAACAACCTGCATTCAAAATGTGACTAAAACATTGTAGGAATCAACACCATCCAGGTTCTCTTTTCTGGGTTCACACCTATTTCTTCTGAAGCAGACGGCAACAGAGGCAGAGCACCTGGGAGGGAACCGAAGATTGGATTCCCTTTAATATACCTGGATTTATTATTAGGGCAATTCTGTATTCCTTTTCTATACACATCCTTAAAACAAAACAAAAAAATGCCTCCAGCCACGGGCTCTTTATAATAACAGTGATTGGACTTGTTACATGTCTGCTTTCCTTCCTTCCTTCCTTTTTTTTTTAAAGTTTGAACAATGATTACAGTGAATTCAGATGGGAAAATAATGGTCAGAAGATGTCTCGTCACCTTGAGGCCTTTTAGGTAAAGTTCTCCTATACATACCTTCCTGCTGGGATGCTGGGGGCGGGAGGGGGTGATTACCACTTAAAGACTGCATGCTGACAACCTCCCCTCCTTTCTAAGGGGAGAGGCCATTTGAGTTGCATGCCTGCAATAAGAAGCAAGTTTGCTTTTGAACTCACCTGAATGCAAATAGGAAGATGCCAGTCCTGTTTGGCAGAGTGTTTGCTAGCTCATTCATGATGCTGGGATTTGTTGAGGGTTGTTTTCTCAGAGTGAAACTGATCCTTATTGATATTTGTAGATATTGCAGGGGATCAGTACAATATTAAACTTTATCATGGTATCCTTAGGTATAGGTTGGTGTGAATTGATGGCTGCCGGCTATGAGATTATTCTGGGTCTATAACATATATTTCCTCTTAAGCCTCCCAGTGGATTGAATGAATTTCAGCTACTCACTGCTGTGTCCATGTAAAGTTTGCTTTTTTAGGGATTGTGTTTCAGTTGATCCTCATGGGGCCATTATCATCCCTTGTCTTTGTTTTGGGGCTCCTTTCTCATTCATGCTCAGACTTCCTGCTATCTTCTTTTGAAATGATGTAAGAAGATTTGAAGCTTATTCACTGATTGTTTTCCAGTAGCACTTTTCTTTTCTTGGTTGCGTAAGGGTCTATAAATTAAAAATACACATACTGAAAGAGCATGACGAACGAAAAGAAAATCAGAAGCAAGTGAAACTGATTGAACTTGCTCTAGGTGGACTTTAAAGCAAGTTCTTTCTTTCTAAGTTTAGGATGCTGGGTTTTGTTATTCAGATGTGAGAAAGTCTGATGAGCTTCAAAGGGGGAGGGAAACTTAAATTAGCTGTTTGGTCCATCCCCTCCAGGGCTGGACCCCTGCACTTAGCAGTAGTGGTACTGTCAGAGCAAGACTTTCTAAGAAATACATATCATTATAAGAACAGCTATTTGACTTAGAACCATTGGCACTTGAGTTTGCTTTCCTCCCCTCTTCTCTCCCTGTTTCCCTTTCCTTGTGTGTTGTGTCTTTTATAATGTAAGCTTGCAGGCAGGGGCTGTCTTGTTCTAATTGATGGTATGTAAACCACTCTGGGAGCCTCTTTGGCTAAAGAGTGGGGTATGAATGCTCTAAATACATGAAGTCAGTCAGTCCAGGGCCCCATTCAAAAGAGTGAGCAGGAGGGCTCCCAAATGCAGCAGGACTGGCTTATAATGCTCCATAGTGCACTTTGCCATCTAAAGAACGCTGCTCTCCCCTGCCCCCCCCCCATATTAAGTCCAGGGTCTAAAATCACTTAACTGCACTGCTGCCCAGCAGAAGTATGTGAACCTTTTACAGCCTTTCTCAACCTTGGGTCCCCAGGTGTTGTTGAACTATAACTCCCATCACCTCTGACCATTGGTTCTGCTAGCTAGGGGTGGTGGGCATTGTAGTACAGCAACATCTGGGCACCCGAAGTTGAGAATGGATGCTCTAGAATGATCTCAATAAGAGCAAGACTGTTATATAAAAGAGGCATGGATTATGGAATATAATGTTACGATATAGTAGGTGTAGTGAACCTTTGGTTCTCCAGGTGTTTCTGGACTACATGGGACTAGGCTAGTACTGTTGTGGTGAAGCCTGAGGTGAGATATGACTCTGCTGTTCACTCAGATGAACCTAATAAGAAAACTACTGCTTATCTTACCTGGCAAACAGCTGTCAAGTAAATAGCTCAGGTAGATGGAAATGGAAAGCGGTCAACAAATATTCCAAAGCTGTCTGTTGGTTTTGCAATACCTTAGTCTCCCTTGCTGACAATAAGCAGGTGTGTGGGTTTAAGAAGTAGGAAGAGATAGTAAATGTATGTGCAGAGTGAAGGGACTGAAGCCATTGGCAACCCATCCAAAATAAAAACTCCCAACAGCCTGTTCTTATCAGAGTTTTTTGGGTTGTGTTTTTTTAAGACCCTCTGGGTTTAGTGGGATGGCAGGAGAACCATTTTCAGGATTTCCATTTTTAAAATTTATCATAGCAATCCCATGCACTTGCTTTGAAGACTGGTGGTATGGCAATTTTCCTGATCTAAAATTTTCCCTTAAAGTTGCTCACCAGGGGAAAACATACTGTTATGGGATTTCAGCCTAAGAATATTGTAAATTATTCTTCATAAAACTACCTCAGCATTCAGTCTAGTACAACAGGTTTTTTGTCAGGGCACCCAGGATTCCACCCCCCTCCCTAGAGAAGCTTGCCTAGCACCAACTTTGTTATAATTTTGGCATTAGTCAGAGACCATTTAATATATATTTGCTTAAAAAACACACACTTATGTCATCTTTCAAGACTAAGCCTACCCAGGGCAGTTCACAAAGGACAGTTAGTTTCATGACCATTATGCTTCCAAATAATGTACAGAACAGTCCACTTGCAATACTTTCCATTCTGTTCCCCAATGAGCTTTCTTTTACTCTTGTGATCTCTTCTGCACTGCCTATTCATCAGAATTGTTCCCAGCCATGGGTGAGGAACCTGTGGTTGACCAGATGTCATTGGACTTCAACTCCCATCAGCCCCAACCAGCATAGCTAATGGTCAGGGATGATGAAAACTCTAGTTCAGCAACAACCAAAAGGCCACAGGTTAGCCACCTCGCCTTATACCTTCTCTAGCCCCTCCTCCCTCCTCCTTGGATGATCTGATGTCTCCCGTCTGTCAAACACTGTTGTAGCAATGGAATGTTTTTGGCACCTGAACAGCTCTCCCTCTGAGATGTGTTTCAGATTGTCTTGACTTTCTGTTCTCCTAAACCTTTCACACCTGCATGATGGCCAGTAATGCAGCAGACTGTGGAGCAGGATCAAGTCATGATGGAAGGGCTCCTTCTCCTCATTTCTCTGATCACAACGCTGGTAGTTGGTAGCTACTGTCAGCTGGCATTTCATGTGCTCGGGTATTTCAGCAAAATAATGCAAGTTTTATCTGTTCTCCAGAATTTTATGGTCTTTCTTTAATTGCCACATCTGGTGTTTTCATCTTGTAGTGTTCTCTCTCTATGTATTTATTGCTTTTGTTCTGGGCCGGCCCTACCATTAGGCCGAGTGAGGTGACCACCTTAGGCAGCAGATGCTGTAGGGCATGGACCAACAGCAATAGGCTGGGATCTTTGTGTGCTGTGTGATCTCCTTTGCACCCACTAAACTAGCCTGCTGCCCTTAGGTTTGGTGGAGGACGCTGTCCAATTTTCTGGTGCTGAAATGAGATTCAGGCTGCTCAGCTTCTGAACATGCCATAGAAGGGGCAATCTCTTTCCCTTTGCCTCAGGCGGCAAATGTCTTGGACTGGCAGTGCTTTTCTTATCATTGCATGCCAACCTGGCATACACAGGCAGCATAGAAATCTTCAACATAACTAAGTTATAAGTGCTATGTATTTTATTGATTCACATGGGGTGTACCAATAGGTATGTTGCTGTATCATAAAAAAATACATTACATTGGCACTGCAGTAATGTCATTTAGGAATTTCACAGTGCATTTCTATACATGTCTACCCAGAAGTCCCACTGAGCTGGTGTAGGATTGCATCCTTAGGCTGCTTTTGTCCTGCCTCCCACCCAAAACCAACCACAGGTGCCATTACTTGCAAGTAAAGAAGCAAACTTTTATTGTAGCAGTCTAGCAGTACGGACTTGGCAGTTAGGTTAGAGCAGAATCTAGACCAGATGCTCCTGCAAGGCAAAGGAAAGCAAAGGCCAAAGTTCAGGAGTCTGAGATTAGTAGCAAGAGGTCCAAGACTGAACAAGAGCTGCAACGTTGCTCCAATGATTCTCCCTTTTAAGCAGAGGCAGAGAATGCTCAGATACTCACATCCCTGTGGGAATTCCTGTCTTGCAGGTGGGCACTCCGCTTAGGGGGCTGAAACTTCTCTTTACTATTGATGTGCAGCCTCTCCCGAGGAGGCAGTGCTAGACCCTCTGCCAGAGCAGGTCACACCCCTGAGCCTTTCTCCTCCTCCATTTGCACGGAAGGGGCAGTCTCTGGGGCTTCTGCCTCATCAGCCCCACCCCAGCCCATACTGAGTCCTCATCCTCAAGTGCCTCAACTCCTGTTATGAATAGGAGTACTTAGAGGAAACCATGACTGCTGCATGCAGGGCTTAAGTTGAGCCAGTACTTGTCTGGAACATGGGAAACAATAACAGATACATAGTGATTTCCCCTCACTTCACAGAGAAGCCGCTGTTGACTCTTGCTCCTTTTGAATTGTGGGGAAGAACTTCAATTTCAGAAGGTCTTAATTGTCAACACTCACCTCCGTAGTGATTATTGACTAGGTACACAGTCACAAAGGTTTAAAGCACTTATTCCCTTTACAGAAGGACAAGAATGAGAGGCTTATGTAAAGAGGAGTGTGGGCCAGAACCACTGGTCCTGTTAGCTAGGGATGATGGGAGTTGTAGTCCCAAAACAGTGGGCCAAGTTTGGCCACCACTGATCTAGTCCAACCCCAAACAATGCAGGAATATGCAGCTGTCCTATACAGGGATCAAACCTGCAACCTTGGTGTTATCAGCACCATGTTCTAACCAACTGAGCTATCCAGCCTTATCTATCTATCATTACAGTTGTATTAGACAAGGAGCTCCCCATTTTATCCCCTCAAGAATCCACTGAGGTAGGTTAGACTGAGGGACAATGATTGGTTTCATGACTGAGTGGAGATTTGAACCCTGGTCTCCTAGGTCCTAGTCCAACACGCTAACCACTACACCCCTTGTCAGAGTGCTGCCTTGTGGAGTGTATGCTTGGTGGCAAAGCCAGATTTGTTACTGTGTGTAACATCCCTAAAGTAATTCAAATGTGTAACATGTGAATGTGACAGACATGTATATCATGCCGGTGCGCTTATCCCAGTGGGCTGTGATTGGTTGCTGCTCTCCCTGTCAAAGAAACTCTCATGGTGAGCTCATGTGGGAGAGGTCCACCCAGGCCATCTCTTCCTGAATTGTGTGTTTTACTGTTCTTAAAAAATGTGCCAGCCTTGATCTTATTAAGGTCCACGGCAAAGCTGACTGGCCTAATGCAAGATGAGCTCTCAAATGGGGTTGCGTGCAAAACTAGAAGCTGGATGGACGGATACGTCTCTCAGTAGCAATTCACTGGCTGTGCCAGTTGTGTCATGGGCTATACACAGCCATCAGGGAGAGCTGTCACCTTCTCTCATGTTGAATGACGGTTGGCTTAATAGAACAGCAGAACCCGACTTATTGTGCTGTGATGAAGGATGGCACAGGGAGGGGCTGGCTGGAGTAGACTACTTTTTCTGACTAGCTTTAGGGTCTTTTTTTAAAAAAGCTGAGAAGTTTCAAACTAATTTCAGGGCCAATTTTCTTCCTTTTCTTTCTTTCATGCCGAAGTGTATAGTTTTGTAAGCAGAAGAGATGAAGCTCAGTGGGAGAGCATCTGCTTCGCATGCAGAAGTTTCCAGGCTCAATCCACAGCAGCTCCAGTTAGGGCTGGGAGAGAGCCCTGTCTGAAACCCTGCAGGGCTATTGCCAGTCATTGTTGTTAATCCTGAGCTAGCTAGGCCAAGCCACCTTACTCTGTATATGGCAGCTTCCTATACTGATAAAGACAAATGTATTTATGGTGTACGAAGGGCAATGGGAATGCATTCAGCCTCCCCACCCCACCCTCCAGATCAGGCATAGGCAAACTCGGCCCTCCAGATGTTTTGGGACTACAACTCCCATAATCCCTTACCACTGGTCCTGTCAGCTGGGGATGATGGGAGTTGTAGTCCCAAAACATCTGGAGGGCCGAGCTTGCCTATGCCTGCTGCAGATGTTGAGAATCCAACACACACAATAGCAGGCACCTCTGTTGTCCTGATTATTCCCATCTTTTAAAAAACAAGCCCAATGTGGTCATAGAAGCTTGTGCATATAAGACTGTAATAGAGAAACTCACCTTGGACTGCACTATGGACTGAAGCATGCGGTCCAGAGACATAACCAAACAAAAGAAGGTGAGATGTTGATGTAGGAAAGAAATGAATGTAGAAAGACTAGCCTTCTGCTTGAAATTGGCATGCATGCAACTGATGTAAATATATTCTAGGTGCCACAAGTGTATGGTAAAACTGCTGTAACCTAGAGTTGTATTCAAAGAGTCTACTATAAAGCTGCATTGCTGAAAAAGGCAGCAGGACACACCACCAAGCAGCCTCTGTGGGAGTGAGAGTGAAAGGTTTCCCCTGGGGCTTCTGTGTATGATGAGAATACACATCCATCTCTCCCCCCGCCCCTTTGGCCTTGTCTGCTGCCATGGGATGCTCATGGGATCCCTTCCTGCAAGAGTACTGCACCATGTTTGCTTTCTAGGCTATTTCTACCACTAGTACATAAAGTAGTATATATATATATATATATATATATATATATATATATATATATATATAACCTTCAGTTAAGTGCACCACAGCCAAATTTATTGGTACAATGTGATCTTCCTTTATTTATAAATAAAGGGTGCATACTGTACACTAGGGTTGTGGGTGGTGCTGTGGGTTAAACCACAGAGCCTAGGACTTATTGATCAGAAGGTTGGTGGTTCGATTCCCAACGATGGGGTGAGCTCCCGTTGCTCGGTCCCTGCTCCTGCCAACCTAGCAGTTTGAAAGCACGTCAAAGTGCAAGTAGATAAATAGGTACCGCTCCGGCGGGAAGGTAAATGGAGTTTCCGTGCGCTGCTCTGGTTTGCCAGAAGTGGCTTAGTCATGCTGGCCACATGACCCAGAAGTTGTATGCCGGCTCCCTTGGCCAATAAAGTGAGATGAGCGCTGCAACCCCAGAGTCGGTCATGGCTGGACCTAATGGTCAGGGGTCCCTTTACCTTACTATACACTATTACTAAGGAAGATGGATGTGATCATGTTTAACCTGGGGAGATGGGTATTTCCCATTGATCGTAGCTGCAAATCATCCTTGTGCAATGTGACAATTTGTTGAATTGCTCTATTCTTAATAAAATGAAAAAGTAGAGAGAAATTGGTCACGTTGAAGGACACGTTGAACATTCCTAATTTGACTGCAGATTAATGCTGGGTCTTAACGGTTATGCCACTGGACTCTAGCAACTGCTCACCTATTAGCAAAAAACCTTGGAAAAGAAAGACCCCCCCTTTTAACTAAGCGATAATTGTGATATTATGTTATGTGGCAGCCACAGACTTGGAAACCCTTTCCCACATAAGAAGAGCCCTCCAGGATCAAGCCAGAGGACCATTTTGTCCAGCACCCTGTTCTCCTAGTGGCCAGCCAAATGCCGTGAGAGATCCACAAGCAGGACCTGCACTCAGCAGCAGTTTGTGGTTCGAGGACCCGACCCCCGCCCCGTGGAAATGAACACACAAGGACACGTGATATATGGTTTATGGGCATGAAAAGGCCACAACTTTATTGGTTACAGCAGTGAAAAAGGTATTGGCTTAGGCATTGGATGTCCACCACAGGGGTTGAATCACCAGGGGGGCGGAGCCTGTTGATGATAATACAACTATAGGCTCTCCCCTGACGTCACCAGGGGTCGTGCCATGGCCTCCCGCCAAGCAGGCATCGGACGGAATACACGACCCCCAGATTCCTTTAACGGAATACCCAAAATTGAAGGCTTAGGCCGATGGCCACACCTAGCCTTCCCACACACCATAACGCAATAATCCAATGCCTAACCGCCACCCGAGCCAAAGGCTCGCCGCCAATACCCTCACAGCTGCAACCAATCCCTGACGCTACTGATGATGCTGTCAAGCCACAGGTCATTCCGCAGGTCTGAGAGATGAACCCCGTCATCTCTATCCATGTTGCCAATCCGAATACGATCATGCACAATAACTTGGCCATTCCGACAGCGCACCCAACGGGACACGGCCCGGTTCAAAGTCTTTCTGATTTTCTCCACGGCCATACAACACTTCGCCCCTCGCCACACAATTCTCTTCAGGAGGGAGGACCAAAACACGGTAGTCCCAGGACACAAGACAGCAATCTCGCCCAAATCAGTTCTTATACTCCATGACAAGTCCGCCGTACTCCTGGTAACGAGGTCATTCTCGCCTAGCTGGACAATAAGGATGTCGGGGGGGCCGGACAAGGCCACTTTCTCCCGCAACATAGGCATAAGCTCCTGCCAAAGCATGCCCCATTTCATGAACCAGAAACAGCGGACTCCCGGATGTAGGCCAAGATTAACAGTGAGGCCGGAACTGCACGCCCTTGCACGGGCCCAATGGACGATACTGTGGCCGCAAATCCACACGATCTTTTTGGCAGCAGCTGAGGATGAAAAGAAGAAAGCGACAGGTAAGTGGGGGGGTTAATGTAATGTAATCTAGCGGATATAGGCTTTATATGCATCAGATTTCCACCGGCCCATCTCATTAATCCTATCCACCGGCAAGCCCAAATGAGCGGCTGTTGTTGCAGCGCCGATCCGAAAGGAGTGCGCTGCGTAGTCTTGGGCAGGTAACCCACAGGAATCAATGGCTCTGCGGAGCACCCTCGTGAATTGATGCCTTAGAAGCGGGGAATCGTCTAGGTGGACCAGAAGAGGACCTGGGCCGGGAGGCCGGAGGTAGAGAAATCGTCTGGTGTCCTTTACCGGACATGGACCCGACTCCGCAGAAGCTACCAGCTTCACAAACACCCCCCTGCCGGCCTGATCTGTTTTTGACTGGCGTATCCTGAGTGTCATGGACGCCTCTGATAGGTGCACATCGTCCAATAAGAGGCCGCGCGTTGAGCCGTTTGCGCCAGCCTCGGCTACAACCTCGCCCACCCGTAGGGCGCCGAAAAACGCAATCGAATAGGCGGCGGAAAACATGCAGGCCTCATACTTGGACCAGCAGATGGATTTTACTTTGTGCGGATTTTGGACAATAGCGCATAAGAGATCGGCTTACGGCCCCCAGCCCGTGAAGGTTGAAGCCTACTCCAGCCCTCGATAGCCCTGCGGACTAAGAAGTCATTGCACGGGTCAGAGGAGAATGTAGCTTTGGAGAAGAAACTAATGGCAGCTACATGAATCTTTAAGGTTTTGGGAGCTCGGCCCAGGTCGTCTAGGTGAGAAAGATATCTTAAGACGTCGTCGGAGGACGGTGGCACGCTAGGAGCAAGCCCCGATGACCCGGACCTGAAACCCAGGAAATCGCACCAGGCCTTCTTATAAGACCTGAGGGTGGATGGTGAGACGGACGCTAATACTCCCTGTATCACTTTGCGTCTCCAACGTTCCACAGGTGCTCCGGAAAGGGTTCGGGCAACAGTTGCGCTCCAGGTGCCAGCGACCGGAAGCGAGACATCTGAAAGCGAGACAAGGCATCCGCAATGTTATTATTGATTCCTGGTACAAATTTGGCAGAAAAGATTATATTATACTCAAGGCACCGGAGGACGAACGACCGCAGAAGGGCCGCTACCCTTGAAGATCGAGAAGACTGCCTTTCCAAAATCTTTACCACCGCCTGGTTGTCGGTTTTGAAGCACACCCGACGGTTTTGGAATTCCTGCGTCCAGATGTGCACCGCGACCACTATCGGAAAAAACTCGAGAAAAGTCAGGTCTCGCGTGATAGCCTCACCCTGCCATCCTGCTGGCCACCGCTGAGCACACCATCACCCCCTAAAGTACACACCTAAACCTAGCGACCCTGCCGCATCTGATTGGACCTGAAAATCTGAAGTTAAGTTAAGAATATCCTGCCATAGCGAGACTCCACTATAATTATCTAAGAAGGTCCCCCAAACCTCCAGGTCTTCCTTGACCGATTTCGGGAGTCTAACCCTGTGGTGCGGATGATTGAGGCCTACTGACAGCCTGGCCAAGCGGGTGCAGAAGGGGCGTCCCGGGGAGATCACCCTGCAAGCGAGGTTAAAATGACCTAATAGGGACTGGATCTGCCGAAGGGTAATCTTTTTAGCAGAAGGGTGGGCCGGATTATTTCCCTAAGGCTGTCAATTTTTGCCCTACGTAAGCGGGAGGATTGAGCTAACTCGATGCCCAGATACGTGATGCAAGTAGTGGGTCCCTCTGTTTTCTCCGCTGCGAAAGGAACACCCAAGTCCTGCGCCAAGGCCGCAAAGGCCTCCAGCAGTGAGGCGCATTCCCCGGAGCCGGACCTCCCCATGAAGAGAAAGTCATCCAAATAGTGCGTAACCCCAATGGAATTTGTTTTAAATCTTAAGGCCCAATCCAAAAAGGTGCTAAATGTTTCGAAAGCCGAACAGGCTACAGAGCAGCCCATTGGCATGGCCTTATCCACATAATATTTACCTTGAAATATGCACCGGCAAAAGGCGGAAAGCCGATTCAATATCACACTTCGCCAAAAGCGCCCCTTGACCAAAACTCCTGATCAATTTAACCACGTGATCGAAGGTGGCATACTTCACCGAGCATAACTCTGGTGGAATGGCGTCATTTACTAAGCCGCCCTTCGGATAGGATAAATTGTGAATGAGCCGAAATTACCCGGGATTCTTCTTCGGCACGATGCCCAAGGGCGATATATGCAGGTTTGGGAAGGGTTTTTGTTGTTGTTGCTGCTGTTGTTTTTGTTTGTTTTGTTTTTTGTGTGGTTGTGTGTGTGTGTGTGTGTGTGTTTTGATACTGTAAATGTCAGGTTTCAGTTTCACTCTAGCTAGAAATAACTGCTACATATGCAACATGTTCTAGAAGATTGCCAAAGGTGAGCTCTTAGCCAAAGCGTTATCCACTTCAGTGAAGTGTTATTTCTCACAAAACTAGCAATTTGTTTACTAACTATACATGTTCCCTAATATGGTTAACGGACTGAAATTATGCGATTCCGACTCTTGGGCTTAAAGGCTTACTAGATTCTAGGACGGAGGACAAAATCATTATTGTACTTCTTTGCAATTTTGCCCACAGCTGCCCTGCTCATTGGGAGAACAGGAATGGATCTGGAACACTTCAAAGCTCCCATGTGTCTTCCTGTTTGGGCTGTCATTTTGTTAAAGCTGTGGTCTTGCTCTTGTAGTTGATCTGGGAGAAAAGGCAGGCTCCCCAGGAAAAAATAATTCCTGTATGAGGTGTTATGGAATGATACATTTGGTTGCCTAATAATCTCAAAAGGGGGGTGGGTCTGGGAAGGGGTGCCTCTGTCTGGAGACCAAGCAGGGGCTAAGTGGCGGCCCTGTTGGGTTCATCCCATAGTGTATGCCATAGTGTGACTCCAGAGGCAGAGCTAGCTGCTCTGGCACCCAGAGTGGCACACATGGTGGGGTGGGGCTAGCTACCCATGGGGCGGGGCGAGCGTCCTTTCCCTTACTGACTTCTGATTGGTAGAGTCCTTCGCGGTTAAGGAGCCAACTACTAGGATTCTAAAACCCTCTGAGAAACCCTTCCAAAGATAGGATGCTGCACTTCCGTCCGGATGGATGGACAAGTGGTTGAGGAGAGGAGAAAGCTGAATTTGAGAAAATGCTAGACCCAGAAGGACTTTATCGATGGTTCCCTGCTGCGGGGGTTCGTCTGGAACTAGAGTGGTGAAAGCCCCGACCTCCCCGAAAGAGCCGCTTCCCTTTGTAACACACTGTGGCTGGGTGAGCCCCTGCACATCTCTCACACTCGTGCGGGTACTTACAAGACTGCCATTGGCATTGCCCTTTATTGAATTACCCGCACACCTTACGTTTAAATCCTTCTAAGGTCCAGCTTTCCAGTGCGATACACCTCTGATGGCTTCTTCTCGCCATAAAGGGCGTAAGCCATTCTGACTCGTCATCACCGGCTGATGAGGTGCCTGATTCTGGAAGCTAGACCCTGGGCTGCTTATTCTGCAAAGAAGAACTGGAAGCCACCGGGTTATTGATACGGGCCGGCAGCCTCCACGCAGGCGCCCCGATGCGGTTCTGAAAGTCAGTCGTCACCGAGCAAGGCCGAGACCTAGTTTGCCCAGCCGCCGTTCCTGACTGAGGGCTTGGGCCTGCACCTGGGTTGCTTAAAGGCTGGCCACTGGTTTGCGAAACAAGGAAGTAAGAAACACAAGGCAAATAGAACTAAAGAATAGCTAAGAGAAAGCGCTGCTCATAGTCAGCCATGAATGATCTGAAGGCATTGAGGAAATGCGAAATGGGTTTGGGTTCATTATTATGACGGTCGCCAGCTGCAGTGTGTGCTGGTGCTGCACCCGTGCGCTTCCTCTTGGGCACCATGAGCTGCTCTGTGCACTAGTAAAATGCGCCTACTATTTATTTTGTCACCAATTACTTTATTTTATTTTAAATTTAATTTTCATTTATTTATTTATTTATTTAATATTATTAATTATTATTATTATTATATTTATAATTTTTTATTATTATTATTATATTTATAATTATTTATTATTATTATTATATTTATAATTATTTATTATTATTATTATATTTATAATTATTTATTATTATTATTATTATTTATTTTTCAAATTTATTCTATTTATTATTTTATTTTATTATTGTTGTTGTTTTTAATTAGTATTAATATCACCAATCAATTAATAACTTGACTGTAAATAAATGTTAGTAAACAATTATTGGGCATCAATAAAGTTCAGAGCACAGTTGATGAATTAACTATTAATCAATAGTATCTCAATTAATAGCCAATGGATTTATAGCTATGAGTAGGAATTACTATTATCAATTGCTCCGCGTAAATGCTGACAAAATGAACAATAACCAGCAACCTTGGCATTATGCTCCAACCAGTTGAGCTATCCAAGCTCTTAAGTTGCCCCTTTTAAATGATAGGCAAATCTAGGTGCAAAGCAATGCCAAGTAATCAAACAGAATTGAAAATGACTGCTTACAAGGAGATGCTCAGAAGCTGCAGCCAAAATAAGAGAAAAGGAAATCAATAAGATTCCACACCAGCGGCCCTGCTGGAGAAACTTTATCAAACAAAGGAAACTTTGCCAAACAAAGAAAAGTAAATCTTTGCCCACAAGGTCGGCTCAAGACCAGTTGAGGGAAATAAGGGTGATTAAACAGACAAAAGACTGTAATTGGTCAAACTGCTGGTTAGTTAAACTGACAATGCAACTAGAGCTGCTGAATTTTTTTATTTTTTTTTATGGTTTATGGTTATTATTATATTTATAATTTTTTATTATCGGCGAGACGGAGTGGAAAGAGGCTGAGGAGAGGGCTGGCGCTGCAATTTGAACTTGGCTGACCACACCCCCCAGCGGCACCCGATTGGGTGCCGGTTGGTGGGAGGAGCGCCAGCCAGGGAACAGAAAGGCAGGGGGCTGAGCCCCCTGCTGTGGGCGGTGCTCAGGCTCCCGTCCACAACCACTCCCCTCTCTTTCAGGGAGGAGAGTCTTTCCCCACTTGTGAGTCCCAACAACTGGTATTCAGAGGCACACTCCCTTGCAACAGTGGTGGAAGAACATAGCCATGGCTAGCCTTATTCTCCATGAATTTGCCTAATCTTCATATAAAGCCACCCAGATTGGTGGCCATCATTGCTGCTATGTGCACTTAAAGTTATTCATTATGATGATTTATTTATTAAATTTCTATGCACCCTTTATCCCATATAAGAACACAAAAATGCATAACATAGCAAAACACAATATTAATGCAGTGTGCTCACCTTTTCCTTACTTCTTATTATATGTGCCATTTTTCCTTACTGTCTCAGTGACAAGTGAATGGTACTGATTAGCTTGGGCTACACTAACATTTATGTTAAATGCGGATGTGACACTAAGCGACAGTGGTGGCCTTAGGAATTTCTCACCAAAGTGTGTGTGTGTGGGGGGGCAAATTGGTGGCCTTTTGCTCTTGTTCCCTTTGCAAGCAGAAACATCCAAAGCCACTCTCTGGTTTTGCGCTGTTAAGAATAAGAAGGCTTCCCTTTGTGGTGCATCTTGAAACAGGGGTTTCTTGGGACAATTATACGGCTTAGGAAAATGGGGTAGGATGGAAATCAAATAATGTGCAAGTGGTTATTTTGCTTGAGGAAAACCAGAGTGAACGTAATTATCTGATCATCATATTGCCCCATTGAAGTTCTTGTAACTTACTTATTCTGATCCTGTCGGGTACCGCAGGCGCTGCAGTTTCATCCTCTGAAATGCATTTGCAGTCTTGAAGTTTTTCATCTTCTAATGAGATTCTTCTAAACCAGGCAACTCATTTGACTGTTTCCCCTCCTTTCAGTTCTTTCTTTCTTTTTTTCTTTCCTTCTCCCCCTGCTTCTCCAGTGGTCTAAATTAGTAATTAAATGCAGTGTTTAACCATCACTCCTTGCTCGATTATAATTATGAAGATTCAAATGCCTAAACAAGTCTGGCATAATGATGAGTATGTGTGTGTGTGTGTATTTAATCAATGGGAAGAATCTGGAGAAAAGACTGAAGACAAAGCAGGGCCCATCCTGACAATTAAATACCCCCCCCCCATTAGACGCACACCAGGTACCACTTCATTATATTATGTTTTGGGGAGAAGAGAGATTGTTGTTGAAGTGGCTGAACAGCATACACCAGTCTGATTTGGTGGTCTGCCATTGTGAATTGTAGCATTCCAATAGTCTCTGACTCTTAAGCTACCTAGGACAGCACACACCCAGGCTTCAGAGCAATCTTTGTTGGGGTTAAAAGAGAACAGGAGTGAGCAACATGGGCCCCTATGGTTGGCAGCTAGTACAAAGTCTCTAGATTGGCCAGATCTGGTATAAATGTCATATAGTTACACACCTAACTCCTGGAGGTCCAAGACAAAGTTTTTTTGAGAAGTTTTTTTAAAATTATTAAAAAGAATCATTGTTGGTTAAAGTTAGGCTGCACAATATTTTACATTTTATTAGTAAGTAGGCAGTGGGTGAAATGATTAAATACACTTCAGAAATGACAGGGAGCTGTGCAAAAAGCGTTACTCTGACATTTGTGCAGGAGAACATCCCAGTGGATTTATGCCCTGTGGTGAGTGTTCCGATACATGCAGCTTTCATTCTTGTTAAGTACAATTAATCTGTTTAGCAGAGAGAAGTACTGTGTCCTCTTCCAGCTAACACAATGTTTACTCCTGCCCCGCAGCTTATTCAATCCAACAAGTATGAGAAAAAAAGTGGTGAAGTTTTGATGGCTGGGTTTGTCATTTCTTACTTAGGGGAGCAACGAAGTCACTTAGTAAGTGCCTACGCTTGATTGAGGATCAGATTGTGACAAAGCATCATCTTCCTCGTGGCAAAGAACCCTTAACTCCACACACTTGTGCTAGTAGAAAAAAACCTTCTTCCCAGTTGTGTGTTTCCAAGGCCAGACCCAAATCTGGCGCCTGGAGGAGCCACTACCCACCTCCTGGAAGCAATGCTAGATTTCAGAGGGATGGAAGTGATCCTTAAAGCTCTTTCAAAGTAGTGGGAATTTGTAGGGAATTTCTTCTGCATATTGTTTAGCTTTATACCTGATGATGCCTCCTCTTTTGTCTCCCTTTATAGGATATTTGTGGTTGGGATTGGATTTTTCACTCTCTGCTTCTTAATGACATCACTGGGAGGTCAGTTTTCAGCCAAAAGACTGGGGGACTCGCCATTCACCATCAGGACCGAAGGTAACTCCATATCACTCATTTGACTATGTTTGTCAGATCAGCAACCTGAAAAATAGCTTTTGCCTTTAAGTCGCATGGCTGATGAAGTAGGAAAGGCTGTTGCAGCCAGATGTGGGGAATCTTAGTCCTGGGGGCCATTTGCATTGTGCCCCTCTAGACCTCTTTGTCTGGCCTCTGGAACAGTCCCCAAGCCTCCTCCCCAGGCCACACAAGTTGCATGCAGCCCCCAGAAAGTTGCCTATGAGAGAATGTGGCCTTGGAATGGAAAATGTTCCCTTCCCTTGCACCAAATGGTGAACGAAAAGAAAGGGAGCCCCTACACCCTTACTGACAGGCATAAGAAATGGTGCTAGTTGCAAGGATAGGCTGGGTCAGGTTCAGAATGCTCATTGGTCAGCAACACCTTCCATGGCTGATGAGGTCAGCTGCACCCTATACATGTGCAAGTGTAACCCACTGACGTCTAGTGCTTTAATGATTCTGCACATGCTCAGTTAGCGAGCCAAAGCGGAGAGCGGCCACCATGATGGGCAGTTGCCTCAGTGCAGTTGGGATCATGCCCACTGTCTCCTCTCTGTAAGGTCCTGAACCCTGAAGAGCAGGGTTGCCAGTTTCAGTTTCTCAAGTGCCGATGCTCTTGAGGAGACTGAGGTGAAGGAGAAGAGGCCATTTCCCCTCTCTGGCCAGCAGGCTTCAGAAGACGTTTTGTGGTGATGCAGTCCCAACGAGGAAGCTTCGGGAAGGCAATGTGTTGTTTTATTGTGTTGCGACTTTATGTAAACTGTATCATTTCTGTACAACACACAGAGAGAGTGAGTTGTTCAATGCTTGAGAGTTTTTTTTTGTTTATCTCAGTATAAGTCTTTTGCAGTGTGTCCCTCTGGAGACCCTGTACAAGGTATTTTGATGATAGTAAAAATGTTGAAAAAGAGTTGCACAAGGATAAATGGCATCCTGCTTCAGAGGAGGTATGCTGGAGTTGAGAGAAGCAGGAGTGGATATGGGTAAAGTCTGGTTTGCAAATGGGCATCCAAGGCAACAAGCTAAGGTCCAAAACCAACAGAAAGCTTAAGCAGGCTTGCTGGCAGGTTTGGTGTTATCTGCTTAGTTCTCCTTCCCCAGCTGAGATAGTGGTCATAGCTTTAAGAGTGGCTGGGGAAACACAGCCAGATGGGTGGGGTATAAATCTATTATTATTATTATTATTATTATTATTATTATTATTATTAGCCTTGATGTGTGTGTTTTCTGATAGAGCCCTTGCATTCCTGAAAGTTCCAGGGGCCACCTCTTCAGCCCATGCTGGTGATTTTCTGTATGGTTTGTTTTATGTGCGCTGCTTAGAATAGCAAATGATATAGCAGTGTATAAGTGTCTTAAATGAATGAATGAATGAATAAAAGTCCCTGCTGGCTTCTGTGGGTCCCTTCACAGGGGAGTAGGGTGCTACCTTCTGAGGCTTCCTCTCCTGACTGCTTCCACACCCAGCTCTCCACATCCTTGGGGTCCTCTGATCTCCCTTCCAAAAATAGTGGGTCTGATTCATGTACCGCAACTCCTGGCCAGTCAGCAGCCACATACACCACACAGTGTGGAAGGGGCCCTTCCTCTTCCTCCCTCCCATCTCACCTCACCTGTCACAATATCATCATTTTCTGCATGCAGCAAGGAGTTTAGGCAAAAATGATTGTCTGTGTTTTTAATCTGGCATCCCTAAATTTAACTGGTTGAAGCAACACTAAAATGGGAAAGAATTATTGGGTTGTCATTGACGGCCTAGGAAGGTAATCATGAATGAAATCATGGGCCTTGACTCCTGGTCTCTTCTGGAGTATGCTAGCCATGCAAGTTTGCCACAGCACACACTTTTTGCTTTGATATAAAATGCCACTGTTTCTCCCTTCACATAAGATTTTTATGGTTTTTCCTCCTTTTTTGCAGTCCTTATTTGATCTGTCCACACAATAGCCCCGTGAGATGGATGGGTGGTGAGCAGAGGCTGAGAAAAAAGCAAATTGCTTTTCTATGACATTTAACTTTGTACGGTTTCATTGCCTGTAATCACTCTTGCATCCCTTTGTTTCACCTTGGGGAAACAGAGAGGGGCAGTTTTGTGTCTGCTGCTGATCTCTGTGGTCTGAGTTGAGTCCTCTGTCATTGGCTCCGAACATCTCACACCAGATGATTGAAGGAGTAGCACATTCTC
Source organism: Podarcis tiliguerta (assembly GCF_965153285.1). Classification (NCBI taxonomy): domain Eukaryota; kingdom Metazoa; phylum Chordata; class Lepidosauria; order Squamata; family Lacertidae; genus Podarcis; species Podarcis tiliguerta. The sequence goes on along the minus strand of NC_139535.1, from coordinate 86,806,738 downwards.
ATTTTTCTACGGGGCAAATGGTCACCTGCTTTTGTCTAGTAAGATCAACAGGCTATAGAAGGACCGTATGATGTTGAAACTAATAATAATAATAATAAATTTTATTTATATCCCGCCCTCCCCAGCCGAAGCCGGGCTCAGAGCGGCTAACAACAATTAAATAATCAAACAATCTTTTAACAGTTTTCAGTGTTTCTTGCATGACTATCTGTGTCACCAAAGTGTGGCACTCCCAAGGGTATGTGCAAAAGTAGAAAGTCTTTCCAGATCCATTGCTATTGCTTAGAGGGATCTTGTCCCAGTTTGTAGGAACATGAGGACTATGTGCACAGACATCAGACCATCCTGAACAGTCTCACAGCCTAGGCCCCTTGTACCTATGGGACCACCTCTCCTGGTATGCCCTGCGGAGGACCTTAAGGTCCATAAATAGCAACACCCTAGAGGTCCCAGGCCCTAAGGAAGTTAGATTAGCCTCAACCAGAGCCAGGGCATTTTCAACACTGGCTCCAGCCTGGTAGAACGCTCTGTCTCATGAGACCAGGGCTCTGCAGGATCTGATTTCTTTCTGCAGGGCCTGTAAGACAGAGTTGTTCCACCTGGCCTTTGGCTTGGAATCAACTTGATCCCCTCCCCCTCTTTCCTTTTTCCTTTCTCCTTCTGTGATGGAACTCCTATTTGGGGACTTCCCTGGCTTTTTTGTGGCCCACGTAGGACCAGTCTGAATAGTTGCCCTTGGTGAAGATTTGACCTTTTCATCCTCAAAAAGTTTTTGATTTGAGTTTCTATTGAAATGAGGCTGCATTTTAATGTTGTATTTTAATCTTGGTTTTAAGTTGTATCTTAATAAATTGTTTTATATTGGGTGTTAGCCGCCCTGAGCCCGGTCTTGGCTGGGGAGGGCGGGGTATAAATAAAATTTATCATTTATTATTATTATTATTATTATTATTATTATTATTATTATTATCCTCATTGTGCATTCCTTCAATTTGTGTGCATGTCATCTGAATCTCCCTTTAGTTCAAGGAAGTGGGAACCTCAGGGTCAGGGGTCAAATGCTGCCCTCCAGGTCACTATTTCTGGCCCTTGGAACTCTCCCCAGGCCACATCCCCACCAGCCGTGCTCTGTAACACCTTTGTACTTTCGCTTGGCTGGAATGTATTTTTGAACTGTGATAGCACCTCTGGCTTATATGGATAGCGGATAGAGAAATGCACTTACTTAACAGATTTCTATACCACCTGAATCTTCCAAGGATCTCAAGGTGGTGTACATGGTTCTTCTCCTCCCCATTTCACCCCCACCACAACCCTGTGAGGTAGGTTAGGCTAAGAGATGGTGAGAGGCCCAAGGTCAGCCAGTGAACTTCATGGCTGAGTGGGGATTCGAACCCTGGCCTCCCACGTCCTAATCCAGGCATAGGCAAACTCTGGCCTTCCAGATGTTTTGAGACTACAATTCCCATCATCCCTGACCACTGGCCCTGTTAGCTAAGGATTATGAGAATTTTAGTCCTAAACATCTGGAGGGCCAGAGTTTGCCCATACCTGTCCTAGTCCAGCATTATGTCACACTGGCTAATCCAGAAACCTCTTTGTGTGCCTGGAATGTTGCCTTCTGCACAAAGGTAAGAGTCTCTACCCACCAGCATGTGGCCCCTGGAGGGCAATGTGGCCCTCAGGCCGAAAAAAAAGATTCCCATCCACCTTGTAGCCTTTAGTTAAAACATTATGACAGGGCACTCAGCATTTGCTCATCCCCCCAAGCAGCCGCCAATGAATTGGAGCAGTGATGTAAGAAATGCTGGGTGTGATAACATCCTGTCACACATCACCTTTAATTAAAACATTTCTGTCCTGCCTTTCCATCCTGATTAGCCTTCAAGACAGTTTACGACTCCCAATTTAAACAGCACAAAAACGCAGGCTAAATCCAGTTTAAAATAGGCCTAAGATTCAATGTATGCAGAAGATCAATTAAAAATATTCAGCAGGTCCATATTGTTTACTGCTGGGAGAACAAGGACAGCTTGGGGCAAAAAATTCCAGACCAATGTGACTGAAGAGGGAGTTCTATGATCAGAGCATGGCTGCAGAAAAGGCTTTGTTCCCAGTAACCAAAGGCTGGGCTGGGAGGGAGCTGCCTGGGGCAGAACCTCAGGTAATGCTCTCAGCAGATAAGAACATAAGAAGTGTCCAGCTGGATCAGGCCAATGACCCATCCTGTTTTCACAGTGGCCAACCAGATGCCTATGGGAAGCCTAAAAGCAGGGCAACAGCTTTCCCCCCACTTGTGACCCCCCCCCCCGAAACTGGTATCCAAAGGCATATTGCCTCTGATAGTCAAGGCAGAGAACATGGCCATTGTGGCCAGGAATCACTGATAGCCTTACCATAGGCAGGTTTGCATGGGAGAAGGGAATCCTTTTAAACATTTTAAAATCATATAGACAGTATCATGAGACACAAAGCGGCAGCTGCCATGCATTTAATAATAACACATAGTCTGGACTTCAGTGAATTGGGCAAGCTGACCGACAGCTCCCAATGCCTGCCTTTTTGGTAGTGGGTAGTAAAAGAAGAGGGGTGGAATTATCTCTAAATTCAAATCCAAAATGTTATCAAGTCAGAGGAGGAGCAGAGCAAGAGCACTCTGGCTGCTGAAGGGAGCAGCTGTCTAGCAGTACTCCTAACCCCAAATGCAGAGTACAATTGACTGCTCCCATTTGGAAGCAGATGAGTCTCTCTGATATGCAACTTTGATTCTGGGGGAGATACAAAATAGATGTGGAGTGACAATTTGGCTATTTGTGTCTCTGCGGCACAAGACACATAATGGGTTGTTGAAGGATCAAATTGTGCAGTGTATGTGTGTGTGTCGGTGTGTCGTAGCTTCTTTCTCTTTAACAACCGTGCAATATTGAGAGAGGACAGGAAAGGAATAATTTAAAGTTCCATTTAACTTCAAAAGAGCAAGAGTGAGACTGCTGCTTGGAAGCACATCTTTGTGTGTGTGTAAAGAGCATTTGCAAAGGTAAAATTGCCTGGAAGCAATATGAAGGCTGTTTTAAAATAGGTCATGGTGGAAGTTCTGTATAACATGCAATTGGGATCTGAGAGAATAGTGCTGTCCATGGTTGCCATTTTTGTAAGTGGTGCTATTAAGTAGGAGGCTTCTTCTGTGTGGATTAATAAACACAAATGACATTGCTCCATTGCTTTGCCATCCATTTTTAAGTATCAGCCCTTCTGATATTTGTATTCTTGGTCAACTATGTGTTGCATCTGAATAATAACATTTTTCAAGTCAGCCACAACAACAACAATTACAACAACTGATTTATTATTTATCTTCTAAACTGTTGCGTTCGCAGAGTAAAGGAAGGATTGAACTCTGATTAATAAGAATACACAGAGACTTGAACCAGCAAGACTCTGGGAAGGGTGCGTATAATCGTGTCTCTCTGTGCTTGTCCAATCTCTGCAGCCCCCTGGGCCAGGCCGTTTTTATTCACAAAAAAACTTTTTACAGAGTGTTCGTAAGAACCAATCAGATTTCCTCTGAGCATTTAAACAAACCTCAAGTGGGGACAAAGTTAAACTATAAATGCTAGTTATCCATGCATACTTTTGGGGTAAATGAATGAATACTACAAAGGAGCGAATACAGCAACCCCGGAGGTCATAAACAATCAGTACACATGATCAGAAGGATGGCCAGGAGGACAGTAACCATTATCCCCTTAATGTGAGATCTGTTTCCTGGCCCTAAGATTAACATCTTAAGATTAATATATAAGAAACTACTTCAAAGGAGCTTGCCTACTATCTTTATGGCCCAGGATGCCTGCCTGGCGAAGCAACTGCTGTGTACTGCTGTGTACATGACGTGAGGAGAGAGAAATGGGCAGTAGAGTCAAAAGGGCATGAAAAGGGCACGAATGTAGAATCTTATGGGATTTAATCAGAAATTATCGTCAATATATCAAACCCAGTCAACACAATGCTTTCATCGTGAACACGATGGCTTGATGTATATTTTATAATTCCTCATGGTAATCCCATCTGACCCCTACATAAACCACCACCTCAAGGCAATTTACACATAACATAATTTTTAAAAGCTAAAAACACAATAGCATCAATACATATCAAACAAGACCAAAATCCTAACAAATGGACACTTGTGACAAAGACCCATTTATCCAGTTGGGGAAGCCTGTTAAAACAAAAATGTCTTCAACAGTTCAAAGTGCAGCTAGTGGGTGCCTGTTATAACTCGACAGGAATGCTGTTCCACAGAATGGGGGGGGGGGGGATAAAAAGCCCTGCTCTGAGTTGCCATGGAGTGGGTTTCTGAGATCTTTGGAACTTGCAGGAGAATTAAGTTACTTTTGATAGTCAAAACACAGGCATGCTACATTTATTGCAAGTACACCCAGCCCTCGTGTTGGTGAGCCAGATGGAATAACCTTGCTGGAAAGTCAATATTATGAAAGTGTTTTTCCTGGTCTCCTTCCTCTTTCTTATATTGATGACAGTACATATCTTCCGAGGGTAATTTGCCACCATTAGTTGGATGGGGGTGGAAAATGATTCTCATGAAGTGAAACTTGCAGCTTCTCGTGGTTTTGTACATTTCCTATACTTCTGCATTCTTCTCTTGTTTTGCTTTGGAGAGTTTGAAAACATATCTAGCCAGCGACAATGCAAGGATGAAACCACTCAATAACTTCCTGGGGGTGTTTGACCCCCTTATTTGTGACTGTGTGTTGATAAACCTTTGGTTTAAGTTGAAGATTACTTCGGTTTCATTGGCTGCAGTGGGAAGTCGGGAGGGGGAGACGCCTGCCTGCTTGCAGTGATTTGATGGCACAGATGCAACGAAATATATATATATAATATAAACTTATCCCCCCCCCAACTAGCTCAGAGACTTTCCCTTGCTCCCACTCCCACAAATCACACTATTACCACCTCAGCATAGCTTTACTGAAATTGTGCTAGGGACTCTTTCTTTCCCTTCTCCTCAATAATTCTTGAAACCCAACTTTTTAATCATAGCTGGTGTGTCTTTAAATCCCAAACTAAAGCCACACTGCTCTTGTGGAATCTAATAAAAATGGAAAGCCTCTCCCAATGCCCCTTTTACAGACTTGGGGAAAGAACACACACACTCTTTCTCATGCAGAGTCCCATTCTGGGGTCTGAGAAATGGAGGCCATGTTCTTATAAACACAGTTGTTCTGGTTTAGCCAACACTTTATTTCACTTCTCTTCTCACAGATCAGCACTGAAATGGTGCTCTTTTGGCACTTCTTCTTGTTCAGAGGACCAGATTGTTCTGAGGGAATAACTTCATTACTGCATTCCTTTACCACAATTTTCTTCTTTTATATATGTTCCTGGTCCCACATTGGGCAAAAAATTTCTGCATTGCAGGGGGGTCACCTTCATGGTCCCTTCCAACTCTCCAACTCTATGATTCTTATGATCCTTAGGTGTTTACTCTGAAAAATCCAAAAGAAAAACCAAAACACTGTTGGCCTTTTCCCTTTGCCAGCCTACATCTCAGGAGGTACAAATGAATAAAGCCTTTCCAAGTCTGTTCTCTAGGAGTTCTTGTACCTCCCTCAAAGATAAATCCTGCCCTGTTGTTCATTAAAAAAATAAAGCCAAGCAGAGCATATCGGCTGGGCAGGGAATTGATAGGTTGGTTCCCAAAATTCCTTTGTTGGTTTGCAAAATGCTTAGTTGACTTCAAAAGAGATTATCGTGTAATGCTGCCTCTTTGATACTTGGCTTAGCTTTCTCCCTGTTGGAGGAGAATACAAAGCTGGTTCTGTTTCTCCCCACCATCTCCCTAATCATTGTGAATGCCATTAAATCTGCTACTGCAGGATTAGGACTTACTTGGCTGGATTTTGCCCAGCAAAAGCAGCTTGAACAATGGTTTTCATCTGTTGTCTTTACTGTCCACTTTTCATTGAAGCTTGGGTGTCTCCTTAAAGGTAGGCATATATTTCACACTGGCCAACAATCCCTGTTCCCAAATAGGAGGCTTTTTTTATTATGTCCAGGACTGAGCTACCATCAAGCTGTCCAGTGTCAAATTGTAATTCCCCCGTTGCTGTGTTGGCTTTGCAGTTTTCATCACAACTGGGCCCTAGCTATGGGTGAAAAATATGAATAATGATCCCTGTGGAACAGCTTCATATCTAAACATGCCTGCTTCCATATATAACAACCAAAACAATGTATTCTCTCTCTTCAGTCCTGATCTTAATGCAAGGTGATCAGCTTCCATATCCGATACATATGATAAAAATGTGCAGAGTCTGTATTTGCACATAACACTAAACCATGGTTTGTTCAACAAATTATTAGTTGTTTCACAGAGAAGCAAAAGCCCTGGTTTATTTCTCCCAAGCCTGTTTAGTTTTCTAGCTGCTCTTGAGTTTTCTCTTTCTGGCTTCACATCATGGTTTGTGGGCAGAAAACAAATCATGGTTAGCCTGTAGACTGGGTTCAGATGTTCAAACACATGCCAATTTTCCAAACCATGGCTTAGTGTTAGGTGTGACTTGACACAGCCATTCCTCATAGGTCAACACAGAAATCGGAACACAGAACACAGAAATGCATGCCCATTAAGGGCACCGTGTAAAGGATCATCCTCCTTGGAAGGTGTGGAACTCTTACCAGGAGGTCCGACTGCTTCATCATTTTCAAACCAATGCAGCTGAAACAGCATCTCTTCTCCTGGAAACTTCTGATTTGGCTTATCATAATTTCTCAGCTTGGGAACTGAGCTAATGGGTTGATGTGTAGGCTTTTCTGGAAAGATGGCTGAGGGGATCAGCTTCACCACTGAGAAACCATTGCTGCATGTATTTCATGGTGTCCCTTAGTTCTTACTACAGGCTTCGTGATCCTATCCAAACAGAGAGCGTGTCTGTTACGATGTGGTGGACAAATGCAAATAATAATATTTGGAGGTGAGTTTCAGTGGTCCTTGCACTCAAGTAAATGTGTGAAAGAGTGTAACCTCTTCCCTTCCCATCCCTTTTCCTTTCAGTGCCTCAACTTTTTAGATTGTACACTAGAGGAAAGGGACTGTGTTATTTTTTATTGATTTGTAAACTGCCTTTGGGAGCTTTTCTGGTAGGGTAGAAATGCTTTGAATTCAATAAAATAGCCTTGTTCCCCACATTAGCCTTTCCATTTTGTGGAGTCAGTCTGAATAGCTTCCAATTTTGCTGCCTTTAAGGGGAAAAAAGAGCAGACATTCTGGTTTTTCTGCTCAGCTATATCTAGCGGAGTTGTTATAAATCCCTAATGACTGTTTTATCTGAACACCTACGGACTTAAACGGGCCAGTCAGTCATCAAATCACAAAGCAAGATGTTTAAATGCTGCTGTGAAATGTTCATAATGTTGTGGTGCCTTTCAGAATTGCACATGGATACAAAATGTGGCCACACCATGGGAGACTAAATGCTGAGTGCTTTCAGAAAGTCAGGGCTTGGTGCTGATTTCTACTGTGCTGCTGGGAAACTGACAGAATTCCTCTGCTCACTTCTATTGCTATTGTTATTATCAACGATATTAAACAAAGGTCTCTGCCAGATCAGAGTCTCCTGCAAATGACCTAAGTTTCTTTCCTTCCTTTATTCTTTTTTAAAATGATGCCTTTCATTTAGAATTCATCACTAATCCATCAAAGAATGATGGATTGTTAAAAGGTCACACAACGTAGGCACAATAGTAGAAGCAGATTCAGGTTTCATTACGTTGCCAGTGAGCCTCCAGAGCTGCATTTGGAGGAAAATAAATTGGTATGCAATGACTTAAGGAATATACAGAAATAATTTCCAGTTGCCACAATGCTTGTTTGCAAATTGCAGCAAAGGTACCAACTGCAGGTGGTAACTTGGGGTTCTCCAGAAATCACCCACTATCTGTTGATGCCTGAGATGGAAAATGCAAATGGGGACGCTTCCTCAGTAAAAATATAGTAACTGATAACCTAATACCCTTTTATTTGAAAGCCCCCTCTCCCCCACTTTGCTTACTTCTAGGGTTGTTTGAAATTTTGCTCTGTAGCTTTTCTAGCCAACTCACCTCTTTCCTTCTGTTCCAGAGTAATTTCTGGTTCTGGACTCCTTCTCTGTCCACAAGTGTGCCTTCCATTCCAATCACCATTTTTTCTCTTACCTCTAAAAAGCATTATTTGACAACCCACATCTAGGGTAAGAGCTTATCCACACTTCCACTTGTCTGACTGCTTTCTTCTGGAGAAAACTGCTCTTTAGAGCTCAACTGGAGCAAATGGCAATTTGGGTTTTCTCTAGTTTTTCTCTGGTTTAGCACCAAAGAGTGGGTCTTCCTTGGAAAAGGAGTGGGGCAAGGGGAAAACCACCTGGACCCATGCTTTCTAGGCAGAGTACAAGTAGAAGTGTAGATGAGCCCCATGTCTCTTCAACTCCGTGAGAAATCAATGTCCATAAACCTGACTCAATGACTTCAAAATCTGCCATGTCATTTTATGAAAGAGACAATGAATGTGTAGAGTTATGTGTGTGTGGACTCTTGGGTTCTTCCACATGTGGGAAAATCTTGATTGGCCCAGAATCCCCCAATGAGCTCCACATGCAGATGGGTTCAGGGCTGCTTCAAACACTTGGCATGCAGCTCATGGGAGGCATGGCTGGTTGCAGAGGGATGAGATTACCCCATGTAGCCCTGAAACCCCCCTCAGGCCTGCTTCTAACATACAAAGGGGTTTGTCTGAACTCCTGCTACCATCTCTGTTCTGTAACTGCCTTCCACCACATCTGCAGGCACTAATTTTGCACAAGAGATTCCCTAGGACAGGCTTCCTCCAACTCGGCCCTCCAGATGTTTTTGGCCTACAACTCTCATGATCCCTAGCTAGCAGGACCAGTGGTCAGGGATGATGGGAATTGTAGTCTCAAAACATCTGGAGGGCCAAGTTTGAGGAAGCCTGCCATAGGACCTTACAACCAGCACTTTGATGGGGTGGGGTCATTTTCGATTGGAAACAATGTTGGGGAAAGGGTTGATTCCTCTTCTCCCTGTACCTTGGTACCCCCTCTCTGCAGCTGCTTTTCCCAAAAGAAAGAAATGTGGTCAGTTCTAAGTGTGTTAACTTGAAACAATTTTAATGCTTCTTGCACTTTAGCCCTTAGTCTGAGTGCACTGTGTGCCACAACACAGAGCTGGAGATCTCTTTGATGGTGGGAGTCTGAATCTGACTTGCATTAAACTTTGGAGTGGATGACAAAGGAAAGAGGAGAAGGCCTGAGAATTGGTTGTGTGGAGAATTTACTTTCTAAGTGCATGAATGCAAGTAAAACTCCCTGATCACCAGAAGCAAAGAGACCACTATAGTTCGAGGAGATGTGGAGAGGAGGGAATTTTGATATGTGTTGGTTTTCTCACTGCTGTCCAACAAAATTCACCCTCCCCTGCCTTCTTATTCAAACAATGAGAGCCTTCCTTTGCATTAATCATCTTACAAAATCTGTTTACCTGCAGAAACTTTCACGGGAGCCTATATGTGACACTGGCTAATTTAGTGCTAATCAACAACTTAGTGCTAAACAGCATGACTGCTGTGCATGGGCACAACTGGATAGATTACTATGAATGAACCTCACAGGTGCCTGATACACAAGGCTGGGCAGAAGCTAAGAGTCTCCTCCTAAGACTCTGTTAGAACAACAACAAAAGTTATGGGGCCTTACAACAGTGTGACAAATAACCCAGCTCTGCATGAATTCTGTCTCTGAAATTTCAAAGCATTTAAAAACGTTTGTGGAGTGATAGAATGCCCAGACAGAACAGGAACCTTCTGTAATGCAAGCAATATGTCATTTGAATTCTCAATTCTGATGCAGAAACCTGTGACAGTGCCTTTGTTTAGTCATCTAAAGGACTGCTGCTGGTTCCAAAGCACATTAGTTTGTGAATTCCCTCCTGTGTCTAATAGCCATTACAGATCATTGGGGTTTGGGCTCCCTATTTATTTTGAGCATTTTCATAGGGCCAGTCCCTGCAGTGTGGTATCCACATCCAGCCCAATACATTCTGCTAGCTGAAGCGAAGGACAAGATGCCTCCACCCACTCCATGTACTGGAGTGATGACTGGACTGGTGGTAGAGTCTTACTTTAACACTAGCAATGAGACAGCATTGGTTGGTAGCATCTGCTTAATGATAGAGCTGGCCTGACCCTTCTGATGCTCCACCCATGAAGAATACAATTGGTGGTGAGAGTAGCCTTGCTTTGGCACGAGGTGGGATGGGACTTTTATTTCATGGCACAGCCTGAAAGCACATGATGCAGCCATGTTGCTGAAGTGAAGCATGTCTGGCTCCAGTCAGTGCCTGGATGGGAGTCAGCCTGGGAACTGCTTGGGAGCCGTCTTAAGTTCCAGGATGGAAGAAAGGCAGGCTAAACAAATGTAAATAAACAGCTCCAGCCAAAAGGGAAGGTATAATGTAAGCCTAGGGACAACTAATTCATCACTTTCTTTAAGAAATTGTCATGGGAGATCATCAATCCAGAGCTTGAGTGGGGCAATAAATTGTTTAGGTTTAGATTTTTTCCCCCTCTATGGAGAAAGATTCACAAAATGGTGGTGTTTTCCTGTAGGATGGTGGTTTTCAGATTTTCTACTTTCAGGGGTCATTTTTCTCCTGTTGAAAAAGACCGCTGTATGTTTGCCATGGAATCACTGCATCTATAGAGGATGTGTCCGAAGTCCATTTTTGATCGGACAGTCATGTGGTATACAGTGAACATTAGCCCTGTCCAAAAACTAATTCAGGACTGGATCTGGGGTGGGTGGCTCCCTAGCTGGCCTTGGGTGGGTCAGCCTGACCGAGACCATGGGGCTGATGGGGTGTGTGTGTGCACTCAACCCTAGTATAATAGGTGAAATTGTATACAGAAAGGTGTATATGAGAAATGCATAGCAGTTCAATAATAATATGTAGCTAATGTAAAATGTAGTTTGATGTTTAGATATCCGTGTGTGTGTGTGTGTGTGTAGTGAGTCTATGCACAAACCATGTATTGAGTATTCACACCATGGCACAATGTGAATCATCTCTAAAAGGTCAGCTTAAAGGTAAAGGTAAAGGGACCCCTGACCATTAGGTCCAGTCGTGACCGACTCTGGGGTTGTGGTGCTCATCTCGCTTTATCGGCCGAGGGAGTCGGTGTACAGCTTCCAGGTCATGTGGCCAGCATGACTAAGCTGCTTCTGGTGAACCAGAGCAGCACATGGAAACGCCATGTGCTGCTTAGAAAGGTCAGCTTAGAGGACCATTGATCTTCTCATGCCCCAGGGAGTTTTTCCGGGAACAATGGGTTACGCAGTGGTTAAGGTCCCATCTCCGGGCAGCATCAATGAAATCACTTTTGCCTATGAATGGTCTGCGGGCAGATTTTTTTTGTTAATGAACCAACATCATGGCATTTCTATATTATGATGCAATCATTGAATTTGGGTCTTTCACTTGCATCATATGGACCTTCCTTCTTACGGAGTGTTGTAGCAGCTTTCAGAGCAACTTGATTAGATGGGAGTGTGATGAAGCTCTTGTTGAGGACTCTCACTGCTCTGGTAGCAGATGGAATTGATTTGAAAAACCTGATTTTCAAAAGACTGGCTTGCCCTGTGGTCCCCGCAGGATGGCCTGGAAGCTTCCAGAGGTGCTGAGCCAGTGAGATCTGCCTGCTGGTGAAGAAAGGTAGAAATGGCACGTGACCTTTCATCTTACCTTCAGCGAGGCTTGTGATGGTTGCGTTTTGTTTCTGAGCAACCATGCTGCTTGCCAAGGATCAGATGAATGGAGCCGCCTCCTCAAGAAGGCTTACTCTTTCAATGAGGCAGCAGACTGAATTCATAGCACATTGCAGGGTCTGAGACATCATTTTTACAACCAAGCTGTTCAAATATAATGGCCCTTTCCAGAAATCCCACAGTGAAGAGCTCAAGTGCTTCTTCTGTCTGTCTTGGTTATTTAAGATTAGGGGTATTAGCTAGGATGTGCTTGCCAAATTGCATCTCAAAATGTCTTCCTACGAATCTTTATGCTTCCTGTTTATGGCACACAATATCCTGCTTTTACTACCCCCCCCCATAGTGTTGGGGAAAAGTTACAGTCCCACAGCCTTGCATTAGTGATATCCAATGATACTCCTACTCAGAGTAGACCAGTAGACTGCCTTGGGTCTATCGAGCAATATCTATAGACCACTTTGAAGTATTTATGTATGAATTTGCTCATTCATACGGTTTAGATTTTTTAATTATATTATTGCTTTCTTGCCCCATTATTTCCTCCAGGAAGCTGAAGCTAGCATATACATGGTTCTCCCCCCCCCATGTTGTCCTCACAACCACCCTGTGAGGTAGGTTAGACAGAGAGATGATGACTATCATAGCTGCTATAATAAAGGTAAAGAGTCCATGCCAGAAAGAGCAGCTTATTGTCTTGTTCTTCTGCCCTGTGCATTGTGATTACAGATTTTTTTGCTCTTTCTAAACTGCAAAACATTAAAATAATTAGCAGGAGAATTCATAGGATCCTACTTTCCAAGCATATCTTTCAGGGCTTCTTGTGGGTTTGTAAAGCAGTTTTAATCCCCATTTTTATTAGGAGTGCAATTTCTATCATCGGTTTTCATTCCATGTATGGAATGCTTAATTGTAGTACCCCCCTCTGAAGGCTGATTAGCTCCTTTTATAGAAACCCATTGTCAAGAGGGGAGCAGTTGTCTTTTTGATCCAGCAGCTGAGGCCACTAGCCCTTCCCCAAATCTAACATGAATGAACATTCCTGACCTTGCAGGGCATGAAGCAGTTAAAATTATTTGCAGTGCAGTGAAAGGAAAACAAGCTCATTTTCTATTGTGATGGGGAGCTCTCCCCTAAAAGGCGTTCAATGTCTATCAGCCATATGCAGTGGCCTCTGGAACACATAGACAAAGCTCCAACGGGAGTTAATGTTCATTTCGGCCCTGGGCTGCTGCCAAGAGACAGTCGCAAAATGCCGACCTAAAAGGGCAGCGGTTGTCTGGTAGGGGACTAATTTTCTCCCTCATTCTGACCTCCCAGACCTCCGCAGAACGCTTCTTTGTTTCGGCTCCTTCCTCTAATCACGTACAGGAGCCCAGAATGACAGGGCTGCTTGTCCAATTTCTAAACCAGATGGAATTTGTCTTTTCGGAGCTCGACAAGGAAAATGAAGAAAGCCCCAAAGGCTTTTGTTTCGGAACGTAAGGTTTCTTTCCTGACAGCTTGCCTCTTTTGCTCTGGCTTCTGTTTTGTGGAGCATTGGCATTATGGCACAGGCGTTGAGTAATGGGGTTTCTCTTAGATCTAGGAACTCCTGGTAGACAAACAACCTTCATGCAAGTGTGGCCTTCCTTGCAAATGTGGTGTCCTAGAAATTCAGACCTTTGCGTCACCTTCTTGACCTAAAATGTAGGCAGGGCACAAGGCGTTCCACCTGCCCATCTGTGCAGTCAGGGCCAGCCCACCTTTTAGGTGGGGTGAAGCAGCCGCCTCAGGCTTTGGAAGCCCCTGAAGCACCCCACCCTTCGTCTTAGCCAGCAGTGGAGAAGTGGCACTGATTTCTGGCAAGATCTTGCAAGATCTCATGGGGTGCAAGAGACCTTGTGAGATTTCTGTGAGACCTTGCTGGAAATGACCTTGCTGGATGCCAGTGGAGGTGGGCAGTGTGGTTGTGGTGCTGGCAGCAGAGGCAGTGAGGCCTTTGGCATGGCAGAGCAGAGTGGTACTTCCCATTTCTTCTCAAGTGGGATGCGCTGTTCCTGTGTGTTACCATTTCTGTTTCAATGTTGTTCTTGTTGTCGTTTAGTCGTGTCCGACTCTTCGTGACCCCATGGACCAGAGCACGCCACACACTCCTGTCTTCCACTGCCTCCCGCAGTTTGGTCAGACTCATGTTTGTGGCTTCAAGAACACTGTCCAACCATCTCGTCCTCTGTCGTCCCCTTCTCCTTGTGCCCTCCATCTTTCCCAACATCAGGGTCTTTTCCAGGGAGTCTTCTCTTCTCATGAGGTGGCCAAAGTGTTGGAGCCTCAGCTTCAAGATCTGTCCTTCCAGTGAGCACTCAGGGCTGATTTCCTTAAGAATGGATGCATTTGATCTTCTTGCAGTCCATGGGACTCTCAAGAGTCTCCTCCAGCACCATAATTCAAAAGCATCAATTCTTCAGCAATCAGCCTTCTTTATGGTCCAGCTCTCACTTCCACACATCACTACTGGGAAAACCATAGCTTTAACTTCTGTTTCAATACCTGTGTTTAACCCCCCACCCAATAGATTGAATAAAGGTGTTGGAATAGAGTTGTCAGATGCCTGGGGATAGATAAATTAATCATTTCCCTTTCTCTTGGTTTTTCATTATTCCAGTCTTCAATTCAATTCTCAACATTTCTGCAGCAATCTCTGATTTTTTTTAAAAAAAACAAGCCCATGAAAATCCAGTAGCAATTTAGTGCTAATTTCCCGCCAGGAAACACATTTTGTACACAATTTTGACAAATATACACACGTTGCAACCCATTTCCCCCTAATATCATACATTTTGTATATTCTTTTCAGCCATGTGTGCATTTTCTTTGGTACACTTTTACCTGAGACATACATTTATGCACACATTGGTTGGAGAATGGCACTGCAAAATTTAGAGAAGAGCAAATTTGAAGGATAGCTATGTTTTGGTGAACATATTGGTTCGAAAAGTGTGAATTAGTGTGAAGTGTGCATTCACATTAAAATGCAAACAAAATAAACTTTCTCCCATATCCCTAGGTAGAGCATAAGGCCTTCTAACAACCAATGCTACCATTTCTGCCTCAAGAGGTCAATCAAATAAACATGTTGGAGTAGATTTGTCAGATGGCTGGGTTTTTATTTGATTGCTGTGCACTAACATTCATGTACCCAGGACAGTCCGTCCTGTTTGAGCCTAGAAATGTTTTGACACGTCAGCATATCCTGGAATGGATGACCAGATGGAGAATAGGTGCATGAGTTATGCAAGTGGATAATTCAGCAAGTTGCCTTCAGGTGGGCCCAGCAGCAAATTTGCTGGGTGGGGGTTGAGCTGCATTGTTAACATTAACAGCTCTTCTGAACAGCCATTTGAGAACATTTCTCTGCCTCCCTTCCCTTTCTTGCTAATTTACCCCATTGCTTCAAGATAAATCTTTCACACATTTTGAACATCTTTTCAAATCACCTCTTCCACCCTGCAGCACACACAGTCTCACACTCACACACAGACAACCTGAAGCAAATCAAGAGCATGACCATGCACATGATTACTCAGAAGTTTTACTGATGTTTTATTATGTTTTAATATGTGCTAGAAGCCACTCAGAGTGGCTGGGAAAACACAGCCAGAATGGGCAGGGTATAAATAAAAAAATTGTTCTTGTTGTTCTTGTTAAGTAAGCCATGCCAAACTCAATGGGGCTTTCAGGGTATATTCTATGGTCCCAGCTTCCCAGGAATATTGCAAATCAGATGAGAAAAACAACCACCTCAGGGCAACTCGGAAAAGAGGAGTAGACACAATACCCTCAACAATCCAAGTGGATGAAGTTTTGGTCCCCTGCCAGATGAATATGGGCTTCCCAAACAAAGGCCCTCTTTCCTGCCCATTATTGTTCAAAGGTAGTGGAAGAGAAAGCATTCTGTGCCTACCACCTCTTTACCCACCCACTTTACTTACCTTTTTGGTGTGGAGTAATGTTGAAGTCCTACTTGCTACACCAGGCAAGGGAGGAAGACAAGCAAAGGGATCAACTGTCAGGAGCTGGAGTCAGGCATAGGTCACCAAGAAAACACCCAATTTCAGTGAAGTTGACCTTTTTTTCAAAGAAAGAAAACAGCTCAGTCCTAGTGGTCACAGCAACCCTTCCCAGTAGGTCTTGCCCTAATGAGGCAGTTGTGAGGACTGAAGGTCCCTGCCTTCCCACCGATCTCTAAGGCTCCTCCTCAGCTGCATAAGACTCCATCGTGTTGTCTCTCTTTGCTCTGCTCTCTTCATTTCTCATTGTGTTCTGGAGACCCAGGGGAGGGCAGCTGGTCACAGCAGAAGGGGGAGACTCCCTGAATTCTGCCTCTTCTCTGTCTCCTGGCCCCTCTCCACTCCTGTCTCTGAGCCTAGACTGCTCTCTGCCACAGCCTCTTCCTGCTCACTAAACCCTGTTGACATATTCAGCTTCCAACACCACCTCTTTGCCATCTGCTCGTTCTTCTCCCTCTGACCATGCATCACCATCCCACTAACAATCCCCGGGCTCTGAGTCTTCTTCCCCTGGGGGTTCCCTCCCACCACTCCTTGGCATCCAGCCAGCCCATGACATCAGTGTTTGATGGGGGGGGGGGGGGAGTCAGTCACTGCCCTACCTCTGGAGGGCAATAAAATTTTATTAGCTCTTGGAGCTAATAAAATGGTGGGTAGGCCCTTTCTGGGCTATGGTCGGACAACCCAATAGCTTTCATTTTCCTTTGGTGGCTATCCCAAGGACCCAGGACCCTGCTCACTTGCCACACACACCTGCTACTGCCACTGGGGCATATCACCTGTCTTGCTGTCTCACCAGCAAGGTATTTCCCTGGATATGTTTGGGAGCTGTTTAGCTCCATTACACTGCAACGAACAAACACGGTTCTTGTAAATAAGGCACTCAAACAGGCAGGCACGCCGTGGTAATTGACGAGGGAGCGTTTGGCATTCCGTCTCTGCATGCAAACGGGGCTGCCTGTTAAAGCGCAAACAGTCGTGGCGTGAAAGGAAGCGGTTTAGCGGGACAGGGGTGGCATTTTAAATTGGGTGCAATTATTAGCTTGATTGGCATAAAGCACGCTCCCCACATGCTCATCCTACCTTCCCCGTTATTCCTAGCGGGGCGAGGGAAAAGAACACAATAATAAATGCAGCACAAAAGTCTATTCTTTGTAGCCTTTCAGGCAGGGACTGAAAGGAAATTGTGAGTGGCAGCCTATATTCTCGGCTTTGTCTAGCTCTGCCTTTTAAGCTTGAGAGCCCCCATTTCTGTGCACAGAAACTCCTTTTTCACTGGCGTATAGATTCTTTTGGCAGGATCCTCTGAGGAAGTAGGCAAGATCTAAGTGGGACGGCTGTCTTCCTCCATCAACAGCGCAGGCCTAGTGTGGAGCTGGCTTGAGAGAGAGAATACTTTTCCTCACATTGGAGCCAGTTACTGTGTAAACAAGAGCCAGCCCCAAACATTTCCTGCCTGAGGCAGAGCAGCAAATGGCTCCTCTCCCCAGCAAGTCAAGGAGCACAGTACCTCTCAAGGCAGTCAAGTTATTCTGGCACCTGAGGCAGAAAATACCACAAGTATGTATCTTTCCTACCTGGAAGTATAAATTTTATAATAACTACCTATTTGCTGCACTTTCATAACATCCAAGGTGGCTTCCAGATGGTTATTTTTATTTTATTTTATTTTATTATTTTATTTGGCATGAGGTATTCAACTGAATACTGGAAATTTAGCTTTGTGCAATTAAAATAGATTAAATGGCTCTGTTGCTCTGGCAAAACAGATTTACTTTGAAGAAAAATGGTATGTTTTGCAGTTAGGAAAGTGTTGGGGAAATTTTGTTTAAAGTATGGGATATGTGACTAATCACCATGCAAGCAAATTGGCATGAAATCGAGATAATTGCTCATTTTCATATAACCTCCCTGCAAACAAATCAGAACAAATTCTTAATAAGGACCCCAAATCTTCTAACCTCTGCATAAACTTTGTGCAGGCAAATCAGGATGAATGCTCCATAAAAGGGTTATCTGAAGGAGCCCCAACACCAGCTACCTGTGGATTTTGAGGGGGCCACCCCCTCCTTGGAAATTTTGGGGTTCCTTGGCCCCTCGGCCCCTCTAGATGGCATCCCTGAAAGGGACCCTCATTTGGGATGTAGAGTCATGTAATGACTCCTCCCTTCATTGGATATCTGTGCTTTGAGAGTGGCGGAAAACAGTGAAGTATTGGTTCCAGAAGTGTTCCTTTACAATGCAACCCTTATGTATGCATAGTTGCCCAGAAAGAAGCCTTCATTGTGTTAAAGGGTTTACTGTTGAGTAAATATGCCTAGGTTTGTAGCCATAATGTGTTGCCAGTTGGGAGATCATCCACCTATCTCTCCAGGACAGACTCACCTTTTGTCAAAACTTTCCTCTTTATTGTTTACAGAATTGACTATTGGGTAAAAGGTGCTAACAGTAGATTGTATTTGGGTTGTATCGTACCCCATGGCTGTTTTGATACCCCTTGGTTTTCAATGCAGACTGCAAGCTATAGGACACTGAACTGTTTTAGGTGAAAAAGGGTGGGAGTCAACTAAGTTTTACTTATTGAAATTAACCGGCCTACCTTAGTCATGTTCAGTGATTTCTGTTAAGTTGTGGGCAAACATATCAGATGACACAGCGATTTCTCCAAAGCAGCTCTTTATTTGTAAGCTGGAACAGAACTGAACAGCAAACAGCTCAGCCGGCCTGCTTTTATAGGC
The DNA here is from genome assembly GCF_965153285.1 of Podarcis tiliguerta. Classification (NCBI taxonomy): domain Eukaryota; kingdom Metazoa; phylum Chordata; class Lepidosauria; order Squamata; family Lacertidae; genus Podarcis; species Podarcis tiliguerta. The sequence continues at coordinate 86,788,114 of NC_139535.1, read as the reverse complement.
AGCTGGCTGTCAACATTGTAGCAACAACAACCCAGGGTTTCCCGCCTAAAATAGCTGATGTGTACCTGAGTGAAAACTACATACACAATACTCCTGGTGGCCAGGGTGAGAACTTCAATACATAACAATTTCAATGGGTCTACTTCGAATAAAAGTTAGCTGTTAGCTGCTGGTGCTCGTGTGCTTTCTTCAATATTGTTGTGCTGGGAGGGAACAGCATTGATTTTTTACTTATTTATTTTGTTTATTTAATTTTTAAACTGCCTTTCCATCAACCAAGATCCCAGAAGAGTACATAATGAGTCCATTCAAATGGTTTCAATGTGTTTTATATAAAAGCACATAGTTAAATAAGCATTAATAAACAGTGACCCAAATTTGTAATAATAAACCCTAACCCTAACCCCGAATAAAAGTTAGCTGAATACCACTCACAGTTTTGAGTTAGCAGTTGCTAACCCAAGCTCTAAATCCATGTCTCACACAACTGTGCTATCTCTGTATGGCCTGGAGTGTGAATAATTTGAAAAAAACAGTCTTTGGAGCTGGCAGATGCCATTCAATACCTCCAGGAAGCAGTTCAGCAGAGTCAAAAAAGGAAGGGGCTGGATTTCCCCAGTCACTTTTGAGCACAGAGCCTGTCCTCTGAATTGAAGAGGAGGGTTTAATTGGAGAGAGAGAGAAAGAAAAAAGGCCTCTGCATCTGTACTTGTTCAATAATATATGAATTCATGCCTTGCACCTGCATCCCATAATTTTTCACCCACTGAAAGAGCAGATCGTGGCCACCTGGTTCTTCTGATTTTACCCAAATTGCTGAGTCTTCGTTTGCTTGATAGAACGAGCAGTTTATAGGAGGGAAGGGGAAGGCAGGCAGCATTTTTTGGGATGCTAATGATTCACCGCCACTCTTTTCCTGAAGGCTGGTCTCTGGTAATGATGTTAACTGCTGGTGCTCATGTGCTTTCCTCAATATTGTTGAGCTGGGAGGGAACAGCATTGATTTTTTTACTTATTTATTTTGTTTATCTAATTTTTAAACTGCCTTTCCACCAACCAAGGTCCCAGAATAGCACATTATGAGTCCATTCAAATGGTTTCATGTTAAGATGTGTTTTACATAAAAGCACATAGTTAAATAAGCATTAATAAACAGTGATCCGAATTTGTAATAATAAATAAAACAATCATCATATAAATATTGCAGTGGTCCTCCACAATAACTCCAAACAATCAGATCTCTCCAACAGCCTTGGTAAAAAGGCACATATTTAATTTGACTCTGGAAACTTCAAAGCGAAGCCTCTCTCTGCTACATCTCATTCTATGGCATATTGGCACTACACTTGTGGAAAGCGCAAATGGCGATGGCTGTTTTGTGTGCCATCACTAGCCATCTCACTGGCCTCCACAGCAGGAATGCCAGGTTGCAACCTGGAGACTTGCGCCATATCTTTAAAATGGGAAACTAAGTAGGAAAGGAAGCAGCCATGGCTTTATCCCCTCAGTGCTCCTGTGGTTCTAATGTGTCCCCCCAGCAGAAATCCCTTGAGGTGGAGGTAAGAGGGCAGATTAAAAAGAAAACTGTAGAATAAATTGTCTGGATAACATGAGGTAATCTCATCCCCCATTCTTAACAAAAGAAAGAAAAAGGGTTTGGCCTATACCAGGGATGGAGAACCTGAGGTCCAAATGTGGCCCTTCAGGTGAATATCTGGCCCAGGGCACATCCTCTCTCAAGCTGCACCTCACAATGGCCCTGTTTTTGCACTGTCTTGAATGTTTCTCCTTGGCTGTTTATGTGTGTGTAGAAATCAGCATACTATACTGTACACTGTGGGTGGAGTATACTGTGCCTCACCCCTTTTTGCCTTTGGATGCAGCCACCATTGGCATGCGGCCCCAGGAAGGCTGCTCAGAAGGAAATGTGGCCCTCAGACTGAAAGGGGCTTGCCCTCCCTGCCCTACATAGAGAGTTCCTTGTCCCCTTTACTGGCAACTCTGCAAAACCACCCAGCATTCTCAGAATCAAGCTGGTCTGTGGAAAGAATTAAATTCTACAATGTCTTACAAATAAATAGAGTTATACAACCCCATTGCTGGTCCCTTGATATCTGTGTAAACAACCAACTTTCCCAGTGGTGCTTAGCATAGTGCCAATAGCTCCCATGGAAATAGGCTGATTTATCCCCACTGAGGATTTGGCCCATTGTTATCTGGGTTTGCCCAGATGTAACTGGCTGTTTGTGATTTGCACATAATTCTACCAGCCGTATTTATGATGGTGAAAATTCACAGCATGCTCATAAAGCAAGCAGGGATTTTTAAAAGTGAGCAAACCTAATTTCAGGCACTAAGCTCTGCTGTTCAGATTCTAAATACACCCAGGGAGAAGGTCTGTTGCCCCAGTTTATGCAATCACTAAAAAAAAAAAAAAAAAAAATCCCATTGAACTAGTAAGGGTATTAATCCAAGTGTCCTAAACTGATGTGCCAGCAAAATTTCAGTGTAAAAGCCATCTTGCCACAGGTTTTTTTTCTTCCCCTCAGCAGGCAGGCCAGAATTTCAGCTCAGATAATTGCATTCAGCTTCACTGAATTCCCCCCTGCATTTCCAACGGGAGACGACATCCGTCTTCTCTTTGCAAACTCAAAAATGTGCTGCTGTACTGCTGCTGGCTCTGTAACAGCTCCCATTTTCTGCTCCAGGGATGGTTTTGTGTATGTGGTTCAGGGATGCATTGGCTTAGGCAGCCGTAAGATGAAGTATGAATGCAGGCCTTGGATTGTGAAAGGAGGTGAGAGCTGTTTTTTTCAAAAGCCAAATATGTCTATGAAGAAAAAAATGGAAACCATGTGTGAATAGGAGAGAAGAATGGGCCTCCCCTTCTATTTAAAGCACCATCATAAATGTGGTCACAATTCGAGCAGGGAGAATTTGAGCCATTTAATAATTTTTAATCTTTATATACTATCCTCCACCAAATTGAGAGCCAGTGCGACGTAGACTTGGGAGACTGTGGGTTCTAGTCCTCACTCAGCTACAAAGCTTGCTGGGTGGCCTAGGGCCAGTCACAGCCTCTCAGCATCACCTACCTCACAAGGTTGTTGCGGAGAGAAAATGGGGAGAGGGTGAACCATGTACGCCACTTTGAGCCTCATTGGAGAAAAGGTGGGATATAAATCTAGGGTTGCCATATTTAAAAAAGTAAAGACTAGCGAAATTGTTCAGCTTTTAAAAGAAAAAATCTAAAGTTGTTGAGCCCCCCCAAAGGCCCCCAAATCCCCCACAATGCACCACCTTTCGGAAATTCTCCCCCCAGAAGTCAATTCTGCCTTTGAAATCCCAGTAATGTTATTAGGGTATATGGCATCCCTAATAAATGTAATAGAGGGGTAGATTTTGAATCCAGAGTGCTTAAAAAATATATAATTAAAAAGCACATGAAGCAATCAGTTGCTTTGAATATGGGCTCCTTTAAAAAGTGAGATTAAAATCCCCAAACCCCTCCAATACGAGGCAGGATATTCTGGGTTCAAAATCCTGCATGAGTCATGTGACCCAAGAAATTGCTTTTTTTTGGGGGGGTGGGGATTCAAGCCTGATCTGGAATCACCTGCGAGAGCATGGCGCTCAAAATGTCCCATTTTTTTCTGTGGCAGTTGATGGATATGAAACCTTTTCAATAATAACACATAATCTGAATGATTGTGACTAAGAGTACCGCTAGACTGGAGACATGCATTTCATTTAACTTAATTTCATTTTTGCTTCTGAGGATTAAACGGCACATTTTTCATACACAACCATTTCCTTTCCCCCAGAGGAGCAATCAGCTTGGCTTAAAAAACAAACAAAAAATCTCTCGCTAAAACACAGAGGGGTTTGTTCCTTTGCAGTTGTATACTCAGTGCCAAGTTTGGTGTGCTATACTATAGTGCATCCTCTCCAAACCTGGTGTCAACCAGATGTTTCGGACCACAATCCTAACCACCCCTGGCCAGCATAAGCATTGGGCTAATGGTTGTTCTACTCTAAAACATCTGGAGGGTACAAATAATAATAATAATTTATTATTTATAGCCCGCCCATCTGGCTGAGTTTCCCCAGCCACTCTGGGCAGCTCCCAATCAAGTGTTAAAAACAGTACAGCATTAAATATTAAACACTTCCCTGAATAGAGCTGCCTTCAGATGTCTTTTAAAGATAGGACAGCTGCTTACTTCCTTCACATCTGAAGGGAGGGTGTTCCACAGGGTGGGCGCCACAACCGAGAAGGCCCTCTGTCTGGTTCCCTGTAACCTCACTCCTCACAATGAGGGAACCACCAGAAGGCCCTCGGCGCTGGATCTCAGTGTCCAGGCTGAACAATGTGGGTGGAGACACTCCTTCAGGTATACAGGGCCAAGGCTGTTTAGGGCTTTAAAGGTCAGCACCAACACTTTGAATTCTGCTTGGAAACGTACTGGGAGCCAATGCAGATCTCTCAGGACTGGTGTTATGTGGTCCCGGCGGCCACTCCCAGTCACCAGTCTAGCTGCCACATTCTGGATTAATTGCAGTTTCTGGGTCACCTTCAAAGGTTGGGGCAGACTGCTTTGCATGTGAGTGTGTGTGATATTTGGTTTGGGGAAACAGCCTGGGAGGCAGTGGCATAGTGGGGGGGGGGGGTTAGGGTGAAGCACAGGGGTGGTTGCCCTGGGCGCAAAATTGTTAGGGGCACAATATTTCAACACCCAGTTCTGCCTCCATACAGCTGCACACTCCCGTCACTGGACTCTGTTGAAAATGGCTTATCCATGTGAACCAGGATGTGACCAGTCCAGACAACAGAGTGACTTCATTTTTTATCTCTGCAGCTGCAATCTCCTGGGTGATGTGGATACCATTAGACAGTTCAACACACATGTGTACCCCATCTATCCTCCACCCCCACTCTGTGCAGTCCTGGGTGCTGGCAACCCATAGTACGTTACTCCTGTGAGGAAAGGGTTAAGTAGCTGCCCCCAAATGTCGCTTTCTTAGCCAGATTATCAGCCCCAAATGGCTGTTGTAAAGTAAAAAACAAAGTAAAATACACAGACACATGAAATTTTGACTACTGATTTCCCGCATCTCATCTGCTTTGACCCTGAAGAAATCTCTCCTTCGCGATATGTCACCCTGTTTCAAATTAAGCCAGGGCGGAATGCTCTCCTGTCTACTCAAACATCTACTGAGCCAAACATCCCCCAAATGATTCTGAAAAAAATGAATTTTTATCTCATGCTGTTGAAATTGGTCTTTAGGAAGACCCGTTTCCCTGCGCTTTATTCCTTCAGCTCAGAGCAGTCAAGGGAGGGATTTTGGAAATGCTTTCGGCATTTTGATTGACGGGAACAAAAGTGGCAGATAGAAGAATGGAGAAGGTTTGGTGAGCAGATGGGTGAGTATGACAAAAGAAAGAGCCGCAGCAGCCTGATACCTTTGGGCTGGTTGGCAGAGGGTATTGGGGGCACGGCTGGCACTTTGCATTGGGGCCTGTGGCTGTTTTGTTCTGCATAAATTCATCAGTGAGGAGGGTTGGTGGCAGGAATATTTGTCTCTGCCTCTTCCCCCCCCCTCCCCCAAGTGATGATGGAAGATCTGTGACTTGACTCTCATATGTTTTTAATAAAACTGAATAGCAGCCACAGGGCCCTGATTTAGTTATGAACCAAGGTGCTGGGGAAGGGGTGAATAGGTCAGTCTGCCCCCCAACTCATGCTAGTCTTCTCAGTGAAAATCCTCTCCTGCTTTGCAAGGAAAAATCTGCAGATACTTTGATCACATGTGAACCAAACCAAAACCACGAGTCCCCCCCTGCAACTTGTCATCGCTGCAATAATTGTGAATTAGCGGTGGATTTAGACTGGACTGTCCACACACCATTCCGCTTTACTAGTTGTTTTGTAATTGTTCTTCCCCAGTGTTACGGCATCACTGCCATCTGCAGGAATTATTCGGGGCTCCAGCGCAGCAAAAGTGGGACCCAATAAACCCAACACCGCAGAAAATTTGTGGTCCAAAAATGTTACAGGATTTCAACAGGAAGTTAACAGGACACACACAAATTGCAGATAAAGTAGCAGGTCCACTCTGAAATTTCTGCAGGTGCAAACACTATTGAAAGCGGAATCACTTTATCACCTTCACGAGTACAAATAATCATGAATGTGAAATGAAAAAGCATGTCCAGAAGGCCTCATCTCTCTTGCAGCTGCTCATCGGATTCCACTCTACCAATCCTCTGAAGGAGGAGACAGGCTTGCAAAATGTATTAAATACAAACACAGAGTTCTGTTTATTAGCATAGCTTCTATTCAAGGCTAGCAGCTGGGAAGTCCTCACTGGGGATTATTAGGCAGATCATCTAAATGGAGCGCAGCACTCACTCAGACTCCCTCTTTTGACTCTGTGGCCTACTGTCCTTTCTTGCTCTGTATCATTGAGCAATCTCTTCCTTCTCTTTTACTTTCTGTATTGTTATCAGTCCCACCAGATGCATGCACCTTCCAGCACAATATTTCCACGTTTAATTCCTAAATTCAGAGATATGTTGGGTCTAGAAGTGTTTTTCTGTATGGTGGAACAAGGGAAGCAAATCAGTAATCTGGCCCGTGGCAGTTCATTATTCTCATAAGCAATGGATTCCATGGGAACGATTAAATCAATTAATTGATTTTCTATACCTCAGAAAAAAAGAAGTCAAATAGCATTTCCATCAACTTCCTATCTGCAAATACCAGACTGAGGCCTGGAGGGACGTTAATGGACCTTTAATGCTTTATATTATGCCTTTCCACTCTGAAATTGAAACGATCCTGTGAATGGAAAGAAGTTTCTGAAAAACAACAACAACCATTTGGTTTGCTTTTAGCAACAGGGACTGAAGGGATGGGTTTGTGTTGCTGGTGATTTTTTTGGGCACTGCTCAGAAAACGTGCTGTTCAGGAAGCGAGCCATTTGCTCCACCGCATGGACAGTTTGATAACGGCTCAGAAAAAAATGATTCCCAACTAGACCAGAGCTAAAGGTTCTTCACAGAAGGTGTGAGTGAGGAAGGTTTTTTTCTTCTTCTACAAAACTATCCTCCTAATACAGGGTTGCAGCCAATGTTAGTCTTACTCAGAGTAGACCCATTGAAATGAATGGGCATGACTAACTGAAGTCCATCAATTCTTCTACTGCTGCTACCTGTTTCATAGTCTGGGTGATGGCGATTGTGCTTTTGGAGGTTCTGGCTGCTGGTGGATACCCCTGCTGCCACAAAGGTCTGGAGTGATGGCAGGAATTGGGGTCTTCACTTTGGTTTGGCCTCAGGATGACATCACATCAAGACAGTTTAGTGTCCCTGCGAAGCTATCAAAGTGAGAGCAACAGTGTTTGCTGACTTACTCTGGGATCCTGTGGGAGGAAATGATGTCTGCGAGCACAACTGCAAACCTGGATTAATTGGTTTTATTAAAGTCCTTTTTTTAGCCCATGTTTCCTCCCTAAGGATCCCAGGACAGGGTACAGATACATATTGAAAATAACATGCAAACCATAGGAAATGTAAACTAATTAAAATACATCAAACAACAGGAGTTAATGGAGTTACAATTAAAACTCTAAAGTCAGCTACCTCTTACCACTACATTTCCAAAACCTTAAAAAGCCTGGGAAAAGACAGGGTACATTTGCCCCAATCTCGCCCCTACCCCAAAACTGCCAAAATATCCCACTAACATTGCACCTTATGAACAGGGAAACAGTGTTGAAGCTTCCCTTTAACAAAATATGATGTGTGTTGCTTTTTGAGACCATAATTGTCTGAGAATCAGGATTAAAAAAACCCCAGTAAGTAAATAGATAATCTGTAATGATGGGCTCTTTGGATGTTTTCCTCTTTGTCTAATGCAGTCAACATGGGGGATAGGGAGAAATGTTGGAAATTCCCTATTTGTTTATGCAGCAGTCGGAGAATTGGGTGCTTATGTCTGGTCTAAATTGTGCAGCCTGTTGCATTGTTACATCATCATGGTGGTGAAGATGACACGGTGGTGGCCATTTCCATTTCTGCTGTAGACCTGCCCCTCTTATAATGGCAACCCTCCAAACTGTGAAGTTCCTATAAATTGGGCATGCAGTGCTAGGTGCATTTCTGGCTGGCAAATTTGCTAGAATCTTGCTTGAAGGATTGGGTCCCCCCCTCCCCCTTGCAGGAGTAAGAGGGCTGATTGGCGTTTTGGATTTTGTCAGCCCCTGAAAGCAAATGCAGACGCCTTCTTCGCTCAGACGTACTCCTTTCTATTGATTCTACATCCACTTTTTAAATGTAACGCTCGTATAATGTTTGTTGATCCTTGGTTTTGTCGATGTTTGTGCAAAGTGAATTGTGTTCATGGCTGATGCATTTGAGAGGTGCTTGGCTAGTCAACCAGTTTGTGTGACCGGGGAGTAGTCACCGTGCTCGGAGAGGCAGCGCTCTTTGGAAGACCTTGCCTGCCTCAGCTTTCACCTCTTTGCCTTGGCAAGCATCTGCTTGCTTCAAGACCACCAGGTTCCACCGCAGGGGGCAAGATGATCGAAAGGCAATGGAGCATGCATATCCTGCGGCATCTGCTGTGTCAGGAGTAGCTGCAGCAGCCCTGACATCTGCCAGAGAAGCTGTAAGAATAGAGAGAATTAGGGAATTGAGTGCAACATACCTGGGTGAGGTGAAGGACACACACACACACACACACACACACACACGTACACAGTAAAAGTGTGTACAGGGAGCAACTGCAGTTTCAGACTCCCTTCTCCTTCCCCACATCTCTAGTATAGTGACCAAGGGTGCTGTTTCTTCAGCACCACAAAATTTAGCCTTTTGTTGTGGACAGCTCCTTGCTTGCAAGCACTGGTGTTGCTGAAGCCCCAGCTTCCCAGTGCATGTTCACATGGAGATCACTGAGCCATAGCTATGCATGATGGCTTGCACAGAGCTTGCATGCCTTTTCCTACATGGCCGTTCTCTGCATGTAGGAGATTATTCATCATGTTTGCAGTTGCCCTTAGGGCTGCGTCATATGTTAGTTTTCTGCACAGAGATACATCTCCTTGCGGTATATTTTAAAGCAGCCCTGAGATTTCTCTCTGTGGTTTTTATTATACTTTAGCTAAGTGAAATTTTATTTCTTTCCCATCTTGAGCATGCCATAGTGCTTTATCTTACTCTCACTCTCTCCCCACGCTTCTTCTTTCTGTCTCTGGGTCCTAATGCCACACCTGCCAGCTTATATTTTTCTATGAAAGGTTTGCAACTTTCTTCCCTTAATTATGAGCTCCTTGATAGTCAAGTAGATCTTGCAGGCTCTTTCCTGAGCAGATATGCTCAAGGCAAGTCACAGCCTCAGTCACAGTTACTTAAGACCTCAACAGATGTAGAATAGCAATGTTCCATGATAAAGCATGAATCTTTATAATGGGGTGTGTGTCTCTGATTTTGATTCAACTTGCCCCAAAGTTGGTTGCCTTGGAGGGATTTGGGGCTTGTCAGAGGGGAAGTTAGATTTGAGCAAGGAAGCCCAGGACAAAACAGGGATCACCGAAATACTTCGTTGAGCATCGGCAATCCAGGGGTAGAAAAACAAACAAACAAATCACTCTGCAGAGAAGCATCTTCTAAAAGCAAAAGTAAAGTTTCTGAGCTTACCAGGTAAGGAATATTTCCAGGATGAGGTGAAAGGGGAAGGGAAAGCAAACACCAGAGTGGAAGAAGAGTGAGAGAGTGAGAGAGAGTGCTCCATTATAGATGTCAGGTCAAACTTGTAATTGAATGCACACATTCAAACTTTAAAAAGTGTTGCAAAGGACTCTGGTTCTATTTGCCTACATCTGTTTGCCTGGCTCTATTTGCTACAATGCCTGCAAATTTCATCCACTTCAGAAAAAAGTTCTGTTTTTACTTCCCAATATTGAAGGGGGGGGGGGGACAAAGGAGACTTGGACAGATCCTGAACTGGACAGGACAGCTTACACAGTGTCTCATGTGGGCTGTTTTCCAAAGCACCAAATCAGGCTCCAAACTAAGCCACTTGGACAGTGAATCCCCCTAATACATACATTCCTTTTTTTGCAAAATCATGCAAGCTGAAAGCCAATATGGAAATGTCGCTTTTGCCACTGCAAATACAGAAGTGTGTGTGTTTCCAATTCTGATTGGGATCATTGTTGGGTCAAAAGGCTAAAGCTCCCATATCCTTCTTCCATAGCCACAATCAAGCTCAGTCTCTTTGTGCCGGCTATATATTTTTTCTAAAATAAAATAAAAATCCATGCAAGGCTAAATTACATGGCTCATGTCATGTCTCGTTTGGTCCAGAGTCCCATGTTAGTGTGTATAAACCAGTTATCATGCTTAACTGTGTAAATCCTCTACCTATCTATTTAGAAATAATACCACTAGGTAAGAGTGTCTAGGATAACAGCATTAATTACCCAAAGGCCACAGATATAATTGGCTTCCCAACACATTGCTTTCTTTCCTTCCAATGAAGCATAATAGAAAGCTTTGTTTGGTGACTGAAATCATGGCCATCATGATCCACCCAAGGTTTTGCTGTGCAAATCCCATTGAAAAGGAAGACCAGCCCGTAAGATTACAGTTCAGTGGGGAATGCGCAGAAGAGATCCCCTGTGAGTTGTGTTCCAGGTTCTTTTCAATATCTAAACTTCCAGTGCAGAGGGAAAGCAATAATAACTAAAAAGATTTTAAAAAGCCCTTCTCCTGCCCAGCGGTAATGAAAACATACCCATCTATAATGTAAAAGCCTATTGGCACTGCTTAGCTCCCTGACTTTTCTTATTTATATGGAAATATGGAAGGAATGCATGTTCATGTTGAGATGTGTAGTCAGTCTCCTATTAATTATGTTTCAATTTAGCCAGAGTCAGGGGAGAGGTGAGGTGTAGTACTGGGAAAACAGTGTCTGAAGCCCTTGGCATGGCTCACCAGTTATAATGGCCATTGTTATGCATACACGACTATATTCGATTATAACTATATTCCTTCTCTAGAGAAGTGGTGGTGGTGGGAGTTTCAAAGATTTCCATTGTGGAAATGGGTGTTTAATACCAGACAGTGTCTGAGATGGATAGCTTAGTATCTCCTAGGATTTGATGGATATGGATTCTTCAAAGGCCTTGGGTGGGGGTGGCTTGAATGCTGGCCAATGCTTTATGTTTCCAAGAGAACATATATGCAAATGTTATTCAGACTCCACTGAGTCTGTGCTTGTAGTGGGAAGCCAGGATTGGAGAGAAACCTTTATTGACAGATATGTCAATTCCTACTAACACAGGATGAGCTCCCTTCCGCCACACCCCATTGAAGATCAGAGTTGTCTACTCTCCATTGCTGAGCATGTGATTTTTGTTCTATCAAATCACTAGTAGTCAGGGAAGACTTCTTCAGTGGCCATGGCTAATGGTGGCTGCTTGAGGTACCAGCTGCTGGGTCAACAACAGTAATGCTGTTTCGGCAGGAAGTAGCACAAGATGATGAGGTGACAGCTTCTCCTTCTACGTTGTTGTTGTCGTCATCAGCCAAATAAAACTGAGCAGGAATGAGCAATTTGTATTGATCCCACTGGAGGGCAAGGAAAGGGCAGCAAATAGATTAGCTGGATAGATGAAGCGTTACCCACATAATCGGCACTGTTTGCCGAGGGCTCAAGTCTGCTTCATTTGGCCATTTGCAAGGGAACAGATTCATTGTTAGTATGTTTCAGTGATGCTCGGCTGTAGATTAGCACTGCATCTATAGCAGTTGCAAAATGCCAATTTTTAAAGCAGGCCTGCAAGCTGATTCACAAACATTTACAGGTGTGAATCAATGTTGCTGGCATAAAGGCCCCTCAGCCTTTGATTCACGCTTCCGCTCTGCTTTATCACAGTTACTAAACAGGTTGATCTCTTTTTCTCCATGTAGTTAAAGGAATATAAAATCACTGGTGGCAAAATTCGGAAGGCTCTGAGAGCATGAAGACCTCCCTTCTTCCCCCTTCCCCCACCTCATCCAAACACCCACCATAGATTAACATCCAAAATTGCTTCTTTCTTTGCTTCTACGCTAAGCTGTTATGGTAACAGGTTAGAACAGGAAGTCTACCAAGATACAAATTATCCTCAGAAGGTAAAACTACTTTGTCAAGTAGGTGAGCTGACCAGCCACTGATTGCTGATTGTTTGCTGTGTAAATGCGTGTTTCCTTTCCCTGCAAATATTTCTGAGGACGACTTTACCCTCCAGGCTCAAGATTCTCCATTAGGGAGCATTTTCTCAAAATAGAAATGGGAGCAGAAATTGCTAGTTGTCAGAGACTGGTGGGGCTCTGATGGGTGTGTGGCCGAGGCAGGGGGCCAGGGGATTGACCCGGCAGAGGGTGCCAGTGATTTATGGGGTTTGGCACCACCCATGAGGCAGGAGCCAGGGTGCGTTGAAGAAGGGTCAGAGCAGTCTGAGATGGATATGTAGGAGCCAAAGGAAGAGACTGTTTAGGTGAGGGACAGGCCAGTCTCCCTGCCTCCTAGAACCAGGATGGGTTTGAAGAGGGAAGAGCAGCAACACCTTCCATGTAGAAGAAATCTCAGGTTGCATGGGTGCACCCTGGCAGATGAGGGTACATATGTCAGACGGGCGGCATGGGCTCACTGTTGCTGTAACTGCTCCATAGGGCATGGACCTGGGAACAGCTGCTGAGATGCTAGAAGTGTGTGTGTGTGTGTGTGTGTGTGTGTGTAACAGCTTAGGAGCTGCTGTAAATGTGTGCTTTTGACACATTTCTATCAAACGTGTGCCTTCCTTGGCAGAGGGGAGTGCTCAGGACACCAATATTTGCCTACTCATCCCATGTCTGGAACAGAAATAAATCTAGCAGCTACGACTGGCATTCACTGTTGTGATTGCAAATGACATGTAATGGATTAGGCCCCCCTTCCCCAATTTGCATTGCATTTTTTTTTGCATTGAAGTGAAGGGGGTGGGATAACATAATGCTGATGTTATCCCACCCCCTTCACTTCAGTGCAAAGGAAAATGCAATGCAAATTGGGGGAGGGGGGCCTAATCCATTACACGTAAAGCTGATGTAATTCACATAATTCACATATTTAATTATTTATTATGTAAATTACATAATTTTACCTTGGCAGGCAGCAAGATGAATAGTGTAGAACTGCAGTGGAACAGAAACAGTGCTGCAGACATGGAATACAGAGTGGAAAGGAACGTGCCTTCGGACACCTCTATTCCTTGCTGTGATACCAAATGTGCATTCTGCTTCTGTCTCCTAGCCAGCTCTGTTTCGCCCCTTCCTTAAATTACTTCTCCTTCCCCACGCCTTGACTTGGAGAAGTTGCTTCTGCTACGTGGTGGGAGGAGAAAGTACGGAATAAGCAGAAAAGTGACATGATGCAAAGGAGAGACTAAGGGGCGGGCTGAGATGAATAAATTAATGGCCGTGCCTTAAGGGAGATTTTAGGAAATTAAAATTTCACACATTGCTGCACAGGTTGCATTATCTTTCTCTGGAATTTGGAAGTGTTGGGTAGGGACCAGAGCAGTTGTCAATGTGCTAGCGGAGTTAAGTCAGCTTGGGAGGAATTTGGTCATGGTGGGGATAAGGTGACCCTCAGACACATTTAACCCTTGATTAGCAAGCCACAACCACATGGAAATTTTGTGCTCCATGTTTTATCACAAAGTAGGAGGTGGAGGAAACAATACATGGAAAGGGAAGGCACCAAGTTCTATATGATGTTGCACATTAATTTCTCCTACAAGCTCTTCCCATCTAAGAGAAGGTGCTGGTATTGTCCCATACACCATGGCACCAATCCTGATCCCCATCCACAGCAGCTGTTCTTTTGGGGGCGAAGGGCCTAGACAGATTAAATGCATTTAGGGTTATGCCTTGTTTGACCCTTACTCTCTGAACACTTGACCAGCAGAAAGGGCTCAGATTTTGGTGAATCTCCGCAGGAAGCAGATTCTAAAGCCAAAAGGCAGCTACTCAAAGTGCTTTTCTTTGTGTTCTTCCATTCTGATGGTTCAGAGATAGTAGACCTAGGAGACTGGTGGAACACAGGGCTGTATGCAAACTCTTGGGGCCAAACTAGATATGTTCAATGAGTGTGCATTTAGCATGTGAGAAGTGGGGCACATTTTCCTTCTGCACAGTGGTCCCAACTAAAATCACCCCAAGTTGAAATTCCTCCTGGGAAGGAGGCCGCAATGGATGTTATAGCAGCTGTGTGTGCATGTGATTTTCATTGAGAGTGCGGCATAATAGAAAAGGCTTAACCCCAGCCTAGCCCTTGTGTACAGCGGTTCCCTGATCATTTCTCCACTTCCCACATGACTCAGTTTACCCAACGAGAAGACATTCCAAATGCAGTGCAAGATAATGATAATGTGTATTATAACACAGAAAGCTACCTTATATTGCACCAGACCATTGGTCCTTCAGGCTCAGTGTTGTCTGCACTGAGTGACAGCAGTTCTTCAGGGCTTCAGGCAGGGGGTCTCTCCCAACCTGACCTGGAGATGAAGGGGACTGAACTGGAGACCTTTTCATGCAAAACATACTCTACCCCGGGGCAACTGCCCTTCCCCAAGTGCTCTTTCTTGTACATCTAGTCTTAATGAGTGATGTGTAGCTGAAGATGGTGCATTTGTAGTCATGGTGGTTTACCCTTAGTTGGACTCCCTGCAGATGGATGGGAGTTGAGATATAGTCTGGCTTCACACAGACCACTCACATCTGTAGCCAATAAAGTTGTGGCCTTTTCGAACCCATAAACCAAATCCATTTGTCTGTGTGTTTATTATCCACTAGGGAACTGAAGGTCACGGGACCTTGGCTTGCAAGCGGTCAGTGTTGGCTAAGAACTTGCCAGGATCACAGAGTGGTGCTAATTGCCTCTGCAAATGGTCAAGGACAGATCAAGGTGATGGAAAGCTTCAAGTCAAAAGAATGAGGATACTACTTAACTATTTTTAGCTTCTCTCCCGCATTGCTGTTGGCATACCTGTGAAATGCTGACAGCAGGTGAAGAGGCCAGCAGGCTCAGTGATCAAGGGATAAATGGACAGGGATGAATGATAGGCATTATCATTGTGAAGACTGGAGAGCAAGACCCCTGTTAAATCTGATGGCACCTGAAGGCATCTCATTTTCCCTTTAGATGCTGCCCTTTGCTTTAAGTATCTGTAGAACATGTCATGCAAGCAGGCAGGCAGGATACATTTATATGACTGGCCTGTCAAAGCAATGTTATCATAATGGCAGGTGAGAGAGTTCCCCCTGCCCCATACTCTTTGGGAGGTGTCTTGTTCTCCCTATGGAATTTTGCTAATCAAGTGCAAGGAATGATGGTTTTCTGAGCTAGGGTGAGACTGGGATAACGGCCTCTGTTAATGAGTGGCACCTCCATTCTAGTGATGTTCCTTTCTCATCCCAGCCCTTGAGTTACAGGATAATCCGTTAATGGCTACTGTTTGCTAAAATTAGGTTAGGTCACTGTGGAGGAAGGAGGCACTGCCAGTCACTTGAACACTGCAGCCTCTTTTCAAGATTCTTAAAGCAGACTCAATCCTCTGTATCAAGCAGTGGCGTAGCGTGGGGGGTGCAGCGGGGGCCGGCCGCACCGGGCGCAACATCTGGGGGTTAGGGTTAGGGGGCACAAATCCACAGGTTAGGGGGCGCAAATCCACTGGTTAGGGGGCGCAAATTACTTGCCTTGCCCCAGGTGCTGACAACCCACGCTACGCCACTGGTATCAAGGGGTGGCCTATCATTTTCTGCCCAAGTGCCACATACAAAGTTAGAAAAGCTTCCTAGAGTTGCATGGTGTGTGCACATACAAACTTGCCACACATACAGCTTACAGAACCCCACACCAATTCAGTTTATACTTACAAGCCAGGTTTATGTTCTGCCTGTGGTGGACAAATAACTATGAGTCATAGCATGTTGTCAAACACTCTTAACTAGTTCATGAACTCTAATTCATGATTCATTGACAGTGAGGGAAGTGAAAATCTAGCTTGGCTGGATGGAAAGCTTGGGACAGGAAGATCTGTATCATTGTGAAATCTGGGTGATAGTTCATGAAAGTTATAGGTAACGGGAGAGGAGAGAGAGGGAGAGGGAGAGGTTGCAGCTCCTTTTAACAAATGAAGATGATGATTTAACAAATGAATGATTTTTGCATCATTGAACTATGTGCTTTTCAGACTTTTTGCTTTCAGGAAACTTTTTTTCTGCATCATGTTGTCTGCCAAGGAACTGTTACATGTCTTCCTCAAAAACCCACTGCATTGCATCAGGCTTGCTGGTGGCTTGAAGGATTGGAAACTTGGGATAATGATGAAGGGCCAAGGACAATGCCAATTAAGCAAGGATTAAGGCACCTCTGGCAGAGGGGAACCTGGGAAAACAATACAGGCTTAAAACAGAATTGATGATGTAGGCGAAAATATGGGGATAGAGTAACAAGCGGAGGGTAGATTTCTCACTGGCTATTACTGTGATAGCTAGATGGAACTCCCATTTTAGCAGCATATAACTTTTTAATATCAGATGTTTTGGACAAACAAGAAGGTAGGGACATTCCTTTGTGCTCTTGCTTGTAAGTTTCCAGGAGCTCCCGGCTGGTCACAGCTGGAAACAGATTGCTGGATTTTATAGATCTTGATCTAAATGGACCCAGCAGGGCTGCTCTGACGAGACGCAAATAATGTTGCTCACACAAACTTTGAGTTTCCATCCTGCTGTAAATAAGAAGCACGGTAGCCAGTTGATGTAGCAGATGCAATTGCCTCTTCAAGAAAATAGTGGATTTTTGTGGATGATTTTCTGAGCTAGCTGTAATTGCGGAGGTGGGATGGAACTCCTAGTACACTAACTTTTTTGTGCAATAATGAATTCAGCTGGTATTCTTTGTGGACTCAAGCAATAACTCCATCTCTGAACAAACTCCCTTCTTCCTGTTAAAGCAGCTTGCTATTACAGGACAAGTAAACAAGAATATTCCCCTGTAATAGAAACAAAAGCAAGCCACCCATGCTAAGAACAACAGTGAAATATTGTGTAATTACATTGTAAATGTCAGTGGGGATGGTTTGATGCCTGTGAATTGTTCCGATTAAGCAGGAGGAGCACAGGCTCCCTGTCAGAGTCTTGGTTTTGAACTATAGTAGCAAAACAGCTTAGAGGTAGTTTGGCTTTTTTTTTTGCATGCAGAAGATCCCAAGTAGCTTCTCACTTAAAGGGTCAGGTAGCAGCAGTGAGAAAGACTACCTGAGAAGATAGAGAGCAATGCACAGTCAGAGTAGACAATATTGGGCTTAATGGACTAATTCTAAGCAGGTATAAGGCACCTTCCTATGTGTCTAATATGGATGGAGAGCTCTCATGCAAAAGGTAAGAAACCAGACAGAAGAAATGTGAAATCCTTGGATAACTGCTCAGGTTCCCATCTCATTTAATTATACTGTTCCTGTGAGTAGGTCACTCATATGGGCTAATAAATCCACAGGCAATTTGGAGAGAGGGAGGGCACAATATATGAATAGGGTTAGAGAATGGCTTTGCATGTTTTGAAAAGTGGCAAAAAGTAGCTATGCTGAAGGGATGTGAACTAAGCACATGTTTCAATCTGCACCCTAATTTGATGCTTTGGAAAATGATTCACCTTGGTCCAAGGCATGTTGTAAATGGCCCAATTCAGCTTGGAGACTGTCTTAAGTTCCCTTTCCTTCCCCCCATTCACAATCAGGAAATTTAAAAAAGGGGCTATCACTTTTAAAACTTTTGGCAGAAATTTGCAAGCGTACTATCCTTTCCATAGTGGATAAAGCCTGTCAAATTATAGGCAAATAGGTTTAGGTGCTTTTGTACTGGGCTCATTTTAAAGTTTTTTTTTTTTTTTTTTTAGTTTTTGCTTTTGAAAAAAAGAAGAACCCATAACTTAAACAGTAATGAATATTTGATACAATGTGTAGGCAATGTCATTCCTTCTGAGGGCATGAATCTGAGCCATTCAGAAGGCTAAGCTGCAGTGGTTTTTCCAAAGGGCTGTTGTTACAGTTTTGTGGTGGTAGAAAAGGAATAACTTAACTGCCATAGAGTTTTGTGGGCAATAAGTTATGTGGGATATGCCCCTGGGTAAGAACCCTGTCAGAAAGCAGACAAATAGGTCCAAGGGCTTTTTAAAGGTACCTTTAAAATGCATAGGGGGAACTAACAGGGCCTCATTTTCTGGTAACATAATTCCTTCCTTTTATGAACTTGACCTGTAATTCACAATGGAGCTCTCCTAATCTGGTGTTTGCTCTGCTTTTCCCCATCACCCCACCCTGGCATTATAGCAAGGTCAAAGGCATCACTTTATTCCAGGAGCAGCCCTTTCACTAGGCAAAGTGAGGCAGCTGCCTCAGGCAGAATATGGTAGGGGATGGCAGAAGTTCTCCCTCCCAACATGACTCCCCCGAGTCCTCAAAGCTAGCCTGCTGCCCTGAGGTACAATGGAGGATACCATTTCCACTGGTAAAGTAAGATTCAATTTCAAATCTGGTTGGACTCTGCGTGTGAAATGCGGGTGGGCAAAACACGATTTTGTCTTTCACCTCAGGCAGCAAAATCTCCTGAGATGCCCCTGCTTTCCCTTTCATCAGATGCTTGTGTGTAGGATTTTTCTTTAAAAAAATGTCTGGATCACCGAGGTATCAGAAAGCACTTCAGGGGTTCCTGCTTTGACTGGTGCCACCTCACTAATTATTCTTGACCTCTGACAAACTCAAAATCTCTCTGAGGCATTCCACTTTGCCTGGGAATTTGGCGTTTTCCTGCAACCAGTGCACATCGCTTAATATGCAGGTGACTTGTTCTTCTACTTTTTGTATGTCCAAATATCATGGAAAGGGAAAAGATGCACACCTCCCTGTGGCAAGCATTTGGAAGTTCTGCAGCTCACCACAGGGAAGCTGGGCACCCCTTGCACCCCTGTTGAGTAGCTGGAAGTATGGAAAGAAGGAGCACCGATCACTCTCCCAGCTTTTCCACAGCTTCGCATAATGTGTCATGCCACTCAGAGAAAAGGTCAGTGCTTGCAGCACTCATGCGGTTATCTCATTTCTGAAATGAAGGCAAGGAGCGGCCTCTTAAAAAGATCTGCCTTTGGAGGAGGGTGCATCAACACCCTGCAAAGCTTAAAATAATAACTGGCTATGGATCCTTTTCAAGCTATAGAGGTCTATTGGGGTTAGAAAGGTGGCTGTTCTCCCTTCTCCTCCCTTCATTACAAGATGAGTTGTTTTCTTCCTCTGAAGCATCAAAGATGGCCACAATTGGCAATGGCGTGGAATTAATAGGTGGAATGAACTTCTGCTAAAGAGCTATCCATATTTCAAAGAGGCTCAGCAGACACATTTTTCATTGGAATAGGCTGCTGATGCTGCAGTTTGGAATGCTTCTCCACCCATGTTAAATTAGATTGATTAGAGCCCTATCTTAGAAATTTTCACCTTCCCCCAGAGTGCTTGACCAATCGTATCTGCTTGTGTTTTGCAGTCACATTGTCCCATTCAAAGACGAACAGCATTTTACAAACATGGAGTTTGTAAGCCACAGTGGTGTAATAATTTGCTTTCTGGATGAAATAACTGGTGGTTTCTGTGCAAAACAGACAGTCGTGGAGGGGTGGAGTTCCCATCAGTAGGATGTACAATACAGTACCATCCTGAATCTCCACTTGGAGATTCAGAACCCAAGAATAACCAAGCTGTGTGCTGGTAGTAAAGATGTGTGGTGATGGATGGATGTAAAAGACCCAGGTTTCAATATTCTCTTAATCATGAAGCTCACTGGATGGTCTTGAGCAACTCATTTTTTTCTTAGTGCTATCCACCCCAGGTAAAGGGACCCCTGACTGTTAGGTCCAGTCACGGACGACTCTGGGGCTGCAATGCTCATCTTGCTTTACTGGCCGAAGGAGCCGGCATTTGTCCACAGACAGCTTCCGGGTCATGTGGCCAGCATGACAAAGCTGCTTCTGGCGAACCAGAGCAGCGCATGGAAAAGCTGTTTACCTTACCACCGGAGTGGTACCTATTTATCTACTTGCACTTCATGCTTTTGAACTGCTAGGTTGGCAGGAGCAGGGACTGAACAACGGGAGCTCACCCCATCGTGGGGATTTGAACCGCCAACCTTCTGATCAGCAAGCCCTAGGCTCTGTGGTTTAGACTACAGCGGCTCCCGCATCCCTTCAAGCAACCCACCCTACAGGGTTGTTTTTGTCAAAAAATGAGATCCCTTGAGGAAGGGCAACATGGACATGTGATGCGCTGAAATGAATATCCCAGGCAACCAGGACATTGTGCAGTAACTGAGATCAAGAGCTGAGATACTGGTATGGTGCCGGTCAGAGCCACACGTAGGCCTGCTCTAGCTCTGCCCATCCTCCTTACATGAGCAGAACCCTGGATATCAGTGGGCACTTTCCTGCAGCCTCATTGTACAGTTTCACTGGGAACTGCTTTATGAGACAGGGATGCTTCTGGAGGCCAGCAGGTTTGGAGGCAGGTAGCCTTTCTGCTTCCCACATGGAACTGGGAGCTGCTAGTATCTCTTCTCTACCATACACCTGCTACTTGTGGACTTTTCAGTGTTGAAAGTGAATACTGCTAATCTCCCCACCCCAAGGTTCACAGGATGGATATCTTCAGGTAG
This sequence comes from Podarcis tiliguerta, assembly GCF_965153285.1. Taxonomy (NCBI): domain Eukaryota; kingdom Metazoa; phylum Chordata; class Lepidosauria; order Squamata; family Lacertidae; genus Podarcis; species Podarcis tiliguerta. Next base: position 86,767,332 of record NC_139535.1, on the reverse strand, counting down.
TGTCTGATGCTTGCTTTAAAAAGGAAATATGTGTCATATTTTATTTTTGTATTGGAACATGCAAATCTATCGTATACCAAGTCTGTCCATTGGTGCATCTAGCTCAGTATTGTCTACTCTGATTGGCTGCAGCTCTCCAGGATTTCAGATAGGAGGTCTCTCCTAGCACTACCAGGGGATGCTGGGGAATGAATTTGGGAGCATCTGCAGATGCTCTGACATGGAGCTAGGAACAGATTCCCCATGGGACCTGAAGTCGTGCAAGTTACAATATCAGTTCCTCCATTAACAGGCTGATTATATGCATGGTGCATATTAGCTTTCCCTATTATCTCCTCATGGTACACTATATGTTGAAGTGTCTGAATTAATCTGTTATAGGAAATGTTGAGTGCTGAGAATTTTGTCTCAGCAGAGCAGATTCAGATAAGAGGACATTTGGGTTCTTTCCCACCCTACAGTTCTCCAGCTAGATTGGCATTTCTCTTCTTCCCTGAGAAAAATGCCACATATTTCAAGTAAAGCATTGGGTTCTGGAGTTGTCTCCATCCAGTTTTTCTTTCATCCTATTACTTCTAATTACTTAGCTCTGTGCCTCTCTGCAGCTTCATAAGTAACTGCCTCAAACCTCCTCCGTGTTTGCTGTCGCATCTCCTGAGATAGTGAGAGGTGATTGATTATGGTCATTATTTCAAAGTACCATATGAAAATCTCTGCCCTATTCATTAATTGTCTTAAAGAGCAGCCGCCTTTCATGGGGGGAAAGCTGTCATTCTTCAGCAAACTCCAATTAATTTCATGCATGGTTTTTACTTGTATTTTCTTGCCTACCCTTGTTTATTATCCATATTCATTAGGAGATTTCCCCCCTAACCCAGCTTAATTAGTGGTGCTCTTTCAGATGTCTACTTTTGCTTTTGATTTCTCCATTATTGTATCTTCTCATTTAAAACTGGGCCATTTCTAGCCAATGCTCTTTCTACATGGGTGAGGTCATGTCATAGGCCAGGTAGAATCTCCCTGGGGAAATCTGTGTGCATGTTGTTCACATCCGCACCCTTGAGGTCTTGGTGTGGTCTCTTCATTCACTGTGTAGGATCTGCCAGGGTCACACCCATCTACCTGGTCACACGCAGGGGGAAGATGCTCCAGACCAGGTGTGACAGGAAGTCCTCCTGGCTGGAGCAACATTTCCCTGTGTGTCCATTCTCTGGACAAACAGGAAATGTTGTATTTGACTGCTTCAGTGATGTTACATCCCACACTAACTGGGGTAGGAAAAGCTCCCTCCCCCCGTCTCTCTCTCTCTCTCTCTCTCTCTCTCTCTCTCTCTATATATATATATATATATCCCACCCTCACTGTCTCTTTACTAATTTTCAGTTAACTGAGCTCTAGTTCTGCAGGTGTCCAGAAATCAGCTCTCGGTTTAGGACAACTTAATTCTAGCTTCAGCATTATATCAAAGACTTGCATCAGCATATGCAATCAGCAACAGCAAACTTTCTGAAAGATGCCATAATAATTGTTGCCAAATTTGTCATAGATCTCTTGTTATTCTTCATAAGCCCTGGGGGAAATACAGAGAGAGAGAATGAGAGCGAGCGAGCGAGTGAGCGCAGAGAATTCCTGCAAGAGAAAAGCTGCACTTCTCTGCTGGGAACGGCAGGTGATAATGTGGTCCACCTCCACCACCCCCAGTCCCTAGCATGGAAAATGATCCATGAAAGGAAAAATATTGAGCAAAAGGATGGAGTCAGGTTTTTGTTTTTTTTAACATTTCCTTTTGGTATAATTTTCTTTAAAGGAACAAATCAATTTTCTGACTGTGCGGTGCAACGTGGGTGATTTGCTAATGAACAAATTCCTATGCCCCACAAAAGGACACATTTTACTCATTTAAGGGTTGTGGCACTGCCTCTGTTTCTGTAAAAGATATTATTTTCTTCAAACTTTTAAAAACAGGTGGACACCATGGAGCAGCTGTTGAGGGGGGTGCTCTTTGCCACCCCACACAATACAGCAGTGCAATGCAATACAGCAAATTCCCCTCAAAGCCACGGGACAGGATGACATTCCATCACTCTCAGGGGGATTTGTACATAGAAATTATGGCTGCCTCTGTGTAGATCCATGGTTCCCAATGTGAGGCACACGCTGCACAGAGAGACAATTTGATTTTTAAGGGGGGAAATTCAAGAATGAGTTACTAACAATGAATGGCCTTTTAGACTTCCTCCTTGTGAATAGGAGTTCACTTTTTGAATAATAAGAATTATATGTCACAGGGGGGCATAGCTGTCAACGTTTCCCTTTTTTAAAGGGAAATTCCCTTATTCCCTTATTCTGAATAGGATTCCTCACAACAAAAGGGAAAAGTTGACAGCTATGTGGGGGTGGGGAGAGGATTCATCAGGATTTTAGAAATGCTTAGGTGGGACATGGCCAAAAAAGGTTGGGAACTAGTGGTGTAGGCCATACTTCCTGTACTGCTTGTAAAGAATAATAGTCTTTTTCTGGCTTCTGGTTTACACCATCATAGCAGGCTAAATTTTCTCCACAAGAATCCATTCCCGTGTACACAGTCATGCGAATCAGACAAATGCCAATCCCTCTTTGCAACTATTTCTGTGCAGTGCTATACATTATTGCGGAAATCACTGCAGAATTTCTGGACATGTACCACATGTTCACTGGTACTTTGTCCAGCAGTTGTGACTGTGTGCGCAAAGACACCCGAGCGAAGAAATTTAGTATGAGAATCCGTCTTTCCTTACACTTCATCAATACCAACTGATATTTTGAATACATATCAAAACATGATAACAACATGCAGTAGACTTCCTTATGAGGCATCCCCATATGGGCAAATCCAATGAATGGGCCAGATACACTTGCTAAGCAAATGCAGGAGAGAGAGGCAAGGAGCCTTTCTGAAACAGAATTTAAGGCAGATGCCCTTCCCATAGCAGGACATTTACAAATGGTCCAGGAATGTTATCCAACTGGAATGTGGAAAATTGAACAAGAATCTTCCTTCTAATTTGCATTGCGCAAATCTCCTCAACCAATTAGACACCAATTTTCCGGGGAACGTTCGGCTCAGCTTTTATGGTGTTCATTCATTAGTTTAATAACTCACTTGCAGCATTTTTATGTTCCTCCCTGGTGTCTGTGCCCTTCTTCCGTTCAGACTCCCCGCCTTCCTCTTCTCCTTAGTCAGCCCCTTTTCTGAATTTCTTCATAATCTCAGAGTCCTCACTAAAGCCCACAGCAGAAATTTTGGCAGATCTGAAACTTTAATAAAATACAGTGTCGGGGGTCACCCTCAATTACTCAGCTGCAAGTTGATTCTGTTTCCATGGACTTTCTTTTTCGAATGTTCTGCCTGCTGGGGACTATTATTCTCGTTCCCCAATACCTGGGAATGGGTCCAGATTTCGTGGTTATAATATAGACACAAAAGGAGGCAGTGAAGAAGCAGTGGCTGTGCTTAGCCCTTCAGGCGAGCAGTCACTTTTTAGCTGGATGCGTGTTTATTGTATAATTAATAGCTGGTTGCTTGCTCGCTCTCCCTCTGTAATCCAGCACAGAGCACTGTGCCAATTCCAGTCTCCAAAGTGCTTTCCAAAAAAGGTGTGGCTACAGGAATGGATTATTCAAATTCTCTGGGCTTTTGTCTGTGTTTGAATGCTCTGGTTCTGAACACAAAATAACAAAATTGCCAGCCGCAACTTGGAACTTGGCAATAGCCTCAAAGGAGCAGTTTTATGGAATCTCCCAGGGTAGGAGGAGCACGTGGAAATGAGATGATCAGCAACTCATAGGAATTGAGTTAGACCTATTGGTCCACAGTCCACCTAGCTCCATATTGTTTACACTGACTGGCAGTGGCTTCCCAGGGTATCAGGCAAGGGCCACTCTCACTCTTACCTGGAGATGTGAGGACTGAACCTGGTACCTTCTTTATACAAAGCAAATGCTCTGCCATTGAGCTATGGCCCTTCTCAACTCCATCACCTTTTGGTCATAAGTATGCTCCATCCTGTTGCATGCTATTCTGTCCTGTTCCATTGTGTACATTTTCTACACATTTTTTACATAAAATACACACTTTTAAATGCATCCAGCCACAATCCTCTGTTTGTGTCTCACTGTCTGACTTACACCCATAAGATGCACATTTTGTAGTCAACTTTTGTACAACATTTACAATGTTTTGCACACTTTTTGCACACCAAAAGTCTTTTGCCAAATCTGAAGAAGCATGGCATCTGATTGGGAGTTGTGTTCAAATGCACAAAGCAAGTTTGGAAGCATTGGGTTGGGTGGAATTGCAGCGAGAAGCAGCCCAATCATATTCCTCCCCCCCCCCCCAGTCTCTAGGAGTATCCTGTGGGCAGTGATTTTAGTCTATCTAACTACTTCATTGCTTTGAGAACAGGATGAAATGCTTTGCTTCATGCTCTGCAAAGGAAGCAAGGACTCAGCCTCTCTCTGTCTCCAAAAGACTCTCCAAGGATAGCTCTGGTATCTGTTTTTAATGCCAATGATTTAGATGGCTCAGGTTTGACTTGCACAGTAACTACAAGGGGTGGTGGTCTCTTCTTTTCCCCTTTATTTTTAAGGGCCAGTGGGGAACTGGCCTTCCCTCTTCCAGTCCCTGCAATGAATGAGAGCACACCCATGAATTGAAGTCTTGACTTGATTCTTGGTTGGGTTTTTCAGTTGAAGGCTACAGGCAACGGCCTCTTTATATAACACACCCTCCAATGTGTTGAAGCTGAAAGCTGGGACATGCGTCTTCACGGCTGCGCTCCTGTGCAAGTAATGGGACTCACACGAGGTTGCAATCTTGTGAATTTGGGAGTGCTGTGCTGAGTGCATGGTGTCCCCCAAAACAGGATGACCCAATTTAATCAGGGCAATTAAGGGGTATGATATAGGTGTCACATATTATGAATGTGTGCAGTGTTCAGAATAGTGTAGTGTTGGACCCGGTTCAGATCGCAAGAAGCTCCCTGGGTGACTTTGGACCAGTGACTACCTCTGAGAGAATAAGAACATAGTCTGCCTTACAAGCTTGCAATAAGCATAAAAGGGGTATGGTTAAGCATGGAGAACTATGTATACCCATGTCCTTCAACCGTGGGTCCTCAGATGTTGTTGGACTACAACTCCTATCATCCCTTACCATTGACTAAGCTGACTGGAGATGGATGGGAGTTGCAGTCCAACAACACCTAGGGACACAAGGTTGAAGAACACCGATGTACAACAGCTTGAGCTCCTTGGAGTAAAGGTGAAATATGAATGTAATAATGCTTTCTTCTGCAGCCATCCTCCATTGCTACTGCCTCCCCCTACCACCTCTGCGCCTTGACCGCATCTGAGAAATGTAGTGTTTGTGTATGCAAGTACATGCCTGGCATGGAGTGAATTATTTTGCTATTGAGAGTGCGTATTTTGTGCAGCTCCAACAACCGTGTTCATTTCTTTCAGCAGTTATTGTTTATATAACATACAAAAAGTTCTACCTGGGATTCAGATAATTTAATGGTGTCACTTCTGCATCATACATCACTGCCATATGCCAGCTAAAGAGAGTCTGGAGCAGAAAGTGAATGTGTGATTTTACAAATGATGTATGAACAAGGACATAGCCTGGAGCAGGTCTTTGCAATGCTGAGAGCTGCAAGTTGCTAGTGTCTCTTGGGGAAGTTCTACTGGTAATGGGTTTGTGTTGTATATATACTGGAAATACAATATATTAAAGCCCACATAAGCACAACGTGGTGGCCTGTTCTCCATGCAAGTCTCCGAGGATTGGCGGTTGCTTGTCTTTCCCAGCAAACGAAACTGCTCTGATTAACCTTGAAGTTAGAGAATATGAGAAATCCTCCATCTCGAAGCTGATTTATGGCAGAGGTGGGCAACATGCGGCCTGCAGGCTGTGCATTGCCTGTAAGGCACATTTTGTGACCTACGTATTGACTAGATACCAAACCACTTGGGACAGCAATCTGGTTGGGTGTGAGCGACTCTCTTTAAGTTTCCATATGTTCAAAATGAAGGTTGTGGGTTTTTTGCTGTAGCATGTAACATTGCTGGATGGTATACACCTCCCCAACCCTAATAGGGAGCGAGGCATCAAAATGATGTTTGGTATGAAAATATGTGTGAGAACAGAGACAAGGAATCCTTGGTTGTAGGACTCCTAGCATCCCTGGTCATTGGCCATGCTGGCCAGGGCTGATAGGTGTTGGAGTCTAACAACATCTGGAGGGCCACCAGTCCCCAGTCCTTGTGGCAGAAGATACTTGACTTTAACTGTGAATTGAGTTATATTTCTCCTCCATCCCTATGAACAGATTCCATATGAAAGGGAATAGAACATACTTGGTTGGGAGCACCAGGGGTAGACTTGGGTCTTTCTTATTTCAGCAGTATCCTGTCGGAAGCCAAAATTCAGAGCCTACTACCCACCTCTCAACTTCTGTCCTGCTCAATTCACTACATCATAGCTGTGGCGCTCTGTGGTGCTCCCTAGGCTCAGCGCCCAGTGCAGCAGAACCAGTCATGCTGCCCTAAATTTGCCTCTGGAAGCACTGTCGTATATGTAGCATATTGAGGCCAGGGTGTAAAGTGGGTTGATTTTCACACCTCTCTTCTTTTACTTCATTAATTGTATGCAACTCTTTGAAGGTGACCCGGAAACTGCAATTAATCCAGAATGCAGCAGCTAGACTGGTGACTGGGAGTGGCCACCGGGACCACATAACACCGGTCCTGAGAGATCTGCATTGGCTCCCAGTACATTTCCGAGCACGATTCAAAGTGTTGGTGCTGACCTTTAAAGCCCTAAATGGCCTCAGTCCTGTATACCTGAAGGAGCATCTCCACCCCCATCATTCAGCCCGGACTCTAAGATCCAGTGCTGAGGGCCTTCTGGTGGTTCCCTCATTGCGAGAAGTGAGGTTACAGGGAACCAGCCAGAGGGCCTTCTCGGTAGTGGCGCCCACCCTGTGAATCGCCCTCCCATCAGACGTCAAGGAAATAAGCAGCTATCTTACTTTTAAAAGACATCTGAAGGCATCCCTGTTTAGGGAAGTTTTTAATATTTAATGCTGTATTGTTTTTAACACTCGATTGGGAGCCTCCCAGAGTGGCTGGGGAAACTCAGCCAGATGGGCGGGGTATTATTTATTTATTTATTTATTTATTTATTTATTTATTTATTATTTCATTTCAGTGAAGCAGTTCCCGGAGGACTGTTGTGTCTTAAATAGCCAGATATCCCTTTTCTAAACAGGGATGCGTTTTGATTAGGGTTTCCACAATTTTAATGGACAGCAGCCCTATGCCTGTAAAAGGCAGGTGTTCTCTTGCGGAGGGACAGACTGATTGCAGAAGCTTCAGTTGCTGATTTTGGCAAGAGAGCTTCTGTTCATTTAAAAAACAAACCACACGCACCCCAAGTCAACTCTGTATCAAATGCTATTATATATATCCCACAGCAGTATTCTTCAAACTTTGTTCTCTAGATGCAGTTTCCATTATCCCAGATCACTGGCGAAGCTGGCTGAGGGTGGTGAAAGTTGGGAGTCCAAAATATCTGTTGAAGAACACTGAACGATATGGCTTGTTTGTTTTGTTTTTTAATATTAGGTACACATTTCTTTTTCGAATAATTCGATCCTTCCACTTTTCTTCTTGCTCGCTCCCTTCTACTTTCCCTGTTTCATTTTGATTGCAAGCTTTTGGCAAACTTTATTTTATTCCGTACTGGATTGTGGTGCATTCAGTACCATTTTGCTGCTCATGAACATTTAGGATTGCTCAAGGCAAGATGCAAATAAAAACTATGTATGGAGAAGTCCTCGAGGGACCTGGCGGCTGCTTATGTGAATGGCTGCCCTGAGAATTCACTTCCATTTATGATTTGCTTAAGCATTTGAGGAGCTGAGTTTTGAACAGCAGAGGGAGGTGTTTGTTCTGCTTCTAGGGGTAGCATGAGCAGGGGAGCAAAGAAGGGGAAACCTGGCTCTTGAGTTTGGTCTGGCCCAACTAAGAAAAGTTCAGCTGTATGACCACATCTGTTTAAGTTGTCTAGATCCCTTTCCGGGCAGCATTTAGAGCTTCCTTTCCCCAACACCTAGTCATAATTTTTTCTTCTTTGTTTTGGCTCACTTGTTCTGGTTCGTCCTGAAAAGAGAGTTGTTTTTATCTCCTTTGTACTATCAATGAGGGCTTCATTTGGTTTGAATTTGGCCTGCTTCACTTTATTTAGCTTCCAGATAATTAGGTCACATCAAGCAGTGTGGAGGGATAGAGAGAGAAAAATCTACCAGTGTGGTGTAGTGGTTAAGAGCAGTAGTCTCGTAATCTGGGGAACCGGGTTCGCTTCTCCGCTCCTCCACATGCAGCTGCTGGGTGACCTTGGGCTAGACACACTTCTCTGAAGTCTCTCAGCCCCACTCACCTCACAGAGTGTTTGTTGTGGGGGAGGAAGGGAAATGAGATTGTTAGCCGCTTTGAGACTCCTTAGGGTAGTGATAAAGCAGGATATCAAATCCAAACTCCTCTTCTTCTTCTGATGGTATACACACCCCTGAGGCATCTGAATGATAAGAGGTCTACCTAAAACAAAATCTCTTACATCTTATCAGCTCACCCTTGGGCAGTGCTAGAGCTGCTGGCTCCTCATGAGGTTTACTGCCAAGGTATGTGATGCTGAAGCTGTCAGAGCTTCTTCAGCACATCTCTAAGGTGCTTTGGCAAGGCAGAACAAGGAACCATTTTTTTTTAGCAAACCCAAGGCTTGAAGCCCGAGTGGAAAGGACTAGGTAGTGAGGCAGGATACCTTCACGGAAGAATGAAATGGAATCTGGCAGTTAAATAGTTAATTGTGTTTCATGTTGTGGTGTGTGGCATCCTGATTCCATATGGGGGAGCAACAGTGCCTTTAGGAGCAGGTGGAAATACAGAAATTAAGGAGGTGAATTCCACCCACCCCATTTGCTTGCTTATAAAGTGATAGGGGAAAGTCACCTGCTTAATTTTTGCACATCAGGCTGCTCTTAAAGGCACTGGAGCAGAGCTCACAAATAAGTTGGCAACCCTAGCAAAACCTCTCGACCCAGGAAAAGTGACAATGTAAACAAAAACAGGGCTGTTATCCCTGGTGAGGGGAGTTCAGCTTTGTAGAGAATTGCCTTCTGCATGAATCAAAATAGTTAGCAAGAAGGTTTAGCTGAATGATTCCATAAGTCTCTATTTATGATAGGATAGCCAAGATTCTTACCGATAGGGTTCCTGTGCTTCATGGAGGAAAGACACAAATCCAATGATATTCTTATACCACTGTTTGATTACTCCAGTGTGGTTCACACCAGAGCAAGTACATTTCAAGTGCAATCGACACATTAAAATACATCAAAATCCACGATATACTTTCTTGCCATTGTATCCGTACTCCAAGACAATTGTAACTTGGTGATTGTTTGCTTTGCTTGTCTGGGATATCCAGAAATTCAGCTTCTGGTTGCGGATCTGTGTTTTGTGCTACAAAATATGTGTTACATAACTGTGTCAGTTTGCATCTCAGCAGGCTCTAACCCCTGCTGCTGTGTAAATGAAAATGTCTTGTACCTTCTTTAAAAGGAGTCTATGAGAGTGGAATGATAAGTTTAATGAGTATTAGCGTTATGCAATAGGAACTAATTCTCTGCCCTCTAACCTCATCATAAGGTCTCTTGTGCATTACCAAAAGAGAGAAAATAAAAGGCAATAGGTGTAGCTTCAGGGTGACTCACCAGGTCACCCCAGTGTTTAAAGGGCAGGGTTTTGTTTTTTAAAAAATGGTAGAGTCAGCATAAAATGGTAGGGTCAGCATTTTTTAAAAAAAGCAGGGTCAGCATAAAACATGGCAGATGACACCTTATCTTCATGCAATGTAGTGCCTGAGTGTATCAGTGCATTTACTCCAAACCCACCCTTGAGTTAATAGGCACTGATATTCAACCATTGTGCTAAAGGCTCTTAGTACATTACGTGATGGAAGCTGATAACCTCTATAATGCACTCCAGAGCATGTTTACTCAGACGTAACTCCCAGGGAATTCAATGGGACTTACACCCAGGTGCATATACACTGGGATTGCAGCATAAATGTTAGATATACTGAATCATTTATATTATTTATGTTGTGAAAATATATAATATAATATAATATAATATAATATTAAATATACAATATTATATACAGTACTAGACATACTCAGAGTAAACCTGTTGAAGTTAATCAACATGAACAGGGATTTTTTACAGTGGTACCTTGGGTTAAGAACTTAATTCGTTCTGGAGGCCTGTTCTTAACCTGAAACTGTTCTTAACCTGAGGTACCGCACGATTTCTGTTCTCGTCCAGAAGCAAAGTTCTTAACCCGAGGTACTATTTCTGGGTTAGCAGAGTCTGTAACCTGAAGCATCTGTAACCCGAGGTACCACTGTATTCATTTGGACCATGCACACCACAAGTGCAGAAAAGTGTCACTTAGCTGGATGCAGCCTGCTGGAAAGTATTACATTATTCAAGCAATACTGCACACCCCACCCCTGCTGCACACCCCACTACGACCCTTTTCACTATAAAATCAATTGTTGCCTTTCAACTTCGCACACCTGTCTGAATGCTTTTCTCCTGCCTCCTGAGGACCACTGCAGACTGTGCTTACCTTTCCTCTTGCTTTTTTGTTTGGCTGCAGTGATGGGTGCTCTGGAGTCCAGAGGGGTGCTGCGGAAGATGAGTGACATGCTGGAGATGATGGTGAAGAGGATGGATGTGCTAGCCAGGCTGGAGAATAGCACGGACTTCCGGAAAGGGGAGGAGACACATTTCCCTATGGACAGGTTAGTAGTACCAGTAGATATGAAACATTGGCCTGAAGCATTCATTGATACAGGTTCCTCTTTTCCTGGATCCAAGAAGTGGATGAGACCTAGATCTGCATATGGAGTTCATATGGACTGATTACTCCAGCTGCTGCATGCTCCGATTCCTAAGCTCTTTGATTCTGATGGCATATTATGGGTTCAGGAATATAGCTTAATTCAGGAGTGGTCAACTTGTGGCCCTACTGGCGTTCTTGGGCTACAGCTTCCACAGTCTCTTACTGTTGGCTGTTCTTGTTGGGGCTAATGGGAGGTGAAGGCAGTGGCATGTGGTGAATTTTTTCGAAGGAGAACAGTTAGGGCCAGAGCCGCCTGCTTGTGAGGGTGATGCTCTGGGGTGGGGAGGGTCACAGAAGTGAACATCTCACCTCCCTCCTTAAACTGGACAGAAGCTTCCTGGGCTTTGGGAAGGAGGCAGGAGGGCTTCTGGACTCACTGGAGCATTGTGCCTCCCTCTCTAAGCCAGGCAGAAGCTTTCCAGGCTTTGAGAAGGAGGTGCCAGTGAAACATTTAGGGGATTAACCCAGTCCCTCTAGTCCACTGACCGCACACCGCTGGCTAGAGGCCAATAACACCTGGAAGACCATCGATTCCCTGTCCCTTGCTTAAATCATTAGATGGGTTGCTATTTTTTAACTGGAGAACCGGACATTACCTTCATGGTTAATGGTCCACCCTGCTTAGCAAGCAAGGTTTCAGTATTGCTCCCTACAAGTGATGGAGAAGGGCCAAGAGCACTGATGAGTGGTGCAACAGCTACTGTATCATTAATGTTAATTGTAAGGTCTATTTCTCCAGTGGGCAACTCTCTTCAATAGCACTAGGTTTTCAATTGTGGGCTTTTCCTATTGCCATTTAGTATTAGAGAGTTGAGGGTTTTGAGCTTCAATCACAGGCTTGATCTTGAGCAATCCAGTTAAATAAATTATTTATCTGGGGGAATCTGATCCAAGAATCAGCTGTGGATTGTGTGGGTAGGGAGGTAAATACCTTTAATAAGTTACTATCAAACAGCATCTCCATAAGGAATGGAATCAGAAATTCTGTAGGCACCATAAAATGACTAATTACCTCCACATAAATGATTGGTTTTAAAATAATGACTGGAAGTGCAATTCAGTTTTTACTAAGGCTAACAACGTCAGTTAATTTGTATGATGGATTGACTGCGTGTTTTGAAATGTAGAGCTTTTAATTTGATTTCAACTTGATCTCGCTCTTGAGAGTGTGCATGGTTAGTTTCTGATGACTGTGCAATTGTTAACAATGGAAACAACATTTTTTAAAGAACAAAAAAGTTGGGCACTGTCATGGAACAAAGTTAATATCCAAAGTAATTAACACCACAATCATCCAGTAACAAACAAACTCCCCCCCCTCTCTTTCTCGCTCATTATCCACTTCAAAGTATTTTGTGTATTCAGACAATAAATTTCCCTTGCTTACTTAGGCTGTGAACAAACAGTGGCTCCAATCTGAAGAAAGTTAGTTGGGCTGAAGTGACCTCAATAATATTAATGGGTCTTTCTTTTTTCACAACTATCCTGTCATACTCAATTTCACTGGAATTTAAATGTAGCAAAAACCTTTCCAGGTGGGAGGTCAACAGGCCAGTGGCAGACTTTGGGCTCTCAAATTTTAGCCTGTGAAATGCTAAAATATGGCACCCCCTGTCTCTTATGCTCCACTCTACATCTTTGTTGCAGCGCCCCCTGCAGCTCTGGTACCTGGTACTGCTGAACTGGCCATGCTACCCTAAAACTGCCTCTGAATAGGCTTTCAGAGACTTAGAGGTGATACTCATGCTAATTTCCTGTCTTCCCAAGGTCTCAGGTGAAACAGATTTTGCAGGCTTTTGTAGCTCTTCAAGCCTCACTCTGGAATAACGCAAACCAGCCAGGATGACAACACAATCCTGTGCAAGTCTAATAAGACGTAAACCCCACTGGAATCATTCCCTGGTAAAAGTGTATGGAATTGCTCCTGAATGTGCATATTGCATGCAGAATATCAAATGCTCTTGCTGTCGGCTATAGAATATAGGTTAGGAATGACTGAAGGTCAAATATTAATACAATCAATCATCAAATAGATATTAAATAGCATGCATAGTCTATCAAATATTGGAAGTCAAAATTGACTTCAGGCGTTGAGACATTGAATATTTAGCAGATATTGGACATCAATAACGTATGAGAAGGTTTTATGAAGTTAATGCATTTTGGTTGTAGCACACACACACACACAGGGAAAGTGCTGAAAATTGCGTTGCTGTATGATACAATCCAGCACCATTGAGAGCTCCAAAGGTGCTAAGCCGCTTTTTATCTGGACTATGCAGCTGAAATCGATGGTGGTGCCCAGTCTTGCTCCTTCCCAATTATCTTATTTTCTTTTCCCTGCAGGGGTTGTAGTACAGAGAGATATCTGCACACCATTACTTCTTCTAAGCCCCAATAAGAAGCAAAGGACTTAATAAGCCCCTGGTCTTTGGCTTCATTCCAGTTCAATGGTCCAAGCCTGCTTTTGAAAGAGAGAGCTGCCAATTTCCTCTATAATGCAGCAGCAATCTGCTTTGAAGTTAAGCTTTGATTAAGTTAGTAGCAAATAACTGGGTGGCAGAGTATTCAGTTGACTGCAGGTTTGCTTTGGCAAACTCTCCTCCTTCTCCTCCTCCTCACCCCACCAGCCACACTTTTCTCCATCTGAAAGCTTGTTGGCCCCTAGATCAAAGGTCTCCTTGGCAGGGGCGCCAGCTCTGGGGGCAGAGGAACTTTAGACCCCCAAAGTTTTAAGGAGGGGCTCAGCCCCCTCAATATCCAGCAGCAATCTCACAATGTCATGCAACATCACGTGTTGGACGTCACGATGTCGTGCTTGTGACGTCATGATGTGTGATATCAGGGCGCTCTGCATGTGACGTCAGCCCTCTCAATCATGAGCGCAAGCCAGCACCAACACTCCCTGGCATGATTTTTTCCTTTTTTTAATCTTTGAAAGGGAAACAGACATTCAGGCCACCAGAAATGTTATGACCTGTAAATGGGTTAAGTGAGTTATCTATATGAGAAGTCAAAGCTAGCTCTGGATAATCATTTAGGGCACTTCATACAGTGGTAGGGGGATGCAGGTGGCGCTGTGGGTTAAACCACAGAGCCTAGGACTTGCCGATCAGAAGGTCAGTGGTTCAAATCCCCGCGATGGGGTGACCTCCCGTTGCTCAGTCCCAGGTCCTGCCAACCTAGCAGTTTGAAAGCATGTCAAAGTGCGAGTAGATACCATATTTTTCGCTCTAGAAGATGCACCAGACCACAAGACGCACCTAGTTTTTGGAGGAGGAAAACAAGAAAAAAATATTCTGAATCTCAGTAGCCAGAACGGCAAGAAGGATCGCTGCACAGTGAAAGCAGCAATCCCTCTTGCTGTTCTGGCTTCTGGGATAGCTGCGCAGCCTGCATTCGCTCCATAAGATGCACACACATTTCCCCTTACTTTTCAGGAGGAAAAAAGTGAGTCTTATAGAGCAAGAATTACAGTAAATAGGTACCTCTCAAGTGGGAAGGTAAACAGCGTTTCTGTGCACTGCTCTGGTTTGCCAGAAGCAGCGTAGTCATGCTGGCCATATGACCCAGAAGCTGTACGCTGGCTCCCTCGGCCAATAAAGCAAGATGAGCACCGCAACCCTAGAGTTGGCCACGACTGGACCTAATGGTCAGGGGTCCCTTTACCCTTTTATACAGTGGTAGAGAGACAAATGAAGTGGCACATTCAAATTCACGGATCACGTAGATTTGTGGGGAAATAGGGTGTTTATCTCCATCTCTAAACTCAGATGCACTTGACCAAATAGTAACAATAATAATCTTGAAGTAAATGCAGGCATTTGAAACCTCTGGATTTATTAGTTAAATGGTTTTCAGCTGATTTGAAACAAGATCTCCCTAGCTGTTTGCTTTGTTACGAAGGCATTACAGAATGGCTATGAACATTTTTAAAATTCTCAAGGATGTAAGGGACTATGAGGGCGCAAGGCCTAGAAACAGATGGGTCTGGATGCTGTTGGCAGGATTTTCAGTTTATTGATCAACTGCTCGAGTGGGTGCATGGATGTTTGTTTGCTTGTTTGTGAAATTTCTATACTGCTTTTCAGTTGGGTGTCTGAAAGTGGGGTGCCGAGCCAGTCAAATAAAATTAATTAAAATCCATGACCACGTTTAAACAGCAAAAATCAATATATAAAACATTGAAACAGCCAAGAACATAAGAAAAAGAAATGGCAGACAACAAAGCTTACTCCCAGATGCTGTTTGTGTGAAAGGATGGCATGTGAATGTGTAAGAACAGCTGCTTGATATTCCCAAGTCATGGGTTCAGGATCCAGTGGGATCTAGCCTGCTGCCTATGATGGCTATCTAGGGAGAGCAGCTCCATACCTACATGCTATGGATACACCTGTATGATGGAGAGACTGCAAAGTGCATAAGGAATCCAGAGTATTCTTCAGGTCTCTTCTGACAAATAGTTTCACTGAATTTGGCACTTGTCCCAGAACTTGGATGTCCTTGTTTTCTTTGTTACCTTTTTATCCTAGATAACTGGAGCTCAGGGTAAGGAGAGACGAATATGCCAACTTTGGTTTTCCTCAGTTTCTCATTTTTCCAATCTTAAATTCATTTCTCCATGTTTTTGCAGCAATCCTCAGTTCTTTTTTAAAAAGCTCACCATGAAAATTCAGCAGCAATTTAGTGTGAATTTCTCTGAAGAAGCACACTTTGGTATATAGTTGTGACTAATGTATCCGGTGCTCCCCCCGCCCCCGGGGGTACTGAAGGGTAAGGAAAACTACATGAAGGTCTTCTATCGCTGGTATATAACTGAAACTGAAACTTTATACTGTGATTTTACGTTAAGAAAGCATTTCTGTTGTTAAAAACCAATAAAGATGAATTGGAGGGGGGGAAGGGTACGCAGTAGAGGCACCTCTTTTTGTTGTTGTTTAAAAGTGTGGCGCTTACTGTAACAACTTCATGGTGACTACCAGAACCTATTTTTCTAGAAGAAAAGCACTGAACGTATCCTAATATTTTTGTATATTATCTTCACCAATATATGCAGTTATGTGCACACTTTCCCCTGATAAACACCTTTTTTTGAACACATTGGTTTTGTTTGAGAACTGCATCCTAAAATCTGAAATGCAAAGGTGGCTGTGTTTCAGTTCACATATTAGTTTGAAATGTCTGAATTAGATAGTTTCTCATTCAAATATACTGCCCCCCTCCCATTTTATCCCCATTTTATCCTCACTTCAACCCTGTAAAGTAGGTTAGGTTAGGAGACGTTGAATGGACCAAGGTCACCCAAAGAGCTTCTTGACTGAGTGGAAATTTGACAGTTGCATTCATGGCCTATTATGCTCGTCACAATGTAATAACAAGTAGTAATGTCTTGTCACCAGAGCAGAAACTACTGCACCTGCTACCACAGTGCTCCCTTCAGTAGTGGAGCTTCATGCTCTAGCACTGAGGGGTGGAGAGCAGGCGGGGGCAGGGCTGGAGCGTGTCCTGGGGGCGTGGCACGCCTCCTGAGGGGGTGTGGCACCTAGAGCGTGTGGGAGGGGCAGCCATGATGGCACCCCACTGGGATCGTGCTGCCGGGGGCAGTGCGCCCCCCCCCATTCCTCTTCCTCCGCCAGTGGCTTAAGTTAGCTTAATTGAACCCTGCTGCAGGAGAGAAAGGCCACTTCTGTGCTGCCTAGACAAAATGGCTGCTTAGTATTTCTAAAACAGTGGTACCTTGGTTTAAGTACTTAATTCGTTCCGGAGGCCCGTTCTTAACCTGAAACTGTTCTTAACCTGAAGCACCACTTTAGCTAATGGGGCGTCCTGCTGCCGCCGCATCGCCGGAGCACGATTTCTGTTCTCATCCTGAAGCAAAGTTCTTAACCTGAAGCACTATTTCTGGGTTAGCGGAGTCTGTAACCTGAAGCGTATGTAACCCGAGGTACCACTGTACTGCTTGGGATAAATGCAGATACACTAGTTACTTATAAGCCAGAAGAAAAGAAGAAGAACTGACCCCTTCATTCCCTGAGAACAGGCTGATTAATTGTAGGCCAGGAGTGCTCTAGGGAAGTGCCTTCAGCACAGGATGCATCTTTCTGCTCACCTAAACAACGCTCAGTTAAGTGGTGATAGCTAAAGGAATATCTGTTTGGACAGATAGTTCTCCCTGTTCTCCTCTCTCATCTGCCCTTCGTAATTAATGCCCAGGCTTGGCAGTGTTGATCCCAAATTGGCAAATAGCTAAGCCCTTGTGCCTTCCTGTAGGAAACATTCCAGCTCTGAAGAGAGAGAGAGAGAGAGAGAGAGAGAGAGAGAGAGAGAGAAGGCAGTCTTCCCATGATGGGGCTTTGTGTCAGACACTGCCCATCCTAAGGAAATGCTGTCAATGTCCTTTAATGTCAAGAGAGAAGCACCCTGTCTTTTTAGCCCAGTAATTAAGTCTTAGGACCAGCTCTGCAAATTAATGTAATGCTTGAGCCAAAGTGGAATAGTCAAATTCTCTTGTAGTTCCTTTTGTCTAAATTGCTTGTTCTGCCAATGCATTCCTCTTTCTGTGTTTAAGGTACTTCGTTGGCAAACATTCTAGTCTGGTATGATGCAATTAAAAAGCAAGAGCAACGCTGAATGCCTATGTGTTCTATAAAAAGCCGTAGTGAGGATGGCTGACGGTCAGGAACGATGGGAGCTGCAGTCCAGTCATCACTGGATGGCACCACATCCCCCACCTGCACTCTATAAACGTTGCTGGCCAGAGTAGAAGTGGGGACTGGGAAGTTGGAATGACTCCATTCCGAAAGGAAGAGGAGAACCCACCCACAGTCTACCCTCTTAAGCCATTAGGAGGGACTCCCTGCCTTTGGAGTGGGGAGAGGGATAGGATATAAGTGGCTGGTGGCAAATACCAAGAAAAACCTAGAGGAAGTCCCAATGTGCATTAACCCATGTAAAAGAGGGTGGGGCAAAGTGTCAAACTCCTGTAGACAACTGGTTCATGACCAGGGAGAGAGGGGTCATGAACCCAGCCTTCTGATTCCCAGAACCAGAGCTCTACCATTGCACAGAGTGCCAGGTTTCCAGGGACAATAATTGCCAGGTGGTGCTAAGCTACTATCCTGAATTGAATTCATACTCCTGAACCTAGTTCCTGCTTTGAGTTTCTGGTCAAGGCATCCTAGTTACTTGGAGTTGCAGTGGCTTGGAACTGATCTCCACCTCAGGACTAGATGGAGGAATGTTCAACTCTTTCCTAGGCTTTGCCAGTCGAGCTCGTTTGCTCTTTCAGTGTGTAGGAGAATACAGTGGTACCTTGGGTTACAGGCGCTTCAGGTTACATACACTTCAGGTTACAGACTTCACTAACCCAGAAATAGTACCTCAGGTTAAGAACTTTGCATCAGGGTGAGAACAGAAACCGTGTGGTGGCGTGGTGGCAGCAGGAGACCCCATTAGCTAAAGTGGTACCTCAGGTTAAGAACAGTTTCAGGTTAAGAATGGACCTCCAGAATGAATTAAGTTCTTGACCTGAGGTACCACTGTATTGCAGTTTTCTTGGTAGGCTGGGTGATCTGAACTTACCCTCACCCATGGTATATAGTTATTTGGAGGGGGTATGTGGGACATAAATAGGACAGCTTTGCCGTGTGTGTGTGTGTGTGTGTACACGCGCACGCGCGCATATGTATGACATATTCCATCCTTGCTGTGATTTAACTTCTGTTTCACCTCTCTCGTTCTCCTGAACCAGGAGAACTGATACTGGCAAGCACTTTTTAATTCTTCAGATGTTTAGGTGCAAGCAGATGCAATAAAAAGGTGTTAATTTCAAGGCAAACCTCATTTGAGGTTTCTAATTAATAGCACTGGCATGTTGTTTTCTTGTTCGGGGCTTCTGGAACACACCATCTGCAGCACCACTTTTATCCAAATTGTTTTTTTGGAGAAGTCTCTGCTACTTAAACGCAGATCCCAAATCACATTAGAACAGCTCGCTTTCAACACCCCTTCATGAAGAAGAATGAGAATGGAACCTCTAGGTGTTCCGTAGAGTGCCTGGGCAATCCATCACTTCGCTCAGATGCAGCTACTTCTTCCTGGGTGGAAACATGACAGCAATCCCCAGGCAGCAGCAGCAACAGGGCACAGCAGGGGCTTCTGGGCCAGTGAGTGGTGAAGAATGGCTGCTGTTGCATCAAAATGAGGAGAGGGAGCTGGAGTAGAGACAGCATGTCCCCGTTCATTCATTATCCATGCTGAAATCGCGACAGGATGTCAGGGGTAGTTGGCAGCGGACTACAATGACTTCAGAGGCTGCCGACAGTGCTAGAGTTTGGCCCTGCCAAAGATTCCCAAATAGATGCATCTGTTGGTGCGTGGCGGGAGCCACCACATTGTTTCCTTGATCCTGTGCCTTTAACAGCATAAAATTGCAAGGGAAGCTTTTCTTGGCATGGAGATAAAGCGAAGAATAATGCTTAGTTCACTTGTTTAATTTCTGCAGGTCAGGAGAGGAGCTGCATATAAAAGGAAGGGAAAGTGGCGATCCTGTGCTTGCCACGTTCATGGAAGAATTAGTAATTGTGTGGGTTTTTGTAAAACGTATGGAGGCATTTCAGGGCAGGGGGATGAACCATGACATATGAAGGAAGGGGGATTTACTTCTTAGCCCCCACTATAGTTCCAATGCAGAATGGGGCCCCCACATGTGTAATTGGCAATGGGAGAGAAGCTTTTGTTGTCACTGGCCTCTTTCAAGGTTCTGCAGCTCCTTGAAAGCTCTGAGCACAGGTCTCTATTACAGTGGTACCTTGGGTTACATACGCTTCAGGTTACATACGCTTCAGCTTACAGAGTCCGCTAACCTAGAAATAGTACCTCGGGTTAAGAACTTTGGTTCAGGATGAGAACAGAAATTGTGCTCCGGCAGCAAGAGGCCCCATTAGCTAAAGTGGTGCCTCAGGTTAAGAACAGTTTCAGGTTAAGAATGGACCTCCGGAATGAATTAAGTACTTAACCCAAGGTACCACTGTAGTCTGTTGCTGTTGTTTTGTTTTATTTTTTAAAATGACAAAGTAATATACTTCTCTGTACCTGAGAAGTTCTCCGAGTCCAGCCTTATTTGATTCCCAAACTGATAACCAAATTTGGCTATTCTAAGTGGTTATCAGAGATGATGATGATGCTTTGATACACATTATAGTCACTTGGGGCTCATCCACACCCCGGTTGTCCCATGTCTGTTGTCTGTTTTTAATTTTTTGAAATATTGGTCACATAAACCACACACCTTATATTAGGATCATGACTGCTTCCTATTTTATTTTCCCCACACAGCAATTAATATCAGTATGACAGAGGAATGAGTGTGTGATTTTGCTGTGGCATATGAAGTGCCATTCTCCCATGAGTACACATCTCAGGAGCCGATGAGTCTCCATGAATGAGATGTTCAAGTGTGGAACTTCCCTTTGTAGTGTTAAAAGTTAAAGTGAATTGCATTCAAGAGTTTTAAGTCAAGTACCATATAGTTTAATTGATGGGTGGACTGGAGCCACATAGAGATTTTCTGCTTCCATGGAACTGCACTGACATTATTGATTCCCAGCCTAGATTATGTCCCAAAGTAGGTTATACTTCACAACATCTGAACATTATTCATCAATCATGCACACGATGCAAAAGTATATGCATAAATCCTCACATATAAAAATCTTCATTCTCCAAACATCCCTGGCAGAGATATTGCTTCTATTTCTGCTTTACATATTGCAGCATGCCACCTCAATCTCTGAGCGGTGCGAGATTCCAGGGCTTCCAGATGCTTAGCCAGGGTTCAGTTTCCTTCAGAATGAGGGACAGCAGAGGCTGTGGTGTCATTATGATATATGGTGTATTTACACACATATATACAACCTGAAGATCAAACGTATCCATTCTTAAGGAAATCAGCACTGAGTGCTCACTGGAAGGACAGATCATGAAGCTGAGGCTCCAATACTTTGGCCACCTCATGAGAAGAGAAGACTCCTTGGAAAAGACCCTGATGTTGGGAAAGATGGAGGGCACAAGGAGAAGGGGACGGCAGAGGACGAGATGGTTGGACAGTGTTCTCAAAGCTACCAGCATGAGTTTGACTAAACTGCGGGAGGCAGTGGAAGACAGGAGTGCCTGGCATGCTCTGGTCCATGGGGTCACAAAGAGTCGGACACGACTAAATGACTAAACAACAACATACAACCTGAACCCAGGAGAGACAGTTCACAACATCTACACCCCAAGGGGGTGTGTGTCTTATTTCTCCCATAGTCACAGCCTTGGATTCAAACAGGAATCAGGCACCATTCTGCCTCCCTGGCTTCCCAACCTACTTCTTTCAACTTCTAGCTCACATAACTCAACTCTGCCCTTTGTCTTTCTAACTATCAGTGAGTTGAGGGAGGGCCCCCCCCACCTATTTGCCCTCTGGCACAGAGCCACTTTGTTACCTTAGTGTCCCATACTTAAAGGGCCATTACCTCATCCAAAGCTAGCCTGGCTATCCCAGAAATTGAATCCGTCCTGGATCCAGGAATCAGAAGGGGGCTCAGGCATACAGCCTACTCTCCCAAACCCTTCCAAAGCATAACAATATGTAGCAGTAGGCCTGAGAATGGTGCAACTTTTCAGTGGCCAGATTCAATTAATGAGTTCTGCTGGTGGAAGCCCGCATAAGGATTTTTTTCACTAGCGCAACAGGGTTTGTTTGTGTCTCCTCCTCCTTCTCCTCCTGCATGTCCCCCCCCCCCCTCAAATTGGCTCTGCATGCATTGGAGGAACCCAGGTGGAGGAGAGGGAAAATTGTTCTGTCTGGCAAGCTGAAATGCTCGTGCTGACAGAAAGATCTCCTTAACAGTACATTGAGTTCCTCCCTGAGAAACCTCTGGGTAAGGCCAAATCTCAGTTCATTGATCCACAACAGTTTTTACGAGATTCACTATTAACGTTTCATGTTAAAAATAATTTGGGGCTTCATCTTGAAAATTATTGCGGGATTGTCATTTTTTCATACTTATGATGCTTCCTTAATTTCCCACTAAACCTCACTTTCTCTAACCTTCCTTCCTTCCTTCCTTTTCCCTGAGAGCTAATTCCTCAGCATTTCTTCCCCTTTGTTCTTTTCTGCCACTAAATTTCGATGCACTGGAGAGTCCATTTATCATGGGAAGCTTCTCTCTGCATTAACATTTGGTGGCAAACTGTTGACTGTGGACATTTGGAACCAAGGGTTGTCATACTATCTCAGACCATTTACCGATGAAAGCCATGGCACAGGGAGTTTCCTGCACATCCAGAAATGCTGAGAGCAAAGTATGCTGGGGAAGATGGGAGGGAGGGAGAAGTGTGCCAGACTTGGGCTAGTTTTTCCTGTGGGTGGTTATTCTGGAAGGAAAATAAATGGAAGGCGACTTCTTCTTTTTAAATGTGCCTCTTATGTGAAATAGGAGAGTTAAGCTTATTTGTGGTTGTTTCTGTGCTGGAGCAACTTTATCAAAGATAAGATTACAGAATTCCTGGCATTTGGGAATAGAGATGAGAAGGTCTGAGAGAAAACCAGAAAAATGAGGATGGGGGTTGCAGAAGAATGGGGGGGATGTCCCCACTCCACATTTTCTGACTTTCCCCCAGACCTTCACATCTCTAAACCAGGAATGGTGAAGCTGTGGTCCTCCAGCTGGTGATAGACTCCATTTCTCACTGGAGAATGGTCAATGGTCAAGGATGATGGGAGGTATTGGTCCAAGAACATCTGAAAGGTCAGAGGTTCCCCATCCCTGATGGTCTAGACCCATGGTTCCCAACGTGGGGTGCACGTCCCACAGGGGAGCATTTTGATTCTTAAGGGGGGCAATTTGAAAATGAGTTATTAACAGTGAATGGCCTTTTAGGCTTCCTCCACGTGAATAGGAGTTCATTTTTTGAATAAAAAGAATTCTATGTCACGGGAGGGAGGGCATCAAGTCCTATAGCCATGCCAAGACTGTCTCAAATTCAGGCCCCACCCTTACAAGAAAGGTTAAAAAATATTCATGGTGTGTGTGATGTGTGTGGACTTCTGTCCAGCATGTTATGTGCTTCAATTAATTGTGAGAAGAGTACTTTCCACCCAGAAAGCTCCCTACAGAGAATAATACAGTGGTACCTCGGGTTACATACGCTTCAGGTTACATACGCTTCAGGTTACAGACTCTGCTAACCCAGAAATAGTTAAGAACTTTGCTTCAGGATGAGAACAAAAATCTTGCTCTGGCAGCACGGCGGCAGTGGGAGGCCCCATTAGCTAAAGTGGTGCTTCAGGTTAAGAACAGTTTCAGGTTAAGAACGGACCTCCAGAACAAATTAAGTACTTAACCCAAGATACCACTGTAGTAGGAATGACTTTGTCTAGAGAGAAAAAAACAAGCAACAGGTGGACAGGCAGGCAAGTATGGACACTGAAATCAACTCAAGGAACGAGTTGCTCAGACTCAGGAGCCAGAGCAGAGTTTCCACCAGATAGATGCCTATTGGCTCTCTTGTGTCACCTGACAAGATCTGAACTAGAAGCAACATCAAACGCTGCTTTGAAACCACTCTTCACTGCCTGGTTAAGAAGGCAATTGGTGCACCTTATATAAAGAGACATTTGAGACCCATGAATGAAAGATACTTTATAATAGTTCAATTCCAACACATCCCTCACATTCTGTCTTTAAAAATACCTATTTCCTACCATTTGTATTTGTCACACATTGAAGTCACTGCTTTTGACAGCGAGCTGCTAAGAATACCAGATTACACTGAGAATGCATTTAGAGTTTGTGCTGTGGAGACAATGCACAAAGCAGAAAGAGATTCATCTTTTAGTAATGCCCATTTTGTAAGAGGCAATAAAGATACAGCATCCGGTAAAGAGATAAACATGCTATAACTAAGCCAGAGTGGCAAAATTGGAGACAAGAGACAAAGCAGGGGGAATGGGGAATTAAATTAATGTGTGCACTTTTTTAAAAAAAGATATATAAAAAAGAGTCAACTCCCAGTCACCTCATACTGAAAATGAGCTGCCTTGGGGAAAGATATATCTTACAGGGAGTTTTTGAAGGATGATAAATACTGTAGTCAGTCTATTATAAACTGCAGTGTGAGCTGAATCTTAATCAAGACACGGAAATATAAATCTAAAAATAATAAAGGGAAAATCAATATTGATGCTCAGGAATAAAAGTACTATATTTTTGTTAGTAAACGTTTTTAAGGTCCCAGGGAAAAAATTATTTGAGAGAACCTACAGTAATTTACTTTAATTTCAATAGCTGGCAAGCTCCCAGAACGTTTGGGTGGAATTTATACCATTGCCACAAAACAAGCTTATATATAAACAAACAGCATTTATTACTTCACTGCTGGTAGCCTACCGAGGCACCAGAAAAATGTGCTAGCAGACTGGGAATGCACCAATGGCAGCATTTCTGTGAACTCTACTTAATACCATGGTATCATTTGATTATTAGGAAAACACAGTACAACCTACATACAGGGACTGTATAGTTATAAATCTCTCTCTCTCTCTCTCTCTCTCTCTCTCTCTCTCTCTCTCTCTCTCACACACACACACACACACACTTACACACTTACATTAACAATAATAATTTATTCTTTTTCCAATAAAAGGTTCTCAAAGCAACTTACAAAGATGTAAAATACAAAAATGCCATAAAAACAAACGGAGAACAATGAACCATAATCCCAGGGTCATGGGTTTGGGACTAGATGACCTGTGGCATCCCTTTCAGCTCTACGATTTTATACACAGTGCCAAAACTGTTCCTCCACCAACAGCACAACAAGGAGGCTTTTCCACTAGGGCAATTTTTAACCACCCACCCCCAAAAACCCCACCCTCAAAGCCACATACTCTTTCCTGTCCCTCACACATTTTACACTTCCATGAACTGAAAGAGGCTTGTAGAGACATTTCTGTCAAACTCTGGTTCTCTGGCCAATCAGCTCCCTACAGATCTGTAGAGAGGGGCTTAAAAGCAGCCACTCTTAATATTCAAAAGTCTGCTGAGAGATTTATGGGGATGGATTTCTTTGCCGTAGTCATACTCTTGGATTAAGTGTGTGACTTAATTTTTAAATGGGATGTATGGAGTGAAAATCATATCAGAAAATCACACTTGGTCCCTCTTATAGGAAAGCTCTTTCCTGGTTGTCTCCCTCTTCTATCTCTGACCACTCTTCATCATCTCACCACCAAACTCCTGGCTCTGAGTTTTCTTCCCTTGAGGGTTCCCCAGCTGGTTCTTTCCACCATTCCTCTATGTCCAGCTGGTCCATGGCATCAGGTTTCCCCATCTTCGTTCAGCTGACCAGTTTTGTTTTGAAGGGGAAATGGCTGGGACAACATTTAAGTCTTTCCCACCACCACCACCACCTGAACAGAAATTTGCCCTGAAGTGTGCTCATTTTAAAATGTGCTTATCATGACATGTAGCTTGGCCCTTGATGTAAGATCAGGTTAAATTCCAACAAGCATGTATGTCCCCTGCCTATGTGGCCCCCTTATCTGCTCCCCCCATATGCCCCCCATTAAACAATTTGAAAGGGCTGAATAGGTTCTGAAATTGAAACTCGCTCTATATTGTGTTCAGTCATTTGTCTTAAAATATCACTTTTCGATAGTTATGTGACAAAAATGCAAAGAGGCATGACAGAGACTATCTGTGCCATTATCTTACTCTGATATAGCTTGCGGGAGTGTAATATTCCATGAGCCTTCTTGGGCTCAAACTCTGAAGTCTGTTTCCACAGAAACATGCATAGCACATTTCACAGAAATTCTTGCGGAACAGCTAATGTGACACAACGTCCTCATTTGGAAGAAATGAAAGGAGCATTTGAGAGTGCGATAGCCAAACACTCATTTCTAAGTTAATACTTTTTGATAAAAGAGCAGCTGACAGTTAATGGAACTGGTAAAAACTCTCTGTGAGTAATAGACCCAATTGCCATCTGTAGTAAAATGCAGCCTTTTATTTGAGCTGTGGCAATTTTGTACCAGCTGGGAATCTTGACCATTAGGCCTCATTAGAAGTATAGCCCATTTTCCAGCTAAAAAGTCCCCCCAGAAGCCAATTCTGATTTCATCTGAATTAGCACTGATCATCAGAATACTAATAGGAAAGTTCATCTCCACTTAACTAGCTTGTTCAAGTGGCTTGCAGTGGAATACAAAGTCCTCATAATTTTCAAGAGATTATCCCTTCAAGAATGGAAGAGAAAAACAAAACAAATAGAAGACTGAACTGCAATAAGATTGGAGGCCTCTGGTGGCCCCACTGCAAGAAGGGGCTTCTAGTGGCCAGCTGCTCTACACAGCAGCTTATTCTTGCAGATGTTTGACTGGCCTCTTTTCCTATAGCTGTCCAAATCCCTCAAAGCCAAACATTTAGCCCTGTGCCTGTGGAAGAAAAGGAACATGTTTCAAATAGGCATGTGAGCAGTGGGTTTTGTGGAGTGTACAGAACAATCCTAACAAGGGGCTGAGGAGAGATGCAGCAAAGCAGATTCACCGTCACATTCAGGGCCCTGTCAGCTCAACCTGGCCAGAAGGGGGGGGGGGCAGGTTTGTTTGGGTGGTTTCCACTATATTCCTGCTGTGGAATCACTCCCCCTGCGCACACACCCGGATCAAATGCTGTCAGCACCCTGCAACAGTCTGTTTTGGGGGCTTTCCACTGATTACTGCAAGTGGTTGTTTATTACCCACCTGCGTAAAAACAAACAAACCGGCCACACTCCTCTTTGCTTGCAGAAGGTGACAGAGAGGTGTTCCATTGCACACACCTTCAACATGGAAGGGGGGGGGGTACAATTGCTGCCTTACTCTTAAGTATGCATGCATACCCTCCAACATTTCTCCGATGAAAATAGGGATGTCCCATTCCATAATGAAAATTTTACTATTTATACCCCACACACCTTACTGGGTTGCCCCAGCCACTCTGGGCAGTTTCCAACACATATAAAAACATAATAAAACATTAAACGTTAAAATAATGTTATACAGGATTGCCTTCAGATGGCTCGGGGGTCGAATATGCAGCTTTAGAATGAGCAGGGCTTTCACTAAAGAGATTGGGGTTGTTGTTTCACATGGCCCTTTTCTTGGGCCATGTTGTGCAACATCCCATGTTATTTGAATTTGTTTCTTAACTGATGGACTGGCAGGATGTTAATAATACTAATAATTTACAGCAAAACTCCCTACATATCTCAGCTTTAAATCCCTTTGGGTTTGATGGGGCTAACACCCAGGCAAATGGGCAAAGAACTGCATCTTTAATTGCTTGCCAGATATAATTTACACCTTTCATAATCTTCCCTTGGAACAGCTCTAATATCCCAGTGGAGTCTTGCCCCATGATTTTAAATAGATTGGTGTCTTTTTTTAAAAGTTCAGGATATGTAGTCGTCCCTCCCCCCCTTGGTAGCATGATGGGCCAATGCTGGGAGTCATAAACCATCTTGAAAGGGGGGGGGGGATGTGGATCGGTTACTGCCAGAGTGTGGCCTTTAAATCAAGAGCTGGAGCCAGGAAGGTTCATAAAACCAGAGGCAGGATTTTTTTTTTTAGCCTTGAGAATTGAGGTACTTTAAATTCCAGCCTTCAGGTTCAGTGATCTGTTCAAGAACAAACATAACGCTTAAATAGAAGGGACCTGAAATCAGGACACATTTTCCTGCTGAGTTAACCCAGGACAGCCCTCCTAAAGTTTTGCTCATTTGTAATGACATTTTCCTGTATTTTAACAATCCAGAAAGAGAAAAGGCTTACAATCATTATGCTGCGGGAGACAGGATCTGCTGCAATATTCACCTTCAGATACATCAATAGGAGTAGCAAAAGTAATACATTTTAATAGAAAGTCTCAACAACATAACCTTGATTTCATTCTAATTGCCCTGTTGACCTGTTTCTCATGTATCAGGCTTCCCCAGCTTAGTACCCTAAATTGGACTACAATTCTTGCCAGCCCCAGTTAGAGTGGCCATGGATCGGGAATGGTGGGAACTGTAGCCAAGAACACCTGGAGGCGATCACTTCAGAGACGGCTGCCATGCATCTGGTCTAAGGTCTTCCCCTTGCTAAACAAATGTAGATCAAGTTCAGTCCCAGCGTTTTACCCACTACAGCTCACTGCATCCTATATGCCAGGTATGAGGAGCCTTTGGCCTTCCAGATTCAACTTCCAACCATCCCTTTGAGTGCTTTACAGCAACTCTCTCCTTCTCACTAAGAGTGTTTTGCACATTACACTTCAGCAGGCCCAGAATTGATACTGAAGGTATGCTCAACAGGGAGCTTTAGCCGGCCCTGGTTCTCTAAAGAACACTACTTTTGTTTGACACTGCTTGGGTTACCCTGCATAATGGCCTGTGTTGGGAAAGAAACAGGGTGTGTGTGACCCCAACTGTTCTCTTTGATTGAGTATCTCTCTTTGCCTGGAAGCCAAAGGCAGCCCTAAAATCAACATCTCAGTCCATCCTCCACGACCCTTCTCTAGGAGACACTTGTGAGCAGGTTTACAAGGGAAGAGGGCCAATTCAGTTGTGGTACCACCACCACCTGGTCTATGGAAAGCTCTCCATAGCAAGGTCCAGCTTAAGACCTTCCTCTTAACACATTTGATGGGAAAGGATTGGTTGATACCACCACCATGCTAATTGGTTATTCTTGATTACCTTGGGGAGGTGGTATGGTTTTAGTGTATCATGGAAACTGCTGCAGTGTTTTTAATTTTTGTATATTTCAATTGCTGTAAGATGTAATAATCTATTCAACTAAAATGTAGCACTAACAGAAGCAAGCACAAGGATTCCCACCGGCACAACAGGAATCTCCACCCCCTACTCTACCTTGGGACCCCCAGATCAGATTTAGGAGGGGGAAGGAGAGGGGTAGAAGGTTCATTTGCACTGCAAAAATCCTTGTGTTGATGGAACCTTAGAGATGGCCGAATACAATCCTTATACCTACATATCAAATGTGAAGAGAAACAGGCCAGAACAATAGGATGGGTGGCAATGCAGAGGACTGTTGTTTGTTTGAAGAACTGTCAGAGAACAGGTCTCTTTTTCAAGTCTAGTTTTAGGAGAGGGGCCCATAATAAGAGAACGCAGGGGTCCAGAAACTGCCTATCAACAGTAAACTGAGCAGGCACAGAGCTCACAGTCTTCCCCATTGTGGTGAGATGTATTGAATTATTATTTAAAATATAGAACTTACACACCCACACACACCCCAGATGCACCTTTTTGGTGATGCATCCGTGGTCACCCTGGCCTGGCAAAATTCAGCATTTGACACTGCATCAGAAAAGGCAAAGGCAAAGTGAAAATTTCCTATTATTTTCACTGAGGTCTCATAAGCAACCTGAACACACACTTGGATCACACATTTGGAATCACAACTATGCTTTCTAAAAAAAATGCATCTGCCACATGGGAGATGGCTTGAAACATTTCTGAATGCAACTCAGCTCCTTCTGCACTCAAGACAGCCGCGATGAACATATCAGTTGAAGGGCAAGGGCTGCAGAGTAATAGAGTTTTGAATTGCATTATTGCCCCGCCCCAACCCTTTAGATTCTACAGATAATAAGTGCAAGCCATTCAGTTGTCTTTGTCCTCTTTGTTCCTGAGAACAAAATGGACCCCCTGCTCTGCCTTCAGTAATGTAGGACTGGAGAAAGGAGAAGAGTAGCCTGCAGCTTCTGCTCCAGGGTGTAAGATGGACTCCATTATTACTAATAATTTAGCACACAACACAATCCACAAAGTGCTTTGCAATTGCTCAGCACTTTCCCCGTCAAAGCCGCTCTCTGAAGAAGCCAATTACTGGCCCTGCTTCCACAAATGGGGGAGCAAAAAACTGAGAGGTAGCTATTTGCCCAGGGAAACAATAGTTGAGTTGTTGTGGTTTCTTTAAAATCCTTATTTCCATAGTGCAAGGCTGGCATTTTAGACACCGGACCACACTGGCTCCTTGACGATAACAAGCACAACTTCAAGCCCATCCACCTCCATCCACACCACTGCACTAACCTTTCCCTGGTGTGTTATGTGATTTATGCAGGACCCCATTCTGTCCACAAGCATAAGACTCTGATTTTAATGAGGTGCTCTATAGAAAGGAGATGGCCAGCCTTTCAGCATTCGAGCCGATTTACCTTTGGGAGTTGTGCAGGTGGTGCTTTTCAGGTCCCTACAGCTTTGCATCAAAGTTCCCTCATCTGCACAATTGTTAATGGTACAGGGACCCTAAAGTTTACAGTCTGGCCATCCTTCCTATGGTGGCCTAAGCATTTCTAATGCAAAAAGGTTCATGCAACAGAACTCTTTCCCTTTAATGATCGACTCGTTCAGCCCATTCTTTAAGCCAAAGGAACTGCATAGCATGCATGTAGCAAAAGCAACATACTGAAACGCTTTGGTGATTTAGAACGATGGAGAGGTAGAAAAGTCTTACCAGCAGGAAAGCTGCAGGCAGAACTGAGATTGGGAAGAAATTAGATTCAGATTGCACATAAAAGCAAACCTACCTAATTCGCCCTTTCTGGAATGGTACCAGAACCAAAACACAGTCATTCTTTGAAATTCACATTTCTCCAAAGGGTTGAAAATGTGAGTCCTATTTCTGGGCTGGTAAAGAATGGAGTTGTTAAGCACTTGATTGAATTTTTAAGAAAACCCTACAACTCACATATGCATTGCTGAATAGGCTCCATCCCATCATTTCAGAATGACTGACAGTGCAGCTCTATGTGTGTCTACTCAGAACTAAGTCCATTTGAATCCAGTGGGACTCCTAGAGCTGAAGCCTTAATTATACCAATTAACAATTATCTTATTCTCCGCCTTCCCAGAGTTGCGGCCATCATAGAGCAGCAGCTAGCTGCTGTTATCTGAGATTACATGAGTTTAAAAAAACATGGTTGGTTTCTTGA
This sequence comes from Podarcis tiliguerta, assembly GCF_965153285.1. NCBI lineage: Eukaryota > Metazoa > Chordata > Lepidosauria > Squamata > Lacertidae > Podarcis > Podarcis tiliguerta. Next base: position 86,736,288 of record NC_139535.1, on the reverse strand, counting down.
CAGCTAGAACATCTTCTTTGTGGAGATTGCTCAGTCATTACATTTGCCAAGATCGGTGTGCTATTTATTCAAAGATTAGATCTACTCTGGCAACACTGAAATGCAGAGCAGAAATGTCACCTGGCTGCTCTTTAATTATGAAGGAAGCGTCCACCCCCTATTCGCCCGCTGAGAAGGATAGATGTTGTTAAGTTCTCAAAGTATTATTTTGTGCTGTTTAAACACTAAAAAGGCCTGTGCCACCTGAAAAGACCAACAAATATATTGCAGCATGAGTTTTGTCAGCCAAAGCCACTTTAGCAGAGGCAATAATAATACTTCTCTTTTTGTAAAGGAAGCCAAGAGACCAAGTAATGCAAGGGACAGCAGAAGGAGGTGAACTGAGCACGAATGAATGCAAGACCTAGCAAAACCATAAGATCGTGTTTATTGTGACCCACTTGCAACTGGTTGTGCTTGTAAGCACCTGAAGAGGCCAATTGTGTGCTATACAAAGCCAACCAAGATCTCTAAACCTACTAAAGGACATCTTGGATATAATACAAGCTCTAGAAATCTCCATCTCCCACTCTGCTCTTTGCTGCTTTTCTTTTTTAAATCTGGATTTATTTTCAGGTGGAATGAAGGAGATTTGGTAGTCTTTTTATTCATTTTTTGGCATTTTGCCCTAAGCAAGACTCCAAACTCCCAATAACCTTTGGAATGAATCAAGGACAGGCTGTTTGCTCAGGTTTCCAGTGAGATACTAGTGTGATTGCTTTCTTCCCTGGGAGGTGTAAGAATCTGAATGTCATCATTGTACAAGAACAGGGATTGGGAACCTCAGGCCACAGGGGCCAATTGCAGCTTTCTGGGCCTCTCTGTCGGATCGTTGGAACTCTCCTCATCCTATACCCCTTTACCCAGCCCCACACCCTCTCCTGAGGCCACATCCTTGATGGGCCCTCCTTTGCCCCCTCCCCGAGTGCTTTTGCCTGGCAGGAGTATGTCCTTGAACTCAGATAATGCTTCATGCTTGCCTGGCTGTTGGAACTAGCCTACTGTACAAAGCTAACATTGACACCAATCGCTCCACCTACTTTTTGCCTCTGGTCTCGCCCACTACTGGCATGTGTGACCCCTGAAAGGTTGCCCAGATAGCAATGTGACCCACAGCCTGATAAATGTTTCCATATCCCTGCAGTAGAATGAGGTAGTGGAAGCTAAGCTGGCCCCTTCTTTATAGCAATGGATCTTTGCCAATTGATTATACCAGTAGTGGATCTGTCCAAGCTTCCTTCATGCAGATGCCTTTTGATACTGCCGCAAATGGTTGTGGGTTGTTGTTTTTTGGCAGTTTAAAAACTTGGCAGGTGTAATTTCACTCCTTAGTTTATATTCCTAAAATGACTAAGAATCTCTTGGCAAGGTAATGTCCTTGGAAGTTAAAGTAAGGTTGGTGGTTTTTAATTACAAAAATGATAATGCAAGAGCTTCAGTTCCCGGACAGAAGACATGCCTACACTAGTTGTCTTTTATAGCTGAGTTTATATACATGGCATCTGTAATGCACATCCGACCTGCTGAACCTACGCTGTAAGAAAAAGCTTCAATTTCAGAGAGAGTCAACTCTCCTTAACCTTTTTGGGGGGATGGGGGTGGCGCAAGTGGGGCCATTTCATAAATTACAGAGGCAAACAGGGGTTTTAGTTATTTAAATATCATCATCATCACCACTGATTTATTAATTGCTTTCTAAACAATCTCAAACTGATTTACTTAGAATATAATTGAAAACTGTTAAAAACACCCAAAAAACAACTTTATTTAAAACAAAACCCTACCAAGTCATGGACACTCATGGAAAAGACCCACCAGGAAAACCTATAGGAACAAAATGTCTCCACATGTTTCTGGAAAGGGCAGATAGTGGGTGTCTGTCATAATTTGACAGGAATCCTATTTCATAGATCAGGGGCAGCCACACTGAAAGCTCTGCTCTAAGTTACTGTGCAGCAAGCTTCTGAGATCTCTGGTACTTGCAAGAGAAACATTCCCACGGACCACAGCAATCTACTGGGTGTATAAGGGCCTCCAATAGAGCCCCCTCAAGGGAGCTTCAAAGATGATAACACATCACACAACAGCCCTTTTTTGAGGAAGTGCTGTGGGAGTTTTGGTCCATCATGCTCTCCCATGACATCCCTCTGGCTGCCAGAATGGCTGTCTTTGGCGATTGGCACTGCAATTTCAAAGCACTGTTGTTTTGGGACAGAGGGACCTCTTCCTTCTTTCTGACAAGTCTGGATGCCTGACAAGAATGAATCAAAGTTTATATCTCTTTTTCACTTACTCTTCAGGTACCATCCAGCAGTTGGCTTGATGGAAAGAATCCAGGCGATTGCTCAGAATGTCTCGGACATTGCAACGAAGGTGGATCAGATTCTTCGCAACAGCCTCCTAAACGGAAAATGTAAGAAAACCAGCAGGCTCACCAAAAAGGATGATCTGTAACATCTGCTTATATATATTGAAATGTTTCTGGGTACCATTGTATGCACACGCTCACATACACGTGTACAAGTTATAGTTTGTTTCACTTAGACCAGGGGGAATTAGCAATCTGGCAAGAAACCAGGGGTTAGAATTGAGGAATATTTGATTTATTACAAGAGAGAGAAATATTGATCGCCAAGCAGGCCATTACATTCAATTGGACTAGCAATGTGCGGGTGAAATGAAAGGAGAGGATAGCTAGGGCAACAGGGTAAAGGCACCCCTGACCATTAGGTCCAGTCGTAGCCGACTCTGGGATTGCAGCACTCATCTCGCTCTATAGGCCGAGGGAGCTGGCATACAGCTTCCGGGTCATGTGGCCAGCATGATTAAGCCGCTTCTGGTGAACCAGAGCAGCGTACAGAAACACTGTTTACCTTCCCACCGGAGCGGTACCTATTTATCTACTTGCACTTTGACGTGCTTTCGAACTGCTAGGTTGGCAGGAGCAGGGACTGAGCAACGGGAGCTCACCCCATTGCAGGGATTCGAACTGCCGACCTTCTGATCGGCAACTCCTAGGCTCTGTGGTTTAACCCACACCAAATCCAGTGAAGGAAAGAGCAATAGAAGTCAAGCAGACATGCAGTGAAGTTAGCCAGTTTGGAGCTGGAGGTTAGAATCAAACAGGGTTGGCTGGGAGCAGCCTGGCTCTTGGCAGAATGAGGGCAATAGAAATATGGAAGTAAGAGCTGGAAAAGAAAAATAGAGTGTGGATGGTGTATGAGAAGAGAGGGAGGGAGAGGAAAAAGTTTCTTCTGTGGGAGATGCTTGTGGAACTACTTGGGTGGTCAGTTGCGGGAAGCGGGGGGCTAGCAGAGCAGTACAAGGTTTCCCCAAGCGGAGGCTGCATGTTCCTTTAGGTCCCTAACTAAACATATGGCATAATCGCAGAAATGGAAATGAGGTGTGGGACACTGGGAAGGAGGTGATGGGAAGAGGAGTGAAGCTGATGTAGGGATGGGGCAAGCTGGAGTGGAACAGTCTAGTCCAAGCATAGGCAAACCCTGCCCTCCAGATGTTTTGGGACTACAACTCCCATCATCCCTGACCACTGATCCTGTTAGCTAGGGGTGATGGGAGTTGTAGTCCCAAAACATCTGGAGGGCCGAGTTTGCCTATGCCTGGTGTAGTCGATGAGAAGACCCACAAGGACTAGAAGAAGCCGAAGGACTGGAAATGCAAATTTTTACAGGTTCTGAAAGAATTTATCTAGAACAAAGGGGCAGGGAACTGATCTAGAGAAGAGTACTTAGAGAAAATCCAAAAGTTTGTATCAGTTGGATTCAAGCCTCGTATTACAAGGAGTGAAGGCAAAGGTATGTGGAGTGCAAATGGAGTAGTGGGTGTAGATACCTGCTGGAGGATCCTGAGTTATGCCAATGCATGCTAATTCTTCTCCTGGTGTATTTAGGCATGCAGCGTCCTTTATTAGGGCAGCCCTACTGTCCAACCAGTAAGCTGTGGCTCTTTGCACAATGCAATTGCATGTCAATGAAAGAAGCCAAAACGAAATCAAGCCCAACTGGAAAGTACAAAACATCAATTTGGGATGAACAAAATGCGAACAAATGCAGAGCTTGAAGTTATGCAAACACTTAATCCATAAAATACATCGTACAACTACACAGATTAAAAGCAACAACCTATAAGCCACTCCAAAATAAATCCGCACAATAATCAGCTACATACCTGCCAGGTGGGGGATTATCAAGCGGACAAGAAGGATGGTTCCACTGAGCCATCTGGCAACAAAATGAATAATCACTCAACACTGGAAAGTCTGCTCTTCTCCAGGCACAGAAAATGGGGTGAAAGACCACCTGTAACTAGCAGCCCATGGGAAACTTCTACTCTGTGAACTAGATAAAAAGCCAAGCTTCCCAGGGGTTTGGAGTGTATTTTTGGAACTCTTCCCTGAGTAATACCCACAACTGGAAGCAGTGGGAGGCATGTTGCAGTGATGGAAACTTCCATAACTTAATAGATCTTAATCTGTGACAAGAGCGGACACTTATTTATCCCAACCCTTATCTTCTTATCTGAGCATGCAATCATGAGTACCATATAACATGCTAACTCACTGAATGTCAGAGATGAAAATGCTGTAGCTGGGAAAAAAAGAGGAATAAGATTGGAGGAAGGGAAGCTGGGAGAAGGGAGGGCAAGTCGGGGACTGTACAGTGGTACCTCGGGTTAAGTACTGAATTCGTTCTGGAGGTCCGTTCTTAACCTGAAACTGTTCTTAACCTGAAGCACCACTTTAGCTAATGGGGCCTTCTGCTGCTGCCGCGCCACCGGAGCACAATTTCTGTTCTCATCATGAAGCAAAGTTCTTAACCCGAGGTACTATTTCTGGGTTAGCAGAGTCTGTAACCTGAAGCGTATGTAACCTGAAGCGTATGTAACCTGAAGCGTATGTAACCTGAAGCGTATGTAACCTGAGGTACCACTGTACTGTTCTATTGCAATAATGTGAAAACCCCAATGAACTATGGATAACAAATGCAATTCTCTCTCTCCTTCTCTCTCTCTCTCCTTCTCTCTCTCTCTCTCTCTCTCTGTCTACACACACACACACACACACACACACACACACCAGCATATAAAACAAACAACCACTGATGGCCTTCTTAGGGTAATCAGTATGAGTAACTTCCTTCATAACATGTATTCATGTATAACCGATAACCATATGCATTTGACTGTTTCTGTCTTCCTCAGCGGTCTATTGTAATTTTAATAGTACCAATAACTCTTCCGTAACCCCTGGGGTACATATAAGTGTAAACCAAACCTTTCAGTCATACTCCTTGTTAGCCTTTAGGTGAATTTTTGTTTGTGGTGCTATCTTTTTTGCAGAGGAAATTGGCATGTGGGCATATAAATAAGCCTCTTAATGTGTGGTCTGCTTTGCCCTAGTAAAGAATACTATACAGTATTCAGTATTAAGTGGAGACACCACTGACTGCTTAGTGATCCACAGTATTTGGCAAATTGGCCTGAAAAGCATGATGACATTTCTTTCAAAACAAATGTGCAGGATGTGAATTGGGACTAAAGATAGATACCTTTATCCTTGGGACATCACAGGAAGCCAGCTGTGCAGATTGCACAGGCTGGCCTCATCCACTGCTGTTCTCAATCAGCTGTATGGATGTGAAACATGACATGTGTCTGTACCATAGGGATCAGAGGCAGCCCAGTGGATTCAGGGCAATTTGCACATGACCTTAGAATCTTTGCCTTTCATCCTCAGCCTGCTTCTAACATCCTTTATTCCGATATGTCTGAAATTGAGAACAGAAATGCACAAAGCCATTTGGCTCCACCCTGGAAAACGTTGGGCAGGACTGAAGTTGAAATTCTGTCCATCAAATCTGTCATTTCTGTGAGTAGGGCTCCTTCTAGAATGGGAGCTTTGTACACACTTTAAAGGACATTTGAAACATATTCTTTCCCTTCAAAGAATTCCTGTCACTATAGATAGATATAGATAGATGATTGATGATAGATAGATAGATAGATGATAGATAGATGATAGGTAGATGATAGATAGATGATAGATAGATGATAGATAGATGATAGATTATATATACATACATATATATATATATATATATATATATGTTTTTATTAAGGTTTTTCGTGTCACAAAGCAAACAGATAAACAGAGAGAGGTACATATATTGTCTCCACTTTCAATTATGCTAGACAATAGAATAAAAGAACAATACCCACCATCCCTCTCTCCCCTCTCCCCCCTAACTGCAAGATGTCTATGACAAAAGTGCCTCTCACCAAACATAAACGATCTTGTCATTGTAGTTACACCCTCACAGAGTTATGGTTCCCAAAAACTCTATGGCTTAATCTACAGTGCCTAGAGTTCTTTGAGGGGGGCTACATGTGCTTTAAAGTTATAGTATGTATGCAGCCTCAGAAGGTTTGTCAGTCTCTGACTGATTGCCCTTGATATATGCTACATCCGGCAAAAGGTTCCTTCACAGATGAAGAGGCATTGTCTGGTTCTGCTCTGATCCTAACAGGAAGCAAGGGAGCATAACATGGACAGAAAAGGGTGAAATATCCCCTCCCCCTCTCCATTGCCCCTCACCTCATCTAAACAGGTTAGCTGATCTTGTGTCAAAATTTACATGGCCCAGTCCTCTGCTTGAAAGGCTGTCAAAGTGAGGCTTTATAGTTATTTGTTTGTGGTGTTTCAGAGACGCCAGCTTCTGCAGCTTATTGCAACGTCCAGACATCACATACACGATGTTGTGAGGAGCCAGTGGGTGGACCCGAACACCCTCTGAAAATTGAGGGTGCCCGGCTCCCTCAAAAATAACGTTGGGGAAACTGCCTTGGCCCCTAAGAGTCAGCGCCTATGTGGTGTTTGTGCCTCAGCATTTAACCAAGAAAAAAGCAGTAGAAAGTCCCTTCCCACAGGCTCACATTCTAAGACATGGAACATGAGGAATGGGGGGAAGGAGGGGAACGCAAGCTCCAGCACAAGTTCTGCCCAGTTGAGTCCTGTTTAAAGAAGGGAGAACAGGGGCCTCGAAATTGCCCATCAACAGTTAATACTTTTGGTAGCACGCAGGTCACCTGGCCACAGTCTCCCCCATTATGGCGAGATGTATGGTGTTTCCCTTTAAATTATAGCAATTATTTCTAAATTTTCATATAAAATTAGCATATGCAAATGTAATGCAAACCTCTATCCCTTTTGTCTTCTTTTCTTGGTGGTGTGTTTCCTCTTTTCTGGCAATGCCGAAATGACCAGCCTAAAATGGGTCATTGGGCTTCACGCACAGGCAGTGTTTTGAGACTTGGTATCTTCATTACATTTGTAGGTAATTGTTTGAGACGTGGTATTTGTTGTGTTTTCCAAATGCACAAGCCAAGTGCACCTGACCATTCCTGCTGTAGAAAGCAAGCACCCTCAGATACCGTGTTTGTCACATGCAGGGCTGGGAGGGTTAGGTTTCTGCCCATGTCCCTGTCTTGGTTGCATTCTCTCTAGCAGCTTTCTCTAAAAGTGCTCCCGGCCATTTATTTCCCCTCATACATCATAAGATAAACAACCGGTGGCATCGTTCCACTGCTGCCCCTCTCCTGCACTACAAGAAGTGAGCCGTACCTCTCCTCATCTTTCTTCCTACCACATCGTTAAAAACAGGTGAAACTGATTCATTGGGATTTGCACATTGAGTTCTCTTAGGTAGCTTAGGGAAGGAGTTGAAGAGGGTGTGGGGAGAGAGAAGAACTCTTTAATGCTGGCCTCACATGACTCTTTGGGAAAGGAAGAGTTAATGTCTGCAAAGCACTTGGTGAGCTGAGCACACCATACATCATTAGCAGGAAAGCTAACAGTCAGAGAACTGCAACGCTGGTACCTAAGTCAGCAGCAGTAGCAGCACACTGCAGGGAAGAAATGTGTTCCTATGGCAGCGCACATCCATTGTGGGGGCGCTTGTCTGCACTTCCCACTTCAACACCCCTTCTTGGCATGTGACACAACTAACACCCACCCTTTTCCAGTGGGTTAATGTGCTAAGAAGAGGATTACTGAGGAAATCACTTTAATCATGCAACAATGATGTGTTTGTTTCCTACTAATCCACCAGAGAAAATAATCCCCAACAGACACCATTAAAAATGCTTGCCTTGAATCCCACGAGGACCCGTAAACCTCTCCTTTGAAAGCTTGATTTATCCACCTTTTTTGTGTGTTTCCCGTCTTCCCCATTGCTCACAACTCTCCCCTTTCTCCTGCTGCAGGATGGGTTTTGAAGCTAACTTTAATGATGCTATGATTTTACCTAGGGGCAAAGATTCCCATGGAGTCTGCCATTCTTGTTTGCCATGGCTGGCTTTTAAAAAGTACCGTATTTTTTGCCCTATAGGATGCACCAGCCCATAGGACCCAGGCGCAGGGCTGGGGCGGGGGAAGCCCGAGCTTCCCCCGACCCCAGCCCCCAGAACAGGCAGCTCTCCACAAGCCTGGGCACGCTGCACCTCCCAGCTGTCCCCCAAGCTTGCGGGGCTGGCGGCGGGGAGAAGCACACTTCTCCCCACCGCCAGCCTTCAAACCAGGTCCGGGAACAGCGGGATGGCACGCTGCATTTGCCCCATAGGACGCACACACATTTCCCCTTCATTTTTGGAGGGGGGAAAGTGTGTCCTATAGGGCGAAAAATACAGTAAATAAGTTGGAAGCTGACACAGAAGTGGGCAATTGTCGTAGAATGGCTACAGAGCTCCATTATTAGCCTATGGGTTGTCAAGCCAGAGGACTAGTCACAGTTGCAAGCTGGGCCCTACACCAGAGCTTCATTTGCACACACACACACACACACACACACACACACGGAACTAGCACTGGAGGCAAGTTAAAAATGGGTGCTCACTTTTTAAACATTTACACTACTAAAATTCCAAGTACTTTAAGTGGTCTCTGTGAAGTCCCATGGCACGGCCACCCTGACTGCCGCCTGAGAGACATCACTGAAAATGTCTCTTCCTTTCTTGGTCCTTTAGGAGTGTTGCTATTTCCTCTCCCCTTAGTTTTGTCCAGTGCCTAGTTTAGCATTAGGTTTTCTCTATTAACAATGTCTCTTACCTTCATTTACATCAGCAGCAGGGAGCTGGTGGCCCCCAGATGTTGGATTGCAGCTCCTATCAGCTCCTATCAGCCCCTGTCAGAATGGCCAACCATCAGGAATGCTGGGAGTTGTACTCCAACAACATCTGGCCGGAAGCACCAGCTTCCCCATTCCTGTTCAACTTCTTGGACAGTCACTTGGTTTATTTCCGTTCAGCCTACAAATGAAACCTGTACCTTTAAAAAATGTATTCATGGCCTTAGACTCAGTAATATATTGCCTGGAATTCCAGCTGAGTCACTTTCTTTTTATATAGATATACTAGCAATTCTGATTGCATTTACTGAATGCAAGAAGTATTTTGGGGTGGGGTGTTAAAAAGAAAATCTGGTGTTTTTAATGATTAAATGGTTCAACTTGCAGTGCTTTGAATGTTTTACAGATACTGTCTGATGATGCACTTGTAGCTCACACTGTTACCCCCAGGACTCCTTCTTTTGAAATATTTTTGTAAGTGGGGGCAACTTTTGCTCTGAGGCTGGCTGCCTCACCTTCTTACCGATATCTTTGGACTGTAGGGCGGCCGCTTGTTTTAAGCTGTGCCCCCCGCTAGTCCTCTCAGCTGCTTTGTAGCCACTTCTGCTGCTCTGTGTGTCATATCAAAGGCATGCTCAAGAACTAAACCAATCTCTCGTGCAAACCTGGATCTCTGCCCGCCTGATCTCATGCCACACACTACGCAGTTTTTAGTGATTCACTCAGCTCCCCAAATGCACAACTTTGTGCCAACAGCTTGAAAGCAATCGCTATTTCATCCACTTTCTGTGCTTTCTCTTTTGTTCCGAGTTCTAATAAAGAATCTGCACCTTTCATGTTTAATATTTCTTCTGAGTGTGCTTCAGATTCAATATTTCAAATCCAGACATGACCATTTATTGTCATCAAACTGAAAAGTATTAAATACCTCTCTTGCTTATTCACCTGCCTTATGAATAAATAGTGTTGGATAAAATCTCGCACCTATTTCAATTGACCCACTTGCAATGCAGTGCTGTACAACTCAAATCCTTGTCTGCATCTTCTTGAGTTGTCGCAGCATTTCCTTCCCACAGCATAATTCTTAGAGATTTTCTCTTGTCCATTTTTTTTGAGGGGGGGGGGCATTCTGTTTTACCATGTTTAAACAAGGCCTAAGTTCATGAAAGGATAATTTCTCATTTGCCATCGTCTCCATCTTCCTTCTATCCCCCTATTGCAGGGATGGGTGACCTGTAGCCCTCCAGTTCTTGTTGGACTCCAACTCCCTTTATCCCAATCCAGCAATAGTCACCAGTGGTCAAGGAAGATGGCAACTGAAGTTCAACAACATTCAGAGGCCCACAGGTCCCCCACCCTCAGCTCGACTGCCTGCCCTATGTAGGCTCCTCAGGGCAGGGACCTGTCTTTTAGTTGTAAAGTGCCGTGGACATTAAGGGTGCTATATAAACAGGTCTGGCCCAAGACATTTTGGCCCCTAAGGTGAACCACAAAATTCCCTGTTTCCGGCCAGGGAAGAAGGGGTGAGTGTCGATCTACATTGGGAATAAAGGGGAACTAAAGATCTACACTGGGAACAAGGATGGGAGGAGACCAGCAACACATTCTTTTCACCCAAAGGCTGCTGAAAATATGTTTTGGCTGCCAAGGAGGCGGCAAATCCAGCCTCCAAGGAATGTGCTGCAGCTGTTGCTGCCATTGCAGTGGTGGTGGCAGCAGGCAATGCATTTTTTGGAGTCCAGATTGGCTGCCCCGGTGGATCCTGCCTCCCAAGGCAGTTGCCTTACCTTGCCTTATGGGTGGGTCAGCCCTGTAGATAAAATAAAAATGTTTTACCTCCTCCTGACACTGTGTAATATTTGCTGCTGAACATTCTGTAGGATGATGCAATAGGAAGCTGAACATGGACAACACCCATGTTGAAAATGAAGCTTTCGCCTTCCTGGATCAAAGACTAAATCTTTTGAAATTGCAAATGGATTTCATTATGATGATTAATGTGGCAGATACAAGAGCATTTTATGACCGGTTGTCTCACTGTGCTCTCCTGCTGTGACCCTAAAGTATTAAATATTGACTCTCTTGCTCATCTTTCTTTGTCCAGCTGTGGCTCAATGTGCCAAATGGCTTTTTCTGCCACCTCTCTCCCTGACACCCAAAGAGGTCCAAGGGAGTCAATAAAATATTGCCTGTTCCTGTTCTAATATCAATGTTTAATGTTTGTCTTTAATCTGCAGCTATGGTTCCTAATGAAGAATTGGGGTACCAAAGGACTTTGTTTAACTTTAAGGGCATGAATAATTGCATAGGCTTCTGCAATTTGTTCTTGAAAACAAATGGAGCTTGTTATAAATAGTTTATAGCACCCTCACTGGCCAGCTCCTTTTAGCTTTCCCCATGTATGAATAATGGATTATTATCCCAAACTGGGCTTGGCCAGTGCTGCAGATTAAGTGCCTAGACAGTGGCAGCTCCCCTTTTTTTTTTAACTCCAGGTCATCTGGTTCCAGGTGACCAGGCAGCAACAACAAAGGAAGGAACAGCAGAACCAGGAGGCTCCAGGGCTGGCACCAGGGGTCAGCATCGTTGGGCAACTGTTAAAGCCCAACCCTGACTCAGGGTCCCTCTGCCAACCCCTGGAGCCTCCTGGTTCTGCTGTTCCTTCCTTTGTTGTTGCTGCCTGTTTACTTGGTCCATTCACTGGTCTGTACACCACCGATACAATGGTCTCTAGAACGTTGTTCATTGGGGAATGGATACCCCTGTCCCACAGGGATGTTGTGGATATACAGCCTGAAGATGAATAATGGCCTTCTGGTTCCTGGGGGTTAAAACACGAGTAAGCAAGTTTTTACTCGAACTGTTGGGCATGGTGTTTGGGTGTTTATTTCAAAGACAGAACTCCATGCTTTACTTCTGAGTTTCTCTGAAAGGGCTTTGTGCCTGTAGGTCTTGCTATTGTTTGTCTCATTAGATGGCTCTGCACTTGACTGACTGCACAATTTTCTGCTGCAATTTGAAAATGTCTATATTTTGAAGGGCTTTCATGTGCTCCTTTAGAGTCACGCACATGCCTCATTAGGCACAATTTTTTTTTGGGGGGGGGGGGCACTGACTGGAGGCAAAATGCTGGCCAACCATTAGCATGCGCTGTAATCTGAGAAGAAATGTAAGACCATACAATAGAGCCACGCCAAGAAACACTTTTTTTAAAAACTTCCATTTTGCATCATTATCATAGGAAATTGAAGTGTAGCATATATACATTTCCCCCCCAAACTGCCCCCTTCCAATGTCATCATTCCTTGGTTAGGTTCTGAACAATGGATAGAAGCATGCAAAAGCGGCTTCCAACTTCCAACAATGAGGCTTTGAGTGTGATTTAGTCCACAGGGCCCAGTGTATGTTGAAATAGGAAGTGGCATATAAATTAGCAGTTTAATAAAAAGATGTCTCATTGCTAACCGTGCACAACGTTAACCCCAACATCAAAGCTAATGATAAGTACTGTAGAAAAAAATGCCTTGAGAAATAGTCTTGACTTTCTGCATGCGCCAGCATTTAAGCAGTCAGTCTAAAGGTGAGTTCCTGATTTGCTAGAATAGGAGGCTGTTCGCACATAATGTTGTTTAGGGAAGGTTGGGATTGCCAGTCCTTGGATTCTGGTGCCTGGATAGGATCTAAGATGGGGTGTTTTGTGGGACAGAGGGAGGAGAGACAGGACCCAGGTTCATGGAACTGGAGCCCAGATTGAATAATGTGAGCACTACACTATTCCTTCAAAACAGAAAAGAAAAGATAGCTGGTATTCTTAGTAAGCTCCCTTTGGTACCAGAATCTGAGCTCAGAACTAACCACTCCCTTGTGTGTTTGTACTCAACAGCGATAGAAGGCAGACGGGACCAGTGTGAGGTGCCCAGGGATCCCAAGTACCCTGACTGCTCTGGGAAAGTGGAGGTGAGTAAAGTAGATTCAGATTTGTGCTCTGAACAGAAAAAAAGGAAGAAATGAAAGCAACGTGTCTCTTTGGATGACAGTTAAAAGAAGATGGAATCTTTTTTGTTCACACACTGTTCCAGCAAGCACTGCAGCAGTAAACCAAATTATTACGATGTGAGAAAACATCTTTTCAATGCATTTTTCTTTTCCCCCCAAATTAGAAAGGAATATAAGTGGGATATAAAAGGCATAGGTAGTGTTTCAGACACTGTGGGGCGACACTGTGGGTTAAACCACAAAGCCTAGGACTTGCCGATCAGAAGGTCGGCGGTTTGAATCCTCGCAACGGGGTGAGCTCCCATTGTTCGGTCCCTGCTCCTGCCAACCTAGCAGTTCGAAAGCACATCAAAGTCCAAGTAGATAAATAGGTTCCACTCCGGCGGAAAGGTAAACAGGGTTTCTGTGTGCTGCTCTGGTTCACCAGAAGTGGCTTAGTCATGCTGGCCACATGACCCGGAAGCTGTCTGCGGACAAACGCTGGCTCCCTCGGCCTATAGAGCGAGATGAGCGCCGCAACTCTCGAGTGGATTTAATGGTCAGGGGTCCCTTTACCTTTACTTTACTTTTAGTGTTTCAGAGATCACCTGGGGAAATGAACACTGATAGTTAAGTCAAGTTTTCCATGAGCCAGAGTTGGACCAGTGGGTGCCCTGCCCCACCAAGAATAAGGATTTGTTCCACCTCAGTAAAATTCAAGCACACAAACACTGACTTCTTGGTTTAGTGATACAACAAAATGGTATCTTATTCCTTAGAAGAGGGAGATTTCTTGTTGAGAACAAATCAGTAGCAGCTGGTGCCGCCTGCCCTCAAGTGATTCTGCTCCAAACTGACAACACCCACCTGACCTGTCCAGCTCTGCTGCCCACTCAAGTACCCCGCTGGCTCAGGGTGGACTTTTCAAGATCCATGTCTCCCTTACTATGCTTAATCAGTCCTGAAGTCCCCCTTTAGCTACTATATGGCTGTGAATATGGTGCTCAGAGTGGGTAAGGGACAACTTAAGGGAGTTACTGTTTATTGCAACAAGAGACTGTACTCATTTAAGGAGGCAGAAGCTTGCAAACTTAATAATAACTGTTCTTATTTAATGCTTGCTTTTTGGACACTAAGAAGCCATTGAAATAACTTCATTTCTTTGAAGCCTACCTGGAAATGTGGCAGCCCCACTTAGTGTGGAGGGCTGGCTATGGCCCTGGAGGTCAACTCTGAACTTTAAGGGACGTGAGTGGCGCTGTGGTCTAAACCACTGAGCCTAGGGCTTGCCGATCGGAAGGTCAGCGGTTTGAATCCCCGCGACGGGGTGAGCTCCCATTGTTCGGTCCCAGCTCCTGCCAACCTAGCAGTTTGAAAGCACGTCAAAGTGCAAGTAGATAAATAAGTACCTCTCTGGCGGGAAGGTAAACAGCATTTCTATGTGCTGCTCTGGTTTTGCCAGAAGCGGCTTAGTCATGCTGGCCACATGACCCGGGAAAACTGTCTGCAGACAAACGTCGGCTCCCTCAGCCAGTAAAGCTAGATGAGCTTCGCAACCCCAGAGTCGTTCGTGACTGGACTTAACTGTCAGAGGTCCTTTACCATTACCTTTTTATTCCCCTAGATTTTATATATTACTCCACCACCAGATAAGAACAGAGGAAGATCAAGGCCCATCTAGTCTAGAATCCTCTTCTCATACAGGGATCTGATTGGCTACTGGGAAGCCCACAAGCAGGACCTGACTGCAACAGTGCTCTTACCGCTTGAGATGGTGAGATTCAACTCCCATCATCCCTGACTATTGGCCATAGTGGCTGGGCTGATGGGAGTTGGAGTCCAACAGCATCTGGAGGGCACCAGCTTGAGGAAGACCTCCCTATGGGGTAATACATGCACTACAGCTGCAACCATAGCCCTAGTGTGTCAATTAGTGCTGTGTTGAACCTTCTAAGATATTTAATTTTGGTCATTTGAAGGAGGAAGGTGAGGGCAAAATGAAGATACCCCCCCAAAAAAGGTAAGGTGGGTAGAACTTAATTAGTTTTAAGGGATCAGATTTGTTGAGGTGGATGCGTAGATTGTGCTTTTCTTACATGAAGTGGCCAGGGTGTGTCTCTTTTCAGATCAAACATTTTTGGAAAGCCCTAAATTTGGGGAAAGAAGACCTTGTTGAGCTTGACTCTAGTCTAGAGACATGAGAGGTGTTGTGGACTCTCCTTCTTTGGAGGCTTTTAAGCAGAGGTTGAATGGCCCTCTGTCATGGATGCTTTAGCTGAGATTCCTGCATTGCAGGGGGTTGGACTAGATGGCCCTTGGGGCCCCGTCCAACTCTACGATTCTATGAAATATTCACTGAGAGAGAGAGAGAGAGAGAGAGAGAGAGAGAGAGGATGCACACCTTCTTTGTGTGAAGTCTGAGCAACTAGGTTGCCCTTCCTTGCATGATTCATGGACTAATGTAGCATTTATATCTCTGTTAATTATTCATATGCAACAAAATGCAAAGGAAGCACCAATGGATTTATTGTCTTGCTTGTTTTTAATCTCAAGCGTTATCTCTGCCCTGGGGAACAAGCAAAGTGTTGTAACCTGCTGCTGGTTTTGAGTACCACATTCTGCTTAGAGCAGCACATTGTCTTGACTTGAACACAACTCGGGCATTTGATTGGCCGGTGCAATTGTGTGCAGCTCTGTATCTGCACCGACCCGTTTAGCTTAACAGTAAGATTAACATGAAGTCATTCCCCGCACTGCACCCCTTCAGCTGTTATTTCAGCCTGCATGCCCCTCAACCAGCTACTTGACAAAACAAATTAACTGCCAGATTAACAAGACACAAGCGTTGCATTACTCAGATTGTCCCAGCTACATAGCGGTCATTTTCTCCCATCCTCTTCCATGGCGGGGTTAAATTTTAAGTGTAATTTAATTGCTGGAGGCAGTAATTCGATCTCCTGTCTGGATGATTGGTGTGTTTTACATATCGGGAGTGGAGGGCTGTCTCCTGAGTGGCTTCGTTTGTGTAGTTAACTTTGGAAGAGGCTGGCACCAGCAATTATGGAGGATGATAGATCTACATGGAGAACTGGAAGCCTGGGCTATTGCTTTGCATGCAAAATCACCTTGCGAGAGAACCTCACTAAATTTATTTCTCTTTAGCACAGAGATCAGCCTTTCTGAACCCGGTGGCCTCCATAAGTTTTTGACCACAACCTCCATCAGTGGAGTCATTTCCAGAATATCAGGAGGGAGGCTAGCTCTGCTTTTCTGGGGGAAAGAATACATGTGTTAGCTTCGCTCTATGGGGCAAAACCACTGCAGATAAGGATCAGGCATTTTCTACACTTATCAGCCAGCTTGCTTTTGTTCTGGCAAATTTCATCTGAAGTGCTGTGGTATTATTTATTTCCTCCACAACCTGTGCTGATCAGTGATAACAGACCTCAGTGATAAGCAAAATAAGCTTTGTGAGATCTAAGCTAACGGATAAAATGTAAGCTCCTTGGCAGGATCTCCTATCCATTTTTAGATAAAAGCTTTAGATGAGTTTTCTGGGTAATAAAAATTCTATTCTATTTAAAGAGGTGAACCGCCCTGAGATCTCCAGGTATAGAGCAGTATAATGATGATGATGATGATGATGATGTAAATTTATTAAATCATTTTCTTAGGGCTGCTTTGCATGTCATTTTACTTATATACAGTATAAGGGGAAGAAAATGTGTGGTATACCATTGTGTATTAGCCTACACATACATGTATACAGCCTTGCTGTATTTTTTAATGAAAGTATGCTCTACTAATATATCAATAAATATACATATTTCAGATCTTTATCCTTTTCGGCAATGATTTTGTCCCTTAGATTGGTGCCACCAGCAAATCTTACCAGAATTTTCTATTCTTTACTTACTCAGAATTGTTTTCACGGTTTCTATTGAACAAAATTAGCTCCCACAACAGGGGGTTTGGTTTGTTATGTATTTAATGTTCTCCTTTTGTATTTTTATGCTGTAAACCACCTGTGGTTTTTAATAAATATTTTTTTTTAAAAAAAAAAATCAAATAAAAAGTTCAGGAGTTGTTTTGTTGACTACACCTCCCTAGTCTGAAAGTCTGTCTTTTCACTGCATCCTTTTGATTTCTTTCCTTTAACAGGATCTCTGTTTGCCATATAAATACCTTTGTAACAACTTCTTCCAGTTAAGCCAATCATTTGCCAATACTCATGCATCATATCCCTTGATAAAGTCCAAAGAAACGAGCTCAGCCTCTAGAAATGTTAGCCTCTTCTCAGTGTAAATCCAAGCCTTAATCTGATGATCCCTTGATATCATGTGTTGCATTCAGAAGCTCCACCGTTGGTTACATCTTTGTGTAAAGGCTCACCTAACCAATACCCCTCCCTTTGCCTTTCAGTGGATGAGAGCACGGTGGACGTCAGACCCCTGCTATGCATTCTTCGGTGTGGACGGCACAGAGTGCTCGTTCCTCATCTACCTCAGCGAAGTCGAGTGGTTTTGCCCCGTGCTGCCTTGGCGAAATCAGACAGCGGCTGCATCTTCCACCATGCCACCACCCAGAGCGCAGGTGAAGCTTGCAGGCCTTGAACCATGCCAGTCAAATTCTCACTTATTTGACAAAGGTTGTTTTTGTCGGAAACAGTTGGTTTCGATGCTCTCAGACAACAGGAATCAGCAACAGTGAGAGAAAAGATTAATGTCCCTGGCTGAGTGTAGGAAGGGCAAGAGAGAAAGATCATGCCCAGTGGTGGTTATGTCACAGACTATGTGGGAGCATGGTCTCGCACTCATGCTAGGGTGCTCCTGTCTGAGTTGAGGAGAAATAAGGAGAGTGTGGGTAATGATCCCTCAGTCTGCTCTGTAACCTGGTACAACATTGCCCTCTTTCCTCCCTGCCATACTGCTCCCAGTAAGGTGTTGGTGCCAGTGGGTAGGGTGTTCACATCCTTGAGTGGCAGCAGTAGTTTGTCCCAGGAGTCTCTTCCATCTGCCTGATAGACAGGAAGTGGGGAGTGTGTATGGGGACAAGGTTGTTATCAGCTCTTCAAGCAACAAGTATACCTAGCAAAATGGTACCCCATGAAAACAGTGTATAAGCCCATTCTATCTACCCTGGAAATTCTTCCATCAATTCTTCCTTCCCCAACATGCACAGGGGAGAGGAAATTGAGTGGGGTATCTTGGGGAAGAATTATGGGTGGATGGATGGAACTACGAATAGAAGCACTCTGCACTACAGCATTTAGTTGTACATCAAAACTGATTTACTTTTATCATCAAATTAGCTGTCCCTATATCACACTTAATTTTCAAGATGGCACTGAACATATTGGCTGCCCCTTGGTGTCTGAATTTGTTCGCTCCAATCATGAGGCATCTTCATCCAGGGCCGTAACTAGGGGGGTGAGGTGGGCCCCCACCAGGGCGCAGGCGAGAGGGGGAGGTGCAAAATCAGCTAAAATATGTCCATAAATATATCTATAAATAAAAATATCGATTATTTCCCCATAAGAAAAGGTTTTAAATAGAGGGTGAATTGAATGGGTGGAGAGGGGGTTGTAGGAGAGGTGGAAAGAACTAATTTGCCCATGGGTAGGGGGCGCAATCTGGAAGGTTCTGCCAGGGGCGCAAGATCACCTAGCTACAGCTCTGTCTTCAGCCCTGTTCAAATGGAGAAGAGAAAGGAAACATACTTTGCCCATGTAACCGACATGCACCGTAGGATCTCCTTGCTCAGACAGCCATTGCAAGGGTCACCCTGGACCTTGCACTAACAGGAAGAATCTGTTGTTGTTTCCCTAGGCGTCTTTTCAGAGAGACCTCTCCTACCTCCTCGAGTTGATTGGCAGTGGCAAAGAGTCTTTGATCTTCATGAAGAAAAGGATTCGGCATTTGGCCACGCAGTGGCTGAGGGCTTCACATAAACTGGAGCAGAAGCTAGAAGACAAAAAGAGAGATCAGAAACAGGTACAAAATTAAATCTGCTGCTTGTGAACCAGCTTGTTATTTGTGGGTATGGTGGAGTCACAGCAAGACTGAGGGCCATATCCATCAGTACAAAGACCATATAACACTGGTCCTGAGAGACCTGCATTGGCTCCCAGTATGTTTCTGAGCACAATTCAAAGTGTTGGTGCTGACTTTTAAGGCCCTTAATGGCCTCAGTTCTGTATACCTGAAGGAGCATCTCCACTCCCATCATTCAGCCTGAACACTGAGGTCCAGCGCTGAGGGCCTTCTGGCAGTTCCCTCACTGTGAGAAGTGAGGTTACAGGGAACCAGGCAGAGGGCCTTCTTGGTAATGGCGCCTGCCCTGTGGAACGCCCTCCCATCAGATGTCAAGGAAATTGTGCTGGTCCAGGGGGGGAGGTTACCATGGGGCGAGGTCCAGGACCTGAGTCGAGGGTCGGCAGACAGTCCTACACGGGCGAAGCAGGGTCCACAGTGAGGAGCCGGGCAAGGACAGGAACTCTGGGGGAACCGGACTGGGTGCTGGCTGAAACAGCTCTTCAACGACGTTGCTCCCGCAACCTGGGACCGGGCTGACTGGCCTTTATCTTCTCTGAGGCCAGGGGCGGTCCCGGCCCCCAGGAGACCTGACTCTCCTGGCCTTAAGGCAAGCACTCCTCCTGGGAGAAACCAGTTCCCTCCACCTCTCTGCCCTGAGCCTCTGCAGTTCAGGAGAGGCTGAAGGGTTACTGGACCCAGGGGGAGACTCACCTGTAGGCACTGAGTCCTCAACTACCTCCGGAGCCAGAGTAGAGCCTCCCAGAGTGGCTGGGGAAACCCAGCCAGATGGGTTGGGTATAAATAATAAATTATTATTATAAATTATTATACAGACTCCACTTCCACAATGGGACCTCCCTGCTCTTCCCCAAATCTGTACAGGAGTGTTAGAGGAAACCTAGCTCAGATTGCAGGGGGAGATGGGGAAAGTTTTGTTGCACAAGTGGACGTCCTTGTGTTGATGGGATGTGATAGTTGGATTCACCCTGAGAGTTTACCTTGCTATGTGCTCTGTATATTTGCTTCTCCCTTGTACACCCAGCACTGATATCATGCTCTCTTCCTCTCCCTCCCTCCTTCATTAGATTTTGATCCACATTGGCTTCTTGACAGAAGAATCAGGAGATGTTTTCAGCCCTCGCGTCTTAAAGGGAGGCCCTCTGGGGGAGATGGTCCAATGGGCAGATATTTTGGCAGTCCTTTTCATTCTGGGCCATAGCCTGAAAATCACAGTTTCTTTGAAGGAGCTCCAGAGGTGGGTTTGTGGATGAAATAGAAGCTGAACAGTGTCATTTGTTTTGAAGCATGTCTTTGGCTCTTGCTCATTGTGATCACAATGCTTAGATTACAGCAGTGGGGAACCTCTGGCTTGGGGGCTGCATGTACTGTCCCCCAGCCATGCCCCTCACTGGCCATGCTTCAAACCCTCCTTGAGTGTTTATGTCTGACTAGACTGTCCCCTTGAGCTCTAATAATCCCCTTTGCTTGCCTGGATGGAGGAAAGAAATCTGTGGTGTAGAAACCAGCCTACTGTACATAGGTAAATTCACACTCCTTGCTCTGTCCCCTTTTGCCGTACTGACATGTGCCTCGCCTCCTGGAAGATTTCTCAGAAGGGAATGTGGTCCTCAAACTGGAAAAGTTGTCTCCATTTCTGGAATGTGGTCCTCAAACTGGAAAAATTGTCTCTGCTTATACCTAGGGTTGTGCCAAAATTCCACCCATTTCAATGTGGAGGTCAAAAGTCAAAAAGTCACAATTTGTGGGGCCCTTAATGCAAAACAGACCCTAAGTCACTGGAAATGTTTGGCCTTTTCATGTTTGTTTTTGGTCTCTGGTTTTTCACAAACTGCTGCTGCGCCGCTTTACCCCTTAGTTGGGGATCCCTTTCTCCTTCATAGAATTATTCCATAATGGAAGTAAAAACGCAGCATTCCTGCTTAGCATGAGGAGGCAATGGTTCTTGGACTGACCTCATCAATGATCCTAGCCAATCAGAAACATGAGGACAAATGAAGCCTATTCGGGGCAATGCTTTCTTAATAGGCTGCCATGTTTTTCCCTTTCACAGTGATTCTCTCCTCCAGCCGCAGCAACCCCCCCCCCCAAAAAAAAATAACTTGTTGCAATAGTGGGGCACTTCTCATCAGTGCTGAAGGTATTGAGCGGATATTACCCTCCTCATTCCAACTCAGCCCTACTTACAGCTCAAACTGAGTTGCAGAAAGCAATTAGCCTAACTAGTGGGGATTGCAGCTGGTGGGGGTTAAGAACAAGAAAGCGCAAACAACATCACAGCAGGGATAGGCTGATTAGTATTTAACAGCCGTTGATTCAGTCAGAATGGCATGCTCCCTTATCAGCCCTAGCTGTCACAAAAATACAATTTTTAAAATGAGTGCTTAGCTTCCCGGTAAATGTTACAAGAAGCCCAGTTGAATGTTGCAAGAGATGGCTCCCTGTCCCCCAACTAGAAGGCCTGGTATGACTAATACTGAGATGGAATTTCTCTGTGAAAATTTCTGAGACCTTCCTCTTTTTTCACATATGCACACACATCTGAAAAATAATGCCACTTTACACATTTTTCTGCTGAAGATTCTCCACCATATTTTGAAGATAGGGGCCATGCTGCCAACACAGTTGCCGTCGCTGCCACCGCTTGTAGCTGCCACAGCAGAAAAGCCATAGAGAGAAAAGGAAAGAAGGGCTGTGCTACTACCACTGTTCATCAGGAGGGCAAACGTGGCCCCATGACCATGGGTGCCTGGGGCTGTTGGTGCCATGCGGCGTGCATGGCCCTGGCACCGAAATTTGGGGGTGCCCAGTCCCTTCATGGGGAATTTTGTGTGTGCTTGGACTCCCAGGGCTCCAGGGAGTTGGCACCTATGCTGTTCATGGCTAGCTCCAGCCCCCTAAACCCCTTGGAGCATTTCTCCTCTCCTGGAGAAATTCAGTGAAATGAATTTTCACCGCCACCACTATGCCCCAATTTCTCTGGCCACAGATAGAGTATTTCAAGTATTTGTACCCAGCTTTAGGTTCTGACTAGGGGGTGGTGAGGAAATGTGGTTCAGCTCACATTTGAAGGTGAACTTCCCTAATATGCACTGCCTGACGCAACAAGCAAACCAAGCTACCCTAGACATCCAAATTTGCACTGCTCTGAATTTTCAATGCAGTTCTCCGGAATAATAATAATAATAATTTATTATTTGCACCCCGCCCATCTGGCTGGGTTTCCAAAAAGGAACATATTAGAATAAACGGTGCATAAAAGAGCCATATATTTGTGAGAATAGCATACAAAAAATGCACTACATTAGGAGAAATTGTTTGCAAAACGTGTATATTAGGCAAAATTGTGTGTGAAAATGTGCACATTGGGGGAAAAATTCAGTAAATGGTGGATGAATTTTCATGTGGACTTCATAAAAAAACAAAAACCCTTCAGAATGATGTAGAAATGTAGAAAACTGAATTTAAAACTAGAAAAAAAAGAGAAACAGAAAAACCAAAATGGACAGACTCACCCACCCCTAATTCTGACATTGTTATGGTCACAGCCAGCAATGTGGAGCTGGGAATGGGGAAATACATAGCGTAATGATGTAAGAACACATGTTTGGTTGTTATGAGGAGGAAGAGGATTAAGGGACATAAAGGGCACAATTAAACCCCTGTGTCTATGCCAAGCTCATATTGGGGCTTCAGTTTAGCAAACGTGCAGTGGCTGCTTTTCCACACAGTTCAAGCCCTTTCTTACGCTCAGAACAGTAGGAGATTTGGCTTCTGCATTCCAGCACTGGTTTCTGATGTTTGTTGGGCACTCAGATCTCCTGCACCACCAGCTCTCTTTGTAACCAGTAGAGGATCCTCTTCCCATTCTCTAGCAATTTCCCCTTCCAATCACACACCTAACAGACAGTACACTCTACTGCTGCAAGTGGTTTCCTACCAGCAGAGGATCTGAAAAAGCATAATTTCCTCTGCTCCTCTTTTAAGTTACTGCAGCATGCTCCTGTTTTGTAACACAGCACAAATCCATGAAGCGTCTCCTTTTGTAACATTTTAAAGGGCAGGAGAAGGGCCTTCGATTCAGTGAAACCAGCACATTTTTTATTGCTTTGTAGCACTTTGTGGAGCATTCCCCGCAATTCATCTCAGCTTCTTGCTGTATATTGCAGCTACAGAACGGATAGCAGGGTGGAGGGTAGCTGGTTATGGAGCTAACAAAGACTTTAGCAGAAGAGATTACTCAGAAAATCCTAGTAGCTCTTAAGGCCATTTATGTATTTAATTATTGTCACCAATGAACCTTGAGGCAGGGTCTTAGGCAAATAAAGGAGCATTGTAGCTTCTGGAACTCTTTGCTCTGGGTACGGTGATTTGATCCTGTGTTGTTCTGTGGTTCCATGGTTGCTCCCCCCAAAAGTGCATTCTTGGTTACCTGACCCATTTCCCTGTTCTCATTCTCAACATGAATTTGAGGAGATGAACTGTGCTACACTCAAAGCCTGTTTGGGGAGTTGGGATACAACAACATCTGGAGGGACACATCTGGAGGGACACAGGTTGTGTACTCTCCAAAACTCAAGCTAATTCTTTTGTTTAATTCACCCCACCACTTTCACCACAAGCTCAATACTGCAGCTTAAACACATTTGCATAATTGTTTTAATTTGCCCAGCCATTTTTGGTCAGAGCATACAAAAACCTAACTTGACTGTAGCATCCCTTTAATGCAGATATCATAGAGTCGCAGCTGTCAGGCCTTATGCATTTCTTTCTTATGTCTGCCTGGAAGAATACAGGAGCCCTGATCTCAGTTGGTGATGATGTGAGGACAAAACGTTTGGCTCCCACTTTGACTCCTATAGTTTAAACTAGATGTCTGTTTTTTCACTGTTTTATCACACACACACACACAAAATTCCCTTGCATTTCTTAGTGAATTTGCTAGCTTCCTTTTTATGCATCCTGACAGCCAAGAGGTGAAATGTACATGATTATCTGGTGCAAACCATGCAAAGGAATTGTTGTAACATCAGCAGCAATTTGCAGCTCCCGGGAAAGAGAGTGCAAGTGTCAAGCTGAATCAGTTAGGGTCCAGACAAGACTCCTTTGCTGCTAGCTTTTGTGCTGAGTGTGGAGAGTTCCCAGTTGGAAATGGATGTCGCTGGTTGTGTGTTGTGCAATAGAGGACAAAAACTCAATCCCACTGGAATGGAGATGCAAACAATTTGGACTCTGCAAAGCAGAGTTATAGATGAAACTCAGAAGTTTCTCCACCATCCTTTGGGAGGAAGGGTGGGATATATGGTAAATTTAATAAATAAATGGAACAATCCTCATTTGACGATGGCAACTTCATGGCTTGCATGTGCAAACCGGTCAGATAGAAAATGACAACTAGAAGTTTTATAGCTTCTCACGTTTGTTGTGGGAAGTGTGGGAGACAATGAAAAATGAACCTCTGCCTTTTCAGCATGATCTCCTGACACTCTTAAAGGAACAATTGCACTCAGAATTTCAGGGAAGAACCGTTGCTCAGTGATAGCGTATCTGGTGAAGTCCCAGCTTCATTCCCTGAAATCTCCAGGTAGGTTGGGAAAGAATCCAGCCTGAAACCCAGGAGAGTCACTGCCAGTCAATGGACAATAATGAGTTGGCAAACCCTGAGTCTGTATATTCCTGTTAACAGTAGCTTTCCTTTTAGAGTGACAGAAGATCATGTGCCCTTTAACTCCCTGCTTTGCACTTTCAAAGTGCTCTGCCCCATACCCCCAACACTCTTGAACAAATATTTCTAGTAACACTGGCAGAAGGAAAGTGGTTCAAATGAGAGGAGAGATTTGATAAGTGCCCACATAGAATCTACATCCCCCTTTTATTCTAAGCATAAGAATTCTTCCTTTCAACTGGGGCGAGCTAGAAAAGGTTGTTCTTCAGCACAGTCACAACAATGCAGTTCTATTCCATGCATCTAGAGGTCAACAAGAAAAGCCACAGTCTGTTGAGACTTAGTAAAATAACTGCACAGCAAACCTTTGACTGTCCTTCTTTTGTGTGGGGCCTGTGCAATTATAGAGGATGTGTGTATTTGTCTGTGCTTCTTTGGTTCATTATGCTACAGAAATGAGTGGCTCATATGCAAGAAAGCACCAAACTTTCAAAGTGAGGCATTTTAATTACTTCTGGCAGATGAAAGCTTTTTATTTCCATGGCTTGTTTTTCTCCCCACAAAGCAAGAAAGGAATCGAGGCTCTGAATTTTCAATCACTTCCCATAATATATGGGATGTACCTGCACCAGTATCATTCACACAAAACAAGCCATCATGTGCACTGCTTGTGAAAAACAGCAAAGGCACATACATTAGAGCACCTACATTATGCCCAATGACTAGCTGTGATCCAATGGGCGCATATGCATGTTCCAGAGTCAACCCCATTCTCCCCCCTGAGTTTTTCCTGTCACCAATATGGATGCTAAGTTTGCTCCCATGTTTCCCTTTAACCTACTCTTACACCAGCTTGCTCTTGTGTGTGGTGCGAACAAAGTAACAGTGTTAGGACAAGTATTGAAATTCATTTAGAGTCATGTGGTTTCCTGGGTAGTTTGTTGGATTTAGGGCCATTTTTTAAAATCCCTGCCTAGCCATGAAGCTCACCAGATGACACTTTTCCAGCCTAACTAGAGATCATTCTGAAATCCTCACCATCTGATTTAAGAATACAAGAAGTTGTAGCCAGATTCTTTGTGTGTGGCATTTACCACTGCAGAGGAGGACCCCAACTCTTCAGTATAACACTGCGGGGGAAGAGAATTAAAAATCACATCAAGATCACTCGCTTTTGGGGGCATCATGTTATCATGCATATACAGTCACATGCATGCATTGTATTGCAAAGGATAAAGTGGAACAAGAACAACTGAAAACTGCAGCTAAGTACATTTCTTCCAATTCCAGAATTTATTATAGAAATTCTCTATGTTGGAATTATATTAAAGAGAGTGAAATGCACCACACAGCTTCTGAAACAATAAAAGAATATAGTACAGGAGGAAATGACACAGCCCTAAGCGCAACACACCTCGCAGAGTTTTTGTGAGGATAAAATGTGATGATCTCCATGTATGCCCCTCTGAATTCCATGGAGGAAGGGCAGAATACAAACAACGGTACCCCTTTGGACCATTTATCTTTTCTGATAAAAGACAGACCATCCTTATAGGGAATCACAGTCATCAACACCTGTGATGAGTGTAGCAGATTCAGATAAGAAAGGGGATTGTATAAACAAGGTTTGGATAACGGGCTTGACAGTGTTTCAAAAAAACCTAAGAGAAGCCCTGCTGCTTAAGATATTTTAAAATGCAGGAAATGTAATACCTAAATCTATTTTTCTAAGGTCAGAATTTTTTTTCGGGCACAATCCTGGAAGCAATTCTTCTGATCATTGCCCATTTCGCGCAGAAATGGATGAAAATGTTACATTTCCTTTGTTACATTTGTATAGAATGTAAAGATATGGATGTGTGTGTGCCTGTGCCTTGCAAGTTTCATAAAGTTGGGTTCTAGTTGGGAATGATTGTGGAAAGGTTTAGAAAACAGTCTTTCAAGCAGCATCTCTGTGGCTTAAGGAGGCTAGAAGCATAGCTCAGGTGTGTGGTCTCTATGGATTCCAATGTGAGGAGGCTTTCTTCATATTTTATTGTGCAGAACATTCAATCTTTAATGTGGATCAGAGAGTGAGGGCTATTTCACACAAAGCATATACTTTGGAACAGTTGTGCTTTAGTCGCTTGCTTTGTACGGGGAACCTGTGTGGTGTCATTATCATCAAGTCATAGACCTCCTTTGTTTTCCCTTTTCTCAGTATACAAAAAAACCCCAACCCATTAAAATATGAAAAGGGCAGAACACTAAGGCGAACAGGGATGGTGCTTAACAGGAGGGGGCCTTGACACATTGCCCATGACACATTGCCCACTGATGCTCTCTCGCATCTCTTGCTGATTCCTACCCACCCACCCACTGGAGCTGCTGATCAGGCTCCAAGCCGTGAGTTTACGCAGTGGTGCCAAACTCAATTTCCACAGCTGTAGATCACCGTAGTGCTACTCTTCTCTCTGTTAAAGAGCCATGGTTTTGATGTGTTCAGTGATAATATTGGACAGGTTTGCCTACCATCTGAAGGTAGGCTATACAACTTGATACAATTACCTTTCATTTTAGCCATGAATTTTTTTAACCAGTCTTTTCATTTGCCTTTCTTTTCTTTTTTTGCCACAGAGCAAATTTTAAAACTGAATTTAACTAGCATGCTGCCTTTTCAGTCAATGCCATTTTTATATTTTTTAAAAAAAGTTTGTTTCTTTTTCATTTTGTTTTTAACTGCACAGAAGTGCCGAAATATTAAAAAGCACTTTGGTGGGGAAAAAAAGATTTTAAAAAGTGATAGAAATGGACTTCAAAATGGACATGCTCGAGTGAATGCTTTCTTTTCTGCCCACACATGCTGTCATGTCATGCTCACTGCTGTGGACAGAACACAGCAGAATGCACACACATAAAAATGTTAGAACCTTCCGAAGTGTGGGAGGTCAGCTGCAATTCTCTATGTTGCTTACAGTGGAAGAGCAATGATTGACAGATCCCACAGCAACCCAATCTGCAGGCACCCTGGATAGCAGGCCCTATGCCCAGTGGGAGGGAGGGGGAGGACTTCAAATGTAAGTGAGCCTTAAGTAACTTGAAGAAAAGACAAAACAGAGAGGGAGTAGAATATTATTGTTACTGTCAGTGTTGTGTCTCTCGATAAATTAAGACTTCCCCATAGGCACAGATGAAAAGCGGTGCATTTTCCAGAAAGATATAAGACCCCAAGATCTGTTGATGGTATAATTATACCTGATTTCTTTTAATGGAGATATTATCAAGGGACCACATTCCAGTCTCTCTTTCTCTCCCCAACCCCCTCTTTAATAGCCAGCTTCTTAATGGTGGAAATTTACATAGCTTTATTAACAGCAAATGCTCAGGCCTCAAATTTCCCTCTAAATGCAATTGCTTCTAGCCTGCTTATTATGTACAGACAAATCCATTTGCTTTGCACTTTGTAATAGAGCTGATCAATTGTTAAGTTGGTAAGTGGCAGAGAAAGAAAGAGGTTGAGAAAATGTGAGGTGTTTGTGCAAGAGAGCCGGGGGGGGGGGGGGACAAGGTGCACTGTATTCTTTGTATATCATTGGAGTGTGATTTACAGTTGGCTGCCTATGTTCCTTTGTGTCACTACCTGGAGGTATCTGGGTATGACCTAGGTTGGTTTTCACCAGCATATGAGCCAGAATATTATTGTCTGCTACCATAATCCTGGGATTTATTGCTGACTAGACCTGTGACTCACCTGCATGTTTTCTCCATGTCGGCATGCCAGGTACTGCTATTTATATTTTTATTTTTTGGAGGGTTGTGCTTGTGAATTATCCCATTGTTTTCTAGGTTATTAAACAGGAATCATGGGTACCTTTGTGCTACTGAAGAATGCACAAAGGCATAAACCGTGCCCCCCCCTTTTTTTTTGCTTTTAAAAATGTACAGCAGAAATAAATGCTACATAGAAAATAAAACACTATAGCCCAGACAGAAAATAGCAACTGCTGTGCTCAAATATAAGTTATTGCTTGCTCAGGCTCCAAGGCTTAACCTTAAATGGTACATAGTCCATTGTCCTTGTTTCATTCCTTTCTGCTGAATGTTTTTAAACTGCTTGTGTTCGCATTATGAAACAGATTTCCTGCCATTGAGCCCCTTGAGCGCAGTATGCTGCAATTCCTTTGTTCTTTGCTGGTGACAGAGTAAAATTTGGATGATCATAGGCTGTATTCCTCTGCCACAGAAGGTATAAGATGAGCTGAAATGCTGGTCCCTTCCTTCCATTGCAGTCCAATGAGTCTGTGATGGTACCCTTAGGTTTTTGACTCTAGTCTCTTTCCTCAGTTTTGTGGAAGCATTTATTGTTCAGTTTTAATAGTATTAGCTCTAGGACCCAGATGGTTTGAAATGCCTGCCTAGGGTAAATTGCCTCGGAATGTTTTAAGTAGGAAGCAATGTACAAATTTAATAAATGAAACTAAGGTATGAGAAGCTCAGGATAAATATGCATGCTGGTCGCTATGAGCCTGCTCAGATATGTAGAAGATTGACATGTGTTTGAATCTGTTTATAGTTTATTGTTGTTTAAAACTATTTTTGAATGTTTTAAATAACTTTCTCAATTATTTTTATTTATAAATTTCTTGGTTGGTTTGTTTTTTTGTAAACCAATTTGAAGGTTTCTTCTTACAAGTAGTGTATACATTTTGATGAACTTTTAAAAGGTGCTGCAAAGACAGACTGGCAGCTCAAAGATTCCCTCTCGCCTTTTCTCCTTTGCTTGGTAAAACATTTGTGAAAGAAATGGGAAAAAAGAGGCAAAACAGGATTTAGCCCTAGCAATGTTGCCTTCCTTCAGAATGGTATGAGGATTTATGGGTACAGTTTGCCCAAGCCTGCAGTTCGATGCAGGGAGTGGAACAAACAGCATCTTCTCCCCTGTCCCCAGATGAGCGAGTCTCTCTCTCTTTCAGTTTTGCACAAGCATACTCTCATGTGGGGAAGGGGGGGTGTCTTTAAGTTTAGAGAGAAGCATCTCAATCAGGTTTTTGAAGGCTTGGAAAACATTCCTCTCTGACAAGCTGAGGAGCTGTCCAAAAACTGTTGGTGCTGAACAGCTGTTCTGTTGCACTAAAATCACGTTAGACATGATTTTAAACATTTCTTTGAATCCTGTGCTTGAGATTCTCCTCTTTAAAAACCAATCAAACAAAGGTTAAGAGCACTTGTGGAGGGCTCATTCTTGGTCGGAGCTTTGACACAGGGCAGAAGGAAGATTAACCCTTTCCACTTGCCATTTCCCTTGCTGAAAATACTCCCTCCTCCCCACTAGCAGTGCTTTCTATTGTAATTAGCACTAGGGGGGGGCGGGAATCTTAATCCCTGAATATTAGTGGCTGAATCAGCCACTATGTCTGCTTTTACTAAAAGAATTAGAGAAGGACAAAATCAAGCACAGGTTTCAAAGGCACATTTAGTATCAATTATAGCTTGCCCCAAGGACTCGTATTAGAAGTGGCAGGGCTGTCATTAACGCGTCTGCCGTGTTCAAGTGTAAAATGGTGTGTCAAAGCAGCATGTGGGAGAAGACCATTGAACCAGCCCCCACTTCACCACACCTCAGTCCTTCCCTCCCTTCCCATCTCAGATATCAGGCATGAGCTGGAAAGGGAGTAAATTGCCTGGAGTAAAGTTTTGAGGGGAGGAGATGGGAGGAAAGGGAAAGGAAATGTTCAGCACCCCTCTTTTATGTGTTCATTTTCTGTTAAGGAAGGATCCTGTCCACTTGGCCACCTTATAGGTGAATGAGGGAGACATCGGCAAAGAGCAAGTTATCTGCCATGGTCACATCTAGTTTAACCCTAGATGTGAACAGTTGGTAGTGTTGTTTCCCATAAAAGGGCCCTGCAGTAGCTTGCAAGAGTCGTTCATCTATATATAGCAGGTTCCTCCTGTTTCTCCCCCTGGTAGGGACAGCTGTCTATTGTTCGGAACCCATGGTAACAGGATCTGTGATATATTTCCAAAATGTAAAGACGCCTGCTTAAATCCATGCATTGCCAGTTAGAACACTTATAAAACCTGTTACCTTTAATTAAAGAGACAACTCTTTTTCTCAGAAACACATAGCTGATTAGATTTATTGACTGCTTTTGCATGAGGGACCCAGATAAATAGCTTTATGCCATTGTAAATTCTGAAAGGGAAGGGCTTTTGCCCTTTTGGGTTTGATTCTCTGAGAAAAGAAGGTGCATAAACAAGGAGGAATCAACGAGCTGTTAATTTTTCCTTTTTCGTGAAATATGTTTGTTCCAAATGAAGTCTTCTTAACTGGGTGCTTTGAAATGTGTCGGGGGGGGGGGAGGACTACCTGTAAAGATCCTCATTATATAATTGCCTTGTATTTAAAATAGGCAGTTGTGTGAGCTTGTATGCTGATAGCATCCTGTTCTGTCATTAGTCATCACTTGACACCTGTGCACAGCCTAAATGGGTCCACACGGGGGGGGGGGGGAGTAGAAGCACGGTAGCCAAGCAGACGTTGGAGTGAATCAAGCATGCACTGAAGGCAGTTGAGGTGGAAGCTCTTTGATTAAAATTCCACTGTCGCACTGAAGAACTGCTTTCGCTTCCCACCCCCACCCCTTCTCTGGTGGATTTCATTCTACACTTGGGATGCAGTAACATTATCCATCTTTGCCGGAAATGACTTATCTCCAAGGTTCACAGACAGCAATTTCGGAATATGCTAGATTGCACAAAGTGTCAAGCTTTTTTAAAACATGCTTCCCAGGGAAGATAGATCCCCTTAAATCTGCAGACTTCGTTGCGATTGACATACGAACCACCATGACCTGCTCAATCAGTATAATTCTTCTCCCATTACTCAGGTGAGCAATCCCAATGGATGGTTTGCCCACTTCTGCACTTCACAGGAACAAATGATAAATATAACTCTAGTTCTGACCAGACTTTTTGTAGCTGCCCTCTTTGCTGGGTGGAGGAGCAACCGCATCCTCATCTCGCCCACCACACAGATGTATGAAGATCTTCTACACCAATGGCCAGTTCATGCAATTCTTCTCTGTAGGGACTAGCTCCCCCCCCCCCCCCAAAAAAAAAGGAGGGAGGAGATTTCATGGACTTGCACTTCCACTCTCTCTTGTCAGTGTTTAGGGTTGCACTGCCCATCCCTAAGGAAACCCAGAAAGCCATGAGGAATATAGTAAACAGTGATGGATATGATTAGATGGGTGGCCTCTAAGAATAAATCAGTATGATTAAGGAAAAAACAATGGAGGAAAAAACAGAAAGCTAGAGGATATGAAATTGGGAGATGTGCCCCAACTATCATGGGAAAACTAAGACTTGCCCCAATTAAAAACAAACAAACAGGCACTCTATGATGTCCTTTCTTGCCGAACCGTCCACTGTTGCCATTGATTTACAGTTAAGAAGGGCTAGCAGCAGGAATGCAATTAATGCTGACGTTAGTATATTGGTCCTGTCCTCTGTAAGGAAGCAGAGGTTTGCCGAGATCAATTTTGTGCTGGATGTCTCAACTTGGGGAGCAATAACTTGGAAGTAAAACTCAGGTTAATTTGAAAATAGGTCAATGGGATGTGAAGATAGCCCACTGTAATCTGAATCCATCGTATCAGCTTCAAAATGTCTCCCTTGGTTGATTAAATTACCTGTAAGGGAGGAATAGCAGGAGAAAAGCCTGCTGCAGATTTATTCTGGGATACGTGCAGCTGTTCAAGACAGATGTCCAAAAACAACCCAGCAAAGCTTTCCTGTATAGGTGAACATTATGCCTTTAACTGGCTTAATTAAAGAGGAAACAATGTCAGCCATCACTCATGTTATTTCTTATTTAATAAACGCAAGCTGGTCTCATTTTGCAGACTCTTGTCTGCTCGTCTGCTTTGTTATACTGCTTTCCAGAGCAATCTTAATTAATGATATCCTCATAAGAGGTTTGTAGTGTCGGCGGCAAAAGGGGATTCATGGAAATTCAATCAAAAGCAGATTTCACTAGTCAATTCCTCTTCTTCTTCTTCTTTTAAGATTAAGATTTCAGAAGCGACTGGCCCTGGATGCAAAGATCATTTCCCCCCCTAAACAAATCTGTTAAGCTTTCAGCGAAGAAAGCATTTGTGTTCAATTTTATTTGCATAATTTCAAGCGCCATTAATAGTACATGGCATGAGGAAAAATTACCAAGATTTCACTCCAACCATGAGTGAAATTGGGTTTAGTAGAAAATTAGTTGACTTAACTGGCAGATGATGAAAGCTTGAATAGAGAATGTTTAAATAAGGAGGAATTGTAGAAAAGGAACTTGAAGGTGCAGGCTGAATTGAGATCAGGGCTAAAGTTAAAACATATTAGCTAAAGTGAAAGACAAATGGAGACTGATAGTGAATTCAGAGGGAAGAATCCAGCAACCCTCTCTACTGATCATTCTGTCGGTGCAAGCATTTCTGCTTAGCAGATGGAACCATCCCCCTCTCCTCCCCATTTTCATTGTTCTAGGGGTTCTTCTGCCCTTCCAGAGTGGATTGGGGTGAGCATGGGTAAAGGGGGAAGTCCCATTGCACTAGCTAGCTTGCTTGGCAATTTAGTGCAATTTTTCTTTCTCTAGAAATCTAGCCACAGGGCTAGATTTCCCAGTTCAATATAACTCCATCGAATACATGGAACTGGTACACATTTTTGCACCAGCTGATGAGCTTGGGCTTTGCTTTTATGAAAGATTATGCCTAATGATGGCAGACTATAATTGGTGTTCACCATTAGGTTACAGAAGATCTATCTGAAGCCTATAGCTTTATTTTTCTTGAGTAATTTGTGTGATATAAAAGGAAGTGCATAATATTTGTGTGAATTCTGCCACACAAACTACGACACTGGGCCAATTAAAATCCGGAAAGCAGATTAATTTTCAAATGAACACCCATTTTACAATCAGGCTATCATCAATTCATTCATCTAGTACAAGAGCAGCCAGTGTGGTGTTTTTCAGTTGTTATTAGACTACAACTCCCATCATTCCTGCTCATTGGTCATGCAGGCTGGGGCTGATGGGAGTTTGTAGTCCAAAAAATCAGTAGGGCATCCCATTAACTCCTTTATTATAGTACTTTCAATTTGCAAAGTCCTTTACAAGTTTCAGCTGATTCATTCTCACAGTAAGCTTGTAAAGTAGGTCACAATGAGAATCACATTTTATTAAGGAGAAAAGAAGCTGCTCATAATTTTTCTTGCTCCTTTGTGTGTCTTTTCTATAATTGAAGTCAACAGTTCATAATGGTGCACAACATTCATAAGGGCCTATTATTCTATGTTTTCTCTTGTGTACATTCCCGCTCATTCCTGTGTATGCGTTTGACTGTGTGTGCAGCAGAAAGCAAGGGAGGGAGATCAGTTTGAAGGAAGGATACACCTGTTGTCATCAAGATGGTAGCCACATCTGTCATGTTTGGAAGGAAATAAACTAATGCTATGAGGGATGGTGACTTGCCAAATGCTACCTAACAAGGGAGCAAGTGGCGCTGTGGTTTAAACCACTGAGCTTCTTGGGCTTCCCGATCAGAAGGTTGGCAGTTTGAATACTTGTGATGGGGTGAGCTCCCATTGCTCTGTCCCAGCTTCTGCCAACCTAGCAGTTCAAAAGCACACCAGCGCAAGTAGATAAATAGGTGCCGCTGCGGCAGGAAGGTAAATGGAGTTCCCGTGTGTTCTGGCTTCCATTACAGTGTTCCATTGCACCAGAAGCGGTTTAGTTATGCTGGCCACATGACCTGGAAAGCTGTCTGTGCACAAACACCAGCTCCCTCTGCCTGAAAGCAAGATGAGCACTGCACACCATAGTCGCTTTTGACTGGACTGAACCATCCAGGGGTCCTTTACCTTTACCTAACAAGCTCATGACTCAAATTCAGGAAGAATTATCACATATTCATATCCACAGTACCATACCAAGTTTCAGGTGTTGGAATAAATAAGAAATGGGGGCAAATTTACCACAAAGCTGACAATAAATTTCACTCTCATTTCCCCCATCCCATAACACATGCTAGCATCAATTCCACTGATTGCACAACACAACTTCCTTGTGTTGAGGCAGGTATAAGATTGTAGCTTTTCTTCAACGTTGAGAAGATGAAATGCAACTCAGCCAACCTTCTGCGATTCCCACTTTTAGCTGTCCACTGTGTCTTGCAAAACCCTCAGTGGCTGAGATTTCGTTGCCTAGTAGGTCATGGAGCTGCCGGCCAATTACCCTTGCACTCCTGGAAACACAGAGATAAATGTTATTGCACTTCTCCTTGACAGTGCTAACCTTCCCACCCTCCGCTGTGTAATCTTGAATTGTATCTACTGTGGCCCAATAGGGCTTTCCCCCCCAGAGAATAAGAATGAATGGAAAAACTTTGTAACAAAAGTGTACTATTTGCAGGCAGTAGAACTCGGTGCCTGTAAAATGTATAAATGACATTCATGTCTGTGAGGAGACCCTGCTGTCAGTTTTATGCAACTAGCCTTAGACATTCACACACCCAACTCAGCTTGCTGCCTCCCTGTGCTAACTCCATCCAAAGTCAAATGACCTCAGGTTTGTTGACTGAGTCAATAGACAATCCTTGGGGAATGCCCATAGCTCAGTAGTAGAGTGTCTGCTTTTCACTCAGAAGGTCCCTGGTTCAATTCCCAGCATCTCCAGGTTGGGCTGGGAAAGACTCCTGTCTAAAACCAAGGAGAACTGCTGCTGTTCAGTGCAGACAGTACTGAGGAAGATGGAGCAATGGTCTGACAGGGTATAATACAGATTCCTACATACCTAAGTAAGTTCCCAGTGTGTCCATAAGGGCAGAAGTAGTTAACTTCTACATACAACGACAGGAGAGGTTACCTGTAGAAGATCTTGGAGGGAAGTCTTTTGTACTTTGGGGGAAGCACTGTAGCTCAGTGGCAGAGCATCTGCTTTGCATGCAGAAGGTCCTTGGCTCAATCTCTGCATCTCCATGTATGACTGAGAGAGACCCCTATCAGGAACCCTGAAGCGCCAACCAGAGTTGACAATACTGAACTAGGTGGAGCAACAATGATTCAGTATAAGACAGCTTCCTATGTTCCTGACCCTCTGCTTCTGCCCCACAACTGATTTGTCCATCCTGCTATAGCCCTGTTGTCCTATTCAGTATGAAGCCCATCCTACTGATTTCCCAAGTTGACTGACTGGGGGTCAGCCCCCCTAGGGCTGTCTTACAGTGAACCAAGTGAACTAGGCTTTTCAGGTGGGCAAATGAAGCATTTTAAATTTAAAGTAAAGAAGAGGCCCATCTTGACTCCTTGCTTCTGATGTGGAGATGTGTAACCACTCGCAGCCCCACCCCCGGGCATAGCTCACTTTCTTCCTGGCTGATCTGGTAGCAGCTGTTGTGGGTAATTCAATGAAGTTATGAGAAAGCATTCAGCTGATGAGTCATTATTTTAAAATTCCCTGAAGGCCTATTGTACCAGTTCAAAGGGAACACTATGATCCTTCAAAATTCAAATAAACAAATGAAAACACCACCACGAGAACAACCTTCACCAGTGTGCCTTTCTCCTGTATTCCTGCTGACCAAGTCAATAGTCACATGTATTCCTTGTCATCTGCATATTCCTCTTTTTTTGAACATTGAGTTTTCCCATCTATGATAGATAAAATGGCTGCTACGTTGTACTGCCACACTGAACTACCACTTTGGATAGTGCACACCCTTTAAAAAAATCCAATATCAAGAGGTTATCATCCTTTTCTTTCTTTATAAAGGGACAGCTTCCTCTTACCAAAGGCCGAATGGTCATGTTGGGAGCCACAGAGACAAGTGAAATTTTCCTCTTTTCAAATGGATAGTTCTTCTTTGGGGCAGCTTCATTATAGGGGCTCCTAGGGCTGAAGGATGGGATAAGACAAGTGGAAATAGTCAGCCTCCATATGCAAATGCAGAACTCTCCCCTCTCCCCTCAAATGTGTTAAAAGCTACTCTAAGCTGATGTCCATATTCTAAGAATCCACAAAATTTCCCTTACCTCTTTGATTTTGCACTTTAATTCTTTACTGCTGAGATGCTCACAAAGCGCCAGAAAATCTCTAGCAAGCTGACCTGCTACTCCATAATGGGCTGCTGAGCCCTTCTGCATTGCTTCACTTTATTTATGTGGTGTGGGTTTTTTTTAAGGTGGCTGTCAGGCACAAGAGACTTTCTATTCATGTCATCTTCCCGGCCAGCCACTTAGCGTAAAATTGCCCATAAAAGTGAACTTAAATTACAAGTGATAAAACCACAGCCCATCCTAGCCACTGCCAGCTTTTTTTCTGTTCTACATGGCGCTGAAGCTTATATTCTTTTTGACAAGAGCAATGAAGCAGCTTCACACACTTATCCCCAGCTAAATCACTTTAAATTGAAAATCCTTGTTTTTCCTTGCTTGGAATGTAGCATGGTCCTTCATTAGTTTCTTCTAAGTGTTTCTTAGTATCAGCAGAATGGTTTGCGCTGGTGGAACGCTTGACTGCATGTCCCTCAGCTAATGCCAGATGTGAGGCCTTCCGACGTAGCCACTTGTTTGTTTGTTTTTGTCTGTTACATAAGCTACCTCATAACAAAGAGTTCCATGGGCAGCTCACAAAGCCAACACACACACACCAAAATACAATACAGAACAGGAAAAACTGTAACAAAATAATTTTAAAAAATGAAGCATAAT
Organism: Podarcis tiliguerta; assembly: GCF_965153285.1. Lineage (NCBI taxonomy): Eukaryota > Metazoa > Chordata > Lepidosauria > Squamata > Lacertidae > Podarcis > Podarcis tiliguerta. The sequence goes on along the minus strand of NC_139535.1, from coordinate 86,698,675 downwards.
TACAGCTCAGTGAGAGGTAAACTACATTTCCCAGGGTTATTTGGGGGGGGAGCCATGGACTCTAAATGTATGGTGTGCATGCAGCTGAAGAAAAGAGGCAGAGCAAAGAGGTGAGCCTTGCCAAGGTTGGAGGTGCTAATACAGTGGTACCTCTGGTTAAGAACTTAATTCGTTCCGGAGGTCCATTCTTAACCTGAAACTGCTCTTAACCTGAGGTACCACTTTAGCTAATGGCGCCTCCCACTGCTGCCGCGCTGCTGGAGCATGATTTATGTTCTCATCCTGAAGCAAAGTTCTTAACCGGAGGTACTATTTCTGGGTTAGCAGAGTCTGTAACCTGAAGCGTCTGTAACCCGAGGCACCACTGTAAGGTGTTTCAGGATGAGCAAGAAGGAGCAGGTAGTGATGCAAGGCAAGAGAGTAAGGTGGGGAAAATGGTATGAAACAAGGAGGAGGAAAAGCCAATGGGAGGAAGCAGTGAAAAGTGGGGACTGATGGGTCCTTCAACTTCCAAGCCTTGTGAGGCACCTTTGCGACTCCCCCCTCCAATCCGTTCCTGCAGCCACAGTGATTCCTCAAGTCTACCAGCTTTTGAAACTGCAGCCCACAAGCTTTGTGCTGTGGCCATCTGTGGCCAACCTGGAGCTGCAACTACAACCACTAAGAACTACCTTCAGAAGCTGAGGTGACTTGCATGACCCACTGAAATTGTAACTGAGTGCTCATCCACACAGCAGCACCTTCCCTTTTCCCCCGCTGGCTGCTATAAGCATTTATCTGAGAGTATGGGAAGCGTCCCCAGGGAAAGGTAGGCATCTTTAGGTAGAGCACTCCCTCAACATTCATCATGAGAGGCCTGTGCTAGAGAAGGCTGGGCCCATGATGCTAGGCCCATATAAATTTATAGTCATCTTAGAGTTTCACTAGCCCCTCTGTAAGTCCTCTGCACCAGAGATGGTGAACCTGTGACCCTCCAGAGATATTTTTGGACTCAGTGAATGTAAATTCTATCTGGGGAGAGATGGTATGGCTGGGGAAGAGGGATATGGCTTGGGGAGAGTCTCAAGGGCCAGAAAGAAAGGGTGGAGGGCCACATTTGTCCTCCTCCCCACCTCTGCTATATTGACGCCCTTCCCTCCCTTTTCACCTCTCTTTCTTGCTCCTTCCAGTAACTTAGGAGTGCCTCCTGGCCGGGGTAATTGTCCCTTGACAGTCCCTTTGCCCTTTGACCTCATTTACACAGACTACCATGGCCTACAGCAAATGAAGCAGCACATGGGCCTCTCCTTTAAGAAATACAGGTAAGAAGAACTTGGTGGGCTTTTATGTCCACCTCTTGTATCTTTTTTATAAGCAAGTAGCTAGGGTTGCCATATTTCAAAAAGTAAAAACGAGGACCTCCCGAAAGTAGTTGAGCTTTCTTTCTTTTTTTACAAAACTGTCAAAAATTATGGGTTTTTTTAAATTTTTGGAAATTCCCACAGATGTCACTTCCGCCTTTGAAATCCGGATGTATGTCAGCCCTAAAGTAATAATTTTTCTCAATACCTCTCTTGGCTAAAATCAAGTCTAAACTATTTACAAATTGAATGTTTGACAGTTATTTACATTGTATATGCATGGTTTATATTTCTTGGTGGTGGGGTATAAGGAGATTGATTGTTATATGTATTTTAAAAACTGAAAAATAAAGTTAAGAAGGACCTCTCCATCAGTGCCCTTTTTGATATTGTTTCCATTCTTCTCTATTCTTTTGAAACCACAGCTGTATTTAGGACTTAACAAACTTTTGCTTTACATGATGATGATTTTAGCTCTTCTTCTTAAGAGCTTGTTTTTTGTCTGCCATTTCAAAAGATCAAAATGCATTGCACTATTATTTTCCAAGAATTTAACCGCACATGATTATTCCAGAGACTGAACAGAATTGAACCTTGAATTCTCTTGAACTTTTAGCCTTTCCTTATCCTTCAAGCTTCCAAAAGTAAATTTCCACAACACAAGTTTCCCTTGGCCCAGTTTATCTCCATGTCTCTGAGAGCTGGTAAATTGCCCAGTGAATGGCTTCCATGCTGCTTCACAGCTGCCGTTGTTACATGCTGGGATGTGTTTGCAAAGGTGAAAGAGCAATCCTTCATACCACTCTCTTAAATGAAATAATAATAGTATCACTTTCCATGGAGAACACAGAGACCCTTGGGGGTTATGGACCTGTGAGTGAGAGCAAGGATAAATAATACATCTGCACTCTGGGGGTGTGTTCTGCAAGCATCGCTAGGAGAAAGAAAGAGGCAGGCAGGTGGATGGATCAACTTGGGACACCTCTGCCCATTTTGTCCCTCCTCTTGAGGTTTTAAAAAGTTCAGCTCAAAGACTCTTGCCAGATCAGCAGCTAGCAAAATTTTGTGATTTAATTTAGCACTGGTAGCCAATCCCTCCTGTTATCCTGCACAATTTTATGAGGGAGAAAAATGACAGGCGGTGTTATTGCCTCTATTGTAAATCAATTTTCTCTCTGCATTCAGCTTGGTTGGAAGAGAGGAGTTGTTATTCCTGTGCTTGCTTTCTACTTGCTGTGTTTTTTGACTTCTCTTCCCCTTTCTCTTTTTATCAGTGCCATAAGCCAGTTTCAGGGTGGCTAGGATGTGGGGGTCAGGGGAGTCATGTCAACAGAAAGAGAGGGATGAGCTCTTGCAAAACCAGATGTGAAATCAATTTTGAATACAAGTCTCATATATTCAAACTTGAATACATCAAGCCTCTTCAGATTTAACAGAATGAGGATTTTGGTAATTGACTCCTGTGATACCCAAACATTTGTCACCAAGGCGATTTGTTTGCGTTGCGTCTTTGTTTCATTTTAGGGAGCTGTTGCCTCAAGACCTCATTGCCCACCTCCACCCCTGTCTTACCTTCTGCTTCACTCTTCTCCCTGTCTCACTGCTGACCATATCCACCCCTTTCATTTCTTCTTCTTCTTTCAACCTAGATCTATCTTTCTTCTTCAGAGAAATATGATGCTATCCATCATTAAGTGATATTATTGGCAATGCAACTCATGCTGGTAAATTATGTGTTGCAGGCTCCTTATATATTTGAGAAAGTGGGTTTTGGTGATAATAAAAATATGCATTGTAACTAGGCATGAGCAAACTCATTAAAAGACGCCTGCTTCTTGGGAGAAAAGCAATGACAAACCTAGACAGCATCTTAAAAAGCAGAGACATCACCTTGCCAACAAAGGTCCATATAGTTAAAGCTATGGTTTTCCCAGTAGTGATGTATGGAAGTGAGAGCTGGACCATAAAGAAGGCTGATCGCCGAAGAATTGATGCTTTTGAATTATGGGCCTGGAGGAGACTCTTGAGAGTCCCATGGACTGCAAGAAGATCAAACCTATCCATTCTTAAGGAAATCAGCCCTGAGTGCTCAGCCCTGAGGACAGATCCTGAAGCTGAGGCTCCAATACTTTGGCCACCTCATGAGAAGAGAAGACTCCCTGGAAAAGACCCTGATGTTGGGAAAGATGGAGGGCACAAGGAGAAGAGGACGACAGAGGACAAGATGGTTGGACACTGTTCTCGAAGCTACAAACATGAGTCTGACCAAACTGCGGGAGGCAGTGGAAGACAGGAGTGCCTGGTGTGCTCTGGTCCATGGGGTCACGAAGAGTCGGACATGACTAAACGACTAAATAACAAATGAGCAAACTCACATCACCTCATTTTAAAGTCCCTTTTTGAGACCTTTTTCCTGCCAGCACTCAGCTTCAGTATTCACAGAAGATGCTCATCGGAGGGAGAGGAGTGGGTTATGTGTAAGTCTACCTCCCCTCCCAGTTTACCAACCTACCATTCCTGTCTTCTTCCTTTGGGAAAGGAGAGGTCACCAGTAGTTGTGACAGCTTGACAGAGACACAAGAGGTTTTGCTGAGCCTCTCCGGGGAGCATCAGTTTTGTAGTTTCTTTAACATTTCCAGTTAAAGAAGAAGCCAGAAAATGAGGACCTCCACCAAAACTGGGCATGGCACAATGGCTCTAGGATAATGTATCACTAGCTCATATTTTTGTGTTGCTCCTATGCAGGACATAACCGGCATGGCCTTTGTTCGTTTCCCTTGCACAGATGCCGTGTTCGAGTGATTGACACTTTTGGGACTGAGCCTGCATACAACCATGAGGAATATGCCACATTGCATGGGTACCGGACAAACTGGGGCTATTGGAATCTGAACCCGAAGCAGTTCATGACAATGTTTCGTAAGTGGTATCAACATTTGACAGTGATTTGCCATGGAGAGGTGTGTGATGACAGTGGGTGCTCAGATAGAATAGCAGACCCTTCCTGAGTAAGTCTAGAAGTCCATGGCATCCAACTTTCCCTTGCCCGATGCCCTCCAGCTGTTCTGGACTACAACGCTATATTTTACTTTCTATTTTTTCAAATAGCTGCTTTGAGCATCACTTGGTGGGAAAGTGGGATATAAATTTAACAAACAAATAACCTGTTTTCTGCTCTCTCCAATGACTTGTATTCAGAGATGACTTGCAAATATGGAAGGGGTGTTTGTTTACTTGCTAGTTTGCTATCATGGTCAATATCTGCTAATAGGAATATCTTTCCCACCCCCCTTTAAAGCTATTTAAGTCAGTGAATTCCATAAGCTAATTGTGCATTGTGTGAAAAGGTTCTTCTTTTTGCATGTCCTGAATCTCCTGGCTTCATTGAATGGCTTCATTGAATGGCTCTGAGTACTAATGTTATGAGAGAGGAAGAAACATTATCAATATCTACTTCCTCCCAAAACATGCAGAATTTTATTAACTTTTACAATGCCCCCCTTAGTTATCCCCCTGCTTTAAAAAGTTCCACATTTTTCAGCTTTCCTCATGGAGAAGGTCTTCCGAGTTCTATATTTTGAACAATTTGTCTACTGTCCAGGGTACTGAAAGGCCTGTCTCCAATACCACTTGTTCATGGAGTCATGATCCAGGATTGGTTCCCCACCCGTTTCTTCCCTGCCTGTCCTTCCACTCTGCCCCAGACTACTTCCAGATCTACATCCTCCCAGCTTGTCCATAGGTTCTGCCTCACCAGGAATGAGCACATATGAAAAAGAAAAGGCATCGTTTGAGGTTCCTTAATCTGTCCATACTTAATTAAGCACAGATAAACCCCAAGTACATGTAACATTCTTTGCTCTGAAAGTAGCAAATCATTTTCTGAGCTGTCACTTATTCACATGACCACTTTACCAATTCACATGATTGTTTTTCAAGTGTCCTAACACACACACACACACACACACACACACACACACACACCATACACCCTCGGCTTGGATTGCAGGTTGAACCAATGGCCTGAATCGTTTGTCTAGAGTAGAATTTATTGACACACCATTCTCAAAGCCGGTAGAAATAAAACGCAGAGAATATATCTGGAAGCTTTCCAAGATGAAGAAGCCCCCAAAGTATCATGAAGACAGGAACTGAAAGTTCCTGTGCCCTGTGTTATGTCCGTGCCATGAAAAGGGTAGTAGAGATACTGTCACATTTGCACCTCCAAGTTGATTTCCCGAGGGTTCTGGATAGGCAGATTTGCTGCTTCCACCTGACCTTAACCTTGACAATGATGCCCCAAGGAAAAGCTAGCTTAATGGGGCCTGCCTTTTTAATTAGCTTTCATACTTTACTGTCCCACTCCCACTGTTTTTGCTAATTATGTTTCCAGGCTGTCCCAGCATCTCCCCTTCTCCCCAGCATGGCCAGGGTGAAAGACTTGTAACAGACACAGAGCTATTTCGATGCAAGTAACTCTCTCCAGCTCTCTGGGAGCTGCCAAGATAACCAATCATTCCTCGCCCAGCTAGAAGCACAGAGACAGCAGGAAGAGTAGGATGTGGTGTCATGGTAAAAATTTCTTCAGGACTGTATTGGAAATGAAATAAATGGGCCTTTGCAAACCAGCAGTTAGGAGAAATCTTTATTTTTGTGTTCCCTCCTTTGAGAGACATTGCCCAAATTAAGTCTCAGAATTCTCTGGGATTTAATGGGAGATCAGTTCAGAACAACTGTGGTGCACAATTCTTGTGGGAAGGTTAAGGAGGGAAGGGACAGGGGAGGAGAACGCCAACCTTCTTTAGAGGCAACAAAGTGTCCTGAAAGCACCCTCCTAACTAGGTGGGCTGACAATTGCAGTAGAACAGCTAGGAAAATATAACATCATTGCTGCCATTCCATCATGTACTCAAATTTGTGGTGGGAACCATAGCTGTCAACCTTCCCTTTTTTTGCGGGAAATTCCCTTATTCCAGCGCGGTTTCCCACTACTTCCTGCTGCTATCCCGGATTGCTAGTTATCCCGTAGACTGTCCCCGGGACAGGTGAGGCTGCTGATCCCTTATTTTCAAGGCTGCTGATCCCTTATTTTCAAATCTGAAAGTTGACAGCTATGGGTGGGCACCATCTTTGCACCAAACAGAAGAGAGTACCTTTGCAGAGACATGAAATAACCCAAAGCTTTGCAAGCCAACTCTCCTCTTCTTCATCGCTTCTGGGTCTGCTCTTCAATGCAGTCCAGTCTTGACTGTGGTTTTCAACTGGGAACATGCAGCTCTCCCTTTTTTGCTTTATACAAAATAAAATAGTTTGATTAAGTTTTATTGTATTTTATTTAATTTATTCCACAAACACACACTTCCTGCAGAATACGGCTCCCCCACCACACCAAACTTTATCCTCCCAGTAACTCTGTGGAGTAGGTCCCTGATTGTGCAGACAAGTCCATCAGTGAACAGTTCATATGAACATAGCATCTAGTCACATGATCTGCCAAACACATCTACTGCCTTGTGCCACCGCCCCATCCTCCAGCATTCTCCCCCAGCTGCTGGATTCCTGTTGTTACTTCCCAAAAATATGTCCTGTGACATTTCAGTGATCATGGAAATCTACTGAAGTGCATGGCCAAAATGTCACCTGAGAAAACAAGAGATGAAAAGCACATGAACCCTTTAAGAGCTATCCATAATAATCAGTAACCTGTAATTTTGGAAGGTTTTTTATCATTCTAAAAATGAAAGCCCAATAGAAGAAGCAAACATGGAGGGACCCCAAGCATTGAGAAATTACAGTTTGTTTGAAAATTACTTGGATATTTGAAGCTGAATCTTACAAGTGGAGGCTATATTAGACTTGACTTTGCAAGTAGCAAACCAATAACATTTGTTGAATGCATCCTCTAAGGCAATTCAGCTCTAAAGTAATTCAATTTCTTCAACATTTGGGTTTTTAAAAATAATAATAGTAATAAAGCTGTTATAGCTCCAGAGAACTAAGATAAGATTATACTCAGATTTTATGTTTTTTAAAAAAAAGGTTGCGCCAAAGTGAAAATTCTCAATGTTTTAAAGAGTTTCAATTTTTATCTTAAAAAAAAGCATTTTCCAGGGTTGATGTATTTCATTTTTGTTAATTGCCATCCCTGCCTCATGTAGCCCACTCTACTAGATGTTGTTTAATGAGAAGAAAAATATAAAGTATTTCTGGGTTATTCCATTTTTAAATCAAAGATGTTATGTAATGGAGGGTGTAAAATATCTCAATGGACTCATTTCTAAAATTAATGTAACTGACTTGTAAACTAACGAAGCAGATCTCCTGTGAATTATCAGAAAACCCGCGCTGCAGTCGTGGTAGCATATGTGGGAGGACATGTGGCACTTTTTAGATTATAAAACCATGTGGTGGTAGAAAGTCGGATATGAGTGCAAAATTCAATGCAGCCCTAGCAAAGAGCCTGTGAGGCTTCTTTCCACAGCCTGTGAGGCATCCCGTTGGGAATGGGGTGTTTGTGTTACTGAGAACAGAGAGGAAATATCTGGAGAAACCTAATGCAAGTCAAATGCATGGATGTTTATTTCTTTGCAGCTCATACGCCTGACAATTCCTTCATGGGTTTTGTGTCTGAGGAGCTCAATGAAACAGAGAAGCAATTTATTAAATCCAACAAGGCTAACAACATGGCCGTGGTATATGGGAAAGAAGCCAGCATTTGGAAGGTGGGTAGCGAATAAAATAGTGGAACTTTTTAACGGTGTCACTCAACCACGGTGTCACTCAACCACGGTCCAAAGTGTGCTAAATGCACTGTGGCTGCAATCTTATGCAAACCTATTTGGGAAGACGTCCAACTGAACTCTGTGGGACTTCTTTCGAGTAATTAGGTATGGAGTGCATCTCTTATAACATTTAACAAATGGATGAGAAACCTGTGCCTCTCCCAATGGTTTTTTTGACTCCATCTCCCATCAGCTCTAGCCAGTGTGGCCAATGGTCAGAAATGACTCTATTGTAATGACTGTAGTTTGTTTTAATAGATTTTAGCAGCAGCAGCAACAACAACAACAACATGATGGTGGTGCTGGTGCGAGTTGTAGTCCAATAACAGTGGATGCCACAGGTTCCTCATCCCAGACACAGCAGAGGACCATATGAAGAGTTAAAGGTTTCTTCCAAATAATTCTTTAACTTTCAGGACCAGTTTAGGGCTTTGATAGGTATATCCCGATCTTTGCCTGGTTGCAAATGCAAAGAATGAGGGCCTTCTCTTTCACATAGAACTACACGCACATCAACACACACACATATCCTTTGTTTAAATGCCAAATCCCACAGTGAGAGGACAAAGTGAATGTTGTCACTCTATGTACTCTATCCATGGACCACTCTATATAAACATAAGCATTTGAAAGCTTTTATGAGCTACTTAGCCTGTCCTCTTCATTCATCTCTGCTGCATTATTCCTTGCAACAGCAAATGGTAATGATGGGCCCAAGAAAGCATGGGGAAGGAACCATTGTGTTCATGTCATGCTATTTAAAAAGTGCTTTTAAGAACTTTAAAATGCTTATCATATATGGTTCTTCAACTCCCCTGTTGCTGAAGCTTCCCCAGTAATCATGATGCCACCCTGAAGTTCTGGGGATTGGATGAATTCGTGGAGGAGGAGGGGACAAGCATGAGCTACTGTCTGTGACAGTTAAATGAATACCAGTGGCAGGATAGTTTGGGGTAGTTGAAAACAACCATACAGGAGGCTGAATTGCCTTTATGGCCTGCTTACACTGAGAGCCAGTGTGGTGTAGTGGTTAAGAGCAGTAGTCTCGTAATCTGGTGAACCGGGTTCGATTCCCCGCTCCTCCACATGCAGCTGCTGGGTGACCTTGGGCTAGTCACACTTCTCTGAAGTCTCTCAGCCTCACTCACCTCACAGAGTGTTTGTTGTGAGGGAGGAAGGGAAAGGAGAACGTTAGCCGCTTTGAGACTCCTGAAGGGGAGTGATAAAGCGGGATATCAAAACCAAACTCTTCTTCTTCTTCATCATCTTCTTCTTCTATTTGGAAGCACTGGATTGGGCTCTGTTCAGAAATGATGCTTGGCTAAATGAGACCTTGGTACAACCCAACAGAGCTTTCCTGAAGCTCTGTTGGTTCCTGGTTGCTTCAGAGCATTTCTGAGATCTTTTTAGCTTGTTGCCATTGATGCAGAGGAACTAACTCTCATTCCTTCTTCCTTCTCTCTGTGTGCCCACCATGGGATTTCCAGCTGCAGGTAAACAGAAAATCATTTTTAACTATGTGCCTTTTATGTGTATTATTTGGATTTGAATACCCATTTGCGCTGAAAAAATGGAATTTTATTTGAAGGCCACATTGCAATGTGTACATGTACAAAAATACATACACTAGTATGGGCCAGTCGTGTCTGACTCTAGGGTTGTGCACCCATCTCACTTAAGAGGCCGGGGGCCAGCGCTGGGCCAGCGCTGTCCGGAGACACTTCCGGGTCACGTGGCCAGCGTGACAAAGCTGCTCTGGTGAGCCAGCACCAGCGCAGCACATGGAAACGCCGTTTACCTTCCCGCTATAAGCGGTACCTATTTATCTACTTGCACTTAAGAGTGCTTTCGAACTGCTAGGTGGGCAGGAGCTGGGACTGAAAGACGGGAGCTCACCCCGCCGCGGGGATTCGAACTGCTGACCATGCGATTGGCAAGCCCTAGGTGCTGAGGTTTTACCCACAGCGCCACCCGCGTCCCTAAAGTGTGCATACTAATGCATATAATCATGAAAATAACGTGGAACATGCAGCATATTAAGGTACATCACCTTGGGGGGAAATGCATCTATTGGAGAAAACTGCATATAAAAATGTGCATGTCAGGAGAAGTTACACTAAATTACTGGTGAATTTCCCGAAGCACTTCAAAAAAATCTGATATAAAAATGGGGGGAACTGAATTTAAGGTTGGAAAAATGAGAAACTGATAAAAATTGACAAATTCACCCATCTCTGTCCCCCCCCCACACACATATGGAGCCCAAGCCCCCAAGTTTCAGTGTGTGCCTTCAAAGTAGAACACTTGAAACACAACACCTCTCATTTTTGAATCAAACCCAGGTGGTGAATGGCTTGGCTTCTTCCCTTTGCTGTTTTGTTTTCTCTGCATGTTGTTTCCTCTGTACACTTCTGTTTTCCAGGGGGAAAGCAGGTCAATTACCCCCTGAGTGTAGAAGCAAATCCTGCCTAGAGAACGCTTCCTCTCGCCCCCCCCCCCCTTGCACAGCTTTACTTGACGCAAACATTGTGCATCTCAAGTTATGGAAATCTCTTGTGCATCAACATGTGATTGTTCATCACACAGATTTCTATCCAGCAAACTGAAATATGTGCCATCAGGAGTGCAGTGGAGGGTTTTTAAATTATCGCTTCCGCTAAGCAAGAACTCTATGCAGAAACCATAGGTTTTGTCTGAAGATGATTATAACAATATTCACCCAAACCATATTTGCCGGAACCTGTGATGCACCGTAGATGTATACAACTTCCTTATTCACTTTAGCGTGCAACTGATTTGAAAGAAAGAATGAATGTACTATAAACACAAAAGCAATATTAAGTGGATGTTCTCCAGTGTAGCATCTGCTTATGCAACAGGGCTCCTCTTTTCTCTCCTCCTCTTCATACCCCCGAAAATCATCTCCAGACAGCTGATGTGGGGCATTCAGGAAGGTGGCGGAGGGAGTAGAGAAATGCAAAGTCCCATTGCACAATATGCTTTCCATTGCAAAAGCAGGCAGACATCATATCCATCTATCCATCTATCCACACACACTATGCATATCTCCCATCATTTTATCAAATGCTGTCTGTAATATTCATATCCATTCTAAGAAACTCACACCTGATCTGAATATACTCCATTTTATTCCTCTAAGTATAAATCCTATTTTGTATTGCAAATGATCGCTTCAATATGCTTATCTACCTGCCTTTAAAAAGTATAGCTTTATATATACTGGGCTCAGTGATCATTTGCAATACGAACTGCTTGCTGACAGCTCAAAGGTCACTTGCAGACTTACTTCCTTTGGCCACAGTTCCTCTACATAACCTTGTCTCATACAACCCACAGACTCTTGTATGAGAAACCTTACAGAAATAAGACACTTACAAGCACTCATGGAGTGCACTGGATGCTTCCAACTGGAAGACTCAAAATGAATTTGCTCCTTTTGTTGATTTGCACAATTTTTGTTTTGGTTGTGAGCTGATGCACAATTTTTATTATTGTTTTCCATCAGTTTCTGAAAACATCCTTGGACATGAGTGTGCATTCCTTCCAGTCTCTGGTGTATTGTACATGAGCCCAAGTCATTATGTGACATGCCAGAGGCCTCCCACTATACAGGGCAAGACTTGGCACAGCCCAGCTCTGTATGACAAGGCAAAGCATCTCTGTGCTTACATGAGGGGGCCTCATGCGAAGGTCCATTTTAAAGCCTGGCATTCCCATAATGGAATCTAAAACAGAAGCGTCAGCAGAATTCAGACTTGAATACTGGGCTTTATGGAAAATGTTCCCTAGCCATATGAGCCAACTCAGTCTTGTCCCCATCAAACATCTGACTGATCAACCCAGCAGTTGGTGTGTGATGTTTGGCATGTGCAGAAAGTGCTGCACACTTCTTAGTGGTTTTACGCTTCAGCCACAATACCAAATGTGGTGGAAGAATTGAAACAGATCTTTAAGTGTATCAGCATCCCCCAGTGGCAGCAAACGTTGCATCACTTCTCTGAGTGCTTGAGGCAGGTGTCTGCTGCAAATAGCACAGGGAGGATAAGTGAGAGCAAGGCTTGGCCATTAAAGTCCCCATCTTCTTTGTCTACCAAACCAGAGACCATACAGTAATTTCTGTGGCTGGGAAGAGCTTCCTCTTTAGGCTGGGCTTCAATGAAGCCCAGGTCTCGATTGCTGTTTGTACCTCTGCTCTCACCCCTAAGTTTAATTTGGTTGGTTTGTGTCTTCTAATGCTGAAAAGTGTGGAGAAATTGGGGGAAGAAGGGAGAGCAGAAAGCAGTCTGTTTTGCAAAGGACAATGCTGACCACAGCTGAATTCGAAGGGGAAGTTACTTCTCTTGTGCAGAATTTATGCTGGCAGGGAAAAGAGATCCATGCTTGGAAACATTGTGTGACATGTATTGATCTGCTAGCCTACTCATTTGATAGAGTGATAATGAAGTCCTTACCAGCTACGTGCAATTCTTAAAAGGCAACATCAAATGAGCTTCAGAGTTAATCAACCTAATGCGGGGCTCATTCCCAAAAGGAAAAATGCCGGGAAGCTGCAAGATAACACCTAAAAGATATGCGGAAAACCTTGGCCCAGTTCCATTCATGTAGGGGAGCCTGGAGGGAGAGAAGGAGCTCTCTACAAACCATCAGTTCAGCTCTCGGGCAACATCGCCTTTTCCCAGGAAAAAGAAGTTTCCCCACCTCTGATTGGGCAACTGGGACCTGCTTCTCAAAATAGCATACCGCCCACATAATTTGATCAGACATAATCTTATTCCAAAGAGCAGGACCTCCCTTTAAGAACAGGATACCTTTTGAATGCTCTAAGGCAGCGGTTCTCAACCTGTGGGTCCCCAGATGTTGTTGGACTACAACTCCCATCATCCCTGAGGTCTGGCCTTCCTAGCTAGGGGGGATGGGAGTTATAGTTCAACAACATCTGGGGACTCACAGGTTGAGAAAGGCTGCTCTAAGGGCATGTTAACATAATGTACTGGCATCACATTTTTTCTAACTGCTCAATGCACTTCATTTTAGATTGCTGCTTACAACACAGGAGCCAACTCCTAGGAGCCGAGTCCTTTCACACACCCCCAATAAAATATTTGAGGGACTGTCCCTCCCCCATTTTGATGGGCATTGCCATTCAAATGATGTGCATGCGCCATGTCTTGTGATCAATTATGTAGAGCAGGGCTTACCTGCCCCCCATATTTTATTCAAGTTAGCACCCCTGACTTACAATAACCTGTTTAGGTAGGCCAATATTATCTCCATATTATAGAGGTAGTGGCTGAGACTGGGAGATGGAGCAGCTTGCCTAAGGCTCAGCCAGTATGCTCATGCTTGGAGTGTGAATTTAAATCAGGAACATATTAGATACCCTAATCATTATACTAGCTGATCTCCCATTGTCTCTGCCGGGGTACATTTTTATTTGCTTGCTTAATTGGGGAAAGGTTACCATCTGGATGAGCCATGACAAAATCTATGCAGCTGGACGGAATTTTATATGTCCTCACGAATTCTGAACTTTGTGACTGGCAATCACAGATGAATTTCTTTCCTTTCTTTTCTCAGGGCAAAGAGAAGTTTCTAGCCATCCTGAACAAGTACATGGAGATCCACGGCACAGTTTATTATGAAACACAGCGCCCGCCTGAAGTCCCAGCTTTTGTGAAGAATCATGGTCTCTTGCCGCAGCATGAGTTCCAGCAACTCCTGAGAAAAGCCAAGGTATTTGCCACAGGCAGAAAGAAAGAGGGTTGCGGCCAAATGAAACTCTGGCAATAAGAAATTCTCCAAGTGGGATTGTTTTTTAAGAGTTATGTGCCAATGTGCTACAAAGCAAAGGTTTTGGAGCATGCAATGGAAATATTGCGGCAATAAAGATGTGGGAATCCACATGGGACAAAACCCTTAGGCAGTGCTCCAGGGCTGGTAATGGTGGCTGGCTGTTTCTTTCTATATCTATCTATCTATCATCTATCTAATCTATCTATCTATCTATCTATCTATCTATCTATCTATCTATCATCTATCTATCTATCTATCTATCTATCTATCTATCTATCTATCATCTATCTATCATCTATCTATCTATGTATCATCTATCTATCTATCTATCTATCTATCTATCTATCTATCATCTATGTATCATCTATCTATATCTATCTATCTATCTATCTATCTATCTATCTATCTATCATCTATCTATATCATCTATCTATCTATCTATCTATCTATCTATCATCTATCTATCATCATCTATCATCTATCTATCATAGAAGGAACCATGGAAGGGGGGGAAGGGAAGTTGATGTTTAATGTTTTGCTTTGTATATGTGATTATGGAAAAACTCATATATATACAGTGGTGCCCCGCAAGACGAAAAACCCGCTAGACGAAAGGGTTTTCCGTTTTGGAGGTGCTTCGCAAAACGAATTTCCTATGGGCTTGCTTTGCAAGACGAAAATGTCTTGCGAGTTGCTGCGATTTTTTTTCACTCCCCACCCCCTTTTTCTAAGGCACTAAGCTGCTAATAGCCTTTTAGCAGCTAATCCGCTGATCCCTTAAGCCTTTAATAGCCGCGAATAGCCGCTAAACCGCTAATAGCGCTAATCCGCTAATCCGCTAATGGGGTTGCTTCGCAAGACGAAAAAACCGCTAGACGAAGAGACTCACGGAACGGATTCTTTTCGTCTTGCGAGGCACCACTGTATGTATGTGTGTGTGTATATATATATATATATATATATATATATGACAAAATAAAAGGGGGGAAATTAGAATAAGCAGCAGTAAGGAGTGGTTTCTGGCACTTTAATTTTTTTCCCAATTTTTTAATTTTTATTGGAATTTTATCTACAACATAACACAAACCCCCCCACCCTCCCAATACACAAATCCACCCTCATTAAACGTGAACATAACATACAGTGAGCATAACATACAACAATACAACCAACCAAATAAAAGACTTCCTTTATCCTGTATCTGGCCTCTTTATTTTCTTCTTATAAACGGTTTCCGTTATGAATAATTATTAAGATTTTTCTAATTATAACTTAAATATTCACAAAGTCTCCTGCAGACATTAATCGAAACAAGTCCAGGTATGTATTTTAGGGCACTGTTTTGTGAAGTATTCTCTGCATTTCCCCCTTGCTTTTTGAAACTCTTGTCTAGTGTGATCTCTAATTGCCTCTGTTAATCTAGCCAGTTCAATATACTCTAACAGTTTATCTTGCCATTCCTTTTTTGTTGGCACAGTTTCTTTTTTCCAGTTTTTAGCAATTAGGATCCTTGCCGCTCCTGTGGTATAGAGGAATATTTTCTGATCTTCTCTTGCTATACACTTTACATCCTGTGCCTCTTGGCATAAGGTAGCAGGTACCCTGCAAAAAATGATAATATTGTTCCAATCACGGAAATGAAATTCCGCTGTGAAAGCATTTCTCAGTTCAGATCTTATGGGATGTTTCTGTCATAAGAGAATGATAATGTCTGTTTTAAAGTTGGATTTACTTATTCCCTTTATTATTTAACCAATTCCATAAAAATTGAAATTTAGTGAAAGATGGATTTAGAGGCCTCTCATGCCCAGAGGCCCTAAACTGTAGGTTGCTTAGCACTGGTAGGAGTGCAGGTTTTCAACACAAAACTAGTCAAGTCTAGTCAGATGTAAAGCCTATTGAATTCAATTGGCCTTACTCCCAGTTACTAGGGAGTAGCATTGCAGCCTTAGTCACATAGCTTCTTCAGGGTCCTTGCTCTCTTATCTCAGTGGGCCATAGGACATGTTCAAATAGAGCTCTTTGCCTGGAGTTGGTGGGGAAACTTTCTTTCTTTCTCTTTTTGCCAGTTCATTCCACAGTGTGTTGCTGAATCATTTCTCCCCTCTCCTGATCTGATCACTCCGTAAGCCTGCTAATGGTTCACCTCCACAGCTGGTAATGCAAGGCTGATGAAGCCACTGCTTGTATGAAAATGGCATAATAGAATTAGAAGGGCAAAGTAGCGCAGAGCGGAAATGGTTTGGGAAAAGTTTAATCTCATTACGGGAAGAGATAGCTGAAGATCTTACAGATGGATCTTCTTCATAATTATAGAGTCAGGAGTTCCTGCAACCCTTTAGCTATCTTGCTAGTGCTTCTAAAGAATTCACTGAAGCATATAATTGCAACAAAGAATTTATTAGGTTCGTCCTCCATTTTCTGTCCATGAACATTTAAAAGTCTCAGGTGTCTACACATTATTTTCTGTGACTTGCTCATGTCTTTAGCGACTTCGGAATGGTTTTTACTTTCAGTGTAGGAATGGAGCTTGAATCCCACCTCCAAATCCTTTGTCAAACCTCCACCCATTTCCCTCCTCACACACCACAATGATCTAAATTGGGCACAATCCAGTCAAAGTTCACCACTCACTTGAAAGACCTTGACTAAAGCTGTCTTCTGTGTGCCCCAACCCAGGGGCAGAGGAAGGGGGTGCAGTGGGTGTGGTCCACCCCGGGTGTCACCACTGAGGGGGGTGACAAAATGCCGGGCTGCACTCACCGCGGGGCCTGCAGTGCGCCTGAGCCACATGTCTCTCCTGGGAGTGACATGGTGGCTTGGGCACCCACAGGCTCCGCGGTGCCCCAAACAGTCTGCCCGCCACCTCCCCCCCAGCTGTAGAGTGGCTGAGTGGGAGAAGGCAGGCAAACTCCTCAAAGGCCTCACGGAGCATGCTGCCTCAGCTCAGCCTGCCCCATGGGCAGCTGGCCCCGCCCCAGGTGTCCGATTGGCTTGCTCCACTGCTGCCCCAACCCTCTGAGGTAGTGGCACTCACCTGTCTGTCATGTCCTCCCCAGGGAGCCTTGCCCAGGTCCCCACCTTGATGGGTTTTGGTGCCGTGAAATGGCATTTTAATTGTATTTCCCCAGGCCTCTTAATCTTCTGAACCTACTTTAAAATTGTTGTGCTGGTTTTTTGTATTATTGAAACTTATTCTTCTTAACTTCAGCTGCTCTGGGATGTCACTTGGTATTGATGATGATGGATATAAATTACTCACTCAAGCAAACGATCAAATAGATAAAATAACCAACAGTTCTTTTGCAGCTCATGCTAAACAACTGCAAAGGCAGATTTGCCCATATATATTTGGGGTTAATTTCTCCCAGTAAGGTGAACTTCCATATGCCAACAAAACAAAGCAAAACAAACACAAAACACTTATTGGTGGTGTTGCTCATGGAAGCACGTTGCTCAAAACAGCCATGTACCACCTCTTCCCAAGGGAAAGAAAGAGAGTAGGCCAGAAGAGCTTGTGTAGAGACACCCTGTGTGGATACAGAGATTTATTGTATTTATTTTACCAGTGGAGCAACTGGGGCACTGCCTGTCTACCCTCAACCAGCCCCTCAGCTGCCCACCTTCTAATTTACAACAGCCAGTTGAGTGAGTGGCACTGCCTGTCAGTTTCCTCCTTCTTAGTCTCAGAGTTGATTCTTTGTAGAACTCAGCAGGGAGGAGGATGAGAACAAGGCTAGAATGAGTTGGCTCTGCCTGTCATTGGCTCTGGTGCCACCTACTGCTAGTCCTCCTGCCTTCCACCCTACCAGTCCCAATTGGCATCAGCCACCTTAATATATTTTACAAAATGATAGGAACATGCTAAAGGATAAGAGACAGGCCCAATCCCAAATTCACCAATTTCAACTCCTTTGTTGTTGTTTAGTTGTTTAGTCGTGTCCGACTCTTCGTGACCCCATGGACCAGAGCACGCCAGGCACTTCTGTCTTCCACTGCCTCCCGCAGTTTGGTCAAACTCATGCTGTAGCTTCGAGAACACTATCCAACCATCTCATCCTCTGCCGTCCCCTTCTCCTTGTGCCCTCAATCTTTCCCAACATCAGGGTCTTTTCCAGGGAGTCTTCTTTCCTCATGAGGTGGCCAAAGTATTGGAGCCTCAGCTTCACGATCTGTCCTTCCAGTGAGCACTCAGGGCTGATTTCACTCCTATGACTGTCTAAATTACGAATAATAAAAAAAGGTTTTTAGCTGCACCCCTAGTTTCCTGGGCTAATTCGAAAATTTTCGTACAAAGGCAACAATATTTCTGAATAAAAAATATTGTTAAGTGGAAGAATGAAACTGCAACATGTTCAAAGACTATTGTTTGCTATCTGCCATGTTCATTAAAATTATATGCAAATTGTTAATTAGTGACTACTGAAACATGCAAATGAGTAGAGGCTGTCTGGGCCACGTGTCCATTCAGCTGTTGTCCTCTTAAATTATACAGGTTGTTGGTACTGGACTAACTGCATGATTTCAGCCAACAGGTTAAAATGCCAATCAAAGGGTTGGTAGACCATTAACTCCCATGGCAAAGAACTGAAGGGTTAAACAAATAACTGAAATAGCTTTAAAATAACATGGTTGCCAAAGATGCCTGAAATATCTGAATTTTCTCTTTGCAGCTCTTCATTGGGTTTGGTTTCCCCTATGAGGGCCCCGCCCCCTTGGAAGCAATAGCCAATGGGTGTGTTTTCCTGCAGGCTCGTTTCAATCCACCCCACAGTTCACTCAATCATGAATTCTTCAGAGGGAAGCCTACATCAAGAGAGGTAAGCCTGCTCTGAAATTATGCAGCAAAGATCTTACACATGAGCCTAATTGATCTGGGTATTTATAAAGCAGGGATGGGCAGCCTGTGGACCTCCAGATGTTGCTAGACAGGTCAGGGGTGATGGGAGTTGTAGTCCAGCAGCAAGTTCACCATCCCTGATATACCTACAGCTTCATCACCCCCCCTTTAATAGTGGGGTAGGAGAGCTGAAAAAAGTTCACATCTGGCAAGCAATGTTCCACTCGGGTTTCATATAGTACTTGGGTTGATGAGTCTAAAAGGCCCGGGACACAAATTTTCAGAGCCCTCTTGCTGCTACGGTGGCTGATTTATCAGAAGTATAGTATTTAGCATGAACTCTGGAAGTGTATACTCAATTCTGAATAAACTAAACCCCCTAGAGCAAAATATACATCAGAAGGCTTAGTTTGGTCAGAATTGAGTATACACTTCCATACATACATTATTTCTGGCAAATGAGCCACCACAGCTGCCAAAGGGCTGTGAAAATTTGTGTCCCAGGCTTCTTAGACTTGTCTACCCATGTATTTTCTGAAACCAAAGGGTCACATTGCTTGCCAGATGTGAAATATATTGGCATTATTTTCAGCTCTTGTAAAGGTAAAGGGACCCCTGACCATTAGGTCCAGTCGTGGCCGACTCTGGGGTTGTGGCGCTCATCTCACTTTATTGGCTGAAGGAGCCGGCATACAGCTTCCGGGTCATGTGGCCAACATGACTAAGCTGCTTCTGGCGAACCAGAGGAGCGCATGGAAACGCTGTTTACCTTCCTGCCAGAGCAGTACCTATTTATCTACTTGCACTTTGATGTGCTTTCGAACTGCTAGGTTGGCAGGAGCAGGGATGGAGCAATGGGAGCTCACCCTGTCACAGGGATTCGAACCGCCGACCTTCTGATCAGCAGGTCCTAGGCTCTATGGTTTAACCCACAGCACCACCCGTGTCCCCCACTGTAAAGGTAAATGTAAAGGTACCCTTGCCCGTACAGGCCAGTCGTGACCGACTCTAGGGTTGTGCGCTCATCTCGCTCAAGAGGCCGGGAGCCGGCGCCATCAGAAGACACTTTCAGGTCACGTGGCTAGTGTGACGAAGCTGCAACTGGCGTGCCAGCACCAGCGCCACACACGGAAATGCTATTTACCTTCCCGCTATAAAGCGGTACCTATTTATCTACTTGCACTTAGGGGTGCTTTCGAACTGCTAGGTGGGCAGGAGCTGGGACCGAACGATAGGAGCTCACCCCGCCGCAGGGATTCGAACCACCAACCTTACGATCAGCAAGTCCTAGGCACTGAGGTTTTACCCACAGCGCCACCCACGTCCCTGTCCCCCACTGTACCCCACTGTAAATGTACCAGCCTTTCAGAGAACCAGTGTGTTCTGGGGGTAGGATTATGACCTTTGATTTGGGGCAGGAGTACATTGGGTGGGATTCAACCTAGTGCTAAGTCCCTCATTCCATCAGTGTGAAGATTTCACCATGGTCAACAAAACATTATCTCCACTCCCCTAGTTCATGCCCCCTAAATCTGTTCTAAGATTTTCTCCCACCCTCTGGGGTAGATTTGTGTAGGGCATGTGCATCGGTTGCTCAAGAAATCCTTGCACTGATGGGATGTAGTAGTTCATAATGCCTGTTGTTCTCTTCCAGCCTCAGTTCCCTCATTTGTAAAAAAATATGGGGGGGGGGGGAACCTGTACAGGTGAGCTGTTGTGAGAATGGAGAGCTGCTTCAAATGTCACTTTGCCATGATAAAATTATAATAAGAAAAAGTGCATACCTTTGTAATATGTATATCGGTGCATGAGGGAAGGGTGAGGCAGTTAGTCACATCATGTACAGGGATGTGAGAAGATGGTTCTACCTGAATTAGTACAATTCTAAAAATAAATATTTCTTCCATGGCTTCAAGACGTTTGTACTATATATCAGCTGCACTCAGTTTCCTTTATTTCCTTATTGCCATTTCTGATCCTCACACTTTGCTTTGTTTTCTGAAATGCTTGCAGCCACAGTGCCCCCTGCAGGAAGTATTATGTTTCCTCTCTGTATTTTAGGTACCCTCTCAGCATCCCTATGCAGAGGATTTTATAGGGAAACCCCATGTGTGGACAGTGGACTACAATAATTCAGAGGAATTTGAAGCTGCTATCAAAGTCATTATGAGGACCAAGGTAACTGCCAGCCAAGCCTCCTGAAACATTATTAGTCATAGAAATTGAGCCTTTTATTTCAATATTTTGCCAAAAAATAAAAAATACCCCAGTGGGTGGATTCAACAAGGACAGTGTCAGGTTGAGAATGAGTGTGGGTTTGCAGTCCATCTCAGGAAAATAAAGAAAAACATGACCTATTTCAGGTGTATTCTATCCCTGCCCCTACAAACTGTAGGACAGAAAGTCAGGCCATCTGGGTTAGAAGGTGTTAATAAGTGAGTGAGCTATGTTTTGCTTTTACTTTCTTAACTTCTCCTTAAAGTTTCATTTTTTAAAATGTCCCTTTCAACAAACACAGTTAAAAATAAAAGCTTGGCATTTAGAATCTCAAGACATGGGAGTGTGTCCCTTATGTGACTCCCAAAACACTCTTGAGTGTTTCATGACTGTTTCCAACTTTATTTTAAGATGTACATAGAGCTAGGGGAGAAATTTGATTCAGTTCACATTTAAAGGCAAGTTTACTTGATCTGCACTTTCTGAAGCAATGTGAGCCACAAAGACCTGTCCTTTGAAATTTTCACTTCTCTGAATTTTGCAATGCAGTTTCCCAGCCTATCCATATGAAAAACCCATATACTGTGGGAAAGTGTGCACAAAATTTGCACACATTCATGAAAATAACATGCAAGTATGCATTGTATTAGGGGGAATAGCACTGCAGAAAAGGTGTCTGTTAGGCAAAATTGCATACAAATATGTATATGTTCAGATAAATTTGCAAAAGAAAAGAAAAGAGGGCTTTTCGTGAAGACTTTTTAAAAAAAGAAAACACATATGGGAGAACTGAAGACTGGGAAAAAATGAGAAGTGCAGACGAAACAGAACTGACAGATCCACCCATCCCTTCGTGTACATAAACATAGCATAGGACAGGCAGCAATGACCCACATATGGCAAACTCAATGCTGGCATTTCTGCTCCTGGTTTTACCGAGCACACATCTTTGCAGTTAAAAGCAAAACTAAACTTACATTTGAAAGAAATATTTCTAAAGTGACTTTTGCAAGCATTCAAAGACCAAATGAGACATTGCAGTTAATATCTGGCTGCTGCAAAAAAACGGTTGCCACACATTTTGTTCTCATTCTCCCCTGTGGAATATTGAGTGAGAATTTATACCTTGTGGCTTGAGTGACATCAGAATGTTCAACAAGGTCTTAAGGATAGCTCAGTCGGGAGAACATGAGCCTCTTAAGAGACTCTTCATCTCAAGATCGTGGGTTTGAGTCCCACATTGCACAAAAATTTCTTGCGCTGCAGGGACTTGGACTAGATGTCCCTCAGTGTGGTGTAGTGGTTAAGAGCGGTAGTCTCGTAATCTGGTGAACCGGGTTCGCGTCTCCGCTCCTCCACATGCAGCTGCTGGGTGACCTTGGGCCAGTCACACTTCTCTGAAGTCTCTCAGCCCCACTCACCTCACAGAATGTTTGTTGTGGGGGAGGAAGGGAAAGGAGAATGTTAGTCGCTTTGAGACTCCTTAAAGGGAGTGAAAGGCGGGGTATCAAATCCAAACTCCTCTTCTTCTTCTCTTCATGGTTCCTTCAAACTCTGCAATTCTATGAATACAATTCTACGAAATAAACAGATGACCAGGCCTGCTGTCCGCACTGAGGTCTGCTCACAAGGGTGAAACACACATGTCATGAGTGACCCAAGGTTGCCTTTGCTAGTTGATACAGAAGAGGAAGGGAGAACCAGATGTATTTCCTGCACTTTTTTGAAAACTGTCACACCTTTGCCAATGTTAACATCTAGTTTAGCCCTAAGATATGAGTTTTAAGATTGCATGTACAGAAAGAAGTAACATCAGCCCCAGGCCTCAGCATTTATACCTTTGTTTTCAGATAAATCTTTTCCAGCTTCTGGGCAATTTCTCAAAGATTGCTCTGCAGAGCCTCTCCTGTATCAGGAGATATTAACACAACTTGCCTGCTGTTCATTCCTACCATGCAAGTGCTATAAAAGCTCAGGATAATTTATCTTCTTTGATTTAATTATTCATTATTAGTATATTAGCAGTATTTGTATTAAGCCAGCCAACAATAAGAGGAAGAGCCTCAAGTGCTGCCTCTTAAATATGAGCATTGTACACACACACACACACACACACACACACTTTTTTGAGAGAAAAAAATGACTGGGAAGTAAGGGAAAGGACCTTCTGAAAAATGCAGCACCTGCTGTGTGATGCGGTTTCTCAAAGACTTTTAAAATGTATCTGTCATGAATATTTACTTCTCCCACAGCAGAAGCCTTTCAAGTTGTCCAGATCATTAAAGTCAATTCTCCTGGAGGGAGAAAATGTGCTGATCTCCATTTTGCTCACAATTTGCTTTGGGTGGGGGAGATGGGTGTCTCTGTTGTTTGAAAAGACAATGCGCTGCAAAATGGTGTCTCTCTTAATACCCAAGTCTGACTCAGAAGGTTGGCAGGAATCAGGGAACTCAAATCAACTGAGTGACTATTAAAAGGGATTTTTTTTTAGGAACCAGTGATTGCTGCTTCACATGTTACGTAGTAGCAACTCCAAGCTTGTCTCCAAGTGAACACAGGCCAGGAAGCTATCACCAGTCCCAGCTCCCCAATAAGCATCACCCAATCCATAGAGGTAGCCATATTAGTCTGTAGCAGAAGAAAATGCAGAAAGTCTGATAGCTTCTTAAAGACTACATCGGTACCTTGGTTTACAACCATAATCCATTCTGGAGGTCTGTTTGTAAACCAAAACAGGTTGTAACCCAAGGCGTGCTTTCGCCAATGGGGCCTCCAAAAATGTTTTGTTCTTAATCCAAAAAAAAAAAAGTGGTTGTAATCCAAAAAGGTTGCAAACTGGGACACGACACACACTTCCGGGTTTAACATGTTTGTAATCCAAAACGTATGCAAACCAAACGTATGCAAACCAAGGTACCACTGTACTAGATTTATTTTTTTCATTACAGTTTCATAGACTGTAAAGAAAACAGCCATAATATATCTTCTCTTCCTTAAGGTGACACAAGACTCTTTTGTTTCCATATGACATGAAGGTTTGCTACCTTGTTTAGACTGCTGGGCATGAGAGATGGGGCCTCTTTGGTGGTGGCTCTGCCCTTGTGGAGTTCTGTTCCAGTTGAGATTCAAATCACCCTACCATCCCAAGTGGAAGTTAAAGACCTATCTGTTCTGAGACTTTTCTTCCTGCCCCTGCAAGTATACTATACTTCTGCTGCTGTGTTTGGTGCCTCTAGTTTCATCAGATGTTGTGGTTTTATATTTTACGTTAGTATGAAGTAAGCAGCTTTGTGAAGTCTTGGCCCTGAAACAAATAAATTAATATCCTTCCCCTCCACCACCATTAAGTTCAATTAATCAAATTTAGACTGCTCAAAGTAGCAACCAAGTAATAGGAAGCAATAAAAACTCTCCAGCATCTGAGTAGTTGGTCTGATGTGTGGGTTGGCGGTTTCTGATTTCCATATCTCAAAAATTTTGAGAAATACCCTCTGTACCCTGAGAAACATAACTATTCTCTGAGCATGTGAACAAGATAAAATAGGGTAAATGGGAGGTTTCTTAATGTATTTGACTGAAGAAGCAAAAGCAGATAGCATGATTAAAAGCAGATGGGGCATGTCTCCTCACAAGCAGGCTCCATTGTCAGCCTTCTGCTGTAGAAGCTGTGTATCTACTCTAAAACCACTTTGCTCCAACTGTGGGCCTATATTTGGTTCAAGTTCAAAATTGGTCCATAATGATGTAGGGCAAGATCTCCCTGTTGTTGGAGAACTGTATGAGATGAAAGCCTCCAAAGGGGGTCAAGTTGGGTCAGGCCTCGCATTTCAAAAGAACGCGGTCAGGAAGCTAAAATAAGACCTTCAGAGCCTTCTTTTCTTTAACAAGTGTTAAACAGATTGAACCGCTTTCAATGAAGAGCAGAAGAGTGGCAATGAGACCTCTCCCCACCCACGCAGTAGACACACTTCAAACGGAGGACCAAGTTAGGCAGTCATCTTCAAACTATGAGTTCTGGTCTCTTATTGACTCGTTTTGAAAACCCAGAGCAATATCGCTATATGAATCCTTAGGTTTTGTCATTCGTATAAATAACAGGAGCTGTTTGTTCAACTCCTCGGTCTCAGACAGAAAGGTGGGGCTGCATCAGCAAGAAATTAGGGTTGGGGGGGGCTAATTGGTTTTGTTCGCATTTCAGTCTGCACCTCTCAAACCCATAGGCAAACTGACACATGATTATCCTTCAAAATTCACACTCCCCTGAATTTTGTAGTGCAGTTCTCCAAGCAAATGACGTTTACAAAAATGCTTCTGCTAGGGGAAAGGGTGCAGAATAATACTGGCTGTTGTGGCAATGCTATGCCAGGTAGCAGAAGTCCTCTTCGGCTGATGAAGTGGAGGCCTCTGATAAGGAAGGCCAAAGGGCAGACAGGGCTTGCTCCAGACGTGTTGCTACCTGACAAACCTGCGGTACCTATGTCCCACCTAACCGGAGGATGTGGCACTGCCATCCTCAAACTCAGAGGACTCCATGGGGGACTCAGTGAAACCAGAGACTCCCCCACTCTGGGACAGTAAGAGACCAATGAAGAGAGCTGGGTTCCTTTCAGCAAAGCAGCACCTTCCAGTATGGGCGAGACTCGCCATCAGGAGGCAGTAGTGCTACTATCATATAGGGCTGAGGTTGTTCCCTGCTGAAGCAACAGAGGAGCTTTGTGTATACAGAGCACAGGGTGAGCCCCTGGCTCAACCATTCTCCACGTATTCTTGCAAATTTGCACTAAAATACAGATGAATTTTCAAGGGAAGATTTTTTTTAAAAAAAAAGCAAAAATGTGGAAATGTGAAGAACTGAAGACTGGAAAATGAGAAACCAGAGGAAACAAAAATTAACGTATTTGCCCAAGCAGCAGACAGCAGGCAAGGTCACCCCACAAACAGCAGGGAGACCAAGAAGGATGTGATGCAGCTGCCCTCAAGGGCAGAACCAGAAGTGATAGTGATCACACATGGAATAGAAGCAAACAGAGTCAGGGGCTCCAGGTTCTAGCTTAGCAGCTCCTGATCCCACTGACAACAATGGAGTTTGGATCCACCTTTCATTTTAGTTTAAGATGTAAGAAAACCTTGATGCCACAATGCAACTAAAATGTGCAGTGAAACTCTGAGAGGAAATGCTTGGCTGGCGTACCCTCTCAGCCCTGCCCTA
Organism: Podarcis tiliguerta; assembly: GCF_965153285.1. Lineage (NCBI taxonomy): Eukaryota > Metazoa > Chordata > Lepidosauria > Squamata > Lacertidae > Podarcis > Podarcis tiliguerta. The sequence goes on along the minus strand of NC_139535.1, from coordinate 86,672,473 downwards.
CCCTCAGTTCCCATTCCAGAACACATCTTCCCAGGCTACTCCCTCAACACATTAGAGCTGCTTTCAAAAATGTGTTCTGTAAACCACCCTGAAAGCGGTAGAGAATACAAAGCGATTTGCAGCCACTTTGCTCCTTTTTATTTTTAAAGGGCTGGGATATTAGAGATGCTGTCAAGGCAATTAGGCCTAAAAACTGACCTACCTTAAAAGCTTGAAAGCCTTATTATAGTCTTTTTGCTGTTGGGTTCCCCTGATATTTTGTCTTTGAAACACTGTTCTGCTGCAGCAGGAAATGTACAAAGAAAAACAACAACGGCGAGGTTGAGGAGGAGACTGGGGGGCTTAGAATGGACGTTCTCAACAGGCTGTCTATGTCCTGAAGTTTTATTCCCCTGCCTCCAATTTGGCTAGAATGGGAATCTTTGAATTAGTGAGTAATAAAGAGGTAGTCAACATGGCATCCTCCAGATGTTTCTGAACTACAACTCCCATCATCTCCAAGCATGGGCCATGCTGGTTAGACCTGATTAGTCTGGAAGCCACCACATTGGCTACCCCTACGGTAGATAGTCTAAGTGTGCAGAGCTCCTTCTCTTGTTGATCTGAATGAAGAGCATTGCTTGTTACTAAAGCTTCTACAAGCTTCTTTGTGCTGGGTTTATGTTTGCACAGTTTGTGGACCCACCAGCCAAACACAGCTGAGCTAGAAGCTCAAGAGCCCCCCCCCCCCCCGAGGTTGTCCTGGCCTAGTTTATGTGCTCATGTTTTTGGTCCAGCTATCCAACATAAGTTATGGTTCCTGAATATAATTATAGCAACAGCTTACCTCCCCCCCCCCCCCTTTGCAACACTCAGCATCTCATAGCATAAGGAGAGGAGACTACAGAGCAGCTGCATGAAGCCAAGAGAGCATGTGAGACAAAAAAGACAAATTGCAGCCCACGGGGAAAGGTGACACTGGGAGTATTGTCCCTGTGATGAATTACAGCTCTTAGCAGAGAGGTTAAAGGCGACAGGCAGAGACGGGGTGGCTTTCCTTTGAGGTCATTTGCTTGAACTTCAGCTTCTACATTTTCAAAGAAAAAACCACGGTTCTTACACAAGCAATTTAATACAGTCAATATTCTGGTGTAGTGAAGGGAAAAGCCTTCATTATATTAAAGTCAAATGTACAGGAATATAATGGAAAATTATATATTTCAGGCTATGCTTGGGAGAGTAGCATATTAAGCATTGCTGTGAAAATAGCTGGTTAAAATATCCCCAGGCTGCTGCTACACACTGTTAGACAATTGCATTATTTTCTATTTATTTGGCTGATAACATTTAGGTTGGGCTTTCTCCCCCCTACCTTCCTCCCACAATTTTGTTTGAGAAGGATTCATTATTCTTCTCGGAGCTATGATTCCTGTTGGAGACCCAGATTCCTGTGGAGAAATCATATATTTGAATCTATTCCTGGGTTGTGAGTACGTTTGCTTGCTACCCATTATTTGAATGGAGGCGCCCTCTTCTAAGAGACTGTATTTATCATGGTACATTGGTACTGCTGCAATAAAGCCAACTTCCAGAGCACCTCTACAAAAATGTGGCTCAGCTGGCATGCCTAGAGACTGAGAGGAAGCTGACATCTAGGTGAGATGACCTGTTACTATGTTAGCCACCCTGAGTGGCTGGAGCAACACAGTCAGATGGTATTACTACTACTAGTACTACTACTACTACTGGCCATTGTTACTACCAAACTTACAATATGCTTGTGAAACATGGACAACTTATAAGCACCATCTCCAACTCCTCAAAAGATTCCATCAACGGTGTCTCTGAAAAAATTTACACATCACTTGAGAAGTCAGGCGAACTAATATCAGTGTACTGGCAGAAGCAAAGATTACGAGTGTTGAAGCAACGTCAACTTCATTGGACTGGTCATGTTGTGCGGATGCCTGATGATCGTCTTACAAAACAACTATTCTATTCCGAACTTTAAAATGGAAAGCGTAATGCTGGTGGTCAACAGAAGAGGTTTAAAGACAGTCTCAAGGCAAATCTTTAAAAATGTAGTATAAACACCGTCAACTGGGAAACACTGGTCTGTGAGCGCTCCAGTTGGAGAACAGCCTTTACCAAAGGTGTCATGGGCTTTGAAGACACTCACATCAGGGCACAAGGGAGAAATGTGCTAAGAGGAAGGCACACTTGGCAAATCCACACCATGATCAACGCCCGCCCGGAAACCAAAGCTCCCACTGTGGAAGGATGCGTGAATCCAGAATTGGCCTCCACCCTCACTTACGGACTCATTGTTAAAACCGTGTTTATGGAAGACAATCTTACTCGGCTACTAGTGATAGCCAAAGAAGAAAGATTGTTCTCCATACAGCAACTGAGTCTTCAATACTTGTTTCCCAACCAAGAAGGAAATATTAGATTTATTCAAGGGAATGTTCCTTGTTACAGAGTATCAATGGTATGCTAGCTGTGAGGCCATAATAATAAATGTTCACGCCTTGGTATTACTGAGTTCCTCACACCTGAACTCTCCAAGTGGTGCAGTTATGAACATCACATTAGCACAGACATCTGTCTGAAGCTGCTATTTGCATTTCAATGGAAGCTTCCATTGCTGCCAATGGAATTGCGGCAAGGAGAGAAAAAGTTAACCATTCCCTTCCTAAGGCTGCTCCAGTTATCCCTTGGCTGCTATTTACATAACCAAAAACAACAACAATAGCATTCATGCAATTAATGCCAGGTCCAGTTTGGGCCTCGGTAAAGAAGGGCTTCTCACAGAGACTGCTGTTCCAGAATAGCATGTGATATTGTATCTGGGCCTATTTTAAAAGGAAGGTACACATCTGTTTCTTTGAGTTATTTCTTCCTCTCAGTGCTGCTAATAGCCTCACAAAGTCCAAAGGGGCCTACTAAACAAACATTGTGTTATTCCATGGATGTCAAGGAGAATACATACTGTGAAGTGTTTTCTGACATGTCTTTCTCTCCCCCACCCATTTCCCATTTTACCCACCTTATGCCTATTCAGCTAGATAAACCTGAACATAATTAAGAAAAACTTGTTACTTCTTCGCTTCTTATGCAGGCTGTCAGGGCTACACATGCTGGTGGTTTTTGATGGCTCCTGTTGTGAGGATGGCATCTGTTCCCTTCCTGGCACCAGAGTGCAAAGGGAGTCTTTGATGGATGAGAGAAACGTGGTTTCCCAGCCCCTCTGGAATCTCCCCCTCCTCCACTGTGGCTCTCATTCAAATCACCCTCCCTGCCTTCCCTAGGGCACAACCACTTTCCTCATTATCTTGTCTTTTCTGCATTCTCCCTCCTGCCCTTGTCCCTGTAATCGAAGCACTCATCTTCGCTACACTATTTCTGATGACCCATCTGTTCACCACGGTCCCAAGAGCACCTCTCGCATTATCTCTTTCTTTTCTTCCTTCTGTTTATACATTCAGATTGTGCAGTCAAGGCCACAGCAAAGTGCCAATTCCTCCAAAATAATTGTTTAATTAAAATCCGACACTTCCTACCTCCTGTTGGTCACTGCGGTGTTTTGAGACCTTTCCAGAACACCATCTATCATAAGAGCGGCGGTCTCCCTCTGCGGGGGAAAGAGGATACAAACACGCTCCATTTGAGGCCAGATTCCATTTTACATTGTACCCAGGTAGACCTACTGAACTTAGCACAAAATGCCAAAATGTAATTTAGTAGAACATTAGCTCTGATGGTGCCAGGTTCTGGCCTTGGAACTGAGGGGAAGCCAAAACCTAATTGAGAGGTGAAGCATTGTACCAGAGCCAAGTCTGCTTACTTATTCTTTGAGGGCTGTGCAATTTAGCTGCGGGATGACTCTGCTGGTATTAGACTCTCTAGAGTAAATTAAATAAAAATTATTCTTTGCGGCCACTAAGTGTGGCATTGTGCCATTGTGTGTTTCATGTGATGATTGCATTTGTCTTATGATGCCCTGGTTGTTTTAAGCCTTAGTTGCCTTTATGCAATCCTAAGAAGTACTTTTTCTCTCCTTCAAGCAGTGCCCATCTGATGGGTAGGAAATAGTTTACTCATGATCAGATGCCATGGTGATAATGATCAAAGGAACCACTCCTCCAGAGAGTGAAACAAGCTCACTCCAAGGAAAGTGTGATGATGAAGTGGTACTTAGTCAGCTTCAGGCCAAGAGCATGACATATGCCGACACTTGACTTGCTCAAGACCAGATATTTTGATGGATTTTGATCAAAAGGTTTTTTATATGTGTTCTTAAGTTCAGAGAATTAGACCACCACAATCTGTCTTAATACAATGACTTGTTCTGCTCCTTCTTGGGGAGCCAGACAAGCTAGTATTCATTCAATTTGTTTTTACCATTGCTTGTTAGCCACCCTGAGCCCAGCCTTGGCTGGGGAGGGCGGGGTATAAATAAAAATTATTATTATTATTATTATTATTATTATTATTATTATTATTATCATCATTATCATCATCATTAAGTCTCACCCCCAACCTGGTATTCGGCGAGTAACGGTTTCACAATTTTTAGGCCCTTCTGCCCTCATTTGGGGCTTTTGTTCCTTTGTAGGTTGAGGCATCAATCCTACGCATGCTTACCTGGGAGTAAGGCTTATTTTTTTTAATCATTCCCTTTATTTCCTACCTTGACTACCGGGAGCCCAGGGTGGGGTAGTATGTGACTCTTTCCTTTCTCCATATCGCTTTCAATGAGGTAGGTTAAACCAGGCGCACTGCATCCCATTTTGTCGCTTGAGGTAAAACAGGAAGTGCCGCCCTGCCACCAGCTGTGCCACCTGCCGCACCGCCTCCACCACCAGTGGAGAAGTGGAGCCAGCACTGGCCTCCATTTCCATCAAGGTCTCACCCAAACCTCATGAGATCCCATGCACTCCATGAGGTATTTCAAGATTTCAGTGAGATCTCACCAGAAATCATTGCTTGTGGGAATGCCCCCACCTCGGGGGCTTCACGCTGCCTCATGGGTGCTCCAGGCCTGGGTTAAGCTGAGACTTGGTCTTTACAGCTGAGTAGAGAGATGAACTCTGATCTCCCAGATTCTAGTCACACACTCTAACCACCACACCACAGAGGCTCTCACTATATACTACACTCTGGCTCTGAGTAGATGTACGTAGGACTGCACTGTAAGGATTGTTCCATAGCTGTTTTCTAGTAGTTGTTTTTTTATTAATCATTTTCCCAATTTTGCATTTGATGGATGCTTAAAAACAAAAAAACACAAATTTGTTAATCTGTGCATATGTGCATTAGATTCTTGACATACGCACGCAGCCTTTGTAGAGAGTAAATATTGATGAATGTGCTTGAGTTGCAACTGTTCTGTAATAAGCCCAATGAGATCCATTCTGAAACAGCTAGAAATGAGGAGTTAACAAATAAAACTGCAAACACACCCTGCTTAAAAAGCCAGTGCAAGTCAGTCTCTCGTGTAGTAAATAAATTTAGTGACTTGCTAGTTGCGATGGTGCTATTGTGAGCATTTCGAAATGGTGTTTGTGGCCATTCTGTAGATCTTCTCTTTGCCTTCTCCTCCATCTCCGTTGCCTATGTCAGAGCCACAGTTACTTTATTTATGCACCAGCTTCTCATATCTTCAAAGCAGTTTGCACCATGTAGTGTCCATTGAGAAGGCACCTACCACCCACGCATAGTAGTCTATTACTATTGTAGTCTATTGCTGTTGAGTCCATCCATCATGGCCGTCCATCAGTGGTGCTCTTGCAGCCTTCCTTGTGCCATGTGTTTGAAAAGAACCCAGCAGAGCAGAAGGCCATTGCTGACATAGGTATGAAACTGCCCATATGAAACCAGGTGCAGTTCGAGGTGTTGATTCCGGCATTCGAAGCACTAAGCAACTGGGGACCATGTTCCCTAAGGGACCACCTCATCCCTTTTTCTCCTGCCCATCAACTGTGCTGCTTGGATGGGGCACAGCTGAGAGTATCACATGCCCCAGAGGTGCACTTAGCTTGTACCAGAAGCGGGGTGTTTAGTGTTGCAGCTCCAGCGCTCTGGAATCAGCAGCTGAAATTCAGTAGGTGCCTAGCATCTTGATATTTAGGTGCTGAATGTATTTAATTACTGAATGTATTTTTTACTAAGAAGGCTTTTCCTTGTGTGTTCCTATCAAATGTTAACAATACACCATAGTTGTATTGTTGTACTGTATTTTAGAGTCTGTGTCTTTTTTCATTTCACCTCATTTCATCTTAGCTTCTGGTTGTGAAGCAGTTTTTAAATCTGCCAAATAAATAAATAAGCTAGTGAAATGCAACATTGACACCACCAGTACCACAAAAGCAGATTTCCCCTTTTTTTCTTGCTTTTAGAATTAAAGTAGGACAATTCTGTCTTATAGAAATCTATTTTATGTGTGAACAATGAAGTACAATGCCGAGCTCTCTGCTAGGAGAGTCGAGTAGGCAATCTGTGCTACGACAAGCTAGACACTTCTATTTAAGGAACTCACAGAAGCGCCCATCACTTTCCTGTCTGAAGGTTCCCGAATCAAACCAGGGCAAGTTCAATAATTCATAGGCAGTATCAACTCCTGTCATTATGTCGAAACTGATTACCGTTTGCACCTGTAATTAGATATAATGGGTACAATCTCCAGCCTTGCTGAACTCTCATCTGAGATATTTATGGCAGAAGGTTGCTTAGCAGTGTCTCCTCCAGCCTTTGGAGTTATTCATACATCAGAAGAGAAGAAGTAACTCCATTTAGCACATATGTGACTGGAACAGTAGACAGAAGATGGGTCATAAACTGAGACAGAGCCCCTGGCTTGTGACTCATTTGCTGCTCATTGTCTGCTGAGATGCTCCTAGGACAGTGACATTATCATAGCATCCTAGAGCTGTAGGATTAGTATGGTTCTGAACATCGACTAGCTGGAGCACAGGGATCCAATGTGATGCCTTCCAGATATTGCTGGACTACAACACCCATAATCCCTACCATTAGCCATGCTAGCTGAGGCTGATGGGAACTGTAGTCTGGAAACAACTAGATGGCATCATGTTTTCTGCCCCTGATCTAGATGTTGTGTATCCCTTGTGGACAAGTCCCACTGTAGTGGTGGAGTTCTGGTCAGTCTTCTGTGGATCCATCACCATGTGAGAAGTGTTCTGAACATAAGGATTCTTCCTTTTGGAATAGTTTCATGACAAATGGTGAAGCGGTATAACAGGGAAAAATTACACATGATAGTAACAACAGCACAAAAAAAGTATCCAATGTCAACCTCATTTTGGCTGTTTTCCCCTCATTTGTTTCCATTTTTAAAAGGCAGCTATAATTTGTGAAGCTTACATTAACAGAGAATACTTTATATGGCTGGACCATTTGAATCTGAAAAGTTTGTTAGACATGAACTTCAGTGAGATAATTCTTCCATCAGCTTTAGCTACCTGAACAATTTTCACATTATTGTGCTGGACCACAAAGTTTGGGAGGTGTCCAGTTGCCACCTAAATGAATGCTGAAATATACTTTTCAGATATGGCTCTCCTCCCATTGGCAGTTTGCTGCCAAAAAGCAAAGGCATGCGGAACAAAGTAAGAATAGAGGTGTTCCATAATCCATTCCTTATCATCCATTTGAATGATAAAGGCAAAGGAGATCACATAGCGTGTATAAATAGCAGCCAGAACATGAGAAATCACAGCAATTCGGAGCTGCTACACCTTATCTCTGCGTGCATCCAAATGTGTCTCTTTTGTCTACAGCCTCGTACACTCTACCAGAATTGATCTCAAAATACCAAGATTGTAGAAACTTGTCTTTGTTGCAGACAAGAATCTGAGCACAGATTGTCTCAGTTACTTTACTTGATTAATGCTTGGTTTTTGTGCATAGATGCAACCTATTCATACTGAGCTTTCAGCTGAAATTTGGAATCGTATTAAAGGAGTCACTGAGTGTCCAACCATAATTTAAGGCCCCCAAGTTACTGAATCCCTCCTACCTCCCATCTTACAACCGCTTCAGCTTCCATAATTATGGTAATGCTGGTAAACACACATAGTTTTGAACTTAGGCATGGTATTTTTGTTGTTGTTGTTTAGTCGTCTGGTCGTGTCCGACCCTTCGCGACTCCATGGACCAGAGCACGCCAGGCATGCTACATAAGCAAAAGGAGAAATAATGTGATGGTCACTTGAGTATGATTGCAGGAGGTTCTGTGCAGATGAAAAGTTTGTTTATACCTTTATTAAGATGATTTATGCACATTGGGCCCCCACAAGGGAGCTGTGATTGATCTGAGATGAGGCAGCTTTGATTCCCGGGGCTAACAGTGGAGTCTCATGGTGCACAATACTTTTCCTTACTGGGGTTCATTATAGTTAGACCTGACATGGAAGAGACAGCCCTTCAATTAGAATACTTTCATCTGTTTAAAAAAAGGGACATACAGTGGTACCTCGGGTTAAGAATTCAATTCGTTCTGGAGGTCTGTTCTTAACCTGAGGTACCACTTTAGCTAATGGGGCCTCCCGCTGCTGCTGCACGATTTCTATTCTCATCCTGAAGCAAAGTTCTTAACCCGAGGTACTATTTCTGGGTTAGTGAAGTCTGTAACCTGAAGTGTCTGTAACCTGAAGCACCTGTAACCCAAGGTACCACTGTACAACCACCCTTTGGGTGAGTAATGGGAAAACAACTAAACTGGTCCCAGTCTCTATGAAATTCAGAACCTTCATTATGGAAGGCAGACAGCAAGCTGGGCACTCCCAAATAGGAATTTGGCTATAGTGGGCTTCTATGCAGATTTGTACAGGATGTTTTGTGTTCTCAAGTGCCCTAACATTTAGAGTCTCTCCTTCTTCCCTCCACTCCAATGTTCTTTCCATAGCCCTGCTGGATTTAGTAGCTAATCATATCCCTCATTTAAATGCTAATCTCTCTCAGCAGCAGGGACCCATTTCACATACAGCTTGACTTTTCTGGTGCAATAAAGCTTAAGCTCAAAATGTAAAATATCCAATGAGATTCCTCAGGGCTTTTTCTTCTTCTTTGGGGATAGTGGGGGGTGGGATAGGAAATAAAAGAATGATGATAGATGGAGAGATGAAACATTGCCTGTAAAGCTGGGAAATGGCCATTTACTTCCTTTGTCTTTTTATTATTATCATTGGGGCAAGGGGAATAAGACTTCCGTTCAATCCCAGGCCAGAAGTAACCTTTTGTGCTGCCTGTCAGGGCCAGCCCAAGTCATTTTGCTGCCTGAGGCAAAGGACAAATGCCACATACAGAAGCGGGTTGGACTGGATGTTGAATCTTACTTCAGCATTGGCAATGCAATAGGCAGGCAAGTTTACATGGCTGATGACAGGCCTGTGGCACATGCATCTTGGTTCTCCAACAGAGGCGCATGACTAGGGGATGCGGGAGGAAAAACCAGAAGGGCCACTGCTGCTGTATCACAACACTCCACCTCAGCACCTGCCATCTGAGGCAATTGCTTCATTCTGCTTCATGGCAGGGCCGGCCATCATGCCTATCTGGTACTTAAGCTAAAAACTGCAGGAAATGCTACTCCAGGGTTGTCCAAGTAAAGGTAGGGGCCTTTGTATGTAGCAGACAAGCCACACCTCCAACTTCACCCTCACTCCCAATTTAATCTAAATCATTGGCTCACCATAACCTTCTATAAATACCTGGCAAGGGTCTGCCACAAGAAATGAGGGGACTGCGCTCTGTCTGTCCCCAATTAAACTGAGCACTGGGAATTTTGCATATTATTTCCCTTGTTCATTGTGCTGACTGCCAGGAAGCTTAATTCTTCCTCCTGCATCCAGAACATTTGAAGCAAGGCCTCCTAGGCTCAATAGGCCTGGCTCACATCCAGAGGCACCGTCTTCTCAGGATGATCAAAGGGGGCTCAGCTCAACATCCTGACATCACCCGTGTGATGTTGCATGATGTCCAGACATTGTGAGAAGCCAGAGGGTGGAGCCAAACACCCTCTGAACATTGAGGGGACCTGGCCTCCTCAAAAAAAAAACCCCAAAACCCATGCGGGGCCGAAAGCACCTATGCTCACCTATGCTCACAGGCCAATGTGTTTAGGAATACAGCCTAAGTCTATGCTGCATCTGAAAAGACTGAATGTGAAAATTCAGCACAGTTCTTAGCCAGCTTCTAGAGATCAAATCCAGAAAAGCCGAACATGGGCATGCCTGTGTTCACAGTCTTAGTATCAAATGGGAAAAGAACAGGTGAGAGGGTGAAAGGAAGATGTAAGATCAGATACCTCTTAAGTTCAAAGGAAATCTATCCTGTTGTCATCAGTCACTGCTAAGCTGCTTAAAAACCAAACTCCCCTAGTGTGATGGGTTTTATAGTTATTTCTTTGCTCTTCAGAAGAAGAACAGGCCTATCTAGAGCATACAGGGGTCTTTTGCTGGAAGCAGAGAAGATGCCATGCACTTTTAATCACTGAGCTTTAGTTTGATTCTTAATTGGCATATTTTTAACCAACTTTGATCTTTTTTAAAAAAAGAGGGAGAGGGGAAAGGGAAAGGGAAGGCGGAAGCTCATTAGGAGCCACTTGTCCTGGTGAGCCCATCTGTTGTTGGGTCTCTTTCCTTTCAAGATGAGGCTTCATCCACCTGTCTCCTGGTAGCAGATGGAGGCAGGCATCTGCTGGCATTGCCTGTTGTGAGTGTTTCTGACAGATCCATCAGGATGCTTGCCAGCATTCCTAAGGAGGAGAGGCTCATACACAAGGAAAGCTTTGCCGAGGAGCAAGCCTGAAGCCAAGTCATGTGCACACAGGCAGGCCCAGCTGAACAAGCCAGCAGTCTTGCGCACTTCAACAGCTTTGCACCAGAAAACAATTCTGGAGGGGTGAATCCATTCTGGTTGAAGTGATCTGAAGAATATTTGCATCCTTCTTTGCAACTCTTAATGGCAGGTAATGGCCTGCAGTTCTGGGTTTTTGGGGATTTAAAAATCTGATAACTGTCATATTACTGACCACCTTGCCACTAGATTTCTAGATTTCCTATTGGAGAAAAAAAATGCATGGCTTTTCAGCTATCAGATCACATGTTATCTGAATGGATATTCCCATGCTCTGGAGGTTAAATCTTTGTTCATTGCACATTTTCCTTCCTTCTGGCATCTTATTCCCACACATATGGTTTGCTGAGCTCTTCTGTCTTCCCAGATCCTTGCCAATAATTCAAAAGCCTGCAAAACTTGAGGAAGGCTGCAAATTAAGGACATGTGATCAAATTTACAAATTTGCCTCTTTCTTCCAATGCAACATGTTAGGCATGCAGATTACAAGATACTGGGTTTTTCACTCAACAGAAAGTGGTGATGGGGATAGCCTTCTTGCACTGATCCATGCCTGTGCTGTGCTTTTCCCTTCCTCCAGGTTGATCCTTACCTGCCCTATGAATACACCTCTGAAGGGATGCTGGAGCGAATTCATGCCTACATTCAGTACCAGGTAGTTGATTTGCATCTTGTTCTGCAGTTCTTTCTGATTAAGTCTAGGAGGCATGTGGTTTCCTGCCCCCAAAGTGGTAATGAATGGCACAATAACCACTCACTTCGGTTGTATGAGTTAAATTTTTACCAGTGTCTAGAGCAGCCTTTCTCAACTTGTGGGTCCCCAGATGTTGTTGAACTACAACTCCCATCACCCCTAGCTAGCAAGGCCAGAGCTCAGGGATGATGGGAGTTGTAGTCCAACAACATCTGGGGACCCACAGGTTGAGAACCGCTGATCTAGAGAGTTATGTCTTGGAGTGGGGGTTGGGAAGTCAGCAGAAATTGGGGATGATGTCGCTCTTCTGATATCTTTTTCCAAAGGATTAGCGAAATTGAATTAATTATATGGTTGTTTATTTCTGAGCTCCCCACCCCCAGAAGTACAAGTTTTATCTATTTCTGGGCTTTTCTCCTCATGGTTCTGACAGTTTCTATTTTCAGCATTTATTATGTGTGATGTCCCCCCCCCCACACACACACACTGCCTCGCATTTGCTAACTGGCGAAAGCTACGCTTTGGGATCTTAGGACACATCAGCTTGTAGCTCCATTTTTAAGCCTGTGCACAAGTGTAATTAATTTTCTGAATAAAACTTGAAAGTGTGACCCAACCCCTTATGCATATGCACAGACATCAGCCTCTAAACATCTCATCTCACCCCAAGATTTACACCACGGAATTGCCTTGTAGATATACCTGGTTTCCCAAGACATACAGTATATCTGTGGTTTTAAAAAATTCATGTAGCTGTGAAACTGCCTCATTCCAAATGATATATGTAGAGAAATACATTGGTAGGCAGGTAGATGGAATAATGTAACTGAGAAGCTACAATATAATGGTATCAGGGACTGGCTGGGCAATGAGGAGTGGTGAGAGGTGTCGTGAAGAGGTTCCAGCCGGAGAACCCCATAGGAAAGCCTCAGAAGAGGAAGGCTCAGAGCCAGGGGAGTGGTGGTGGGGCAATGAAGAACAGTCAGAGGAGGTAGGGGGAGACTACTTGGATGCTGAACAAGCAACAGGCTTGAGTGAGAGAGGAGAAGAGGCAGAAAACACTGCAGATGTAGAACAGGAAGCTGAGGAGGAGGGGGGCTGAGGCAGCCACAGATTCACAGGAGCCTGCCAGTCCTCCCTGCTTGTCTCCAAGGGCTCAAAGAGTTTTTCATGTAGTGGAGCAATGAGCACAGAAAGTGCAGCGGGAGGCCCCCTACTGACAGAGCTTAAGACTGTGGGGAGAACAGCCAGATAGGGAGGACACTTAGGGGAAAGTGGGAGGCCCAGATTGTCTGTTCTGGCAACTCATTTACAGAGGCTAGTCTTGCCGTAGGTTTCTTTCTTTGTATTCTGTTTCCTTGAATAAAGAATCAACTTTACTGCTCGCCTCTGAGTCTCCATGCTGACCTGCAGCTGAACCAGCCCTGACAAATGTAATGCAACGTCAAACAAATAAGCAATGAAATAAATAATAAAACCCAACTAGAACAACATAGCAACATAATTTGGAGCCTTTTTTTTTGGTCAGCCTCCTGGCTGACAAAATACAGCGCTCGCCCCTCTAACATGTAGACATCACACCCAAATTCTGCCTTACATCCACGCAAATCATACAGTACCTCCTCCTCATTCAGTATCACTCACTGCAATTTATTCCCACACCTCACATACGCATCCACCAGTACACACAAACACATCACCCACCGAATCACTCCAATATCTCCCACTCATTCACCTTCCACTATCACCAGTCACTCCTCCCACTCAACAAAAACATACTGCAAAAACACCAAGAAGACAATGAAAGCTTTCACTGACAGAATGGTATATACAACCGTACAAATTGCCACCCATACAGATGAGCTGTTCTCAACAGCGCTCACCCAGGTTGCTGTCTTCCACCCAAGACTCTCATGCACCAATGATGCTCTCACACACATTATATGCCTTCGTTTCACCAAGGAGTGCCCTGTTGCCACAGTGGCCAACCAGAGACTTATGAGAAACCCACAAGCAGGAACTGAGTGCAGCAGCGCTCTCCCCATTTGTCATTCCCAGCAACTGGCATTCAGAGGCATGCTGCATCATCTCCTCACCTGGAATGGCTCCATCCCCTTGATCATTTGGGTTGCCCTTTTCTGAACCTTTTCCAACTCTACAATACGCTTTTTGAGATGAGGCAACCGGAAGTGTACACAATATCCCAAGTATGGTTGCACTAAAGATTAGCATGGTGATGTTATGATATTGGCAAATTGATTTTCAGTTCATTTCCTAATGATCTCTAGCATGGGATTCTATGGACTCCAGCGGGGTTGCCTAGGAGTCAGGCCCCTACTGAACTCGGTGGGACTAGCTCCTGTTCATGCCTTTTGAAAAATTCTGTCTCTTTTCTTCTCGGGTAGGATTTCTGTGCCACTGCTGCTATGCCAGAGAAGTCCAGCAGCCACACTATGCAAAGCTCTGCAAGCCCCTTCAGCCTGCAGCCCAATTCCACATACCTGGCCTGGTCTCACAATTCCAGTGACAGCCCCCCTGCCTGGCCTCCAGTCAACTCCATGCAGGTGTGGATATCAGACGCTGGGCAGGCCTGCACCAGCACTTGTCAGCAGCATGGTTTGGTCTGTGAGCCCGAGTTCTTCAAGTTCATCAACAAGAAAGGAGTGTTTCAGCAGTAAGTCTCTTCTCTCTCCCATCTTACCCTCACACACCCTGGAATCTCTTTTTTGCTGTTTTTCTAGAAAAAGAGGTGCCAGAACTCACCATGAACACCTCCCTTGTTCTCTTGGCAATGGCTTGCAAAACTCACTTTTCAACTCCTAAATCTGAATATTACAGCCAGGTTTTGTTTCCTTGGAGGCTGGTGCTTTGCAGGAACTGTTTATTAAAAAAATCACATTGAGTTTGAATTGAATTTTGACATTTTAATTGCATATCAGAACTACTTGAGGACCCCAAGAAAGAGCAATATCCCACCATACAAAAGTTGGCCTAGACACCCCTTATTAATTAAAGGCCCTTTTGCTCCTCAGGCCCATTAAGCCTCTCCCAAAGTCTCAAGAATTGCTATAGACTTTGATTCATGCTGAGAAAGTGAATCCTTTCATAGATGCCTCCCTGACATTTGTTCAGTGCCCTTTGCACACAACACGGCAAACTAAAAATATTTGGACAGACCTTCTGGTTGCATTGTGTGTGGGAATGGCTTTCTGTAGTTGAAAAGGGGTTTCTAGACACCGTTGTTCTCTTGTCTCCCTCCTTCCCCCTTTATCCCTCTGTCTGTAAGCATACATTTGGAACACACAGGCACTGACATTTTAATAGAACATAAATCTGCCACCCAGCTCCATACATAGCTCTGGACAATTAAAATGGGCGCATTATCATTTCTGTCACGGCGGCCAGGCAGGCAATTTGAGTCCAAGTGACATTTTTATATGATAAATTAGAGGCAGAGCTCAGATTCCACTTGCTAAGCTCCTTTAGCTCCTTAAAACCCAACCATTTTCAAGAAATTGCTGGTTCAGAATCACTAGTTCAGATCAGAGTTTATTAAAGAGATGCCGGGGAGTTTACTGAGTGGCTGGAGAAGGAAAGGCTATAGCATCGCCTATGGGTACATGGTTGACTTCTTTCACTAAGGTTTGTTTGAGAAGAGGCATATCTGCCACAGCCTTTGCCAACCAGTTGCCCTCCAGATGTTTAGGTCTACAATTCCCATCAGCTCCAGCCAGCACAGTCTTGGCCCATGTAGGGATCCCACCAGGAGGCCAGCTCAGCGCCCATCTCACCTGCACTTCCTCATGCAAAACATAACATCTAGAAATCTCATCATGGATCTTCTGCAAGACATATAATTAGGCCCTTCCTGTATGCCTAACAAACGATAAAAGTGGGAATGCAAACATTAGAACCAGTGTTTGAAAAGACCTCTCTCTGTGTGTTTCTTTGCTTCCAAGGCTCAACATTGTCTGTGACAGCACAGAGTCAGAGATGAATCACCTCTACCCGGCTGTGGCTGAAAATGTCCAGGAGTGCTACCTCCAGAAGGAACCTCTCTTATTCAGCTGTGCAGGATGCAATACCAAGTACCAGCGCCTCTGCCCCTGCCGCAATTACCGCAAAGGACAAGTGGCACTGTGTGGGGACTGCTTGTGATTCCACTGGGGCATGTGTGCTGTAACGTGCCACACATGCAAACAAATAACTTTCTTTTTTTCCATAAAAGGCTTCTGCAATACTCAAGAAGGTTCCAAATGGAATCATCTTCTTGGAGACTTTTTGGATGTCAGTGAGATTCCATTGGTTGTTTTGTCTCCCAGTCAAGGGCCAAGGACCCGTTTCCAACATTTCTTTACTTCTTAAAGCATATCTCCTCCTGCATCCAAGACCACTGGAGACTTCAAAGCGGCTTAGAAGGGCCGAATTGAAAATCCTTCTGAAGGACAACAAGGCAGCCTCTTTAGGATTTCATCTTCCTTAAACATCTTGATCTATTTATTTTTTATTGGGAAATTGAAATTAAAGCAGGAAAATCGACAAACAGCCCTTGAGGAATGTGTTCTGTTTCAAATGCTTTCTTCAGAAAGAGAATCCTTTCAGAAGGGAATGAAAAGAAAAGAGGTGTTGAAAGGCTTGTAGAGGGATGCAGGCATAATATGGTCCTACTCAATGTTTTGCATTGCAAAACAGAGAAGCATTGCAAATAAGAGGCTATGGGGACTGTTGGAAAGTTGAAGAAAATAGGAACCTGGTTGATATGCAGCCTGTATCTGCATGTCATGGTAAGCCATAAACCATGGCTTGCTGTGCATGAGCCAGTCACATCTGCTTTGCTCCTTTGCACTATCACTGGAAGAAACAATGATCTTTAGCTTTCCAAACATGGGGAGGGGGGCATTGGACCAAAAGAAATAATGACCCGTGGTTCAGACACAATGCTAAGCCAGTTTGTTTCCTCTGTACACTCACAAGGGGCAGTCAAAGAGTCCAGGTAGGAACATTAGCATCTCCCCAAAGGGGAACTCCAAGGTACAGCCAGTTCCAGCAGGCTTGAAGTCAGCGCGCATTACCTGATAGGCACCGACTTCAACCCCTGCTTTCATCAGGGTTGGTTGCCCTGTAGTATTCCTGATGGGGGGGCTACAGCCAATCCCAGCAGGCTTGCTGTCATTGCTGGTCAGCTAATTGGCAGTGGCAGCAGGTCTTCCTTGTCATGGAACAATTGCCTGCACACTTTAAAGCTCTGGATTGTTCTTTGGTAGCCACATCTCTGCTTGTCCCTCACCTGATGTCACGAGTGATGTCAGCTGTGGGTGGTTTTGGGAAACAGCCTCAAAGGCCAGTTTGGAACCCATGCCAAGACTAATTCGGTCTGGATGCCAGATGTCCCTCACACCTCCATTAGCAATTGTTTATTATGGCATGCAAATTGGGCTGCTGACTTGCATATGCCACTATAGGCAAATAGGAATGGAAGGAGCTGTCCATTTCAGTTTCTCTTACTGATGGCTATCTGATGGCTATCTTAAATTCAGTTCCTCACATTTCCGCATCAGCTTGTGTCTTTGTTTTTTAAAGTCCTCGTGAAAATTCACCAGCATTTGAATGTGAATTTCTCCTAACACATTTTTGTATGCAGTTTTGACTACTGCACACATTTTTTTGCAAGAAATATCCCTTAATATAATGCATTTTAAAGGTTATTTTTACTAATATCTTCATTTTTTTCAGACACTTACCCCCAATATATACATTTTTGCATTGCAAAAATTCAGCTGTGTGAATTTTGAAGGATGGCTGTGCTTCAGTTCTTGCATCATCATCATCATCATCATCATCATTATGGAAATGGTGGACTTGATAGAGTGGTTCTCAAATTTCTCCTCTTTCCCTACAAGCAGCACACAGTGTTATGTGAGTAGTGTGTTCATGGTAAACCATATGGTGAGCTGGGCCTCAAACCAAACCTTTCATCTGGTAGTGGTGTGCTGTGACTGGGTGCTGAATTACACATATCTTATGCCTTGTCATGGCAACATGGTTACTCTGGGAGAGAAATTTCTTGGGCTGGGGCTGGCACAAAGTTCTGCTATCAGCAGGTGCCTGGCCATGGATCCATCCAGGATGCTAAATATGCTCCTCTGCTGTGCTGCCCTGTCCCTACTCATGACTGCTCTATTTTAGCCATTCCATGGGATATTTTCTGCAGTGGAACAGCTCAGGTGGTGTAGAATGTTCTACTGGCATATATCGCTGTCATGATGCTGGTGGCATCTCTCACTTTCTGCTACCTAATCCTAAAGCCCTTCATCCATAACTCCTTTTACAGGACTGAACCCTGTAAAAGCCCGAGTGCTTTAGTGTTTTATCATAGGGAAGAGATGCTCTTCAAACTCCTCGATCATCTTGCTTGTCCTTTTCTGTGTTGGTTCCTAGCATTACAGTAACCTTTAAAAAATATCAACGAGGCAAATGATCCATAATGTTCCAAATGTGGGCATACCGCAGATTTATAACAAGGGTTCGCAATTTTGGGGGGCTTGGGGGCACATTTTGAAATCTAAGCAATTTGTGGGCTCCACGAAATACCTATTTCACAGGAGGAAAACTGGTGATGCAAAGAACACATGCACACAGACAGACAAAACACTTACATCCCCCAAACAAACAAAAGACAAACAAAAGAAGCAGGCAACACCCCCACTAAAAGGCACCATCTCCGCCAAATAACAAAAAAGTCCAAAAATTCAATCTTTAAAGACAATTGGGATGGGCCTTGATGTGCTCTAGAAGTGGTATCTAAGGGTACTGTGGTGCCCCCACATGCCATGTTGTGGACTAAATAGGGATGCAGATGGTCTCTAAACCACTGAGCCTCCTGGGCTTGCTGATCAGAAGGTCAGCAGTTTGAATCCAGGGTGAGCTCCCATTGCTCTGTCCCAGCTCCTGCCAACCTAGCAGTTCGAAAGCACACCAGTGCAAGTAGATAAATAGGTACCACTGTAAAGGTAAACGGCATTTCCATGAGCTCTGGCTTTGGAACCCAGCTATAAGGCATCATGGTACAAAAGGTTTAATTTTCTATCATTTTTCCAATCATTCCCAGCATGAAATCCCCTCTTTTCCTGACACCGCATTCTGCCTTGGTTTTCTTCTTGAGCGATCCACTGTGACCCAAATATCTTTTTCATGCTTAGCTACTGCCAAGCAACTGCCATGCATGCTGCCTTTTGTTCCATGCAGGAAGGGTGCTGTACAAATATAGGAAGTGAACTACATAAAAACTTGCAAACCTAGTTTGCTAGAGGCAATAGTGGGCTGAGTATACAAATGCCAAAGGTGACTCACACTAGTCTGCTGGGGAAACGCTCCTTTACTTTATCCCCATTCCTTGCAAAAGCATTTCAGAAGTGCACAGAACAGGTTCAGTGAGGGCTGGGTGATATGCCGGCATTTCAAAACTGATTTTATTCTGTCACTATATCTCTCCACACAATGGAATTTCTGTTGGATATGGAAGAGCCTTGGTCAAAAAAGAGCTGGTTACCCTATGTGTGTGGCCATCGACTGGGGTGACTTTCAAAGGCGTTTTGGTAAATTTGTGGAAGATAAGCTCACCAGTGGCTACTCTGATGGCTATGTGCCACCTCCACTGGCAGAGACAATACGCCTCTGTAGACCAGTTGCTGAAAATCACAAGTGGGGAAGAGTGCTGTTGGCATTCAGGTCCTGCTTCTGGGCTTCCCATGGCCTCCTGGTTGTCCACTGCAAGAACAGAATGCTAGAGTTGGTGGACCTTTGGCCTGATCCAGTTGGGCTCTTCTCATGTTCTGATGATGTCAAAGATATATGCTTAGCTGCAATTCACAAATCTCTTGAACCAGCATCTTGCCATTAAGTGGAGATTGGGAGGATATAAAAGAAAGAACACATAGTATTTTTTTTTCTTCATAGCTTTGGAGTTTAGTTTTATACCTTGTTGCCTATTGTGATGGCAACCTGTTCTGTGAATTCAAAGTAAGCACAATAAAATTCAGATAAATGAAAGCTGGTGTGAGCGGGATGTCAGTTTAAATGCAAGTAAGTGCACTATCCTGCCAGAAGTGATTTGTGAATTGTACCGTCTTATCTCACTGCAATGGTGTCATGCCAAGAAGACACTTTCCAGAGCAGACTTGATGGACAGCCAATTTATATCTGGATTGGAAGTAACAGACTTCGTCGAATGCTGACCTCAAGCCAACGCAAGGCAGATGGAACCAACCTGGTCAGTCTGCTCTCTGTTTCCACTGGTTCTCATCCATTTAACATTTACTTCCATGGCCAGTACAACTGCCTCCTACCTACATAATAAATAGCTCCAAAGCCCAAAATTGTACCTCTTGCTTCAGATCCTGGTCTTCTTACCCAAGAACTATAGTTAGAGAACAGAAGCAAATTTAGAAATCTAAACTGACATTGTTCTGTTAGTAGTAAAATGGGCTCTCTATAATATCTGCTTTCTGAAAAAAATCCTGATAATTTGTTTGCTAGCTTGTGGGTTTCTTCAGCATGTTTCTAGATCTCATGATAGTGAAGATAAACTTGACAAACATGCCTGATGTTCATTCTACTGGTTCATATACTAAGCACAAGAATGAGGATGGGTCAGTGTGAAAGGATTTACCGGTAAGTGAATGAATTTCTCAAATGCGTGGAAATGCGTGGTAGTCTTTTGAGACTACCAAGTACAAAAAAATAATGCTGAATGTGTGTTCACAGTCAGGACGGTACAAAATTGAAAGCATAATGGATATAAGAGTGAATTCTTCAGTTGTTTGGGTCTAGATTTTCAGAAGCGTCAAACCCATTCTCACTGGACTAGACTTTCTATCAGCTGAACTTCTGGCTCAGTCCTTCAGAGCTGCTGTGTTGTTGATGGGCTGCTTTCATTTTATTTTCCTGACTGAGAAATTGTATTGAACAGATCCTATCTCTCCTGAGAAAATATTGATCTGAAGTTTAAATGGCTTCACATTAACACGCTACAATGCGTGTCACTGGAGATTACTTTTTGATCTCATTACAAAGGGAGGACTCAGATGCTCTGCTTCAAAAGAGCCCCCTCCCCATTCAAAGTCTCTTCCCTTTGTACATAAAAAGAAAAACTATTTATCTGTGCTTTTCACTCAAGGCATCTGAGAACAAAAAATTAAGTTATTACTGCTTTTCAAACCTCCTCCGCTTTGCTTGATGGGGGAAGTCAGGCAGTATTCAATATGTCCGTTTCTTTGCAGAATAATTTGGGGTGAGGGTGCTGTGCCCCCAAGTGAAATGAGGCCTGAATTGTTTTAAAGTATTGCAAAGACGCAAAGTGGGCCACCTTTCTGTTTTATCTTTCTAGCAACCCAGGGCAATTTGGCCTGCAAAGAGATCCATCTCTAAGGGAAATGGCAGCAACCAACCACTGCGCTCCTCTTTCAAGCACAAGAATGGGTTGCTGTGCCCAGTTATGCACCCCCAGATCCCTGCAATGATTGCAATACATTACACAGATTAGAGTCGTTCACATGTTTTATTCAGTATTGTGCAGTAAGCTGCCCACATATCTTTGTGTGCAGAGGCTGTATCTGCATGTGCACTTAAATGTTTTGATTTCAGGGCATCGGGAGTGGGTAAAATATCAAGGAAATGCATTGGAGGGGGGGGGAGTAAATGGGGATAAGAAGACAGGTACCAGGACAAGCATACCACATTTACTCAAGTCTATTCCACTATTGAATCTAATGTACATCTCAATTTTCAGAACCTTGAAACCAACAAAAGTATTTGCTGGCGAATGTAAATGTGCCATCGAATCTAATGCACCCCAACGTAATTTGGCCAAAAAAGGTGAGCATTAGATTTGAGTAAATACAGTAGATTGCGTGGGGTGTCTTCCTACTCCAGACATCAACCCGGGCTAACTTGCCAGAGATCTCTGTAGGAAAATTATTCCATCAGGAATCCATTAGGATTCAAGAGAAGAAGATAAGGAGGAGGAAGAAGCAAGAAAAGGGTGAGGAATAATACATAGCTGTTATTATCATGTAAATAGGCACTACAAATGACAGGGATAATGGAAAAAGCTAGTAGAAAAATCACCTTCCGATTACAGGGCAAGCAATATTGCACGTAAGTACATGTAACAGCGCCTACACATATTTCAAAATGTAAAGTAGCCTCAAGGGGCCATGATTTCGAGCGAAGGGCCAATGGGGAGGGTATAGGGGCTACATGACCCTTTGCAAGCTATCTCTCTGCTCAAAAACTCCCCCATGCCTGCAGTTCACCAAGACCGGCAGGCGAAACTGAGGTTTCAATGCTGATGGGAAGAACAGCCTGCTCGGGCCCTCAAAACTGGGAGCAGTGCGGTGGGGAGAGAGATAGTGAAAGAAAATGACACTGCAGTTTTGTAATATGTAATTGCATTAACATTTAGTGTTCCCCTTCCCCGTGGAGAAAAAACAGGTTCTATGTGCAGAGATGGGCACGGAAAGAATGCCTTTGCCTGACAATCGGATGATCTATCATCATTTGCTGCCGGGAGGGAGCTCTCTCTTTTCTTTAGGGAAAAGATCCAAGGATGTGCTTTTGTTTCCAGGCCAATCAATGCTGCTGAGCACATCTGCCCCTATCAGTTCGTGAGCGAGGAGACTGCATGTGCCGGTATCTCCTGCTGCCGCCGTGTCCTCTGAGCAGGCCCTTTAGAGCCAGCATGGTCAGCAGCTGCTCTGCCTGGGGGTGCAACAAACAGAGCAGGAGGCCAAGCAATTAGAGGAGGCTTGACAGATTCCCAGCATTTTGGAGGGGTGGGGGATTCATTGTGGAATCTCAGGAAGCTGCCTTATACCAAGCAATGGTCCACTAAGCTCACTGCGGTCAGCACTGACTGGTAGCACCCCTCTTGAATTTCAGGCAGGAGTCTCTTCCAGTCCTATTGTGGGAAATGTAAAGTGCAGTCAAAACCAACAACTCATGTTTTGCTAGACAGGCACATGACAGGAGCTGAAGCTCAGTGCTCTCACGGGGAACTCTGCGAGAGATATTCCCATTGTGTCCTGACAGGAAGAGAGCATAGATATATACAGTGCGATTTTTCTAGGAAAAGAGGTGCCAGAACTCACCATGAACTCGTCCCTTGTTCTCTTATACAGTGGTACCTCATGTTAAGTACTTAATTCGTTCTGGAGGTCCGTACTTAACCTGAAACTGTTTTTAACCTGAAGCACCACTTTAGCTGATGGGGCCTCCTGCTGCCGCCGCGCTGCCAGAGCACGATTTCTGTTCTCATCCTGAAGCAAAGTTCTTAACCCGAGGTACTTTTTCTGGGTTAGTCTGTAACCTGAAGCGTATGTAACCTGAAGCGTCTGTAGCCCACCTGAGAGGTGCTGGAACTGAGTTCCCGTGGGGGGGGGGAGCTCTGGCTCTTTTTTAACCTGCCTGGGCACATCCTCTTTTTTGCCACTTTCCTTCGAGCCAGCACTGTGAGGACACCTGAATGTCTGAGCTCCAATGTTCAGACACCAATTTAAGCTAGACTTAAGTATGTCCATGTAACTGAATTACCATTTTAAGCCTGCCTGAACAAACCTGCTATATCTGTTACTGTTCAACAAGTGTTCTGAGTGAGTCAATGGTTTTTTTACCTTTTACAAGACTGTTTGTGTGATTGTTGTTTTAAGGTGGAGGAAAGGGGGTAATACCTGGAGGATCCAGTCTGCCTTAAAGCATCCTGGATTACTTAAACCAAAAGCATGCTTTTAAGCTGCAAAGGGACGCTGAACTCACGAACATGAGGAAGGAAGGGTAAGATCTCATAAATACATCCTCTTCTAGCATCTTTTCACTTCCCTACACCTACCTGGAGATGCCAGGGATGGAACTGGAACCCACATATGAAGCAGAATATAAGAAATGACTGGGATCCACAGCCCACAGAAGGAAGGCCCACCTTGCAATGGTAGTGCTCATACTTTGAGCGTAGGCATAGAATCCCAGTTTCTCTAAACCTCTGCATGAGACCTTGGAGAGCTGCTGGTGGTCCAAGAAGGTGCAGAAGGAAATGTGACCCTCTGGCTAAAAAGGGTTATTCTTCCCCCCTCATTGTAGGTAGTATGAAAGGGGCAATGTGATCCATATTGTCTCCTAGTGGTGCAGCAATAACACTACAAGCACATTTGCAAAGCTAAGCAGTGTCTGGTATGGTTTCAAATTGGATGGGGGCCCACATGTTGAGATTCCTCCATTGCAGGGGGTTGGGGTAGATTGACCCTCTCTGGGTCCCTTCCAACTCTACGAGCCTATGGTTCTCTTTGAAATGGTTCTTTGACCAGAGACAGCAAGGTAGATAGATATATAAAATGTGTGCATATACATAGCAGGCAACAATGCATCTTATGAGTGAGGGAGAGGAAATGTTTGTGTATACAGGGAGGAGCATGGTTAGAAGTTTCAATGGTAATGGCAGCTAGTAAAAGTAAGGAAAAATATAATGGGAAGTTGATATAAAGCTTTGCAGCACAATCAGATGCATGCCTACTCACAAGTATGCACCATCAAGTTCAATGGGATTTACTCCTGGGTGAGTATGCAGCCCTAATACAGGAGTGAGATGTGTAATGAAGTATGCAACGTGATCAGTGTAATGAACATAAATCATTATTTTGGTGGAGGCATTCTCAATTGATTGGAATGGAGGTATGCTGGGAAAGCATTGGGGAAAAGATTACAGTAATCAAGACAGGAAATGACTAGAACATAAATGAGAAATTTTAGCCATAGAGACAAGAGCTGAAATGAATTTGGGAGGAGGAAATCTCCAAGCCCATTTTTCCGAATCTGATTTTTTTGGTTTTTTGTTAAGAGTCAGATATGTATTCTCCCAATTCAGTTCTGTTCCACATTATTTCAACATTCTCAATTATGGAATTACCAAATGAGCACAGTCTTTCTAAGGTTGAAATCCTGGGGCCAAGTGTCATTGAACTCAACAGAGGTTACTTCTGAGTAGATGTGTGTAGGATTGCACTCTAATCTAATTTGTGTACAATGAGTATTTCGATAATCAATAAATGAAGCCCATGTTTCCACACAGCTAGAAGAAGCCATTTTTCTTGCATGCAAAATCCATTAGCGTCTTCTCTGTTTCTGCAATTTTCAGAAATGTGATTATCAGCACTAGCTGACATCCACTATCTGACTAAAACAATTTCTGTTGTCATCCATAGATTTTACAGAGCTCATCCCACTTGATCATGCATTGCTGCTTCCAAACAGTCTATTAGCATTGTTAAAGGTCAAAGTTCACTCTCCATCCTGTCATTTGAAATGCCTTCTCGGTTATCTGTAGCTAATCATTTGGACTTTGGCACAGCCACCAAAGGCAGCGAAACTATATTCTGTGGGGGGGGGGGAGCATTTCCCGTTTTTTTAAACATATTTGTGTTACAGATCCTGTGCTATCTACTTGGAGATACCCCCAACATAATAAATTAAACTGGGATTCTTTTAATGGTAAGAAAAGGGAAAGATGATATGAATCAAATATTCTGCTCTAAGCCAGATCTACCCAAGGCAGCAGATCCCAAGTCTCTAGCCCAATATGCTTAAAAGAATAATCTGCCGCTTCTAAACTTAATAGCATTTTATATAACTGTGACAACACATCTCAGTACTTGGTTTCTTGGGATAAATTTAGAAATAAATTAAGTCTGGGACTTCCTCCTTTATCCTCTGCTTCTCAGAATCATACATTTAACTTGAAGAATGGATGTAGAGATTTGTCACTTTGGGGGGGGGGAAATAAGTCTGTGGATTTAAAGACCTTGTTATTGGCAGAAAGCTTGTTTCTAGTAATGAAATTAGACTGAAATGTCAGAGTTGGGCACCATCTTGCTTTTAATACCTGCAGGGGATCTGTATGTCATCAGCCAGCCAGGATGATGAAGCTGAGTGAGCATTTCCTGTTAAATTCTGGCCTTCATTCTGCCTGTCCTGTGCTAGTATCTGGAACAGAAAACTGTCTATTTACACATTCTGGATTCAAATTTGGTTCGCTTGCCTAGTTCAGGGGCCACCAGCGAGATGCCAAATGTGCCCACTGGCCCTCGAATCATTCCAAATAAGTAAGCGTGTGTCCACTTATATATTGCTTCATTTTATTAAAATAAAAAAATAAAAAAATATTTAAAAAAATAAAAAATAAAAAAATTAATACACACACATATACATATGCATATACATATACATATACATGTGGACACTATGGGGGCTGCATGGAAAATGAAGCAATACATATATTGCTTCATTTTCCATGCAGCCCCCATTGTGTCCACCTTTACTCTGCTAGTCAGAGGAGTAAGAAGGAGCATTGCCACGTAACACTGAAGACCTTGATTGCAGCAAATTCTGCTGAACCCCCATTAAAATGACCATGCATTTCAAAGCATTTCTCCACAGGCAAAAGGACTAGAACCATTCGCTTTCAAAAGAGAAAAGTGGCATTTGCCAGGATGCTGTTTGTGTTCCCAGTTTCCAATGTCCCATTTCCTGGGTCAACAGCCAAAGTACCAAATGCACACAGAGCCCTGGGTATAACCACTTTTTATAGTGCTGGATTTCACAAAGAGGATTGCCGGTGAAGTCGCTGGAGGACATATAGGCCTATGCATATTTTGTCAGAAGTAAACCCGCTGTATGCACACGACTGAAGCTTTAAGGATGCTTCACTGGTTTCTGCCGACTTCTAAAGCACTTTTCTGCTTTGGCTTATCCGCTACTGAGAAAGTCCGTATCCATCCCTAAAGCTCTGGCATTTGTATTCCAAAGTTCTCCTTCTCTCTGAACCTTTAGCTTGCCTGCCCTTCTCCTCTGGGGCACGCACCCTGTGTTGATTCTCTACTGATACAGTACTGCCATGATTGTGAAGGCAGATCCCCAGGAGGTATTTGCTGTTTCTCCAACTGAACAAAACACGTTTATATGTTTATTTATTGCCCCTCTGATAGGAGAGGGGGAAACAGGCTCTTAAAAAATGACACGTGGTAGATGCAGATTTATTTTATTCTGCTGATGAGGATTTTTCAAGCTAAACACCGCAGGAGAGAGAAAATCCTGCCAGGTCCTTGATATTTTACTTCCATTTCCACACAATGTTTCCCATCTCCTTCAGGCTTCAGACAAAATGCCACCAAAATATAGTCAAGCTGGAATAAGCCAAACCCTAATAATAATGATGATGATAATGATAATGATAATGATAATGATAAAGATAATGATAATAATAATAATAATAATAATAATAATAATAATAATAATAATAATTTATTTATACCCCACCCATCTGGCTGGGCTTCCCCAGCCACTCTGGGTGGCTTCCAACAAAATATTAAAATACAGTAATCCATCAAACATTAAAAGCTTCCCTAAACAGGGCTGCCTTCAGATGTCTTCTAAAAGTCAGATAGTTGTTTATTTCCTTGACATCTGATGGGAGGACGTTCCACAGGGCAGGCACCACCACCAAGAAGGCCCTCTGCCTGGTTCCCTGTAACTTAGCTTCTCGCAGTGAGGGAACTGCCAGAAGGTCCTCGGCGCTGGACCTCAGTGTCTGGGTAGAACTATGGGGGTGGAGACGCTCCTTCTGGTATACTTGACCAAGGCCATTTCTAGAATAAAAAGACCTTCTGAGACAGAGCAATAAGGAGAACAGTTGTGCAACAGGATTGCTTAGGCCCTTCCTATGGCAATACTTCATCATGGGGGCCATAATTGCCCACATTCAGCTCCATTTCCTGCAGCAGCGTCGCTGTCTACTTCAGGGGAAGGAAAAACTCTGCACACCCGTCCACTGTACTGAATGGGAGAAGTGTCCATTTTTGCCATCTTTAACATTAGTGTTCAGTACGAGCTCCTGTGCTTTTTAACTGCTGCTCGACCGTAAGAAATTCAACAGGTAAAAGCGTTTTGCACCACCATGTCTATGCGCCATCAAAAACCGTACCGTTACATTTCTGCTTATTGCACAGCTATAAAAGGCACAGTGCATGAGAGGGAGGGAGAGGGAGGGAGGGAAGGAGGGAGAATGCATGAGCAAATCACACCAGATGAAAGAATGCCTGTCTAACATGGCAGTGTTTGTGGAGGTGCTTCAGTACAACTTGTTAGGCCCCCTGGAAAGAAAGTTGGGTGGGATGAGCGTCAGAAGCACCATCTAGGAAAGGCAGGAGAACAGGCTTGCCCACTTTTCTATCAGTTCCTATCCCTGTGCCTTTGACAGCAGCTTGGCTTTTCCCTTCAGATTATTTTATCTTAGCTGCATTCCTTGAAACACTGCATGAATCACTGTTTTCTACACACTGTTCAAGGCACAGGTGAAAACCAGACTGTTTCTTTCCATTCAGTGGGCATTCTATGAGCCCCATACCTCTGCTTCTGTGCATAAAGTGATGGGTTAGAGCAGGGGTAGTCAACCTTTTTAATGCATCTTTCTTGATGGTTAAATTTCCTTACTGCCCACCAGTGCTCAATGGAAGGAGGATTCAGCTTGTGCCATAGAACCCCCTACCGCCCACCTAGAATCCTGAAACGCCCACTAGTGGGCAGTAGGGACCAAGCTGACAACCCCTGGGTTAGAGGCTATAACTACAGTGGTACCTCGGGTTAAGTACTTAATTCATTCCGGAGGTCCGTTCTTAACCTGAAACTGTTCTTAACCTGAAGCACCACTTTAGCTAATGGGGCCTCCCGCTGCCACCGCGCCGCTGGAGCACAATTTTTGTTCTCATCCTGAAGCAAAGTTCTTAACCCGAGGTGCTATTTCTGGGTTAGTGGAGTCTGTAACCTGAAGCGTCGGTAACCTGAAGCGTCGGTAACCTGAAGCATCTGTAACCTGAGGTACCACTGTATATACATTCCCCCCCCTCTCTCTGTGTGTGTGTGTGTGTGTGTGGAGGGAGGGGGAGAGAGAGAGAGAGAGAGAGAGAGAGAGAGAGAGAGAGAGAGAGAGAGATTTATATAAATAGAAAAGGAATGTATTCATTCTCCATCCTGAATCCTTCAAGACCTGATTTTGATTCAAATGTTTCTTCTCTCTCCAAAGAACCACAAGCCTCCTGTGGAAGAAATAAAAATCCCTTCCAGGATCCAACAATCTGCAGGAGAGAAATTACTCCATTTACTAGCAGATTTTCTTTTTCACAGGTGTGTGTGTGAGAGAGAGAGAAAGAGAAAGAGAGACAGCATGCTTCCAGTAATGCTTCCTCCCCTGTGCCTTGTCTTTGGTAAGCACTGTTAACCCTATGAAGATACACTGCCATGTATATTGCCATCATTAACAGAAGATTTCAAAGAGGACACAGGATGTGGGCATCAGCAAAATGAGACCTTGTAGCAAGACCCTCTCTGGATGTAGCATGCTAGGAAGTAAGCCAGGAAGGGATGGCCTCAAAAATCTCAAGGCCATCCACAGAGAGGATGACAGCTAAGTCAGCGCACACCCTCACAGCAAATACCTGCCTTGTATTTTCTTCCCTATCTTCCCTGCCCCATGTCTTCTTTTGAGCAACTGCTCATAATAAACGGCATGATTGAAAATCTTCAGCAACATAGTGATTACTTTCACGGCCACCTGCAATTTTATGCTCTAGACCCTGGGCAAAGGAGCACAGCCTAACATTACCAGCCATCCACTGAGAAGGCAAGGATAACTCTGCCTGTACCCGTGAAGACTACTATGGGCTGCCTCTGGGCTGTCAGAAGCACCTACCAAAACTTTAGGTTTGTGAAATTAAAGTGGATTTAAGCACTCTGTCACCCTAGCACAATAAATTCACCAGGTTCACACACATATTTTTGTGGTTTGGAAAGTGTGGCATCAATAAATGATTAATGGGGAGATGTATAAACACCAAGCAGGATTAATGCAGGAAAAATTCTAATTCTTAAATCACTGTCCCATAAACAAACTGGAACAAATGCTCAGTGTCAGACCACTCCAGACATCCTTTTAATTGAACATTCATTATTTGTTCCCATGATGCTATCAGGGTGGTCACACACGACCCCTGTCAATGTTGTGTTTGCCTGCAAGGGTTTTGGAGCTTCACTTTCTATCAGCGCATATCCTGTAACTTCCTGCCGAAATCCTATACCTTTTTATACCAGAAATACTCTGTTTTGTTTTTGTCCTGCTTTTGTTGAGCTAGAGCCCCTACAGGTCAGCAATAATGTGGTAGCATTGGGACCGCATCCCAGAACAAACCAGATCAGGATAAATCCAACGTTTTCATTGTGTTAAGAACATCTACAAGACCAGTCTGGACAGGTCTAACCACCACGTAAGCTTTGTGCAAACAAAACAGGATGGATGAAAAATAATCAGGGCATCTGGAGAAACTCATGGTCAATGCGAAAACAAAGAATGAAGCATGTTATTACACACTCCCCATATCTCTAAGTGATGAGAAGGTCAAGGGGCAGATGTATCAGGGTCCCCCCCCCCTTTGGCCAAGACAGCATTGGTGATCAAAGGTACCATTGTAAGAATTGCTTAATTTACAAATATATTTCTATAATATTGGTGTATCCCATTGCTGTTAAAGGCTGCAGGAAAGGACAGTAAAAAAAAGAAAGAAAGAAAAAAGATGGCAGCCTGCTCATACACAAAATTCAGGCCATGTTGGACAGTTGCTTGTTTAGATTATATATGCCAGAGATACTGCCTCTGGAAAGCTCCCTACCTTAAATAGGTACAGCTGCAAGTCAGTGATAAGGAAAAAGCATGGTGGCCGTATACTCTGAAGTGCATTTGATGAGGAACATCTGTGTTTAAAAATGTAAGAGAGAGAGAGAGAGAGAGCACTTCCAGTTCTGCAATCTCTGAATACTTGTTAGGAGCAGGTAAACAAACTCTTCTCGGTAGTGGCGCCTGCCCTGTGGAACACCCTCCCATCAGATGTCAAGGAAATAAGCAGCTATCTTATTTTTAAAACACATCTGAAGGCAGCCCTGTTCAGGGAAGTTTTTAATATTTAATGCTGTATTGTTTTTAACACTTGATTGGGAGTCACCCAGAGTGGCTGGGGAAACTCAACCAGA
The DNA here is from genome assembly GCF_965153285.1 of Podarcis tiliguerta. Classification (NCBI taxonomy): domain Eukaryota; kingdom Metazoa; phylum Chordata; class Lepidosauria; order Squamata; family Lacertidae; genus Podarcis; species Podarcis tiliguerta. The sequence goes on along the minus strand of NC_139535.1, from coordinate 86,641,800 downwards.
TAGGTGGGGTATATTTATGTATGTATGTATGTATGTATGTATGTATGTATGTATTTATTATTTATTCTTCTCCAGCAACTCGCAATGCATTGCACATTATTTCTGCTTGCAGGTATCTGAGCTATGTTCACCCTTCTGGGGATCTGATAGACATCACAAATCCCACATTACACTCAGGGGGAAAGCAGAATTAACAGGAACTGTTATACCAGGTCAGGCCAGTGGTCCTTGTCAAGGGGTGCTCTCCACCCTGATTTGACACATTGGTCTCTCAGGCAATGTGTCTATACCTTTTTATACTCTCTGGTATAAAAAGGTATAGACACATTGGTCTCTCAGGCAGATGCCTTCTCAGAGCGAAACTTAAATCACATCAGATAATAACAGTGACATCAGAAGCCACGGCAGTGGTAGTAGCGGCAGTGGCAGTGGCAGTGGCAGCGGCTGGAGAGGGGGTGTCTAAAGCTTTTTTATTGCCAGAAATTGAACCCACAACCTTAATGAACTTTGCTCTGCCCCTGAGCTAGTTGTCCCCCTTTCCAGAAACCAGACCCCTCAAGTGCCCTGATTTAATTGAGACACCCCAAATTTACATAAGCTGCCCTGGCTTCTGATCCCAATCCAGGACGCCTGATTTTCCCAGAGGCCGCTCCAGGCGCACAGTGTCTCAGACGCCACATCTCATGAGCAGGGGACCGAAGACAGCAAAGGTAAGAGATGGGAGGGAAGGAAGGGGTGAGCAGATGGGAGAGGAAGGGGTCAGCATCAGGGAGGGGAGAGAGAGACAGATATGGGAGGGTGAGGGCATGTCCCAAATTTTCCTCCCAAAATATTGGAGGGTATGAGAGACAGCAGGTACATTTGCAGCCAGGAGCAGCCTGTGTTTAGTCAGCAGCAGAGGGAGATCAGGTAACATTCAGACAGACAGCAGCAAGGTCAGCAGATAAGAGACAACGGCGGAGAGCCTCTAAATTAAGACTGCTTTCATTAATCCCCTCTTAGAAGTGAATAATAAGAGTGGCAGGCTTTTCTCAGCTAGTCAAAATCCCTGTAGAAAACCACTCTCTGAAAGTGGAGCGTGGCAAAGCTGCTAGTTTTGGTGTGGGTTGCTGCCCCCCTGCCGCCATTTGCTGTGGGGTAGGGGTGGGGTATTGCCTAACCAGCCGCCCGGCTCCTTCCCTCCCAACCCTCAGCTTTACTCACTCTTTGTCCAGGCTTAAGGCAGCGCTTACACAAAACGTAACCTTGCGGCGCACTTTAAATTTTTAATGCTTCAATAAAATTGTGATTACAAATACCCCAATTCAACGTTAAAGTAAAAAAAGTATTAATTTCCTGCAGTTTAATTATTCAGCAGAACTGTGCTGCACCAAGGATAGATTTGGTGCCTAAGCAGTAGAGAAAGATCTGTCTGAATGGCTTCACTGGGCGGCAGCGGGGAGAGAGTTGCCTGTCCCAAAACCATAATCCTTCATGCTTCCAGACTTCAGGCCTTGTAGCCACTAATGACAAACTTTGGCAGCAGGTACTGAAAGGTCTTGCTCTGGGATGGGGAATCCAGGTCTTGTTAGGCTCCTATCACCCCAGCCAGCACAGCCAACGGGCAGGGATGATGGGAGCTGTAGTACAGAAACATCTGGAGGGCCACAGATTAGCATTCCTATTCAAGCTGCATCCATTCATGTTTTATAATATCGGGAGCTAGAGTGGGGAAGGGCTCCAGAGCAACTAAAGCAGCCTGCTTTCGGCCATTTTCTTGAATGAATTGCATGCACTGTGTAGATCAGGATGGGGAACCTCAGACTTGTGGGCCCACCAATCCTACTCCTGGCATCATCTCCGACATCAGGTGTGGAACTGGTAAAGGTGGGCTTGGCAAAAGACGCTTTGCCTTTAGGCAGTGCCTGCTGGTTGTTGGGCCTTTGGGAAACCCAACGCTTCCCACATTGGAACAAGCACCTATCAATCATAATGATCGCAGGTGACTGACACTTGTCAAAATCTGTTCCACAGTGTCCAAAGGACCCACAAGGCAGCTGGTTGAAGGGCGCTTTGGAACCGCTGCACTAAAGGGCTTTGCCAGCCCCACACTCAGTGCTTGGGAAGCACCAAGGACAGGGCTTGCAAAGCACTTTGTACAACACTTTCTGAATGCTTCACAGCAATTTGGGAAGCAAAGCACTTTGGAAACCCAGTACTAAGTGCTTCCCAAGCACCAAGCCCAGCCCCTTGCACAGCGCCCAGCAGCTGGATGTCAAGCACTTTAGAAGTGTGACACAATGGACTTTGACAGGTGTCGATCCTGATGACATCAGGTGATTGACAGGTGGGTGCCGATACTCCCACTTGTTACAGTAAGTGCTGCACTTTTAACATTTTGGGGGAAAGGTGCTGGTACTGCATACCCTCAAGTACCCCCAGACGAAGCGCTGTTCCTAATCAGCTCATGAAACTGCTGGTGAACATCTGGGAAAAGACAGCCTTTAGCAACTGGTAAAGCACAAAGCTTGACAGTCGTGTATTTCATGAGAAACATCAAGTTGCTGTTGTTAATAGTTATGGCTGCATTAAAATGCTAACCAGACATTTAGCCAAGAACATCTGGCCTGAAAGTAGTGAAGCAGAGTTCCCAATAATATTAGGAGAACTGCTTAACAGGGACTAGTATAATAACTCGATGTGTGACAAAGAAGCAAAAGGACCATCAGGCTTATTTAAAAGCATTGTAAAAATGACTGCTCAGTTGATTAGTGGTGTAGTTCTTTTTTTAAAAAAAGAAAGAAAAAAAGAAGTGACTTCATTTGCAATGGAAATGAAATTATCCCACAGTTAATTTGCAGTTCTTCCATTTCTGATTAGTTGCTTTGGAAAGTGTCCTCTTGTTTGAGACACAAAGGTCTTAGATCCTACCTTGTGGGGCTTGTCTGTTGAACTGCTAAGGTTCTACACAGCTGGAACCCATATTGCACCTTAGCCAACACTGACGCTTTCTCAGAAGGAAGACGGATAGGATGCTCAATACTGAGTAAACATAGCCTAAAGCTGCTTTCCCCAACCTCGTATCCTCTGTTTTGGACTGTGATTCCCATCAGCTCTGTGCTGGCTGGGACTGATGGGAATTATAGTCCAAAAGAAGATGGAGGGCAGCAGGTTGTGGGAATGTGTGGAGCCAAAGGTGAGCAGTTTCGGAAGACCTGCAAACACCATCTTGGTAGTCAAGATAACCATTCATTGGTAGTTGTTGCAAGAACGAGCTCATATACAGTATGCTTATATTCACTTGCTTTGATATATATGCTCCTTGGCTTGCTTTGATGCTGTGCTTATCTGTGGTCCCTGGGATGCTGGGCTCTCAGCCCAGAGAGGGGAGCTACCTGCAAGCTTTGGATAGTTGCCACCTATGGCTCACAGGTCAGGAGGACTGATGGGAGGTTCTGGCCACATTGACACATGCTGTCTTTTGTATAAGTAATGTATGCACATTTGCCTGGGTGCAGACAAGTCATGGCGGTTGCTTGCTGCTGCAATGTTTGACCTGCATAAGTTTACACCTTTATTTAATAAAGCACTAGAACTGGCCAGTCAGATGTTTTTGATATCCTTCTTTGGTATCCGTCAGGGAACTGCCATGAGTTCAGGAGGGAGAGAGGAAAAGCCGAATGGATTATAGAGAACCCACAGGGATCGTGGGGAGCAGTTCCTCTTCAACGGAGGAGAGTAAACACGCCTCCAGTGGAGAGAGAGGAGCTGCAGGGCTCGGAAGTGGTGAGGTGGTCCCAGGACTCCATGCCTGGGAGAAGCGGCGAGGAGAGGGGTCCTCCGCCACCCACGCCCTCCTTGCGCAGAAAGCATTCCTCTCTGCGCAGACTCGGCGTCAAGAAGTTGCTTTGCTGGGGAAAGTTTAAGAACCGCCCACTCACGGATTCTGCCAGCGATTAAGCCAGCCACGGGAGAGTGGGGCTCCGGACAGATAAGGTTTATTTTGGCAGCAAAAGCAAGGCTTCACAGCCAAGCAGGGAAATATTTGCTTGCTTACTCTCGAGCAACCCCTTGGAAAAATTACAGTATCCCTGCACCAAACCACCCCCACAAGCCCTTCTTTGGGCCTGTGGTTCAGAACAGGAAGGCTGGCTGAAAGATATACATAAAGGTCAGTAATTATGCACCCTTCACATCTAAACAGTGGCGTAGCGTGGGTTGTCAGCACCCGGGGCAAGGCAAGTAATTTGCGCCCCCTAACCCGGGGCAAGGCAAGTAATTTGCACACACACACCCCCCCCCCCGCTGCACTGTCCCTCCACCAGATAGTCCCTCGCTCTCTCTCCGCACCGCACTGCACGCCTGGCACCCTCCCTCCACACTGGGCGGCGACCCGGCGGCTTGGATCGGATTCGCACAGCCAGCACTGCAGTGAGAGAGAGTGAGTGAGCCAGGTAGGGGCAGAGAGCTGCGAGTGCGAGCGCGCCCCCCCAGATGTTGCGCCTGGTGTGGCTGGCCCCCCCTGCACCCCCCACGCTACGCCACTGCATCTAAAGCTTCCTTGAGATACTTTCCCAGCCGCCTCTTCAAAATAAAAGAGGACATTTGACAACTTCACTGTGTCACTTAATCCAAGATTCTGCTGTTCTTATAGTTTGGATGTGTTTATTGTGCACACCACACATTTAAAGCACAGACCACCACCCCAAAGAATCATGGGAAATGCAGTTTACCCCCTCACAGAGCTACAATTCCCAGCAAGCTTAACAAACTGCAGTCCCTGGGATTCAAGGCAAGGGGAGGAAAATGAACTTTATGGTGCATGTTCCTCAATCAAGCCCTGGGATCTCTAGTTTTGGGAAAGTGGTCTCATGCTCACAAAACTGCAGTTCCTAAAATTCATTGGGATGCTCGTTGAATACATAAATATGACACAGCCAGTTCTACACACCTTGGGTGGCAGATTCTGGGGTACCATGAAAGGGCAGCAAATAGTTTCGGTAATTAATATCTTCCATCATTTGCTACCAGGGTTTTCCCCCTAAAATACTGAAATGTACTGGGCCTTCATGGCATGATGAGCAGTCCCATGTTAGAATGTGCCAACAATGTGGCAGAGTTCAGCCCAGTGGATTTAAAAATAAATAAATAAAAATAGTGTCACAGTCCTTGAGACAGTGGAAATGCCAATACTCATTTGTAATGCAGATTAAACTGGTTAGTTGCACACCGAAATGTTATTGGCATGTATTGCAGGTCTCCCGTGCATCCAAAGTGTCACTGACCTTGCCTTTGTACAAATAAAGCAGAGTGAAGAGCAAAGAAGGCTGGACTTGTATCTTGTTTGAAATCCAGACTTCCAAATCATGCATAAGTGTCACCTTCATGTCCAGAAACTCTTTGCTCCTTTCATGCCTGCCCAATGAATTCTCTTTTAAACACACCACCTGGGAAGTGTATCCGCCCATTACAGGCTTTTCTCTGTATTATAGATTTTTGAGGAGGTAGGAAGTGAGAGAGAGAACTGTAAATGGCAGATAATGACTGCTTCTCTGATTAGATGCTACTCAAGGAAGTTCTAACTGACTGTTTGAACTGAACAGGAAGCTTTTAAATATGCAATCCTGTCTCCAGAATGACTGGCAAAGAACAATAACATACAACCCAGGTAAAGCTGTTCATGTTTAGATTCACTGCAGTCAAGAGGGAGCTCAGAGTATTAATTCCAGATGTTTGGAGGTGATGTAAGACAGGTTAACTGCTGATACTCTCTGATCTCTGAGTACCAAATTATGAGGTGAGATAGTTCAGTGTGGGACCCATATTAAAAGAGGACAACAGAGTTTGATCTAAGTGGAAAGACTTCCTAGAAGGCTGGTCAACAAGAGAGGTTTAAAGACTGTCTCAAGGCAATTTTTAAAAAAATGTAGTATGAACACCAACAACTGGGAAACACTTGCCTAGAAGCGCTCCAATTGGAGAACAGCCTTTACCAAAGGTGTTATGGGCTTTGAAGACATTCAAACTCAGGACGCAAGGGAGAAGCGTGCTAAGAGGAAGGCACACTTGGCAAATCCACACAGTGATCAACTCCCGCCCGGAAACTAATGTCCCCACTGTGGAAGGGCATATGGATCCAGAATTTGCTTCCACAGTCACCTACAGACTCGTTGTTAAAACCGTGTTTATGGAAGACAATCTTACTCAGCTCCAAGTGATCAAAGAAAAAGAAGAAGACATTTAGGAGGAAGGTTTGAGTCTACCTTCCATTTCTCTCTCCCCGCCCCCCCTCATTTTATCCTCACAACACCTTGTGAGATAGGTGAGACTGAGAGACAGTGACTGGCCTAAAGTCACCCAGTGAGCTTCAAGGCTGAGTGGTGTTTCAAACCCTGGTCTCCCAGGGTCCTAGCCCAACACTCTAACCGTTACACACAAGCAGCCTACTTAGGATTTGATGAGGTGAGTAAGCATTTTTCATTCTATCCCAGTGTACACCCTACCTCAAAAGAGAGAGAGAGAGAGAGAGAGAGAGAGAAAGAGGAAACGCTAGACTTAGAAAATTCCTGTTTCTCTGAACAAATGAAAATGAAAATGCCTCATTGAGAAGGTAACTCAGATGGAGAAACATGTGGATGGAGGCATCACACAGCCTTCTTCTTCTTCTTCTTCTTCTTCTTCTTCTTCATAGTACTACTACTACGGTTATTATTATTCAGCAGGACTACTAGTTAGAAGGAAGATATATAAGTATCCTTTTATGACTGCCTCATGAGTCTTTGACAACCATATGTCAGGAGTGCTCTGATGGTGTTTCCTGCTTGGCAGGGGGTTGGACTCGATGGCCCTTGTGGTCTCTTCCAACTCTATGATTCTATGATTCTTTGGTTTGGCCTAAACAATATATATAACCAGCTGCCTTGTGTGTTACACAAAGAGACAGACACACAGAGAGAGAGAACCAACAGCAGCATCTTCATGGATTGTGCTGCTCTCTGGGAGGAGAAGGAGAAGGAGGAGGAGCTGCTCCAGGATGCCCCAGCTGAGAAGCCATCAATCTCCTCATGAAAGAATCAATTTTTATACGCTTGTAGCTGTGGAGATTACTATTGACCTTGGGAAATCATAAATAGAAAGGTTACATTGGCAGACTCTGTTCCTTTACTGTTCCTTTTCCTTTCTCCTATTGCAATTTTTGGCTTTCTTTTTCGCCACAAGCACTTGGGGTTTGAAGCAGGCTGAGCAGAATTCCCCTTGCGGGTGCATTTCAGACAGTGCTGTGGTGTCGATGGGCTTCCCCTAGTGAGACCAGGGTTCGGAATTCCTTACCCAGCCACAAAGAGTCTTGTGACACTTTAAAGATGAGGATTGGTAGCACAAAGGCCTTTGAGGCTCCACAAGGTTGCATCTTCTCCTTGCAGGTGTCTGGTAGATATCTAACTAATTTTAAGTGAAGATGCCTTATTTTAAAGGAGTGTTCCTGATTCAAAAGAGGGCAGCAATCATCCATGAGAGCCGGCCAGCCCAAGTCTGAACCCAAAATTACTGTGGGGCTTGTGGCAATTACAGTCCAGAGAAGTCATGCAATTCATATAAGCATCAATAACTAAGAATCATAGAATTGTAGAGTTGGAAGAGACCATGTGAATTATCTAGTCCAACTTCTGCAATGCAGGAGTATGTAGTTGTCCTATATGGGGATCAAACATGCAACCTGGACGTTATCAGCACCACACTCTAACCAACTGTGCAATCCATGTCTCATGTCACCTTTGTTGTATTCTGTTGCTGCTGTTTAATGCCTTTCATTATTTTTAATAGTGCATTGTAGATTTTTTTTAAAATGTACACTGTCCTTAAAATTTTTGTACAAAGATGAGCTACATAAATTATTTCGCTTCGTTCACTTTCGTCTGTAGCCAAGAACTTTATCTGCTACTCTGACAACCCTGGATTTCCCAGGCTATTTCTTGTTTCCTCCCTCCCTTGTTACTGAGGAGCATTGCTACTTTGTGGTGAGTCCAGTGCAATAAATTGATAGACAAATCTTCAGATTCTCAACAGAGGCCACTGCCCTGCCTGGGCTAATGAGATGCTGCTATTTGTGAAAACGCACAGATCTCTCCAAGATAGCGGGCACTGGGGAGCTAGTACTTTTCAGAATGCCAGGCCAGGCAACACCAACAGAGGAATTGTTTTGCTGGGTCAGAATAAAAATCCATTTAGGGCAGTGCTCTCTTTCTAGTTGCAGGCAGCCAGGTGCCTCTGGAAATTCACTAGCAAGCCTTGAAGAAGAGAGGTAGCCCCCTCTCATCATTCCACCCACCCGCCCCTCTCAAAGCTGCTGAGGTAAACTCTGCATGTGGATCTTCCGTTTAGCTATAATGGCTAGCAGCTTTAATTATCCCATTTTCCATGAATCTGCCTGTCATAGTTGTCAACCTTCCCTTTCCCCCCCAGGAAATTCCCTTATTTCCCGCTGCTTCCCGCTGCTATCCCGGATTGTTAGCTACCTTGTAGACTGTCCCCGGGACAGGTAAGGCTGCTGATCCCTTATTTTCAAATCTGAAAGTTGACAGCTATGCTGTCTGTTCCTTTGAAAGCAAGGGTGGGTAAGTGGGTGGCCTCCCCACATGGCTGAATTCCAGTGCCCATCAACCCCAGACAGCATTGTCAACTGCAAGAGTGTGTGCTCTGCCATATTTATGTTTGCCTCACTGCTAGGAGCAGTCCATGGGTGGGTGGGGAAACTCCTGCAAGCCTAATGAGGCCCAGCAGACTGTTTTCAGCAAACCATGGCCATGTTTCTCATGCCTTACATCAGATAGGATGATCATTTATGAAGTCAGGGGCAAGAAACTTCAAGCTATAGCTAAAACGAAGAATTTTGAGTGCACTCCTTATATTTCTTTGGACTCAAAAAGTCAGTGCCTTTTGAATTTTTGAGAAAAAGGCATCAACCTTTTTGATACAAAGGAAGCACCGCTTCAAGAGTGCTCTTGATTCTTCCATTGAATCACCAACTTGAATTCAATAGAACAATGAGCAGGATCCTCCTCTGCAGGTGTAGCTCAAGCCACAACCACAAAGAAGGAAGATGCTCCTGATGTCACTGTGGTGCTAGGTGATTGACAGGTGGGCAGCCACATTCATCTGTGAAATTGGCCCACTGGGTGACTCTTGTCCTCTATCCTTGGGCACTTAATGGATAGCATCTGTGTCATCTTGGGTAATGAGTGACCTAACTCATGCCCCCATCCCATGGCCATGGAATTTGTCTGCCATTGCTTGTCTATTGAAATATGTCTTTTTAAAAAAAGTAATCATAAAAAGGCAGCCTCATTCTGTCCTGTCTACTTTGAAACCAGCCAGGTGGGAACCCTGTTTTGGTATTGAAATATTCTCTGGATTGTCCAAAGGGCTGGGAGGCAGAAGTTTGTAGGATGCAAGTAGTTCTGAAAACAACTGACAGTGCTTTTTGTGGCAATATACAATTTCACAAGTTGCATTAGCATGCAAACTTCCCCTGCCCAGAAAACGTGCACACCCGACCTTTTTGCTAGTCTACAATGCAGCTCAACCACTCTCCATTATCTTTAAATGCTTAGCTTCTTAGCTGAAGAGGGAAATGTTATACACTGTTATTGAGGAGGATTGGTTTGGCTGGTTCCTTGGGCCCACAGAGCTCAGTGGAAACGCAGAGAGTTCAAAAGGTCAATACTAAAATGGATCGTCAGAAATGTGTAAGGTGGGGAAATAACCAGAAATGAAAATTGCAGAAGTGTGGAAGGTCAGGACTGAAGCAGCTTCACAGAAAGCAATCAATAAAAAACCAGTATTTTAGAAAGCCATTATGCTGTTCTACTCTGATCATAAGAAAATATCATTTTCCTGGTGGACAAAAGAGCAAACATGGATTACTGGTAATATTAATTCACCAAAAGCAGAAGCAAAATAATATTTCATGCAAGTATGTTCTACTGCCTGGTTGGGGAACCTGTAGCCTTCCAGGTGCTGTTGACTTGCAACTTCCATCATCCCTGACTATTGGCTGTGGCTGTGGCTATTGTCCCAAAACAGTAGGATGTCTGCGAGCTCCTTACCCTCTGTGCTGCTGTAAATCAGCCTGTAGCTAGAGATCCACACCATACATTCAAAACATTCTTATGCCCCTTGATCAGTCATAGGCAATCCTAGGAACTTTAGTTTGTCTGGGATGCTGGGAATTATAGGTTTGTGGAACCAGGACCCTTAACAAACTACAGCTTTGGTGAGTTCCAGCTGAAAAAAGGTTTGCATGAATGCATGTGTGTTTGAGGAATCATCCACTATTTCCCAGTGTTTCTCATTTTAACCTCTCAAATGAATATAATCTTTAAAATACATTTTAAGGTTTGGGTTTTTTTTTTGGTTTTTTTGCAAAATCCCTTGCTTTTCTTACTGCTCCTACTTTTTACTGCAACATAGAGGGAAAGAGGATGAGAGGGATAAGGGTTGAATTCTGAGGCCCTGGTGCTGTGGGTCCTTGAAGCAATAAATCAGATGTGGGGAACCTTTGGCCCTCCAGGTGTTGCCAGGTGCAATTCCCATCAGCCCCAGCATGCACAACCAGTTGCCAGGGATGATGGGAGTTGTAGTTCAGCAACATCTGGAGGGCCAAAGGTCTCCCCACCTGTGGTGAATAAAAGCCATGTGGTACAATGCACAAAGGCTATGTCATGATTTGAGGCATCCTGCTAGAAACATTAAGGGACGCGGGTGGCGCTGTGGTTAAACCACAGAGCCTAGGACTTGCCGATCAGAAGGTCAGTGGTTCAAATCCCCACGATGGGGTGAGCTCCCGTTGCTCGGTCCCTGCTCCTGCCAACCTAGCAGTTCGAAAGCACGCCAAAGTGCAAGTAGATAAATAGGTACCACTCCGCCGGGATGGTAAATGGTGTTTCCGTGCGCTGCTCTGGTTCACCAGAAGTGGCTTAGTCATGCTGGCCACATGACCCAGAAGCTGTCTGCGGACAAACACCAGCTCCCTCGGCCTATAGAGTGAGATGAGCACCGCAACCCCAGAGTCGGTCACGACTGGACCTAATGGTCAGGGGTCCCTTTACCTTTACCTTTACCTTTACCTTTACTAGAAACATTAGACAGTATAATGTGGCTCCTTACTGATTTATGATATATGAGTAGCTAAATTTGGAAATGTTTTAATCAAAGAAAATACTAAAGGCTGACCCTCCCCCCTGACCTACCCACTCCCATTGCGCCATAAAGGATCTATAACAGGAGTGCCATTTAGGGATGTAGAGAGGTGGTACTGACTCTCCCTCCCTCCCGCCTCTCCATTTTTCAGACATGTATGGCTATTCCACAGGAACACCCACATTTCCTGGTTGTGCACAAGAAGAGGCTATTATAGTATACACTTAAATGGAGCTGTGTTCTGATTACGCACACCAAAGGCACAAATCCCAGTGGCGTCTATATATCTCATTAGTTGCACCTTATGACGTATTTTTTTTAAAAAAACAAACAAACCCAAGTACAAATTATCTCAAAGCGCACAGATATTAATTTTAAATGCATTCAAGGGGAGACATTTAAGTCATACTAATTCCAGCGCAAATAAACACACGCGCACACCCCTTTGCAAAAATATTCACACACAAGCCCGAAATAGATATCAGAATATAGCTCCTGGCTAAAAGCGAAGCATTTGGAAGTCATAAGAATGCATGACAGTAAAAACTGCCACACTGGGTTAGATCAGCAGTCCATCTCGCTTGGAATTTCAAACTAGATGGACGAAAGGTCTCACTCAGCATGGTGGTGCTTATTGTCATAAGTTCTTATGTGCCTGTCAAACACTTTGCTTGCACACATCAAATGCCATGGAAAAATTCACAAGAAAGGCATGGTGGTAATATCTACCCTTCCTCCCCCCTACCCACGTTGTTTTACTTTAATATGAATGTTTTCCTCACTAGCATTCCTCCTTAATCTCTCTGGGAGGGGTATCAGAATGTTTTTTCCCAGTCCTCTGCTAACAAGCTGCCTTCTTCATCTATCATCACCAAGGACATCTTTATTTAGTACCCAAAGAAATGGGAGGAAATGGCCTACATCTTCGTGATAATGTGAGTCCATCAATAAGCCGTTAGTGGCTAAAAGGTCAGATGAGAGCAAACAGAGATAAATGAAGCCTTCGCTTAATGCCATCAGAATCTCAATCCCAAACAGAAGGGAAAGGTCCATCTCCTGGTGGCACTGCCAGGGACCAAGCAAACATCTCTGTGACCTGGGAAGGTGTCAGGGGCTCTAGAGCTGTTAAAATGTCCCAGATGCCCCCTGTAGACTATATTCCCAAGTGGGTCAGCTCCCTATTTTTACCCTGCAGCACAAGCAACAGGATGGCATCAGTCAGAACTTAGCCTAGAAGGCTGTTCTGAATGTGGAAAGGAAGAAAGTGGCTGTCCATTGCAACTCTGCCCCACTCTGAGGCATAAATACATAATTCAGGTTTGCACAACGGTCTAATATGCAACATGCATTGTATTTGTTCCAAGTTAATATGCATTTCAGCTCTATAAACCACATGGTGCAAATAGCAACTGTTCTGGGTAAGATTTCAAGCAACGTGCAAATAGCAATTTTGGGAATGATTTCTGACTCCCTTGAAATTGGCATTTGACACATTATTCAGCTCACATACACCCAGGGATGTTATATTGGCCGCTTAGTAAAAGGGAGCTTTGTTTAAATTGCACACTATTAATTTTTTGCACTGAGGTCAGGTTTTGCTTTTACGGTCATTGGATTTCAGCCGCTGCATCTGAAAACCTTGCTGAATTTTGGTTTGAGCTCCAAAGAATGGTTCAGGGTTTATAGCTTTAGATTTTTCTTTATAAAGCACAATGCATTTGCTTTGTAAAGCATATGACTTACCTACTTCTTAGTTCTCTCACTCTGTCTCTCTCTTGTTTACACACATACCGGTAATATACATTGCCGGAGAGAAGACAATGGAGTAGCAACAGTTGCTGACAATTACATTCAGCTATGTCTCATCTCCTTCCACTAGGTGAGCTGTTGTATTAAAAGCAGGATAATTAGGCAGCCTCACTGGACGGTTTCTTCTGTGGATACATATAGTATGAAATCTGTCTTGGTGGTTGGCTATATCTGACAGGTTTGTTTCTTTAAAAAAAACCAAGTCATGATTATACTGCAACAAACAGTGGTGGTTGGATATCTACACTGAGCCAGCATCCAGACAGCCATGCATTCAGATGCAAAGTTTTCCATCATCGATCAAGGGCAACCCTGGGTGACTAAGCAATCAGCTTAATGGGAGAGCAGGAATCTGAAGTCAGGTGCCCAACCAATATCCAACAGCCTACACCTTTCCAACACTTTCACTAGCTTGGTGTTAGACTAGGACCTGAGAGACTTGAGTTCAAATCAGAGTCATAGCCAGGGGCAGGGGGCTAGCCAGAGGTTTTGTCCCAAGCGAAGCCTCCAGAGGGGAGCTATTGAGGCTCCCAGCCTCTGTGTGTGTGTGTGTGTACACAAATGCTCATTGAGGAGTGCCAAACTGGGTCCTTGACCCAGGTAAAATAAAGCCTAGTTTCACCCCTGGTTCAAACCCCCACTTAGCCTAGCCTCCTTGTTTTGAGGATACAGTGAAGAAAGAGAGGGAAAGCTATGGATGCCACCTTGAGATCTTTGGCATAAAGGTGGAATAGAAGAAGAAGAAGAAGAAGAAGAAGAAGAAGAAGAAGAAGAAGAAGAAGAAGAAGAAGAAGAAACAGAACCTACTTGGATCCAATTCCTGATGCTGCCCCACAGTCAGAACTGCTTAGTTCCTGGGCTCTGACTTCCTGGAAAACTAGCAAAGAGAAAAGGACGCTTTCCCCAGATTCCAAGCTGTGCCTAAATCTCACCTTTTTAGCAGCTATTAGCAAGAGCATAGCTCGCAAACTCCAGTGCCATTTGTCCTGTTTCCCCTGGCAGATGGCACTGGCAAGAGTCAAAAGACGGCAGGCTGCCCTGTCAGCATGTCATTGCCACTCGGATGCACATGAAAAATAAAGAGATTATTTTACCGCCAGACCCTGGCTGTGAAATGTTGGTATGTTTCCTTGCGATGGGTTTCTACGGACCGGTGCCTCTCTGCAAATTGTTCAGAGTTCTTCTGCAGTCAAGGCCATCTTGTGACACCGACACATCCGGAGCACTGTAGCCCCTCTTTGCTTTGGCTGATTCCCATGTGTATAAGAGGGAAGCCCTGGAGTTACATCTTCTGTCTTATATGTTCTCCAGAGACAGTCTTTGGAGGATTGGAGGAGATGGGAGTGCTTGTAAGGTGAAGACAGCATCACACATATGGGATCGTTCTCATAGGTGCAGTCCTTGAAGAGCAAATCCTGTTGGATTCAATGGGCTGAACTTCCGGGTGCAGATGCATAGGAACAGCCAGCAAGAAACACAACATAGCTTTCGGCATGCTTCTTGCTTTCATGGTCACACACTAAAACACCTCACACCAGTCATCTCTCATAAAGGCCCAGACTAATCTGGATTTTCATTACACACTTAATTTAGGCTCCTCATGGTCCCCAGGCTGAATATACTCATTTTTCCAAGGTCCATTGAGTTTCCTGCTCTTCCATTACCTAAGATAATGCAAACCACTCTGTCTTATTTGTCCTCTGTGACCTGGCCACTTGCTTAACTGAACTCTCCCACTGTAGAAATACTCAACATATATAAATATACTGACACAACCTCGCTGTAGGGTGTCACATATAAATGAACGGCTTTCTCACAGAATCCTGGGGTTGGAAGGGACCCTGAGGAACATCTAGTTCAACCCACAGAAATGCAGAAATATGCAGCTGTCTCTTACGGGGATTGAACCTGCTACCCTGGCGTTGTTAGCACCACACTCTGGATGGATGGCGGCAAACAGATTGAGATTGAATCCTGACAAGACAGAAGTACTGTTTCTGGGGGACAGGAGGTGGGCAGGTGTGGAGGATTCCCTGGTCCTGAATGGGGTAACTGTGCCCCTGAAGGACCAGGTGCGCAGCCTGGGAGTCATTTTGGACTCACAGCTGTCCATGGAGGCACAGGTTAAATCCGTGTCCAGGGCAGCTGTGTACCAGCTCCATCTGGTACGTAGGCTGAGACCCTATCTGCTCACGGACTGCCTTGCCAGAGTGGTGCATGCTCTGGTTATCTCCCGCTTGGACTACTGCAATGCGCTCTACGTGGGGCTACCTTTGAAGGTGACCCGGAAACTACAACTAATCCAGAATGCAGCGGCCAGACTGGTGACTGGGAGCAGCCGCCGAGACCATATAACACCGGTCTTGAAAGACCTACACTGGCTCCCAGTACGTTTCCGAGCACAATTCAAAGTGTTGGTGCTGACCTTTAAAGCCCTAAACGGCCTCGGTCCAGTATACCTGAAGGAGCGTCTCCACCCCCATCGCTCTACCCGGACACTGAGGTCCAGCACCGAGGGCCTTCTGGCGGTTCCCTCACTGCGAGAAGCCAAGTTACAGGGAACCAGGCAGAGGGCCTTCTCGGTAGTGGCGCCCTCCCTGTGGAACGCCCTCCCACCAGATGTCAAAGAGAACAACAACTACCAGACTTTTAGAAGACATCTGAAGGCAGCCCTGTTTAGGGAAGCTTTTAATGTTTGATGTATCACAGTATTTTAATATTCTTTTGGAAGCCGCCCAGAGTGGCTGGGGAAACCCAGCCAGATGGGCGGGGTATAAATAATAAATTATTATTATTATTATTATTATTACTCTAACCAGCTGAGCATATGTAACTCTGAAACGGACATAAGAAACTGTGGACTACAACTCCCATCAGCCCCTGCTAGCATGGCCAACAGTCAGGATGATGGGAGCTGAAGTCCAGCAACATTTGAAGACCCCGGAGGTTATCCAACCCCGTTCTGAAACACCTAAGCATGACATAACGGCTTGCAAGGATGTAACACTGGAAGCAAATGGTTGCTTCAATGAGAGGATGCAGCTTATGCGTTATAGCAGGGCAAGGCCATTGGGACACACGCTGCCCTCCCTCTCACACATTCCTTGGACGGTCAGGCTCTTGCTGTTCTTCTACAGATGCAGAATGTTTATATTCAGTAGCACTACTCTGACACTCCAAGATAGACAGCTAACAGGATTAGCTGCCATGTAAAGGCGAGTGGGTGGAGTGGAATGTTTCTTTGATACCTTTTGGGCTTTTACAGTGAGAATTGTGTGAGAGATTCTTTCTGGCACTATCTTGCAGCCAATTATTTCGGAAGAACTAAATACACAAGCATTGTTAAAATGTAATGTTTTCTCTGAATGCATATATTTGGGGAAAATATATTCATTTAATCTGCTTTCCCTCCCCCGCACCCCAATCTGTACTTCCAGGGCTGCCAAGAGGGTTACAGTCCTGTACCAGGCCCAGAGCTAGATTGGGCTTTCAAAGTACCAGCTTCGTTTCCTGGGTAAATAATATTTGGAATGTGGCTCTATTGGAAAGCCTTATTCGCCATAGAAGGGTAATTAAAGGCACTTTGAAGAGAGACACTTTTGGCAAGACTTGGCTTCCATTCTTTTCCTTTATAAAATGAGACAGAAGATACCTTTATTCCGCCCACAACACAAGAATCTCCGTGAAGAGGATACTTGAACTGACAATGCATAAATAAACGTATTGCTTGTGTACTGTGTACTGCATATGAAACTTAATAAGAATGTACAAATTAATGTAGTTATATGTTGTTCTTGTATTTACATGAAAACCAATAAAAATTATTTGGATTTAAAAAAGAAAGAAAAAAGCACCAGCATCATTCCAAGCGCTTGCTCCTGCCTTTCGATGTTTTGAGCCAATGAGTGAAGTCCAAGCTGTGATTGACGAGTCCTATAGAGAAATTATTAAAATGTGAGAACTCAATGGTGTTAGTGGTTTGCTTGTTTGTCTCCCCCGCCCCCCATTATTATTCTTTTTAAGGAAAATGCATATAACACTGAGCATATTTGGCAAAAAGCGACTTGCAGAAAACAAAGATAAATTCTAATGAGAAAGACAACAACAACAACATTTATTATTTATATCCTGCCTATCTGGCTGGGTTTCCCCAGCCACTCTGGGCAGCTTCCAACAAAATATTAAAATACAATAGTCTGTCAAACATTAAAAGCTTCCCTAAACAGGGCTGCCTTCAGATGTCTTCTAAAAGTCAGGTAGTTGTTTTTCTCTTTGACATCTGGTGGAAGGGTGTTCCACAGGGCAGGTGCCACTACCGAGAAGGCCCTCTGCTTGGTTCCCTGTAACTTGGCTTCTCGCAGCGAGGGAACCACCAGAAGGCCCTCGGCACTGGACCTCAGTGTCCTCAGTGATGGGCATGGAGATGCTCCTTCAGGTACACTGGACCAAGGCCGTTTAGGGCTTTAAAAGTCAGCACCAACACTTTGAATTGTGCCTGGAAACATACCCGGAATTGTGCCCAGAAATACAAATAAAGATCAGAACACAATAAAAATGTTGTTTAAAAAAACTATTGTTTTAAAACAGCAAGTCAGCAACTGAACAGGACCATACACTGAAGAGGCCTCAGGAAACAGCAGGAGTTTTAAAGGAGATGTCTGAAACATCCAACAGATGGAGCACCAAAAGTCTTGGGCTGTAAGCTGAGGATTGGGGGCTGGGGGCAGATTTCCTTCTCTTAGGAAGCAACTATGTTGAAGTCTGGGGAGATATTTTACTGGTATAATTGAACGCAACTCAGTTTCATACCAGTGCTGTGAAGTCCCCACTCTCTTGCCTCAAACGAAAGGTTAGGATGTTCCTCAGACCTTGTGTGGAAAACCTCTGACTGTCCAGCTGTTGCTGAATTACAACTCCTATCAGCCATATAGCCAGTGGCCATAGGGATTGTGGGAG
This sequence comes from Podarcis tiliguerta, assembly GCF_965153285.1. Classification (NCBI taxonomy): domain Eukaryota; kingdom Metazoa; phylum Chordata; class Lepidosauria; order Squamata; family Lacertidae; genus Podarcis; species Podarcis tiliguerta. The sequence continues at coordinate 86,623,860 of NC_139535.1, read as the reverse complement.
TTGTAGTTCAGGAACATCTGGAGGGCCAAGTTTTCCACACTCCTGCCTTAGACCCTGGGAAATGGCCACAGGGTGTGTTGGATGTGCTGCCTGCCATTAGCAGTCTGAGTGGAAAGGTCTTCTCTCCCCCTGCTTGCACCAGAGATCCCAGCACCCTATTATGTGGGAAGAAGCTTCATTTCATCCAGTCAGCTGTGTGGAGGTGTGTTGCACCTGTTTGAAATGTGGTATAATTTTCTGACTCAGAAAAGATGTTTACATGGCCATACACCAAAAGTGTGTGGGCTCAACTGCATGCAATGTTGATGTTCCGTGATCAGAGTCTCCCACAGTGTTGTTCGGTTTTTACTCAGAAACAACTGCAGTGATGCTGCTAATTTGAGTGGAGAAGCAGCACTGGAGCAGAGGCAAAACCTGTATTTCATTTCCCTGACCTAAATCCCCTGTTCCCAAAGTGATGGGAAAGACCAGTGTGGTGACTTTAGTAAAGAACTAAGCATGTAATAGTACATGTTGCCCTTGAGCCACAATTCCCTTGACTGAAAGCTCTAAAGAAGAAGCACAGAAGTCCAGGGCTGGCTTGCAGCACCGACCTACCAAAGACAGAACTGAGTTAATAAACTGGATGAGAACCCAGCTGACACACACTGAACAGCGTAGCCAGGTTCAGTTCAGGGTCTGTCACCTTATTGGTTGTGAAGAAGAACTCAAGCCGGGTGGCATAGGAGTCCCATTTCCCTGGAACCAGGGTGTCAAATTCCTCAATGTGGCCCTGGGTGGCCATGACGTCCACTCTGTGTGATCTGCCTTGTGGCTGCAGTCAGTGATTTCAGCTCAGCTGAGGCAACAGCTCCCCAGCAGTGATTTCAGCTTGTGGAAGCTAGCGAGGGCTGCATAACTAGCCTAGCATCCCACCTTCATCACCAGTGAAATGTAGGTGGATTCCCATGTGGCAAGACACAGTGATAACAGCAAGAACCTTTATTGAACTACATAACTGGGAAACAGAGGCAAAGCAACTGCTTACATACATTTCTGAAAGCCTGTGCCACTCCAACTCCCAATGTGATTGGCTGTCTAAAACTTCCAAACTGTGAATCGCGACTCAGAGCTCAAGGGCCAATGGCAGAGGCCCAAATCGTGAAATGTTCTGTGATTGGACAACACATATTGAATCAGAACACAAGAGCTCAGAATCCTTAGTCCAGACTCAAGCTCAGGCAAACACAGGCCACTGAATATATAACACCGGCATAGCTTAGGGAGACTTTCTCCGGGCCAGATGTTTCTCCCTGACCATTCAGACCACAGGAATCCACCTTATCAAGTCAGAGCATGTCTCTACCCAGCTCCTCAGACTATCCACTATTATCCACACTGACTGGCAATGGCTCTCTGGGTTTCAGAGAGATTTTCTCTGTCTTCCGTGGATGTATCAAGGACTGAACCTGCTACCTCTTCCATGAAAAGTATGTGTTCTATCACCATACTTTAACATTTCTTCTCCATGTTCCTCCATTTGCTGGAGAGAAATCAAGCAGAGCACTGAGTCAGACCTTCTCCACGGTGGCTTCTATTCTGGAACTCTTCACCTGGGCAGATCCTGCAGGCAAACCTTCCACTAACACGCAAATCCATTTTTGTATCAAAACAAAAACAAACAAAAAACTCTCCTTCTCCTGCAAGGATGATCATCTTTGGTTCAAGATTGGTTCATGGAGGGAGGAGGGAATCTTCTAACTCAGTTGATGCCACTGTTATTTCAGTCTCTCATGCAAACATGCACACACCTATTACCTGCTCTAATTGCAGTATTTATTGATTCTATATTTTATATATATTTTAAATTTAAAATGTATAATGCTTTCCAAGTGCTTTTACCCAAACCAGCTAATAAATGTTAATATCTAGTCAGTACCCTTTGTTTCTCTCAGTATATTGTATCTCCAAGCTAGTACAAAGTTCCCTCCTGCTTTTAATGCTGAAGATGCATTAAAGAAGCCCTGAATGACCTTTCCTTTCTCCTCTGTGCCACCGAGCAGCACAAGGTGCTTGCAATTTGACCTGTTGGGCATCCCATCTCTTCAGCTCAATGGAGCATAGCCTCTCATGGTTTCTGCTTGACAGATGCTTGCTGTAGCCCCTTCTGACCTTACCAGGACCCTGTAACTTACAAAATGTAGCTGCCACTTCACACTTTTCTTACCGGGTCACAATCCGTTTTCTCAGCGCATCTTTCTAACAGGGCACAAAGCAGATGGGAGCAGACGTTTTGTTATCTTCACCTAAATTGACCCATAGAGGCTATGAAGGTTGAAGTGAAATGTTATTATTCCAGGAAAGGAGGAAGATGGAGCTGTAAAGTGGGAAATTATGTACAGAAAGAGACAAGATCAGTACACAGGTGTGCGCGCACACACATAGATAACTATGAGTTGGGGGTGGTTAGGCTGAGGAAGGCAGAGGGGCACAGCAGTAGCAAGGTTGGCGTGGTGCAAACCCATCAGCAGGAGCATCAGATTGGTTCAGCTGGTGTGTTTGTACCATGCCAACTTTGCTGCCACTTTGTCTCTCAGGGCAGACCTGCACTGAGGGTGGGAGGAGGGTGTATTACTCTGGGAATGTACCACTTCGGAATGCAGGTTGGAATTGAAATAGATAAATACCACAGTTGGGGAAGTGCATGGCTGAATGTTCTTCCATGTTTAAAAACAACAACAAACATTAAAATATTTATACATTGTAGAATAGATGTCAAGCGAAAGAATTCTATCCCAATATTTTTGTATTTGCTGGGATGGGGTGTTTTATGGGAAGCAATCTCAAATGGTACAGTCTAGAAACAGATTTACCACCTCATCTGCCATAAGAGCCATAGCAAACTACTCACGTTAAGAAGAATTTGGGGTTAGAATTCTTCTCATAGATAAGATATTTGGGGCATTGCATTGGTATAGTCCCAGGAACTAGAATTGCCCAAGGAGGCCTAGTCTTTCTATCTGTACTCAAGTCTCATTGGTTTCAATAGAACTTATGCCCAAGGATGTGTGCCCAGACAAGCAGCCACAGCATCCTCCATCAGAGAAAAGGAAGTTGTCGAAACCTTGTCTGCTCCAGGGATCCTAATGCTAGCCAGCCAAAGTGCATCTTCTGTTCTCTGTTGCCATAGAAACAGGCAAAGGCCTTTAAAACACTGCACAAGGGGAATGTGTCGGTCATACAATAGAGTGGGCCACTATTCTAGAGTGATAATAAACTCAGGGAATTGGGAATTTGACAGAAATGGGGGAGGGGAAAATAATAAAACAAGCATCGTGAGAAGGTATAACGAGGTCGGAAATGAAAATAAAAAGCAACTGAACTATTAGTTCTTGCTTTAGGGTTCAAGCAAGGCAGAGAAATACTAGAGAATTAACAGGAATGATGGGTCCCTAAAGAATGAGGATAGGAATATGAAGTCAGTTGCATTGACTGTCTCTAGGGGCTGCTGGATCTCAAACATTATCTTCCTAGGCCAATCATTCCAAGGTGATTAGATCTGTAAAACTAGCTGGGAGAGGAGAGGGTGGGAGGAGAGGAGAGGGTGGGAGATTTCAGTTCACATTAAGAACCACAGGCTTAAAATATCAACGGAACAGCAAAAAAATGTAAAAATATGGAAACGCTCATAGAACAAAGATAACTCTCCAGTGTATTCAAGAAGGAAAGCCTGCCTTTGTTCTTGAATAAAATATGCCATCTTCTATAATTGAAGGGAAATAAGACATTGATTCTTTCCAAAACTGATAATATTATTTCTGCCAACAGTATCTAGGGGAAGGAAGGAAGCATACCGATTGGAACTGAAATGAAGTCATGATTTCAAGCTCTAAATGTGGATACTTTTTCTTTTCTTTATGCAGGTTCTAAATCCTCATAACCAGAACCACTGCATCGATTTCAGACCTTTATGAAACATTGATTGCTATGCACACACGCCAGTATGAGGACAGATTGTGCCTACCTGAAGATCTTTTGGACTTCAGCACCTTTCCTTATCTGGCACTTAGGGCCGGCCCACCCATGAGGCAAGGTGAGAAGTTGCCTGAGGCAGTAGACTGGGACTCAAGAAGCTCGCCACTTCCTTCTGTGCAGTGGTGCCACCACCTCTGCTGCAACCCCACCCCACTGCCACCTCCTCCTCTGTGGGTGCCCCCTGCAGCAGTCGGGGCATGCCAGCGGTGGTGAACATGGCTGAAGAGAAGGTGGTGGCAAGCATCAGCAAGGGTGTTGTTGTTTTTTGCCTCAAGCGGCAAAATGTCCTGGGCCAGCACTGTTAGAATAACCAGGATAATTTATTGGCGTTGCTGACTTTTACTTTTCTTTTAGCTGCAGCCAGGTCATTTCCCCAAGCAGCAGCTCTCTAGTTTGCCCTGATTTGCAGATATATTTAAATGTGAGCCTTGTGGTTCATCTCTCCCTCTTCCTCCCTCCTTCCCCACTCCCGTTTTCCTTTGCTGGCTGTCCTTTCCCTAATTGTGCTGCGGTTTGAGATGTAATTTACATCTCAACATCCTCCTGGCTTCGACAAGCAGGATTTCTCATACCGATTTAATCACCTCATTATGTCAAACAAGTTGCTGTTATTTCTCACAGCACTAATAGGTGCCAATTTACATGCCTTGGTAGCATGGAAGGTCCCTTGCTAAGCTCTAACGCCCATTTATCAGAGTGGCCTCCCATACAAGACATCTCCACCTGCTTCGTGGAGGGTCATTGCAGAAGGACCTGCAAAGAAAGCTTGCTCCTGGCCACACTTTTCTTTTGAAATCCCTCCCAATTCTGATTTAACAACCACCGTGGGTGGTAGCAGTTATGTAACCCGTGGAAGTGGGTGTGGTAAATAGCAGCGTTTGTTGTAGATACATTGCAGGTTCTAACTACTGCATGAAGTATAGCTAGAGTACTAGTCTGTAGTCTGGGGGCAGTGGCGGGGAGCAGATCTAGATTTTTCAGTTCAGATTTTCAAAACATGGAATAATATACTTGTAGAGTTGTTGTCAGGGACTGGACTGAGGAAGAATGGTGGAGCCCCCCCCCCCTTCTCCTGAACCTTCCTGAGAACAGGAGGACATTATAGATTTAGAACAGTGGTTTGCAGAAGGGCATCGTTCAGAGGCTGCAGATGGGAGACGCTGGGAAATATTGGAAGAGGAACAGAAGGAAGAAGAAGCACCAGGGGAGAGACAGCTGACAGACTCAGTGTCTTTGGAAAGCATTCCTGAACTCCCCTGCCCCTGCCCAGGACCAGGCAAGCATTGAAGGTAGTAGAAACAGAGCTCAGAGGCAGAAAGCTCAAGTTAGCCAGTGCAGGGGTGCCGTAGAATAGGAGAGAAATGGGGGGGATGGGACTTTATTTGGAGAAACACCATTATTTAGGGAAGACTGCATTCCTTCATCTCTCTGTGTGAATACATTATGTGGTAAGAACTTTTATTGTTTCTCTGCTTCTTGGCTGCTACGGTCGGAGGGATCAGATTCCCCGAAGCCCAGCAATTGGATGTATTACCCTTTTTGGATGCTAGCAACCCTGTTTGCTGAATGATACTGGAAGTTCTGGAGGTTTTGGAATATCACCGACCACATGCTGCACGCATAAAGCATCCTTATGCTGGTGTTATTATGTCATATCTGTGGGTATGCATGGCCTAAAATGCAGGTGGACTTTTCCAGACAGTGGCCGAATCCAATCAGGTTCTAGAGCAGACATAGACAAACTCAGTCCTCCAGAAATTTTGGGGCTACAACTTCCATCATCCCTAGCTAACAGGACCAGTGGTCAGGGATGATTGGAGTTGTAGTCCCAAAACATCTGGAGGGCCACGTTTGCCTATGCCTGGTCTAGAGAAGAGTCTGCTCAAGAAAGATTGCCTTGAATTGGACACTACCTATATGCAAGATTGCTATCAGGTTTCTAGGTGTTTTATTTGATTTTCATTCCATTTCCATAAAATCTAATATATTTGTTCCTAATTATATTTTTGTCCAACATGAGGCTTTGGAATAGATTGTTTCTTTTCAGAAGGATTAACATTCATGTGGGTGTTAAATTTCAAAATAAGAAAAATCCTCCGCAGAGAAGTGACATTTGCTCCCACACCCCCAGACTGAAGAATTCAGGCAGCATATGGGATTAATAATGACCAATATTTTGCACAATTTAACAGGCACCTGAAAATTAGCAGAAACTAATTTGCAACATCTCATTCCACCAGCTAACACAGATTTCTTAATACTTAAGGTGAGAGCTGGGAGGACCTCCTGCTTTCTCAGAGCCATACTGCGCATTTAAAGTAGACGAGTTTCCCCCTTACATAGCCACAGTTCCCAAAACTGAGAGCTTTGTGTGCTTTAAATAATCTTAGTTGGGTGCCTCCATCTTGGCTTCAAGCATCCGATCGGTTAGTCAGCTGAGTCATATTTTTTGTTGCTTGTTTACCTCAAGGGTGTGCCAAGAAGGCAACTGATTGCCTCAACAAATCGCAGCTGGAGAACCTGCCGTGAAACCAGTGGTGCTGTCAGGGCAGCACACCCAGGGCCCTGCTCAGCAAAATGAGGACAAAGGCTCCCAAATGCAGCAGGTCTGGCTTGCCACATTTTGAAAAATGCGAAGTAGTGCACATTGCCATTGAAAGTGGTGAATGAGACCATTAAGCCCTGAGCCTAAAACAACCAAAGTGCAGCTCTCCGTGAAGCAATGAGGAGGCCCCCTAAGCATTTCTCCTGGCTCTCTTCTTCAGGTAAAAAAAGCTTTCACCACTAAGATGCCTCAGCAACCTCACTAGGGTAGACCAAATCAGACTGAATTGCACAAAACCTCACCCCAGTAGGTTTTTAAAACAGTGTGGAATAGGAAAAAGACCAGCTGTGAGAATTATGCCTGAAATTCCAACAAAACCCTAATACAGTGGTACCCCAGGTTAAGTACTTAATTCGTTCCAGAGGTCCGTTCTTAACCTGAAACTGTTCTTAACCTGAAGCACCACTTTAGCTAATGGGGCCTCCTGCTGTCGCCGCATGATTTCTGTTCTCATCCTGAAGCAAAGTTCTTAACCGGAGGTAATATTTCTGGGTTAGTGGAGTCTGTAACCTGAAGCGTATGTAACCCGAAGCATATGTAACCCGAGGTACCACTGTATATCAGTGGCTGACCTATAATGCTGGATCTTGGGGGCAGGGACAGAGCTACCACAATGGAGGAAAGATGCCCTCAAGGAGCAACCCCCACCCTTTAAAACTGAACTTCTCCTCATGGCCTACTAATTTTGCACTGCATCTGGTACTGGGGTGGGGCAGCTCTGCCTCCTTGGTCCACAAGCTAAGGGGGTGGCAAAACAAGAAGCCATGCTTTCCTGATCTATGGAAGCTGTGTCCAGATTCCTGGTTTGCCTCTGCTTCTCCAACTTTCAGGACAATGACTCCTGAATAGTGGGTTCAGGATTAAGGCTTCTTAGATTTGGGGAGCTGGAGAATTGAGTCCAGTATGAATCCATTTTCTGCTTCCTCCCCACTCCCCCCATCCTTCCTTGTTCGACAGCAAGGCATTTCTCAGAATACCAAAAGCTAAAATAATGAGACCTGCTCCTTCAGCTGCCTTCTTCACCCCATCCTTCTCGCTGACCCACTTGTGGCACACGATGCAGTTAAAAATAGGAGGAGAGAGCAGTCGATGGTAAATCTTCAGCTAATTTCCAGTCCCTTCGGGAGTGCCTTCCTGGCTTCACGCATTAAATAGGCTTATGGAATCTGGGTGTGCAAGTTCAGTTGCTTGAATTTCAGATCGAAGGACAAAGGAGGATTTTGGAGTTGGGTGAGAAATTGGAGGGGGGGATCAGGAGGCGTGGGTAGGCATCAAAGCAACAGCTGTCGGCTCTCCAGTTTTTCTTAGGGCATCCTCACAAATGGCATTCAGTGACAATTGACCCATTCCCCCACCCCAAGAACATCGACTCAGTAGTCTGCACCTGGGAATGTGCTGAGGAGTTAGTGAAAGCAGAAGATAACCCTCTGGAATGCAAATGAAATCCCTGTTAACAACATGTGCCATTTTTAAATTGAATTATTTTGTTGATGTCTGCCGGTCGTGTTTTTGTGACTACAACAAGCAATCTTGCTAATGCACATTTTCATTCTGCCTTTTGCCATTCTGGTCCCCCTTTGCCATTTATCACTCCCTTGGTTACTTATTGCCTCTCGTTCCTACTGCTTTTTTAAAAACATAAACACACTTTTGTCTTCAAAGGTAATTAGCCCTTTACATGCCACACAGACTCACAAGAAGCCTGTGCTTTGTTCTGGGTGGATTACAAAAGCTCCAGCTAAGCAGTGTCTGGGCTGTGCAAGTGAAAAGTGGTGAGAATATATTTTTGAAAGGGGTTGTGGGAAATTTTCTCTAATTTAAATTACATGATGATGATGATGATGCCATCCAACCAGCTGCAGGGTATTCTAAAAAAGCACATTCATCCTCTCTTCTAACAGTGCCATTTTTACTCTTTTCTGCATGGTGCAAAACGATAAATATTCATGTAGCCTTCTAATTCCAAGTCATCCAAAGCTGGCAGACAAAGCATATATAAATAAACCTTGGGTTGGTGCTTCCCAAAGTAGGTTACATCCGCCCACATGTTTCTGAAAAGGTGTCATTCCAATTCATATCCTGGAGAAAGCTATGGGAGGAAGAGTGAAACTGATATGACACTTCTAATTCCACCTCGCCCGGAAATGACATCAGTATTATCATGCATGTCAACAAACTGGAACACCAGAAGCAGATCAGAGTCACTCAGAGGCCCTGCTTTCTAAGCGGCACCAGGGCTATCCATGGAACATGGACAGGAGCACTTGCCCAGGTGATGTGCTGAATGAGGCCGCCTTAGGCCAGGGGTAGATTGATAAATGCACACATTCATATGGGCAGCTCTTTATTTCCAAGTACAGAAAATATGAGGTAGTGTGGTTGGCTGATTAACAACCACCACCTGTCAAGTGGCAGCAAAGGCTGCAAAGCTTATGACAGCTGCAGAGCTGCCTTCATGGTTCACAGTAGGGAGTCCTGGCTGTCCACTGTGCCTGTGTGCAAAATATAGAATCATAGAGTTGCAAGTGACCCCAAGGATCATGTAGGCCAATGCAGGGATATGCAGCTGTCGCATATGGGGATCGAACATACAACCTTGGTGTTATCGGCACCACGCTCTGACCAACTGAGCTAATGCCAATCCCACTGCTGTGGTTTGTTGTTGTTGTTGTTTGCAGATTAGGGAATCGCAGTTGCTTAAAGAATGGCATGCAGTGCTGGGGCCAAAAGCACATGGAAGCAACCATCTGATACATGCAAAACCATTGTTAACTCCTAAAGACAGCACAAAACACAGGGACATGGGAAGCTGCCTTATTCTAAGCCAGACCATCAGTCCATCTAGTTCAATATTGTCTACACTGACTGGCAGCAGCTCTCCAGGATTTCAGACTGGGGACACTCCCAGATGTCTACCTGGAGACACCAAAGTTTGAACCTGGAACCTTCTGCATGCTAATCAGATGCTATGTTACTTGTAATTGGGGCAAGTGTGGTAGAATCTGACAGTAATTTCACATGCAAACTCTGGCAAATCTGCAGATAGACCATTGGTTGAAACTGAATCATTAAAACAAGAAATTAGAACAGAGTGCACTTGAGAACTCCTCATGTGTAAGAGCTTATTGCCATCCTCCTCTGGGACAGAGTTTAACCCTCCAGTGTAAATAGTCTATTCAAGGAGCACTTAGTGTCTCGTCCAGTGTTAAGTTGGGCTCCTGATTTAATGGGATGGACATAGGTTGACACTCATGTTTTGAACGCAACCTTGCAAAAGATGTAAGGGGCCTTTAGAAATCTGAACAATGTCCCTGAGGAATAGGCATCACCCCTGGAGTGAGTGTTTTAAGTGGCAGTGAAATTAATGAAAGTGAACATTTCTGGAACTCCTTGCAATTTCCTCCTACCTGCTTGAAATGTTGCAATGGGGAAATTCAGGGAAGGGAGATTCCATATGCAACAGGGATGGGGAACTTGTGACCCTCTAGGTCGCATCCCATCATATGTCAAGGAAGAATCAACTATTTGACTTTTGGAAGACACCTGAAAGTAGCCCTGTATAGGGAAGTTTTTAATGTTTGATTTTTACTGTGTTTGATGTTTTAATTTGTTGGAAGCCACCCAGAGTGGCTGCGGCAACCCAGTCAGATGGGTGGTGGCACATAAATAAGTTGTTGGTGGTGGTGTGGGACTCCAACTCCCATCAAACCCAACTTGCATGGTCAATGGCCAGGGTGATGGGAGTTGTAGTCCAGCAATTTATGGATGGTCCCAGGTTCACTGATCCTGATATACAGCATGTCTCCCATAGAGAGAATATAATTTTTTTCCTAATGGTGGAAGGCAGAAGCCCAGCCTGCTGTTTGGACACTAGACATAGTTGGTGGGAACAGGAAAGCCATGTAGATTTCAGACACTTGACCTCAGGCAGACCTGGAGGGAAAGTATCTGTTGATACTTACCTGTGGTGCTTCCATTGTCATCACAGGACTTGAGGGAGGAGGTCCACCTCTTGATCAATGGTGGTCCTTTATCATCTTTACTCACTTGAAGCTGTTTTTAAAAACTTGACCACAGATAGCACTTTGTACTGAAGTTTGGAACAGGGCCCGTAACAGTGCGTGCCATTCAACCTGAAAGAACCCAGAGGTTGCTGAAACAATGGTTTTGTGAGCCGGACAATTGCTTAGGAAATGTTTTGGGATTTTTTAAAAAGGGGATTGCAAGTCCACAAGTTGAAGTTTGCAATGGCACGAAAATATGATGAGATGACAATTGCAGTGTTTTCCTCTCCTTGCCAATATGCCTCTTAGCATTATTTTACGATCAACAACAGAATGAAGAATGGGGATAGGTACATAAAATGAGAAAGCTGTGGCTTTACCATCTGTCAGCCCTTTGAAAAAAAAATTCAATTCCCTCCTGTTCTCTGAACTGATTGCAGCAGTTGCTGAAAGGAAGGAAGTCACCTTAATTTTCTCCTCTCATTTCAGCCGTTGGTATTGCTTTGTGTTTCTGTACATTATCTCTGCCATTCTTCCCCCTCCACCGCCATTGTTTCCTCCACTTCTCCAGCTACTGATATAATAGATCTTGTCAGTCTCACAACCACACGAAAATGTCGCATGGTATTCGCTCCCTGCCTTTCAAATAAAATACCATTGATGAACTTTCTCTAGACACAAAGATTCAGCTATTCGTTTAATCAATCGTGTTAGAGCTTTCTTTTTCCCCTGCCCCACCAATAGGGTAACAGTGCAGCAAGTTTTATCCTTGGGGGAAATATGCCTTTGAAATGCCTTCCCATCGCAAAGCTGAGCCACAAGAAACATAGCAGGAATATTAGGAGTGTAAGAACCTTTAAAAGGGGATTAGACAAAATCATGGGGGAGAGGACTATCAAAGGCGACTAGCCATGATGACTATGCTCTGGCTCTACAGTTGAAGACAGCAATGATGGTTGCTGGAAACCATGGCGGGTAGGGGTAGACGCTCCTCTGCTTGGATCCTGTTTGCAGGCTTCCTATAGGCATCTGGTTGGTCATTGTGAGAAAAGGATGCTGGACTAGATGGGCCACTGGCCTGATCCAGCAGGCTGAATCCTGACAAGACAGAAGTACTGTTTTGGGGGGACAGGAGGCGGGTAGGTGTGGAGGACTCCCTGGTCCTAGATGGGGTAACTGTGCCCCTGAAGGACCAGGTGAACACAATCTCCCTTTGGTTTTCTGAGTTCTTCTTAGAATCATAGAGTTGGAAGGGACCCTGAGAATCATGCTGTATTGTTTTTAACACTCGAATGGGAGCCGCCCAGAGTGGCTGGGGAAACTCAGCCAGATGGGCGGGGTATAAATAATGAATTATCATCATCATCATCATCTAGTCCAACCATCTGCGATGCAGCTCAAACCTTGGTGTTGTCAGCAACACACTCTAAACCATGTTAGCGATCCAGCTTGTCAGTTTGTTTTTACGCATTAGCAGCTTCAACTTACATGGCTACTTTGAAGATCAAATAATGGGTAATTATCACCCCTCTATGGAGGAAAGCAAATAAGTATGGTATGGATTTCTTTATTATGCACTGCTCTTACACAAATTAGGAGTCCACAAAGCAAAAGCAACATACCAATATAGTAAAGACACTTGTTTGTTCGACTCTGGAACTAATGGCACCTTCAGGAAGAGGCTGATTTAGAGTGTGACTTCTATTACTACAAAAAAACAAAACAATGGGCGATCCTAATCATGTCAGATTTGGCCCTTAGTTATTACATGTGCATCTCACAAAGTTTTATAAAAGATAGTCCACAAAACCTACAGGCTGGTTCACATATGAATTTTATTTATTATTATTGTTGTTGTTGTTGTTGTTGTTGTTTTAAAAACCCATAAAATATAGCAAAGAGTATTTTTTTTCATAACAACAGAAATACAGAACAGCCTGTACTTAAATCACAATTCAAACATCTGGGGCTGCATATACGTTATATAGTTAAAGCTCACACACCACAAAAAAATATTTGGAACTGTAGTTTGTTCAGGGTGCTGGGAATTGTAGCTCTATGAAGGGTAAACTACCATTACCAGGATGTTGTGGGGAAGGGTTGATTTCAATGTATGTTGTGTGCACAGCCTAGGCGAATAAAAATGTCTTTACCTGGCACTGAAAATACCATAGATTTTCCCACTGAAAATCTCTAGGGAAGCTCAAAAGGAATGTTTGGTGCTGATGCTGGAACCAATGATAGAGCCCTGAGCTTTCTTTCCAAGATCAGGAAAAGCTCGCTCTTTTATCAGGAAAAAAAATGCTCACAATTGCACCTCCATAACTAATAGGCGTCTTGCAATGGATCTGTTACAGCAGAAGCCACAGGAGTTCTCATATTGCTGCAAGGATCTCAGCTCCACCTGGGATTAAATGGCTGAATTAAGTACAGCCAGAAAACTCCTTCCAACCCACACTTGTGTGCTTTCAAACCTCCTGAGTTTTAAAGCCATTTAGTCTCTGGTATATATTGCTAAAGCGGCTTTGCGAGCTCCTACAACACGCAAGGCAGGGGGCTGGAGTGGGAGGGTGGATCTTTTAAAAACATAATTGCTGTTTGCTTTGTAATTCCTCCGTGGACAATTAAAGTTACACAAAGAACCCTTTCAGCAATTCCAGGCAGGGTGTGCAGAATAGTTAACCAGCTCCTATTCACACAGCTGAGTCCTGAGCCTGCCTGGTGTTGTTTCTGACCTTCCAGTTGTCACCGCTTCTGAGTGAAAATATGTGTCTGGGTACCTTTAAAGCAATTTTAAGATAAGCCAGAAAACCAAAAGGCAAAGCAACGATATGAACTGGGTATGCCTTGTCTGCATCTTGCTAATATGGCTAGAATGGTTTTCAATGAGGTTGCTGCTGAATTTCACCCCGATGTTGAATTGGACAGATGGTCTGGAGATCTGCCCACTGGAACGGAAGCAGACTGGGAAATAAAGGCACAGGCAGTGGAAGTTGGTTTATTCAGGCTCAGTCGGACTTTAGCCAGCATCTACCTGCCTGCCTTCTTACGTACGTCCATCCCAGGAGGTGGCACTGGTTGTGACCGCTTCCTCCTCTTTAGTCTCATTGTTGCCCTTGTAGAACTCAGGAAGGAGGAAGGTGGGGGCAAAACAAGAACTAGTTGGCGCTACCTGCCATTGGCTCTGGTTCTATTGTTGGCCTGTGGGCTTTCTGCCTTAACAGTCTGAATGGGCATCCACCACCCAAGGACCCAGGACTTGCAATACTCCAGCAGGAGCCACTTTAGTGCCACTGCTCACTTCATTGCTTGGGAAACATCTGGAAGCTGCAGTAATGGTGTTATGGCACGCAGCCACAGCATGAGCTCTTGATACGTGACCCAAGACTTCTCACACCACTAGTGGCTTGGGGAAGAGTGGCAGAGCAGCAGCTCCCATGCCTCTAGATCAGTGGTTCTCAATCTGTGGGTCCCCAGATGTTGTTGGACTACAACTCCCATCATCCCTGAGCTCTGGCCTTGCTAGCTAGGGGCATGGGAGTTGTAGTTCAACAACAACTGGGGACCTACAGGTTGAGATAGGCTGCTCTAGATGATATGGGTAGCAGGCCAGGAGTCCAGTGGATTCCACTGTAGGTCAGCGGGGCTTCTTCGCTGATATTGTAGGTTCTGCCCTGCATGCACAGAAGCTGACACCATCAGATCACACCAGGAGGCTTTTGTGTGTGGGACATGGCTGGAGATGCAGAAAAAGCCAGCAGAACTCACTGGATCCTAGCAAGTTTGCTAGTGGAACTGGGTTATAATTCATATTGTGTTCCTGATATGTTTGATAACTCCTTCAGAAGACAGAAAATACAAGGTTCACAGTACATTTCAATAGAGCAAAAATGAACAGTCCCATCAGGAGCTGAAACACAACTCTCTGCCCCCTCCCCCCAAAACATCAGAATTCTCTGCAAAGTTTGGTGGTGAATATTCTCTGTTGTTTGACACCACACTTTGACATGTAAACGTTTGGCAGTGACTGACAGCTGGCATATGAGAGAGAAAAAGAATGTGACAGCATGTGACATGTAGCAGTCAGTACTTGACCATATTCAACAACGAACATGATGGAGCTTTCAGATTTTGACAGTAGCAGGCAAGTAGTATAGTCACTGAGTAAACATGCGTAGGATTGTTCTGTAAAGGTGATCTAGTCAATTTCAGCATTTTGTTTGCAGGTAGCTGCTGGCTAAAATTTAACAGAATATATCCATTTCAGTTCCTCTGGGTGTTGAATACAGAGCTCACAGAAACATTCCTCTGACAAGCAGAGGCACTTTTTTTCTTAATAGAAATGAAAGATAAATTCCATTCTTACAGGTAAAAAAGTTTTACTTTTACAGCATGCAAGATTAACCTGGCAGCCCTCAGGGGAAACCATACCTTGAATATATCTGCATGAGTCTCTGATCTGGGCAGGCCTCCTGACTGAAAGAAGGCAAGGGCAGAAGAGTGATTCATACAGAGATGTGGTGGACAGCCTCTCCATATAAGCTGTATTGATACCTACCTATACCTATAAGCTGCATCTCTGCCTCCCGTCCCATCCCAGCTATTTTTATTTTGGGTTCCCCAGGATTCCTTCTCATTGTTTACAATACACAACCAGAAATGTAAGTTTGCAATCAGAGCTGCAGCCGGCTTGGTAACACTCGGTTCTACCTGTGGCGGCAGCTGATTGGATTGGATTGCAAACATCTGGCTAGTGATTACTTTCCTCTAGTAAAAAGGGGGAAATGGAAGCCAGGCAGCAATAAGGGGTACAAAGAATGGAGGAAAAAATGGTAGGGGGAGCGTCATGAAACAAACAAAATCAATCCAGTATTTTAAACAAGTTTGTTTTGCTCTCCAGTCAGCCAGATGATGTCAAGACTTAAAAGGTCGTCCCTCTGGCAGAGAAGGCAGACAGCCTTGGAATGACGGCAGAGTAATTGGTTGGTGCTTAAAGTCCAAGTTTTAAAGAGCTGAGAGTAATAACTCATTGGGAGGATATTGAGCACTCATCACAAAGGAGAAATATAGTCTCTATGGTGCACCATTTATCTGACAGCAAATCAGCACCAGGTTCATTACTCTCTGCAGCCACAGCAGGAAAGCGAAGCGCAAAATTAGTAATAAACTGAAAAATGGAAGGGAAAAGAGTCAGGGGGCATATGTCTTATCAGGAAAAATCAAGGTCATCTTAAAGGCAAGCCCTGATCCTGTGTGCTTCCCTCCATCTTCCTAGAGTGGACAAAATTATCCTTAGAACAAAATCAATATAATAGATTATATCTGCCCTGCCTGACATGGGGAGGAGGGGAGGAGCAGCAGAGACACCAATAATGTAAGTATAGGGGACACCTATCTTGTGAACAACCTGCACAACACAGACATGGCAGGCCATTCAAATCATCTTAACTTTCGTAACGTTAATCAGTAGGTAACTCCCAGCAGCTACAATGGAGCTGAACCAGGATGTGCCTCGATAAGGAGCCACTTCACATTGTGGGGGTTCAGAGCAATCATAGAACGGCAGAGTTGGAAGGAACCACACAGATCAACTATTAACTTTCTAGTTCAACTCCCTACAGTGCAGGAACATTCTGCACAACATGGGGCTTGAACCCCTGACAATCGATACTGATTAGAGTGGCATTGCTTGAGCCTATATTGAGCTGAGCCATTTCTCCGAGGAAGGGCACTTTACAGAATTTTCTCAGAATATTCTCCATCGTTTTCAGGTGGCGGCCGACATTCCACACACCCTACCCCCACACACTCTGCCCTACTATGACACTAGGTCCAGAACATTGCAGAAGATGCAAAATGGTGACATTTGCAGTGGCGGCAGCAACAATACCAAGACCTGGGCAGGGAGAGAGCTGGGAATAGTGCCTCTGCTATTGGTAAGCCCCACCCTGAGAAACTGTTGGGAGATTTCTCTTCTCTCTGGAGCAACTGGGTAAAATGTTCCCTCCAGGTTTTTTTTTGCCCATCAATATAGTGGAGAATTCCAGTATGCTATTTGTGCATAACTCTAATCCACTTGCCTGGGAATAAACCCCCATTCGACACAGTGACACATGCTTCCAAGTAAACATGGATAAATCTGCACTGAGAATATGATGGCTATTGATTGCAAAATATGATTGATTGTAGATAGGGGCCAATTTTAATTTGTGCAGCTGAAATCTAAGGGCACGCTAACTTTCTTGTGCTATTTCGGATCCGGCGAGTTACTGTAATAGGGATATTAAGGATGACATTTCCTTCGAACAATGAGTGGCTTTTGCTTATTTAATTCTAAGTTATCCCATACTATCTTCAAGATTATCAGAAAAGCACTTAAATTGAGGATTTTGAAATATGCAAATTTAATCGGTTAAAGGGCAGATGATAATCAACTACAGTTTCTTTAATTGGTTGAGAGCACTAATTAAAATGCAAAAAGCCCCAGGCACTCTTGAGGTATTGCATGCATTAACCCAACACTCATTATAATTGCAATTGGATAGTGGATCACATTACTCAGGACGCACAACCCTAGATTAGTCTGGATCTCTGCTCTACCCAAGATTCATTGAAGGTGCTTTCAGAAACCACCCCTAGCTACTATGACAGTGCTGAACCAGGAAGCAGAGCAAGCAATGCCTCAATGAGGAGGTTTTTTTTTTCATGTGCTGGAGATTCAGAGCTATCATTGCTAGGTATAGCTATGCTGAGCCTCCTAAGTCCTATTCATGCATATACTCACCCACAGCAGCTGGAGTGGGGCTGTGCTTCTGCAGCTGCTAGTGCAAAGGATTCCCTTTTCAGACTCTGGTTCTCAACACTCAATGACTGGGGTAACGCAGTCATGGGGATGCAGAGTTGGGAGCAGGGGTGGCCACTAGCAGATGGCACGATGCAGCCTGCCAACAGTGACATCCCCGCCACTTACCAGGAGATGCCAGCACCAGTGAGTCTGGGTCTGTGTAGGCTCAAAGCAGGGCTGTCTTAAGCATATCTGGCACCGTGGTGCAAAGCTCCCTCTGGCGCCCCCCCCCCCCATTTCCCAGAGTTGTCGACGGCACTGCCAGCGGGGCTGGAGGTGGAGGGCGGCGGCTGGAGGGTGGCTCCTCCAGCTGGAGGTAGCACCTCCCAGCTCACCTGTCCGCTTTGTGCCGCAGTGGCCACGGCAGACGGAGGCTCTGGGTGCGGTGCTGCTTTGGCATGGGTGCCATGGCGGAGGCGGGCGAGAGTGGCGAGCTCTGCGTCCAGCCTCTGCCTCTTCCCTGGCACCCTCCAGAACTTGGCACCCTGGCACCCCGCACCACTAGCCTCTATGGGTAAGAAGCCCCTGGCTCAAAGTAGAGCCAATCCACTTCTCCATCTGGTTTGGCCGTGATGCCCTGATCTCACCACCACTCTGTCCCGTCACTACCCAAGTAGGCAGGAGTGCTGCCACTGTCTGACAGGCACCTCTTCCACCACTGCCTGACCAGGCCAGCCATTCCCAGACTCCCCAAGTGTCCCCATTGTCCAGGGACTATCCTGCTTTTACAGAAGCCATCCCAGTTTCTGATTTGATCCTGGAATGTCCCACTTTTCCTTAGGATGTCCCTATTTTCATCAGAGAAATGTTGGAGGGTATAGAATTATGTGACCCCTGAGCCAAGGAGATAAGTAACTATACAATGTTTAGAAGACATCTGAAGGCAGCGCTGTATAGGGATTTTGTAAATGTTTAATGGGCGGTGTATTATTATTACTACTACTACTACTATTATTACTATTATTAAATAGAACGTCACTATTTTGGGTATGTCACTATTTTATAGCTGTTACCCCATACTGTAAAAGTTCTGCAAAAGTATTAAAGCTTTATTTCATATGACTGTTGGAACAGAAAACCTAAGCTTTACAAAGCCCTTTGGGCAGCTAATGTGCTATGAAAATTGTTAACAATTATTTAACTAAACTAGGGCAAATTCTCATCTGCCTGGAAGCCGCTTGAGTGTTGTGACATGATGTCATACAGTTTTTAATCCACTGTGTGATAGTCATTGCTTCCTTCTTTCTTCTGCATTTACACACACACACACACCCTTGACCTTTTTCTTTTTTTAGAAAAAAATCATTGACGAAATATCAGAGCCTATAATCAATGTAAATTCTGTGCATCCAGCATGCATCATTTCAGACAAGTCTCCTTTTTGACATTCCTTGCACATCAAGTCCTTGGAAGGCACCTCAAGCCAAGTGCCTCCTCCCCAAATCTGTGCCATCCACAATCATTACTCACACGCTCAGATTTAGCCTCCCTATCTGGCTAATTGCGACTTGTGCTCATTTGTCTAAATGGAGTGTATAGAAATGCAATTAAACAAAATTAGTTACTGTATCACAGAAAGAGTTGGTGCCGGCTGCTATAGCAACCAAGGAGAGCACATCCTCTGCTAAATTTCATGGCAATAATGACAAATCCGTCTGCAGCTAAAGTGGGATGTAAGGCCATAAAAATGACCGTTTGCTGCCTTATTTTGTGGTGCCCGGTCCTTGAAATGAGTATAAATTTTGCCTCTGATGGCAATGGTTTTGTTGTTGTTCTTGTTTCTGGGCTTAGTGGGAAATGGCAAAAGACTGAAATGAAGAAGCTTGTAAGGTCCACAAATGTTGATGGAGCAATCCCACGGAGTTTAGCAGGCATTTCAGTTCCATTTATAATCAACGATATTTTATTTTGGGATGCCTAACTGCACTGGATTGTGGTGGATGTTGCATAGCTTGCCGGTCTACTCATGACTATCTTGCAATGTTTTTTAATTACACAGGATCTGGATCCCACCAACCCCTATGCCAGGTACGAGGAACCTTTGGCTCTCCAGATGTTGGAGGACATCTCCCTAGCCATTGGTCATGCTCCATGGGGCTGATAAGAGTTGTTGCTTAGGAACTTCTGGAGAGCCAAAGATTCCCCACACCTGCCTTATGCCATGACTTAATGGGAACTGATGAGCTTCAGCTGCCTAATTGTTTCCTAAGCACCACCACTCAGACAATGAAGACCTATGCCTCTTTTTAAAAACAATACTTACTGATGCTCCGTTATGGAAATATACATTGAAGGTAAGTATTTAGGAAATACGTTTCCAAAATATTTATCAGGGGAAGTAGTCAAACATTGTTTTAAAATGAATTACCACCCAAGCAAGTAAGAAAGGCAGAATGTTTGTGTTGTTGTCATTTTTACATGACAACATGTAAAAATGTTGTTTTTACACAAACATAGGTGCAGTTCCCTCGGACTAAGTCCCATAGAACTGAGTAAACATGTATGGGATTGCACTGGAAATGACAAAAAAGGAAATTCATGTGTGCTTGAAAAGCTGGTGTTTGTTTGAGCCTTAAGTGGGCTCAAACTGTCCTTGATTGCCCTTGGAGAAGAGAAGACTGAGAAGTGATGTGACACCTCTCTTCAAATATCTGAAGAGCTGTCACATGGAAGGTCAAGCAAGCTTGTTTCCTCCTACTTCATGGGGTTGGTCCTGAACCAATGGATTCAAATACAAGAAAGGAGATTCCAACTAGAACTTTCTGAAGGTAAGAGCTGTTCAACAGTGGAATGGACTACCTCGAAAGGTGGTGGACTCCTCTTCATTGGCTTATCAGCCAATCGGGCTAGAGATCTGGCATTAACAATGGCTATTGGCCATGAGGACTATGTTGTATCTCCACTGTCAGAGGTGCTATGCTTCTGAATACCTGCTGCTGGAAACCACAGGAGGGGAGAGTGCTGTTGTACTCAAGTCTTGCTTGTGGGCTTTCTATGGGCTTTCTATGGGCATTTGGTTGACCACTGTTAGAAGATAAAGTTGAACTAGATGAGCCATTGGCTAATCTACCAGAGCTCTTCTTACGTTATCTTCTGATAGGGTGATGAAATAAAAAAGAGGGTTGTGCTCCTGAGCTTTTAACAGCCAGAGAGAGAGAGAGAATAAGTTTCTGCATTTTTTTATTATCACATGCTGAGCTTCACCTGCACAAATGTCAGTCTGTACAGAAGTATGAACCATGACCTTCTTTGCATCTTACCTTGTGTCTGACAAGTGCAGCCTGCAATACTCTGCGAGGTCTCAGTGCAAAAGATCAGTTCCCTCAAGTGGAAGGGAGAAGTTTGACAGGACCGGCATTGCGTGCCACCTTGCCAGCAGAAGCTCAGGCAGGCTCTAGATCAAAAGGCAGCCAGTTGGCACAGCTGTCAGGTTGAGGAAATTCAGAAGTGCATGAAGGGTATGCAAACTCCCTGCAACATAGCCACCCCTGCGTCCTCTCAGCTGCCCAGTGGCCCATTGAGTGAGCATGTTCTGCACCTAACTGTCCCTTTAGAATTGCCTTTTTCTGCAAGCACATAGACACACACAGGAGAGAGTGGAGTAGATCTGGGAAGCACTCTGAAGATATATCTGCCCTGCAGATTTCTCTAAAGATCCCAGAAGCAATATTTCATTTCTGTGTGCTGTTCCTCCAAGCCGTAATCTCTTACACTGAACCTTCTAATGCACAACACTACCTCGGGTTACATACACTTCAGGTTACATGTGCTTCAGGTTACAGACTCCGCTAACTCAGCAATAGTACCTTGGGTTAAGAACTTTGCTTCAGGATGAGAACAGAAATCGTGCTCTGGCGGCGCAGCAGCAGCAGGAGGCCCCATTAGCTAAAGTGGTGCTTCAGGTTAAGAACAGTTTCAGGTTAAGAACAGACCTCCGGAACGAATTAAGTACTTAACCCGAGGTACCACTGTACTTACTTAGCCTCTTTTAATCAACACTCCTTCCCACCCCTACTTTTTGGGAGGGTACCTCGTCGTCCTACATAACACATTTGCTCAATCTAATATTACCTGAGTTCTTCAGAGAATTTTACAGCTGCAAAAGAGGAAGCTACCTGAGTCTAGGCTGCACTGCAAAGCCAAAGTGAGGGAAATAGCTCTTGATGACCCTATCAGATAATAGTCCTTCATTAACTAAAACGGAAAATGTAAAGGGTGTTTTTATAGCAGAGTTTGCCTGGGATGCCGCTAGGACTTGCCGATCGCATGGTCAGCGGTTCGAATCCCCGCGGTGGGGTGCGCTCCCGTTGTTCGGTACCAGCGCCTGCCAACCTAGCAGTTCAAAAGCACCCCCGGGTGCAAGTAGATAAATAGGGACCGCTTACCAGCGGGAAGGTAAACGGCGTTCCGTGTACTACGCTGGCTCGCCAGATGCTTGTCACGCTGGCCACGTGACCCGGAAGTGTCTGCGGACAGCGCTGGCTCCCGGCCTATAGAGTGAGATGAGCACACAACCCTAGAGTCTGGCAAGACTGGCCCGTATGGGCAGGGGTACCTTTACCTTGCCTGGGAATAGGGAGAAGCTGGAAGGATTTGTGTGACGACTCCTGAGGATGCATCCAGAGGGGTGTTTATTGTGGGATGGGGCTCATTTTCTTTTTTCAACGTGCACATGTCATGGACTGGTTGGATGCAGAGGAGTGGGGGGGGGACCAGCTGGAGAACCCCTTAGGGAACTCCCAGGGCAAGGAGTCTCAGAGCTAGGGGATTGGTGGTGGGATGATGAAGATGAGTGGTCAGAGGGTGAAGGAGCAGACTGGGAGAATGAAGTATCAGAAGCAGAAGAGGCGGCAGGGTTTAGTGAACAGGAAGAGGCTGTGACAGAGAGCAGTTCAGACTCTGAGGCTGAAGTGGAGGCTGGAGGAGAGGGTGGCTAAGAGGCAGAGTGGAGATAGGCTGCTGAAGAATCCAGGGAGTCTCCCCCTCCTCTGTGACCAGCTCCCCTCCCCCCGGTCTCCTAGAACTTGCTGAGAAATGAAACTGGCAGAGCAGAGGGTTGTTGGGAGATGCACAGCTTTACCAAAAGCCTTTTTCAGCTCACTTGCCTTCCCCTGTTGCCAGCAGAAGCAGAACAAATTGGGTAAATAAGCAAATGTATGCAGGTACACCCTTTCTGCATAATTTATACCATCATGAGCAAACTGACGACTGTGACTCATCTGATGTATCAGAAACAGGGCCCTTGTACCTGTTTGTTTATGTGTGCATGCATATTTTTAATTGTGCTCATGGTAACTGGTGGACTGCATTATTCACTGTAAACACAGATCTCCAACACATCGCATTCAGCTGAGAATCACTGTTTGGTGCAGCTGATGAGTGCCTTTACCCAGCAGACTCCATCTAAGAAATCAAATCACAAACAAGTCAACAAAGCTCCTCCCTCCCCCACCTCCCTTTGCGTTTTGACAGATGACGGCAAGTTCCCTGGAGGCTGTGTTCTTTTCTCTTTTTTAAAAAATGCTTAAACTGCGTATTATTGGAATGTTCAGCAACACTTTGCAAACTGTGGTCTTTTAATATGCACCTAAATTTTGGAATGCTCTCAGAGGAGGAAAGATGTTCCAAGTAGAATTAGCATGATGTTGCCATCTGTCGGAAATGTCATTTTGTCAAAGCAGTTTGTCACTGCTCTATTTAGAAGGTTACTGATGATGGCTTAGGCTGCTGAATAATGTGGGGTGGGGAAACGACCTCAAGATGATTTTGCCCTGCAAAGGGCAAGGTGATCTATTTTGTAAAGCCTCAGAAAATGACCTCATTGGGTATCAATGAAAGCATCAGGGCAAAACAGATATGAAGCATTCTGTTATTCTTATCTCCCAGCCTTGCTTCATGCCAATGCAGACCTCCTCGACCTGGTGCCCTCCAGATAGATATTTTGGACTACAGCTCCCATCATTCCCAATCAGCATGGTTTGCTGGAGCTGATGGATGGTGTGGCCCAAAATATCTCAGGGCACCAGGCTGGGAAAGGCTGGGCTGGTACAAAACACAAGCAGAGCACATGGACAAAGGAGATTGAGAAAGGGTTTTGTGGAGGAGTCAGGTATAGGGGCTACAGAAGGGGTTTGAATTAAACCTCAGGGTTTGGGGACATTTCAGCCAGTCAGTCTATCCATCACACCTTTTACTCTATGGAACTCAAGGTGGTGTATGTGGTTCCCCCTATTTTATCCTCACAACAACTCTGTGAGGTAGGTTAAGCTGGGAGACCATGACTAGCCGGTGAGCTTCATGGTTAATTTAAACCCTGATCTCCCAAGTCTTGGTCTGACACTCTAACCATTAAACCACAGGTTTGTATTCAATGAAGGCTAGGGTGCCATCAGCACAAGGATTTCTCCATGTGCAGTGGGATGTTCTCCCCCTCTCCTCCCACCACCTGCCCCCTAAATCTGTTATGGGGGTTCCCCCAACTTTCTGGAGCAGATAAGGTGGTGGTGTGCATAGGGGTGGAGAGCAAAGAAAGTCCCATTGCACCAGCAGCGATTCTTGCCTGAGTGCAATTATTTAGCTGGATACCACCCACAGACTCACACTGTTAGAACACTATGTTTTTCCTCATCAGAGAAAATGGCTGGGTCTCTCCTTCCCCGGGTGGCACAGGACCCACGGGGTTGGGATGTGTTATGTACTCAGCTTGGATCCCAGAACAATAGGTAAGTAGGATTCTAGAATGCAATGACTGATTGGCTTGCAGGAAAAGACCAATCAGGCTCCAGGAGGAAGTTAATCAGCCTATTCGGCTGGTAGGATCATAGAATGCAACAACTGATTGGCCTGCAGGAAAAGACCAATCAGGCTTCAGGAGGGAAGTAGAATCAGCCAAT
Organism: Podarcis tiliguerta; assembly: GCF_965153285.1. Taxonomy (NCBI): domain Eukaryota; kingdom Metazoa; phylum Chordata; class Lepidosauria; order Squamata; family Lacertidae; genus Podarcis; species Podarcis tiliguerta. The sequence continues at coordinate 86,599,500 of NC_139535.1, read as the reverse complement.
CAGACGGAACTCATTGCGTAAATAATGCATATAAAAGCCTGAGGTTTAGGGGGGCAATTCTATCACTGCAATAAAGAGCATGAAATCACTACAGGACTCTGAGTATATTTCAGGATGTGTCCCATCGCAGGCACCAATAACGGATTTCCTCTGAGAGCAGTTATGAGCTTCAGCTCTCAACTCTGTTGGCAGAAAATCCCCTCCTCCAAATGGAATACCAGCAGTGCCCCTCAGAGAAGGGCTTTTCTTCAGCACCTCATCAGGAAAGGGCAGGAGTACAGGGAGTGTGGGGTGGGGGTGCCCTCGGGTCCTACCTGTGAGCTCCCCACATACACTAGTCTGGTCACTGTAGCAAAAGGGTGCTGGACTAGATGATGCCTCTGAGTGTGATGTGGCAAGGCTCTAGTTAGGCTGTAGTGAAAGAGTTAAATTCCCCTTCCTCACCTGGCCACCAACTCTGATCGTATTAATTCTGAGCACTCTCTTGCTGATGCAATTCATATTTCTTTATATATAAAACCCACAACTTCAATGCAAACAAGCATTCAATGCAAACACGCTTCTCGTCTTCAGGCAAAGGATTGATGCAGTGCATAATGACAAGCAGGAAAGTGTGTTCCATTCCCCTTAATTTTTTAGACTGACGTCACACATGTCACTTGAGGTATTTTTTTTAAGCATCTTTCCCACCATTAGTATACACGCATAAAAGAGAGAAAGATTCTTGTGTCAGGTTTTTTTAAATGCTTGCTTGGCAAGCAGGAAGCTGAATTTATGACCTTCCTACTTTTTTTTCTTTCCTGTTTGCTATCTGTGGAATAAATACAAGCTAGCAGAAGCATGTTTTTTAATCCTCCACTCACCATTTTTCCCCATAGAGTGGAAGGCATTTGAGAATCACTTTTTTCAGACTTTAACCACCACTTCTGAGGATATGTTAGTCATTGCTGACAGGCTCCGGCACCATTCCTTTATTTATTTTTATTTATTATTTCCATTCATAGGCCACTTTACTAGCTAAAAGATCTTAAAGCAGTTTACATAGGCAATATGTGTCCTCCCCCCCCCCAAAAAAATCAGATGATTTGCACAGCAAAATACATAAACAATATCCATAAATATGCAGTTAGTGTCAGTAATGTGTCCAAAAATGCATAAACCAGGGTATAAAGTGTGCCTAAAAATGCATATATTTGTTTGCTGTTGTAGTTGTTGTTGTTGTTTTAAAAAAACCCCACATACAAATGCATTGCATTAGGAAACATGTGTATGTTTGGGGAAATTCGCACAAAAATACTGATGAATTTTTCACAGGGACTTTTTCTTTTTTTAATTGCTAACTGATGTGGAAATGCAGAACACTAAAGTTGAGGCAGGCCAAGTAAGATACCGAGAGACACCAAGATTGACAGATTCCTACATCCCTAGTTGATCCTGGAATCTTCTGCATACGAAGCAGACGTTCTGCCCCTGAGCTACAGCCTCAACCCCATCATGATGAAGGGACAGATTTTTAGTCTAGCTCCAGAGTAGCAGAGAGCACCATCTGGAGCAGAGAGCAGGAAAGGAAGTCTTCTCCTAGTAGAGACTGTGGTGACATTGATAGTGGGGGAAATGTAACTTGTGAATGGTGTTATGGTGTACGGGACGGGCAATTCCTAAGGGATTTCTAAAAGCGCATGAAAACAACGCACACGCCTTTCAAAAAGCTGACTTGACCATTTAATTATACAACCTAAGCAAAGTCAGCATTGTTTCCTTTCCTTGCCAGGAGCTATTTAGCAGCTTCTTGACTCCCTCTCTCCCTCTCCCAGCGCCACCCTCTTGGGGTCCTCTGGCTAGAAAGCAAATGCAGAGCCGCCTGCAGTTTAATCGACCGGCTGTGCCGAAGTAAACAGTTGCCTTTACAAAAGGAACATGCAGACCGATCCCCTTTGCCAATGCCTTTGAGGACCCATTGTCAGGCCGCCTTTTATCCAAGAAGGCAGAAAGAATTTGCAAAGCGAATGCCGAGCCCGGAAGACAAAAGATAAATCCTATCATAACTGGGGGAAATGATAAGTAACTCCAGGGGCTTCTCTGGGGAAATGTGTGTTGCTGAATAGCCAAGGTTGTTGCTGTTTCCCCCCTCTTTCTTCTCCTTTTTCATTTGAAGGCACTTAAGAGCCTCTCAGGCAGAAATCTTCTGAAAGATACACCTTAGAGGGGTATTGGGAAATATTGACAGATAAATATTTCACACTTATTATGAGGAGCTCAGCAGGTGGCACACACTCTGCAGCATGCACAAAGGAGGCCAGATCTTTTGGGGCTCCATCTTCTTCTATAGCATGCCTGCAGTTGGTTTGCCTTTGTAGGAAGCAACCAAAGAAACGTGTCTTGAAATAGGAGCTGGGAGCATCAAATATAGGCAGTCATGTATAGGCACAGCATAGATTGCTCCAAGGCAAAACCGCCACTATTCCAACTAAGAGCATGGCAGCTCTGAGTGCTGGTGGGGTCATGACAACAAGCAGGAGCAAGGGGCAGATGTCAAGCAAGGATGCTTATCCAGTGACACGAGTCTACAATTTGGGTTTCATTGAAATCCCAGTTCATAAGAAGAGCCCTGCTGGGTCTGGTCAAAGAACCATCTACTCCAACATCCTGTCCTCAGCCTTGACTGTGCACCCTGAGGAAGCTCTACAGAGACTCAACTGTTTTGCTCAAGTCTGCGGGGAATTTAGCTTTACCATCAGCCTGACAGAGACTAATATCCTGGGTTAGGACATTGCCAGCACTCCATGCATCAGCAATGATGTCAATGTCAGGAGCTCATCCTACACTTGAGTAGCACCCTGGCAGAGACACATGCCCAACTGGCATGTTCTCTCCCTCCTGGTTGATCATTCGGGAGCTTCAAAAGCTTTCTTCCGCCTGAACATCACAGCGACCAATGCCAACAGACATCGGCACACTTAAGGATCCGCAGAGTCTGCGCAGTTCGCGTGACAGACCTCAGCAACTCAGCATTTTGGCTAATCTACTTTATTTACATATAAACACACATGGAGCACTGCAACATGGCTCCCTCTCTCTCTAGCATCAGACAGCAAAGAGAACAAACAAAGGACACAGAACACAGTAACACAAACATCCTGTCTCCCTCACTTCCCACTTTGTGGAGTCAAAACATATACCGTCATGTGATAGACAAAAATCCCATGACTGCAGTCATGGAGCAGGAATTCTAACAGTCACATGCTTGAAGCGGTAGATGATTTTGTTTACCTGGGCTCCACCATAACCAGCAACCTTTCCACCAATGTTGAGCTGGACAAGCATGTTGGCAAGACAGTTACAGCAATGGCTCACCTCTCCAAAAGGGTATGGGAGAATGTGGTGCTAGCCAAGATGAATACCAAGACCAAGATGAAGATTTACCAGCCTTGCATGTTGAGCACACCTCTTTATGGAAGTGAGTCGTGGGTAACTTACAACCGCCACCAGCAATGCCTCAATGTCTTCCACATGCACAGCTTCAGGAATATTTTAAGCATTACATGGCAGAACAGAGTCTCAGGCAAAGATGCGCTCTCCCAAACCCACATTCCCAGCATGCACACACTCCTGTCTCAGCAACACATACGCTGGCTTGGTCATGCCAACAGAATGGAAGATAGCAGGATCCCCAAGGACATGCTCTATGGGGAGCTGGCTTCAGGCACCAGACCCATTTGCAGACCAACTCTGCATTGCAAGGTAAAGGTAAAGGGACCCCTGACCATTAGGTCCAGTCGTGGCCGACTCTGGGGTTGCGGCGCTCATCTCGCTTTACTGGCCAAGGGAGCCAGCATACAGCTTCCGGGTCATGTGGCCAGCATGACTAAGCCGCTTCTGGCGAACCAGAGCAGCGCACGGAAATGCTGTTTACCTTCCCGCCAAAGCAGTACCTATCTACTTGCGCTTTGACGTGCTTTTGAACTGCTAGGTTGGCAGGAGCTGGGACCAAGCAACGGGAGCTTACCCCCTCACGGGGATTCGAACTGCCAACCTTCTGATCAGCAAGTCCTAGGTTCTGCGGTTTAACCCACAGCGCCACCCACGTCCCATCTGCATTGCAAAGGTGCCTGCAAATGACACACGAAGGCTGGCGACATCAACCTCAACATGTGGGAATTCCTTGCAGACTACCGCAGTGCCTGAAGACAAGTCATGCATCCACAGCCTTGACCAAAGGAGGAATTACTGCTGGGAGGAGCACAGAGAGAAGAAACACCATGGTACACCTGCTTCAGCACATCCAGGGGCATTCAAATGTAGCTCAAACTTTTGTGAAAGGCACCAGGCAGAAGAGGAGCAAAAAGAAAAAGATGGATAAAAGAGACCTCATTCCTCCGCTGGCAGCCCTTTCAGCTGGTTTCCCCATAACCACTTACTATGATTCTAGGTTTCCTGCACAGGCATGAAGATGGGGTCAGATGCCTGGAAAACCCAGCACACTGGCTTTAATACCTTACTATGCAGCAGTTATAATTACTTGGAGGAAATAATTGCCTGCAAGTGCCTGTAATTGATTAACTGGGTTAAAAAGCAGATGATTTAATCACCTAACATTCTGTAATTGGTTGGCAGCATTTACACTTAAGTTTTGTTTAATTACCCATTAATATTTATACGGCACCCTTCCTCTGAAGAGCTCAGAGCAGCATTTTGACAACAGTCTTGTAAGGCAGGCTATGCCAGGACACGATTAATTGTCTGTGGCCTTTTGTGATGCTCATATAGCCAAGGGAGAATTTGAAAGTGGCTTCCTTGCCGCCAGGCTAGGCTGGCCAGATACAAAAGAAGACAAGGCTCTCGTACCTTTTCAATTTTTTGCCGTGCTAGCACCCCCTGCTGAATTTCCCTCTTCTGTGCAGCTATTGAAGGTGTGGGAGTCTCACCCACACCCACCACTCTCAATTGCATCCCCCACCCCACATCCCACTTGCTCCAGGTTGGCATGAGTAACTATTTCTGGACGGTATCCAGCTTAGCAGTTCCACTAGCACAAGTGCTTTTGGCTGGGCAGCTGAAATTCCCCTCCTGTCCTCTCCCACTCAACTTCCCCCACAAACCCCAAATCTGCTAAGGGATGGTGGGGAAAACCCCAGAGCATATTTAGACATGCATGGGGGTTATATGGTAGGAGAACAGAGAGAGGATGTTGCATTGGATACCTGAAATTGCTTGTATGGTGTAGTGCACGGGTAGGCAAACTAAGGCCTGGGGGCCGGATCCAGCCCAATTACCTTCTCAATCTGGCCCGCGGATGGTCTGACAATCAGCATGTTTTTATATGAGTAGAATGTGTCCTTTTATTTAATATGCATCTCTGGGTTATTTGTGGGGCATAGGAATTGGTTCATTCCCCCCCCCCCCCAAAATATATATATATATATAGTCCGGCCGCCCACAAGGTCTGAGGGACAGTGGACTGGCCCCCTGCTGAAAAAGTTTGCTGACCCCTGGTGTAGTGTTTAGAATGTCAAACTAGGACCTGGGAGACCAGGGTTTCAATCCCCATTTAATCTTGAAGCTTGCTGGGTGACCTTGGGCCAAGCACTGCTTCTCAGCCTAACCTACTTCACAGGGTTGTTGTGAGGATAATATGAATAGCAAGGTGGGATGTAAATGAAACAAATAAACTGTTTAGTTGGTTCCCACCCTTTGTCTTGTTATCTGATATCATGAGATTTTCTTCAAATTTCAAAACTTACAATTTGAATATTATTATTTTTTCATTTGCTTTTCCTTAGGATTTCATGTCCCTATCAGACCACGATGAGATGCTGGAAATGATGAGCTCTGAGCTCTGAAACACTCGCTTTTGTTTACATAGCACAAGTGCTAACTAAAGGAAATTAAATAGGTGGGCTTCTCCCAGTGTTTTACTAGAGACTCTGCAACATGAGTACAGTGGTACCTCGGGTTAAGAACTTAAATTCGTTCTGGAGGTCCCTTCTTAACCTGAAACTGCTCTTAACCTGAAGCACCACTTTAGCTAATGGGGCCTCCTGCTGCCGCCACGCCACCGGAGCACGATTTCTGTTCTCATCCTGAAGCAAAGTTCTTAAACCGAGGTCATATTTCTGGGTTAGCAAAGTCTGTAACCTGAAGCGTCTGTAACCTGAAGCGTATGTAACCCAAGGTACCACTGTAAAGGTAACAGGGGTTTGAGTGTGCTATAATCATGCAACTCCAGATGGCACCAGAGAGCAGGAAATTTTAAAACACAGTTTTCCATAGAGATTTCTTTCTTGTGTTATAATTTCTCACTTGTTTATATTGGTCCCACCCTCCCATGTCTGGAATCATCCTAGCTGTGTTTTTGTGCCTGAGACAGAGAAATTATCCTGGTAAAGATTATCCCACTAGTTATCCTGCTAAATGTCTGTGTTAGCAAAGGCCAATCTAGGGGGTGCAACGGGTTCAGTTGCACAGCTCCTGGGGTGCTGTAGCAGGTGCCACAACTTTGAGGTCCACCAAAAGGTGAGAGGCAGGGAGGTGCTGGATTTTGACACTGCACAGGACACTACTGAAATTTGAGACACCGAAACCTGCCACTGGTGTTCAGTTGCTATTGAAGGCAAATATCAGGAATGGGGAACCTGAGACTCTCCAGGTATCTGTTTTTGCTTTTGCTGGACTTTAACTCCCATCTGCCACATCCAGCACAGCCAACCATCAGGTTGCCCAACAGTGACTGGAGGGCAACAGATTCCCCATTTCCAGTGCTTTTTTTTCAGGGGGGTGCAGGGGTATGCATACCCCTAAACATTTTGTGAATCTAAGTTTGGCCTCATTGAGGGGCAGTATTTCAGTATAAGTAGGAAAATGAGAGTACCCCTAAACTTTTTTTAGAATAAAAGCACTGCCCATTTCTGAAAAAGACAAGAGGTCTCAACATTGTGTGTGTGTGTGTGTGTGTGTGTGTGTGTGTGTGTGTGTGTTTTAAAAAAGCCATTATAGACATTAAGGATGTTTTAGCATAACTGTTTTTATTATATTTGATGCAGGCTTTCCATTCCCTTGCTACCTACCCAAGTATTTGAGGCATGTCAAACTAGAATTAAAGTAATTAGAAAACCCTGAAGCAATCACCCAATCCTCTTTTATATCCCCTTCTCCGTTATTTCTTCACATGACTTATTGCTGCAGTCATGAGCACACTTTGTGAGTAGTGAGCCCCATAGACACAATAGGATTTCCCAGGTTTATACCGACATAGAACGCACTATCACCCAATCCTCTTTTATTTCTCTTTTATTTAGTTACTGAATGCATAGTGCAATCCAATAGCTACTAGGAGTTAGCCCCGTTGAACTGAACGGAACTCACTTCTGAGTAGCATTTTGGGTGGTATTCTGCTGCAAAACTATAAATCTTGCAAGGCACAGACACCTTTTACACACAATGAATTGCCAATTCAAATCTAGATACAAACGAGCGGCCTCATTTTCCAGGGGTCTCCAGAACCTGCAAGTCAGAAAATGCATCGCTGGCTGCAGTATTGGAATAACAAGGGGAGATACAGACACTGCATACTTTCCCATCCCTCTCAAATGACTTTTTTTTCCAGTGAGAGAAACTATCTTGTCTCATAATTTGCAACGATTAAATAAAAGCAGAGAAGTGATCGATACAAGAGCTGCTTCATTATCAATTCTGCCAGAAAACTATTGTTCATTATTAGGCTGGGGGGAGGGTAGAGGTGAAATGCCATCACTTTGACAGCCGGCTGCATTTTAATCCATTGCCCTAGGGAGCATCATCCTATTTGCCAAACACCCAAAGATTGGGAGTGGGGGAATATTCATGGTGGTCTACGGCAGGGTGGCATTATGCAAAAAAAAATTAACTGCTTTTAATAATCTTATGCGCAAATCGCTCGGAAATTGTATTTTTAAAGGGTGATTAATAAATCAATGATAATAATAATTTATTAGGCAGGGGAGAAATTAACTGCATTTGAATGCAGGGGAGGGTGAAGAGAGTGACATGGAAATAACTGCCCTTAAAATATAGGTTGTGCGCACATTATTGTTTATTCTGGCTTCAGTCTGTTCCCATCGCTGGTGTTTGAAGCCAAGTGCACCTGATGTTAGCCACAATCTATCTCTATCCTGTAGTTTCTGGAGAAATACTGCTGCCGGATGTATTTTCCGTCAAACCAGCTGCAGTCCAATTTGAGCCACATTCACCTCACAGTTAAGCTGAGCTGTGTTGGAGACAACTGCTGCACGTGCCCAGGTGACAGTTTCTTGAATAGGGGTTTGGGAGCGCAGGTGTGGGGAAACCCAGCAGGTAAGGCACATTAGATGAAGACATCCACCCCTCCTTCTCTGGTGTGTACAGCAATGTGCAATTGTGAGTTGAAGCACAGTGGGGGTGGGGGAAGGACCTTGCTGCAGTTTAAGTCACTGACATGTACATAACCAGCTATTCGGTAGGCACACGGTAATATTTTTTGCATGGCTGCCCAACAGTACTTATGCCAGGTGCAAAGAACCCAAAACACACAGTCCATGGAGCTGCTCTTTTAACCATTGGTTTTATACACATCTCTATTCTAAAATATATGAAACTAAAGTCTTGGGAACTGGAAGAAATGTCTCATGAATATTTCACAGATCTTTCTGAGGATTTTCCTTATTAAATGTTGGAGGAGGAGGACTTCTGGGTCTTATTGGGGAGGGATATGAAAATGATGTTTAAACCACTTACTTTATTAAATGAGATTTGCAAAACAAAACATTTGCAACTAATTTTCCATGAAGTGTGTCTGTGTTTACCTGGTAGCATCAGAAAGAGGTTTGAGCAAACTAGCACTCCTCAGAAATGGCAGGTGTTCTGTCATAAGGCCAAAACTCTTAAACTGCCTAGATATTTTGCCTGTAAAGTGTGACCTTGCAAGAAAAATAATTCATGGAGGAGACAGAGAGAGGGAGATTTAATGGAAAAGGCCAGAAAAACAAAGCTTATAAAGTTTTTAAATATATACAGCTGTATTGGTACATTAGATTTTTTTTAATAAATAAAAAATCAATACATTTGCAGAGTAATACTTTTATTGGGATCCAGAAAATGTTACAAAATATTCAGCAAACTTTGTTGAAACCTTATTCAGGCTGGATGATATAATAAACAGAAATAGCCAGTGTGGGATAAGTGCATTTGGGGCAGGATAGAAAATCCCCAGTAGGGGCCACGGTGCAATTTCAGAAATGCAGAAATCGCCATTTCAATATAAATATAAAAATGAGGGCTTATTAGATTGTGTATGAGATGGGAATGTGGTACTATGTGGGTTGGGGGCCTTCATTGCAAGTTTGCACAGGTCTGCAGAAAATGATGCTTGGGCCCCAATCACTCTGTCTTTGGGGATATAGCACTGCCTAAGAAGAGGTTTGTTCCCACCTTGGTTGACCTTGACATGCTGACACGGCATCCAATCGTCCCATCCTGGGGCCCACTTGCAACCCAGCTCTGGGGACGAGGCTGCAGCTTTGGAAAGCTCCAACGCTCAGCTTTGTTTTGTTGGCTTGCATCCAGACAGAAAGAGATTCACTTTTAATTATTCAGAACTCATCTTTCCTCCCATTAAAAGCAAATGGGAAACGGATGGGTTTGGGCAATGAATCCCCAGCAGGATATTTAGGTTTAAAACAAAACCTGTCCAGTTAAATGTTTCCTTACAGAAATGGATTTGATTACTCTAATCTTCCCCCTTCAGTTTGTGTAGTTTGAGGCAAGCGCTGTGCAAGGGATATAAAAAGCTGTATTTAAAAAAAGAAAAGAAGAAAGCCCGACACGGGATTTGCAGCGATGCCTTTAATGTTTTCTTCAATCAGGAGGAGAAAAGAAGGGAGGATTTAGGTTTTGTTTCTGCTTGGCTCTGCTTTGTGTGGCCTGTTTGATTCGCATTCAAGACCACTCTTCTCCCTTGTCTCTGTAGGCCACTCTTGGGCACCTGTTGAAACCAGAAATGAAAAGGAGGCACAAAACCAATTTGAAGTCCTATTCACTGCATTGTTTGGCTGAGGCCTGGGTGAAGTGAGCATGCCCCGTAGGCAAGGGGAAAGATTCATTGCACTTGTATCCCTCCAAAGCAGCCATCTAAGGTAAGCGCGGTGTACATTGTGAAATATGTTGTGTTTATACAGAACTGGCTTAATGGTGGCTAATGAAGGCTGTTAGCTTTCAGCATCATAGAAACAAGATGGAACCTACATCATAGGTTTGTTAGTTATCCCCTTGGTTCCCAAGCAGGGGGTAGAGCAGGATCCTCATTCCTGGGTCTGGAAAACTGTCGTCCAAAAGCCTGGTCTACCTAATAGGGATGTCATTGAACTAAAATTGCTCATAGGGAAATGGAATACTGATATCTTAAATAACTGGCAGCTCCTTTTGGGAAATGATGAATAAATGCAACCACAGGCCCAGTATCTGATTATAATTGCCATGTTTACTTCCCTTGCATCCCACTAAATCTCCTGCTGGAGATTCTATGTCAGACAATATGGAGGTGATGTTATGGCATCAGAAAGTATGAAAAGGCTTCAGACAAGACTCTTTGGCTTCTTTCCCGTGGATTGCTTTGAAATAACTAAAAGCTTCTGGAACTAAATTGAGGGGAGATTATGGGCATTTGCCTGTCCAAGCCTTCATTAACAAACCTTATTACAGGCATTTCTCTCCATGTCGGCTTTCATCTTCTACACGCTAATTTTTCCCCCTCTTTCACATGGAGAACAATCTTCTCTGCTCAAAATGTGATGTTAGATTTGAAAGAATGGGAAGTGATTGCTGGTATTGGCTAGTATATCAAGCCAGCAGAGACCGGTATTGGGATCTAGGAATGCACTACAGACTTCACCACTGGCTTCACTCTTCAAGAGATCAGACACTGTAGCCCTGCTTCTTGATGGGTTTTTACTTTAAGTCAACCAATCAAAAAGCTGTTTCACCTTCCCTACTTTCCAGCTTGGTGTAGTGGTTAAGAGCGGTGGACTCGTAATCTGGTGAACTGGGTTTGTGTCCTCGCTCCTCCACGTGCAGCTGCTGGGTGACCTTGGGTTAGTCACACTTCTCTGAAGTCTCTCAGCCCCACTCACCTCACAGAGTGTTTGTTGTGGGGGAGGAAGGGAAAGGAGATTGTTAGCTACTTTGAAACTCCTTAAGGGGAGTGAAAGGTGGGATATCAAGTCCAAACTCCTCCTCCTCCTCCTCCTCCTCCTCCTCCTCCTCTTCCTCTTCCTCTTCGTCTTCTTTCCCTGTTGGCTAATTCCAGCAGCAGAGATATGGGTATGAAGAGTGTGCACAGAATCGGGACCCCATGAGGCTGGGGGCAAGATCTTGGTATACTTTGCTAACTGAGAGGATACCTTTGAAATGTGACTACAATGAATTGTCATTGTTGAATTCTAGTATTTTAGTCTGTTATGCCGTTTCCTTTCTTCATTTCTCAGATGGAAGTCAGTGGAGACTGGTCCCTTAGGCCAACAAGGGCTTAGCCCTACCAAGAGAAATGTCCAGCAATCTTTTCTGAAGTGGGAAAAGAACCCCACGCATGTATGCAATAATGACATGATTGACAGATGAGTTGTCCATCCCACTTGCCTCCAGGATGGGGCCAGTTAAAGATCTGTCCACCAGAGACAAAAAAAAAGGTGGGGGATGGGTTCCCCACCCTACTTTAGATCATTATTACTAGTTTAGCAACAATTGTGGGCAAAACATAACAATGGTCTGACTCACTATAAGGTAGGATCACATAACCAGTTCATAGAGGAACCTGGGTAATAGTATACTGTAATCAGAATCTAGGAATCTTCATGGGCATGAATGCAACAGTAAACCTTTCTTATGGGCCCAATTTTCTAGCTTCTTCCAACTGGCACATGGTGCGCCACATTGGTGCGACAGCTCTTCATCCTATTGGTCAACTGAAATGAGCCACTTGGTTTGTTCAGTCTTTCCCTTGGCTTGTTTAGCCAGCTTGTTCAATTGTATTGCTCAATAAATTTTGATGAGCACCATGTATATGAAGTTTGCAAAATGAGAGTGCTTCATTTTTGGACCAGAGCCAAGGAAATCTTCTCTGTTCAATGGATATGATCTTCTGTAGATATTCCTTTTCAAGATGCTCCTGCCAAAGTCTTTTTCATTCATCAAGTATGTTTTGGTGTGCTCTTATTTGAAAAGGATTTCAGCCTAAACAAAGTCTAGTGCCTCATGAATGTGAGAGGAGCCTGTCATTGTTGTTTTCAAAGCAAATGAAATGTGTAGCAATGACAGCAAAAGAAACCAATTGTGTGTGGTTTTACAAAGAAGCTTCCCTTTTGAGTCTTCTTGGCTCAAATAACAAGAATCTTCTTTTTTCATCATTCCTTCATGGCTAATCTAACAATTGGAAGGTTTTCCTTTGGTTTCTTAAAGAAGACCTGTATATATTGTGCATTCATTTGTCTGCACAAAATTTGTGCATGATTGTGCATGGTGTTGTCAGATGGTCATTTTTCCAGGATGCTCTCTCATCACTTTTCTTACTGCAAAAGTCCAATTACAAAGGTACCTCGGGTTAAGATACTTCAGGTTACAGATACTTCAGGTTACAGACTCCACTAACCCAGAAATAGTACCTCGGGTTAAGAACTTTGCTTCAGGACGAGAACAGAAATTGTGCAGCAGCGGCGCAGCAGCAGCAGGAGGCCCCATTAGCTAAAGTGGTGCTTCAGGTTAAGAACAGTTTCAGGTTAAGAACGGACCTCCGGAACGAATTAAGTTCTTAACCCGAGGTACCACTGTACTTTGTTACACAAAGGCACTGTAGTGCCCTTGCTATTTATTGCAATGCACCTTTCTTAAGAGTGGGCTACAGACACAGACCTCATTGCATCTTATATATATATATATATATATATATATATATATATATATACACACACACATACACACATACATACATACATACATACATACATACATACATATATATATATACCTGCATCTACTCAGATAGGTGAGAAATCTGTGCAAAAGTGCTCATGTTATGGAGGCATCCTTTGTATCCCTCAAACACTTAAAAAGCAACATTGGCTGTAATATGCAAAAGGCCAGAGCAGAGCAGTTTGTGCACATGAGTGCTTTGACCCAGGTTGGAGTGGCTAGGATATGGCATGGGCAATAATTTGCCCACAGTTGCCACTACACACTACATTGTGACTGCACATGCAGAGACCAAGTGAATCATGTGAAGAGTCCCTTGCATAAGCCTTTTTACACGGCAAAGTCTGAGTTACTATCCTCCTTCCCAGTAATGATGCACCAGCCCTTCGTAGATGATTAAGATGACCTCCACAGTCTCTTCCAACTCTGCTTCAATTATACCTGTATAATTACCCCTAGTGGATTGCATGCCCACAACCTGAGACTTCTCCTGCATAGAAGTCATTGCTGCTAAAACTGCCTCCTGGTTCTTGGAGACTGTGGGATGGGAGAAGGTGGGGAGTCTACTGAACCGCCTATTGCCAGAGAAGCCTCTTCTTCCTCCCCACCTGGCCTGATTCTTCCTCCTTCCTTCCCTTGCCCTGGCTCCTCCTTGCGGGCATTGCTAATCCCCATAAATCATTGGTTCCCTCTCCTGGGTCACTCCCCTGGTCCCCTGCCTCCACCACACACTCTTCAGAGCCGTGCCAGTCTCTGGCAACCACTCCCCCAAAATAAATATAAAATAAGGACTGACGGGCCATATATACAGCTGTTCAGTTCTAATTAAAGGTTCGCATAAAGGAGAAGCATGTGTGTGTTTGTGTATGAGTGTTCAGCCTTTCCTGCTGTTGCTAGCATGCATCCGTACACATTATGCAAGCTCCCATCCAATACGACAGCGTTGCTTCTCTTTGCAGGAACAGTTTGTGGTCCCCATTCCCCAAAGCTCACCTAACTCCTGTTGGCCCCTTCAGCTTCCCAGAAGCTTTTACAAGCTGCTGCTGCTAAGTGGAGGATTTGCTGAGGCATTCCACTGCACAGATAAATTAGGCAAGTGGTCAGAGAAGGCAGAAAAGAGCAAGTGTTCCTGTATGTCCTGAGAGTTGGCATGAAGGTTCCACACAATCCGGTCTATTTATGAAGCCAAGCCACAGGGAGAAATCATCCAAACCTTTGGCGTCAGGTGTCATCTCCCCTCTATTTTAAGCCTTCAAACCACTCTCTGGAGAGCAGGCTTAACTGAATGAGTGTCAGTCAGCTCAGTAGAAGCACAGTAGAAGCGATTACAGTTTGGGGTCCTTGGAATATATAGAGGAGAGCAGCCTATTGGTATGAACATCCCTCCAGTGGCAGATCAGGCCTATAGGTTAGATAACCTCCTAAGCTAAGGTGACAGCACTGTCCAAGCACATTCTACTAGCTACACTCTCTCTGGCAAATGTAGAAGCAACTGGAAGAAGCAACTATCACCCATGAGGCAAGGGAAGGTGACTGCCTCAGGCAGCAGAATCCACAGGGGCAGCTGGTCCCAATGGAGATATTTCTTTCATCTCCGTTGTGGAGATTCCCTGTCCACTTCTTCCCTGGCAGGAAAGGGTGTGCAATTGGTGGGGGCGGGGGGGCGAGGTCTGCCTCAGGTGTCACCCCTGCTATCACCCACCAGAACATAAGGAGAGAAGAAGATCGCTGTTGGATCAGACCACAGATCCATCTAGCGCAGGATCCTATTCCCACTGTGGCCAACCAAAGGGCTATGGGAAACCTACAAGCAGGGCACGAGGAAAACAGCCCACACTCCCCACCTGTGTTCCCCAGAAGCTGGTATTCGGAGGCATACAGCCTGTAGTACTGGAGATGAAACAGCCATCATGGCTAGTAGCCGTGCTCTGTAACTCTCCCAGCCACTGAATCTTGAGCAGAAGCCTTGCTTCAAGTCTCCAGGCATATGCTACTCCTTCTGTAAAGGTGGCTGTCAAAGTCTGTTACTAACCTTCAAGAAGAGGATTAAAAACATTTTTGTTTAAGCAAGCATTTG
Organism: Podarcis tiliguerta; assembly: GCF_965153285.1. Taxonomy (NCBI): domain Eukaryota; kingdom Metazoa; phylum Chordata; class Lepidosauria; order Squamata; family Lacertidae; genus Podarcis; species Podarcis tiliguerta. The sequence continues at coordinate 86,584,451 of NC_139535.1, read as the reverse complement.
ATGGCATCTGATGAGGGTTGCTTTTCCCTGCCAGGAACTGGTGGGCATTGAATTTGCCATTTTGGAAGCATTTTTCAGGGCTGAGAACCACATTGACAGCCCCCCCCCACTCCCTTTCTCTTTCTTTTTCTTTCCATCCAAGACAGAATGTAAATATCCAAAGTCCGTTTCAGAAAAAAGAAAGCCTAGAATTATGCTAAGTGGTGAGAACAGACAAAAATTCCAAGGAGAAGATTATCTACTCTGCATTACTTCCACTTCTTTTTTTTAACCATTGTTCTGTGGGATAAAGACTTTGCTTTGGCCTAGACAATAAGCTCAGTGTTGTCAAAGAAGGAAAGTCTTTGCTACCATCTAGTGGCAAGACGATGCTGGAGAACTGGCTTCTAAATGGCATGTTCAGTTCAGTATGTCTTTCTGAAGGTGTGTATCTCTCTTTGTTCGACCTAGTTCTTGCTCTCAGTGGGTGTACCTTGAAATTCAACACCTGATTAACCTGCTGCTGATTGTATACATACTATCCCCCTCTAGTTTTGTTTCACCAAATGTAGCTGTGAAGGCTGCAAACTAAAGTTGAAAGTGTGTATGTGTGTTTCTGCATGTGTGTCTGTGTACACCTTTGCTTCTTGTGTTATTTTTCTGCTAATAATCATTCCCCTTTCTTGGTGGGTGGCTGTGATGCTGTTATGCGCAAGTTTGAATTATTTTTCCCTTTAAAAATCAACAAAGCTTGAGCCTGTGCATCTTCCTGAAGTGCTCAAACACATTTTAATTCAAAATGGCCTTTGGTGTCCAGTGATTGGGAGCAGAATGGTAAGATAATTAGCCAATAAGTGTCACTCTCAGCCCTTGGGATGGAATATACATAAAGTATAAATAGTTTAAGCAGCAGTACAAGCAATAGTATACGCAGCTTGATGAAATCCTCTCCCCTATTTATTAAAGCCATGTACTTTAATGGGTTATGACATGGGTTATGAACATATGACACTGGGTTATGGGTTATGAACATATGACACTGCAATATAATGGCTCAGGCCATTGCTCTACTGAGTTCAGCACAGTCTGTGCTGACCAGCAGCAACACTGCTGCCTCAGCCAAAGGTCTTTCTAATCCCTTGCTACATGATTCTTTTTAACTGTAGATACTGTGTGGGACCTTCTGTATCCCAGGTGTGTCCTCTACCACTGAACTATGGCCCCTCTCCTTAATGGTTAGAAATGTGTGTGTTATATTGGAGGTACACCAGAAGTAGTGCAGTCATACCTCAGGTTACAGACGCTTCAGGTTGTGCGTTTTCGGGTTGCGCACTGCGCCAAACCCGGAAGTACCAGAATGGGTTACTTCCGGGTTTCGGCACTCGCATATGTGCAGAAGCACTAAATCGTGCTTTGCACATGCGCAGAAGCGCCGAATCGCAACCCGTGTGTGCGCAGACACGGTGCTGCAGGTTGTGAACGCTGCAGGTTGCGAATGTGCCTCCTGCACAGATCATGTTCGCAACTGAAGCGTCCACTGTATTATGTACTGAAAATGTGGCAGTTCCTCCAACTAACAAGCAGGCACAATGTGATGCGGAAGAACACTCATTAAGTCATGCAAGATTGCAGTGGCTAAGCCCATCTGCAGTTGCCCCCACCCAATGCATAGAAACACAGGGGGGCAGTGAAGAGGGAAGACAGAAGCACATGGAGCGCAATTCTCAGCCGTGTGTCAGATGCACACACCCTCCTGCCATTGCTATGCAGGCAGGGCATAGACAGGCATCCTAAGGAAAGCTGAACAAGCAATAACAGAGTGGCTAAAGCTTGCCTAGATCATCTGAAAGGCAGGGTGTTAGATGACTCTTCTGCACTAAGTCCATGTATAAATTGTAAAGATAATAGTGCAAATTTCCACTGTTCAGATTCCTTTTTGTTTTCCCCTAGAGAATTCATAAAGTAGATTTTTCAGTAATGTGCCCCCCGCAGAATTCACCACGAAGGCTTGGCACATCTTGCAGTGCATCGTAAAGGGTACAGTCTTGACAGAAGCTGCTGCTGCCCCGCTAGTCAGAGTTCTAACTCTTAAGTGAACACCCTAAGGGAAAGAAATACAAAATAAAACTAAAGGGGCAGAACGATTGCTATTCTTTATTGCTATCAGAAACCTGGCAGGCAGGGACAGGGATAGGCAGCCTATACAAAACCCAGCTAATCTCAAGTATATGAATTTGAGCCAGTTCAGTTCCTTTGAAGTTAATGGAGTGAAATTGGCTTCCTTTCAGACAGTAGGGAGAGGTGTATGGGAGGCTTGAGGTTGTGTGGGCATGGGCTTCCCATATATTGATAATGTCAAGGGCAGTTCTGTGTACAGCTACATGGAGATCTCCTGTTGTTACTGCAGGCAAATGGGAAAGCCTGTACTATTTGAGAACTCCCAGCATGTGTTAGAGATTCTTTTGGGCTGATGGAATGGAGAGCGGCTATGAGCAACTCCATCCACTATGAATTAAGCAACAAGTCATATTTTGTGTTAAGGCACTTAACCTGGGAATGAGGCCAACTTCACAACCCTGTGATCCGATCCCATGGTTAGGGGGATGGGCTTGAACGGCTCAATGCCAGCGGAAGACCACAAGCCCTCTGCACAGGCCCTTGGTGCTGGATCTCAGTGTCCAGGCTGAACAATGGAGGTGGAGATGCTCCTTCCCCTGCACAGTCTCATCAGGGCTGACCTTAAGGCAATTGGAGCAATTGAGCCAAATTGGGCCCTGCAGGCCCAATGCACCAGGGGCCCCCTGCACCAGGGCATTCTAGATGGATTTTATTTATATCTATAAGATTTTGCAGACTTTGGCTGTGAACTGGGGCCCTACCCCCCCCCCAAAAAAAAATCAAGTTGTGCCCCACTGCTTCAAATTGGACCTCTCTGGCTATCCCTGAGTCTAATAGTTGCTGGGCCTGAGTTGTCCTGCCCTCACATGAAGTCTTGGTTTTGCAATTTTGGGAGAGGGGAGACTGCCGGCTGGGGAGTGGGAGGGCTGGTGAGGCCCCCTAGATTTAGAGGCCCTAGGCTTCAGCCTACTTAGCCTATACATAAATCCGGCACTGCATCAGAGGAAGCCTGCTTTAGGACTTCCACTAGCACAGCTGGGCTTGTTTTCAGCCATCCTTTTCTCCCCTAAGTCTCCCTGCATTCCTGTCCCCATGCCACGGCCACTGCTCCTGTGCAACCTGCCTTCACTCTTGCTCCCCATCCCACTCTGATGTCATGCATACTTAGGAGTGTGATGAGACTCCCATGAGGGCTATGTTCTGACTTCATGCAAATCCAGGACTGGGATGAGACACTACAAATCCTCCAATGGGGGATGTGCGATGGCAATATTACATTTTTATTATATAGAGAGTGGTTAAAGCATCCAATATACCATATTATGCAAGTGGTGTAAATTAAAAGCATCTTTATATTTTATGTTAAGCAGTATCCCTTTCCCAGTAACCATCATCACTGGTTCTGCCTTTTGAGAGCAGCCATCTAGATTGCAATAACATTATTTATGATTTCTTAGAACACTGAAATGATTCAGACCTTGATTTGGATCCAGCTCTAATGCTATTCGTCGTGCTTCTGTTGAGCTTTCCTCCATTCCTCCCTTCCATTCCTCATTTGACTTATTGTGGGTTCTATTTTTCCCTTTTGTTCTTAAGCTAATTGCTTAAGCATCCTTCTAGGGCTATTTAATGTCTGCTCCTCACTGCAGATTTGGAGAATCTGAATGGAAGAGGCTTTACCACCTGCATTTTTCATGATTCCCTTCCTGTGTTGTAATAATTCACCAAGGAATTAGATTCCAATAAGCAAAGACACCTGTGTTTACAGACTGCATAAGTGAAAGAAAAAAAAACCCACTCTAATAAAACCTGACTGGTCAACTTTTGCTTCTCTGCATTGAATGAGGAATTGCCTTCTTAAGTGTTCACATGCTTCCAAAGCACTTTATGTTCAGATAAATCCCATTAGTGGCTATGTTGATTTAAAGAATCCTGATGTACAAAGCAAATTTTCAAGCAAATTAAATAAAAGCACAAGAAGCTAAGTGGCTGTGAGGGAAAAAAAAGACATTTAGGACTCACAAAAGAAGAAACATTTGGACAAGAATGCTGAAAATGGCAGTAATTGTGAACACATTCATATCCCTTATTGCACTAGAATTGCCGCATTATAAAACACGCAAGTGTTTAAACCTTGATGTTAAATACTTTTTAATGAGCTGGCCTATCCATAGCATCTATTCAGGCCTCATGTTTTACATTCTGCACATATTTATCCTTTAGCTATGCTCCTCTTGCATTCCTTTGTGCTTCCTTGTTTTGCCAACAGTCTCCAATTGACAGGAGCATTAAAAAGGAACAGCATGTGCCTGCGCATGTTCACTCTGAAGTAAGTCCCACTTTGTGTTCAATGGGGATTACTTCTAAGCTACTCTGCATAAGATTACAGCCTTAGGTGTCATCCTAACCTTATGTAGGGAAATACCTGTATACTGGTATTTAGCTTTAGATGCATTTTTTATTTTCTTTTATAAATGTGGAGGTGAGGGCCTGGGAGCATTCTGCAGGTATTTCCCACTCTTCACCCCCTCCTTGACACCGTTTCGGCAAACATGCAAAAGCTAGAATGTTTTGTGGTGATAGACCCATTGAAAACTTGGTGTTTTTGCATGTGGATGTTCATTTCCTTCAAAAGCACACACACACACACACACACCTCTGTCAAACATTAGAACATACTGGTTCAAAATAAATATTGTCTGCCCCCGAGCATTTGCATATTACCATGGGCAACCTCTTCACTGGAAGGCATCCCTTAGCTTAGTATTTGCCTTAGGAGACTCGGGGAGCTGTTCGTGGTGCTGAATTCCTAAACAGCAAATGGTGAGTAAATACCAAGCGAGGCTCCAAACGCTTGCTGTATTTTTTATTATCATTCAGACAGCACATTTCCCCTGTCTCCACAGGTGCTGAAATGATCCTCTACACTGTTTACTGTACATGGTTTTTTTGATTTATTCATTACAGATACCATCTTCAAAGCTCGGCACTATCTTGATCTAATGCTCTAAGAGTTGTTTCCTCTTCTTTCCTTTGAACTCTTCCATAAGGAAAAATTGTGGGAGCCCAAGGCAATCACTCTACACTGTCTTTGAATGGGCTTGCCCTTTTTCTATTCTGCAAAAAGAAAAAGAAAAATTAACAATGTTCCACTTGGAGATTACCCCGCTCCGTGAAGATGGGAGACGTAACAGAGCGGCTTGTTTTCTTTCCTTGTTCCCTTCTCTTATCTCGATTGATTAGGAGCGTCTGATCTTTTTTAAAAAATAAAATCAAAACAACCCTCTTTTCTTAACTTCGCTGAGAAATCAAAGGGCAGCTGACAAGCAGATCTAATTTTATCATCACTTTGGTACTCGAGAATCCCAAGTAATTACAATGAAACTGTAGTGAGGGAACCAAAGGCTGGAGCACATAATGAAATGTAGCATCAGGTGAATAGAGTCAGCCTGTGTTTCTGGGCTTTGCTAAAGAGCTCCATCCCAGGAATGGGTGCAGTTGTAGGGAGCTGGGCTGAATGAAGTGAATTCTACTTTTGAAAAGGAGAGCCACTCTTTGTGACATTTCTGTGCAAAGCAGGGATGGAGAGTCTGTGACTCTTTAGGTGCTGCTGGTCTACATCACAACCACCACCTTTACTTACAGTTGTTTTAAAGATGTCGTTATTTTAGATATGCCTGTTACATTGTTACTAGAGACTCAGGTTCCTGGCCAGGAAAAAAGGGGTATTTGAAAGCACAGTTTGCGGCAGCTAGACTGGTGACTGGGAGCGGCTGCCAACACCAGTCTTGAAAGACCTACACTGGCTCCCTGTACATTTCCGGGCACAATTCAAAGTGTTGGTGCTGACCTTTAAAGCCCTAAATGGCCAGTATACCTGAAGGAGCGTCTCCACCTGCATCGTTCTACCCAGACACTGAGGTCCAGCACTGAGGGCCTTCTGGCGGTTCCCTCACTGCGAGAAGCCAAGTTACAGGGAACCAGGCAGAGGGCCTTCTCGGTGGTGGCAGCCTTTCTGTCCTGTCAGCACAACTCTGGCAGGGCTCTGGATTACACAGCCCCTCCTCCATTAACTTTCCCTCGCCTATAAAATCGTTCTCCCTCTTTATTCATTATTTAAGTTCTCAGGGTCACATGTGAAATGGTAATGGAGAGACTGGGGAAGTAAGCATCATGACCTCTGGATTTCCTAGTAGACAACAGAGGTCTCTGAACAGGATGAGGTTCAGGCTGCTTCCAGGTTAGAGGGGTGGGCATCAGTATATTCCAACCAGAAGACATACCTCTTCTGCCACCCTTGGATTCAGAAGATGAATCTCCTGCAATCCATCTATTTTCCCCCAGCCATGCAGAATTCAGGGACTATGAAATAAGATGAGGGCCAGTCAACTAGTTCTCTCAGGGAGGCAGAGCATATCACATCAGCCTGGATAGCTTAGTTGGTTAGAGCATGGTGCTGATAACACCAGGGTTTCAGGTTTGAACCCCGTATGGGACATCTGCATATTTCTGCATTGCAGGGGTTGGAATAGATGATCCTCAGGGTCCCTTCCAACTCTACAGTTCTATAATTCTATGACACCCCAGCTCTTGTCAGCCTATACGAGGATTCAGTTGGCTCTAGCTCCCTGCAAATATTTTACTTAGATATTCCAGGATAAGAATGCTGCAGCCACCTATCCAAAGTCGTCTTTTTGTGTGTTTGGGCTGGACCCTGCCTGCTTCCCCTGTGAGCTTCAAGTTCCCATGAAACAACACACATGCAATATAAAGGGCATGAAAACTGGATTCTTCCTTTTCATGGACTCACAATTCTCTTATTAGAGTCCATTTTGCTTTTCGTTTCATGCACCACTAATTACAACATAACAAGAAGAAGAGCCTAACATTGCCCAGAGACCATATCTGAGTGCTTCCCCTGTTGTAAATTATGAGTAGATACAGCAGATGGAGCACTGGGATATTAATTTCTGTTGTTGAAAACCACAGGGCCGTCCACTTTAAATTTACAGCTAAATAATAAATGGCATTGGTAAAATAATCAGTAGAGATAAAGATGCTTCAGTAAATCATACATTTGGCTCATAAAAGCTTTATGGAACAGTCCATCTGGGAGATTGTTTAAGTAGCAGTTGTTATGCCTAAGCTTTGGCAAGTAGGCATTTGACTGATGCGGGTTTCCAAAAATGTCTAGCAAATCATGAGGCATGGCTGTTAACTGCAGGGCTTGTCTCAGCTATCTCTATGAGCTGGTCATGTTTCCAAAAACAAGTGATATGGAAGACTTCCGTAGCTTTGCAAATGTATCCATTTGCAAATAGATTATTCTGGAGCAGTTTCATTGCAATCAGGACTGATGGAGATCATGGCAACAGGAGCAAGCTCTGGACCTGTGGACTGAAACTGAAATGCTCCAATTCTAAAAGAGGCATCAGTTGGCTCCCCACTTTCCTAGGGAGATGCTGCCAAAATGCCAGACTCATATGAGATGTTTGTAATAGGTTCCAGTGTGGTTACCACATCTGTGTACATAAGCTATGAGTAGACTGGTTGTACACAACTTGTTGGGATGAGAGCCCATGTGCTTATTATGTACATGAGTTGAGAAGCCATAGCCAAACACAGTTGCCAATCGCATCTAATGACTCAGTGGAGAAAACTAAACCTTTTTAGCAATTGATACCAGTTTGGTCGAGATGAGAAAAAAATGGTGCCCATTCATCTTTCACTCCCCTCTTTCTTCCCATGCATCTCCAGGGAGTTGGAGAGGTTACGCATTTTCCTGGTTCAAGACAACTACTTTGGAAATCTGAAGGAGTGCCAAAATGAGGCAATTAAAAGTTTCAAGAGGAGATGAAAGTTAGATGAGATGGCTATTGACATATGCATTAGGGGTTTGCTATTTAAATTGGTTGGGTCCTGTGAAACAAATGGTCCACAAAGGGGGACTGGAAGAAGAACTGGCATCATGTACAAGTTGTTTTCCCCCATTTGTATTATTGTAAGTGGGAAAATGCGGGTGGCGCTGTGGGTTAATCCACAGAGCCTAGGACTTGCCGATCAGAAGGTCGGTGGTTTGAATCCCCGCAACGGGGTGAGCTCCCGTTGCTCTGTCCCAGCTTCTGCCAACCTAGCAGTTCGAAAGCACGTCAAAGTGCAAGTAGATAAATAGATACCACTCCGGTGGAAAGGTAAACGGCGTTTCCGTGCGCTGCTCTGGTTCGCCAGAAGCTGCTTAGTCATGCTGGCCACATGACCTGGAAGCTGTACGCCAGCTCCCTTGGCCAATAAAGCGAGATGAGCAGCGCAACCCCAGAGTCGGGCATGACTGGACCTAATGGTCAGGGGTCCCTTTACATTTACCTTTTAAGTGGAAAAAAGTTCATCGAGAATGTGATGATTGCTGAGACTCTCAAATCTCTGGCCATAGTGAAAGACTTGGTGGTGAATGCATTGGGTGTTGAAGACTCTCAGATTGGCACAGATCATCTCAAGTACAGTAGCTTTAAAACAAATAATCTTTCTAGTCTTTACAGCTGAAATAAGAAAATGAGCATTTGCTCTGGTGGAGAAAGAGGGTTAAGAGCACCACTGGGCCTATTCAAATGATACCTGAGAAGTCCATCTTGGATGGCAGGTGCCATTAGAGTTATAGGCTGGTTCCACAAAAGAAGCTGGTCAACAAAAGAGGTCAACAAAAGAGGTTTAAAGACTCTCTTAAGACAAATCTTTAAAAATGTAGTATAAACACTGTCAACTGGGAAATGCTGTCCTGCGAGCGCTCCAATTGGAGAACAGCCTTTACCAAAGGTGTCATGGGCTTTGAAGACGCTCGAACTCAGTTTGAAAGGGAGAAACGTACAAAAAAGAAAGCACACTTGGCAAATCCACACCGTGATCAACTCCCGCCAGGAAACCAATGTCCCCACTGTGGAAGGATGTGCAGATACAGAATTGACCTCCACAGTCACTTACAGACTCAATGTTAAAACCATGTTTATGGATGCACAATTTTCTCAGCTATTAGTGATTGCTAAAGAAGAAGAGGAGGACGACGAGGACGAGGAGGAGGAGGAGGAGGAGGAGGAGGTTGGTTCCATGTGCACAATAGGAGAGACTAGACAAAAAAGGAGAGGAATGGGGAAACGGCTATACTGTACACACACCAAAATACACCAGACAGTCTGTTATAGAGAGCAGCAACAGTGGGATTGCAATGGAAGGTTAGTTTGCACATGACTTGATAAAATGGCAAGACCACTTATTTCCCATGTCAGATAAAGGGCTCCAGAATGAGCAACACCTCCGATGTGATAGTAAGCAAGTGCTCACCACAAGCAACAGACACAACAAAATGATTGTATGTTGACTTGACACCACGTAGCAAGAGCAAATCAGCTTCACACTGGAATCTCCACTTGGGTTCCTCTGGAAAACTGTAGCTCTGCTACCTCTGTAGCTGGAGCAGTGTGCTGAAATCTATGGACATTCCAATTACCCTGAATCACCGGGGTACAAAATGGCCCGCTTTAGGGGATTGTTTCTATTGAAAATTGCCTGCAGAAAAAAACCATTTAGCTAGAACTTGGCATGTGTGGCTGATGGCAGGCAGCGTGGGAGGGGGAGATACACCAACAAATTACAGTAGTAAAAAAAAAAAGTGTGACTCCATTATCAGGGGAGTCAGGAATTGGCTTCTGAATCCATGTTCAGGACTGTGACAGTAACCATATAATAGGCTTTTAAATGTCAATGGGATAAACATGGTCTAATAGCAACAAATAATATGCCAAGCTGGGAAGCGTGTAACAAAACAGATGGAGGGATAGCTCTACCTATTATCTGCTCCCTGCAAAAGAGAGAGAGAGAGAGAGAAGACGATGCAGGTTTATGCTCAATCTAGTGTGTAAATCTCAGGCAGCCGATGTTTTCTTTTTCCCCAGAAATAAGTTGGGGGTGGGGAGGGAGTGAAGGAGAGAGAGAGACAGGAGAGGAGATGATAAAATATAATTAGTTTGTTTTCAGAACCATTTCTTGCTTTCAACCAGGCAGGCTCAGGTGAGCTGTACAAATGAGATACATAACATTTTCGAGCTTGCTGCAGGCAAGGGGGGGAAATGGGGCAGAGGGGAAGGAGAAAAAGTACCAAGCAGCTTCTTTCGGCAATTTAATCCTAGCATCTGCAGCAGCAGACGTCCCCTGTGTGTGGTCAGCAGAGCCAATAATAAGTTGAATGTATGTGTGGCCATGCTCATGGCAGGAGAATTCCTTTACTTGCTTCTCCCTCGCCCACTCAGAAATGTATGTGGGACCATGGAGGTTGGTGCATTTTTTTTCTGGCACTGTGTCCTCTCTGGGACCCACAGTGTGAGTAGGAATCTCTAGCAGAATGGACTACCCCAGGGTTCAGTGTTGTAGCTGTATGGATTGTAAGGGATGGATGAGTCCATCTGAGACCTGGCCCTTTCCCGAAAGTCCATACAGGCATGTGTTGTATGCTTGTACAGGTGAGTAAATATTTCATGTTGGACAGTAATCAAGAAATGGCAATTAACAGGGCACCGTTGTTTTGCAGGTGTATTCGAACACTCTCTACAAAAGAAGCCCAGATTTCTTTGCATGAAAATGGAAGTGTTTAGGACTGAGGGAAAGTGAGCTCTGGCCTTTGCTTCTATCAGAGGCACAAGGAGCTTTGGGAGGCTACACTCTCTGCCTTCCAAGATTAAGGTCATGGCAAGGGAGAGGCCAACCTGTCCCTGTCCTTCAGCCAGAGAAGGAACAGCTGCAGGGAACATGCTTCCCCACCCCTGCAAAAAGAAAAACTCCAAAAGCTCCAATTTTTGTCTTGTCTCCAGTTTCTCCTGGAACTGCAGGTGCAAACAGGGCGGATATTCTAGGCTGCCTTTTGTATTATTTTAATGTGTTGCAAGTCACCTCATGGATAATTTAGTCTATTTTTCCAATGCGGTTTCCCATTGCCCTTTCTGCCATCCGAAAGAGGGAACATTTCATACTGTAACTGCAAAAACGACTGTCCAGGTTTTCTGTAAAAAAAAAGACTTTAGTTCTTGAAACGCCCACGGAGAATGCCAACTGTCTCTCAGGGAGACAAGACATTGCTTCAGAGTTTTCCCTTCAGCTGCTTTGTGTGGTCTGAGAAAGGTCAATAGAAAGGCAGAACACGCAGCCACAAAATTCTGCTTTCTTTTCATATCTTTCTTCCACACACATTTAATAGACTGAGCATATTTTTCTCAGGGAAGACGGGGGAGGGGGGGGGAATGAATGACAACATGTACAGAGTAAATCCCCATTGTCCTATGTGGAGGAGGAAGGTATTTGAGCAGACATTTTCAGCTGTGAATGGAATACAATTTGCATAAATCATAAATGGAGCAGAGCTATTGTTGTTTCTATATTGCACAGCCTATATTTGATGACTTTTTAAAACACACACACACACATTGGTTTAAGACCAGAGTCAATGCTATCTCATGTTGGCTCATGTTGGCTCCAGCGCCACAAAGTTGGGAAACTGGAAGGATGATGCCATAACAGGTTGTGGCGATCACACACAGGGCCCCTGGACGTTTGACGGTCTATTGACCCTGTGCCGCCACTGCGATTGCTTTTTCTGCTGCCACCACCCCGTATCTCATGGGGACACATGGAGTCCAGTCAGTTGTTAACATAAACAAATAATCAAGTTTATTTTTAAATGCAGGAACAAGCTTATGGTTTCAGTTAATTTTTCTCTTGTCAGTTTCTTATTCTTAGTTCCTAACAACTCCAAACTGATTATTCCAACTATCTATCTGACTCTACCTAACAATTCCTCTCACTCTCTCACAACTCTACCAACCCACGCCTAAACCTCCCTCTTCCTTCTTCAACTCCCAAACCTCAACTCTCAACTCCCAAACCAAACTGACTTTCAAAACCTCCCACTCTAACTTTTATTCCCCCCCTTGCATTCTCACAGGCCAATCACATCACACCTATTTTAACCCTTTCCTTATGACCCATCCTAGGAGGCAAACACCACACAGGTGTACTCAAAGATCAGCAATGGTGTTGTGCAATATCATAAAGTGTGCTTGCTTACAACTTACCCTCCATGCACTCACACTTTTGCTTGGTCTTTCAGGCCTAGATCTAGATGGGGTTGGGGATGAAGGACCTGGGGCCAGCAAAGATACCCAGTGCTGTTCTGGTCCTATATTGCCTTATGAAGCCTCTGAGCCTTACTGCATCACTAGAGAAATCCTCCTTTGTGTTGACCCATGCCTGTTTGCTGCTTACATCAGTAGCTGGCAGAATGGGTTAAACAGTGGGAGATGGGGAGGTGTGGCCTCCCCAGATGTAGTGCTTCTTTAACTTTCTCTCTCTCAAAGTATCATTTCCGAAGATGAGATGCCCTCTTATTTCCCCTCCTGCAAAATCTATGGGAAATTATCGTTGCATGGTCTGTAAATACCAGACATTATAAAACTTTCCTAGGCAACTGGGCTATTATTATCAAGGTAAATCAATGCCGAACTTGCATATCACATTTTGATACCATGGCAATTGCAGATTTAAAAGGCACATCTGGAATAGTTAATTGTGCAAAGTTCACAGGCATGCATTCACCCGTTGTTAATAAACCACTTATTGAAGCAGCTCTTGTGGGCTTGTCTACTTTTTATTAGCTACTAGAAAATGCCCATAATTCTGATGGGGGAGTGGGTTCAGAAGGAAGGTTCAAAAGGAGGAGGTAGGCGGAAAGGCAGTCAGGCAGACAGATAGACAGACACATTCACACGCACACATGCACATCCATGCATTTTAGGTGAAGCACATGGTGACCGTGGCTTTGCATATTTCACTGGTAGCACTGCACCTTTTGAAAGGGCTGCTGCTTTATATTGCATAACTTATTTTATTGCCCTCTTTTCACATGAATGGTTTTTAAAATTGGAAATGCTGATTTGTAAGCTGCCTTTAATTTTATGAGTATAAATGCATCCATTAATTACTGCGGGGACCCCAGAGTGGCACAATGCCCCTCGGTGTGGTGTGCCACATAATTCTACCCCTGCCTGCCCACACACCTTCAATGAAAAGCAGCATCACCTAGTCTTAGGGAACAATTTCCTTCCACAGCAACAATGTCCACACAGTTCAGAATGGCTATCCCAGCTTGTTGTCTCCACTGCTAGGCAGGCAGTTGTGCTGGGCAGAGCTTAGTTTAAAAATAAAAAAGGACGACTTGCTGAAATCAGACAGGCTTGCCAAGAAGCTGGAGGATACGGTTGTGTTGAGAGTTCAAGGATTTGTGGTTGACTATATCTGACAGATACACACAGACATGGGCTCTGGGGAATCACCACATCATGCAATGGAGGCACAGATAGGGGTTATGAGGTCTAATATCTCAGACTGAGTCAAGCCATATATGCCTCCAGAAGCATTTGAGTCTTGTGCAGCCCCAGCCTTTGCCTGTATACTCAGAAACGAGTCCCAGAGCATAGTACACAGTACATAGGATTGCATTATAAGTCTGCAATCCTATGCATGTATGCTCAGAAGTCCATCCCATTGAGCTCAATGTGGTTTGTATGCAATAAGCAAGTTTAGAATTGCAGCCTTAGGCTCTTTGAAAGGCAAAGATCAGGCAAAGCAAAAAAAGAGCAGTCATGTTGGCAGAGTTGATGATCTGCATACATGCTAAACAGAGAAATTATTTAGGTCAAATTCCATGATGTTACCAAATTACGTTAATATAAGGCTTCGTGTAATGATATCTTAAAACAAAGTCCCGCTTCTCAAAATTTGCAATCAGTAGAATATCGATCTAGCAATTGCTGCAAAGAAATCTCAAAGCCTCGACCAGTGTTTACACATCCCATTCCTGAGGTTCAGAGCTATTTTCAGGAAATACCAACTCTTATTAGCCCTTAGGGAATGTTGGAACCTGATTAGTTGTTGTTGGCCTAGACCTAGGAGAGGAGGCAAGCAAGAGGTCTGCACTCAATAATATTCATGGAAGAAATGTTGGCATCAAGAGAAAGCATTACATCTGGAGGGAGTCAAAGGAGCTAAGAGGAATTAAATGCAGTTAGCACCAAGGGGTTGATTTGAACAAATTTGATTTTGATTTTTTTTTCTGGAAGGGGATGTGAAATACAAATGTGTTTGAATCAGTTGCAATCAAACATATGCAAATTTACTGAAACACTCCCTTAGAAATACAAAACTATTTAAAGACATCGTTGAAATCAGCTGGATTTATTTTTATTTTCATTTCTCACGACGCAGAGATAGCCAGGTTTCTTCATACCACACAAAAACTAGCATTTACTGGAGCTGTTATCTACAATTCCCTAATGCTGACCTACTTACATTTAAATTGGGCTACAGGGCTAACACGGCACTATCCACAAACTACTTGTCAGCTTCCCCCCACCCCAGAGCTAAGGGCAACTGCTGTGCCTCTCCTAGAGCTGGAATCGAACCCAAATCAATCAACCCAAACCCAGTTATGTCAAAGTTGATCAAATTCCTTTGCTCATGAACAGATTGTCAGTTTGCAGCCCAATCCTAAATACTTTTATTCAGAGGTGTGCCCTCCTTGAGTTCAGCAGAACTTACTTCCAGGTAAGGATACTGAGCGTTGTAGCAGCTGTCCTTTCACGTTAAAATCACACTGGCACCTTTGAGAGCTGCATTCTCTCTGTACAGTGCTACCTCGGGTTACATACGCTTCAGGTTACAGACTCCACTAACCCAGAAGTATTACCTCGGATTAAGAACTTTGCTTCAGGACGAGAACAGAAATTGTGCAGCAGCGGCGCAGCAGCAGCAGGAGGGCCCATTAGCTAAAGTGGTGCTTCAGGTTAAGAACAGTTTCAGGTTAAAAACAGACCTCCAGAACAAATTGAGTTCTTAACCCGAGGTACCACTGTATTCTGAAAAGCCATTTGACCATGTGACTAAAAAATGCCTGCAGACACACACCATCTTTTAAGGCTGAAATCCTGTAACCATTTAACCTGGGATGAAGCCCCACTGAACTCAGCGGGTTGTACCCAATGTAGCACTAAGTCCACTTAGTGACCTATTTGTTACACTGGCAGAATGTTGTTGCACAATGAAAAGCACATAGTCGCACAATGGATTTCACAGTGAGATTTTATTATTTATACACCGCCCATCAGGCTGAGTAATCTAGTCCGATCTTTTAACTGTCTTTGACAGTTGCCTGGAAGTCCTGAATCAAAAACTTCCTACAACAGAGGTTTCCCTTACTTCAGTCAGGTAACTTGGTCCACGGTCTCCTGTTCCTGCAAAAGGGAATGTCGATAATTGGCCTTTGGGGTGCAATCCTGTACACAGTGTATCTGGGAATATAAACCCCCACAAGAATTTAGGGCTTACATCGGAGTGCCCTGAGCTGCACGAAGGGCAGCTGCAATTTGTATTTTTTAGCCATTTCTGCCTTGAGAGGTAAGCGCCTTTGATACAGCCCTGTTCAGAGGCCGGCCTTGGAACTCACGACTGTAGGATTCCATTCCGACCCCGAGAGGGCGCTCTATAGCTTTAGGCGTGAACCTCGGAGCCGGGGAAGCGAGGGTCACAGAGTTGGAGTGAGTCCTAGAACGGGAGCCCCTTGCTTCCTGCGGATCGCTTCCGCCCTCGAGCCGTGGCCTGAGTTCCGGTTCCGCGTGAGTTGTGCGCGCGCGTGCGCTTTCGGCTGCAGGAGGGTCTGGTGGAAGGTTTGCCTTGCGCGGGCGGCGGGGCTCTCGAGGCAGCGCGGGGGGGGGGGCGGGGTGTGCGGCCTCCGCTTTTCTCTCCGCGCGCTTCTCCATAGGACGTGGACGGGGCTGCTAGCAAGAGCTTAGCCTTACTAAATAGTCAGGGTGTGCCGGACCAGGACCTGGGTTCGAATTCCGCACTCGGCCATTATGCTCACCTGGGGTGGCCCTAGCGGGGCCGGACGCTACCTCTCTCAGCCCAGCCTAAACTACCTCGCAGGGTTGTCGTGGGGATTGGGTGAGAAGGGGGAGAGCCATGCATGCCACTTCGAATTCCTTGTTGGAGAAAAGGGGTATAAATGCAGTAAATTAATATTATCGCCTCCCCCCCCCCCGCCGCCAAAATAGTCTTTTCTTCATTGCATTACTCCTACAATTAACAGTACACGGAAGTTTACTTCACAGGGGTGACCATTGGACTTTCAGCAAGACTGCCTTGCCTCTGGTAGATTGATTAGGGGCAGCATGTAGATCTCTGCTCTTGTGGGTAAGAATGTAAAAAAATTGGGCCCAATGGCCCATCTGGTCCAACATCCTGTGCTCGCAGTGGCCAGCAAGATGCATGTGGGAAACCTGCAAACCAGACCTGAGCACAGGAGCACTCCTATGGTTTCCAGCAGCTGGGACTCAGAAGCATTACTGCCTGGGATGGTGAAGGTGAAATCTTTATTGGAACATGTATTTATGTATGGGTCTGTCTGCTTTACTTGATTTTGGGTGCAGTGATGACTTACCTGAAAGAGCGCCATTAAGGGAGCTAAAAAGGAAATACAACATGGAGTCAGTGATGACTCTCTCTGGAATAAAGGTTTTAAGAAGGGGACTTGAGAAAATGCAGCAGAGTAGGTGGGAAGTCCCATGGCTCCAGATAACAGGGAGATTGTAAAAATTGAGTACTTGGAAAGTAAAGGGAGTTGGGTGGTGTGGCTGGGAATTGGGTCGTACCACTTGCTCCACCTTTCTGTCTTTGGTCTTCTGGCAGAAGCCAAATTTTAGGGGAAGTAAGAGGTTTTGAACTTGCTAGAAGATACTTAGAGGGTAAAAATCCAGTTGAGAAAGCAAGACAGTGGGAATTATGTATGCAAGTAATTCTTAAATTATAATATTCAATATTTGATATTCATTGGAGAAATGATAACCTATTATGGGAAGGACCAAGCTACTTTGAATGGATCCAGATTACATAAAGTGCTTCCCTCTCAGACGAATCCTGTCACTCAGGTGGACCCAAATATACTTTAGAACAGGCTTCCTCAACCTCGGCCCTTCAGATGTTTTGAGACTACAATTCCCATCATCTCTGACCACTGGTCCTGCTAGTTGGGGATCATGGGAGTTGTAGGCCAAAAACATCTGGAGGGCCGAGATTGAGGAAGCCTGTTTTAGAATACTGAGTGAGTGGGCCCTTCACCCTTGGTAATGGAAAGGAAACAATCTGTATACTGTACTTTTTATTATTGGTGCTTTAATTCCTAAAAGGTAAATATTTTTGCCAATGTTCATGCTTTTCTCATACTGCAACTTTCTTTATATGTAGTAGTGGAACCATCCCCAAGATAAAAGCTATTTATATTTGGACAAGTTGACTACCATTTTGGAAGTACTGCGTTTTTTCCCCCTTGAGGTAAGACATTTGTTGTGATAAGAAGGAGGTTTGTTTTAAAAACACACCAAAATGAGTATTTGCTGCTTGGTATAAAGCCCATGGGCTGGGAAATGGTTGCTGCGTAGCTGGGCCTGCTGTGGTCCTGCTTTGTACCAGCTAGCCTGACCTTGCCCTAGATGAAAACCTGGCAGCCTCCTTTTTGGGGTCTGCCCTGTGCAGTAACAGGTGTGAGCATTCTAGCAGCAGCTTGATGGTCATGTATGATACTGCATACAGATCTGTTGCGACATGCAGAGAAAACCCAGACTGCAGTCTGTTCTGTCAAGTGTCTAATTAAGGGCGGAGGCAAAACTGAGTAACTGGTGGATTTTATATTCCCAAAAATTGAGGGAGGGAGGAGACAGGCAGCCATTATGTGTTCATTCATCTCAGCAGCCTTTGGTTCAACCTGAAACTTGCATAGTGCCTGATGTAACATCATTTGAATGTCTGCTACCTCCTCCCATATTCCATCTAGAGATTGTAATGTAGATTGCATGGCTTCACGATCAGCAAACTTTTTCTTACTTTCCCTTTCCCCCCATCCCACTTTATCATGTAGCCCAGGGATAGACAACATGGTGTTCTCCAGATGCTGTTCTGACCTTCAGCTCACATCATTCCTGGCCTTTGGCCATGCTGGTTAACACTGATGGGAGTTGGGAGTCCAACAACATCTGCAGGGCATCAGCTTGGTTATCTATGATCTGTAGACCAGGGTTCAGCAACCTAAAGCCCATGGACCGGAAGCAGCCCACGGTGGCCTTTTAACCGGCCCACGAAGCACCCCCGAACTGAGCCACCTGCTCAGCGAGTCCCCACGCACTGCGCTAAACCAGTGTGGCGCAGGGACACCAATAAATTAAATTAAAGGACATAGACATACTGCTTGTGGTATCTAACTTAGTCTCTAACTTCCACATTCTACTTGGTCCTGGGTGTGTGCCATTGATTTGTCACACTGTTTAAATTCTGTAGCTGTTTAAATTGTTATAGGGCCACTATTGCTAGATATGGTGTGTCTGAAAGATGCAAGCAACCATCCTGTGATATGAAGTCTGTTTGTTTCCTGACAATTCTTGATACCAGGGTGGGCCCTTTTAAAATTCCAAGGATCGTCATGCTAAATAGCGAAGCAGAGTTCTAATATGCCTGTAGCTGATCTATTAACCATTTCATTTAAAAGTTTAGAAACATCTTCTTGTACAATGAACTTTGATCATATTAAAAATGACACTATGACAGTGACTATCAAATATATCTTGTAGGTACTGATGGACCAAAAACAGTACAGAAAAGGATTCTCATAGGTAAGTATGACTTATTTGAGATCTACCTTAGAGGCATGCAGGGGGACCTGCTGCGTATTAGGCCATATGCCAGAGATACAAATTGTATATTTCTATTGTACAGTAGGCCTTGGAGAGGGAAAAAGATTGACTAAGGACACCAGATCTCATTTGTGCATTGTCACCTGCCTTATTGGTCCCTCTGTGTGTTCTTGTTTTTATTAATTAGCAAGCCATTGTGCCTCTCATCAGTGGAAGCTCAGTGCTTGAAATATGCCTGCTTTAATAATTTGTCCTAATATTCCATACTTAGCAGAAGCCACTGTCCCTGTCATTTTGAAACATGACTTGGATTGTCTTCTTACTTACATTTCAAAATAAACTTGGTGTAACTTAAAGAGTAAATCAGCCAGCAGCAAATACGTTTTGAGTATACAGAATAGGTGTTGGGATTATCGCCTCATTTAAGGTTGCTGATTAATTCTCACAATGGGGAATTGCTGCAACTGCTTGGTGGGCAGCAGTTCACCAGGTAAGGCGTCTGGAGGCCTGAAAACAGAGATCGGGAAGGCTTCAGTGCCTGACTATCTGGGGTGCTCATTGGACTGGGACCAACTGATGGAAGAATAAAAGCCTGTCAGTACAAGTATTCCAAGCCTGAACATGAGAACTGCAACTATTGGCACGCTTTCCAAGTTGCTTTCTGACCTCAAGGGGAGAAAATTGTGTTCTTTTGTGTTGCTAAACTGGGCCTTCATCTCCTGTAGCCATGGAGCAGCTTGAGCCCTGCACTCTGTTATTCCACAGGTAGCGTATTAGTTTTGGTTACCTTTGTTCATGGAGTGCTAAACTATCAGGCCACCTTGGCACAGGGAGCCCTTGTGTGCAGTTTTGGAACTCCTCTGTAAAGGTGGCCGACATCATTCCCTCAAAGTTGCAACACTTAGGATCTGTCCCAAGAGTGTCTTTGAACTTTAAAAGCTGTACTCAGGCATCTCATTCTCTGTACTTAAGTCTCATACCAGGCTGGGGAGCTTTAGGTTCAGGGTGGCATTCAACTACATTTTACTCAGAGTAGACTAACCTGGTCGTGTTCATTTCAACGAGTAAAACTTAGTTGAACACAACTCTTAAATCCTCACCAAACCATGAAGCTCACTGAGTGATCTTGGGCTATTTGCCATCTCCCCTTAATTCACTACATACATGTGATGAATCATTGTTTTGGGCTTGTAAATTTCCAGCTATTAGGCAAGCATGGATCTGGGACATACTCAGAAATGCAGGGGATTGTGAGTAACTCCTTCTGTTACTCACAAATAAAACACTGGCAAATAAAGAGAATCTCCAGTTTTAATTCGGAAATTATGGGGAAACACTAGCTTCTGATTTTATATGTGAAGCTTCTGACTTGACTTTTCCTTGCCATAATGACCATTATAACTTTTACATTCCAGGTAAGTGCTGTTGGAAGAGCAGTGCTCAGGTTCTGCAGAGGAAAGGGTTGGTAAATTCTGCTTTGTTCTCGTGTGTCATTCTGGTTTGTGTAAAGTCACTTCATTAAAATCAGATGTTCTATCCTAACTGTGGCTTGAGTGTTAATGTCCTGCAGAAGGCACCCTTCTCAAAATATTTATTTTTGTCTACCTGTTGCTAAAGAGAAATGCTCCTATCTTCATTATCCCTGCCTGTATCCACTTTGTGATGCGGCATCTATCTGCATTCTCAAATTATTCTGGCTGTTGCATCCCTTTCTACCACTAGAGGGCGAAGAATTATACAAAATGACGGCTTATGTCTCCCTGGTGTCTCTTCTGGTGCAAACAAAAGGCTGCAATTACATTCCAGGAATTGTTGTCATAATAGATTACACAAGGGTGCTAGATGTTCTGTGGTGGTTGGTTGGTTGGTTTTTTTTTATTACAGTACTGAGCTTTTAGCAACCTACTTTAGAAAGCCTGGAAGAGCATCCCTTTAGAAGCTTCCAGCAATGCACTCTGCACAAATTCTCTGCATTGTGCATATATGAGAACATACATTGTTGTTTAATTCAAACTTCTGCTTGAGATCTGAAGTTATGAGAGCGGGAATGGGGGAGAAGGAGACAGAGGGGCAAGATGTGCATAGGGGTAATAAAATGCTGTTTTGTTATACCAACTTGTATCCACACACCACCCCTATAGTTCTTGTGGTGCTGCATTATTTTAACGCTTTCTCCACAATTGAGAGATCTAGAAGCGCACCTTATAAAGGCTTAGTTCCTCAGGATTTCAGAAAGCCCCAAACTTCAGACAATGAGTTTACAATCTTCTTTTACAGAGCCATCATGCTCTGTAGCATATATGTGACGTTCATGAGTATGTGGCAATGGTTTCAGAATATGAAACTATTATTATTTATTCAATTTATATACCACCCTTTATCAAAAGATCCCCAGGCAGTGTACATTAAAAACAAGAGTCTTGTGTGCATACATGGCCTAAAGATGCACATTCTGCCAATAGTTTTCTTTTATTATTATTATTAAAGATTTTGTTGATTTACAAAAGTGTGCAATGTCTCGCGTGTCCCCCCCCCCCATGTAACATTTTTACAAATCAGTTCCATTTGCTGAGACATTAGGAATAAAGGGGGTCAGGTGGCGATGTTTCTATTTTACTTACTATATGCAGGGTTTGGTGTCAGTGTTGCCTGTGCAGGTTCTTTGCTGTTCGCTTGTGTTCCTTTGGTGGTGAGAGAGGTTGGGTTTGGCCTGGGGTGTGGTTATTCATTTGTGGTGGTCTTTGTTTTCGTGGGGTGGGTGGGTGTTTTGGATCAGGTTAGCCATATTGATTTGTATGCTGTTGGTGGATTTTTGTCGTTGGGCTGTGTATGTGATAAAGGGGAGCCATACTGGGGTGAAGGTGTCTTCTTCTATTTGTCCCCATGTCCGTTTCAGTTTATTGGTTAATTTTTCTAGAAGGGCTGTTTCCCATACTATTTGGTACCGTTGGTCCATGCTTACTCCTGACAGGTCTCTCCAGTGTCTGGCCATGATGCTTCTGGCTGCTAAAAGTAGGTGGGTTATGAGTTATTTGTGGTATAAGTGGGCATTATTGTATTCTGCCAATAGTTTTATTTGCTGGGAAGAGAATGGCTCAAGTGCCTCTTCTCACTTAATATACTTGCACTTTGCATTATAGTTATTCTATTAATAGCTCGTCAGCTGTGGTCCCCACCCTAAAATTTGTAGCCACACTTAAACAAGCACATAACTGCAAAAGTGGGGGTAATGCTACAAGAGCGTTACAAAAGCAAATTCCTTTGAATGACCTTTGGCAGAGGAAGGGATTGTGGAGAAGCAAGGCAATTAAAGGAGCGGGGCCAGGTCATGGGAAGCTGCAGAAAAAGTCATTTGGGCTTTGGCACAATTTCATGTTTTCTACAATGGAGAGGTCTATAAACATAAATACTTCTGAATAAGTTATTGTGTGCTAAGCTCAGTTAATATGTCCCTGCATTTGGCAATCCTGTTCACAGACTTCTGCAATGGGTCATCAGCTTGAGCTGTCAACATAGCCTAGTACGTTGCACTTCATACTTGTGTAACCTTTATCCTGATCTGTAAATGCCATGTTGTGTCGGCAGGAGAAAATATCTGGTGTCTCTAGAAAGAAGAGTATTGGCTAATGGTAAGCGAGTCCTTAAGCTTTCTTAATTAAGCTAAACAGCTGGAATTGGGAAGGGCTCCTGTTACATAATCTCCCCATATGTTGTAATGGTCATTCTGGCATAAACTGTTGGGAGTGGGTGTAGCTCGCCTGAGCTAATCACATTTTTTTTCCTGTTGATAAAACAAATGTTGGGTGTGTTGAACACATTTGTGCCAATGATCCTGTTCCTTAGGGCCATGCACAAACTTTGTTTTGAGGTCTTAAGTGAGCCTTGCCTGCCTGCATTACTTCTAATCCAGCCAGGAAGTAGGAATACTTGTGATTCACATTTGAAGTTGGGAGTATAACTGGAGCAGCTATATGGCTTCTGCCTAACCAAAGACTACATGGACGTGGGGAAGAACCTTATTATCCTTGCCTAAGTGATTCCTCTGTGCACATCTAACTGAGTAGTGAGGAGAAGCAGCAGGTGCCATACAAAAGAACAGTGGCTCCCATAACACTGCAAGAAAGTGGATTTTTGGTTGGCAAAAGGCAGGTCCCATTATCCCAGACTATTGGTCATGCTAGCAGGGGCTCATAGGAGCTTGCATCCAACAGTGTCTACATGGTACCTTATTGGCTGCAGTTGACCTGCTCACTAGGTTTTTGTAGCTGTGCTATGTTAGTAAGCCAAGTGGTGACTGCTGAGTAAGAGAAGGGAAATTAGGGTCTTTTCACTCATTCAGAGAAGGGGAAACGAGACAATGGACCTTATATTTATTTTGATCCCCCCTCCCCCGCCCCGGCTGCCTTTCTAGGGCAGAAAAGCCTCCTCAAGGTGGTTTACAGAAATAGGACGTGTCAGATCTGGCTCCTGGTCCCAGCTCACAAAGGACCAACGCTAGCCGGTAGTAAAGTATCAAAGTCTTTATTGAAGAATAGTTTCCATTTCCAAGCCTCAGCGCCCCAGCTCTACGTCTAGAGTCTAGACCGGCGAAGCTCCGTCTGAGTCTCCGCCCCCTGTACACCAGTTTAAGACTCTAATCTTACTCCACCTCTCCCTTCTCTCCTTTCTCCTCTGGGTCCTGCTGCCCCCCGGGGTCTCCTCCCTCCTGGACTCCTCTGACGCAGACGTTGACCCTCCTGACTCCTCCCGCTCTCTTCGGCGGGCTTTAGGACTTGGCTCCCTACCCGGGCTGCCAACTGTGCCGCCTTCCTGTACATTTGAACTTGGCGCGCGCGCGCGTTTAACCTTCCTCTTAACCGTTTCCTCGCTCCCTGACGGAGGCGTGGTCAATCCTGCCTCATGTTCTCCCGCTGGTAGCGCGCCGCCTGATCCCGATGCCTGGGACTCCTCCCCCCTACTTCCCTCTGGTGTGGACGCTGGTCCAGATTTCCAGCTGCTGCTCTCTGAGTCCCCTCTGGCCCCTTCTCCCTGAAGTGCCCCCCTGGGTACTCCCCTTGCCCTGACCATGGGAGCCCCTTTTTGTGAATCCTCTGATTCACTGGACAGACTCAGAGACCTCGGATCGCTGTCATCGCTGACATTTCCTTCGGACTCCTCCCCTTCGCTCTCCATTTCCTCCCTCTCCTGTGCCTCTGCTCCTGAACCCCTGACAGGACGAAACAACTTTTAAATGTGTGGTTTTAAAAACTAAAATGGCAGCATGAAATGGTTCAAAGCCAAACCAGCCAACCACAAGAAAGAAAGATGAAATACAGTGGTACCTCAGGTTACACACGCTTCAGGTTACAGACTCCGCTAACCCAGAAATATTACCTCGGGTTAAGAACTTTGCTTCAGGATGAGAACAGAAATCGTGCTCCCGCGGTGCGGCAGCAGCAGGAGGCCCCATTAGCTAAAGTGGTGCTTCAGGTCCAGAACAGTTTCAGGTTAAGAACGGACCTCTGGAACGAATTAAGTACATAACCAGAGGTACCAGTGTAGTATCAGCAGCAGCTGAAAAATCCAAGCTGATGTCAATTCAGTAAAAGCACATTGGAAGGTCCTGGTTTAAAATGGCTAAATAGGCGGACAAAACAGATGCCCTGTGTGAGTGAGTTCAACAACAGGGCCACCACTGAACCAGCCTTGCAATCTGATTGACCTTAGCAATGGATCTGTGAGCAGAGCCCCAGTAGCTGCTCTTGGGACCCAGCCAGGCTCATCTGAGTACACGCAGTGTCAAAGGATGGTTCTTGATCTGCTTTAAGAAAAGCAAGCTGTCTTTGTTGTGTAAGATTTTGTTCCAATGCAACAGACTGCCGGGGGGGAACATCTGACAATACCTGTTATTTAACCGTCTTTATGACCTGTTGCTGTAAAGTTAAATAGCAGCTTTAAGCAAAGAATGCATCCATTATATAGCCTTCAGCTGAAAACGTCTGGGCTCAGTTCATGTGAACAGGTAATTTCAATGCTCAACCTTCCTGTTTTTTAAAAGTAGATTGGCTGCATCACTCTGCCAAAATGTGTTGCAAAAGGAAAGGGTGAGGTGAGTTAAAGGTTATATGTGGCTTGGAGAGCTGTAACTTTCCTTTTTGATGGAACGACAGTGCTTAAAAGCCAGCCATTTTGCTTTACAAGTGTAAGAGCAACCTGACTGTTGGGCTCCTTTTACTTTAGCATTCTTTCTCTCTTAAAATGACTAGTTTGTCATACGTAGGCATCACTACCAAGAACCCTAAGAGGGCTCAGTTTCTCATCTAGCCTTCCCCAAACTGCTATCCTTCAGATGTTGCTAGACTACAACTCCCATCATTGCCGACCATTGGCCATGCTGGCTCAGACTGATGGGAGCTGGAGACCAACAACATCAGGATGGTGCCATGTTGAAGAAGATTAGTTCAGTTGATTCATTCTGCACCTCTAGTGCTCAACCTTGTAATTCATAAGACCAATCTGGTCTATGACAATGTTGCAGAAAATGTCTCTCCGAGCCCCATCTCCTTCTTTGGTCTGGTAAGGATGTGAGGCAATGCAGGGGAATGCAATATGTGCAGGTGATAATGTCATCTACCTATGTGGAGGTATTAATCTGAATAGGGATGCAGTGGTATTCATAGGAAAATCTGGGCCTCCATTGCAGCCACAACATAGCAGCAGCCTGTTTCTTCTGCTTCCCTGCCCCAAACATGTGCATCAATGGGTAGGGAGCCTTTTTCGGACATCAAGGTCACCTTTTAGAGAGCCTCAGGTCATTGACATGTGGAGCAACAGGTTGCACAGTACAACAATCTTCCCTGTTATCTCGTAGGTGTTCTATAGCAGGTTACATCCCATCAGTGGAAAAGCCAAAGGTTTCTATTTGCAGGTGCAAATCCCCATTTCTCCAGCCATCCAGACATGCAGGAGACAGTATCACTCTTCAGTGACACACTCCAGGCTGCCACAAAACAGGGTTGGCAAGGTCAAAGCCTAGGGAGAGTCTCAAGGGCCGGACAGAAGCCTAGAGGGACATATTTGGTTCCCAGGACTGAGTGAACCCCCAACGTACATTCACACCCATTCATCTCAGCTCATGCTCTTTCACACTTAGGTTTTTGTGTGGATGAAGGGTAGGGGTAGGCTTACAAACAACTTAAAATTTCCATTGTCCGTGTAGTACAGAATTATTCCCATATAGTGGCTGAGCCTGAGTAACTTGACAAACCTGTAATCCGTTGAACCAAGTCCACTCTACGTGTCCATACTGCAGATTGGTTTGGGCACTACAACAGTCCTGTGTTTGCATTTGGAATGGAAGCTGGTTTGCAGGAAAAGCATCAAATGAGTTTCAAGAAACTACAGGATACAGATAGACTCTGGCAAACATGATGTGCGCTCAGCATCAAACACCAGTAGCGTGGTAATGTGTAGGTACATGCCCATAGTGTGTTAAATTGTTTTTCTGTAATTTTATTATTGTGAGTCCCCCTAAGCTCCCTGTGGGTAGGAAATTTGAAATGATCATTTAGCATATATTCTGGAAAGCTAGGTGGAAGGCGTTTGGACACTTCATAAGGTATTGTTAACATTTTTTGCATGATAGTCCCAGGTTTTCATCTATGCTTGGATACAATTTGATGCTGTTTTGAAACAAGATGGTGGGCTCAAGCTTTCAAAACAGCACTGATTTTAACCAGTGATTTCAAAAGTGTACTGATTTTTCATTGTTTGTTTGCTTCTTAGAATTCCTGAGGTGTGAGGCTGCTGGCCATAAACAAAATTGACAAGGGAGCATGCCCCACCAAGCAAAATTTTGAGATAAAAAACAATTACATAGGATAGACAACAGGAAACTTAAAAGGCTAACAAACTTATTTTTGCATAAGCTTCTGTGAGCTACATACTGTGGGTGTTCTCTCGGCTTCATTTTGTATTCAGAAAGCAGGGCTTTTAGAAATGCTCCAAAACAGAAGCTGTAAACCAGCACAAATTGGCTATGTAAAGTAACTACTAAATCATGACTACAACCTGTGTTTTATTTTATTTTATTTTATTTTCTCTTGGTAAAATTATTATTATAAATTGCAAAACAGCTGTCAAAACCTGAGACCACCATATGAAATTAATACATATAAATGTTACTTTAAAAAACCCACACACCTTTTAAAACCTCCTGTAAAAACAGTCAGGAATCATAGTGTATACATTATACACAAACAATCCTATATCTTCCTTATTAAACAAGAGGAATCTTTTGTACAAAGGTTCATTCTTTACTGGATGAAATTCTTTGGAAACTGTGTGCAAACAATTCTGTGGAGCATGTGATGTGACTTCTGATTAGACTGTTTCTGGCGTTACTAATGTAGTTCAGAGAACTGGGCACAGCTTCACTGTGGTAGTTACTGCCACCATAATATTTACCCAAAGTGCTGTGGATACATATATCTTGATTGTCTCCTTTTTTTCCATCTCAACCAATCAGTGGTGCTCAGTAAACTTGCCACCCCCTTTAACAGTAAATAGCTCCACTCTTAGTGATGTCTTAAAAAATAATAATAATGCAGCTCTGAACAGTGTTGATGCTTTGCTAAGGCAAAACACATTTGTTCAAGTTTCCAGTGTAAAGGTGGGTTGTTGTTTTTCCTGAATGGGTATGAATGTTTTTTAATGGTCACTTACTCTGCATGGGCCTCTGGAGGAATGATCTTATCTGCTTGGAGTAATGCCATGTGTCGATTGAATGTCAAAAAGGAAATGTCCATTCTGTTTGAGGAACACACTAATTATTTTCCGTTTTTAAAAACACAACAACAACCTCTCGCTAGCGGTTCCTGCTTCTACTTGCACTTTGGTTCTAGCATTGTGGGCTGTAACCACTCTTACCTGAAATAAGTTCACTAAACAAGTTAGTAGACTAAACAAACATATCTAGGATCGGGTTATAAGAGCCATTGCACTTCAATAACCATGTTGGAATGTAGTGTGAGGGCAGAGCTGAAATTTGGTTTAGTGTGTCTCTTTTTCCTAAGCCCTTATCTCGTCTCACAACATGGAATGGGGATGGGAAGCCACAGGCCTGGGGGCCAAATGTGACCTCCAGTCCTCTCAGTGCGGCCCTCAGGACTTTCCCCACGTGACACTTTCCCTCACTTTGCACTGTTGTGGAATCACTTGGAGATGATTGTATTTCAGCTGTATATTAACATGGTTGGCAGAAATAAATCTCTTGCCATGCCTGAATTTTACAGCTCACCCTGCCCGTCACTAGCATACAGTCACTAAGAGGTTGCCCCCCGGCTGGAAAAAGTTGCCCATCCCTAAAGTGTGCAGCCTGGCACATAAGGGCTGCGCTTAACCCTTTCCCCCTCATGTTGTTTCAGCTGAAAATTCTCCTCTTGCTCCCAGTTCTGTTACCCAATCACGATAAAGCGTGCCTTTTCCTTTTGAGTCCCAATCCATGTAGCCACCCAGAGGAAGAGCACAAGGGGAGCAAAGGCGGATACTGCTGTCACCATTCACTTGTTTAGCAGGGACAATCTTAACCACTGAGTGACATTATGCACCAGCCTGAAAACTCCTCTCTTCCTCCAGCATGTATGAAGAAGCCTGCTGGGTCAGGGCAGTAGCCCATTTAGTCCAGCATCCATTTCTCACAGTGGCCAACCGGATGCTCATGGGAAACTCTCAAGAGAGCACAAGAGCTCTTGTGAGTCCCAGTCACTGTTATTCAGAGGCCTACTGCCTCCAGCAGCGAAGGAGCAACATAGCCATCATAACTGGTAGCCTTTGATAGCCTTATCCTCCAGGAATTTGCCAAAAACTCTTTTTAAAGCCATCCAGGTTGGTGGCCCTCACTACAACTTGTGGAAATGAATCCCACAGTTTTAAGTGTGTGCTGTGCTCAGAAGTACTTTTTCCCACCCTGGACCTTCCAGCATTCAGCTTCACTGAACGTCCATGTGTTCTAGTGCTCCTGTATCCACATTCTCCACACCATGCCTGCTTTTATTTACCTCTATTTATACACCTTCCAAATCATTCCCTAGCGAGCAACAATAGCAAAACACCAAAAAACAAACAAACACACCAACAACCCTGCAGCTTGCAGTCGGGGAAACGGCAGGAACACTTAAGAATTTCCTCTGAGATCAATTCTTGGTCCTTTTCCACTTGGTAAACACACAAGGCTTTTAATTCCAGGGTTTGCTGACTGTTTTGGATTTAGTGGTCCCCCAGGAGACTTCTCATCCATAAACCATCTTGTAGTTAATTGCCTGACGTCAGGTGCTTCAGTGCACTCTATGTTTAGCAAGAGCAGTGGTTTGTCCTTTCTACAAACTGCCAAGAAGGTCAGCATATTGTTTTGGGAGTTTTCAAGAATGATCCCAAGTCTCACAGTCAGGTACGCTTTATAGATATTAAGAGAGAGAGAATTTTTCTTGAGTGCAGGAGCATCATGGCTCTTAGGTTCCCATATAGTTATCGTCAGGGCTTTTTTTTTTTAGCATGAACTCAGTTCCAGCACCACTCAAGTGCCATTACCGTTATAACAGAACAAGAGAGGCATTCATGGTGAGGGCACCTCTTTTTCTAGAAAAATAGCACTGGTTATCATCTAGGTTACTTGTGCAAACTCACATAGGAGTTTTTGCATAGGAGGGAGCTAAAAAAAAGAAGTTAAAGGTAAAGGACCCCTGACGGTTAAGTCCAGCCGCAGATGACTCTGGGGTTGCACCGCTCATCTCGCTTTACAGGCTGAGGGAGCCAGGGGTTTTCTAAAGTGTTGGTGGATTTTCATGGGGACTTTATTTCCTAAAAATTGCAAAGTGATCTGGAAATGTGAAGAACTGGATTTAAGACTGGAAAAACAAGAAATGGGGGGAAAACCCCTCAAATTTGCTCATCCCTCCTGCAGCTCAGTGGTGGTATGGCATCTTCTCTGCATGCAGAAGGTCCCAGGTTTATTCCCTACCATCTCCACTAGGACTGGCAATGCCTGAAACCCTGGTCATTGTAGACCAGGGGTGGGAAACCTTTTTCAGCTTGAAGACCACATTGCCGTGTAGACAACCTTCTGGAGATGCCTGCCATTGGTGGGCGCGGCAAGAGGCAAAAGTGGGTGGAACAACAGATGCGACTCATTTATACAGTAGGCTACATTTCAGCCCATGCAAAAGTCACAGGTTTCTACACATGCACCTCTACATATAGGCAAGCAATGAGCACTATCATGCTTCAGTGGCATCTTCCAGCCAGGTAGAAGCAGTTAAAGGAAGGCATAGCACTGGGTGGTCAGCAACATTGCATGAGGAAGAGAAAGATAGACTTGGAAGGCCACATTCTGCCCCAGGACTTGAAGTGCTGCACCCCTGTCATAAACCATACTATTTAGATGGACTGATAGTGTACCGTATTTTTGGCTCTATAAGACGCACCAGAGCACAAGACGCACCTAGTTTTTGGAGGAGGAAAACAAGAAAAAAAAATATTTTGAATCTCAGAAGCTAGAACAGCAAGAGGGATTGCTGCACAGTGAAAGCAGCAATCCCTCTTGCTGTTCTGGCTTCTGGGATAGCTGTGCAGCCTGCATTCACTCCATAAGACACACACACATTTCCCCTTACTTTTTAGGAGGGAAAAAGTGAGTATTATAGAGCAAAAAATACGGTAACTTAGTAAGGCAGCTTTCTGCTCTCCTGATGTTCCAAACTGCAGTGGTAACACCAATCACCTTAACACTGAAGAATATGTCTAAACATGCAATCTTGCCTTCCTGAGTTCTTTAAAAACAGAGCAATGCTCTGTTTTGTATGTGCTCAAATAAATTAGCCCATTGTGATGCATGGGATAGAGTCCCACCCTGGCTCCAGGCTCCTGCCAGTAGTGTGTGAAGCACAAAAACAGCACAAACAAAAGTCTTAAGTCAAGAAGTGATAAAGGAAAAACTTCGAAATAGATCAGGTGGTCTAAATGCAGCTTTAGCCTGTTAATATAGTTCCTCCATGAAGTTTCTGATCATGGGTGTAGCCAAGGGGGGGATAGCTGCCCCCCTAAATCAATAAAAATACTTAACTGACTGAGGTTCTGCCCCCCTTAATATAAAGCCTGCCCCCCTTAACATAAATCCTGGCTCTGCCCATGTTTCTGATCTGTTGTGGGTACCACAGCCTTGCCTAAGAAATATGGAAGCTAGTTCTATTGCTTTTATTATTTTACTCTTAATGTTGTAAACTCATCTGAATAACTTGGCAAAGCAGTATAGCAACTTTATGTTTAAAACAGACAACACAAGAGGTGGTGGTGGAATCCTTTGGACGTGACATCTCTCGTTTACTGTCACAGCCAGGTTGACATAACAAGGTACTATGATGAGAAACCAGGAATTCTTTGTTGTATCCCAACGTTAGAAAACATAGAACCATAGAATTGTAGACGAAAGGGGAAACGCTAGTCCTGGAAATATTTGAATGAGCGCACTGCCTGTTTTTTTTTAAAAAAAATTTGTTTTAACAGTGACATAATTGGACGGCCATTTCTTAAATATTTAAAGAGCTGCTGGGAATAAACTGAACACAGCTGTGCAGTGACCTAAATTCCACTTGCTGTATTTCGTTAGAAAGTGGATTTGTTTGCTTGCCAAAAATCTGACCAAGGCCATTTGCTGCTTCAAAGAGTGCCGTTGTCAGCAGAATTTAAAGAGTGTGAAGTTAGCAAAGCTTCTTCCAGCGTCATTCCTCTCCTCCTCCCTGCACCCCAGTGCATTTTTTAAAATGAGCAAATGTTGCTAACCAATTTGAAATAAAGACTAAATGCAGAAGGACCATACAGGCACCTTACCCTGAGTACTGTATATGGGGGTGAAGCTGCTTTGCTTCGTAAAATAAGCACTGGCCCTAGTCATTGCCATCTATGGCAAACACTTTCCACTTCTTACTCAGCTAGGCTCTGCAATAGGAACATGTGGCATAACTGGAATGTCCCCCTGGAGATAAAACAGCAACAGGAGAGACCTGATTCAAGGGCATTGGCTACTTCCCAATAATTCCTAACATTTCCGTTTGCCTTCTGATTGTCGGAGTCCTCCTCATACACAGTTTCTCAACTACAAGATTTAACACAGAGAATCAATGCACTGCATTGAACCCTTGAACCTGGTGACATTAAATAGTGATGTGTAAAATTGTTTATACCTCTTCAAGATTTATCTGAGGCTGCATATATATGTATATTCTTTAAGCTCACGTTATTCATGTTGCACTGAGCTATTTAGTGTACAGTGGTACCTCAGGTTACATACGCTTCAGGTTACAGACTCCACTAACCCAGAAATAGTGCTTCAGGTTAAGAACTTTGCTTCAGGATGAGAACAGAAATCGTGCTCTGGCGGCACGGCAGCAGCTGGAGGCCCCATTAGCTAAAGTGGTGCTTCAGGTTAAGAACAGTTTCAGGTTAAGTACCGACCTCCGGAACGAATTAAGTACTTAACCTGAAGTACCACTGTACAATATTCTCTTATTTTGTATTCAGGGTTGTGCTTGATGAGGTTCTACTCTCTGTATTCCTTCGTTGTTTGATATTGCTCTCCAGTTGCAGCATCCTGAGTTAATATTTGTGCTAAGATCACCTTCGGTGATTCTAGGATCTCTTTCATGAATTGGAAATTCTAATTTTAGAACTCAGGTCTGCATGTGCATAGTAGTTGCAATTATCTACCATATTTCTCCAGCGTGCATTCTTTTTCCAGGAAACAATCATTCTTAATTTTCTTTTTTCTTACCAAGCATCTCTGAACTTCCAGCAACTGCACTTTTGACACCAGTGATGTTTTTGCATCTATGGCTGCATCCACATTACCACTTACTCCGGCTTCATTGCCTTCTCGCCACTTGTGTTTGAAGCTGAGTATACATGACATTAGCCGCAATCCATTTGAAGCCTATAGTTTCTTGAGAATTACCCATTTGATGCGTTTCCTCTTAAAGCAGTCTCCATCTGATTTGAAAAAGTCAGCTGCCACTGAGCTGAGGTGTGTACATTTCATATATCCTTTGCTGTATGCACACATGACAGCTTTGTTAGAGTTTGGGTGTCTGAGTGTGCAGAGAAACAAATTGGGTAACGTGCATCGGGTAAAGACATCCCCACCCCCTCTCTGGTCTGGACAGCAAGGTAAAAATATCCCTTGAAATGCAACAGAGGGGAAATTACCTCATGGTGTTTTAAGCCACTAATGTGTATGTTGCTTTTAGCTGGTAACTTTCCATCTGGGCTTGTAAACCAGAGAAATCTTCAGGACTGAGGTAAGGACCAAAATATACAGCAGCCACCTTTCCATTAACTTCCTGCCAATTGTTGGCTTCTTTTTTTTGAGCAGTTTCTGAAAGGGAATGTGATTATTTTGCTTCCTGGCACAAAAGAAGTCTCAGGAGCAGCAAATTATACTGGTGAACATGCTTCTTGTAAGCCACCTTGAATTTGCCTGCCCTCGGAAAGCTGGATACAAAGATAATGAACATACTGGAAGGCAAAGATTTTGTTTAAAAAGAAACATAAAAGCTTTAATATCCTTCCGCCCACCCTGATGGCTGCTTTTGCTTTGAGCCTGCTAGGAATGTACAGTAATAGATATGTATTCCACAGAAGCACAGACAACCTATAGATTGTGGTATTGGGTGTGATAGCATTAGTTTCTTGACCATCTCAGCTGTCTTTTTCTCAGTCATCATAGTATGAGAAGTGTGAGGCATTCCTGAGGAGCTCTCAAAAGTCAGTATGTGGTCTGTTGTGCTTGGGGAAGTATGCTTTCCAGCGCTCAGGTGAAGTGCCTTCATTCTCCCCACAATTAAAAGACGCAAACTAAACAATGCAAAAATGAGCATAAGAGGCACGTTTGTTTCATGTGCATAATTTATAAATGTTATATCCTTCAGCTTTTCTCTGTGTGACTCTTTCCTCTTTATATGGCTGAGCTGCTAATGGTTTATTAGAAGGAGTTGGGCAGGAAGTTTTTAAGTGGAAATTTTATGGCTCCCCCGAACATATCCCATTCTGTTTCAGACTCAATGAGTTAGGATTTAGTTCAGGTGGTTCTTTCTCTCTTTTGGTCACACATGAAGTGGAGGGGCTTCCCACCCCGGACTTCCTCTCCCAGTTTCTGAGAAGCCTGAGACTAGGAAAACCTTGCGTGAGTTGCTCACAAGATCATTGTATTCCACTGGAACAACCACAAAAGGTGACTCACAAAAAAGGCAGGTATTTTCCTACAGCCTCTGATGATTTACGTTAAGCTAAGTGATGTTGATGTACCTTCTGGGTACACACTACTGGGCCTTCTCCACAGTTGCAAGTATTCAGTCAAATTTTTGTTAGGGAGTGGCACAGGGTCTCACATCCTTCCGATAATTCATTCAGCCTCTGTCTCTTCTCAGAAAGCACCTCCAATTGCAGAACACAATTGCAGAACACGTTTTTTTACATCCCATAAGTTTTCATTATCAAATGGTAAAAGGGGTGTGTGGGGGTGGGTGCGTGAGAGAGAGAGAGAGCTCTATTGTGCATTTCATAGAAACTTACTGAACCCAGACCACTGAACCGAGTAAGGAAACGTGGAATGTTTGTACTGTTAATCCCTGAAGGAATTCAAGACAGGAAAGGATTCCCCCCCTCCTGTATATAACTTCAGAGTAATGTTGAAATCTTGATCTTATTCTGTGTCCCCCACCTTTGTTCTCCTAGCTCTTGTCATCTGCCAACATATGACAATTAGAGAGATGTTTGCTGTTGGTGATGAAAGAACCAAATGGTGGATGCTTCCATGCAAGCTGTTTTGTCTAGAGCTGTCATTCTAAATTCATTCATTTTTATGCAGCAATGTTATTTCAAACCATTCATTCTGCTATGCACCACAGTCTTTCCATTCCACCCAGGTGATTTTTTGGGGGTGGTGAAAACTTCTGCAACTTGAGATATAACACTTAAAATTAGTAATGCTTAGTACCACTATTCAATTACAGTCCAATAATAGTCTCATGATAACAATACCAATTTATAATATAGTTATTAATATCAATTGTTCAAATACCAAATTATATAATTTAGATAAAGTGGGCCCCCGTGTGCTAGATTTGATGGTCTGATGATTTTCCTTATTTCTGCGTTGCAAAAACTTACTAATTTCAATTACATTCTGCCCATAATAATAATCACTTATACAACAACTGCAATATTAATAACTTCTATTCGTGTTGACACATGAAATGATTTATAAAATTACAAGTGAGGAACTCAGACTATATCCTCGTTCTTCCTGGGTGTGGCAATTATTCTGTCCGTGGTGTTTATTCCTGTCCTTGTAAGATGTTATGTCTTTCTTTCCCCTGGTTGTTGCTGTTATTCATCATGTATAGTTGTTATTTTGACCAAATCTCAAATTTGGGCAAAATTCCAATTTGGCTTACATTTATAGAACTGACATTTCATTTAAATTATATCAAAACTTCCTCCATTTGTGTGTATGTGCCGTTTCCTTTGATGTCAGCAAGATGCTTTGCGGCTTCATTAATCCTGGTGAATGATGGCACTTAATTCTGCATCTGTTTGGAAACCGTGGCAATAATTGCTTGTTAGCTTTGCAGGATGGAAATAGGAGTTTGGCTTGCCAAGGCTGTTGTGGCCACATGCTCACCCTGTTTCATAATCTCCATGAGTCAGGCTTGGGGCTTAGATGCATGCCACTTCTGGTTTTGCATAAACTTCGGGCAATAGTACATTGACTTTGGAAGATGGGAAGGCAGAATGCTGGCATCTGAACTTATTTGATCTGTCCATGATAATTTTAATGGGAACGGATGAATGAAGACCAAGCAGAAATAGTACAAGAAGCTGAGGGGAAAGAAAATGCAAGTTAACTTTTATAAACAGACTGAAAACATAAACAGCAGTTATCGTAGCACCATTTTATCCATAGCATAACCACACATGGAATCCTGTGCACAGTTCTGGTTGCCACATGTAAAAGAAAGAAAGATATAACAGCACTGAATGAATAGAAAAAGAGAATTTCAAAGGTTAGAGCACCTTTCCTACTGAAACGTCTAAAGAGGCTAGTGAGGGGAGGGAGACAATAAGTGAATCAAATCTGGCGCAGATGAAGCCCCCGCCTGCCCCAGAACCGTTTTTAGCCTGAGAAGTCCATATTGCTTTCTGGACCACTATCTGAGGGTGATATGTTAGTGGACTTTTTCCCAAGAGACAAGTGTGAGGAGCAACAAATGTCATTTTTATTTCTGAGCAGCAGGCTAGCTTCTAAACACACACACACACACACACACACACACACACTTACATCTGTGCAGGAAAGAATCATTATCACAAGCTCATATCCAGCCAAGCAAAAACACATGAGGATTTGAGCAGTGGCAGTGGAGCACCTGGTGAAAGTTCCAACCAAAACTTGACCAGCCTAAAGGGATGCATTTGGCCCCTCGGACTGACATTCCCCATCCCTACCCTAAGGCAAACTGTTTCTCCTCTCACTTCCTGGTATTTGCAGCAAAGAGAAAGCTAAAGCCAATTTTTAACTGGAAGGAGGGAGGGAGGGAATCTGTCCAAGCAACCATCCAATGAGAAGCCACAGGTACCTTGTGTTGGCTGGATAGGTTTATACGCAACAGCAAGATGATGTAATGTGCTGAGGTTATCTGATGCCAATCCAGGAATTGCTGATTTGGAAAAGTGCCCATTTTCAGAAGCTTGTGTCCTACTTTCAGGAAATGACTACATAATGAGAATCTGTGTTGCTAATTCTGTGTTGCAAGCAAAGAAGAGTTGCTTAATATGGGTTTATTTTCACAAAACGCTCTGCACTCTTGAGGAAGCCGGGAAACGTTTTATTGCAACATATTAAATTTAAATCAAAATGTTTTTCTTTAGAATCAGGGGAGGGATATTTACGATAGTGATGAATGGTAAACTACTTTCCGTACACTTCACACACACACAAATGTTAACGCTTTGTTAAAATGCTATCTATAGACTTGTCTTCTCTGTTAAAATCTCTCTCTCCATTCACAAGCTGATCTTTTAAATATGCCACATATGGCCCAGGA
This sequence comes from Podarcis tiliguerta, assembly GCF_965153285.1. NCBI lineage: Eukaryota > Metazoa > Chordata > Lepidosauria > Squamata > Lacertidae > Podarcis > Podarcis tiliguerta. Next base: position 86,547,451 of record NC_139535.1, on the reverse strand, counting down.
ATAATTTAATCAGGGCAGACAAAGAACTATAAACCCCTGACCTGAATAAAGAAAACCAAAATGCCATGTATTTTTATGCCAAAAAAATCATTATACATTACAGTATAATGCTGAGAACCTTTTGTATTATCCTTCATACAGAAATTAGTTCATTTCATTACAACATCTTAGATAAGGAAAGATAAAGTAATTTGAGAAACTAGTTAAAGTGATTTCATAAAAAGGATACAATCAGTAGGGGAGTTTGGGACTGCAAAAATATACTGTGGCTTATTAAACATCAGTTCTAGATTAAAGTATTTATTGAACAATCAGAGACAGAGTAACTTACACTTGGAAAATTTCCACCATTCCTCATTCCTCTCACATTGTTCTGATAATGCTGCCAACTTTTTAAACAGGCCCCTGCTCATTTGCCTTCAACAGCTTGATCTGCAGACGTTAGCAGATAATGATGCTTATGCCAATATCATGAAAGGTTTCATCTGCTGGTTTTTGCAGGTAACCTGGCTGGCTTTAAAAGGAGCTCAGATAAATTCAGAGGGCAAGGCCACTGTTGCACGCCACCCCAGTCTCCGAGTGGGGCGAGGTTCCAGGTGGTCACCCAGGGTATTTCCTTTTGGAATGAGGCACAGCAGAGACTGTGGTGTCTTTATGATATATGGTTTCTTTACACATATATACAACCTGAACCTACAATGAAGGGGTTCACAGCATTTACACCCCAAAATGGTATTGTTTTCCCACAGGAAGCCTTGGATTCAAACAGAAATAAAACATTGCTCTCACAACTTCTGGCTTGCATCACACACTTTCTACTCTGGTCTTTTGCATTTCAAACCATGCGCTGGGCGAAGGGGCCCCATCCATTTGCCATCTCTCACAGAGCCCCTTTCCTTTATTTCCCTTAATGGCCAATCTCCTAGGCTGTCTCTTCGACACAAGAAGGTAGCCTGGCTTCTTATCCAGGGGTTAGAAGGATCTCGCCTACAGCCTGCTCTTCCACCCCAAACTCATAACAGCCACTATGAAGAATGTACCTTACTTCCAATAGCAGTGGCTGTGTGCTGGGGAACACAAGTAGACTGTTGTGTTCATGCCCATCTTGTGGGCATCCCATAGGCTGGCCACTGTGGGAAGAGACTGCTGGACTGGTCTGCTCCAGCTGGGTGGTTCTTATGGTTTTAAGCTGCTATTAAAGGCACAGGAATTGGGTTTTTGTTTTGTTTTTTTGATAAATTAATAGACTACAATGTAGTAAATCACTTTTCTTAAGAATAATCCTGGAGCATATGTATATATTAAAACAAGTCAAATATTCATTACCCTGGAGGAAGAATTTGTTAACAGTAGCTTGAGAACCTCTGATGGGGGAAAGGAAAAATAACTAAGGAAATTCCTGCACAGAACAACAAACCAAATCCCCAATTCTGGCAGTGTGAGAAGGAACCATGTGAGAGTCACAACCTAAATAACTCATGCCAGATTCTGTCTCAACGGCCATTAATAAACAGTAAAAGTTTGTGTCTGGAAAAATATTATTATGGCTTGATTTCAAAGTCTGCACTGTTTACACTCACCCTTTTCTGGTTACAGAGAAACACATTGGCTAATATTTAATTAAAACAAAACAAAACTCGCTTCTTCTTTGAGGCTAACAAAAAATGACCCAACAATAATATAAATACTGATTTCGCCTCTCCGCCCATAAAAGCATGAGAACTGTTTACAGTTGTTTTCTTGAGTAACCGCACAGAGACCGATTCTTAAAATATGGAATTGAGCTTTCAAGCTGCATTCCTAGGAACTCTGTACTTGAGCAGAAGCTTAACAGAAGTTGCTTAATTAGAAGCTCAGTAACATGGTGGGCAACTTGAAAAGAGAGCTTGTTCACGAGGTTCAAGCTTCTCTTCCAAAACGCAGAACCAGTTGGTGCATTGGGAGTGTTCTAGGGTTCACTCTCATGAGTTGACAGCTAAGTTCACCAGACTTAGACTGCAAACACCAGAACATGTCCCAGAATCCCCAGTCAAGTGCACAGAAGTAAAATATCCAAATATAAAAATGCTTCCTGCAGAACGTGCCTCTGAGACATTCCTTCCCACGTATCTGACCCAGTGAATAGTTGGGTAGCATTACATCAACATGCCCATGCAAATTGGCCTGCTATAGGGTGTTAAGACAAGCAAAACTCTTCCTGCCCTGTGACACTAGAAAGAAACCAGCCTCCTGAAGAGCTGTATTTTGGGCAGGATTAACTCCCACAAGTCTTTCTGAAAACAGCAGACTCTCTGCTGTTCCAAGGATGATGCAATGAGATTCTGAAACTTGCAGTTTTATAAGAATAGTGTTTGCTCGCACTAAAAACTGGCAGGCTCAGATGTTTTGGCTGTGGGATGAAGAGCACTGGACTGGAGCAGACTGAAGCAAAAACACTGCAGGTACAGGTGCTGAAGTTTACATGGAAATTCACTTCCATCAGCTCAGATTTCAATGGTAAGGCAAAGATGATCTGTTCTCAGAGGTGCTTTTAATTTATTTAAAACTAACATACTCTAGGGCTGAATCCTGGCATTAAAAGCAAACAAAATCCAGCTTGCGCTAATTTATTATGGAATTATAATATTGTTTACCACAATTCCCCAAGTGGCGAGGAGTTTCATGGGTTTAGCACCTAGATTTTATTTCCTTTGGAATAAGGTCAAAGGAGGCTTACTGGTCTTTTGTAATATTGGTGTTTATTTGAAAATATGCAGGTCGAGTGTAGGCACCCAAAATTCACTGCATCCACTCAGTTTTCCAGGTCTATTACTTACACACACATGTGCGGCAGGGGTGAGGCAGATCATTGAAATCTTTGCTGGCCACTGATACAGAGAGTAATTAAAAGCAACCCGTCTTCAGTTTCTGTAACAAATAACACCTGCGAAGAGAAACTTGTCCAACCTGTTTAATGCTAACAGAACCCCCAAATTGAAAGGCACCCAAAGAGATCATCCAGCTCAGTCCCCCACCCATAACACTATGCACGGCATATTATTGTACAGTACTGTGCCACATTAAAATGAATTAAAAGTAACAGATTGGTATGTTGTATATGCAGCACAAATGAACACAAGAGGTTTTTTGTGTGTGATGTTGTGTCACACATAATTACGATGTTTTATGTTCTTTAAGTGCTGCCCCCTGCCCCCACCAGTTGGGAGGGGTTTTTTGACATTGGCGGCAGCTACTTCAGCCTGCCTTATGAGTGAGCCGGCTCCAGAAAGTGTAGTGGCGTTCTCTCTGGACCTAATGGTCAGCGGTACCTTTACCTGTACCTTTGTTTTGAGTTTTACTGATTTTCAGTTATGAATGAATCGGATATACAGAAGGAGTGCGGAAAAATAACAATACCAACAGATCGGAGTACAGAGCCAGCACACAAAAAAAAGGGGGGGGATATTATAACCGAAGCAATCCCAGTTGTGGTTCGGAGGATGCACAGTATTTAGACAAAAGTGCGATTTTTGCACCATGTTCCGTGTGTTCTGCCGGTGGACGAAAGCCATGCTCGATCGATTGCGCCCATTCAGCGGCGTTCTCTATAGCAATCAGCTGCCACAGCAACACGGCAGAAACGACCCCACCTGCTGCGCAAAAACAGCTGCGCGCCTTCACTCTGAGCGTTCCACACAAGCCTGCGCGAGCGGCCGCCACTTGGGAACATGCGCAGACGGAGGTGCAGGGGCGGGGTGGAGCGTCCCCATGCCTCCTCACAGTGCGCAGGCGCACGGGTTGGAAGGCAGCCGGGCCCCTCCTCTGCTCCGTCACTGGCTAACAACGAGCCGGGCCGTCTCCGCTCTCTGTTCCCCCCTCCCTCCTCCTCCTCTTCCCCCCTCCGGAACCGGCGGGGGCAGCAACACCCGAAGGAGGGAGCCGAGCAGAGAGCCGACATGAGACAAGAGACCAGCCGGCCTTGGCGATAGAAGAAGAAGGTGGGTTCCCGGTCGCTCGGCTTCTCCCTCCCTCCGGTCCTCTTCATCCGCTCGGCTGCTTAACTCGCCGCTGCCCCACACAGCGGCGCCTTACTCGGGCTGCTCTCCCCCACCCCGCCCCCTCCCTCCCTGAGGAGGCCCCCTTCACCCCCACTAGCCGCCCCCCATCCCCTTTCAAGCACCTTCTTCCCCCCCGGTTCCCTTTGACTCCCCCCTCAGTGCTCCTCTCCCCTGGCTGCCCCCCCCGTCCACGAATACGCTCTCCCCCTGCGCCTCCTTTTCTCTCTTCTTCTTCACCTCTGGCCATGTCCCATCCTCTTCCTCCTCCGCCGACTTCTCCTCTCGGTCATTCTTCCCTCGCCTACTCTCAGCTGCTTTCCTCGGCCTAGCCCCCCCCCCAGTCGCCCCACACCTGGCTCGCCTTATATCTAGGGGTCGCCCCTCTTCCTCAGCTCCTTTTCCCCCCTTCTCCTCGGTCACCCCGACTTCCCGCTCTTCCTCTGGCTTATGCCTCTTTTGAGGATTATCCCCCCCCCCCATCTCTCTGCCCCAAAGTAGCTGATGCAACCCAGCCAGATGGGCGGGATATTATTATTATTATTATTATTATTATTATTATTATTATTATTAATTTCCCTCTTCCTGGCTCCCCACTTCTACCTGACCCTCAGCATTCTCAGTGCATCGTACCTCTTACCTCCGCAATCCTTTCCTCTATTTGCCTGCCTCTTCCCTTCCACCCACCACTTTCTGGTACCCAGACTCTACCTCTTCCCCAAATTCACATTCACATTCCCTCTTCCAGCTTTCCCGCATATGCCATTGCTGTCTTTCTCTGGCTTCTTTCCCATTGATCTCTCCCCACGCTTGTCCTTAAAAGCCTTGGCTCTCCCCTTTGTCCCTTGGCAGCTCTCAGCTGTTCCCTCCTCTCTTTTAATTTTCTTCTCAGTTTATTAACCCCGGACTCAGGCTTTGTTTACTTGAGTGCCCTTTGCTTTGCCCCAGAATACTTCTTTCTTTCTCATCCAGCCCCCACCATACTCCCCCACTGTGGCTTTCTGTTCCCTATGCTATTCTCCTTGCCTATTCTGAAGTTAGGCAGTTGTTCCCTAACTGGCTCCTAAAACTGCCCTACCTCCAAATAGGTCAGATAGATAGTGGCCAAATCTTTGGAAAGTGTCATCCCTTCTCACCAATTATCTTCTGTGGTTCTTAAACCCGTTCCCCTCTTTTTTAAGTTTAGGGAAAGTTATTTGTCTCATTAAAACCTGCCTTTTCAACTTCAGTTGCTGGAAAGGGGCTACAGTGCACAGGAGATTATTAAATTTACTAAAGTCACTTAATTCTATGAGTCTGTGGTAGATGAATTCACAATAAATAGAACCCAAACTTAGTCACACTTGGTGACTTTTTCTGTTTCTGCTTTTGAGTGCTTTGCAGGCTGCAAGTGTGGTTAGAAAGAGGAAAGAAAACTGTTTCAAGCCTGTACTATATCATTATTTGGATTGGGTTTTTCTGCTTAGATGTGTCAAAAATCCTGTGACCAAACTTTTCTTTTCATGTAGTTCTTGTCTTTCTAGCTTCCCAAGAATAATGGTTTGGTGGCTTGCTGACAAGCCGATCACTGTGTTGCAGGGAGTTGATCTTCCTCCAACATTCTTCCCTTTAGCTGCTTACAGAATTATTGTTGGAATCTTGGAAGAGACTGTTAACTTCCACTGGCATTCTGAAGCTAATTTGGAGAAGCAGCCATTTGTAGACTTTTTTCTGTAACTGTAGAAACTGGTCCTAGCCGCCCAGACTGGCTGGAACAACCCAGTCAGATGGGTGCGGGACAAATAATAAATGATAAATAGAAGGGCCTCCTAACATCCATTTATGTTAGCTGTGTACACAATATTTGTGTACATTCTTGTGTGTGTGTGTGTGTGTGTGTGTGTGCATAAGAAGTCTTGATTGTTAAGCAATACACACCAGGCAGTAGTATTCAGTCCCATTAATTCCTTAAGGGCATGCCTACTAAGTGCCCTAGTGGCAATTAATTACAGTATCCGTAGAGCATTGCATTTTTCATCAGCTTCTGTGTGCTTGTGCAGAAGTAAATTAACTAAACATATACAAAATGTATGCCTGGAAGGTATTTATTTTACTACTTACAAACTTTATTGTGTTTATAAGAATGAAATATTCATAATTTGTTCTTTTTGTTACTTTAAAATATTTCCTGTATATTAAAATGATTGGGACCAGCCCTAAGTCTTGGGGAAAGACTGAGCTAAATTTTAATAATTAGCCCATGTTGCATTCAGATTTCAAAATAGTCAGTTTTTTATTTACATTTTGGCAACGTGTCACTCTTAGATTAGATATTAATTCAAAAATCTTATTCTAGGTATACTGAATAATTTCCATACTTTGTTAAAAACAGATGTTGTTCAGAGCCACTTTAATGGGAAAAATCAATAGATAAAGTAAGAATAAAATCTTATTCCTAGTTTTCCCATTATATTCAATATACCTTGTCCCATTTTTAAAATAAGTTGCCTGCTACATTTTCCAGTTAAAGTAGTTGAGTCTGTGGATATATTGTTTACATGGAGTCTTGGAAGGTACCCCCCCCTAATTTCCTTTTCAGAGGAACTTACTTGAATATATGCTTAAGTAGCACATAGCATAGAAACCTGTTATAATGTTTTGTATTTGCCATTTGTCAAGTAACATAACCTACACCATTGAGATGAGATGAACAAATCCTTTTCTGACTTTCAGCTTCTTGGAGTTAAGTAAAGATATAGAATTGGTACCTACCAAGGTCCAGGTGCCATTATGTGAAGGAACTGGCACGTGCAAGTATAATACAGGGAGTCTTGCAGATGTGATTGGAAATATGTGGGTGTAGGATTGCATTCTTAGTTGCCTTTTGACTACTGATTATTTCAAATTCATTTATTAGTGTATTCAAGCTTATGTAAAACCATGAGGACCACAACCTTGAAATGCCATGGCTGAAAACACATGTGTAGTACAAATATTGCTTTGTACTTCCTGTGGTCGATGATGTAATGCCTGTTCCTGGTCTGTATCAGTAACTGTGCAGGGTGTTCTGCCATCCTCTGAATGTGAAATTATAAATTGAGCCAGAAATGTGTTGCTTAAAATAGTAGATTAAGTACCCCTCCCCCAAACATACACATTTTAGCCTATGTAAATGATACTAATTTATGGCTTAGTATAGTTATTCAGATTCCATGATGGTAATGACCTTGGCTATTACCTTTTTAAACATGTGGTCAACAGTGAACGTATTCTGATAGTAGCACCACCAGTAGAAATTATTGACCTTGAGTTCCCAGTCCTCAAAATCTTCTTGCATATGTCATCAGGATGTGGAATTTTGGTGATGAAAAGGAACATGCAAAAAGTCTCCATGGTTACTGTTTAAATTAGTGTCAATAAATGCATTTACTTCCCACTATTTTTGTTCTCTTTTCCCAGATCTGTATAGTACTAACTCTGTGCAACCATGGTGCAGAAATACCAATCTCCCGTGAGGGTGTATAAGAAGCCCTTTGAGTTAATTATGGCTGTAAGTATCAGTTTATAATATGTTAATGAATTACTTAACTGCTTGGGTGGGTAACATTGGTTAATAAAAACTGAGTGCCATGGGGTATCTTTGCTCTGAAGTGGGTGCTATGTAAGGCAATTTCAAGTTACAAATAATTTATGCAGGACTTTCACATTTGCTCCAGGATATGATGGTTGAAACGTTTCAGCGGGTGATCTGGAACAAATACCTGAGGGAAATTAGAACAGTATGTTCTGTGTTTCTTGCTGTCTGTTCATCTAGATTAGGCAGTTCATGGGATCATTTCCATTACCACACCAAACCATGATTAATGAAACTTAGCTATAGTTTTAGCATGATATGTGAGTTGATAAACAACAGTTATGGTTGTTGCTCTGTTTCCAGAGCCTGTTGCATCTAGAGATTAGATTAGATGAAAAACAAAAGCAGTCAGGCAGCTCTAAAGCCATGGTATTTTAGAAATATATCAGACTATGGTTTGCTCTCAGACTTTGGTTAGGTATACCATGGTTTGATGTGCTGTCTGAATTGAAGCCACTGAAGCATATGGTTTAGGGATTGCAATGTTGCACATATCTTTTCTTAGTGTAGTCTTGAGATAAGCAATGTCTTTGGGGAGGAGTGAAATACGTATTTGTAACTTTTAAAAAACCTCTTGCTCTGAAGCCTAGCAGGAACTCCGACAGACTTGTTGTAGGAGGCACAGCAAGCCTGAAGGTGTTGGCAGTGGCCTTTTAAGCAGATCACCAGGACATCCTGTGCAAAACAGCTTCTTTTGACTATAGGGCCAAGATATATTTGAAACACTGGTAAAGAGGATCAGTTCAAGTTGGCACTGTTTATACCTATGACTCGGAGAGACGTCAGCACAAGTATAGGAGCAGGAAGAAGAACGCCTACATTAAGACAGTATTAAGTGATGATATTAATGCATGTTTTTAATCTGATTTTCCTCCTTAAAGTCTCTTCAGTTGTAATGGCATTCCTGTGACTTGTCTATGCACACCTTGTCTGAAGCAATGTTGAGATCTGAGGGGAAAAGATCTTACCACCATTATATTTTATTTTCTAAACATCCTAACTGAGCATAGCATGATAACTCGTGGGAATAGGGGTGAAAAAGAAGTTAGGGTTTGGTTAAGTGAGAAAGAGAGCTGAAGCCATCATTTTTTGTGTTCGTTGGAAGTTGCTTGCATAGGAAAAGCCAGCAAGATTTATAAAAGCAGAACAAAACCCAACCATGCTAATAGAACTTCAGTTTTGTTGGCAATATGTCTCAACCCTGAGCATGCATCTTAAGGTCAGAAATTGTGCTGATGAGCACATGAGAGAGATGTGTTCAGTCAAGTTCTGCTGATGCTTTTAGCAAGTTTGCAGATAAAAGTACATGGTTGTGGACATGCTGAAGGAGCTATTATTTCTCATTTTATACAAGGGCTTAAACAAGGTTCGGTTCAGGAAACAGTATCCTAGATCTAGGAAATGCTACTAAGTACCCTCTTCCTTGTTCAGATGTCCTTGCGAAATCTTAGCCTGGTAATGGTATCTCCTGAACACAATGGCCAACCTTCCTTCCCCCGCCTCCCAAATTCCTCATGGGAATGGACTGGCAGCAAACAATGTGAACACTTGCTAGGGCGAGACTTGTTATTGGTGAGTAAAGAAGTCTTTACTCACCACCTTCAAAAAATAAAGTGATGTTAGAAATCACTAGGCACCAATGCAAAATAATGTGTATTTTTGGTACTTCTGTTTCCTGTTTTAAGGCAGAGGTTTGTCTATGAAGGATGGAGACATGAGAGTTATCAGCAGTTTCAAGTATAAGCTTTGGGCTTCACTTTGAAGCCTTTGTTTGTTCATGGCCCACTAGCCATATATTGCAAACATCTTTGCAATAAGTATGCAATAATAAGTATGTAGAGTTCTGCTCTAGCTGTGTAAAACATAATTTGTGCATCATACCTAGAAGCCCCCATATATGCAGTGAAAATGTTGAAAAGGAAGACGAAACCAAGTTTACAAATATCTTCAAAACCTAGCAAGGGCAAGCTTTTTAATGCTGGCTTAAACGGGTTTCATGCATGAGCAGTGCAAACAGTTTAATGGATTTGTTCAAGCTTGGAATATAGAACCTACTGAGCTCTGAACAGCAGATACATTTCAAAAAGATACACTTAAAACTTGAGAATCTGGCTGAAGGGGTGCTTTATAAAATGCCCCTGTAATGCAACTAAGTGATTTACTTGAAAAACTAGACTCCCTGAGCTCAGTCCTGCAAATATGTGTATAGCAACACAGTTCTAGATTAAGTGAACACACTAAACAACGAGGAGTTGCAGCCAAAGTTGGTCAGGGCTTGATAACAATGAGGGTGGAGTAGGAATGTTTTTTGAGAAGGAAACTGAAAGAGAAGGTGGTGGTTATTCCTTTGCACTGTTCTCTTCCTTCAAGCAAAAGCCTTTTCAGTGGAATTAGATTTCAGAAAGGGAAAGTGTTGCATGTAATTAGGAAACCTTTAAAAAGTTCCTTTACTTCATGGTTCACAATGCTAACTATATTGATTCTTATCTCTAGTAGGGGAGAAGTGTGGCCTAGCCAGAAACCAGTAGAGCAGGATTGGTCTACATAGATTTTAATCAGTTTTATTGATGCTGAAGATGGATGCAAGCTTTTCTTGTCAAGAGTTGCTAAAAAATCAGCAAATGTCTTTGACTGGCAGACACCATAAATATTGGCTTGGAGTTCAGTTCTGTTGAAGTCTGTTGCCTCTGTAATGCTGGCTAATAGTAGTTTTGGCTTTTATAAGATTGTCTCTTTTAAAGCTGCATATGTGTTTTCCTGAGTGCAGCCTTTATTTGCAGCAGAATCCTATACAGGCTGCTCAGAAGTAAGTCCCACTGAGTTCATTGTGGCTTACTCCTATGTAAGTGGGTGTGGAATTGCAGCTTTAGTGTAATGTTAGACTGACATGCAGAGAACCACATGGCTAGTTACCTGAAGATTACAGTTGGCTGTTAAAATGAGAAAAGCGACTTCTCAAATTACAAATATTGTGTGTAGGTTTGTTTTGTTCTTCAGACTATTAAGCATGCTAAGTTTTATGTATGTATGGCTCCTGGCACAACAAAGTAAAATGGGAGCTGTGTAGAAATCAGCCAACTTTTTAAAAGCCCTGTCTCTAGAAATTAGCCTTGGAATCCTGTGACTTGAAGAATTAGAGTATGTTTGGATTTTGTATCTGTTACACTGCTCCTTATTCTTATTTCACGGCATTCTTCCACATTTGACTTATTTAAATGGCAGATTTAAAGCATTATTTTACAGTAAGTGATTACATAAAAAGAACTCTTATAAAAGCTTAAGTAAAACACAGGAGTTTCTGTTCCTCTATTAACAGCCAAAGAAATTGTGGGGAACTTAACTCTGTTTTTGTACTATACTCCTATGAATTAAGGGAGAGGCTGGTTATTGCGTTGTGGATTGGGTTTTATTGGCTTCTAGCCTTTTTGCCGAAGTCTGTCCCTCTGGAAAGTATTTGCTGAAAAGTATGGCTGGGGGTTAGCATCAGCCTGTCTTGATGCTTAGGTTTTGAAGATTCACTACCCCTATTTCAGTCTATAAAAAAAAATTACCAAGAAATGGAGTACAAAATGAAACTGAGGCTGTTTCTGGCACCTGAATAGGAAACCAGGAGTTTCAAAAGCACAGATGGATTCCTGAGAATCTGTGTGCCAGTGGAGACTGTTCCATTAGGGTGAATGGGGCACTGCCCCACCAATCACATTCCGCCCCCAGTCATCCCTCCTGCCTGCCATCTAACTTACAATAGGCTCAAGAGGTGGCTGTGGCTGTCAGCTTCCTCCTCAGTCTCAATTTTGACCTTCTGGAAAGCAGCAGAAGGATGCGGGACAGAACTAGAATTACAGTGGTACCTCGGGTTAAGAACTTAATTCGTTCTGGAGGTCCGTTCTTAACCTGGAACTGTTCTTAACCTGAAGCACCACTTTAGCTAATGGGGCCTCCTGCTACCGCCACGCAGCTGAAGTACGATTTCTATTCTCATCCTGAAGCAAAGTTCTTAACCTGAAGCACTATTTCTGGGTTAGCGGAGTCTGTAACCTGAAGCGTATGTAACCTGAATGTCTGTAACTCGAGGTACCACTGTACTTGTCCCACCTATCATTGCTTTCAAGGTACCCTAACGTAGTGGCCTTTCTGAACATGTGTTGTGGTTTAATACAGCAGCAGGCATTGATGTTATGCTTTTGCTTCGATAATACTGTGATACATACACCCTGTGTGATCAAAAAGGGCACATTTATTGTATTTGTAGCCTCTTTTCTCCCACAACACTGTGGGAACAAATGTCATGGAATTTAGATATGCTCGGGCCACAATAGGAGAGCAAGCAGTGAGTTTCCTGACAGAATTGCTTACTTTTCCAAAACTTATTGTGTTTCTCCACTTGCTGGAAAATGTGAGTGACATCAGCCTTGGGTTTAGTTCCAAGAACCTAAGTTGTTCTGCCAGTAGGTCTTCCTCCCTCTTGAGGGTGTTTTCTAAATATGTGTACTGAAAAATACCCTTTGTTTTTGTGTCTACACTTTTTGTTCTGCAACTTGTCAGAATTTAGTTGTCAGCTTCGCAGTTCTTCCTGTGTGCTTTTGTGGTGGTAGTTCATGGTCTGTAAACTGCAGATACTGCTGTTGTCACAATTTGTCTTTAATATGAGTGGCTGATTGTAAACTTGTTTGTCCGTATTTCCTGGGGTGGTTTGGTTGGACTCCCAAAGCTGGGGAAGGAAGAAGAGGCAATGTCAAAGGAGGGTTTATAAAGGATGTTGGGGCATAGTAGGAAAGCATTTTCCAAAAGAGACTCTCCACTGTTCTTTGATGTTGAGACTTTGAGAGTGGAATTAAATGTAGTGCAACGCTCAGCAGATCTCTGTATCAGCACAAGCATTTCTGCTTGTCTGATGGAACAATCTATCCTCTCTTCCCCCTGCACACTGTTCCAGGGATTCTCCCACCCGCCATGTGGTGGAAAGAAGCCTTGCTGCACTAGTGGAAGTCCTTATGCAAGCTTTGGCTGGCAGGGCTTGTTAGTTGAATCTCAACCATAATTTACAATTTTGTGAGGAGACTGACTCCTGGCACTGCATTTTTGCATTTTACTTTCTGAGTTTAGGTAGCCTACCCCTACAAAGCCTAGGGTTCACAACTGTTTTCCAATGATAGTTGGAGTGTATATGTCACATTTTGACTCCTGTACTGCATTGACTACTGCTGCGGTTAATGGTATGACTTCTATACTGAATCACAAATTATGGACGATATTCTGCTAAGTTTTACTCTGAGCAAATCCATTGAAATCAGTGACTATGACTAAGTTAGGCCCAATAATTTCATTAGGTATGCTCTTAGTAAAATTTAGCTGACTACCACCCTACATAAGGCAAAAACACCATAGTAGTGTCCGAAATTAGCCAGGCACATTTTGCACCAGGCTTTCAACCAGTTGCAATCAAGTGAAGATGCCTGGGTGCCAGAATGGCACTTGACATCTCCACCATCTGGGGATCATTGGATCTGGACTGTTTTCGCACACTAATTCCCCATACTGTAGAATTCTACCAGTTATATTTTTTTCCTGCAGTCAGAATGAATTTTGGGAACCAAATTGCTTTTTTGTGCAGCCTGAGGAAGAGCAGTCGCCATTAAAAAAAAAGTGGACTATCCCTGGATCAAGTGACTTTTCTTGTTTAAATTCTCAAAGCTCTTAGCCTAGCTCAAGGTTGTCATCTGAACTAGTCAGATGTTTATCTGATGATCAATCACAGTAAGTTCATCATTTGAAAAATATGACCATCAGGCCCAAAAATGGCAACTAGGCATTCTGTTTTGGCAACTGTAACTTTGGTTTAAGGAGTGTTTTGGCGCCTAGCATACATATCCGAGTTTCTAACACTGATCCATATGTCTACCTGTATTCCAGTGTTTATATTCTGCTGTTAGTACCTCTGGAGGAAGTCTTCATTATTTGATTATCACTGGTGGTGGTTTTATGTGTATGCTGCCACGCAAGTGAATACAGCTGGTGTTATATCCTTATATGTGGTTTTTGGCTATATTTATATGGAGCCCCATTGCCTTGTGACTTCCTTGCAGACATCTGTTTTCCTTATAGGGGAAATGCCTGACTTTCCTGTCTTGTAGCATTTGTGGAAGGCCATAGCATCAGCACAAGGGAACCTGTTAACATAGCATGCCACCCCTCCATTCCCCTTATAAGCCTGCCTAATATGCCATCATTTTCAGTAAGAGGACACCTCAAGCTCCCCTGCCATTTTCACTTTATCACAGTCTTTGCTATTGACAGACAGTTCAGGGTTTTGTTGCTGAGCGAAGGAGAAGCTTGCTATTCCAGTTTTGTGAGTAGCCTGTAGCAGTGGAAGAAATAAACATAATTGCAGAACAATTGCATAACTGGAGAACAAAAGATCACAGCTGCCACGCTGGTGGTCTGTACCTTGTTGCGCAGGATTCTCCTGAAATTCCATTACTGCAGTGAGCTAATCGAGATTTAACTGGTGTAGACCACACTGTAGCAGCTGTGTCTGGAATCCTGGCAGTATTCTCTGAGTTAGGTCCTGCTAATTGAACCTAGGAGACGAGAAGACGTTTTTGGTCTTAAATATTTATTTTTGGGGAATGGACATGGTGTGTAGAATGAGGTGGTGGTATCCTTATGCATAGGTCTATGCCCTTGGAACAAATTCAGGTTCATTGTGAGTGCAGTTTCTTCAAACTGCCATTTCACTGAACTCCAGGTTGGCTGCCAAAGTCAGCTCTGCTGTGTGACCTACTCAGCATGTGGAAAATTGTATCTAAGGGGTGGGGGTGGTTTGCACAAAATTGCAAAGCTTCAGTATCTGAGACCCTTAACCAATGTTCCAGCCACTGAGCCATGCATTCTGAGTTAGAAAGTTTTGCTCACCCCACAAGGGCGCAGGCTTCAATGATTACTTGACGTCTTAAGAACAAGGAAACAAGTTAATTAAAACATTCCAGCCGCTTAGAATTTTGTGATGGATTTAGCATAACCCAGTAAGGCGACAGGCAACCTTTTAATGCTGGGCTTCACTGATACATTGTTACTAGAAAGCCTTCTAAAATTCACCCAAATGAGACCTGAAGCTGTGCAAGTTCAGATCAGCATATAAATAGCTAAGCTACCCTTTCAACCAAAATTTATTTCAAATCTTATGGTTGCTAAGCAACCCTCTGCATTGTCATGGGTTGAGCTGAGATTTTAAGCTAGGGGAGGGTGATGTCGGAAGCTCTTCTCCGCTGTCTCAGCTGGTGACGGGCTCTGTCATTTCCCAGCATACCAATCGCTCTGGGAAAATGAAATGGTGCAGCCGTTGACTGTGCACAGATCATATGAGGGAAGTCTAGCTGCTGAATGTCTTGAAAGAAATAGAGAATGTCTGTTGTAATCAGATTTTCACTGAAGAGTTCTAAGCATGGCTGCGTTTAGAACACCACTATCAACCAAAATCATGCACTATCCACAAGTCAAATCATGTTGCAAGACCACATATTTCAATATATATTTTTGAATTGTGAAAGCTAAAAATATGTTACCATTTTCATATCCAAGCTTAGGCTCACTTTCTCCAGTCTTCTGAACTAGAATGAATTCTTTGCACAATTATAATTACAGTCCTTTGTACACATCGTGCTTACTCTTCATGCACAATTCCTTTAAGCTGAGAGTAAGAGAAAGCATTTGGTCTCCTAAGTTCCTCATGCTCTACAATGTATTTAGTTTACCTGCCCAGTCTTGTTGTAGTGCTCTAGTTTTGTTCTTTTCATAATCCAGCTGCTTCCTTTTGAGTCACATAATAAGTATGGTGGGGTATTCATGTGCTTTGCACCTTCAGAGGTTCAAAGCCAGCTTTGAAAAAAGATGCTATTTCCTCTTTAAATACAAACTATAATAGCATTTGATTCTGCTTTTCAGCTACATTTGGGGCACTGAACAAAATGTGATCAGCACTATAATCCTAGAACCTAGGGTTTTAAGAGTGAATGGTAAGGGCACAGAAAAAGCAACATTTAAATGAATTTAATAAGCTTCCTTCAGATACTGATTCACAGGAATGTTGAGTGCAAGCAAGAGCAGCAGTTAGTCTCTATGTGGAAATAATGCAAAATACATTATGTAAGTAGATTTTGCCGGGGAGCTTATTTCTCTTGTAATCCTGTTCAGAAGCAGAATTTGTTTCCAAATCATGGTGCTTGATTGTCTGAGCTTACTTATTTTGGGCGAGATTTGGAAACTCATTGCTCCTGCCAAAATTAAGGTGACTTAAATGGGTGCACAAACAACCTCCTTGGTGTTTTAAATGCAAGAAAAATATTGTTAAAATTCTATTTTTTATGGTATGTGTACATTTGGTATATCACAATGTGAATGCAGGATTTTGTTAAGGCATTGGGGTGGATTCATCAAGCATTTGGAGAGTGTTATATAAGTTGAGACAGTTACAGTGGTACCTCAGGTTACATACGCTTCAGGTTACATACGCTTCAGGTTACAGACTCTGCTAACCCAGAAATATTACCTCGGGTTAAGAACTTTGCTTCAGGATGAGAACAGAAATTGCGCAGCGGCAGCAGGAGGCCCCATTAGCTAAAGTGGTGCTTCAGGTTAAGAACAGTTTCAGGTTAAGTACGGACCTTTGGAACGAATTAAGTACTTAACCCGAGGTACCACTGTATTTAGATGGCTGAAGACAACATAGTCATACTAAGTACTGCAGAATCTTGAGACAGATCATTGCCGTGGAAGTGGGTTTGATATGGAAGCAGCATTAGACTTTCAGCAACTCATCTGTATTTTGGGAAACAGTGATTTGTCAAAAGCCTCCTAAGTGAATTTATGACAGAGTAAGGATTTGAACTCAAATCTCATAGTCAAACTCACAATCTCCATTGAACCAGATGACTCTGTATGTTGGCAGGCTTGATGAACTGCCAGATTAAATCAGTTCAGACCAAGTTCACACCTCCAGTTTTGCACTATTCTGCCATGGAACATGCAGATTGAAATAGAGGCTATCCAGTTGGCAGAATGCTTTTTTTTGACTGCATTGCGTCAAGGCTGCAATTTTATGACGGCTTTGGGTGTACTTCATATTTGAATGTTCTCCACCAAATGAACTTTCTGCACATGCTGTTTTTCTATGGCATGTGCTTCACTCCCTCCCTCCCCCAGCATGTGTGTTTGTGTATGAGATGTGTGCACTGCAGAGCATTCCAACATTCAGCTGCCCTCCTTCACTGGTACAGCTCAAGGAAAGCATTCCCACCTGTTTCTGCTGACTATATAAGTTGGCCCAGAGTTATGCTTGGTCTTGGAATACCATTATTCTCTCCACCCTCCCTAATTTCTCTGTTAAATTTGGGAGTAGAAAAGCTGAGCATTTTCAGTAACTGACAGCTTGGACTGAGTTAGCAGGGTTTTTTTTTTTTTTACATAATAAGTAACTTCATAGTGTTACTTAATTCTACAAAGTTATTTAATTCCATGAAGCTACATAACTTGGGCAAGTTATAGAAAATAACCGTTTCTCAGTCCTGGTGGGCAGAGTGTTGATTTTATGCTCATGGCTAATATCAGGTAAAAATGAAATGCCTGTGTTCAGTAGATAAGAGTGTAAATATTGATATTTGATGAATGATCAAACCAGTTCCTCATTTGCACGGAAAAACTTTCCTTAATGCTGAGTGCTTTGTGGTGACATTGAATCAGTTTAGGCCAGCTTTCACCAAGTTGGTGTCCTCCAGGTGTTTTGGACTACGATTTCCATCAGCACCAGCCAGCCAGCACTTGCACTATAGCTGTATAGCACAGCCTAGCATGAAGAAGCAACTGCGCAGGTTCCAGGAGAGGAGATGGCAACCACTTTGCTGCTGTGCTAAATCTTGGTTTGGTTTAACATTTTGTCTAAGCCCACGACAAACCACAAGCTATGGACCATAGTTGATTGTTGTGTCTTCAAAAGCCCCCTTCAAAGTGTTATTTCACACAGCACTTTGAAAAGCACTTCATAGGCCCCTTTGAGCCAAGTCAGGTTTTTACCTGCTCTGTTTTTGACATCATACAACATGAAGTATAGAGCAGCTGGGTGTGTCCTGTCAGAAATGGCCTCTTGGGCCAAAAGGGGAGGCCTGGTGGGCCTAATAATGCCTGCAGGCTGGAGGTTCCCCACCCCTGTAAATAAACCCACCCAGTTTTGACGAAAAATGAAGAAATTGGCATGTGCTTGAGAGAGATCAAGAGACTGATGTGGTTCAGTGCAGCAGAGATTCTTTACTTGCAGAAGTGGACAAGAGCAAGGATTTCTCTTCTGCATTTAAGAATTCATTTGAGTGTGACCTTCAGTTTGTTGCTGTTGTGGTAAACCTGTGTCTGGGCTGTGCCACTTCAGATGGCTGGTAGGCTTCTCACGATTGAATACTCCTCCCAGCTGAATACTAGTGTCTTAGCTGGGTGGGCTTTGTGTGCTAGGCTTTCAACCTTTCTCACGGACTTATAGCTTTGCATATGAAGAGAGAGGTGCAGGAGTTTTGTGTGTGTGTTTGTACAGAGGAGCATCCACTTGCAGTCTGAAGCAGTACAAACTGGACACTGTTTAACCAACTAAGTCAGAACTAGGCCTAAATCAATCTGTGCCCTGGACATCATGCCTGCATGCCGCTGCTGTTGCAGCTGGGTCCCTAGTCTGGCCATTCTAGCCAGTCTGCCATTTTAAGACTCTACGTCCCTTATAGGCAACGATAGTAATGCTTCTACTTCCTTATTCCTCTCTCAGATCTATTCCTTTAGGGTGAATGCATGTTTCTCTTGAGTAAATTTCTTGCCATGAGAGATGGAAAGGGTATCAGTTTAACAATTCAGCCACCTTCCCTGTTGTTTTCAGCTGCATGTTTGTTCTTCCAGCCCATAGAATCCCCATCTCTTCTCATGACATCTCCATGAAACAGTCCACTGTGAAATAAAGTAAAATGGAACCGAAAAAAAGCCCTGATTCTGTAATTGGGCCTTATGGGAGAATAATATTGGATACATGTACACAACACAACACAACTGTTCTCTCTGCTTCAAGTGAGGCCCTGAGAATAGGGAATGCAAAACAGTTTGTCAGTCTGTGAGTTTGTCTTTTGGAGTTTTCTGGGTTTTTCTTGAAATGCAGTACCATTTTGGGGGCGATTCAAAGGTTTATGGATGCTGTGACCATGTTCTTTGTTTAGCTGAATTGAGGACATTGCTGTGTGAGTAACTTAATAAAAGGCATTAAGTTCTTAGGCACAAGTATAGTCTGGTAATGGCACATTGCAGTCATTATATGAATGTAGCTATTGTGCTTGGGGAGAGCTATTATTGCAAGGAACAGACCTTGAAAGTCTTTACTAGCCTCTGGGGAAGTACTTTCGAGAGTCGCCTGGAGAGCTTTCACAAGGAGTGAAAATTAGACTCCGAGCCTGCTAGTGCCACATACTGTTGTTGGTAGATACTTGAAATGCACAAATCATCATCCTTTAATTATTTTAACAACTTGAAGAAAATGCAACGGGTCGTGATCAGCCTTGTAACGGAGCTTTGACATTTGTTCTTCCTTTCTTTCACAGGCTTACGAAAAAAGGTTTCCTACATGCCCCCTCATTCCCATGTTTGTAGGCAGTGATACTGTGAACGAATTCAAGAGCGAGGACAAGGCCATCCACATAATTGAAAGGCGCTGTAAACTGGACGTAGATGCACCACGGCTCCTGAAAAAGGTAGCTGAATAACAATGGTTGGCCTGAATAGCTGTCTGCAAGGCTGCCTCTACTCCAGTTTAACTTTGCCTCTTCCCTTCTCTCAGATTGCAGGGGTTGATTATGTTTACTTCATCCAGAAGAACTCACTGAACAGAAGAGACCGCACTTTGCACATAGAGGCCCACAATGAGACTTTCTCAAATAGGGTCGTCATTAATGAACACTGCTGTTACACGGTGAGTCAAGGCAGGTTGGTGTGGTTTAAGCCTTTGGGGGCCTTCAGTGGAGGTTTGCACTTTGGCTTTTCCTTCAATAAGAAAGTTTAATGCTGCACATATTTTGCTGGCATTTTTGAGCTGGGTAATTTGTAACGGCTTTTGGGAATTTTCTTGTTTTGGACAGAATCCCACAACACTGAAATATCAGATCTAGTCATATTTAACATTCTGTGCTCAGGCAGTACAAACATATTGAATATGTTAGGACTGGCATGTGTTTAGAACACTTCATTTTCATTCTGATTTAAGTCTGCACGGGTGCTAGCAGGTGTTCAGACTCCTACTTGATAGTATGTAGTGCCAGGGCATAGGATATGATGCAGGTGAGCCGACAAGTTCTTGTCCCAGTGTCTTTTAAACTTGCAGACAGCCATGATTTATTTTTTTAGGAAAAGCAGACAATCAATGCAAGGTAAAGAACTCTGTTGCATGCATAAGTTTCCACATTCTTGCTAACAGGAAAATCTAAATACATGGGGAAATAGGCATATAAATCAAGCCTATGTTCGCTGTCTGTTTTTTTTTTTTTTCCTTTTAAAGAGTTGAAAAAGCTACAGCTAGCAATTCAGTTTCTTCAGTTTTAGGCTGCTGCTTCTCTTCAGAGAGGTGACAACATCGCAGCAGCCATAAAAACTCTTAGCTGCTAAGAAGAAATAGGAGTAGTGTGTGGCATTTTGAATACTAAAACCCAATTTTAATTCTGGCTGCTAATCCCAAACATTTAATATTCCTCTAGAATTACTTTGAAGGCATCCACCATAATCAGTCATAATTTTCCAAGTAGAATTAATTTAGCAAAGTACAGAAGTTGCCTGCCCAAGTTAAATGTGCCAGACAGATCTCTGCTTTCAGCCTTGCCATATGCAGAGTTATATTAGCCTAATTAATAAACTCCAGTGAATGTAGGAATGCCTAAGTCTGCACAGGAACAGGCTGTTAAATTCCTTATGCCATGAGTTAGACAATGCACAGCAATTCCTTTCTCTGTGGCAGTTTTCAGGATGACTTGTGTGATTTGTGACAGGAATTGAGAAAAGTTGACTCCTGTGATGGTGGAAGCCATGTTGAGAAACTAGCGAAGAGTTGCACCAATAACTTGAATGTGAATACTTGGAATAGTTCTGCTGAAATGCAGGGATTACACATGTGTCTTGCCTTTTTGGATCTTGAAATGGGACTAAAAACCAAGAGAACTGAAAACTCATAAACATGAGCTTTACAGAGCCCACTTAGGTCGATTACTATTTTAAAACCTAAGTCCTTGACCAAAGTACATTGGCAGTATTAAGCCACTGTGGTTACATTGCATAGTGGTGCAGCTTTAAACTAAATCTTAGTTGTGTTGTGCATTGGTGAGCACGCCAGTTGGCTGCACTAAAAAAGAACATGGTATGCTGTACTTCAGAATTTCTTGTGATACTTGATCAGGTTTCTCACACTATGTGCCAACCTTTTGATTCTCAACACCACAGGTGCATCCAGACAATGAAGACTGGACATGTTTTGAGCAGTCTGCAAGCCTTGATATTAAATCTTTCTTTGGATTTGAAAGCACAGTAGAAAAGATTGCCATGAAACAATACACCAGCAATATTAAAAAGGTGAGCTTTCAAGTTTGCAACTCCTTGGCCTGCTGGCTCTCGATATTGCAGGTGGAGTGATTTTGAGCCCATTTGGGATTTGTCCGGCCAGGTTCGGCTGAATTGGTGGCCGCTCTAGTCTTCTATGAATGGTGCATTCTTATTTAGACAATATTGATTAATCTGCTCTTGTTGCAAATAGAGGAGCCTGCGTGTGCACTGACTTTGTGATTTGACAATTGATTATGCGGTTCCTGGAATGCGTCATAGGTGCTTAAACTCTTTGTTATAACAAAGTAAATAAAGATACTGTTTTTTTTTCATCTCCCTAGAGGCAGTTGCCCAACTGCAAGCATGGCTTGGATAGGCAGTACTTTAAATCATACTGTGCAAAATAGCATGCGACTTTAGAAGAAGTTTCCCCACAAGAATAAAACAACTTGTCAAAAATAGGAGGTTGCCTAGCTTATTGTGCCCAGGCTTTAACCTGTCTGTAATTGCTCAATTGCCTTTGTCAAAAGTGGGAGCTCCATGCTTCCCAGACCAGCTGTATCCATACTTGGCCAAAAAGCAGTTGGTGGGCAAACACATTGCCCTAGGTCTCCTTGTGACTTTTGAGTTGGTGTAGTTCCTGCCCACCTAGCAGTTAGAAAGCACGTCAAAGGGCAAGTAGATAAATAGGTACCGCTCCGGCGGGAAGGTAAACGGTGTTTCCGTGCGCTGCTCTGGTTCGCCAGAAGTGGCTTAGTCATGCTGGTCACATGACCCGGAAGCTGTACGCCGGCTCCCTCGGCCAATAAAGCAAGATGAGCGCCGCAACCCCAGAGTCGGCCACGACTGGACCTAATGGTCAGGGGTACCTTTACCTTTATCTTTAAGTACCATGGAAATAGGTTCATTCTTTTCTAAACTAGTTCATGCTCTAGGGGGGTGGGTGATGCTGAAATGTAGAAGCATGTAGTGGGGCTCTCACTGTCTTAGAGTACACCTTGTTTTACATAAGGAAGAACTAATAGTGCAATTTTCTCTGAAAACTTAGGCCCAAAGAGGAGTGCATTGACTAAAAAATTGCCTTGTTTTCAAAGGGCAAAGAAATAATTGAGTACTACTTGAATGAGCTAGAAGAGGAGGGCATTAATTATATTCCTCGTTGGAGTCCCCCGGCTAAATTTACGTTTGAACATGGTGCATCTCATGTAAGGCGGCCACTGTCCCCTCCAATCAACATACCTGAAACTACCACCAAGGAGGGACTCAGCCCTAAGGAAATCAACAATTGCAACAATGCATCAGAGGCCACAGCTGGAACACCCGATGGTGCGTTATTTGCCTGCCCTGTCTGCCTTTGGGGGTTATTTTGTGTGTCTCCATTAATATAACAGCTATAGTTTATAAGTAAGGAGTTGGTGAATCTCTATTTCTGTGCTGAACGTCTTCAATTTCTGTAGCCAAACTTCATGATTTTGGCCACACAGCATAAATAGCACAAACAACTGTACACTGATACGTTTTCAGATAGAAAATCTGTAGGTTGCATTTTATTAACAGAGACTTTGAATGAGGGAAAGGCACCCAGTATTGACTAGGCTGATGCCTAGCTGGAGCTGGTGGAAGAAAAACAGCTCAGCTAGTAGCATTTCATTCTTTTCACACTATGTATTAAAAATGGCAGCTTGCTCTGCAAAAGGACAAGCCGGAGCTTCAACTTGAAGAATGTATATTGAAAGCCATTTGTTAATTGATCCAGCAATCATTTATTCTAATAGCATTTGTGTAAATAATGGTTTCAGACAAGCTGGATGCAGACTACATCAAGAGGTATTTGGGAGATTTGACACCACTTCAGGAAAGCTGCCTCATCAGGCTTCGGCAGTGGCTCCAGGAAACGCACAAAGGCAAAGTAAGTATCTGTCTCCCTTGACTTCCCGTTCATCAGAAAAGTGCACAGCATGCAAGATGATCTGGCAGCATGTCAATAATCCATCCAAGGGAATGGACATTTTTACATAAGATGGCCTTGAACTAGTTTGAACCTGATACCTTTTAGTTTTTCTGTGTGCTGTAAAAAGTCTAATCTTTAAATCTACTTCCCAGAGTGCAGAGACCAGATGCTTTTATACTTAAAGAAAACAAAGCTTTGGCTTGGTAGCCTAGATATCCTTTCATATATGCTAAAGGTTATGTATTGTAGAAGCATAAAATTGAAATGTCAACAAATCAACCAGTTTTACTGTGTCCTGCTTGGAGATTGATTTAGTTGCTTGCAAGGAGGCTCCTGTTAACGACATTCCTCCGTTAACCACTGCCATGCCTTTCTCACAGCATAGTTTGAAAGCATGCAAGACTGCATACTTGGGCAGGTGGTCTGTAATTCATGGAATGTTGCACTGAGATTATATGACTATCATAAAAGCTAAAGGCCAGTTGGACATGCAAATACATCTTTCCTGCAATACCGCAACAGCCAAATTCCAATTTCCTGTTTTGTTCTCCCTGCCTTCCACAGCAAGTACTTCAAGAGTAAGCTATTTAAAATAAAAGTTAGCTTCAGTTCTAAGTCTGTAGTTTAGGGAGAAAACTTCGCATAGGAGAGAGATGGGCACAACGTGATCCAGGGAATTGTGAATAGCTGTGGATGCTCAAGGAATGTACCCCACTAGTGGTAAATACGTATTTGTTGGTGTATAGCACACGAAGCTACCCTAAATTTGAAGGCAGCTTTCCACATAGTAAGTACCTAGCTAAACTCAATTTGAATCCAAAGCTTCCAGCTCCACATTAGAAGCCACATTGTGCCCTGATCTCTTGGTGTGGGTGTGCTACTTAAAATGTATTGTGGTTCACTCTAACTTTCCATCATTTGTTTGCAAAATCAATGTAGCATCCCCCCCCCCCACCTCACCAGCTTGCAAAGTTTCTGTGCCCCTCTGCTCACCAATGTGGTGGTTTGTTCACACCGGCCTGTGCTTTTTGTGTTTCCTTAAGTTTCTTTCTTGCACTTTCCTTCTATCATAAGTCAGCTTGTTCACTCCTACAGCTTCCAGTTTCCATCCAGTATTTAGACATGGTCATTTTCTCTAGCCTAATTTTATCTTTAGAGCTATAGGGCAGAAGCTCAGTTTAAACCACTTTTAAATCATGATTATGTCATGTTAGCATCTAGAATGTCTGATTTAATTTGGCTCCATTAGCAGTAAAAGAAAAGGATGCTTCAAGCATTACCTCTCACCACTCTTAAGTAATTTTCTGATGTAGAGGCCAAAAGTTGATTAGATTTTCAAAATCTGGGCTATATTTTGTTCCAGATTTGTAAGTACTAGCGCTCTTTCTTTCAAACCTGCTTATTTTTATGCTATCTGCCATATAAGCAAAATCTCCTTAATTACTTTCCCAATATTTACTTAGTTGCTTGATCTTCAATGCAGATGTATCTCGGCTTAACTCTGTTATCCAGTTCACTGCAAAACCCTTGAGTGTCTGCCATTTCACTTCTCGTCTCTTAAATGTCTTGCCTGATTGTACCCATTTTTCTGTGGATTAAACTAAAGAACTGATGACATTTCCATCTGATTTTTTTGAACAAAAATCTCCTCACCGCTTTGATTTGCTATTTTCTCATACCCCGCTCTAGCTGTTCATCTCTTTAACACACATTTTCATTCTGGTCTGCTTGGAGGTGGCATAAAGTAATGCTTTTCAGGATGGCGTTGTAAGTCAGTTATAGTTTAACACAGATAGAGCAAAGGAATAACAAACAACTTTCTTACAAAGTGTGCAAAAACTTCCCAGCTTGCTTTTTCCCCTCTTGGGGCACATGAACAGCAATGCTGTGAATGGCAAAGTGTGCTGTGCTGTGGTCATTGTCCACAAAAGGGGGTAAACTGACAAGTGCTATTGGGAATCTCATTCAGATTTTTAATCCTATTTTTGTGTTTGTATGCATGCGTGTGTGTGTGTGTGTGTGTGTGTATAGGAGTCTCTTTCTTTTACTGATTGCCTCCTGTTAATTGCTAAAAGTCTAACAGCTATACTATAGCAGAAAACATACAACCACCCCGTTTTACTATTTCCTGCTTACTCCATCTTTTCTCATCCAAATTTCATGGAATTTGTAGAGAGGGCTTCAGTAGTTTTCTTTGCTGTTCTCTTGATGCTTGTATCCCTGCCTGCAACCATGATGTAAAGACCTAAATGGAGATACTGTAATCCAAACTGTGTCGTGACCCATTAGTGTGTCGGCTGCAGTGTGTAGGTGTGTCGCGTGAACACTCCTCGTGCTCCTCCCCGGGAAAGGGATTACATTAACCTCTGGTTTGCTAGTAAAACTGAATTGCTGTGTCATGAAATGATGCATGTCTAAAAAGTGTGTTACCAACATGAAAAGTTTGGAAAGCTCTGCTACAACCTGTATTCGTGGGCAATAGCTATTTTTCTTCTTTAGTTCTGTACTGCTGGTGTCTTCCTGGTTCTCCATTAGTGAAAGGGATGGGGACAGCCTCATCTAAGAGAAACTTCCTTTGACTCATGTGCACCATCTAAAGAGCATGCAATACCTAACACTATTGTTTTATCAAAGATACCGTAAGCTACCTTGGGTTGGCAATTTGCCTCAAAAGCTGGCTGTAAACATTAATGCAAATACTAGAACAAGTTATTTATGCAGAGTAGATTTAAATCTAATCAATTAAGGCAGCTGCCCCAGTTTTCTGCTCTGAGGGTATAAAATGGATATTGCTCAGTAGCAAATGAAATTCACCTCCACCGTTTAGATAACTTTGGAATCAGCTGGTTTGTAACTTTCAGCCCCCTTTCGCTGATGTTTGCAGATCCCAAAAGATGAGCATATCTTACGATTCCTGCGTGCGAGAGATTTCAACATTGACAAAGCCAGAGAGATCATGTGCCAGTCCCTAACGTGGCGTAAGCAGCACCAGGTGGACTACATTCTGGAGACTTGGAACCCTCCTCAAGTACTTCAGGATTACTATGCTGGAGGCTGGCACCACCACGACAAAGGTAGAGTAGCCCCGCTGCCCTATGTAAGCAAAGGTTGTTAGCCCATTATTCACTTTGGCTGGTATGTGTAGCAAAAGGAGCCATAGGAAAGGTTCTCTGTAAATTTTTTAAATGTCCCTTAAACATTCCTGCAGAGGTAGGAACAAAATGCTTCTGAATCACTACGCTGTTTTCAAGCATCATTCGGGCAGGATTGAAGTCATGAAAGCATAGTTTTCAGAAACATGGTGTAAAAGACACACACACTGTGCATTTGTTGGAACCAGCAAGGAGATGTGTCTGTTATCTCTGCTGCTAAAGATAGTGTTTTAAACAAAATATTGCCACTGTTAAAATTACTCGGCCCCTGAAAGCTGTGCTTCAAAGAATAAAAGCTGGCAATAATGTATATTGGAATTCTGAGAAATTCAGCTTGATTTTTTTAAATAAAAAAACTAGCCTTCATGGTGGGGAAAAAATAATAATGCTTTACTGCATCAAGTTGTGCTTTAAGTGAAATGCCTAAACTTTTAAAGGGGCTCACAGCAACTTTTGTCTTTTTTTGTGTGTGCCAAGTATTCTGCTTTCAAGTACTAAAGCTTCTACAGTTTTCTCACAAACTTATAAAATATTTTATTCAATCCTCAAAGCCATACACTTTGGGTTAAAGAATAGTTTTAGGTTTTCATCTAGCTGCATTCCATTAATAGCTCAGACTGTAGGAATGTTAAGCTTTCCCAAGGCTCTTCTGCCTGAAGCTGCAGTTATTCAGATAAAATTGAAAGCTGCAATTATTCAGATAATATTGACCAATACATTAAATTGGTCCTGCAGCCTAATTTTTTTTATAGCTTTGTGCCAAGTTGCCAGCATTGTCCTGTTTCCTACAACGTTAATGAGAACATACAAAGTGTGTTTCTCCCTCTCCTTCACCCCAGGATTCTTGCTCATGCAAGTTGCTAATGAGGTGGTGGAGTTAAGCTATGCCAAAGTTCAGATTTCCTTTGCAGCCAAGGAGTGACAGTTGCTTTCATAGAAACCAAAGTTGCCAAGCAAACACTGATCATTCTAGTTGCCCTTGCAAAACCACAGTTGCCGCTGTTCTTTTTTGTTCAGATGGGCGTCCACTGTATGTGCTGAGACTTGGCCAGATGGACACCAAAGGTTTGGTGCGAGCTCTCGGGGAAGAAGCCTTGCTTCGCTATGTAAGTGCCTTTGATGCCATGTGTTTTGGTAGTGAACACAATGTTCCTGTTTTATAGTTCTGCTTCACATTAGAAAGAAGAGCACACTGTGGCTGTCTCCGTCAATCTGTGTTCTTTTTTCACACTGTTCTGCCAGAATATCAGAAGTTTTGTTCTTTGTGGGTGGGTGGAGTTGTCTTACTTTGTGGTTTACATATGCAGGAAGGTGAGGTGGTGGAATCCTGAGGTCATAGAGTGGCTTGCATTACCTCCGGTTGTAGGTGGTGGGTTGTTGTTGTTTTTTTAATGTTCCCATTCTAAAAATAAAAACGTCAGCATGCAAAGGGGGAAAAGAAGCACATTAGGGGGGAGTTTCTAAGCCAGCTTGTTTCCCATTTGCCAGGTTTCTAGTGTGTGCATGGGGATTTGCAAAAAAGTGATTTCCCCATTGTGAAGTAGAACAGTTCTCTATATTACCTCATCCCATAATATTCTGTGGTATAACCAGACAAAAAGGTTATGGAGTTTGGTCTGTAGTTTTTCCCTGGGCCAGCTCTTGCAACTTTTTATCATGCAGCAGTTTTAGCTTGTCTGATTAAGAGAGGAGGGGAGAACTACGTATGTCACTTTGAGCTCCTTGGAGGAAACGTGGAATATTAATGCAATCTATCCAGCTTGCCATAATATTAAATACCTCTTCTTTGTCAATAACGTAATCTATTCAAGAATGGACTAATGAAGTGGGCGGGGGGTTACATTATTGGCGAA
The DNA here is from genome assembly GCF_965153285.1 of Podarcis tiliguerta. Taxonomy (NCBI): domain Eukaryota; kingdom Metazoa; phylum Chordata; class Lepidosauria; order Squamata; family Lacertidae; genus Podarcis; species Podarcis tiliguerta. The sequence goes on along the minus strand of NC_139535.1, from coordinate 86,519,249 downwards.
CTAGCACATTTTGTTAGACTGAAAATAACAAAGAACTCCAGTTTCCGTGCATATAGAATTCTGGCTGCTCCCACCTAGCCCAGGCCTTCCATTATCCAGAGGAATTTTATATTCTAAAGTCTTTCTTAATTGTATACTTACTCCAGTCTCTCTCCCCCATACCCCTACCTCACATTCCTACCACAATTTTTTTTTGGGGGGGGGGGGGGGGACGGGACTCAGTTCAGTTTCTGAGACTTCCAAACATGAGGATCGGTAACTTTTTTATTATTGCTGACAAACATAAAGCAGAAACATAATGCAGAAATTAAGTTAGGGGAACATCAGAAAAGTTTGTAGAATCGGTGATTTAGGAAAGCAGGAACGGGATGATTATCTCCTTTCAAAGGTAAAACAGAGATGATAGTAGCAGTTCTCTTTGTCCCGATTTTCACCATGGCTATTCTGCTACAACATCTCTGCAATATCCTTGTTTCTCATTTGTGTGTGTGTGTGTGTGTTTAGGTTCTCTCTATTAACGAAGAAGGACTGAGGAGGTGTGAAGAAAATACAAAAGTGTTTGGAAGACCTATAAGGTAAAAGAGAATAGCTGTTAAATGAAATATAATGATTAGTAGAATGCGAAGTGTTGAGAGACTCCATGCTAATCACTCTAAGATTGATTCATATGTTAGCTAAGGGGATATACTTGTGAAATTCCTGTGTATGAGGGCTCCAACCTGTCCCCGTGCCCACAGGTGCAATGGCACGCCATGTTTGGCCACTGCAGTGCATCATGCCCAAAGCCATGATTTCAAAGTGAGGTGCATGGCCCACATATGAATTAGGAGGACACATCTCACATGAGTTTCAGCCAAACGTTTAGGAAAACATGGAAAACAGCTTTCCAGGCCTTATGTGGCACTTAGAAGTAGATTTTTGCCTGCTCCACATTCAGGGTGAAGACAGGTTGTCATCCCTCACACCCAGAGTATAGATGAAAGGGAGTTTTGTGACATTGGGGACTCCCTTGAACAGACATGGTCAAACTTGGCCCTCTAGCTGTTTGGGGACCACAACTCCCATCATCCCTAGCTAACAGGACCAGGAACAGCTGGAGGGCCAAGTTTGGCCATGCCTACCCTAGAAGCTTTGAATGTCGTCAGTTCAGTGATGCAACCAACAACTATAAGGCAAGGGGGCTAGAGTAAAAAACTTTCTAGTGACTGATACAAACCTCTTCAGCAAATCTGATTTTGGGGGGGGCTGTGGGGAGGTTTTTGTTTTGTTTTAAAAAGACACATTTAGTAAGTTCATTGCCTTTGCTTTGGGGAAAACAGTTGTTGGACCTGTTTGGTGGATCTGGAGGGCCTGAACATGCGGCACTTATGGAGGCCTGGCGTCAAGGCTTTGCTAAGGATCATCGAGGTAGTCGAAGCCAATTATCCGGAAACCTTGGGGCGCCTCCTCATTCTGCGAGCTCCCAGGGTGTTTCCAGTCCTCTGGACACTGGTACGTTCATCTGCTTTTGTCTCCCTTGGGACCTGTGCTTTGGAAAATGGGACCCAGCCCTGTACTATAAAATAGCCATGGTCAACACTTGCAACGTTGTTTTTTTATAGGGAGCATCATTTCTGTAACCAAAAACAATCCAGTTACATACAGTAGTAATGTGGCCTGGTGGAATAAATAGTTCACCTCTTGAGCATGCCACTTTTATGAGTATCACCAATAGTAAAAGTATCCTCTTGAAGCCATTTGAGGATCTGGGGACTTGACTCACTTGGTGTCAACAGCCTTCTTGGCAAGTGAGTCAGCTCACAAAGTTGCAGACAGGCAGAGCCACAGGGAGAAGCCATTGGAGGCTGTAATCTACCCCCTCGAGAAAGAGGAGTGGCTGCACCCTGCTCATTTAGGTATCCCAGAACTTCCCACTGTGTCTCTGAAGCTGCCTCTTTCACCTCAAAGCCAATGAGCTACCTTTTTAACTTAGTATTTTACTTGCAGGTCAGTCCATTCATTGATGACAACACAAGAAAGAAATTCCTGATCTATGCTGGCAATGACTATCAAGGACCCGGTGGGCTGTTGGATTACATTGACAAAGAAATCATTCCAGATTTTCTTGGTGGAGAATGCATGGTTAGTAAACAGTAGTTGTAGCAGAACTGCTTTCATTGATTATTTTCTTTATTCCATAAAATTTCTACACTGCTTGTTTGTAAAAACCACCACCACCCAGAAGTGGTGCACAGCAGATAAAAAGAAAAAATGTACAACCCTATGTTAAAATATGCAAACGTTTAAATACTAATACAGATTAAAATTACTTTAGCTTTCTAAACATCTGGGTAAAGGTAAAGGGACCCCTAACCGTTAGGCCCAGTTGCAGACTACTCTGGGGTTGCAGTGTTCATCTCACTTTACTGGCCGAGGGAGCCAGCATACAGCCTCTGGGTCATGTGGCCAGTATGACTAAGAGCAGCGCACGGGAACGCCATTTACCTTCCAGCCAGAGCGGTACCTATTTATCTACTTGCACTTGATGTGCTTTCGAACTGCTAGGTTGGCAGGAGCAGGGGCTGAGCAATGGGAGCTCACCCCTTCGCGGGGATTCGAACCACCAACCTTCTGATCGGCAAGCCCTAGGCTCTGTGGTTTAGACCACAGCGCCACTCGCGTCTGGGTAGGCTTGTCTAAACAGTAATGTTTTTAGCAGGTGCCGAAAATAGTACAGTGGAAGGCACCTGTTTAATCTCAATAAGCAGGGAGTTCCAAGTGGAATTGAGTTCTTACAAATGCAGAACAGATATTATGTGGCAACCTGTAAGTAGTGGCAGTTACACTGATCCAAGCGGTCGAGTGGCCATGTGTAGGGTAAGGCGATCTTATAGGCAAACTGGTCCCAGGTTGTTACGGGCCTTATATACGAATAGGAACACCTTGAACTTGGCCCGGTAGCAAATGGGCAACCAGTGCAGATCTCTGAGCAGAGCTGTGTTATATGCTGACATTGGGCCTGCACTCTTGCTATGGCATTCTGCACTAACTGCACCTTCGGGATCAAGCACGAGGGAAGCCCCACTGTCAAGTGTGTAACACCCCCCCCCCCATTCCCTACATTCCGATAACTCAATCAGTGGAGCACAGTGCAATTCTAATTAACAAATGCATCTAGAATCACTGGTTCCCTGAAAGGTTGTTTATACTCCTGCAGTTCTCAGGGTTACCCAACTCTGCTAATGATCACCTTGTGTGGCTGTTGCCATTTTGGCTGTAAAAACAACAGCACCAGGTGAATCGCATAAGAATATGGGGTGGAGGGTCTAACCCACTATATAAATTTTCCAAACAGACAAACTTGCAGTTTGGTCTTGTTGAACCAATATGAAATTGTAAGGGGTGGGACACACACACAGTTTTTAAAAACCAATTCACATGTGTTCTTTGGTCTATTTGTTCAATGATAACTCACATCCATTAAGAGCTTTACTTCTGAGCAGATTCTTTCTGAGGTGTGATCTGTTTGAGTAGAGATCTAATTCTGATTTTTCTCTCCCTTCCACCTTAATTAACTCTCTGAAGTGTGAAGTTCCAGAAGGTGGGCTGGTTCCCAAATCTCTATACCGTACAGCAGAAGAACTGGAAAATGAAGATATAAAGTTGTGGACAGAAACAATTTATCAGTCTGCAAGCGTCTTCAAAGGAGCTCCCCATGAGGTGACTTTCCTTGTTTTCTTTCGTGCATCCAATTGTCTATCCATGACAGACAAGCTCAGGTCTTCATTGGTTTGACATGGGCTTCATGCCAACTTTGTGCAATTAGAGGTGCTTCAGATGATATTTCAGCTGGTCCACTCTCAAAATAATTGTTCAGCTCAGTAGAGGAATCTTCTCTTCCACTGTTAGAAAAATGCTACCTTAAGCATTTTCTATTCACAACAGAGGAGCTCAAATCTTATTCAGCTTTGTTCAGCTGTTTTGTTAGTAATGCAAGCCGGCCTCACATGAACAGTTATTGGTAAGAGTGGACTTTCTGAAACACCTTCTTAGTTCCTTCTAAGTCCTTTCTTATGAGCTTGTGTTGGTGAACAATGCTGAAATAAGGGGAAGAAGTAGAGAGGCACACAACTCCACCCCCATTTTTAGTCTAACATTGCTTTCCTGCAGTCTGCTAAAAGTAGTAGCAAGGGGGCTGCCTCAAAAGATAAGGGGGTCAAGCCCTTCTGGCCCACCTGTAATTTGAGCACCGCTCAAATGACTGTTCCTAGTCTTGCTGTGAAGGCAACCCTTGACTCCCCCTTACTAAACTTTTTTTTTTGCAGAAAACAAGATGCGGTGCCTGTAGCATACTTTTAATCTACATTTTTATTATGTGGTAACTGGAAGAATATTGATGCAGTTGAGCCACCTATTTCCCCCCAGCAGCATTTATTGAAGGGCCAGTCTTTTAATCTGCATTTCCTTAAAGCAGCAGGACAGAGATAGGCTAGATGTAGAAACTGTCTTTCTACAGTGTCTTTCGATCACTGGAAAGCCTATATTATTGTCTTATTACTTGGCCTTCACCTTAAGGTCCCAGGGCAGGTTACAACAATTAAAAACACATCATCATTAAGAAACCTCAACATTGCAAAAAACCACAATCACAAAAATTATCATCTAATAAGAATAACATCTAATGAAAAGTAACAAAAGTTCAGACAATTGCCTATATTATATTTATACTTCCAACTATTCTGAATTAGAAGTATTCAAGGCTGTTTTTTAAAAAGAGATTACTTTTCCCATGTCATCGGATGCATCCAGTTAGATGCTCTCTCATGCTGCTTTAACATCCAACTATTGACAAACAGCGAGCTTTCAAAATGGCAGAAAGGGCTGCCATATCTCCTTGCTGTCATAAAGCCAAGGGTGAATTCGTTCTTCCCCAACCCCCTTTTCTATGGCTTCTGAAATAACATGGTTTTTTATTTATTTAATTGTAGGGCCTAAATGAAAACTGACTGTGTAATTTGACTTTGTACTGCTTTTTAAAATGTTTGTTTGTAAATGTTATGCAGTTGGATGCAGAAGCAATTAAACTCTTGCATCTGGTTACAGAATCCCTCATAGCAGGTTTTGTAGCAAATATAAACACAGTGGGTTTCTATGCCAGAGCATTCGAAGTGTATGGAATTTGACAGCAGCACCAAATTGGCTCTTCTCATTGAAAGGCTTTTTGCTTTGACCAAGCTTTTAATATAATTATCCTCCAACTCTCTAGATCTTCATTCAGATTGTGGAAGCTTCGTCTGTGATCACCTGGGATTTTGATGTTTGCAAAGGTGACATTGTATTTAACATCTATCACTCCAAGAGGGCACCACAGCCTCCAAAAAAGGACTCCCTGGGGGCCCACAGCATTACTTCTCCCGGTGGCAATAATGTGCAACTGATAGACAAAGCCTGGCAGCTGGGGCGGGACTACAGCATGGTGGAGTCTCCGCTTAGCTGTAAAGAAGGGGAGAGCGTGCAGGTAAGAACCAGCCTCTAAGCAAAATCCATGTTGTTAGGTTACTTTCAACTGGCTTCTACCCCAAACAGAAGTCACTGGAATTGGTAACAAGAGACTACAGCAGGGGTTGGGAAACCCATGAGACTCTTGATATCAGAGTTGTGGGTCTGAGCCTCATATTAGGCAAAAATCTCCTGGATTGCAGGAGGTTGGATTAGATGTCCCTCTTGATCCCTTCCAATTCTATGCCCTTGGAGATGTTTTGACTCCCAATGCAACATCAACCCCAGCTAGCGCAACTTAAGTGATGATGGGAGCTGTAGTCAGTAATGCCTCAAGGGCTACAGCACTCTTGGGGTGGGCTATCTGATCACAACCAACAGTAACTGGGCAGATCTAAGAGAATTCTTAAGTTCCGATGAATAGTTGCCTTGCGTCATGAGTGGTCTTACTGAATGTATGTAGCCTTACTGTTTGCTGTGGAATGGTAAGGGATTTTAGGATGGTGCTGGTCAGTTTTTAAAAGGAAAGCCCTGGGATTGCCAGCCACTTCCTATCCCCAGATATATCAATCAAGTATTTGAGAAGAAGATCCAGCCAATGGGGGTTGGGGGAGCTGAGTATCACCACAACTGTAAGGCTGAAACACTTTGCAGCCCATCGGTTTCCCACAACACTAAAATGGCCACATACAACATTCTGAGAGGTGATTCTCTAGCTGTGAGTCCTGGAAGACCTGGTTCCTATGGTCCATCTGGGGAAGGTGGGGCCTTGACTGACTCCAGCTATAAAGGCTAAACCTTCTGTTCAAGTTGCCTACAGACCACCTGCATGGGGTTTGTTTCAGGATTGTTGTTGGAGTAAACAGTTTTAGAGAAGATTTATACTGTTGCTTCTTCACTATGAGTCGCAAACCAGAGTTGTGAATGAAGCTCATTGGGATTCCCTCCCCCCCCCCCACTTTGCTTTCAGGGGTCCCATGTGACAAGGTGGCCTGGTTTCTACATTCTCCAGTGGAAGTTTCACAGTATGCCTGCTTGTGCTACAACCAGCCTGCCTCGTGTGGACGATGTCTTGGCATCTCTACAGGTCTCATCTCATAAGTGCAAAGTGATGTACTACACAGAAGTAATTGGGTCAGAAGATTTCAGGTATGCTTAGCTGTGCCTTTGCAAGCACCATGCCAGGGAAATCCCAATGGAAAGACCCCTGAAAGGAAAATCAAAAATAGTTCTTACGATTTGCTTGGTTGAAAGGCAATGCCGTGAAGGCCTTTTAAACATGGAAGAAGGGTCCTTGCAGTTCTGCCACTTTGCCAGAATTGCTTAGAACAGCAATGCTGTGAAAGTACTTATTGCACATTAAATACGAGTATTAAGTAAAGTTGGCAGGAACTAGGGAAAGAAAGGGGGAGGGAGGGAGGTGAAGCTTTTGTGAATAGAGTTACCTGACCACCAAGATCAGGGATGCAGCAGTAAAACTGCTAGCATGTTTGCAAAGCTAAGCAAGGTCCAGTATGGTTTCAAATTGGAGGGAGGACCATGTGCATTTCAAAGGGTTGGACTAGATGACTGTTGGGATCCATTTTAGCTCTACAGGGCTCTAAAGCTGAAAGGATCCTAGAACTGCGCGTATATTTGTGAAGGAACAGATTCTCATGAAGCCGAACTCGTATGTGAAATGCCTACTTGAATACCTCTAATGGTGGTTGTGTGCAGAATGTAGAGTAGACAACCTGAAAAGTTGGTTGCCCCTAGTTTCAGATGCAGTTGGGCCCAAAGATCACAAAACTGCCTCACTCTGGCTGCATAGTATTGTGCAAATCCATTGGCATATTTAAAACTTCTTGGTTTGGATACAACCTGCATTTAAGGAGAGCTTTTAAACAAAATATCTGGTTCTCATTCAAGAAGGTCAGAAGTGAAAGAAATCTCTTTTCCCTATATCTGAACATTATCTTGAATTGAAATTCTTTCAAGGGCATTAAGGACTGAGAATTCTTAAATATTTTCCCACTGAACCAAGGGTTAAATTGAAATTTAGATTGAAGAAAAGAACCCCCCATTCACTCTGGTTTCTTGGGTTTACCTTACCATGTAAATCAGAGATGAGCAACTTTTTAATTATTATTATTTCTGTTGAGGACAACATTCCTTTTATGGGAGCTCATATGCTGGTGGTGGGCATACAGGTTTTTTTATTAAAAATACCGTATTTTTCGCCCTGTCGGACGCACCGGCCCATAGGACGCACCTAGTTTTAAGGGGGGGAAATCAAGGGAAAAAATATGATTCCCCCCCCCCCCCAGCTCTGGGAGCAGCGGACATGCAGCCTGTGCGCTACTCCAAGACCTTCTCCCTGCTTTTGCGGGAGGTGGAGGAATACCCCCACCTCCTGCAGAAGCCCACAGGAGCCGTGCGTGTCTCCTACGGGCTTTTCGACCAGGAGGGAAAAGGGACTGAAATGGCCAGTCAGTCCCTTCTCCCTCCTCGGGGAAAAGCCCCCAAGAGGGGCGCGCTCTTCAAAGGGTGTGCGGCTCCTGCGGGCTTTTCTACGAGGTGGGGGAATTCCCCCACCTCCTAGAAAAGCCAGCAGAAGCCGTGAAACCCCTTTAAAGAGTGTGCGGCTTTTGCCTGCATTTGCGGGAGGTGGGGGAATTCCCCCATCTCCCGCAAAAGCCCACAGGAGGGAGAAGGGACGGAATCGGTCAGTCTGTCCCTTCTCCCTCCTCAGGGAAAAGCCCCCAAGAGGGGCGCGCTCTTTAAAGGCTGTGCGGCTCCTACAGGCTTTTCCCCCACCTCCTAGAAAAGCCAGCAGAAGCCACGGAGCCCCTTTAAAGAGCGCGTGGCTTTTGCCGGCTTTTGCGGGAGGTGGGGGAATTCCCCCATCTCCCGCAAAAGCCCACAGGAGGGTTGGAGAGTAGCGCCTTCCCGCTGCCCCCCATCCTCTGGGGCTGGCGATGGGGGAAGCGCTGCTTTCCCCACCGCCATTCTCAAAGCCGGGTTGGAGAGTAGCGGGAAGGCATCACGCACCTTCCCGCTGCCCCCCATCCTCTGGGGCTGGCGATGGAGGAGGCGCTGCTTTCCCCCACTGCCAGCCTCAAAGAGCAGGCTCTCCTGGCTTCAGCGGAAGCAACGCAAAGCCTCCGGAGCGCAGGCTTCGGAGGCTTTGCGTTGCTATCGCTGAAGCCAAGGAGCCTGCATTTGCCCCATAAGATGCTCACACATTTCCCCTTCATTTTTGGAGGGGGAAAAGTGCGTCTTATAGGGCAAAAAATATGGTAAATAAATAGTGCAACAAACCAATACAGCTACGGTTCTGGAAAGCACAGGATAATGCCAAGGTTGCAGGTTCGATCCCTGTATGGGACAGCTGGAGACTGCATTGCAGGGGGAAGGACTAGATGATCCGCAGGGTCCCTTCCAACTTCTGTGATTCTATGTATGAGAGAGGGAACTTCCACCCAACCAGGATAATTAACAAAAGCAAAAAGCAAAACAAAAAAACCCACAAGTTTGTATAATACCTTACTATCTGTCTCTTTTGCAGAGGGTCCATGAGCAGCCTTGAATCAAGTCACAGTGGATTTTCTCAGCTCAGTGCTGCTACAACCTCTTCCGGCCAGTCTCACTCCAGCTCCATGATTTCCAGGTAGTGCCACTGCCAGCCAAAAGCCAGTTGATGAGATGGCCGGACCCTCGTCTATGGCAGCCAACTGCAATACAGCTTAATCATCGGTGACAATTGCAAAAACAAAAAAACATGTGGAAGGCCTTTTTATAGATAGTAAAGTAGCTGTGTGTGCATTTAAATATACTGGTTTTGTTTTGAATTAGAGCTGAAAGCGTATCCAGTCTTAATGCGGTAACCATAGTATTTCCCCCCCTTCCCCAATCATAAACATGCTTGCACAAATCCTAACCTGGACATGCAAGGGCTGTTTTGCAATGAAAGGCGTAATCAGTGTGGTTGAGAATTTATTTTTTAAAATACCATCCTTTCAAGACATTCTATAGTGCATTAGAAATCTAACCTAAAGCTCCTGCCAGTGAGGTTCTCACAAAGTTCAAAAACACTTCCTCCTTTTGTGGCGCTGTGAGAGTCTTCCTCTGCTTCTGCCCAGCATTTTGGTCTAGAGGAAGGCAGTAGCTAGAATACTTGACATTTCATGAAGTGCCAGCGGGTGCCTGGCTGAACTGCTTACCTTTTTCTCTAGCTGTGTCATAGGTGAGTGCTGCCTTCGGCGGAGGAAGCAGGATTTCTGGTCTTCTCAGGCAGCCCTTTTGACATTCATACATTTCACTTAATCTCACTGCTAAGGGCTTAATAACTCCAGCTTTGGGCATTGAAAGGTTTTTCAGGTCTATAAAGTTACACCTCTGAGCACTGAAGAGGACAGAGCAGACTTGTTTCAACATCCTAAACTTCCGGAGCCCCATCTGCCCCAACTTGCATCTTTTCACCCTGAACCCACTGAATGCTGGCATCTCTTCTGCCAAGAGCTGATGAGTGGAAGGGGGTGGCTGCTCTTTTCTCAGATTCTTATCTGTCCTACAACTGCAATGAAAATCTCACATGTCACTAAGATGCCACCGCATCCTGTCCAGAACACAAGTGTAGTCTGCTGTGGCTACAATTATTGCAGCTTCAATTTTCCTATAACCAGGGCTTTAATTACTATGCTAAGGGCTCTTTTAAGCACCCGTCCCCTGCTACTTCCTTAATATTTGAGAGACTTCAGCTTGAAACCGTGCATGTATTTTTTGGAAAGCTTAAAACATTCAGCCAGTCTTAGAAGTTTGCTGTGTTGCATCAGACCTTAGTAGCCAGCTAGTTAAAACATTTCAAAGGCTGCAAATTACTTGGAAAAGCGGGTAGCGGCTGAAGTTGTATCCTCTTCAACCCACCCCAGATCTGAAATATATTTAAAATAAAAGCCCCTTGTTTATAAATAGAACTAGGCCAGAGAAGCAGCTTGTAGAATATGATGGTGCTGTGCTCTGTGGAAATTGGTTTAGGATCAGGGTGCCAAATGCCTATGTTCATTTAAAGGCTGTAAAACGCTGACTAAAACAGTTTTCCGAAGAATTAGACAACTAACACTTGTGGTGTTTGAAGTATTAGGTCAAGGTGACCCTCCGAGTATTGGTCAAATTGTAGGAAGGGTGGCAGAATATACATTAGGTCACAAACTCACACATGCTCTCTTGCTCTCTGTGATAGCTGCTTAACTAATAAGACAACCCCCCCCCCCCCCATGATTTCACAAGTGGTTTTAATACTTGATATGCAGTCATGAACATAGCTCCTGCCTCAAAGCAGCATAGTGCCATGTGCAGCCAGTTAGTGTTCCTGGTGCAAAAGGGCATGTCCTCTTTTTTCCCCACTTGTAAGGGATGGTCCCCTCTTTCTCTCTCTCTCTTTTTCTCTCAGATGGCGATTTTGCTGACAGCTGTAAAGAAACCACTTCACTCAACAGTCCACATCAGCTCAGAGATGTCTGGCTTTGTAGTTACAGCCACTTCTCCTGTCTGAAGATCTGTTAAGTTTGCTCAGAAGTGTCCCATATGGGGATACTTCTTTTTCCTAGAAGTCAAATGCATCTTTCAGAGCTCAAAGCACAAACACTTGAGGGGGTCCATACATCACAAAAAGCAGCATTTTAAAAAAATGGAGTGCCATGGCAACTATCACCTACCCAACTTATCCTCTTCTCCATAGTGTGTGGTCCTACCTACGCGATCCTTCCTTCCTGTCAGAACTGATAATTTTGCTGGTCCTACCTTTACTGAACTTAACAACTTTCCCCCTCTCTCCTCATCTGTATTCATGAACTTCATATCAATTTCTGTAAATGTTTTGTAAACATATTACCTCAATCTTGGTAATAAGATAACGGTCTTTAAAAGATTTTTTTTTATTTGTATCAATAATAAATGTGAACTGTTTGGGAAAAGAAGTCTGAATTATTTCTTCCCAGCTGAAGAAGAGGTGGTATAACAGGGCTGAGCTGAGGAAAGTCAAACTACTGAATTCTCAGTGCCACATATGACTGCCCCCTTTTTTCTTTTACCTCCCTGGGGCTTAAGGCAGGCAGTACTTCCAGACCTCAAAGGGCTCTTCTCTAAGGCCGCTTTCAAATGGAGGATTTCGGAGGATTCCGCTGCACTGATCCAATGCATTCTTCATGACTTTGGGCCAATATCAATCTCTGATGAGTGTGCGTTTGTGTATACACGCACACGCAAACACAAATCAATATTTTTTAAAAACACCTCACTCTGGAAATAGAGCTGGCAGGCCTACTACTGTATTGCATACTCAAGCTCTCTTTATTCATGTATTACAAGCCCACCCCCTTAAATAGTTTGTGTGATTACAGCAAGAGAGGCTAGCTATCCTCTACCATTAAGCACAACGAGGCAAACACTTCAGGCAGAATATGCTAGGGGGCAATATGGAAAGACCCTGGCAATTCTCTTTGGTTGGGAGGTGCCATACACCCAGTCCTGCAGCCCTTGAACTAGCTTGCTTTCCTCAGGTGCACTGAAGGAGATTCCCCTGCCAGCCCACTTGGCTACTACATATGGAATGTCCATAGGAATTGCCACCATGCCCTTTGCCACAGGCAGCAAATTATTTTGGGCTGGTCAAGTGTGTGTGTGTTGGGAGCAGGGGTGGGGATCTTAGCAGTCCTCTACATATTGTTGGGCTGTTAGACAACCAACACCATTGCTAGCCATGCTGGCTGGGGCTGATGGGAGTTGTAGTTCTGCCGCCCTTGCTGTAGAACAGGCATGTCCAACTCACAAGAGACTGCGATCTGCTCCCATTATAATTTTTTTTTTTTAAGGGGGGGAGAAATCGCTAACCTAAAAGAACGGCACAGCGGTAACCGCTACTTTCATTTCCTAACTCGTCGGCTGATTGCAATTAAAGAACACCCATCAAGACATCAAGAGGGGTCCCACAATCGATGCAGGCGACCGGTTGGACATCACTGCTGTAGAGAGTGCAGTTTAATCAGCCACGGCATAGATTAAAAAATTGAGAGGGTTCAAGAGTGCAGCAGCTATAAGTTGCATTCAATTCATGGCTATGCCTTTCCATTTGCACTTTCTGCTTTCACTAGCTTAGGTTTTGTCTGAAGACAGAAGCTACGTAAAAGTAGTAGACCTTGGCTAGGTCTAGCTGCTTAACATGGGCAGCTTGGTTACAGGGAAGAATGTGGCCCAGAACCAAACTTTCTGTGTATTATGATGTATCTGTCAACTTATGTTAAGGACAAGGGTCACCCAGGTCCCTTGGGTGCCAGTGCTTCCTAGGAGATTGCAAAGGGTCTCAAAATTCTGCAATGCGCAAGAAGCCGTTTCTTCTTCCTGGTTTGCATTGGCTGAGCCCCTCCTAAAGTGAACATGCCCTCCTTAGGCACACCCACTTTTTCACTTTTTGGAATACTGCATGTCTTTTGCTCTCATGAAACTTGCACACCTTGTACAGCTGAATATATTCAACTCTACATGAGGGTGATCGACTGGTGCAATGAGGATGTCAGGCTGGGGAAAAGATTTGAGTATTCATGGGAGCAGATTCCCAGGAGATCCATAGCTTGTGTACAAATATGCTTGGCATATTCTGCTGAAACAGCAGCACTTAGTGCCTTGACCTCTCTTTGTTTTCACCTCTGTCAAATTACCAATACATACTTGGAGATACCTTGTCAGTTCTCCTCTACTGCCACCTGCTGGTACCTTAAAGGTAAAGGGACCCCTGACCGTTAGGTCCAGTCATGGATGACTCTGGGGTTGCGGCGCTCATCTCAGTTTACTGGCCGTGGGAGCCGGCGTACAGCTTCCGGGTCATGTGGCCAGCCACATGGCAAACCAGAGCAGCACACGGAAACGTTGTTTACCTTTCCGCCGGAGCGGTACCTATTTATCTACTTGCACTTCGTGCTTTCGAACTGCTAGTTTGCAGGAGCAGGGACCAAGCAACGGGAGCTCACCCTCTCACAGGGATTCGAACCACCGACCTTCTGATTGGCAAGCCCTAGGCTCTGTGGTTTAACCCACAGCGCCACCAGCATCCCTGGTACCTTAGCTTCCCACAAATGCTGTATAAATTTTGTATAAATTGTATCCTACCTTCCTTCCCAGTTCTGAGATACATTCTTTTCCTCTCTTTCTCAGCAGGCTGTGGGAGAGTGAGTGGTCCAGGGTCACCCACAGTTAGCTTTGCGGATAAGTGAGCATTTGACTCCAGCTCTCCTCTAGTCTGTAAAAGATCATGTAGACTGATATTACTTCCAGATATTATTTATTACATTTATGTGCTACCTTTCCCCCCAAACTGCTCAAGGTGGTGCATATGGATCTCCCCATTTTATCCTCATGACAACAACCTTGTGAGGTAGGTTAGGCTGAGAGATGGTGACTGGTCCAAGGTCAGCCAGTGAGCTTCTGGGATAAATGGGGAATTGAATTCTGGTCTTCCAGGTTCTTAGTCTGGCACTTTTAACCATTACTGGCCAAACTGTCTTTTCTGTAGGAAAATTGGCCAAAGAGACAAGCGCCTTGCGAGGTTATAGATTCCCAATGAATCTGCATTGGGTAGAAGAGGTATTTTCTGCATCTGTTGTCTGGTGCAAACAAGAAAGGCATAGCATATTCCTGTAGGAAATCCTCTTAATGACTGTATCAACAACAACCAGGTTTCACAAACCTTGGCATCAGCCTTTTCCAGAAGCAATGCAAAACACAATAGGCCTCAGATTAAGTTTTTAATGCTGGCATTGAGAAAGGAGGAGAGAGAAACTGAGATTAGAGAAGCTAACAGATTTTAAACACCATCTAATGCAAGTCTCAAATATAGAGCTCAGCATCATTTCAAATTATCACTAGTTTTAAAAACAAATAACCTCACTGTTCTTATTTCATTGTCCCTAGGAAATTGCATTCAATCCTACTTGACAAATGTTGTGTGCTGGTTCACTTTGTGGATTGCCATGGATAGCTCCTTTCCAGTCCTACCCAACAGACACCATCTCACAACAATAAATATAATAAATAATACAAAATAGGTAAACATTTGCTTGCTTTGCATAATTTGTATAGCATGCTGAATTTTGAAATGTTCCTGGTGTATACACAGCCCTACCTATGTTCTTCCCAGTCTGAAGGGTATAAACATCCTTCTCCCTAGATTGGCACATTAAGTCAACACTGTTGAAGCAACACGAGGTTATGAAACAAACCTATACCCAAACAACTCAAGGAAGCATTGTCATAAAAGTGTCTCTCACTAAATGTAAAGGAACTGTGAAAAACACTCTCTGAATCTGAAGTGGAGATTATTTAAAAAAGAGAAAGCATTGTCATTCATTGCATGTCAAGTTCGAGGATGCAATGTTGCTTCCATGTCCTTAATTTAAAACATCTTGATCCAGTCAGGAAGCAATATTGAGTACCATTACATGTGTGAGCATTGGACTTGTGTGTGTTGCCACATGAAGAGGTTGGGAGCTTTTACTTCCGTTTTTAATCAGTTATGTCCAAGCATGGAGCTGTGGTTAATCTGAATTGTGGTTTAGGGAAATGAGCCAATATAATAAATTGTGGTTTAAAGTTAGCTTATGCTCCTAAATCATGGACTGGCCACACTTTGTCCAGGTTCTCACCAAACCAATAACTGCGGTTAGTTGAAAACAGAGTGATAGCTTCTAATTCTTTCCTTGTGTTGGTGCTAAAGGAAGAAAAGGGAGTGTAGCTCATGAGCCCAAGGCTTAGTCACAAAATGCTGAAGTAAGAAGTAGAGGGTATCCCCAAGACTTTGAAAATGGAAATTCACTTCCAAAGAAGTGAATGAGCCTACCTCATTCAGGGTATAAATTTACATGTTAATGGTGGAGAGTCAGAAATGACCACTAGGTGGTGCTAGCAATCTTTAGAAAATCAGGATCACTTTCCCAACATAATGTCTGCAGACCTGCATTTAATCGAAGCTGAGCTCCTGCCAGTTTGTGGTACTTGATTTAGATGAATCAAAAGGCATAGTGTGCACTCTATAGCCCTGGTCTGTAAGTAAATGGCAGGATGTTTCTAACGGAATATGTGCCAGAATTGCACGTAGATTTAAAACTCAATGTAGACGTCACTAAGAATCACAATATTTGCTATGGTAGCCCATATGATTCATATTATAGTTACTGTGAGGAGGAGAAAGATTATGGTGCCCCTATGCCATGGCTGGCTGTAACAAATCAATAAAACAAGTGGACCCCACACAAAGTCCAAGTGTAGTTAAACACTATAGCAAGATTTGCCAGTCCACACAACTGTGCTTCTGACGCACGAGCTGTGTTGCCTATCTTGAGGATCTGCTATGAGTGAAATATGCAACTGAAGAAAAGTTACTCTGGAAATTATTAGGTACCTTCCAAATAACTGAAATCTGAATGCTTCTGTGGCAGGAAGTTGCACTAGCTGCTCATAGCTCCCTTTTAGGAACTAGGATCTAATTTTAATCCAAATTAGGTATAATGTATTCATTTGCACCAACTTAAATATTAAAATGCCCTAATCCAAATTCAGTTAGCTGAATTTAAAATGAATGTGCACACCATTTCATTTATCATAATGTACAGTACTCATTTCAATGTTTAAAAATGTATTTTTTTATTTGTGCATGACACAAAAATAACAACAGTGAATGCACTACTAATGGGGCTGAAAGGGGTAAAAGCTGCCTTTCTGAAGCTACAAGAGCAACTGGCACTTGCTGCCATTGTGCCAATAATTGCAGTGTGTGCTCAAATTACCACCTTAAAGCAACTTGGCTACAGACAAATTAGGAATGGCTTAAGGACTTCGATCGGTGTGAAGACGGTTTGAGAAACACATCAAACCGTAGTTTCATATAACAAAGTGCAGGATACATATGCATTTGGGATAACCTGTCAGGTGAACACAGATTAAAATCCCAGCATTGAGAATGATGTGAGTGTGTGCAGTAAACAGGTGTAGGAACATAGCCCAAGTGCTGCTGCAATTCAGACTGCGAGCATGGACTGCAGTTGCCCCACGTGCTTTGATTTGGAAAACTGGAGTGCTGCAAGAACGATTTTGATTCTGAAATAGCATCCTTTGTAGGAAGTGAACTTGTTGGCCTAGACAAGCCAATGAAGCATCAATGTTCTTTTTCTTTTTATTGCACCTAGACACCTGGCTAATAGCTGTGATAAAAACGGGCAGGACTGTAGTTTACCTGCTGGGACAGAAGTAGATCATTAGCAATGTTCTTGATGTTTTAACAAAGTGGATGGTGCCTTGCCTGTCAATTCAATTCAACGGCTCCTTCCCCAAGGTATTAAGAGCAAGGAAGTCTTAGCTTTGATCTCTTATGCCTTAGGCTCCCTCCTGGCAAACATGAAATGTATTTAAAAAGGCGGGGCAAAGCCATGAAGCTTCATTATGCTGTATTGTTCCACTTTCTCCTGCCACCCATCTGGTCTGTTTGGACCATTAGCTAAATGCTGAAATCAAACCTGCTCCCAGTCTACCTGCACATTGCTAGATTGAAGCCGACTACAGCCATCCTATCTTGGGAGGAGGGTTTGTTCCATGGCTAAAAGTCAAAGGGGGAGAGGGGGAAAGTTTCATTGCTAGCCTATCTGGAAGATCATTAAAGGCGAGAACGCAGTGATGGTTGAAGAAATTCATCCCTTGCAGAATGCCATGGTGGGTTATATGTTCTGCTTCCGGTTGCTGGGAACTGCAAGTGGGCAAAGTGCTCTGGTGCTCAGGTCCTGCCTGCAGGCTTCTTGCAGGCATCTGGTTGGCCACTGCGAGAACAGGATGCCGGACTAGATGGATCCACTGAAATGATGCAGCAGGCTGTTCTTATGGGCGGACTCAAGGGATGCAGCAGCATCTACTCCAGGCATAGGCAAACTCGACCCTCCAGATGTTCTGGGACTACAACTCCCATGATCCCTAGGTAACAGGACCAGTGGTCAGGGATGACGGGAATTGTAGTGCTAAAACATCTGGAGGGCCGAGTTTGCCTATGCCTGATTTAAAGCATGGACCATTTCTGGAAAGACCAGAGGAAAGGTAAGTGTGGCCAAGCCCTTACCCTTCTTTTCTGTGCCAGACAACGGGACTGTGTGAAGTGCTCTTTCCAGGCACAGGTTCACACTTAAAAACTCCCAAGTCCTAGCATATTTTTGTTTTGTTTTGCCCTGGAGCTTTCCCCATGGAAATCCACTCTTTAGAGCTCAGTCAGAGCAAACATCAACTCAGGTTTTCCGTGGATCACTGTTTGTTTCAACTGACCCCCAAAGAGTGGGTTTTGTAGGGAAAGCTCCAGCACAAAGAAGGGCATTCAGATACAGAACTTTAAAGCAGACAAAGGCAAACTCGGCCCTCCAGATGTTTTCGGGCTACAACTTCCATGATCCCTAGCTAACAGGGCCAGTGGTCAGGGACGATGGGAATTGTAGACCCAAAACATCTGGAGGGCCAAGCTGACCTATGCCTGATCTACTCTAAAGCCAGCCATAGTAATAGGACAGCCTTTTGTCCTAGAGAGGTTGAAGTTGATAGGGAGGACAGAAGTAGGCTAGCCCAATTTCATAGCAGGTGAGAGAAGGCCAACTTTTCTAAGAGCTAAAGGTGTCCACAAGGTGTTATTGTTCTCCTTGCCATCAGGGCAAACATGATTTCAAAAGAGGTAAGGTCTGCTGCGTAACCAACCAGAGACCTGCCTGTCTGCAGAAGAAGCCTTATATCTGAACTGGAGGTAAGCACATACTCTGACCTGGCAAAAGCAGGATAAACTTTATGTCATTGTATGGACATGAGGCTAAATACGTAAGCATCCTCCATACCAGCAAGCAAGCGGCACTATCTGAATTCAAGGACACATTCCTGCCCGGAAAATGTGTTCAAGGGGGATGCAAAGGAGGGCTAGTGAGAGCTCCTTGGTTGGAGAAAAGTCCAGAGATCCAGATCAAGAAGCCTGGAGAGCTGCAATTGGCCCCCAGGCCTGAGCTTCCTCACCCTGCTGTAAAGGGATGCTTTTTGTCGACTGAGAGTAAGCTGCTCAGAAGGAAAGAAAACTATCAGGAAAAGGGTAGGAACTAAAGAAGTAAAGAAATTATGGAACAGTTCTCAGACACAGATATTTTGACAGTCGCTGTAAGAGGTCCAACAACCACCATCTGTACAATGAAGTGTTCCCAAACATGGCACAGTTGTTTACAGGACCAGCACTAAGGCTGAAATCAGCCCTTTTTGCACCTGGTTGCATGAAAACAGCTCTCCCCATGCTAAATTATGGCCCATCCAAAGCCAGCTTGGACAAACACTCAGCAGGTAGCAGTAAGGAGTTGCATTATCAATTTACGGAAACAGGACTACATTCATTTTGCAGCAAAGATGTGAAACAGAAATTGGAATTTGCTGGGTGCAAAATGCAACCGAAGGAAAAGCAGTTCTGCTTCAAACTCATTAATAGAGCATGCCAGCCTAGCAGAGGGCCAGTCCATGTCCGCAGCGGCATCTCTGGCAGAGAGGGAGGCAATGAGGTAGAGACAGAGATGGACGTGCCTGCCAGGGACGCTTAGCTCACCCCACTCATTCAAGTACATTATGCAGGATTAAGAGCCAAGACTGCTCAAGCGTGCGGTAATATGCCATCACGTGAGGCGCTGTTTCAGGGCCTTTGTGGTTTCCAGGAAAAGCAAGAGAAGGACAATATTTATACAAGATAGCAGTCACAAAAGGAAAGGATTAGGGAAACTAGTTTCCTTTCTCTGCTTCCTCCGGTTCACATGATAAAATAAAGGTACCATGTGCCAGGCAGCACTTCTGAACTGTTTGGCCCTGAGAGGCAATTTGTAATTTGAGCATCAGTGATCAACTTTCTGTGTGTGTTTGTGTGTCTAGTTCTTACACTATTCCCTCTTGCCCTCCTCTCATTCCTCTCTTCCAGTCCTGTAATACAGAGAAGTCAAAAGCAGCCTTTTTAGTAATACCTTCTACAACATCATTGTCAACACACTAGTGCCATGAAAGGGTGAACAGACATTACCAAACCTCCCCAGAGACCACAGCACATAAAGGTTCTGTGAAAAGTGAAAATATGAAGATTATTTTTGTTAATAAATCCATAGGGCCTAGCAATCTAACTATAAAAGGCTTCCACAATTGAACAGTTTGATTTAATTATTTCAGAAGACTTCTCTGGAGAGTGCAATGCTGCAGAGAGACGCCGCTTGAACGAAAGCGGTGAGCAACAAACACACATCTGCATGCCAAAACATAGCCCCCTAGTATTGCTTCGGACACACAGCAGGAATAAAAACTGACCAGTGAAGTGATTGACCTGACACAAAATATCATGGAAGAAATTCCCTCTCTTTTCCCCAAAGGCCAAAGATCCTTCGATAGGGCTGGCCCAACCATTAGGCAGAGGGAGCCAACTGGCTCAGGTAACAGATGCTCAGGGACTGTTCCTCTTGAGCCCCCAGGTATTCTGCACCTCAAAGTGCAGGATGCTATCCCTTCATCAGTATAGAAGTAAGATTTAACCGGAGTCCAGCCAGTTTCTGTTTGTGGAATTGGGAGGGGAATTGCCTCAGGCAGCAAAATATCTTGCCCACAATGGTCTTCACAATGGCACAACAAACCTTGTTTTGTTATCACCAGAAACCAGTGAAGTAAAGCATAAGCTCTGGAAGCTTGCCTGGTTCCAATCAGTCTTTTTGAATGAGGTCTCCCTTCCTGCCTAGGCCAGCTAGAGATCCCTGCTCTGAAAGGTAGATAGTGTAGCTGCACAATGAAACCCCCCACAGTTGTTGTCCTTGGTTTCTAATAATTTCTTTTCACAGCAAACTCTGAAGATGCTCAATGTTGTTAGCTTTCAGGAATCTAGTTAAATACTTTTTTTATTTTGAGAAGCTTTTTATTCTATTTGGAGATACAGCTGGGGAACTTATATGAGGTGGTCAAAGGCATCTCTGCTGGGTAACAGGAAAAGAACTAATTTCTATTCACAATCTCTTCAGCCATCATGGTAAATGATCACAGCTCCCCCTGGTTTAGGAATATTTTGGGCTAATAGCTGTGAACTGGGGGTGAGATGGGTGATTTTGTGTCAACGCAGACTTTCCTCCCCCATGCAAACAGTAGTAGAGGGGACAGATTTTGTCAGGACCACAGTAAGGCCACTCCCTGACAGGCCTGATTCTGTTATTTGGATGACAAACAACATGCACATTGATGGCACTTCTGGAGTGACCTCTTAGACTTAAACCCTACTTTTGAGAGCAAACCTATCCTTCCCTCTCTTTCATCATTCCCTAAGTGGGGGAGGAAGGGGAGAAAGCATGCTCATTGGACCTTTCAAACACATTACCACCACAGAACAGTCACACAAACTAGTCTTTACAAAGCATGTAAAAGCTAGTTAATATTTCAAATGTTGTAAGCACAGCGTGAATTCCCACCAAGCCCAAGAGACAGAGAGCTGTCCATGGGGACATGCCTGGATAATTATGGTCTGCTAAGAACTCTTTCTGAGGTAACACGTCAAAAAAGCTGATGCTGCTCAAAAACACTACTAATTAATTTTTAAAAACATGTTAATGGGGCAGTTTCTCTCTTTTAAACTTATTCTCAGGCTGCATACACACCATACACTGACACCAACCAACCAAGAATCCTGGGAACTTCAGTTCAACCCTAACAGAGCTGCAATTTCCAGCACCCTTCACAAACTACAATTCCCAGGATTCAGGGTAGTGGTGGTGTGGTTTAACTGTACGATGGTGTATGCAGTCCTACACAGCAAAATCCGATCTATGCTGCTGTCAGTCATGAAATGGTCACAGAAAAATGGGCTGGGGTTTCCCCAAAATGAGCATGGAAGGAGGGCCTGATCCTTCCATGATTATGGTTTCAGTGCATACTCTGAGGACTCCATTTTCAACGAATTCAACACATGCATATTTTTGTCAACAAATCTCAAGAGTTTCAGGAGTTTAAAAAGCGAAGTGCAAAATTGGTTCTGAGCTCTTTCACCACACCAGGCCATTTGCAAACCTTGCCTAAATAATTATTCCACGATCTGCTTCTCCTGCAGCTAAACCAGGAGCCTGCGACTCCATCACTCTCCCAACATCCCCCTTTTTTTCTAAGAGGAAAGTGGGAAGGATAAACCTTTCACACTGAAGTACCTTGAACTGAGAGAGGTGATGTGGTCTCAACATACAAAAAAAGCCTTGCTCCTCAAGCAATGAACAGAGGACCTTCTTTAGAGGCGTGGAGTTTGCACAAAGCAACAGGCAGAGTGGATGGGGCGAAGTGGCTGTGCACTCACCCCTAAGTTTGCTTGTTTGAACAGATGCTCTGCCCTTCAGGTTAGGATAGGCAGCATGGAAAGCATGTGTTCTTTAAATGATGAGATTAAAGGCTGCTTCGAAAAGCAGGAGAACGCTGCATAAAAAGGAACATGGATTTATAAGCGATAGAGACTAGCTGGAATGATCAAAGGGATCACAGAAAGTAGCCATCTATTCTCCCCAGTGTCATGCATCCTTATATAAGAGCCAGCATCAGCTCCCCTCCTATACCCTGGGTCGCACTGTGACATAA
Source organism: Podarcis tiliguerta (assembly GCF_965153285.1). Taxonomy (NCBI): domain Eukaryota; kingdom Metazoa; phylum Chordata; class Lepidosauria; order Squamata; family Lacertidae; genus Podarcis; species Podarcis tiliguerta. The sequence continues at coordinate 86,497,118 of NC_139535.1, read as the reverse complement.
ATGTCAATAAACATCATACACCACATTTCTCAAACTGTGGGATGCAGCACAGATACTGGAGAAAGAACAGAAAAGTATACTCTCAGACAGTCCTTAGATTCTCATCTCATCATACGCTAATGCTCAAATACTTTCTGCTCCTTGCAATAGTTATCGAAGTGCAAATGTGATGCCAGGGGTGTTGGACATATTTCCCAGGCCTGAAACCATCAGTGAAGGATACTGGACACAAGCCACAAAAAAATCCATGTGTAGCCCAAACCACTGCATAATTATATTGCTTCCTTTTCCCCCAGCCACTTGCTCAATCCCTTTCCCGTGTTCCATGTTCTATACCAAACCTATCACACCAGGAGCCGTTTTGCAGATGTGCATTTGAACTGATGATTTACAGTGAGAGCTTGGAGCCTTTACATATGCTGAAATGAAAAAACAGAAAGCTGCAAGTACATAGGCTGGGAAAGATGCATGCCTCCCCAACCACAAAAATCAGAGCAGACAGGATTGCTCAGGATTTGCAATTTATAAAAATGAATACAGGGCAATAATGAATGGATGTTTTGGTCCATGATTTGCTTTATCCATACCCCTATCCCTTGAAAGTACATATGTAAACAAACAAAAAAGGGCTCTAGCAATTTAGGGGCTGATCCAGAGTCAATAGACACCTTTTCTTTGTAATAGTGTTTATTTTAAAACACATTTTAAAAACATTTAATAACAAAACCAATCTTTGTAGAGCACTTTCCGAGTGTTCAAAGTGTTTCACACTCAGTAATCTTTACAATAGCCCTGCAAGGCAGATCAGCATAGTAAAGGTAAAGGACCCCTGGATGGTTAAGTCCAGTCAAAGGCGACTCTGGGGTTGTGGCGCTCATCTCGCTTTCAGGCCGAGGGAGCTGGCATTTGTCCACAGACATTTTTCCAGGTCATGTGGCCAGCATGACTAAACTGCTTCTGGCACAACTGGACACCATGACGTAAACCAGAGCGCATGGAAATGCCGTTTACCTTCTCGCCACAGTGATACCTATTTATCTACTTGCACTGGCGTGCTTTCAAACTGCTAGGTTGGCAGGAACTGGGGCTGAGCAGCGGGAGCTCACCCCGTTGCGGGGATATGAAATGCCGACCTTCTAATTGGCAAGCCCAAGAGGCTCAGTGGTTTAGACCACAGTGCCACCCGCATCCTTTACAACAGCCCTGCAAGGCTGTTGCAACATGATCCCCATAAGGGAGGGGGGCTGAATCTTGCCTACTGGCTACTGAGGCCACATAACAACTGAGATTTGAGTAGTGCGGACTTCCTAATTCTTACTCAGTCTTATGAAACTCAGTGCAACTTAGAATTGAGTTATACTAGTTCAATGGAATTCCCAGTGGACACAGTAAGCACATAGAATTGCAATGTGGGGCTGCTTTAAAGGACTGAAATCTTCAGCTGCAATCCTGTATACATTACTTGGGAGCAAGCTCCATTGAACATGCAAAGGATTGCGCCGTTCGTTGCTAGTGTGTTCACATCACTGCCACAGAGCAATGAAGGTGTTTCCCTATGCCTGCCTTTTACAGTCATCAACCTCACCTCCCTGCAGTAACAGCCCCTTGCTTTGCAGACAGCAGACATAAGGACATTTCTTGGTTAGCCTGACAGTCTTTGGTTGTCATGGTGGTATATAATACTCACCTCAGAGTCACCAAGGACAAGGTTCACCTTGGCACTGCAGGGCCAGTTCTTTGACAAATAGCAAACAAAGTTGTTGCAGGTGTAGGTTCACATGAAAACTAGCCTGCTGGAGAGAAGACAGCTCCCTGACATGCTTATTCTCTCCCTGCAGGGATTGATTGATTGATTTTATATGGTGGCAAGCACAACTATGCACCCACAGTCTGAACTCCAGACGGAGATTTGTCATTACTTGTGCACTGTTTGTGAGAAGCAGTCCACAATGCACCAGGCAAATCTCAACTCCGCAAGAGAGACCATCTTGGTAGGGCGAAAGAGGTCAGCAGACCTTAAAGGAATAACAGCACTAGAAGTGGTCACACCAGGGAACACAATGCCCCCCCCATCCCCATTTCTATGCAAGTGCTTGGCTCCATTCTCCTGTTGCTATGGTGATGCATTAAGAGCCTGTATTTAGCCAATAACTCCAATATCAAAGATGAAGGCTCATGGTGGAGAGCTCTCATTACTGCCTTGGAAGCAGGGAGCCAGCATTTGTATCATCTGATAATAAGCTATAAAAACTTGAATTAGACAAAAGCAGCCCTGGATGTTAATTGCTCTGCCGTAGCAACGCAGCTATTTATCAATAGCTGCTTATGAGCACAGCTTTCAGTTTAACTCAGACTGCAGCTAATTGCCCCCTGTCTAATTGATATTACAAAACAAGAACAGCTTGGGATGGGAGGGCAAAACAGAAACCAACACGATGGTTTGCATATGTAATCAGAGGCTGCAAGCAGAACAAGAGGCGCCTTTCGCAACTCAAGGCACTGCAGGCATCAAAGGCTGGAGGTGGATGCAAAACACCAGAGAACCCCCCCCCCCTTGGGCATTCATGCCCTTTAAACACTGTGCATGAGCGGAAGTGACTTTTGGAAAAATGCAGCTTCTCATCATGACATAGTGTCTTAAGGACCGAGAAAAGCTGCATGTGTGAAAATGCCCTCTTCTGCATGACATGTTGAAGGTGCAGGAGACCTTGTCGCCCTACAAAGGATTCTCTGCTCCCTGAAGGCTGTGTATGACAGTGATTGAATTATAGTGGGGCTGAAGAGGCCTGCTCTGTCTTAGCTACTGGTTTCAGATGGTTGAGGAGGCTATCGTGATTTGACCAAAATGGAAGGTGGTGTAGGCATTTTGGGTTTCACTAAGACCTCCTTCTGACCTTTCTACCCCCCTGAATTAAGCCTGATGGAAATCAACCATTGTGGCAGCTGAGTAAAAGGAAGAGGATCCACATCAGCGCAATGTGGTCCCTGGCTAGACCTGGCGCTTTCCAGGTGTTTCGGACTGCAACCTCCCATCTGCCCCAGCCAGCACAGGATGATGAAGGCTGCTCAGAGAGATCCCTAGCATGCCTGGGGTGCTGGGAGGTTTTTAACATGATGATCACTTATCCAAGCTGGATGAGTAACTGCAGCTGATCACTCTTAATCAAATTCTGTACCCACCTCACAGCCCAGACTACTCTTCTTAGCTTCTCTGTGTCCTCAGGTCTCCAGTGCACAAGGAGTTACTTGTCTTACCACCACCCCATCCATTTCCCCCCTTTCTTATCTGTCCCCACAATCTACTCCTATGCCTCACTGGGCATGTCGCACGTCCCTGGTAGCACATTTGAGAAACCGAGATAGCCCTGGTGTCAGCCAGAACAACAATTAATAATAATAAATAATAACCGCAATAATTAACCAGGCCCTGCATGCACACATTTTGGGTTTGCACTGAAAATCTTAATTCATGCTGTAATTAATAGCTCGTGCCCATCCAGCAGCTAAGCCGAGCCTGCTTGGATAAGAGCATGGCACGGTAATTAATATCGTACAGTGTACACTCCTAATTGCAGGCCTACAGGCAGAGAGTACAATTTGTACACTGTATGATACACATTTACCAGCCATAAAACTCTTATGAAGCTGGATTATTTGACTGTCTGTTCTCAGCTCTCAAGAATGTAAGAGACAGCCAGGAGGCGGAGAGGGGTGTTGTGGTGGATTGAACACAGCATTGTATTGGTGAAAACATGCAATCAACCATGTTTGCACAATGCACATGGAAAATAAACATACACGAATTGAATATGGTGGGGTGTTGCAGGCAGAAAACACAAATATTGTGCAAACAGGGCTTGTTGGGTGTTTTATGTAAGAACAGCAGTAACAACAATTGTTTATTAATTTAGGGAATTTATACCTCAGTCTTCATATGATGATAGTCAAGTGGCCAATATAATACTTAAATGCTAAACACAATTTTTGGGAATAATTTTCTAACAAAGTGATCAAGTGAGGTGCTAAGCAGACCCAAGCGGTAAATGTACGAAAGATACAGAGAACCCACTTGGTGCAGAGATTTGGGGGCATCATGATTCATCCGTATGGGAAATTCCTCTGAATTCAGTCATAATGGAGCAAGAGACATTTCACAATGGGATGGTTCACTACTGCCCCAGCTCCTCACTTCCATGAAAACATTTTTGCTGCATCTCTCCACACACAAAAGCTTTTATGTGCTTGCCAATAGATAAAAATTAGTGAGGCACCTGCTCAGCACATGAAGCCTTGCATCATTAGAGAGTCTTTTACATCTTTTCATTTAATGCGAGGATAAATACAATAGATGGTGGATTTATTATTATTATTTTGCCTCTTGTTTCCGTGGAGAGCTCCCAAGTTCAATGAATCACTATATGGATCAGTTCCAAGGCCCAGGAAAAGAGAGCGCTCAGGGCCCCTTGGCAAGTGCATAGCAATGACCCTATCACCGCCACTTGCTCTCACATGATCTCTCCTTCCTTTGCTGTTTCACCCCAGAGCCTATTAAACTGACCCTAGTTGGCTTCTGATGAGGTGGTGCGAGAAAGAGATTGGGGGGGGGGGAGTAAGGGTCTGGGAAGAGAGAGTTTTGGTTTTATCAAAAACACTTAGCTGCTGTCTCCTTTTAGCAGCACAGGGTGTCACAGGCTGCAACCTGGCTTGTGAAACATGTATCTGAGTCTAATTAAGATGCCAGGTAAGCTAACCGGATAGTTTGAAAACAGCCCATTGTTTTCTAAGTTCTGGAAGATTAAGGGGGACGTGGGAAAGGGTTTAGAAATTCAGGCAAATGAAGTAAAGTCCCTGCCAAAGAAGGCGGCAGACTAATAAGGTCATTCTTTTCATGTGAGGCAGCGAGCAGAAGGGGCAAGAAAGGTGCAGGTTCGACAAAGGGACTTGCGAAAGCTCTTGAGATCACATAGTAGTCAAAGGAAGCCACTGACAGGCATCTTGTCAATCAACACTTAGCTGCTGCTGCTGCTGCTGCTGCTGCTGCTGCTGCTGCTGCTGCTGCTTACTTGCTGCTCCTGTCCTGGGCACTTATATAATAATCCCAGTCTTATCCCTGGTGGCAGTGAACAGTACATTAATAGCCTCTTCCGTTTCTGAAATCGGGTAGTAAGGAGGAACCATTTCACCAAATCTTTACAGGCAGAAGAGAAATTCTCCACACGCTTCCCAAGGTGGCCTCACTATCAGTAGCAGCACAGCATCTATTTTCCTTTTACCCCTAAGGGCTTTTATTTTTGTTGCCATTACCTGCGTTTTGAATAGTGGCAGTGGCAGCAACAGCCTGAGCGCCGTTTGCATTCGCTGCGATGGAGCACTGAAGGAGGAATTGTGCCCACTCACCCACCCCCAAAACTGATGGAAATTTTTTTTGGGGGGGGGGGGAGGAGTATGGTCAGCCTTTTCCCTTGTTTTATAACCTATTTTAAAAATTGGTTTTACAGTTATAGCAGTAACAACATTCATCCTAAAATGCAACAACATGGAAATAAGTGGCGAAGAAATTTATCCGTTACAACACCTTTGGCTGGGGGGGGGGGGGTGAGAAAAAGGAAAAGAATCAAATTCTCTCAGAAAAATTCCCTCTAAGAAAGTTTGGCTCAGCTACATAGTCCATGGACACTACACATGTCCATTTCGTTCTGTGTAGAGCTGTAGACATTCTCTGCCTTCACAGTGTAAAGGTGGGGAAACCCTCACTCCTATTATTCACAGGTTGCTGAAACAGAACTGACATGTTGGAAGAGGATTTGGGTATGGTGTGTGTGGCACAGGAATGCAGTACCCTGCTTTACTATGTCAGAACATAGTAAGTCAGAACATTGGTCGGTCTAGCTCAGCATGGTCTATACTGACTGGTCCTTGGTGTTATCACGTAAGAGTCTTTCCTATGCCTATCTGGTGATGCTGAGAATTGGGACCTTTCGCATGCAAATCACTTGTTCTTTCACTGATCTTTATTACCAATGTAATATTGATCTGATAAGAACTTGACTGCCGTGAGTGGCTGGGGAATAAAAAAATAAAATTATTATTATTCCTAGAGCAGGTCAAGGTCCACCTGCGGTAGCTAGCATTCTGTTTCCAACAGCAACCAGATGGGTGGTTCTGAGAAGCTCACAAACAGTGCAACGAAAGCGATGGTGGCCAACCTTTCTGATTTATCCCCAGCATCTGGACTTCAAAGTTCTACTACCTTTGGTCATGGAGACCTCATTTATGCCCAATGCAAACTGCATGGAGATTTTGACAATTAAACCGTACATGCGCCATAAAAATGAAATAAATAAAATCTAGCTATCGTGGCCAATCATCGCCTTTGAGAGACATACCCTCCCAGGACTGAAGGGTTGGGTTTATTTATATGTCATTGCCTTTACACAGTGAGCTACAGCAAAACTGGCATACAACAAATCTCCACTTATCATCAAAATACAGAACACCGGGTTGGGGGTGGGTGGGAGAAAAACCAATTTACAGAATGCATCAGTAAATTCACACACAATATAAACCAATGATTTAGCAAACAAAAATAAATTCACTATCACAAAAGGAAAAAAAGAGTCTGGACTTGAATACATAAATGCAGAGCAAAAAAGGAAGCTGCTGGTCCTTTTGCACTCAGCAGCCAGGCTGAAATATTGCCCAGAACTGAAGAGGCCTTCTCCAGCCAGGGGCCATAACCAAAGCATCCTCTATGACAGTCCCTCCTGGCCAGTCCCTTCTCCCAACATCAGTGAGATTATCAAGTCAAATAAACAAGTTAAAATTCTTTGTTTGGAACCCCACACAGCTTTCTCGTCTTTTTCTTCCAGTTAAGTCAAACAATTGTTTAAAAATTCCTTCTGTGTGCGGCAATTAAGACAAACATCACCTTAGGCCCTATAAAAATGCGGAGGTACTTTATGGCATGGTTGTTAGCAGACACAAATTAGTTCTAAATTATGTCTACTTGCAAGCCTGCTGCCTTTTTTTGTTTTAACACTTATTGCAATTAAGATTACAAACGAGGGCTGCTGATTCACAGAGCAAGAGCCACACTGGATGAACAGAAGAAACAGTGTATTCTGGCTGCAGGTCGGGGGAAGGCGACATGTCCAAATGCTTCTCCACATAAGCTCCTTGTCCTGGGGCTTTACCATTTGCAAAAGGAGTAGACAGGGATGGGAGTGAGATCAGGCACAGGTCAGGCAATGTGGTGACAGTGACATCAGGGTGGTTCCTGAAAGAAAGAGGACTTCAGGGAGGTCTTGAAAGAGGCAGCCTATTCAACACAATGAAGGAAATTGATGTAGGCTTAGGAAGCAGGAGAGCAAAAAGGCACCGAGACGGAAGCAGGAGAAAGGGGCAGACAATCTGCCATGAGGCAGAGAGAGAAAAGGAAGGAGCACCTGTGGTCAAGGGTAGTCAGAAATTTGAAACTGGAGAAACAGAACCCTGAAGCTGGTGTGATGTGAGAAAATGGCGAGGACTTTAAGAGAAAGTTGATTATTCAAGCAGTGGGAGAGATGAAGGATTTTACAGGGGTATACAAAACTGAACAAGTCTACAACCATGCAGATTTTCTCTCTTCTAATGCCTGTCAACTGGGATGCTAGTATCAAAATGTACTCAATTCTCTCTTCGTTTTGCTAAAAATGACAAAAGAATCACAGCATAGCGGAAAAAAAACCTTGTTTTTGGAGGGGGCGGGATATATCCCATAGGCTGCCATGGGCAAACTATTATAATTCCCGAAATATTATTATTTCTCTGTGCATGTCAAAAGAATGAAGCAGCTTTCCCAATCTCCCCCCACCTCTGCCCTGCGCATCTTCGCAAATATGCCCACATCAATATGAGGCCACAAACTCCTGGCAGCTCTGCCCAATTCTTTCCTCCCACAACATTGCTAAATGAGTCACAGCTGGGAGAAATGACTGACATTTCACTTTGAAGGATTTGTTCCTTCGTTGGCAAAGGAGGTCAGACTCACAGCAAAATTGAGGGGGGGGGGAGAAGAGAGACTTGGTACCCTTGTTGCCAGGGAAACTGAAATACTAATGAAGCTGCTAGCCTTCCCCCTAAGCAGGAAAGGATGGGAGAGTGCCCAAAATACACAATTCATATTACTTCATATTGGTTTCCCTGCTCTTTCTTCCTTTCTTATGGAGCTAAACTTGAAAGACTAGCTATCTTCTTTATGGGAGGGGGATTAGACCTGCCATTTTCTCCCAATCAGCACAATTAGAATTCTAGCTAATGAACCATCCATTTAATATTTTGGATTCGGGAGGTGGAGTACATGAAACAGCCGCTTCAGTCATCCCTTTTCACAGCAGTTCCTTTACCCCTCCCCTTCTTTTTCAGATTTTAAAAATATATTGCTGGCCTCACCTCTCAGAAAATGTAGCATGCATGGCTGGGGGTGGGGGAGCAACCATCCTAGGCAACGTAAAAGGTGAAAAGCCTAGTTGATTTCTGGTTCTTGGACATGTGAGTAGGACTAAGGGATGGGACCCACGGGGGTGGTTTTGTCTAGCAAAATGCCTACCTACAGTGCAATTTTTCTTGGAAGAGGTGCCAGAACTCACCATGAATGCCTCCCTTGTTCTTTTATAATGGCAATGGCGCCCAACGGAGAGGTGTCCATGAACATGTTGAATGGGGTATTTTTTTTGGGGGGGGGCAAATGTGTGTATGCAACCCCCTGCAGCGTCTGTGCTAGTGAGAGCTGGGCACTCACTGTTTGCCACTGGTGGTGGGATGCAAGTGCAGCATTTAACTGATATCCACACATGAGACTAAACATCAACTGTGTACTTATATGGGGGTGGGAATGCATCACTGAGTGCCAAGAATGCCCATAAATGTTGCAGTGATGCTGAAGGTATAGGAAAGACCTGCTTCTGGCAGCTGGTCAGATTATAACCCATTAGATTCCTTAGACTGATACAGTTCTTGTCTACATGTTGACAGAAGCACCTCCCCTATTGTAAGACAGAGTGAAATAGCTTCCTAAGTTGCAAATGATGGGAATTTAAAAATATCTGCAAATATTTTACTTATTTCTTTACTTGGTTTATTACTGGGGTGGCGGGGGGGGGGGGCGACCAAAGACACAGTGCCTATGCATCTTCGGCAAACTCTTCTTTGAAACAGGAAAGGGCTTCAATAAATCAGATGGAGTGAGATCTCTAGATATTCTTTTCAGCTTCCTATTGTGTTGGGGAAGTGAGGCGGGAGTAACTTTCTGATTCTGTTCTATTCTACGGCAGATTGTCATAGACTTGATCTGGCCTTGCCTATAAAGGGCCCCGACTGCCATGGAAGAAGCAGCAGTAGAAGAATCCAACTCTGTGATCCTATAAATGCTGGTGTCCTTGGTCTCACTAAGAATTAAAAACCGTATGCTTAAAATCCAAGAAATTGGGTGGCATTTATCTCCCTTTCCCAAGATGCCTCCCCAAGGGCCAGTGCTGTTGACTGGGTTACAGTGGCTTCTTGATGGCCTTATCCTACCCCATCTCAGCATTTTTCCTCTCCGGCTGTCTCTCCTCATAGCTCTACAGAGACAGTCTGTGGCAAATCTCTTCGCTCCCCCACTAACTTTGAAGGGCAAAGAGATGCACAATTCCATTTCTGCCTGCAGCGTGCTTCAGGCGACCACAAGGTCGTGTCAGCGTGTCCTTTTTCATTTTCCAAATGGGATAGGAATATATAGCCAGCTCCTTAAACGGATTAGATTGGAGACTCTGATGGACTGCCCAATTCAGCAGCTTCTTCCTCTCTCCCAGTCCGATATAAACAGCTAGCCAAAGCAAACAAATGCCACTGAGAAATGGGATCAAGTAGTTGGCGCTTTGGGATCTTACCTACAGCTAAGTCGGGATTTTGGTTTGGAGCAGGGCGGGGGCTGCACATTGTCTCTACACCAGAGTGATTTTGCCAACTTCTCCCACTGTGCTGGGGCTTCACAAGACACCTGAGCAGCATATCTGAATGAAAATTTCCCCTTCTTCTCATCTGCATATAGCTTGTGGCCATAGTGGAAGCATCTCGGTAAACACTGTACAGTTTCCGACTGGCAAAAGCGTGCAGCAGCCCACTGACACAGTCGACTTCACTGAGTGCATGTGGCCAGTCAGAAGCTACACACCTGCACAGTACTGACCCAGGTGCCCTTCTGTCCCGGGACACCTGGAAGGGCGGGCACAGTGCCCACTTCCCCTAGCCTGGGACTGGGATGCTTTAAATGTGTGGTGTGTATGCAGTCAAGTCTCTTGGCCTTGACCCAATTGTCTTTTGCTCCTCACTTTTCTAAAATAATTTATATGCCATATTATGGCTTTCAAAAGGAAGCCCCTAATGGTTCATGCCAAAACAACAAAAATGTTATATCTATCTATCTGTGCATGCAATAAAACCAAGATCTTGCTCAGGGAAGTCTCTAATATCTTGCACTGAGTTTGGGATGTCTGAAATCACTTAGTGGTTTGTAACCAAACTGAAACACAGTAGAATGATGCCAAATGCTTTCTTTTTTGATTATAAGGATACCATGCAATAAAAAACCCAAATAGCTAGGAGAAATATGTTGAAGAAGGGGAGTCCAATAAAAGCTCTGCTTCAGTTTTACATGTTTCATGGGCATAGCCCAAAGTACTGAAATACTTTGGAAGAAAACACATACACGTATAATCAAGCTAATCATGTGGTTGATCTCTATGGAAAACTGGATGCTGGGTGTGGTCTAATGTATTAGGATTCTTTCATTTTTTAAAAAGGTATAAATTATTCTTTTAAATATCTATCTCAACATTTTATAGTACTCTGCAATACCATAATGCTTCTTCTTTTGTTTACAAAATGTTAAGTTTCCCTTCATTTGATTTCTGTTTCTGAGCATCTTTGGTGATAGACTGATCTATTAATTGGCTGATATATCATGGGGGGGGGGGGAGATTGAAGCCAGAAACTATATCAAAAAACCCCAGACTTTCAAGTTAGCGATGGGATTCTATAAAACAGCTACAAATCTAGCTAGAAATGCAGCTCCTCTTGTTCAAAAGTCTACTGCCTCTCTAAAATTTTATAGGGGGTTCTATGTATGACTGTAAATAAGCTAGAAAATAATGAGCTGTTGTCAAGGTCTATTGTTTCATTTTGCAATTTTCCTAGACAATAAATAATGTGTGGGCCTGCTAAAGCATAACCAGCACTTTGCTGGTAGGCTAAAAAACAAACAGAGATCCATCTCTGTGTTTGCGACTGAGAGAAACGCTAGCGGTTTGGATGCATAATAAGGGCAAGTTAGCCCTGGAGCGCCTGGGAGCCAGGTAGTCCGGGGACCCAGAAGACATGATCCAGTCAGAGTCTGCTTGAAGAAGACAGAAACCTTCCAGTTACAGGAGGCTTGTCCATCGTCAAAACCACAGGCTATGCAGACCATGCGTTGATCACCTCTTCACATTACCCCATTTTCCCGAAATTGCTACAGAAGACAGCTCTTTTCAGAAAGAAGGGAATAAAAGCTTTACTCCAGTTGTACCCCCTAAAAAATTGCAATATTTTTCATGACTGAGCACACTTGTGGGGAGGTTGTGTGCATTTTGAGAGCGGAATAGGGTCATCCTTGGGATGGGCTGCTCAGGTGTGCCATCAGGGCAGGGGTTGGTGAAGAGGTCCAGGGCCTACTCAGCAGAATTTGCAGAAAGTCCCAAATGCAGCAAGACTGACTTATGAGGTTCTGATTTACTATCTAAAGAGTCCCCCACTCACCGAAAGAACACAAAGCCCAGAATCTAAAAGCTGCACCTTCCTAACAAGTTTGCATGAGGGTCCTTGGTAATACTGCAGTGAAAAGTCTGAAGGGGCAGAGAGGGGCCCTGAAGATGTGCAGGGGCGCATGACTGGACTGCACTGCTCACTTTACCCTCATGCTGCCTCTTCTTGACTCTACGCTGTCAGGAGCCAGCTCTTAGCAGGCCTCGTTATCCGAAAAATTGTTATGTCTCTTCTGCGCAGAATAACACACATTTTAAAATGCAATTCCAACCAATTTAAAATACAATCCATCAGCCATTTCAGCTACAACAGCCTCCAGCTAAAACGATCAGGCCCCACGAAACAGACCAGCAACCAGGCTCCCCAAAGGGTAGTCAGAGAACAGAACCGTTTCACAGCCTACGGCAGAGAAGAGAGAGACACCCTCTGACCTCAACATAGTTGTTCTGTAATGGGGATGGGGAACCACAGGCCTGGGTGCCAAATTCCGCCCCTGAAGGAGGGGGAAATGCAGGGTGTGCCTGGTGAGAGGGTGCAGTTTGTTAAGAGTCTGGCTACCCTCTCACCAGGCACACCCTGTATTTTCCTCTCCTTCAGGGGTTTTGCCTGGCCAGATCGTGTCTAGAAGGCAAGGCAGCCCTCAGGCTGTTCTATAACCTTGGGGCTGCTGCAGCTAAGGCTCTGCCCCTGGCACCCAACCTTCATGAAGCACAGCCACACAGAGGCTGAATTCACAGGGCTGAAGTAGGGAGAGGCAGCTCCTGAAGGCCATGAAGGATGTCAAGGTATGCACAAAATGCCTAGAATTGGACCTAAAAGCATCATTAGGAGGCAAGCAGACAGTTTGCATCCTCTGAAGCTTCCGAGTCACTTCCAAGGGCAGCCCCATGCAGAGAGCATTACAGTACTCAATCTTACATAGGTATGGATGCAAAAAGCAACAGCACCTATGCAACATATATAGTCGGTAAAATGTCAATCCTGGCCACACTGGTCTCCAAACGTGGTACTTCTATGTGAGAGATTTTGCCATGTTTATTATATCCACTACCTATGTTTTCCATGCAGAAAACACATGACAGAGCCTTAAGGGTTTCCGCTGTATTTATTACACATTCTCTTTGCTGCAGGCTGAAGCTGTACCAAACACCTGCCAATCCACTTCCCTGAAGCTTGACACCCATTGATTACAATGGACTCCTTTGCTTACAGGCTCGGTGCTCTCAGGTGTATTCACTATTTGCCTCATGGTGATTCTGAACAACACCCACCTGCCCCTGTCTGCTGTTGGGAGCAGAAGCGCACCTAACACCTAGTTCCCTGGGGAAAAGGAGCACTTCCTTCTGCGTCACCAAGTTGCCTCACGAGAACTGGGCCAGAGAATTCGAAGCACATCTGGCCATTTGAGGCCCCCAAGCCCTGCTGTCTGCCATGCAGATCCAGAGCAAACTCTTTGGCACTCCTGTCCCCAGCCGGCCATCCCTTGGTTGCCTTCGATTGGCAGAGCGGCCTGTTAGTGGCATGCTAGCCAGCTGCAGGCTTGCTGTGTTTTCATGCTAAATTCTCCTTAGAGATGTCAGCTGCCACAATGTGTCATTTCTGCTTCACGGAGCTGGCTGGCTTATACAGCCAGGAACAAGTTTCTGCAAAAAGAGGGAGAGAGAGAGCGTGTGCGTAGCATGACATGATGCCACTTCCTTAACAAAAATGAAAACAGTTGCTAGCAAAATGATAGGTCAACCATGCTGAGATTTCACAGAAGGCTGCCTGGTTGGGAGAAATAATGGAAATTTTTGCCTACCGGTAATGCAACCGAGCTCGTGGTTAGGATGCGGATGTGACACAAAACACACACAGCATGGAAACATCAGGAACACAACTTGTGTGTAGAACCAAAATGGGTTGATAATAGTTGTTAAGGTTCTTCCCACACCACAACCAACCCTTTTAAGTCCCCAGGTCCACAAATGATCTGTCATCTCTTTGTCTCACATGACTTCTGTTCAAGCCAACTCCTTGCACAACCCCGTCATGCACAAAACCCAGGCTCAAAGGTTGCAGAACCTTCAACTGAACGTATTCCCGGCTGAATGGCAGCAGCTGGCCTGGGTTCCTCCCTTCTCCATCCAAGGATGCCAAACTGAATACAAAACTATTTTTCACCCATACAGACCAAGGAAAAATGAAGCCTACTAGGGAATCCACTTGACAGGGCATATAGCAGAATGCCAGTTCTGGAGTTTGAACTGTATTCTTCTGCATGCATGATACCTCCACAGTAGGCTTAGTGACAACAATGCAAACATTTCTTAGCCAACCAAATAATAGGAGGGCACTCAAGATGATACCAACATTCTTAAAAGTTCATGTTAAGTTTTCACGTTATCCAGAACTCCTTCTACATCAGGCAGTATGTTACCAAAGCAGAGGGGCTGATGGGAAAGGCATTCTGGGGCACTTAATTGTCATGACTAGCTGTAGTAATTGTCACTGGAAGAGCATCTATGTTGCATGTGGAATCATCATCATCATCAATTTATTATTTATACCCTGCCCATCCGGCTGGGTTTCCCCAGCCACTCTGGGCAGCTCCCAACAGATTTAAAACAGAATAAAACATCAAACATTAAAAACTTCCCTAAACAGGGCTGCCTTCAGATGTCTTCTAAAAGTCAGATAGTTGATTATTTCCTTGACATCTGATGGGAGGGCATTCCACTGAACGGGCGCCACCACTGAAAAGGCCCTCTGCCTCGTGACCTCACTTCTTGCAGGGAGGGAACTGCCAGAAGGCCCTCGGAGCTGGACTTCAGTGTCCGGGCAGAAAGAAGGGAGTGGAGACGCTCCTTCAGGTATAATGGGGTGAGGCCATTTAGGGGTTTAAAGGTCAGCACCAACACTTTGAATTGTCCTCTGAAACATAGTGGGAGCCAATGTAGGTCTTTCAGGACCAGTGTTATGTGGTCTCGGCGGCCACTCCCAGTCACCAGTCTAGCTGCTGCATTCTGGATTAGTTGTAGTAACCTTCAAAGGTAGCCCCACATAGAGCACGTTGCAGTAGTCCAAGCGGGAGATAACTAGAGCATACACTACTCTGGTGAGGCAGGTAGGGTCTCAGCCTGCATACCAGATGGAGCTGGTAAACAGCTGCCCTGGACACAGAATTGACCTCCATGGACAGCTGTGAGTCCAAAATGACTCCCAGGCTGCCCACCTGGTCCTTCAGGGGCACAGTTACCCCATTCAGGAGAGGAAGTCCCCCACACCCCCTGTCCCCCCAAAACAGTACTTCTGTCTTGTCAGGATTCAATGTCAATCTGTTAGCCCCCATCCATCCTCCAACTGCCTCCAGGCACTTCAGGAATGTCCCTGGTTCAATCTCCAGCATTTCCAGATAGGCTTGTGAGTGTTCCCTGTCTGAAATTCTGTAGATGGACCAATGACTCAGTGTAAAACAGTTTCCTGTACACCTTAAAAATAACCATACAAATAAAAAATAAACAATAAACCAGTGAGCATGAAATTATACTTGCTAATCATCTGATACAACACAGTATTTAATGGCTCTAATCTTCTTTGATTTTCTCCAATAAAAGATGGAAAGAAACCCTAAATCTTAAGCACATCAAAGCTTCCTTCAGGTTTCACAAGATATTTCTCATCAACACACCCTCGAAGCAGCTTCATGTCACAATCAGTCTGCTTATCCCCAGCAGAGGGACTCCATCTTTATTATAATTTTTCCTGACACTCATTCTCTTACTTGTTTTATCTAACACGCTTCTAGGCCAGGGAAGTTGAGGACAAATTGGTCCATGTTTTAACATGCTGTCTACCCTCACAGTTTACAGAGACTTATAAAGTGCTTCTTTGAAGTTCTAAAAGATATTAATAGTTATCCAACCTTGCCTAGAGGTTTGCATTGCCAGTGTGTGTTTCTCTTTGACAGCCTCAGGTTGCATCCCATCTCCCTTGCTGGCTTCCAGTCATGAAAGAAGGAAGAGAGTTACTACAATTCAGGCATCTAAATATGTAACTTTCTTTAATCAGAAATTAGAACCACCACTGAACGCGGGGCTTGTGCTTGAGGGCAGCATGAGATGTAAATTCACAGGACAAATTAAATGGGTAAAATTAGTCAACTGTGCAAAGGCTACTGTGGGCTTTATGCATCATACAGTTCTGACACTTTTCCTTCGTAGGTTGAAGTCTTGAGAATACTTGCCAGGAAGCAAATGCACTCAGTGGATTGGGATCAGTTAGTTAGTAAAGCACCAGTGTGATCCAGTGGATATCCAAATGGACTTAATGCTTGCAGCAGAGCTGGCCCTATCCTTAGGCAGAATGAGAGGGGCAACTCAGGCCGTAGTTGCTGAGGGTGCTGAGTGGACAGAGCTGTGTGTGCCATGTAATCTACCCTGCATCCTCTAAGCTACTCTGCTGTGCAGTGAAACCAGTGTTGAAGTCGTTGCAAGGGCCATTCCAGTTAGCTTCCGTATGTGGAATGGGCAGGAGTACCACCTTGTTCTTTTCCTCAGGCAGCAAAATGTATCTGGCTGACACTGGCTGGGAGGACTGTGTCCCATAAAAATCTAAGACTTGCCTAACTGGATCAGACTAAAGTCCATTAGCACAGTGAGTCCATTTCCCACAATGGCTAGCCAAATGCTTTTGGGAAAACCACACACACAGATAATGGTGGCAGCCCCCAGCTCTTATTATTCCTCCCCCTCCCAGCACCTGGCATTCAGAGAGATACCCATATATGCTGGACTTCAATTTGGCAGAAGGTTGGGATAAAAACGTCGCCAGCCATGGGTGGAAGAGAGAAGGCTTACTGTGTAGAATTCCTGGGCAGAGCTTTCAAAAAGGCTCAATTAATTTCAGAGCAAGGACCAGGGTCGTGCGATGAGAACCTACCAGTGGCCAAATTCTGCCTCACCAGGCACTCAAAATGACAGTAGACATTTGTAATATTGCACTGAGCATCATTAGTTCACAGTGCCTTTCTTAACTCAGATACAGTTGTGTGGCCTGTGCAGGGTCCTACAAATGACAAGTCCAGTCTGTTTCAAGAAGATATTCAGGAAAGTGTAAGGCAATGAAAGGCGTATCATCCAGCAGTGGCTGCAACTGAAGGAGGATGCATACAGACATGTAAGCAAAATCAGTGGTGACAGACAACAAGGCTCACAGCTGCTCTTTGCAGTTCTTCTCTTCTCTCATAAGGAAACAGCCAAATCAACCGGACAGCAACTGCCATTGCCCTTCGTCTGGCGCTTTGCAGTGGCATATAGATGCTTTTCCAGAGAATTTTAACCCTCTTCACAAAGACTGTTCTTTATCCCCCTTTTCAAAGGATTACCCACTGCTGATGGTGCTTTACAAACTAGAACCACAGGCCAGGATCCAAAGTGCCTCCTAGGTGTGTGCAAGTGAGCCTGCACATATTCTAAGGTTTGCTGTACTGAAAGAACACCTCAAACACCCAAAAGGGTTGGAATTGCCCAGCACAGAAGGCTGTGCTCAGAAAAACAGGGACCTCAGATCTAGCCATATGCTGTGGACAGGCTCCTCCTTGTTAGCCCTTTGAATCCAAGCTATAGAATAGGAAAATCACCTAGTGTAGCCTCTTCTCCCAGGACTTCGTTCCACTTTTAACATGCATCACGTTCTCTCTTGTTTATATACGTGATGCAAAACCATCATTAGAATCAGTGGTTGTTGGTTTTCCCAGGGGGTACTCAGGTACCAGCACCTCTTTTTGTTAAAAAGTGTGGTACTTACTGTAATAACCTCATGGCAGGTACCGGCACCTATTTTTCGGGGGGGGGGAGCACTAACTAGAACACATTAGAAAAGTAGGCCTGTGGCTATGATATACACATGTGTTGCTCAGGTGAGAAGCTGAGGCTATAAATTACAGTATTATGCGCTGTTAGGAAATGGGTGGTTAGCCAGTTCCATTGGCTGGTGTGCTCTTGTGAACAAATGGCAAACCAATGTGCAGCTCCTTCACCAAAGCATGGCATTCCACATAACTCTCAGAGAATAAAAACCTGGAGGTAAACAGGAGGCTTATGGTTTATGGATTGAGACCTAAAGAACCAAGACAGTCAAGAGTCGGGTGGAAGATAAGTAGAGCCCTGATGGATCGGGTCAATGACACATCTGGTCCAGCATCGTGTTCTCACAGTGGCCAACCAAAAGCCTGTGAGAAACTCGCAAGCAGGACCCAGCACAAGAGCACTCTCCCCACCCTGCAGTTTCCAGCAACTGGCATTCAGAAACATTATTGCCTCTGAAAGTCAGCAAGAAAACAATAAATACAGAGCTGGAAGCCTACATTCTAATACAGCTGCCCTGTCATAAGGATGACAATAGCCCTGTGGGCTGATAGGGGTATGCTGCCGATTACCAAGGCATTATTGTGTCCTAGAAAGGAGGCGTCCTGACAGGTCTGCTAGCCCCCTCCAGTTGCTCAGCACCCAGTGGCTGAGCCTACAAAGCTGACATGGCAGCTACGACAGGGGGCTGTCAATGGCGCTTAGTGTTATGGCGCAGCTGGGCAAGGTTGCTTTTAACTTTGAGAATTAGCCTTCAATTTGGCTGCATTAATAGGCAATGAAAACCAAGGATGAAGAGGGGGAGTTTCTGCAGCTGCTGCCCTCTCCGCTTGCTCTCTAGGACAAATGCTACAGTTACAGTAGGAGACTACAAGGACTATGGGGAAGTAGGACTATGAGGAGAGACTGGCCATATGTCTCTGGAAGATGGGCTGATAAGGGAGGCCAGATCTCCCTTATTTGAATGAACAACACAGCCCCAAGGGATGAAAGATGACCCTTTAGAGTACTGTACTACCACCAACATAGACCTCTGTAGGTCTGGAGAATCCCTAATTTGTGAACAGGCAGGCATATGCTCTGTTATCAGTCTCGCTGCAAACTGCTGCCTGGTGATGGGAAGTGCCGCTTGGAGGCTGGCTAAGCATATTTTATTGATCAATATTACATTATATGTTGTTATCTTTGTTTCGTTGACTTTTTTCACTCCTAGAATGAGGTATCTTCAGCCAAAGCTATCTGCTTGTTTACTTTGGGAGTCCCTAATTTACAGCCAGGCAGGTTCATAGTCTGTTACCAGTGTACTGTCTAAGTATAGGAAGTGCTGCTTACAGGCAGGTCTGTAGAGTAGTGTCTTAAGTGCACAGCAAACAGAAAATGGACTTATTCCAACTCAGAATGGTAGATGTCGATGAGTGCGGCTGCTTGATAAATAGTGGAGCCTCAGGGCTATCATTGTGAAGTGGAAATTGCTGGCATTGTCCACCATTTTGTTGGAAAGGGAAGTGGTCATGCAAGCGTTTTCATTATTTCTGTTCAGAGAACAAATCACAATGTCATTGCTTTATGAAGACAGAATGAGGCTGATACCTTAAGGCTTACAGAAAAGTCACAAGGTTGCTTCATCATGTGGGTAGGTCAACTTAGGCTGAATTTATCTCATCAAAATGCAACTAACTGATAATGTCAAATTGTTTCTAGATCAGACTGCTACTATCACTTTTATTCCTCCACAGCAAGCTTGAATTTTGCTAACACTACCTACAGGTCAGTGGCAGGGTGAAATTATTTAATGTACCTTAAGAGACCGCACCAGATAACAGTGTCCCAGCCTTTATGCACTCTAAAGGTTGATCAACTCTAATGTGGAGCCATATGTTGCTGCTTAAGGAGTTTCTGCTTGAACTAAAACAGCAGGGCAGCTAAGACGAACTATTCCCTCTAAAGAAAACCTAGGGGGAACCATAGGCTAAAATAGGACTCACAAGCAACTTAATATTTGAAATAGAACTATATATTTGTTCAGTTCTCGCTTTTAGTGGACAAAACTAATTCCAGCTTCAACCATGGAGTGAAGTCCAATTCTGAAGATGATTATGAAGTCATTCTCTTTTATTGTTTATTGGCAAATTATCCTTGCATATTCTCAGTCTTAGTAGCTTGAGCTATTTCTTCATTTTAAAACAGATTTTTATTTTTAGCCTCCCTGTTTGGCATAACAATACTAAAACAATCAACATACTGTAACACACAAATAAACACCATTAAGATGCTTAAACAACGTGTATGGATTATCCAATAACTGCATAGCTCAAGCTATTAAAAGCCAGTCCAAATACTGATCGTCTGGAAAATGTTTCTAAAAATTAGGTGGGTAGAGGATTTCCCAACATGTTTGCATAGCTGCTACTCATAAGACTTTTCCCCTGGTCAGGAAAAAAAGGGGGAGGGGGGCATCAAACCACATACAAAAACTACAACACTTTCAGTCTGGCACCATTTTGGGGTGGGATTCAGTCACAAACAGAAAACTCATGTTGCACAATGATAGCTGATTGGGAGGTGCTGTGCTACAAATCTGCTTCCCCAAAAGTAACAAGAAAAAATGCACTGGGAAGTGTGCGATAACACTTGTTTTGATGCAATGTCATCTAACATCCCTCCAAACAGCTTGGAATGAATGCTCGATAAATAGCTGGTGTTGTCCATTCTCACTGCAAACAAATCTGTTTATTGAGCCTTCATCCTGGAAACACACACACAC
Organism: Podarcis tiliguerta; assembly: GCF_965153285.1. NCBI lineage: Eukaryota > Metazoa > Chordata > Lepidosauria > Squamata > Lacertidae > Podarcis > Podarcis tiliguerta. The sequence goes on along the minus strand of NC_139535.1, from coordinate 86,476,688 downwards.
ATCAAACGGCAATAAAGCAAAATAAACCACCTCCAACCATAGAATCATAGAACTGTAGAGTTGGGAGGGACCACAAGGATCATTTGGTCCAAATCCCTGCAATGCAACCCACCCACCAATGTCTTTTTGCTGCCTCATGTTTCCTTGGTGCCATGCTAGGCTGGTGTTCTTGCTTGAGTCATCAGGATTACATTGACTGAATTACTTCCTTAGCCCGAATAACAGAGTAATTTCCAAACCACCCATGCAAATTATATATGTAGCTTTCTCTGTATTAGGAACACCACATAATTTTCTTGAAACAAAGCAAAGCACCTCATGCAGCCTTCCATTTACTTCAGCATGTGAGCACATACAAAGATGGAACCAAGAGCCACATTCAGTGGGACTAAACCAAAACAGTGCAGTATTAGTTAGTTAATTGAGCATTCTGGTTGATTTTCATCAACCGTACCTAGAAATGCTAATGTTTATGTGTATATTAATGCCTTAAATAAATAAATAATGAGGAACCCAACTGTTCCATTACTGGCACTCTAAGGCTATATTCAGTATATAATACAGCTCCTATTTTGCCATAACGACTTGGGGTGGAGGTAGACAAGAAATGTCCTATGCAAGATTTTGATAAATGGACTAATAATAAGCAAATGCACACATCCCCCAGTCATAAATGTGAGCCAACTGTTTGGTCTGAAGAATTTTAGCAACATATTAGGAGAAAAGGAAAAATGAGCATGATGGCTAATCTACTAGGAAATGATGCTCAGATATTAGAGATGACCGAATAAGTTAATGTTCATTGACTGTCACCAGTTCCTGTAATAAGCTGAAACCTTTTCCTTTATCTAACCACATGACATGTATAGCCTTTTATCGTAACAACATGGGCTATGAATCCGCTTTTCCTGAAGTTTCAACTATCCTTCTATCTGTACAAAGATTATACCAAATACTCCCATAAATGTGTTTTGCTCAACTAATCTAGGCCAGATACAACCTGATCCAAAAAAACAACAACAGTAAACAAAACTACAGCCGTACAAATGGGAAGGGGGTTGCAGAAACTGAGAACACAACATCACATATGCCAAGGATCCCAAAGGAAAACAGGTCCACCTTAACCAAACCTCGCTCACCTGTTCCCCGTTTTTCAGAATCTGTTGTCTGCTGCTTCTCTGTCCCTCTTATGCTGCCTCCATCTCTGTGTCTCCTTAAACTTCTGATTCTCAAAGAAGTTTGAATGACTCCTTGTTTGTTTGGGGATTGCATAGAAACCACTGGCAGCTGAATGACTGGTATCACGACGTGACAACCATTTTGGGGTCCTGCTTCTGAGTCCTGCACCATTTTGAAATGACCAGGAGTGGGAGAAAAATGCAGTGTGTGTGTGTTGTATTCAATCTCTCCCCACTTCTCTCACTTTCTAACCCTGTTTTTAACTCAGGAGAGTGTTTCTACTATTAGGGTTCTCCAGGCATCAGCATGATCTGTGAGCTGCTCTGCTTCTCCCTCAACCACTACCGTGTACACAATTTCATAGGCACCCCATGCGCAACTTCAAAAGGAACAGCCAAGCGACACAAATCCAACTGAAAACAAAATGGCCCCCTTCTTCTTCCCCTCTTCTCTTACCACTCTTCGTCTGTCGAGGTACGACGAGCACCTCCAGGGAGGAAGGGAGCTCCCTCCACTAAGGGACTTCGCCAAACCAGGCAGAGCCAGCAGGGAAGCAAGCAGCCTTCTCCAAGAGGCCTCCAAGCAGGAGGCAGGAAGTGAGTTCCCTTCTGGCCCACAGCAAACATGGCCGCTTCCTGTCTGCCCGGTGTCCCTTTGAAACTGCCTCCGTCCTCCCCGCCTTGCCCTGCCTGCTTGCCGAGTCTGGGCTGCCTGCTGGTTCTCTTCATGAGAAAGAGCGTTTCAGGAGCTGCGGACGCCGTTTGCTTTATTACTGAGCAAAACCCGAGTTGTACAAACAGCTACCAGAGAAGGTGAGAGAAGCAAACACAACCTCTAAAGATACACAGCATACACTATACAGTAGAGTTGCCAGATTTAAGCCTTATATAGGTGTTTTGTTTTGTTTTTTGGAGCTGTTGGCACTCCTGCTTCCCCTGTTTATCATGGAAGAATCCCAACTTTTCAGTACTTGCCCTGGTAAAACGGTGCTCCCCGTTTTTGCTTTCGGGAGGGAGATGTCGGGGATATGTTTTCTAAATGTTGTTATTGTAGGCACCCGTGTTGAAGTTTCAGGCCCAGCTCTCTGTTGCTTCTTAAGAGCACCTGCGCTTTTGCATTGCAGCTGTTCTGTTTAAAGAAATAAAATGCAATCAGGTCCATCCACATGTTGAAGATAGTTGATATAATTTTTAAAGGGTAATGTAATAGATAGCAGGTGGAGAAGACCAATGTGTATGTGTGATGATGTGGTTGCCCATCTGTTTTTAAGAGAGTTGATTGTTGTGGAATGTGGAACAGATCTTCAGAACAAGTGGGATTTGGCAGCACTGCCTCCAGCTGTGGAACTTCTTGCTTGTATGTACACAGCCACAGGTCTAAGAGGGGCATCTTATGTTCTTTCCCAAAGAAGCAGGAATGTTAGAAGCAGCATAAACACAATGTGAGATCTAGGCAGCCCTCTCACCAAGACAATTTGATGACTTCCTGGGTTGGTTTTTGTAGGCTTAGCCTGTGGACATTTTTTGCACAGTGACTGTGTGAATTATAATTCTGACAGCACCTTTTCATGCTTTGTTTGAAATGGTTATCACTTCCAGTAATGAGAGTCGAGATATGCTAAATATATGACATTTCCTCTCTCTCTCCACCCACTTGGTGCCAGTTCACACATGACATATTACAAGAGTGTGGCATGTGTGTAATACACTGATGTGGGAAGGTAATGCAAGTTATTAAAAGTGCTACCACTAGTAACCACATGTATACCCCTGGCAAAACAAACACTAGTGTGATCATCACATGTACTGGTACACGTGGATCCTCCACTCTTTATATCATTGTACATATTTGTAGGGGAAAGATTAAAGCAGCCCTCAGGTAGTGGTGGAAATGGAACTGAAAAGCAGGACGTATGCACTGAAAGCTTGGAGGGTGCTGCAACACAGACAGTCCCTGTTATCTCCATATAGGACTGTAAAGACCCCTGTCTGAGCATGCTTCCAGTTCCACATAAGGGATTAATAATACAAATTGGATATTTGGACATCACTAATGAATTGTTGGCAGCAGCTTTTTTTTTTAAATGGGTTTTATACAGAAAGGATAAATCCGAAATAAATTGGGTGGGGGTTGGGGTGGAATAGGAGCTGACATTTTGATGCTGATCACATCATGTGGATTCTGTTGAAAACTTGTGTACATGAGCAGCACCGATCTCACAATAAACAGCTGCCTGGCAGCACACTAAGACCCTGGAGAGCCGCTGCCAGACCAAACTAAACTAGATGGACCAAATTTTTGACTTGGTGCAAGGCAGCTTCCTGTGTTGTTAAAAGCTGAAGTGGAAATTTACTGGTCTAACAGTGGCTGCCTTTGGATCCTTTATTCAGCTTCCTAGAGTCCCTCCAGGAAGGACAGTCAATGAAAATGAAGGATGCTTTTGGTTATTCATGGTGCATTTACTGACTCCAGGAAATTTGTTTGGGTCAGGGCCTGTCTACCCCCTGAAAACCAGAGCCCTTCACTGTTGTTAGCCTGTAGTGGTGCTGTTTTGAGATGTGTGTGATGCTAAATTAATGAGGAACATGAAGGAATTCCATGGGGTCAGATGTGGGAAGGCTGGGAGGGGGCAGTCAAGTTGCTCACCATAATTTAGGAAGATAGGACAGAAGACCTCCAAATACCTCATGGTTATACTGTACAATTATGTGATTCTGGTGACAAATTAAACACACCTTGCATACAAAAAACAGAGCCTGCTCTAACATTCGAGCTATGAATTTGTTACAAATACTAGACAGGATTTGGTTTGGTTTTTAAAAAACTTAAAAGTCTGTACTTCGAAATGAAAGTTTTACCTTTATCAACACCCCCTCTCTGCAGATTGATTCTTACCTTAGTTCTTCCCACCTCATTGTAAGTCTTGGGGGCCCAAATAACTCTGGTGGCTTGGTTTGAAAAACCAATACATTTTGTTAATTTAAACTCCCCCTCCCTGCCCTACAGTACAATCTGCCAACGGAGGGAAGTAAAAAGAGTTTACAGAGAGCAAGATGCTTTTGCCTTGTAATGTGAGCCAGTCTTCAAGAAGGGCAGGTGGTTATGCTTTGCATTATGCAAAGCAGCTGAGAGACAGCCAAGCTCTCTCTAGTAACCAGCCGTGGAGTGAGCTGTGTTCGATGTGTGCTAGTGCAGTTTCTCTCTCTCCAGGTGCTGGGGATGGATTTCAAGGACAGCGCTCAGCTGATTGGCCCAGAGCATCCTTCGGTCTCCTGCACTCCTCCCTCCACACATATTCCCCACAGCAGAGATTGGAGGAGACAGTCGAGACTGTGTGTGTGTGCAGTGTGGCAGGAGGGAGTGTAAATAAATGGAAAGATCAGCTGGGATGCTGTGCACACAGCAGCAATTCAGCCAGGAGAAGTTGATGAGCAAAGAGTGTGGAGGCGAACTTGCAGAGCTACTGGGGAAGGAGACGCTGCTCTCTGAAGCCGGGGAACATAAAGACCAGGCACACATCACACATTGAGGACTTAAAAGCAACTTGTCTCCCCCTCCGCCCAAGCCAACACATCCAGACAGACAGGCACAGAACCATGTCTTTGGCAGTGAAGGAGAAGAGCCAAGTGCGCCTAGTGTTTCTGGGTGCAGCCGGGGTCGGCAAGACGGCCCTGATCCGGCGCTTCTTGCAGGACACTTTTGAGCCAAAGCACCGGCGAACAGTAGAGGAGATGCACACCAAGGAGTTTGAGGTGAGTGGAGCCACCATCAAGGTTGAGATTCTGGACACCAGTGGTAGCTACTCCTTCCCAGCGATGCGCAAACTCTCCATCCAGAACAGCGATGCCTTCGCTTTGATCTATGCTGTGGATGATGCAGAGTCCTTTGAGTGTGTGAAGACTTTGCACGAGGAGATCCTTGAGCTGAAAGAGGACAAGTTCCCTCCCATCGTAGTGGTGGGCAATAAGGCAGAAGCTGGTGGGCTTAGACAGGTCTTGCCCGAGGACGCCCTCTCCTTGGTGGAGCTTGACTGGAACAGCCGTTTCCTGGAGGCATCTGCTAAGGAGAATGAGAATGTGGTGGAGGTCTTCCGGGAGCTGCTTCATCAAGCCAACCTGCCCAGCCGGCTGAGTCCTGCCCTCCGCAGGAGACGTGAGACCTTCCCTAAGGAGCCCCCACTGCGGCCCCCCATGAACAAAGCCAATAGTTGTACTGTCTGTTGAACTATGTGAGAATGATAGCTGCATGGGTTTTTGAGAACTTTGGTGACCTGAGTTTAGAGATCAGGTTGCACCTGCCACAACAGCACTGTGGCACTCTGTCATTTGGGGCTCAGGAGCTGTTTGTGAACCTTGATGGCTTGTCGTCGTGACATAGTAATTTCAGCTTTAGTGCCCCAAAGTCACCAATGTTTGTGCCCATTTCGTGCATTTGATTTTGAGTTGCAACCCAAGAATTGGGAAGCCTGTGATGCTGTGCACAGTGTAATGTCTCTAATTCTGGCCTGTTCTGCGGATCCAAGCTGTTATTGTATAAATTGGAACATATGTCCCTTAAGTCATGGAACTGGATGCCCCAGTTTTTGAGGCAACATGGCTGATGTTGACAAGGTCCATAGCATGAACTTAGAAGGCAAGAACTTAGGAAACAGTTAATTCCTGGGACACCTACTTATCTTTCCCTTTTGCATTGATTTCTTTGTGTTTTGAGTGACTGAACAGACACGGTATGCTTGAAGATGGGAAAGAAAATACATTTTTGGTGCCTATTGAACATCCAGTGTGTGTGTTGCCTCCCCCCAAAACAGTGGGTTTTGTTTTTTGTTTTGCTTCAAATGTGTGCATTGACCATTTGCATGCATGTGCTTTTGTGCAGACTTTGTTTAAACTGAGCTCACCATTGTCTGAAGCACCTCTGCATTGTGGAAAGAAATACATGTCACCCAGTGGGTCAGTCTGTGCCTGAGTAGGTATGATTTTAATTTCCAACTTTTCAAGGGTTGTAACTAATAAAAGAAAACTCAAACACCACCCAAAAGAGTGTTGATGTTTATTTTATTTTGATGCGAGGGTTGTGATTGGAAAACAAGCCACACTTCAAGTTCTTGTCACCCGGTCGTTACATAGCCTCTCTTGCTCCCATGTTCTGCTTTATGCCTTTGCCTTCATATCTTTGTAGGACAGCCACCCTGCTGAGTTTCTGTCGGTTTTTATGCTCTCGTGGTTTTTATGACAGACACTGTAGTCTGGGGGCAATATTGTCAGATTTGTTCCTAGGAAACCTTGGCTCAAACTCCTCCTGAGGCATAAACTCATAAGCTTAGCCAGGTCAGTCCCTCTCAGCTGGGCTTTCACAAAATGGGAATATTCATGATCTCTCTTACAGAGCTGCTTGGAGAGAAACATTGCACATTATCACTCCAGTCCTAGATTCATTTACTGGGAACTTTGCACCATTGATTTCAGTGGACTGTACTTGTGACTGATGTGCATAGGGCTGCAACTTGAAGGTGGTGCATAAATTAATAGCATCCACCCAGCCACTCAAGTGCTTCTAAGGTGGGAAGCAAATAAATGTCATTTGTTGTGTTACAGCAGAAAGGCATGATGCGCTGTGGAATGACAATTCATGTAGTGAAATAAAACTACAGATATGTTGAAAATTAATGCAAGTAAAGGTGGAGGGAAGGAGACGGCTGGGGATTTTGTCATATACTACATGCAATTTAGCCCAAAGGCTGAGAAGAAGCTGCCACTAATTTGCCTGACTGCAACGCTACACATGTAGCTCTCCTAAGTTAAGATGCAATATGGGGCTATCTGCTGGCATCTGATAATGTTTTGAAGCCAAACTTTTCTGTAGCTGGCTAAAAGCAGACACTGAGCTTAGGAGTAATAAGGATATCAGGAACTCTGAAATACAATGTTCTTCCTCATTTAAACTTTCCCCTTGAGCATTCAGGCGCAAGGCATGCAATGGCAAGGGTGGGATTATTCTTTCTGAGCTGCAGTGAGGAAACTGTGGCCCTCTAGACATTGTTGGATGCCAATTCCCCTTAGCCCCAGACAGCAAAATCAGTGTTCTGCGAAGAAGGGTGTTGTGGTCCATCTGGAGGGCCACTGGTTCCCCATCCCTGTGTTAGAGCTCTGTGCTATCATTATTTCTTGAAGGCATCTGAGAGTAACTACAATCAAAGGATCCTGGTGGAAGGAAGACTCTTGCTCTGATCTGGTAACACTGCTTCCCTTGCATTTTCTGTGCTGTTGGTGAGCATTTGAATCTGCATAAATGTGACCCAGACAGTTCTATCAACACAATTTCCTGAAACTTTATTAGCCAAACATTCTAGCAGCTGCTGCTGTTTTCAAAAAACGACCTGCCTACCCTCCATCTAAATAGCTCTAGGTAAATGGTATTTTTTTATTAAAAAACAAACCCCAAGGTTCTTGAGTATCTATGTATTCTGGTAATCCCCAAACACATTTATTTACTTCCCATATTTACAGACTGTTTTTCACCATAGATGGTCACAAAGTGGTTTACGCAACCATCAACAAAGTGATCCATACTACAATGTTTAAATCGAAAGGGTCAAATGAAAATGTACGTTCAACAAATAGGCATAGTACAACTTACTGAAAACGCCTGCTGAAATAGAAAGGTCTTCGCCAAGCACCTGACATTCAACGTGGTGGGGGTGTCTGATCCGTCTGGAATGCGTTCTGCAGCATAGTCAAATGTGTCCATATTGTACCACATGTGACAGTGAGGAGATTTGTCTGAACCCAACACAGTGACAGGTGAGAGAAAAATCTCCCAGGTTTGAGGATGGGTTTGCATTGTTTTCTCTAACCCGTGCTGAAGGGGGTTTGGTGTGGCTCCTTACTATAGAGGAAGAAGGCACATAGCACCTGCTTCCCACAACTGCATCTTTATGTCAGTGGTGCATTAAATCCATTTTCTTCAGGATTTTACTCCCTAGAGTACCTGAGAAATGTAGAAATACACCAATTAAACAAACAACCTGATTTCCCTCTTTTAATATATTGAGTACTGATTTCAGCCATGACTGTGAACAATTCTTGGTTGCCTCTCCTTCCTAAATTAACAAGAGAAAAGGCGTGTCAGTCTCTCTCTCATACACACAAACATGCTTTATTAGGTCAGAAAGTGGAGATGACATGAAACGCAAGTCAACTACACCCTCTGCTGGCTTTATCTGAAATTGTTAGCTTCCCCAATATCATTAGAAGACCAATTCAGATTTTTGTGATCGTTTTATAATAGATAGTAGCAATCTTGTGCTAGCACAAATCTCTGACAGTTGTTGACGACCATCTGCCTTGAGAGACAATGGAGTGTGCCTCCGAGGGTGAACACAAACCACTGCATAAGCAGCACCGAAGTGACTTCCCCACAGTGCAAGCCTGGGCAGTGTATATGGTTTGCCCAGATGACAAGATCCTCCTCTTAGCCTCGTTTATGTGGTCCATAGGAAAGCAGAGCAGTATGTTTGGCACCAGCCTGGCTCCAGGAGTTGCTTGAAGGAGGCATATAAGGCGCCAGCCAACCATCTTAGGGACTCCACCCCAGATTTGTGTAGGGTTTGCTCCTTTCTTCCCTCGAAGATATCTTGCAAGGGAGCAGAGGCTTAGGATCAGTTTTCCTTCTTCTATATAACATGGGCTACTTTCCCATGTTGTTAAGCCGCATCTGCCCCTCACTTCCCTCTATAGCATGTGTAGAAACCATCTTCTTGACCACTGGACCCACTACTGATCCTGCCCACTCAATCTGCCGGAGCCCGTCTTTGCATGCAGGGGAAGTCCCTAACTCAACGAGGCTTTGAGACCCATTGGCTACCCTCACCTGGTTTAGTCGGCCAGTCGAAGTCATTTCTGGTGTGTGGCTGCTGTTGAATGCTGACAGCTACTAGGATCTGCAGGTGAGAGCTGCATGCCAGGTGCAGCATCACCGTCACAAGAATAGGATGGGTTCTGGAAACAAACATCTCGGATGTCAAAGACCAAGCTGTGTAGTGAAGAAGCCACCCGCACCTCTGTGGGGAGGGAATTGCAGAACATAGGAGCTTCTGCAAAGAATGCCCCCTGTCGGACCACCACCACTCCTAACACCTGCATGCATCTGTAGGGAAGGAGGTGGTCTTTTGGATGTTTGGGGCATAAGCCATTTATGGCTTTAAACACTACCATGAACTCTTTCAATTGAGCCCAGAAATGAACTGATAGCAAATGCAGCTGTTATATGAATTATAAAAGGAAGCCCCCCCCCCTGTAATTTGGCCACTGTGTTTTGGACCAGTTCCTAGTCATCATCAGGGGTCAGTTTTGAACCAGCTGAAGTTTCCTAGTCACCATAAAGCACAATGCAATAGTTCACTTTGGAAGTTGCCTAAGCATGGAGTACCATAACCAAGTCATCTCTGTCCAAAAGGAGCCAAAGCTGTTGAACCAGCCATAGCTGGAAACAGGCACTCCCCTCCAGACTTGCATTTTCTCACCCCTGTTTTGATGCATCAGAGGTTCCCCTCCTTCCCGCAGCCAGCTACTTTCTCTGCCTATGGGTCCAGAGAGAAAGGCCATTCGTGCGAACAGGCCTTCTGCTCACTTGGCCTGCTCCTCTGGGCTGGAGGGATTGAGCTGGTGGGAATGGTAAGAAGAGCAGCAGCAGCAGAGACAGGCAGCTCTGGTGCTCAGTAGGGGACCCTCTGTGGAGTAGGCTTTGGCAAGTCCCCAACCATGGCAAACCCTGCCATGCTTCAGTAAGCACATGCAGGGCTTTTTTCAGCTGGAACTCACCAGAACTCACTTCCAGCAGCTCTCAGGCAGGCACCATTGCCATTATAAAAGAACAAGTGAGTGTTCGAGGCAAGTTTGGCACTTCTTTTTCTAAAAAAAATAGCACCAAGCACATCTATATGGATGTACATTTACATAATAAATCAGTTAAAAGACCACAAAAACGTGTAAATTAAAGGACAGAACTACGTAGCTAAAAAAACACCACGATTAAGTCTTCAGCCACGGTGTGCAGATATGATTACCTTTATACCTGCAATCTCTTTAAGTATGCGGAGTGCTTTACAAGTTCAGCTCATTTGTTAGTTCCACCATCTCTGAGATAGTCTTCAATATTTCTCTTTCTACAAGAGGGGAACTAAGGCAGAATTAATGCAGCTTGTCCCTTCCTACCCTGTTCTCATTCTGAGCACTTTTATATATCCAAATTTTATATATTGTAGTATATAATCTTGAGATTGGAAAGAAATTGCTTGTAGCATTCAGTCCGATAATAAAACACAAAAATAACATGATCTGAGAACATCACACTCTGTCTGTAGTAGTGAAGCCTATGGCACTGACTGGCTGAGCTGGTGTGATGATACAGAATGTTCAAAAGTATTCCAATTCATCAGTAAACTTAGCTGTTAGACCGTTTGAATGTAGATTATCTGGAAGGAATTCAGGTGCTGTGCTAAGGCAACCAGCAATCATTTCATCAGCATATTTCAGCTTGTTCAAAAGGAACAATCCCCCCCTCTCCTCCCCTCTCCCACTGTCCCAAGGATTTCCCCCCCTCCCCACCCTACCCAAACCAATTTTGTTCAGGGCTTCTGCTGATGAGACTCATTAGATGACTCCCACCCTCTGAAAGAAAGCTGATTTTGGCTGGAATTAAAACTTTGCATGGGACCTAGCTTTTGGAAGAAGTTTGAAAAATGAGAAATGGGTACAAGTCATAGAGATGCTAAGGACTAGGTAGCAGAAAAGGCTATGGACAGAGAAAAAGGAAGCTGGGGGAAGTGTAGGCTTAGGAGGTTTGTGGAAAAGAACCATATTCTTTATTAATGTGGACTAAGCAGCCGGGTTCTTTTCAGTGCGTGCTTCTGTTGTTTTTAATATTATATTTTTAAATTGCTGCAACCCGTACTAAGACCTTATGGTGAAGTGTGGGTGAGAATAAAATAGACATACAGGCCTCATTTATGGGATAACTTAGGGTATATCATGATGTTGCAGGCTGAAATGTTTTACATATTTTGTCCTACCAAAAATACATTTTAAAAAATGGATCAGTTAAAAACGGATTTCAAAAAATGGGATATGAAGTGCAGTGTCTTTTCACATCACCCAGAACATTGAAATTTGCTGCACACATAGCTAAAGACAGAGTCAGAGCTAGAAAGCCTGACAATGGGAAGTTTTTGCACCTAACAGCCAAAACCTGGAACATGAAGCTGGTTTAGCTAAGAGAGTATGCTGAGCCACACGTGGGACAAGCTGCTATAGTGTGGGCTCTCTGTTGCCTCTTCAGGCTTTGCTCTGGTGGTCGGAAGAGGCCAATTTACTATTATGATTCTAATATAAAAGGCATTTGGGCCCCACTGTCTTGACTCAACAGAGGCATTGAATTAGCATTATGAAACTTGTTTGATGGCTAGTCCAAGGAACACTGAATATGGGACGCATCTCTTCCCCTCCGCCCCCAGAAGGCTGCAAGTGGACCTGCTTCTACAGGTGGCTTGGTACCCAAGTAGTTCAAGATTTCCAGAGATTTAGATGTGTTATCCTTTAGCAGAAAAAAGCCAACAAAGAGACTTGTGGTGCCTTAAAAACTAACCAATTTATTATGGAACAAGCTTTCATGGACTAGTGTATTTAACAGTGGTAATTCACAAATCCCTAATTACCACTGTCTGTACTTTTCCTCAGTTCATTTCCCCTTGACCACACTTTTTACAATCCTCCACCCAAACATATGTATATACATACCTGCAACTCAGGATAACACTTCATTCATCCAAAGTTGACTGTAGTCCACAAGCCCTTATGCCTTGATAATTTGTTAAACCTTAGATGCCATAATTTGTTAAACCCTACTGGCACTCTGATCCAAAAGGGGGCGTTTTGCACACCTCTCCTTCAGAGGGGGACAGGAAGTGTACTCCAGATACATTAAACACTTCCAAACTGCCCCTAAAGTTGACAACTTTTCATAGGAACACTAGAAGCCATCCTGGATGATGCTAACACAGCTCATCGTTCCTATTTGAGACAAATACTGCCTTAATAGTATAGAGGGAAGTTCACAAGTGGGGTTTGATAGCAAGCAGTATCTATCACCAGCTAAGAAAAAGCCCATTTCTAACTGCTGGCACTTTTAGACTGTCAGGCAATAGGCACCATCATATACTTCTCAAATACATTAGACACCAATTTATGCTAGTGATTCACACCATCCTGTGGCAGTGAATTGGCCACTATGTGTTGCAATAAGCATTCTACCTTAGTTTTCTTTTAATTTTTTCACCATTAATTTAATGGATGTTGAAATTCTGAAGGGGCATGTTGTTTTTCTTTTCAGTAAACAACTTCTCTTACTATTAGCCCACTTCATAAAACCTAGTAACCACACATTAGCTACTTAAAAAAATATTTTAGTGCTCTGTAGCTTCCACTCATGTGGTGAAACCCAAGACTGCACTGCTTCCTGTTTCTCTGTGCTGCACTAGACTCCACAGATAATCAGAGACCACAGACCACTTCTCCATGTTGGGGCGAAAAGCTCACCAAACTCTAGCCCTTTAGCAGTCACTAGAAAGCACCTTCAGGTCCCACTTAAATGAGATGTTCAGAATGCGTGAAATACCTGTACAGGATTCTGTGCAGATCAGTCACATTTAAAGGGTTCTGAAGCTCCGATCTTAGCAGCATTTACACGCAAACACAGATTCCCATAAATTACATATACTTATTTAAATATGCATATACTTTTGGCAGGATTCACCTAACAAACCCCATCAGCAGAAGCCCTGAAACTCCATTTGAAACACTGGAGATCTGCATTTTTCTCTGGTCTATGAGGGTGAGTGGGAACATCTGCCTATAAATGTACTGATTTTCTGAAAACAATGCCATTTTTCTTCCATTGTCAGATATTATTTACATTTATTGATTCACTTATATCCTACCTTTCCTTCAAGGAACTAAAGGGTGGCTGCAATAGAAGATTCATTTGTGCAAAATGCTTTCGCTTACTTGCTCTGTGATGCATTGTTCGCTGACTTGCAGAGGCTGTAAGAAAAGTATTGCTTAATAATTATTTGGGCCCCCAGTAATTAGAAAGCCCACTCTTGCCCAAATAGATCTATGCCTCTCAAAATGTAAACTGCCTTAAAATGCAATCTTGTACATGTCTACTCAAAAGTAAGGTAAAGGTAAAGGGACCCCTGACCATTAGGTCCAGTCGTGACTGACTTTGGGGTTGCGGTGCTCATCTTGCTTTATTGGCCAAGGGAGCCGGCGTACAACCTTCAGGTCATGTGGCCAGCATGAACCAGAGCAGCGCATGGAAACGCCGTTTACCTTCCCGCCGGAGCGGTACCTATTTATCTACTTGCACTTTGACGTGCTTTCGAACTGCTAGGTTGGCAGGAGCAGGGACCAAGCAACAGGAGCTCACCCCGTCGCAGGGATTTGAACCGCTGTCCTTCTGATCGGCAAGTCCTAGGCTCTGTGGTTTAACCCACAGCACCACCCGCGTCCCTTCTACTCAAAAGTAATCCCCACTAAATTCAGTGGAACTTAACTATGTAAAGGATTGTGGTCTCAGTGCATCACAATCAAGGCTATTCCCTCTTTCAGAAAGTTACTATTTGAAACCATTAAAGGCAGGCAAATTTGATTATGATTAAAATAGGGATTAGGGGAATAAGGCTCTTAAAAGAATTGTAATATTAAGAGAAGAAAAATAAAGGTGGTATTAGTTTACCATAAATGAATGCTCATAAACACTGTCTTGTGACTGTGATTATAGTCTCTCTGCTCACTACTTTTCAATTCTACATGTGGATGTCTTTGTTCTCAAGAGGTCCAATAATGCTGAGGCAAACGGAAGGGTGGCTAAGAAGCACGACAAAATTGGGTTTGTTTGCAGAGGGTATACAGTGGTACCTCGGTTTACGAACTTAATCCATCCCAGAAGTCCATTCTTAAACCGAAATCATTATTAAACCGAGGCGCGCTTTCCCTAATGAGGCCTCCCGCCGCCAGTGCCCTTCCACTGTTCAGATTCCGTTCGTAAACTGAGGTAAAGTTTGCGAACTGGGACACCACTTCTGGTTTTGCAGAGTTCGTAAACTGAATCGTTCGTAAACAGGACTGTTCTTAAACCGAGGTATCACTGTACTCTGAATTCTGCCTCTTATTTCATCACAACTGCAGCAAAGTTCTAGAATTTGTTCCACGGTATTGTAAAAGACAAAAACAGGCATGTAGCATTTTAACAAAAATACAATAACTGTTTCATATAAAATGCATTCCTATATTATGTCAGAAAGATTAAGAGGACAGCTATCAGATACAAATGGCAAGAGTAGGCAATTGCAAGCCACAAGTCCACAATCTGTAACTGGAATATAGCATGTAAATTAAAGTATACACATATGGAGGGTGAAATTTTAATCACTTCAGATATTTGCAGGTTGCACATGTATGAATGTGGAAAGCCTTAAAAATGCCCTCAACAACAACAACAAAAACCCCTGTGATCAAAGCTAGAATTAACAGTCATCTTTGTACACAAGAAAAATACACGGTCATCTTAACAGCCAAGAAAAACTGCAGTTTATTAAGTTTCAAAGAATCTTCGTACTCTTGAAAGCAACTTCTGGTGCATGTTTTTAACAATCACATTCTATGAGGAGAAATAACATTAAAAGCCACAAACTTTTTTTTTTATCTTTTCATCTCAGAGTTACAGACATCTTGAATTCAAAATGAAAGAAGGCAAAAAAAAAAAAAAAAGTTCAACAGGATGTATTTGCTTTTTTTCTTATGTCCATCCCCAATTTTAAATGATCAGGAGTTCTTTTTCTACAACTCATTACTAAACTTCAGCATGGAAAATTGTATTGACTATTTCAATCCGCACATAGGCACATATGTATTATATATATATAAATATAATGTGTGTGTGTGTCTGTGTGTCTGTGTGTGTATTAAGGGAGAGAGATATATATACACAATACATATGTAGAGTGCGTGTAATGACAATGAGATGCAAGCACTCTGAGAAAAGGGTATTCAGCTAAATACACTACGAAAACTTGAGAAAACACAAGTCTGGAACCCAATCTGTGCATAGTTCATGATCCTCTAGAAAACCAGCTTTTGTTGATTTGCAATCTTGCAGGACCCTTTTTAATTGGACAAAACCATTAAAAAGCTAATCTTTAACAAAACAAAAAATGTAATGCACAAGTTTCCTGATCCAAGCAGGCAGGGAGCACAATGTTCATATAATTTTTAAAAACATACTCAAAGGGTATGTTATTCCATTGTCTTTCTTCCTTTCAAAACAATCAAAAACATTGATCATTTTTAAACATAAAGCAATTTTTAATATATAAAGCACTCTTCAAACATCTATTTCTTTTGAGTCCATTATTTGGTAAATATGTAACTGCTACACATTAGATTAGGTATTTTTCTTCTTCTCTTACTGTCTTTTTATTTTTATTTTTTTCATTTTGTTTTTTAATAATATCTTCAGTGCTAGGAGTTGGGTTTAAAAAATACATGAAATGGTGTGGAGTTGCTCCTCGGGAAACCCGGCTTTCCTGAGACATCTTCCACCATGTGCAAGATAGTGATCACAATATTTTTCGCCACTCTTGACGAAGAGGAGGAAAAAACAACAAAGGAGTACACAGCAATGGCCAAAGAAAAGGATAAACAACAACAACAACAACAACAACAACAAACACTGTTCAATCCCAGAGCTCTGAAGTAGCATATCTTCATTCTGAAAATAGGTTTCTTTATGATGGAAGTCTATTTTTTTTCTTTTTTTTCAATTCCTTTTTTTATTTTAAAGTTTGAAGGAGGAAAAAAAAAGGTCTGTAAACAGGTGGGAGCCGAAACCGTAGGCTCCTCCAAAAGCAGTCAAAACCTATGTCCAAGTGCTTGTTTCCGTTCCGGCTTGCAGGGAACCATCCACTCTTTACAAGTATTTATGGCCACAGTTCAACAAGAGTTTTTTTTTTTTTCCTTTTTTAAAACTTTATATTCCGAATGGGGGAAAAAATGGTGCAATACTCCGGTATTTATTTCCTTGCATTAGTCCACAATAAAAAGCTGCTAAAGGTAGATATACATATTATTCTCCAGAGATACACACTGTAAGTTTTTTAAAATGCAGTAAGAGTCCTTGAGTAAACATTTACACGTGAATTGTCGCCAGCCCCTCCTATCAGTTTTTTTTTCAATTTTCTTTTTTAAAAACAAGTAGGATTAGCTACAAGAAGGGCTGTGGACACTCAGTGCAAAGTTAGAAGCTAATAACAATTAAACGTTTGACCAAATAGCAAATCAAAAGCATATACTGAGAAGTGGGGAAGGGGAAAGAAAGGAAAAAAAGTCACACAATTTGTTCAGTTGTACAACTGGCGCGCACACACGTCCATACGCTCACACATCTATCCATCTTTTTCCCCAATGCATACGTATAAGAAAGAACTTAACAAAAATATTCCTAGAGCCTGTTCTTTTGATTTCTGGTGCCGACCTGGAAGTGTAATAATAGAAAGTGTTCACATTTTGTTATTGGCCTGCTGGATTCAAGTATAGTTGCATGTTTGATATGTTTTTTTAAAAAACCTTCGTCTTCTTTTTTACTATTTTTTGGGGGGAGTTTTAAAAAAAAAACAATGACACAAAAAAGTAATGAAACAAGTGTAATGTGCATAGGCAAGACCCGTGGGAGTAGTGGACATGGATATTCCACCCCACCTCTCAATCCAAGTCGTACAGCTGAGGGGCATAGGATTTGTTCCCCCCTATGCTGCTGACTGCTGACGGGCTGGTCGGATGCCATCCCCTACTGATTACTGGATCCGCCTCTGGTAATGTGCATAATTATCACAGGCTCATTTTAAATAGGCTTTCTCACAACCCTCCCCCCCTTCATCCCTCCCCGACTCCCACAGTTGATAAAATAACCCTTTCCAGCCCAAATTCTGAAAAGTGCCCTTCATGATAGAACTAGTCTAAGCAGCTTTTATACGTCTTTAAAAACACCATACAAACATAAAAACAAAATTAAAAAGCCATTGGAAAAAAACCCACATAAAACCTATCATTAGCACGTGACACTGACCAAAGGGAGCCCATACTGTTGCACTAACAGTTCACAAGGACTTCGGCAGAGTTTCATAGTCGATATTGGACAGAGGTACTAAAAAAAAGGGCTGCCAGTCTGATCTATTAAAGCTGGATTCTTCGCGATGCCCTGGACTGGAAAGGGTTACCATTATTTTCCTTTAGTGCTGATGATTGTTACTTCCATTTTGTTTCTCTGGTGTCCTAGATGGACTCCCCGCTGAGAAGGTCACCTGGGAGCAGAGTATTCAAAGGCGTTGGGCTTCCGATAACCCTGCCGTCATCGGTGCTGGGTGGACCCCAAAGGCTGCTTGAGTACTGAGGGACCCCGCCCCAGAGCAGATCACTGCTCCCTTTGCCACCTAGGCAGGGGGTATTCCAGTGGCCTGCATCATTGCGCACCATGCCGTGTGAGCTGCTTGAGGAGCCCAAACGGGTCTGAGTGGTTCCAGTGTTGGACTGCCAACTGGAGGTGGGGGGCAGTGGCTGGCCTTGTGCTAAGAAACGGTTCACTTCCTCTTCTCCAGCGAACTCGGCCAAGATGGTAGTGTTCCCCAAAACGCACCTGAAAACAGAGAAAGACACAGAGATGCTCAAAGGTAAACCACACTCTTACCTGGGCTCAGAGAGGGGGATTTGTCTCAGGCTATTGTCATATTCTGTTATGAAACCTAATGCTATGAAAATCTAACAAATCAATCCTTATTATTTCTGTTTTAATGTATGATTATCTATATACTGCAATCATCACTCAGTGGAGGGAATGCTAGATGTACATAGGAAAAAGCAGGGCTTGAAGCTCACTGCACCAAGCAAATCTATGGATGAACGTAGCATACAAAGCGCACACACATTTATTTTGCATACTTTATTTTGTTTTGAATATATAGACTTCTGTAGACTTCAGAATTTATATTTCAGATGATAGACAACCTTTCCACAACCCATTTCTTTGGACCAGAATTCCAGATGCTTTGGATGACAACTTGCATAAGCCCTAGGCAGAGCAGCCATGCAGGCTGGGGCTGACAGGTACTGTGGTCCAAAACATCTGGAAGGTGATGCTGGATAGCAGGGGGTATATTAAAAATAACAGTCAATTCTACTTTGGCTGTCTCCTCAAAGACAGAAGTGGCTATTATTTTTCAATCCACGGCCTTTGGTTAAGGCTTGTGGTTGCTTGTTCAAATACCAAAATCATGGGTTTATTCTAGATCTGCATAATTATATTCCACATGTATGCAAGTGTGTGCCCATCCACTTTTCTCCTCCTGAGCCGCTTTGGTAGTGTGGTTGACAAGAGGTACCATGCAAAAGCTGAGAGGGAGGGAAAGGCATTAGGCTGTGTTTGGGAAACAAATATTTCACCTGGAAGAGAACCTCCTCATGTACCTTCTTCCGCTAGGAAATGTACTGGGCAAGAGCACTGCTTTCAGTTGCATGTCTCTGTGGCCTAAGAAATCATTTCTCTAATCCCTATCTTCACACCCTCCTGCATGTCTAGCAATGAACACACCACACAGTAAGCCAAGGGGTGGAGACTACTATTCTTCTTCTTAATTAACTCTAATCACTACTTCTGGCCTTACATAATGAAATGCTGTAAAAGTACTCCATATCCAAAGCTGAGACTGATCTACCATGTCTCTAGGTTTCCTCCTCACCAACCCACATTTAGGAATGCAGTGCGGGTTACTGCAAACATCAAAATGTTAAACTTATTTTTATTGGTTTTTAATTCAGCACAGGATAAAAGCTGCAGAAGCTTTGGGACTGCTGGCGAATGGAATTGGGAGTCCTAAATAGGAGCAAATCTACCTCTTTTGGAATTTGCCAGTTTTTATAGGCATATCCTGTATCATGACTTATCACTTAATGCCCTGCTCATGTAAATCTCACAGCTTAATTTTCGTTATTCAGTTCTTCTGCTTCTGCTCTTACAGACACACCAAACTAAGACACAGAGGTCACATATGAACCACAGCAAATACTGAATAGATTGCATACATATGCAGAGATTTCTGGGCCTTCGCTGCTTCTTCCTTGGAACTGTATCGAACCACAGCATTCCCTTGAGTCAGGTTCAGATGGAATGTAATAAGAGGACCGTGCTGCAAGCATAGAGTACGCAGTGTAGAGCCATCAATCTAAATGGAAAAGGAGCACAAATGAGATTGATTTCGAGGCGTCATGAGCAACTGCATCACATTGGTTTTAGCCAGCCTTTCTCCAAAACTTAACTGCACTCACTTACATTCTCTCTGGAGATCCAGTACAACAAGAGAACTCACACCCACTTCTTTCTCT
Organism: Podarcis tiliguerta; assembly: GCF_965153285.1. Classification (NCBI taxonomy): domain Eukaryota; kingdom Metazoa; phylum Chordata; class Lepidosauria; order Squamata; family Lacertidae; genus Podarcis; species Podarcis tiliguerta. The sequence goes on along the minus strand of NC_139535.1, from coordinate 86,457,021 downwards.
TTCTGCCTGCTCCCCGATATCAGCATAGCTACACTCAAGCTGTTTCTGTAAAGCCTCTGTGCCAAGTATTTTGAGGTCATGTTCATTAAGTCTGAAAGCTTTAATTGGTAGGATTGCTTAATTACCCCATTAACCCAAAGAGAAATAAGACTTTAATCAGACTTGTCTTAACGTAAAGCATTTGATCTGGTTGCTAATGCTATGCATCTTCTGAGTCAGGGAACTTGTTTAAGATTATTTCCCAGAGTGAATTATTTCCCGGAGTGGTCGATGTGGTGCCGCCCTCCTGACACCAGCACTGCTGCCACTTACCAGGAGGGGGGGAGGGGGGGCAGTGGCCAGGTCTGGGCTGCACCGGCACACCAGTGGGAACATTGGAATGGCTCCACTGATGCACCTGCACAGTTCTGTCCTACTCTGCACTGTCCAGGTAAGGAGCAGTGATGCTGGTGTTGGGAGGGTGACACGGCCCCTCCACATCTGAAGATGGCTAAGATTTTTTTCCAGTTAGGGCAGACTCACTATACTAAGACTACAGTTTCTCCTGCAACTGAAGAGGAAAGTTGTGTATCTCCTGCATGGGCAGGTGGCTGAGCTGAACCCCATTTCTGGTGGCCATGCATTTCCATATGGGACCGAGTGGTGACTTTCTTCAGCAATTACATGGAAAAGTGGATGTGTGAGTAGAGTCACAGAATTGTAGAGTTGGAAGGGATCCCAAAGATCATCCCCTGCAGTACAGGAATCTCAACACACAGTCCCCCATCCAATCTGAAACCATACCAGACCTTGTTTAACTTTGCAAATGTTTTATAGCTGCACCACTAGGAGGTCAGATAGCTGCTCTTACTGCTTCCATAGACCACCTAAAGCCATCAGGTGAAATAGTGCACTTTCTGTAACATATACCAATAGCCATGCTACTGAAAGACAACCTTGTATATTTCTGGGTATCGAATCATTTGATGTCCCACTATTTTTAAGATCACATTTCTGCATTAGCTGATGGCCCCATTTTACATTTGACAATGAAACCTGCAAAAGCAGGAGGAAGAACTCTGTATTTTCAAGGCAGCTTGTGTTCAATGCTCATGCCTACTTCATGTGATATACTTTGCAAGGATTCAACCAATAAATGAATAGGTTAGGATAGGGTGGGCAAAAGGATCTGAGTGATCTGCAGTAATCACTAAGGAATTCTGACTCCCTTTGGTCAGAAGCAACCACCTTCCCTTTCAGATGCTGAAATAAAGAAAATTTGGGAAGAAACTAGGATTGGATTTTGGTGAGAAAGCACTGTGCTACTATTGAAAACAAGTATCTGGGCTCAGATCCCACAAACTTGGAAGTTTGCTCACTTCTGGGTAAGGAGATTCTATTTGAAATTTAGCAAACTTTGCAGCACTATATAAAAACACTGGGCTCTCAAGAATGAGGATTTGCATTTGGTTTTAGGTGTGTTTGCAAAGGGTTCAATGAGCCAATCCTAAAATGTACAGCACCCGTAATGAGTGCTTAGGACAGGATGCACCAGTAGCAGTGCTAATGCAGTGTCATAAACACTGACAATTATATAGCACGAGGATTTAGAAGCAAGATCCCAGTTTTTATCTCCCTGATATCTCAGATAGCCCATAGCTATTTTCTGAATTAATCAGGAAACTTTGCTTACCTGGGGTGTGAGGTTACGGAGGACCAGCCAGCTACTTGTTCTTCCTGAGCTGTCAGTACTCCACGCTGAGCCTATACCACAAAGAAAGGAAAGATTATGGAGAGCCCAACCCAACTTACTGAATGAAGGCTATACAACATGCAGGACACAAACATGAGGAATACAACTGCTATAGGGATTCCTAATAAGGAGGTGACTTATCAAATGCCCACGAACCTTTTTTTTCTTGGTAGTGGCCCTGAGACAGTACTGTAAATACCTACACCACCATCATGCATCAGATAACGTGGACTCTAGTCCATAAAAGCTAGCCTTTGAGGTGCCACAAGAATCTTTGCTGATTTTTTTGCTGCAGGTTACCCCTCTGGAAACTGCAGAACAGATGTCTCTCTAAAGTCAGTGATGCTATGTTTCAGTAGCTATGAGGTGAGCTTAATGGAATGATAAGCAACCTGTGGCCTTTTCTGTTGTTATCCTTTGACACTGTTATCTGTCAAGTTTTGTTTTACAAAATGGCCAGATCATGATTTTAAAGATTGTGTTTAAAGACAATAGTTTCAAACGCTCAGAAGGCAATTTCAAAAGGATATTGCTGCTTCCACACCTCCTGATTTTCAGATATGCCGAGTTAAGGCCCCAGGAGTCCAGCTTATCATATTTGAATAGGTGATGTGACAGGGTAATTGCACAGAGCAGAATGCCATGTAAGGCACGGGATGAATGAAACAGATTAAGAACGTATCTTCCAGCTGTGATCCAGACATCTAGCACCCATTATATGTACACTAAAGCAAGCAAATCAACTCTAGATTTCTAGTTCATTATTTCCTCTGCACTAAGGCAGTGTTAATTGCTGAACCTGCACTGCTTCGACATTTAAATGGCAGCATTTTAAAAAGGCACATGACTTCCAAAGTCAGGTGGGTTACTGCACTGAAGCTGAAATTTGAATCCTTATTATTTGGCCACCAGGTGGAGCTCATAAAAAGCCAATAATGTGTGTTTTTCAAAGGGTTGATGAGAGCATTTCATTTCCACACTTACTGGTAAAACAATAAATATTGTGACACGTGAAGAAATCCATCTGAAACAGTGTATGGTGTGTGAAACAGAAGTAGCCAAATAAATGGATCATAAAGTCAGGACAGGGATAAACCTTTTTATGGATTTTGCATCTTATGGGAAGCTATGTATGTCTTAGTTATACATCTTCCCTTCATTCAGAATTAACTTGCAGTTTGGCAAATAATTGCCATTGCTTTCCAGAGGATTCTGCCTGGTACTGCACTAAGGGCCCACACTTATTCAGGAACATTTGGGTGTGATGGGATCAGCTGAAGAATTTTCATTAGCGGTTTTTTAAAAAAGCAAATCTAGTAAAGCCATCATAAGAAAAGACTGCTGGATCAGGCCAAGGGCCCATCTAGTCTAGCATCCTGTTCTCACAGTGCCCAAGCAGATGCCTGTGGAAATTGGCAAGCAGGACTTGAGTGTAAGATCCCTCTCCACTCAGCAAGTATCCAGGACTTCTGTCCCCTTTCCACTCAACCTTCTTCCTAGCTGATTGCTCATCCCAATCATGGCTTGCCTGAATCTTTGAAATCTCGGAATATAGCTGTTTTGTGCTATAGTAAGCTGTGCCACTTGTGCTGATACTCCAACCAATTTTGCACTAGAATCAGTTATCATGGAGATCAACATGGTTCCCATTAGGACTGTGCAGAACAACCAGTAGGAAAACAGTGGCAAAATAGGTGCAATCATTCTTCAAAATGTTGATCTCATTTCTGCTTTTCCATGAATTCCAGAAGCGTAAGATAGTTATGTCCCATTTGCAGCACAAACACCTAAGTCCCTCTTGCCTTTAACTGCATAGCCCTTGCTTACATTACAGTCTGAGGTTTCAACAAGACTCTCTTGTAGCCTGTTTTTGCCTTATGGGGTAACATGCCTCGTTTTACAAAATTCTGCTTAGCATATGTAGTACAATTGTGCATTATTTTCTCTACAAAAATATGGGGGAGCGGACAGAGAAAGCTGGATCAATACCACTTTCAGTAACTTGCAGTGATTTGGTAAATAGGTATGAACTTATATACCAAATGATATAATCATGGACACCAACAGCAAACTCATTCTCTGAGTGTGGATCTTATCATTCATGCGGAAGAGAGAGGTGTTTGCAGGCTTGGGGGGGGGGGGGGAGACCTCAGCTGAGCTTATTCCCCAGTAAGTCTTCAATGGCTTTTATCCTGAATTACTGAAAGCACAACTGCTAATAGCACATAGAAATGCACCTGCCACAGAGGAAATTACTGAGAAAAGTACTTTCTGGGGAGAACTGTCACGTCTGACTGGTTGCACGAATTTTCCATCTCAGGAATAATCCAGCAAATGAGTGCATTCCACTCACCCTTTGAGGCCTACAGATTTGCTACATTAAAAAACCTGAACACAGAGAGGGGATAAGAACAAAAAAGTTGTTGCGTTGCCCCCCCCCCCCCCAAAAAAAAACAAGGAAAGGAAAGGAAAAAAGACAGGAGTCATGAATACCAGAGGAGTAAGAGCTGGTCCAACCCAGTTGGCTGGCACCCCAAGTAGACGATGGCTTGGTGTTTGTTAAGCCTGGAGGTGGTCTTGTAGGAGCAGTAGTGTTTCTGGGCACCTTCCACAGTTCATGGGACAGAGAGGCTTGTGTGTGAGAAATTGGGCCAGAGGACCACGTTGATTTGATGTCTGACAGTTTACCTGCAACAGAGAAATGCAATTCATGTATTTGTTAGAATGTAGTATAGGGACACTGAGTGATCCCCAGGGTTCTGTTCTCCTCTTTACACCAACATAATAAGTACTAAAGCAAACACTGATCATAACTGGCAGAGCTTCTCTTGCTAATATATCTGCATAATTAATCCACCACCTTTAAAGATTCCAGATTTGTTCCTCCTGGTTTGGACAAAAGTCCCATTAGCGAATGCTTCCGGAGTCCAAACTGTAAGATCTGAAATTAATCTGACTTCTGAATAAAACAAGTTACTTACAGGTTTTAAATGACTAGGCACGTAACATTAGTCTTTTTTCTTCTTCTTGAACTGGAGGAACTGTCATGTTTGTTTCTGGGTATGCTAGAGGTTATGGTGGATCAAGTCCCCTGCTAGTTCCAAAAGTGATCTGCTGACAAGCCCCATTGCCCCATCACCATATTTCATGCCTTCTCCTCTTCCTCCTCCTCCTTCTCTATCCACAGGAGGAAGAGAATTGCTGACATCTTAAGTTATTGCCCAGCAATTACCCTGGGTGCTCTCCAACTGTTTCTAGATAGCCTGAAAGCAGTAAGAGACCACATCAGGCTGTTTCTTGCTTAACAATATGTTAACTGTTTCCTCTCCTGTTATCAGTAGAGAAAGGATGATGGGAGTGAAGGATGCAAGAGACAGGGAGATCTTGCTCCTTCTGCATCCTTTAGTCATAGAGTATTACTGAATCTACACTATCATTGGCATTCTTGTACCTTGGCAGCTGTTACTTTGGCTCTCAGAGGGGAGAGAGTTGACCTCTCAACTGCCATCCCAGAAATGAGAGAAGCATCTTTCTCTCCTTCTTTCTGAGGAGGGAGTGAAAGAGAGAAGGGAGTTCCTCATCTTGTTATCTCCTATATTAATCTGAAATGTTTCCACAAGGACCCCTCATGGCACAACATTTATTCCTACAATCACATATCCCTTTCTGATTCCTTTTAATCATCACTACCAGAAATGAATGGTATGTGTTCAATGAAAGCAAAGAAATGCACATTATTAAGCATCAATCATATAAATGATGTACTTAGAGGTCAGTAAGAAAAATGCAAGATAACTTCCCAGCCTTAAAATATTTTCACATGTGTATAAAGAGAGGAAGCTGATTCACACATGCAGTACTAAACACATTTACCACGGTGTATGCCCTGTGCTGTGAGAGTGTAACTTAAACACACAGCCTTGCCCCAATGTGAACCTCAAACTTGTGTGGCCTTCCTTAAAAAAAAAAAGGGGGGGGAGAACCAGGACCTAGTCCTTATGTTGTGTGCAAACTGTACAGCTGTGATGTGTGTGAATTCACTTGCAGTCAAGTTGGTTCTCCTTCTAGATACAATTTTTTCAACAAGATGAACTCAAAGGATAAAAATGTTAAATGCTGCAAAAATGGTCTTACAAACCATGTGAGTCTGATTTAAAAGTAATATTCAATGTTGAATCTTCATTTTTTTAAAAAAGAAAACATTTTCAAAACAGTTTTACCATTATGTCACTGGTTCTCACATGGTTAGTGCACAATTCACCAGAGACTTACATTGTTAAGAAGTATATAAATGATAAGTAAAAATAGGAGGAGAAAAGCTATATGAAGGAACAGTGCATAAAAAATAAAATTAAGGGTAAGTAAACTTGTTTTATTTCCTTTTAAAGAATTGTTAACAGGTAATCTTTTAAAAATACACGCTTTACAGCTTAAACTAAAGAGCTGAAGATTTAAGATTGTATCCACTGAGGCTGTCCTTTTAATGCAGGACTTCTGCCTGTGCAATGGAATTTCCTCTCCCTCTCTTATCCCCATGCCTGTCATCTGATCAGGAGGGTTGGGGGAACCCCCAGAACAGATTTGGGGGGAGCAGCACATGGGAAGAAGATATTCCACTGCACAGACAAAAGCCCTTGAGCTGAAAGAAGAACTTGGTTGGATACAAGTCCTAATGGGTATATAAATATAAGAAACCAAAAGCATGGGCTACCTGAGCACAGGTCTGCATGAATGTAAATGACATTGGTGAGCTGTAGAAAAAGTTTCCACAACCCACCAAGATCATTTTCATTCATGCAGACCTGTGCTCGTGTAGCCGTTTTTGGTGTCTATTCTGCGTTGTTTGCCCCATATGGGTCCCAAAGCACCCCCGTGGAGAGGGGAGATCTGAAATACAGTATAATATTCCAGCTGTACACCAGTTTCTCAGGACTTCAGGCAGTGTGGGCTTAGTAAAGAAAAACAGCTGAGCTTTCCCTATTACTTACAGATTTCAGCTTAAACTGCCCATTAAGAAATTCACAGTTACTGGAATTATCATTTGGACTATCTAGGCTTGCATCCTGCTGTGGTGGTAGGTTACATATTGTTTACATCAAGGGGGCAAAAGTACTGTAAGAAGACCATGTAACTCAAAAGAAGAAAAATAAATGTTCAAAATATTTTTGAGGTTTTGGGCTACAGTAAAAAAAACATCAGATCCATGGGCTGTGCAGTTGCTGGCTGAAAAGGAGTTCAGCATTCCTTTCCATTTTCAGCAGTGGGAAACCCAATACCCTCACAGTCTTCAGTCTGGAGACCAAAATAAAACAGTATCATGTCAACATATTAACATTTTGATCATGGCTCTCAAAAATTACCTATCTGCTAGATGTTAAGTGTCTTATTTTGGCCAATCAATTAAAATGCATAAATTTATAACTGCAACATTGCTGGCGTTTTGATTCTAGTTAGGGTAGGCCTGGCAGTATCTGCAGGTTGAAGCCCCACGTCTCTGGGAGAAAGTTAGGTGGCAGTGGCAAGGGTAACTTGAGAAAGTTTGCATATACAAACTCCTCAGCACTGCTCGGGAAAAAAGTAAGCAGTAAGCACCTGTTCTCGCAGTAAAAGCACTGTGCCAAACCCCTTCTAGTGTGTGATATGCAATGTGGGGGTGCATGGCACAATTCCTTCCAGGGTGATTAAAAGCCGCACTGGCTGCTTCCTTCCTGGTTCATGGGCAATGTGAGATAAGGCACAAGTTACCCTCCCCTTTGCTGACCTAGCCCCTGTCTCCAGGTAGGAACAAAATATGTGCACAGAAACGACCCTATTCCTTTTGAAATGAAGAGAAAAGAGAGGAGAGGAGGAGGAGGAGGAGGAGAAGCTGGGCCTTCCCATGAACTCCTACAACATGAAGGGATCAAGCTCATCACCTTTTCCTATCTATGGCGCTGGGAAGAAAACCAGGCTAAGCATTGCCAAAAAACCTTTTATGGCCTGTTTTCTTCACCCCTTCCCCAGGTCAAAGAGGAAGTCACAGGACCAAGACAGTAGGGCTTTTTGCTTCAATTTGACAAAAGTTTAGGCTGGCCCTGAATAAGGCAAGCTATTTATTGTTTGGAAACAAATTTTACCTTTACAATACAAGCACAGGTGTTCATTTTGTAATAAGATGCATCATATGAAAAGGGCATGATCAAGAAGGCCACTTGGGAATTTAGAGATGGGCAATAAGGACACAATTTGTTGCTGCCCCCCACCCTGACCCCCGTTTTCCCAATTGGGTCCACTTGCACTTATTGGCCCCAGGGTGGCTGAACAAAGCAAGATTGCTGACAGCATCTTGAAAATTGCTGGGTATGTGTTAGAAATAATGCAATGGAATTTCAGCCACATGTATGTTGTCAGTGACCACACTGCCCACTTTCTGCTTCATCAAGACATTTGCTGAGATGGGTAGGCAAAGTTGGGAAGGGAAGGGAGAACAAGGAGAAGTGAAAGACTTTGGTTGTATTGATCAACTTATTTCCAGGAAATGAGAAACACAACATCAGACAAGCTATGCTCTTTATTCCACAACTTCTGTTGATGAAACAGTATAAGCTAGTTTGAATGACGGTCAAAAGCTTTCCTGTTTTCATGAACAGAATTTAGTCCAATATGCACCAAGGCGTTGGCACTCTTATCTAATTTATGTTTCTCATTTTGAAGTATTTTCAGTGCCAAACATCCCCATTACATATTCATCACTGCCAAACTCTCAGGACAGTTACTGGACTGAAGGAGCATAGTATGCAAAAGACATGCGGCACACCTATAGGACCATCATTACCACATTGAGCAGAAGCCTTTCAAGAACCTCCTCTCTTTGTGGATAAAGAGGGACTCTAAGTAGAAAGACCATTGGTCGTACCTGCAATGCTAGGTGCGGATGCAATGCTGCTGAAAGAGCTACTGTAGCCGGAGGCACTAAGTGGCCAGGCACTCGATGAAGGCAGCGTGGCATTCTGAGATGATGTTGGGGATGACCCTGCAGAACCAGCAAAGAAGCAACTAAGAAAGATGGGCAGAATGGTGTCTACTGTAGCATATGCAATTCTAACACCGTCATGTGCAAACAGAAACCATGCAAGGTAAGATGCTAACCCAGCCTTGCCTTTGAGGTCTAGGAATGAAATGTTATAGGAAGCATGATCCGATGCAGCAGAACTAAGTACAAAAAAGGGTGGCACAGTGACAAGGGTAGTTGTGCCCATGCAGAAGGATACATTCTAACTCTCCTTAAACTGTTATTTCCAAGAAGGTGACATTCATTGCCACCGTATCCAGGATACATGAATCGTAGATGAAAAATGTTTATGAAAATGCAGCTATATCAGTTGTGGTGACTCATGTGTCAGAAAGTTAAAAGCATCGTTCTGTGCAAGGCAGGTCAGACAGATGTGCTCATCTCAGCCCCACTTGCCTTCGAGAATCCCTGCAACTGTCGCCAGCCAATCCCACCCCCTCCAGCTTTGTGGCATAGGATGTTCCCACAAGCCTCAGCAAAATAAGTCACATCACAAGCCAAGGCCAGAGCTGCAGGACCAAATGCCTCCACAGATCTGCCCTGGGAGCTGAGTGTCTAGTGCTCTGCAGCCACTGTGCAACTGCCACATTCAGGCTGTTGAAAACCAATAGGGTGGTCAAGTTGCTAGAAGCCACCTGGAATTATAAATTCTGTTGTAATGCTTCTTAGACAGAGGCACACAAATTACTTTAGAAGTTATTTATATAGTCAGAAAGGCTAAACATGACTTTCACACATGGCATCTTGTTGGTATGGGTAACTTATATATGAAGGAAGAATCTCAAGGGGGAAAGCCCAAATAATCGAATCCAATCTAACATTAGCATTACTATACAAGTGGACAACAACTCTATTCTAATAAATTAAGGGACTATCCAAGTTTTCAGATGTGGTGAAGCAAACATCAGCCATTCATCTTAAAGGCTTAAGGATCCCACGTTGAACTCGTCTATGGTAGATTGTGTTGTGTGAATATATCCTCTGCTTGAGGTACCTTGCTATATTGTTGTGAAGACTAGATGTATATGTGAATGGTTTTTTTAATAAGAGAACCGCTCTTTAGTGACTGATTTGCTGCATTATGTCTTGCTCTTGCACCCAGCATTTTCAGTAATAACAGAGGGCCGATCCATATGCTGTGCGGCTGCAGCACCCACATTCAGAGGACTCAAATAGGGCTCCCTGGTTTTTATTTCTCTGTCTGCTCAAACACTGAAAAATATGCAGGCACTGTGATGGGACATCTGTGCATGCCTCACATATCCAGCCCCTTCTCTCCATGCCTTGCAAGTTACTTGTGGTCATAGCGTAAGTATCTTGTATTGGGCAGAGGACAGACTGGACTGGCATGCATGAGATGTACAGAGATGCTCCTTTCTGTCTAACATCCTATCACACCACCTGCATGCATGTCTGTGAGGCTTGGGGGGGGGGGGCAGAGGGGAAGCAGATCTCTTCCGAGCCTAGTTGAGCTTTTTGCCTACATTTGCTACCTCTACAATAAGATAATGTCTAATGTATATAAATTCAGAAAATGGAAAGTTGATGTTATTTTCTGAGTCTCAAAAAAGGTTGGCCGTTATCTTGTACAAGTATTTCATAACAAGATAACTATACATACTAAAACCAATTGTAACACAAAGTTGTGTGATAACTTCTGCTCCAGGATCAATGCTCCAGTGAAAAACCAGCAGTATAAACCCACAAAGAAACTGCATGATGCTGCATAATGTTTTGTGTATCCCACACTCATGTGGACTGCATCATCCCAGACTATGAGGAAGTCAGTTGAGCAGTCCGTGAGTGTTGCATGAAACCAGTGCTTTAGTTCCCATGAGCATATATATACTTGAATGGCTCCCATGCTTCCAGGAAATCAGCAAATCAACCTGATTATATGTTCTCCATATATGGTGGTGATCCTGCCTTAGCACATAAGGGGGGGGAGTTGGATCTATGGAAAATTATGAAGGAAAATATTACTAAAATTACTTTGAAAGTCTTGGAAGCAGAATGCTTACATTGAGTCAATAAATGTAAGAAGATTATAAGTGGTATACACCTCAATTTTACTCAGAGTAGAACCATTTAACTTAGACCTAACTTAGTCATGTTCATTTATTTCAGTGGGTCTGCCATGAGTAAACTTAGCTGAACACAACTCTATGGCTCAGCTCACATGAATGAACCTCACACGCTTGTGCATTCATTCATTCCCTCATGTATTCTGATTTCTTCCCATACTTCCTAGTTCTCAGCAAAGCATAGTTTGCCATTTCAGCATGGTTTGCCTTCAAACCAGAACTAGAAACCAAGATCAAATGTTTGCTAAGAACCAGGAAGTGTGGGCAAGGACTGAAACATCTGAGGAAAGGAAATAATAAGTCAGCCTGAGGCTCATTCATTTAATGAAAAAGCATGGTTTGGCATTACAGCTGAAGTAAGTCAAAGTTGCAGCAATGCAGATACTGTGGTAAAAATATACCAGTGAAAGAGTAAAAGCCTGAGAAGAGAGATCTTGCACTGAAGACACTGGGTAGGTTCACAGTAACTAAAGCATAATTTAGCAATGAGAACAAGCCCAATCTTTCTGTGGGCTTGCATTCTATCCACTTCTCTTCCAACATGGCTGTGAGGAGGAATTACCATGTCCAAACCAGTGCATCTTAACTATGGTTAGTGACAATAAGCCAACTTTGAGCTTGAGCCATAATTTATGAAGCTGGCCTATTTTCACTAACCATAGTTAAGTCTAACCACAGTCTAGTTTTCAAATGATCTCCTTGTGCTTGCATCACAGGGGGAAGAGGGTGAGCCCAAGCCCAAGGGAAATTGAGGCACATTTTAATAACATTTTACTGTGGTTTAACATTATGTCCAAACACAGACAATCTATTTTGGTGTGAAGATTGCAGGTATGATGCCCTCTATCCTCATATACAATGAGAGAAAATGAACTGGAAAAGGTGTGAATCTAAGAACGGTGACCTAGATTTGATGCAGGTAAAGTGGAACTGTCAATGATCATGACAAAAAGGCATGACAGAACATTCAATCTGCATTGAGGGCAAATAGCTGTAATACAGAAACAGCTGTGGATGAAGATTTGTCCGCAACCTCTAGCAGAAGGCACAGTCATTAATGACTGTAAGAAGACATCTCTGGCAATGCATTCACAGCTGTGCTCATGCCAGCTGCTGAAAGAACAACACTCAATACTGAATGTACAGGGTATTTTTGTATTACTAACAGAGAACCTGAACATCCAGGCAGCATGTATAAGATAGATAAAATTATGGTAGTAAGTATGCATACGAAGATGTGTTGATAAATAGGCATCAGGGTGCCTCAGCTAGTTGCAAAGTCACAGGAATTATGTCAACCATACTAAAATTAAATTTGCATTAAAAAAATGCAGATAATTTTTCATTGTGCAATATAATAACCAAGATAAAGGTAAAGGTACCCCTGCCGTATGGGGCAGTCGTGACCGACTCTGGGGTTGCGCGCCCATCTCGCTTAAGAGGCCGGGGGCCAGCGCTGTCCGGAGACACTTCCGGGTCACGTGGCCAGCGTGACGAAGCTGCTCTGGCGAGCCAGCACCAGCGCAGCACACGGAAACGCCGTTTACCTTCCCGCTATAAAGCGGTACCTATTTATCTACTTGCACTTAAGAGTGCTTTCGAGCTGCTAGGTGGGCAGGAGCTGGGACCGAACAGCGGGAGCTCACCCCGCTGCGGGGATTCGAACCGCCGACCATATGATCGGCAAGTCCTAAGCGCTGAGGTTTTACCCACAGCGCCACCCGCGTCCCATAATAACCAAGAAGCAACACATAAACAAAACAAGTTTCCATGATTCTATATGTGCATTCTGATGCTGAGCCCTGAGAGTCTTAGGAATGCTTCAAATGCTAGAAAAATCTTGTCATCTACAAAAGGCTTCACTGTTCACAGTCTGTGCAGTAGAAATATATCCTGCTCTTTTCATCACCTTGTTTTCCCCATCCAGAACAATCTACTGTCCTTCTGTTACCCACACTTTTCCTTTCAAAAGATTGGTCGGAGACAATTCAGTTTGTAAATCCACTTTAAACTATGGGTCAAATGATGTTTGGAGGTTAGTACTAATTTGCCTAATTTTGATGGCAAACTGTGGTTAGAGGAAGCTCTAAAACAGAAAAGGGAATCATAACTCTTTTGGGGTGGGGTGGTGAAGGATTGGAATGTGATTTCTGAACCATGAACCTGGCCACTTCATTATTGAGGAGTGCACATGTATAAATGTTCACAGAATTATACAAAATAAATATTTTCCGTAAGTTTTTCTGGTTTCCATATTATTTTACAACATCAATTTCTACTTTACAGTATGAAAACAGCTTTGCCTATGGGCTGAATAGCTTCTGCATTAAGGTATGCATTAGAACAGGGCTGTACAACTTCTAATCATAGTTTGGAGTTCAGTCAAACTGAAGGCTACTTTTATATTTTTACTAATGCAAGAGTACTACATCATATGGTTAATAACTGAAACTCATTTTTCTTGAAAATGTTAATGCTGCATTTTCTTTAACCCATTCTCCGTTAACCACTTTTCTTTCTATACTGAGAAACAGCATACTTTGTTCTTTCTTCAAATCCTGTATTTTTCTGCTTCTCTATCCATAGGTGTTTCTGCCATCACTCCCCTATTTTTTTCTATGCTTCCTATAGCACTCTTCTTCCCCCTGTACAGATCTCATAGTATCCAAATTTCCATTTTTTCTCTACAACTTATGATTCCTCTCCCCCACTCCACAAGTCTACACTCTCATTACCATCTCTCCCCCCTCATTCCCCCCTCTGCCTTGTGGAGTTTGATCCTTCAACCAAAGTAATGCTCAGCAGTGAAATAATCTCAGAAGCAAATTAGATGTTTCTGGGTTGTTGTTGTTGTGTGTGTTGTTTTTTAAACAGTTTAAGAGCGGGTCCAGTGTGTTTATCTGTCATGAATCCAATTAGGATGCTGGTACTGGGGGAAAGCAAGGAGCTAACACCTAATGAAAATTGCCCCTCACTCATCCACTGAAGCTGCTATTTGCAGCCATATAGTACCTGTATGTCTTCATGATGATAGAAACAGAATCTTGGAAATGAGTTATAATTGTGAAAATGATGGAAGGAAAAGGAAACCCCCTTTCCTTTCTGCCAGGAAATGATAGAAACCCCACCCCAGCACCTCAGTAGCTCAGTTATTTCCACTGCACACTCCACAGTTGCCATTAAACTGTTAAAAAGGAGCTGGAGAGCTAATCATAGATCATGTCTAGCTGCACTCACAGAATGCAAAAGGGTCATTCAGTGCAGCTGGGTGGGTGAATAAGCTGCAAAAATCTGACACCAGTTCCATCTTGGAATCTAGGGAGAAAAGGGCCAAGGCAAATGTAGTGGTGCATGCATCCTTTCAACCCCACCCACCATCTTTGATGGGTTTTCAAGGCTCCCACAAATATGAGGCAAAGGACCACAAATAATGGCTATTTTTAATTCCCTTAAATTCCAAAGGGATGCCACCAGGCAGGAAAGGGAGATACACTAAGTTCACTGGCCTTATGATTTACAGCCTGGGTTGAGAAGAACGATATTACAGTACATGTAGGAAACAAAAGGCAGAGAGCTTTGTACATACATGCAAATGTCTACTACTGACTGTAATCTCTTATTCTTATGTGTCTAACTTCTATGTAAAATGTACATAGATGGCGTAACGGAGACAAACAATTATTTTTTCCAGCCAACAAATCCAAGAACATAGCTGAAAAATACACCCAAACATACAGAACTTCTAAGGACAAAACTGATACATAGTCATCCTTGAAGATAGGGAGTGAAGCAGCTCAATCTATAACTGGGAGGCCTGTTAAATGTAAATTACCAACACAACTATACTCCAGTTAGTATTGTTGCTACTGGACTTCCACTGGGCAGTGCAAGTCACTTCAATATAAGCCAGGCATCTTCAGATGCAGCGCTTGTTTCTGCTACTTTAGAATGCAGTTAGTACAGTCAATAGCCTGGTGTTTGAGGAAGCTCAGATAAAGATGTGACAAAGAACGTTCACTATATAGGGCCTTTATTTTTATATATATTGCCTGCTTCTAGGTTTAGTGATGGGTCAGCCCATTTTCTCATCACAAATGACACCCCATATGAGATTTATGATATTCACTTTCTTGTTAACAGGACAGCTGCTTGTAACTGGATTATGACTTCACAGCTGTAATGTACAGGAAAAAGGAAATCTTTACTGAAGCTCAGGGGTGACATAGCAACTTCTGATGAACATGGAAGACTTGTCCACTAAACTAAAACTTGTACAGGCTTAAAATTCCAAAGATGATGATGAAGTCTTCAAGTGATACCCTTACAGGTCAAAGTCAAAATAAATCAAAACTCCCTTGAGATGTTCAAGCAGAAACAGCTATTATGAAATACAGTAGATATTCAGGCACAGTTTTGAGTTACATGAGTGTAAGGACCAAAACTAGACATGACATTTAGTGATGTGCATCTTTCTCTATTTGCCTTAAAAATAAGATAAAATTCAGCACTAGGAGGTTGTGAATTGAAAGCAGAGAGGAAGGGGAGGCTTAGTCATTCCCCTGTCTGGCTCAACCTTTCCCATAAGTTGAAAGAACAGCTGGAAGGGAGTGGTTTTCTTGGGTGGGAAAGCAGCCAGCAGAGAAGGTTGACATAGGGCTGTTCCCTGCTATTCTGCTGGTTAAACTTGTAGCCACCCAAGGCTGTTTATAGCTTAAGAACTAAATCCTTAGGGAACAAATACAATTGCAAATTATGTCAATTCTGGTCATGAGTACAGATGGCTTTCAGACTTGGGTATACTATAAAAACACAGAAGTTGAAGAGAAAGGAAGGGAAACAATAAAGGCAACATGACACATGGATATTACTCTACCTCCACTCTTGAGTAGATAGCGATTAACATCTTGTATGGTGGTGTTAATAGTTGGCCCTGTTGGAACACTTCCAGGTGTAACGTCAGGATCATTCTCAGGGTCAATGTTCTGCAATCCTTTCCATGGTACCCCAGGATGAAATTCTGTTTGGGGGGAAATAAGATGACATGACATTTCTTACCAAGAGCCACATGTGTGGGAAAAGGTACCGTTGCGCAGAAGATGAAACCAGGTACACAACTCTCTGGTGAGGGAGTGGGCATTTTGATAAAAAGTATAAGAAAAACATTTTATAAGGGAGGTTTGGATGGATGGATCTTGTTGTCCAAATTCAGTGCTAGTATCAGGCAGGTAGGAAGTTTTATCCCAGTTCACACCAGGATAAAACATTTTATGTGCCTGCATGCCTCGCCCAACAACAGCGTGGCAAAATGTTCCTCGTACTTTCATCTTACGGAAGACTGCAGCTGGAATGAGCTGCACTAGTATGTTAACATTTGGATACTGAAAGCATGGCCTCAGTAAAGGGGTTTGTATCACATTTCAGATACCTTCAAGCTCTAAAAGCTAGAATATATATATTTTTTGTTACCTGGTGGCCAGTTGATACTGGAGCCATTGGAGATTTTATCACTATCAGATTTGGCACGTGACCAGCTGTGAGGAACGGCTACAGGAGGACTAGCTGGTGACTCGTTGTTTTGAATCAGATCATACCGGCCATAAGAGTCATCAATGGAGGACTTTCCTGGAGGACCAATACTCAGACCTCCAGGGATAGCACCTAGAACAAAGAAGGTGGGAAGACAGCACAAGATTATTAAGAGCATGGTTAACATTTGGCTCCTTCTCTTATTGGTAGTCACTATAATTTTTCTTTCTTTGTTTCAACAGAAATTAGCAAAGCAAAGTATCATTCATACAACACATCTGTAACACTGGCCAGTTAAGTGAAAGATAGCAGGTTAAACTGGGGCTGAAAGGTAGCTAACACAGTTCAAAAGTTATCTATCAAAGATTCGTGAGATTAAAGCTGCTACTGGGTGTAAATCTTACTGAACACACAGTGGGACCTGTTTCAGAACAAACCTGCATGGGACTGATTTGCTACTGATAAAACTGTCAAGCAAAGTTAAAACAAAAGGACTCTAATAAAAAATGTAAGATACACAACATGGCATTTTGCTGAGTGTCAGCAAAAGCACTTTGCTATATGGATCAGTAAATTAAGATCCTTAAAAATCTTATCAATATACTCACAAAATGTAAATGTTTTTAAAGAGCACAGTATTAGCTATGAGTTTAGAAAATGGGAGTTTGAAACAAGAGCAGGGAGCTAAAATAGGTTTCTCTCATTATTGGGCTAAAATGTATAATGACAGTAAGGGCAATACTGAATTTTCACTTCTGCTCTGCATACATTTGTTGTAGTCTGCATTCAATTTACATTAATGTGATGAATTCCAAACAAAGTTGATAGGTATTTTGCACTCTCTTTGGGGTATGTTTTTTTGAAAACTGCTCACCTAAGTGAACCTCTGCCCCTGCCAACTTCTCTTAACAGCTCATAAAATTTAAGATTTAAGGATTCATGAGAAAAATATAACACATGTGTAATTTAATTTTCTAACTGTGCATTCTATGCTTACCTGTTTGGAGATTAAATCTGATTGAGTTCAGTGGGGCATACTTCCCAGTAAATGGATATAAGACTAGCCTAAGCCACTCAAAAGTCGAAATGCTTGATGTTCTGGACTTTTCAAACTGATTTTCCCTTCTTGTTTTTTTAGGCCATTAACATTTATTATGACCAATAATATGAGCAATGAAATCAGTATGAGCAGTAATATGTGGGGGGGGTGGGGGTGGGGGTGGGGGAATTACAAGAATAAGATATTTGCACATACAAATGTTCCATTGAGAAATTTATATTCTGTTAAGTACTTTGCAATGCCCATTGCTAACCTGGGGTCGGGGGAGAGAATACAGTGGTACCTCGGGTTACATACGCTTCAGGTTACAGACTCCGCTAACCCAGAAATAGTACCTCGGGTTAAGAACTTTGCTTCAGGATGAGAACAGAAATCGTGCTCCGGCGGTGCGGCGGAAGCAGGAGGCTCCATTAGCTAAAGTGGTGCTTTAGGTTAAGAACAGTTTCAGGTTAAGAACAGACCTCCGGAACGAATTAAGTACTTAACCCGAGGTACCACTGTATCGGAAAAACATGGAATCTTGCAGTTGGACTTGATGTATTTAGAATGATGACACATACCGTGCTTGCTAGGATTCTGGTCAAGTGGAGAAGCAGCACTGGAGAGATTATCCATTGAGTTGGGATGTGTCCACTGAGGAAGGCGAGATTGGGACTGAGAAGTGTCCTTCACTGACAAACCACCAGGAATGTCCATGCTGTTTACATTCATGTTTGGGTTCAGTCCAGCTAAGAGGAAGTAGGCAGGCTATTAAGAAACCCTTAATCCCCGATTCTTGGCATTTAATCACACTTTACTTTAAGCTGAAGTCACAAGCTAATCTTTTTACGTCTACAAGTAATGCAAACACGGGTTAAAGCAGCAAGGGCCCAAGAAGTAAATTGGGAGGGACAGTCTATTACAATCACCAAGTATCTTACAACCACCTAAACTGGTACCTACCACTACATTTTCTGTAAGTTAATTTAAGACTTAAGTTCTGTCAGTCCTAAACCTTCTACCATTCAGACTCATTCAGGGATCCTGGATTCTAATATTATACAAGATAAAAAGAATATAAGTGCTGCCTGAGTTTTGTTATACTGATTTTATTCTCTGCTTCTGAAGTTTTTAACACTGTGCCATTTTTTGATGTTGTTATGGTTCAGTTTTAATGGTATTATTATTATTAGCTGCCAGAGAACTTTGTTTTTGGGTAGCATATTAATAAAGATAATAAGTAATTTGGACACAGTTGCCAAATTAGTTAAGAAGCAGGGGTATGCAGGAGAAAAGATTCCAGACTGAAGCAAGTTAAATCACTGTATGTATACATAATTATGTAATTTACATCCTTCTGAACAGGTCCTTAAATAACTGCACATACCAAGGGGGTAAGGAGCAAAGGTGTTCGGTGAAGACTGTTGCTCTTTGGTCTGCAGGTCAGATAGGCCAGGAGCCTGGGGATGGGGTGAAAAGTTATCCATGGCTGATTTGCCTGCAGGGGGGTGCAAAGATAGATGTGGAGGGGGTGGCTGCTGCTTCATAAGCAGGGCCTGGGCCAGCTGGCGCTGGTGCTGCTGGATCTGCTGCTGCATGTTATTGATTGTACGTGCAACCTGGCAGCAAGGAAAAAATAAAACAAAGTAAGCAAATGCTAGATGGAACAAATGTTTGTGGCACTTTATCTAGAACCACTCAGCAGACAATGAATTCACTAGATCAAGAATTAGATGCATCCCAGACATGGTAAGAGAAACTGAAGTCTGTAACCCTCTTGTGATTTATGTCTGCATAAAAGCGTGCAGCACATAGATTTCCTTCACAAATAAGCTTTTTCTTGTAACATGCTAGATTCTTTAGAGGCTTTACATTTGGAACTGGGTCAACAAGTTGCACCTACTTGCTGCTCCTGTTGTCTGATGGGTCCGGAAACATTACGCTGAGCCTGTAACATCTGCTGCTGGATTTGTAAACGTTGGTACGCCTGCAAGTTGAGGAAAAAAAGAAGTCTAAGGTCACAGTGTGAAGAAGCCCAATGGCCTCACTGCAACTGCATTAAATAACATATGAAACAAATGCATGCTCCCAAAGACCTCCTTGCAGGAAGTAACAGACCCAGAGACAGAATTCAGCTCAGACCAAGAGTGCAAACAATACATGGCCAATTAAAGCTATTTAAAACATGATGAGGAAAAGGCATCATCAACTGAATGATTGTTCAAGAAAATGTAAACACGGAGATGCAAATAGAGTGTTGGTAGCATGTGAGAGAACTAATCACAAAGGCCCAGGGTAGACAAAACATTTAATCAGGGTTTGTGCTAATTCTGCTCTCTTAATCCTGGTTTAGAACTCAAGTTAACAGGAACACTGTGGTGCAGAGGTTGCCCACAAGGTGCTTGTTAAAGGTCTTAATAAATATCCCCTTTAAAAACCCCTCAGACTTTTTGCCTTTCTTGTTCAATTCTGTCTGCACGACTCCACCTCTCCTACACTGAGCATGCCCCCTTAAACATGCCCACATCTCACTGGGTGCCAAGTTGCTCTCTGTGAGCAAGTGTAGTGGTGGCTGATGTATATACTTTCCCCCCTTTGATGGGGTGGCCACGGGGTCAGGGGCATGCCACACCATTTTGTGTTGCTGTCTCTTTTTCCTCTGTAGCAAGGTATGTCATGCCCCCACTCCCGCAGTTATTTGGTATTATGCTACATCTCCACAGCAGCCATTTTGTGTTAGGGCCTGTCCTCCTGGCAGCCATTTTGTGACTGACATCCCTAGCACTTTCTCAAAATTCCAAGTGTGTCTACTTGCCCAAAAAGATTAGAGAACCTTTAGCTTGTCAAACTAAGCCCTGGAGCACACATACATTGAGATGATACCAGTGGAATTCATCTGTTGCCTACCTGAAACCCTCTATACAGTCATCCCTCATGTTATGTCTGCTTCATGTTACATTCTTTCAGGTTATGTCCCGCGGCAACCCGGAAGTACCAGAAAGGGTTATTTCCGGGTTTCACAGCTCGTGCATGCGCAGAAGTGGCGAATTGCAACCTGCGCGTGCGCAGACGTGCCGCTGTGGGTTGCACACTTTTCATGTTGCAAACGGGCCTCCGGAACGGATCCTGTTCACAATCAGAGGTTCACTGTACCATGCTCACTGTACCATGGTTCAAACCATACATTCACACCTGGTCTCTGGCTGGCGCTTCAGCTTATTTAAGGTATTTATACCACTGTTGTTATGTCTGTACATACTCCTGTATGCTCACAAAACTGAATTAAAAAGAAGTTCTATATTTATAACATGGGGCAGTTTTCTCAAAACCTAAGATTAGTTGTTGCCATTGGGTACATTGAATTCTACACTGGTATCTTAATATCTGGAAGACTGGGTCCTAGAAAGATTTGGTTTGCAATAACTTTGAAAGGTTTGCAATAAAATACATGCATATTAAGGACATGACTGATTGCACAAATGAATGGAAATAATGCTCCATTGCATCTACTGGTGAAGAAGTATTGCAGAATATCAATTTTATTAGATTAGCATACAATACAAAAACAACAACACAGGAATCTATCAGAAATATTGTAGAATTCTGAGTAATACTAGTGGTACCAGAGGTTGTTTTTGAGGTTACAGTCCTATACATGTGTTTCAGAAGTTAAGTTTAGAACAATCCAATGGTAATGAGCAAAGAATTTAGTCTTTATCATACTAGAAGTATCAAGCAACTTTTAAGATTCAAGTAGGTATATAAATTCACTTTCAGAACCAAGTCTAATCATCATTTCTGAAGTGAACATGCCCATTCATGTGGCTTTAAATGCAAGATTTTCTTTCTGGATTTATAGCTTTCTCACTGTGGCTTTTAACTCACCAGCTGCAGCTGATAGAGCTGGTTCAACATCGTCATATGCTGAGGATTAATTGGCGAGGTTAATAGTGCAGGATTGAGACCAATGTTTTTTGCTGCAAACTGCAAAAGCTGTGCTTGAACCTGGAGAAAAAGAATGTAAGAGGTGAATATTCATTACTACAGCTGTGTTAGTTACAGGTCTGAACTCCTTGCAGAGTTGAAACAAGACAATTCCAAAGAAAGTGGTTTTTAGGTACTTGCTGTGATTTTTGTTTAATAGAAAGCTATGTGTAGAAGTTGAAAGCAAACACAACATATCACAGCAAAATAAACCTTCATTCCAGAACTGTTCATCCTTTCTAAATCTGACACATAAAATATAAATACTTGAGAGTTGTATCCAACCAACTCATTGTATGTGTCTAACAACTTCTGCAAGTGCCACACAAATTCCTCTCCCTCTTCTCCCCCCCAGAACTGCTCCAGAGGGTTGAGGGAACCCCCAAGGCAGATTTGGGGTGTGTGCAGGGGCAGGAAAGGGAGAGGAAGTTCCACCCTGTTCACAAAAGTCATTCCACACATGCAATGATTTAGTAGGGTACAACCTGAGTCACTAATAACTTTCCCACAACATGCTATTTTTTGTAATTCAAATAAACTGGCATGGCAACTTAAAAACTCTGTGGCATTTCTCTACACATGGTACCTTTCATAGAAGTGTATTGTGTAAGTGTGGTTGTGTCAATATTTTATGTTGCATTATTCCAATTGGCACTATCAGCCATCTCTAGGTGCAGATAACTTTAAGAATATATTATTTTTTCTTCCATTTAAGTGTTCCACTCAATATGCATTAGTTATGGCACAGAAATGGCCATCGCCAGGGATACAACCATTTTTGCAAAACTGAGGAGCCGGTGAGGAGGAGAAACCTGCCTCCTGACCTCACCGACAACCCAAGTGCTAACCGCTAGGCCCTTGTTTTCCAACTGCCAGTGGTTAATGACACCTGGGTTTGCATCCCTGGCTATCACTAATGCTACAGAGCTCAATCTAACCTGAGGGGAGAGAAACTGAGGCACTTGAGCACGAAGACTAGGCTGGGATGAGTTAAGAGGTTGCACTGGCGGTTGCTGCGGCTGTTGCATGGTCCTGGCTTGTGCTGCTCCGCTATTGCCAAACATACCCAGATTGCCACTCGGTATCTGTGGGATGACAAGGTTAGAAGATTTAAGTTTCACAATTTTATAGCTTGTGACAGTCACTGTAGGCTAGCTCAAGACATTAGCAAACAAAGGAGCTCTCATGCAGATTAGCAGCAGGGTTTAAAGCAATGATGGTCAAACTTCGCCCGCCAGCTGTTTTGGGACTACAATTCCCATCATCCCTTACCACTGGTCCTGTTAGCTAGGGGTGATGGGAGTTGTAGTCCCAAAACAGCTGGAGGGCCAAGTATGGCCATCACTGGTTTAAAGTATAGCAAACTGAAACATCAGTAGGCATGTACCATCGGTAGGAGTTTGGCACAAATACATCAGTTGACTTAAATTACTCACGCAGCCAACCATGTTCACTTTGTGGAAGCAGCTTCCTTTGGAAAGATGATGGTGTGGACAAAACTGCACCTAATTCAGTCAAACCTTGGCAAATGCCCCTAGAAGAAGGCTAGTAATAATGCCACTGAAAGTGCTGCAACAGCATGGGGATCTGCTATAGAAATTGCTTATCAAATGCAATGCAAGCAACTGGATGCAGATACAAATAGCCACCCTTAAAGGTAGTTGCATGTCTAAAGCAGGCTTAAATTTCGCTTTCAAAATGAGTCAATCATGATCTACATGTATGTGAATTAACTTTATCTAGGAAATGACTTTTCTCCCCTGGACATATAGTGTAAAGCTTTCCCCTCTAGTTTCAGTAAAAAAAAATTAAAAATACATTGCACATGTGGAATGTATGTCATAAAAATATAGATTTGGGTACTGGAATGCTTTGGGCATCCTGCTTGACCATTGTTTGCCCTTCCTAATGGTCGTGCCTGAGCAGAAGGGAGGCAGCTTCTTCATATTATGCTAAACTATAGTTAAGTGTGATGTCCAAATGTGGCCAAAGTAAAAATGAATTACTATTATTCTAATAAGTTTGGGTCAACATTCCAGCTTATCCTTTTATCACCTTCGCTTTAAAAACAGAAACAAAAACCACTTGTACCATGTAGTTTCCTGATTATCAACTATGACACATAGTTCCAATTTGGGGGGCTTTTTAGCTCATGCAAAAGGCAACTGGGGCATGTGAAACAAATTATGTATGGTGTCGAGAAACTGGATAGTCTCACAGTATTAGAACCTGGGATAATCCATTGAAGCTGAATGGTAGGAGATTCAAGACAGACAAACTTATTTACACAGTGATTGATGCCACCCTGGATAGCTTAGAGGGTGAATAGACAAATTCATGGATCATAAGACTATCAACAGCTATACTGTACATTATCTCCAACCTCCAATATGCCTCTGAATACCAGTTACAGGGGAACACAAGTAGGAGAGTGCTAAGGAACTTCTGTTTTGCTTGTGGGCTTGGCCACTGTAGGAACAGGATGCTGGCATTTAACAATACCTAGCCAGCTCAAATACAGTGGTACCTCTGGTTACGATGCTTCTGGTTATGGATGCTTCGGGTTACGAACTCTGCTAACCCAGAAGTAGCTGCTCCTGGTTGCGAACCTTGCTGCAGGATGTAAAGTGAAATTGTGTGCCAGAGCACACAGCGGGAGGCCCCATTAGTGAAAGCGCGCCTCAGGATAAGAATGGTTTCAGCTTAAGAGCGGACCTCCGGAATGAATTAAGTTCGTAACTAGAGGTACCACTGTATAAATAATTTGGTCCATAGGTTTTAGAGCACAGCGTTGACATTATAGTGTAAGCAATGGCAAAAGGGCAAATATTTGGTTTCTCTAGTCAAGTGCTCTATCATCTAGACTTGGAAGCGGCACCAAATGTGTGGATTGGACAGTTAAAAATGAATACTGGTCCTGTTCCACCTAACAAGCACATACTGCAACCAAGAAAGCTTGAGGGTGGGGGAGAAGAGTGATATAAAGGCCCCAGTATAGGGAAACCTTTCAACGTGTATGAGCTGAGAAGGCGAAGAGGAAGTAAGCAAGAGCGGCAAGAGCTATGAGCGGCAAGAAGTATGGTCTGTGTGAGGATGGGAAGGAGTGCCAGTGTGCAGGGACGCTGCGGGATGCACCAGAGGAGAAAAGGAACCAACAACAAAGACGGGAGGAACTGCAGGGAAGCAAGGGCAAGTTCTATAGCTAAGGACCTTTGGGAATCTTGGCGTGCAGTAACAAAACTGTCATTTGAAATACGCCTCAATGACAAGTTGATTTTTGACTTTTCATTCACTTCTTTACGTTTGAGAAAAAGGAGCCTTAAAATGAAAAGCAAAGCCAAACAAATATCTTGCTGACTAGCAAGCGCAAGCGTACCGACATTCAAATAACTGTCACTCTTAAGATACCTTACCTGTCTAGAAGAATTCAAGTTTTGCATGCCCAGCCCTGAGGCAATCCCACCCAGGGTCTGATTAGGGAGTGCACTGTTTGAAAGGGGGAGCTTCAGGCTTGGTGAAGGCAAAAATGGTGAAGTAGTGGGCTCTTCCACTAGGCCGCCATCCTGATTGAAAAAAGAAAGGGTGAGCTGTGTGCAGTGTCCAGGTACAGACAGTGCACAGAACAGTTTCCCATGGAAATATAAGTGGAACATGGATGAATAAAAGTTCAAAATATTGTTTAAAAAGGCATGAGGAATATATAATGAAAAGTATGGGGTGGAAGGGAGAAGAAAAAGAGAAACAGAATTTAGATACTGTTTGTCTTTACTTTTTGCTTTGCATTTTGTAAATCTATAACTGAACAGTATTCTGTAGTATGAAAAATGGCAGGCACAAAAAGGGATGCTTGTTGTAACATTTTAAAAATAGGAATGTTACAGGGCAACCGATCACTTGCCTCAAGAGGAATGGCAAGAACACCCGCACAAGACAGACTTCTGTCTGATCATTACTTCCATGCCCACTTCATTTCCTCTCTTTTCTCTCAATTACAAAATAAAACAAAAGGGGAGGCGTTGGAGGACAAAAGGACATTCAATTCTTCTGAAAACCCTGATTGCATTTTTGGAACACTGCCATAAGCCAAAGTGGAAACAGACTTATGAAGAAAGTTAAAAATTACAGGAGTTTCAGAATGCTTTCTTCACTGATACTTTGGTAATATACATAATCAACAATTCCAATTTTAGGTAGTGTTCTAAATTGCAAATCAGCTGTTGAGAAAACTTGTTCCATTAATCTTCTGTGTCATCTACAGTTTGGTACATGACAGACATTAAACTATTTTTAAACATTAGCATAGTAATCAGTATGTAAACAAACATCTGCTATTGAATGCAGGTGTATAACAATTTATTTTTAAATCAGTTACCAATTTGAGGGATGAGGAAGATGACAAGGGGGCTGCTATGTTGACAGTGTCCTAGTCTGAATGCCATGTTTTAGAGCGAATCGGAATTTTCAAAGAATTCTGTATTGTCAACTGCAGCCCCAAGCATATTCCAGTTTATATGCATATAGGTTTCACTGGCATGAGTAGGACTTGAATAAGTGGGCTGAATTTTGTGTCTAATTCTTCAGCTTTGTCATAGCATAAACAAAAACCAAATTGTAACCCACCCAACCCAACCAATTTCCAGTTAAAAAATTCTTCAAAGAATTGGGAGCAAGAACATCCCATAAATTGGTGAGTTCATACGTAACACTTCTAATCCCTCAAGAAATAAGATTATCTCCTCCCTCCCTTGCATGCTCAGAGTCAATTAAGTTTTGAACCAGGAAAGTCATGACCTAAGTGCTGTCAAGCTGGTTTGTGCATATTCTCCAAACTATTACTGGAAATCACAACTTAAAGTTGGTTCCTGGTTCTTGTTTCAAGGTCAGCCACAAACCATAGTTTGTCGATTTGGATGAAATGGCAAACAACAATTTGCCTAAAAGATGGGAAGGAGGAAATGCCATACTAAAGAGGAAGGGGCTTGCACAAAGCTTATTCCCAATAATCCAAACCATGGTTTGGAAGATTGGACACATTATATGTGAAATAATCCAAAATATCAAGAAGAAAACCTTACAGCTGAAGCTTTAGGTGGAGGAGGCTTGGGAAGTAATCTCATCTGTCTAAGTCTATCTAGGAGGCCATCTTCCACTGACCTGTTCTAGGGGTATTCTGCTCTTCCCCCAAAAAATGTATTTTTCTGTGTATAGCTAGTGTCTTTGGGGTTTAATGCAGGGTAAACACAGTGGGCCAGTGTGGACATAAGCTAAACCGTGATATAGTGTTACAAATTCATGAGCCAGGATACTTCCAACATTCATCAAGTGCCAGTTCAGAAACATCTGCTAATCACAATCCCTTGTTATGTCATACTTGAGAAAAACCTGTGCAAATGCTAGTTAGTGAGCAAGCTGGTATCATAAACGACAATTATACCCTGGGTTTGTCTGAACTAACCAGAGTTCTTAGAGTCTGAACATAACATAACGGTTAATTTAACATCAAAAGAGAAAGTTTTCAATCACCTCTTCTCGTATGCAAGAGGAGAAAAGGTAGAGTGCATAAATTGTGCATGTATTTTTTCCCTTAAAATGTTAAGTGGTATATTAATTATGTAAATAAATAAACACTGTACATGGTTCCTGGGGCTATTGGTTCCTCCCCTTCCTCATGGCTTCCCCCATCCTACTGACATCCTCACTGTATAATAATACAGATGTCTTCTGAAAACTTCTTTATTTCCACAAGCCTACCTAGATGTATAATTTATTTGGGTATATTTGTTTTAATTTTATCTGTGTTTTATTGATAATTATCATATTATGTTCACTGCTTAGAGGTTTTTCTATATATATATAAAAAACCCTGAACTGCAACAATCCATGAAGTTGGCAATCAGCCCCACACATGAGCTCAGAGGCCCAAGTACAGAGTGTGGGAGTTACAAGTTTCTTTAAATAAGAGGCTCTAGCCAGTGGGATATATGTTCCGAGACCCTCAGCTCACATGCATGCCTGCCTGTCTCAATCTCATTCTCCTCAACACAGCTAGACAAGGAGAATGATTAGGAAGGGAAGGAGCAGGTTATGTTGGGAGGCACTGAAGATCAATGAGAAAGGAATGAAAGTAAGTGATAAGAACAGGCATAGGCAGACTCGGCCCTCCAGATGTTTTGGAACTACAACTCCCATCATCCCTAGCTAACAGGACCAGTGGTCAGGGATGATGGGAATTGTAGTCCCAAAACATCTGGAGGGCAGAGTTTGCCTATGCCTGGACAAGAAGGACAAAGTGAGTCCTTGGTGAGGCGAATGAGACAACAGTAAGAGGGTGTGTGTGTGTGTGTGTGTGTGTGTATAGACTTACTTTTGAAACTGAACAGCAGGAGCCACAAGAAAAGAAGGTAGTGTGGGAAAAGGGGACTGCAAATTTAATCTGTGTGTGAGAGAACTGTGGAAGAGAAAGTGAATGTATGAGTATGGTGCATGCTTCTGTACATGTGTAAATAGATGGCTGGGGATTTCCATGTGTGAAAAGAGAAGGAATGGATTTTTGTTGGGTTGAGAGGGAGAAAAACAGAGGTGTGTCTGCACACTTTGGGCTTTGGCCCTGCCCACTGCCCTCACATGGTCTTCAGCCACTTTTTCTTCCAATAAATGCAGCTCTTCACTTATAAAAGGTTGTTCACTTCAATGCTAAGCTATTCTTTGGCATTACCTTTCAACTGGCCTACATTTATGAATGTGCAGTGTATGTGCTGTGGAGCAATTAATATAGAAGTAAGAACAGGGGCTTCTACCGCTACACTGTGCCTGTCTGGAAGAACGATAGTAAACAAAAGCATGTCTTTCCCGCCCCTACTGGTTTAGTATCACAGACTGCAGCAGGGTGCTGAGCAAAGGTTCTGCCCCTTGTGGAGCCAGATTATTCTCTGATGCTTAAATATCCCCTTCCGCAGGCAAATATTCTACAAGTAAAAGCCTGAAGTCATGTGGAAAAAAATCTCAATTTTGCTGTGTACTTTGCAAATAATTATAGCTTCACGAGTGTATGCATGCTCTTTTGTTAACTTGCTAAAAGCAGTAATTTTACAGCTAATTTGCATCATCTTCCCACCCACTCACTCAGAAGATTATTAAGTGTCAGGGAATAGCCCATGTTCCTAAAAACGGTGAAATATTGTTCCATGCCAATCAAACATGAAATATCTGTGGAGTCCTAAATAAACTCCTGCTAATACAAGTTTTTCTGCCAGCTCCTTGTAGAGGCCCATGAAAAGTTTCTTTATCATCAACCAATGTGATACTTAGTTTAGTGCTGGAAGCTCCACAGATATTTTCTAATCATATCCCCAAGGTCTTTCAGCTCAACATGTTTCACATTCTGCAAGAATATCCGTCATACTCCACAAACTGCAGCTTGCATGACAGTAACAGGTTCAAGGATTTCTTCTGTTCAGGTCATGAGCTGTTTGCTATCCTTTCTTGCCTCTTAAGCAGGAATACTTTTCAGTGTCCTATATATGCCTTCTACTCAGGATTGGTTTGCTCTAAAAACCAAGGTTCCTATTCACATACAAAATATTGTGGAATGCTTAAAAAGTCATTTGCTCTGAAGTTTGGCCTGAAGAAAGCTAGGACATAGCTGGAAGAAGAAAGAAAAGCATTCCTCAGAAGGGGAAAGCGGCCTTAACACTCTAAAGGCCAAAGAAACAGAAATGAGAATGAAATGTTTTGTTGTGACCCATACTCCATAGTCTGATCCTGATGCACAACAGAACTTTCAAGTACTGTATTTAGGTGCAATCCACCCCCACACCTTTATGTGCTAATGCCACATAATAATTATTTTTCCAAGTTATGTTCCTGATTAACAAGAAAAACTTCCTGAAAGTGTCCTATACTAATGGAAAAGGAATTCTGAGCATTTTCAGACTCAAAGGAGCCCTTTTGTACACCAGCGGGGCAAGTCTGGATGGAACACATGGTATTAATTTGTTGTGTTTACAACCCTTAAAAACACAGAGAAGTGTGATACTGTACCTAGAACTGTAAACTGTAGAAAAGCTGGTCTTTTCATAAACAAATAAAGGCACTTGCTAAGCACTTAATAATTTTAGAAATAAAGTTGGGGATGCATATGATGATTACTTTATCTTGATGTCTCAATTACAGACTCCAAAAGAAGTGTTCTTCCTGGAGTCTTATTCTCTGGAGCATTACAAATTGCCATGGCCTGAGATGGGATTTTGGATGTGGTAGATGTGTCAGTGCAATGTTAGTGCATGTGGTGCCCTCCAGATATTTTTATTCTACAGCTCGCATCATCCCTGAGCATTGGCCATGCTGGCTGGGGCTGATGCGAGTTGGAGCCCAACAACATCTGGATGGCAGCCCATTGGTTGCTCCTGTACTAGAGTGTCTAAGGACAAACCTATAAGAGAAGCTCCATGTAGTGGCTGAGCCTTTTTTAATTATTCAATGTATTTGGGAAAGTTTAAAAGCTACTACTGGTGTCTCTCGATTACTTGGCAAAAGACAAGAGAAATAAATTATGTTTTTCATGTTTCACATATCCACACTGCAAGAGGATGTCTCAGCTCAATATTTATTGTTGATATGGCACCACTGAGGTACAACACTGAGGTTCCTCCTCCACAGAGGAACATAAAAAAGATCTCTGCCTTATGGCAAGAATGGGAAACCTGTGGCTCTCCAGATGTTGTTGGACTCCAAATCCCATCAGCTACAGGCAGCAGGGCCAGTGGTCAGGAATCATGAGCTGTAGTCTCAACAAGGTCTGGAGGCCCATAGGTTAGCCAGCCCTGCTAGAAAAGAACAGCTGAAAACAGCAAGTGGCGATATTGTGCTAATGCCAAATGTCTACACCTGCAGATGAAATAGGACATCTCACTCTCCAGTAACTATGCTTTCTTTTACTAGTAAGCTAAGAAGTAAAGGGAGCAGACTCATGAGGCAAAACAGTACATTTACCTGCCCCACCCACATTTTCCAGGTTAATCTAACTTTTAGAGTTTCTTCCCACTCTGCTTCCAGAGTGCTGCACCTACCTTGTCAAGGAAGGTGGGGCGGTCCATGGAAGACTCTTTGGAGATCGGTGGTGGGCGGCAGCCAAGGGGTTTGGTGACCATTCCATTGTAGTCAGCCACACCCATTCCACGCTTGTCCATTTCCACCTTCTTTTCCAGCAGAGCACCTGCAAAAAGTAAACACAATATGAAGACACCAAAGAAAATGAGGGAAATGTCCCTAAATCAAGACAAAATGACTGTTGTACTGATACAACTATTGCTACACTCCCACTGATATTAATACACTTCATACTTGAAATTTAAAATGCATTTTGTCTTTTAAAACACTAAGATTGGCACTTGATAATTTACAACCAACTCGATCCTTTGACATAATGCTGCTGAGAAAAGTGATGCAAATTTCATTGTAACAGATCAACCCTCGCAGATGTCTATTTCAGTTACAAAAATACTTACTCATGGCCTGATCTAGATTCATACTGTTACTCTTCAAGGCCTCTTCTGCTGGCTCTCTCTGCAAAAATGAGAAATTGATTTTTTTCACAACTATGAAACACAATGTAGATTTTACATGAACTGTAAAACAGGTGCAAGGTGAGACATACCTAGAGCTTTCAAACCATTCATCTGGTTGAAACAGAGGAATTTTGCAATCAAGTCAGTAATATATATGTAAAATTTGGAGCGAGATGGATTTGCTAGGAGCCATGATTCAGAGCACCTTACAGCAACTACCTCCTCTCTTAAGACATCATAATCTGACATGATGATTTTGGCTGGGACTTATGTGAGCTTGGGTCCACCAGCATCTGGGGGGCTACAGGTTCCTCATCACTGCTTAACACCATGAAGCCAAAGCCAGAGGACATACTATCACATGAATATTCCTGGACTAGAACCACATGATGGATGAGCTAGAAATTTAATAAATAAACAAACCAAATGTTACTCACTGGGAAGCCCATGTCTGTGAGCTGTTTTATCAGACGGTTCATGATCCAGGCCTCATCTTGCTTACTAGATGTCTTCATGCCCTGAGAAAATTAATTGAGAGGAAAAATGGAAAACTTTTAAACAAGAAAACCCTACACTCAATTTAATTCAACAGGACTTACTTCTAGGTAACAGTATATAGGATTGCAGTCTAAATTTCTTTATTTGTCATATTTATTGCAGGGAAAGAGAATGAAAATCCACATGAAGTCATTCCATATAAATATTGCATGAATGTGAGACGGCTTGGGTGCAATGTTAAACCATTGTATAGTGTTGGGTTAGGCAACATGGTGCCCTCCAGATGTTGTTGAACTATAAGTCCCATTAACCCCAGCCAGTATGGCCAATGGCCGGGGATGATGGAGGTTGTAATCCAACAACATCTGGAGGGCACCACATTGTCTACCTCAGATATAATACTACATGCATGAGCTGTGGCATGTTTTGGGTTCACACCAGAGGGGGAACTATGTTTCTTCTTGTCAGAAAAGCAGTTTGGATGTAAAGGAAATATATTACTCTATGGTTAAGCATGGCTGGGCATCACACCCACAAGTTGCAGCAAGCTTCCTCTTTTGTGCAAAGGTAGAAAAAGTAGGGAACGTCTGTTTTTGATTTTAAATTAACCGGTTCCCTGGTTAGTTTAAACTCGTTAGGTCAAATAAGCCAGGATCAAACAAATGGTTTCTGATCCTGGCTTGTTCACTAACTGGAATTTTTGCCACCTAAAATTCCTTAAGTGTGGATGCAAGGAGGAACTCAGGTTACTTTAAAGCTGGAAGTGGAGGCTTTCAGGTTTACACAAATCTCATACAATCAGCTGAGAAAGATTCCTACTTTCTACCTAATTTGTTGGACAGCAGAGAAATAGCTTATCACACTTGTTAGCAAGCAGACATGCAATATGACCTGCAAACCTCTTGTGTCCCTTATTTGTCAGAACTCATTCTGACTATGTGGTCTTTGCATAAACGTTGAAATACTGCAAAAATCAGATCTGTTTGTTTCTGTAAAGAACACGTGATTGGCATCTACAGCAGGGTGCAAAGGAATCTGTTAGGCAGGGCCATAGCATAGCAACTGATTCTCTAGTCCATTCCAGCTTTCCAACACCATTTGAACAAGACAAGTGATGGTAACTACAGGATAACAATCTTATTGTAGTGCTTTTTGAAAATGATGACTTTCATACTTTTATAAAACAGTTTGATAAAGTATAAAAAATTAAGTGCATGAACCATCTCATCTTACTGATTTTTATAACCCAGCTGTGCTTAGTCCTACCTTTTGAAGTCCTTTCTTTGGAGCATTTCCCCAGGAGCTACAAGAGGAATTACTCTCTTGTGAAGCAGTATTATTCCACATATCTCCTTCTTCATCTTCCCACTGACTTGTACTGAGATTTACTTCATCTCCACCACCGCCCCAGCCTTCTTGCATAGAAGATTTAGAAGCTGTAGGAGGAATGGAACATTTCAGTTGACCTTCCTATACTTTAAAATCTATGGGCTTCGTTCACATGTATCAGTCAAGACTTAGCACAAACATGTGGGCTCTCGCTGCGAAGGCAGCAACCACTTTGCTCCTCCCTCCAGCACTGCTGCACCACTGTGAGCCAAATCATGGATTGGCTTAGTGGCTTATTCATCTGAACCTAGGCCTTTGATTTGTCTCATTCCAAATCATGAATGACAAGCCATTGTTCGGAGTGAGAAAAACCACGAGCCTGGGTTCAGGAAACACACTAAGCCAAATCACAAGAAGCTGACAGCAGGAGTAATGTGGCCACTATTCCCTCCCTAGGACCCCAGATGCTCAGATCACACTAAGCATTATGTGCGAGTCAATATATTTGGAAATTTTTTCGAGCTTGTTCTGTATTTTACTGCTACATCTATTTGGAGAGCTTATGTCTGAATTAATAAAAAGAGCATAGGTTATACATGTTGGCCTGTTGTTGGTTGTACAAGTGATCAAGCAGAATACCTGTTTAAGCTAAAAAAAAGTAATCTATATGAAAACAGAGCTATAATTCTTCTTGCCAACTCAGCCAAGACAAATCAACACACACACTTACCTGGTTTGCACAGTACTGGGGCAGCAGCTGGTGCACTTGCTCTTCCATATGACCCTGCTGACTCAGCAGAGTTATCTCCCCACCCTGTACCGCTGCTGGGAGGCTTTCCCCATGCTGAAGTGCCATTATCAACTGCAGCAGAAGGGGAGGAAGGCTCTCCCCATGAAGCTTCAGGCTTTGCATGGATAGCAGGCATCTCTCCCCAGCCTGCTGAAATCAGAAATGGGGTGGGGGTGGGGGGAGACATGGTTAGAGGAAACAAAGAAACATAAAATCAACTTTTCAGACTACATCTCCGGAAAGTGTTACGTACATACATACATACATACATACCTAGCTATGGACAACTTTTAAACATGAAGCAATTGGGGGAGAGAGGATTTAATTAAGACAGACACATTTCATTTCCTCTTCAAGAAAGAATATACCTGTGCACAGTAAGAATAACTTGCTGAAATTGTGAAGGAAGTGGTGCCTGCATCATAATAAGAAACAGCACCTGTGGATTCTTTTGGATGACTGAGTCTCAAGCATTCCCTACCTCCTACAAAATGCCAATTGATTATGATAAGAAGACACATCAGATCAGATAAATGAAGATGTAGACACCATAGTGCCCTCCAGATGTTATTGGATAAACTGCCAGGGGCTGATGGGAGATGGACTCAAACAATATCCGGTAGGTACTATCTTGGCTACACCTGGAGTAATGCGTGTCTTGATAACACATATGAAGCAGTTATTAAATCTGGGAACTAAAACCAAAGTGATTTTTAAAGAAATTAGATGATTGGACCACATGCTGAGTATGCCTTGATTTGATCCAGAGCAATAGGTTACTATCAGTGACAGAACGTTATGCGTTTTACAAGGATAACATGGTCATTGGAGGAAGGAGTAAACATGAGAAAAGTAATTTACAACTTGAGATCAGATAATAAACAGAGTTTGCATGCAGTGACTATCTAAATTATTATTGTATGATATAGGGAAGACTCCCCCAGCTTTCACTTATTGTTATGAGATTTCCAAAGAACACTGTCGTTGGGCAGCATGCAGATTCTGTAAAAAATGAAACAAAAGTCCCTGATCAGGAGCCAAGGATGGACTGAGTTGGCTATGGAACATGGTCAGTGGTATCAAAAGTGGATGACAGAGCAGAAGTGGCAGAGTTGCTCTTCCACTGTCCCAATGAAGGTTGCCTTTCCCATATACTGTTACCCCTCACATTGAAAACAGCTCTTCCATGCTACAACTAGGCTTGAAAACACTGTAGCCAGCCGAGGGCTGTTTTCAAGCATAATTGCTGCATGGGCAGCTGCAGCTGATGAGAGGTTAATCCTCCCCATCTTCAGTGTTCATGATCACCTCTGGCAATTAGGTTTGAAACAAGTTGAAATGCTTTCCCAAAAATAGTGATGCATGTGTTCTATGTGTATACTATACGACCGTGTGTGATGTGTGAGAATGTGGGGTGGTTGCAGGAAGATCATCGTTACGATCCGCATCTGCTCGTCCTTTTACAGAATTCTGTCTATCATTCACCATTATCCTCGGTTTCTTACAGCTTATGTATCTTTGTTTAGGGTGGCTTTCTGTAATGTTGGTAAGCTAAGAAGCTTTGAGGCAGAAAAAAGGTCCTGCACCCAAACAGAAACATAGTAATTGCTTTGAGCCATCCTATGTTCCTAAACAGCTTGTACCCTGACTAGGAGTTGGCATCTTAATGATCAGCCCTTCCTTCTCTAGTAAAATCCTCATGCTTCTTTTCCAAAAGGAACCTTTACCACAGGAGGCAACGCTGCAAGGTCAAACGTCATGCTGCTGTTTACCAAAGCCCGGCTCTAATGCAGTAGGTCTGGCTTGGTTAATCACAGACAGCATACATCATTCCACTAATCACCTGGCCGCTAGCCAATAGTGGAGGAAAAATCACTTGTTAGCTTTGGGTCTCAGACCTGTCTTTTTTAAGATAAGTCTTCTCTAAGAGCTGCAGCATGTTGAAGTAACATGATTAATTTTAGATTCTTATTTTGAATTTATTTGCATGGCAGACTTCAAAAAATCAGATTCTGATCTTATCTTATTCAGGCACAAAGAGAAAGGAAATCAAGGCAGAGCTATCTAGAAAATAACATTTGTTAACTGTGTGTGATCTGGGAGCTGTGGTATTGGAAGGTGTTTCCCCATGAGTTTGGTTCAAATCCTTGTTTCATGTTCAAATGGGCAAGTCTTTATTTCCAGGTCTGTGTGTAAAACAGGAGTTACCTCAGGGGTATCCTTACTGTAAGGATACCTAATGGGGGAGGGAAGCCTCTGGCCCGTGGGCCAAATTTGGCCTGACATGGGTCCCAATTTGGTCCCCGAGGCCAACTTCCCCAAATCATGGCCACCTGCCCTATGTATGTGACACCAGGTGTGGGGCAGGTAGAGATGTGGCTAGACTGTTTGGGAACTGTCAAGGTGCTTTTGCCTGCTTTTGTGTGGGATGGGGGTGGTTCTGAGCATTACCAGGATGTTTTCTGTAACCTGGGTATTTTGTAGTGCTCACACCAGTTCTTAGATTTCCATATGTGCCCTTGGGCTCAGAAAAGGACAGTATATTGTGTAATACACTAAGACAAGGGTAGCCAGTGTGGTGGACTGCAACTGCCTTTATTCTTGACCACTGCACAGACTGATTAAGCTGATAGGAGCTACTCCTGCTCCAAGGTATTTTATGGGAGTGAAGCTAACTGCAAAGACTGTGGAAGAGCTACTGGGACTAGCGAGAGGAGGAGAGGACCTGTGAAGTAGCAAAAGGAGGCAAGCTGCCTAAGATAGGAACATAGAAAAGGAGAGAACTGAAGAGTTGATGCCAGATGGAGGTGTTTGTGTAGTGGAGACTGGAGGAAGAGTAGTCCATTCATAAGGCATGGGGAACTTCAAAGATAAGGAAATATAAAGTTGAAAAACAGATTTGAAATAGCCAGCCCAATCTTTGGCTGGATGCCTCTCACATGGAGTTAAAAGGCTTTCCCTCATTTCTGCCTTCATCCTGTGGTCATATATTGACATACATGTTGGCATAGAAGAAATTAAGTCTCATTAATTATTAGAAAGGAAGCTAGAATGCACAATTTAAAGAGCTCTGAGTCTTTGCAACAGTACATTTAACCTCAAGCTGAATACTGCAATTTCCACTGCAACATGTATTCATTTATTAAGTACAAAGAAAGAGGGACCAGCTTCCCTGGGTTCTCTTTAAATTCAATAATAATGATTAATCACTACCAATCTGTAATGTATAAGCCATTTTGTTAAATACATTGTGTTTTGAGCCACACAATGTTATGTAAATTATTACGCACAACAAGGGAGTTCATGCCCTGGCAAATTACATGTAATTACATGAAAACAATAACATGTGTTAAGACACCCATAGTTTGTAAAGTTCTCAAGAGATCAAATCAGGTGCAAAAAATTGCAGTGTTGAATATGACGGCAGTTAGTTAGAAAAATCTTTAAACAGTAACTTGGGTATTGCTGACGTTTGAATCCCTGAAACAATTCAAACTCCACTGGGGGTTTCAGAAGGGTTATGTATATTTGCATTTCTTAAGTAACACACTCTCTCTCACATACTACCTTCAATCCAATGAAGCATATTACTAATGATATTTCATAGGTTCACAGGATCAGATAGCTGGGTCTCTTTAGAAGTACTGCATTGGAGGATGATAGTGGGAGATCTCCACTGGGGATGAATTTCGGCATTCTATTTCTTCTTATTTTTTAAATACCCCAGTCATTTGAGTGTCATCCCTCAAAATAAACTGACTCGCTACTGGTAGAAGGCATTCCTTGATGATCCAGACAAAGAACTGTTCCATAACATTAACCTGCTTTCCCCAACATTAAGGCAGACTTATTTTTTAAAGGGCTCCAGCTGTCTGGTTGATGATAGGGTAACATACTTTATTTCAGCAGAGGCCTACCTGTTGCCTTCCAGGTGTTGCTGGACTACAACTCCCATCATCCCTGACACTGGCCATGCTGTTTGTGGCTGATGGGAATTCTGAGTCCAAGAACATATGGAAGACCATATGTTAACCACCACTGCTTTATTTCATTGTAGCTAGAAAGTCAACAAGTAACTGATTTATTGGAATTCAACAGTCCCAATTTTAAGAATCCTGGAATTATAGAGTTGGAAGGGACTCCTGAGGGTCATCTAGTCTCAACTAAAGCATCCATGACAGATGGGCATCCAACCTCTGCTTAAAAACCTCCAAGGAAGGAGTGCCCACTAGCTATGAACTCCCCACATGACCTGCGACAAGCAACAATGTTTACACTTTAGATACCTATGACTGAAATAAAGGTATGTGGGTGCTTTTGGATCCACATGTATAACTAAAGGTGGATAATATACTTCCTAATTTTGTTTACATCCCACAGATACACTGTAATTGAATTGTAAGAAGATATAATAGAAGGGGAAAGCTCATCCTGCAAGGGGCAGCGAGAAGTAATTTGGCACTCACCTCTCACTTTGTTATGTCTGCACTATTGCTGAAAATAAGCCAGAGAAATGGCTTTCTTATCTTACAGTACCTCACCAGGACAACATCCTTACTAGAGGAACACTTCAAAGCACAGAGGAAACAGAGGACAGACAAAGAGAATAAATCATCGGGTAGACAAAAACATCAGTAAATGAAGGGTTTTGTGCTGTCATCTTATTTGCTGGAACTGTTTATGTTGTCTGTCCAGCCCAGCTAGGATAGAAAGCCAAAGTGGCATTAATCCAGGTTTTTACTTTTCTATGCACATATAGGCTTCATTTGTTACCATGCAGGGTGCAAACTTCCATTTCAAATGTAGCTATATAATGTCTCAATAAAGATTTATGATTCTATACATGCTTTGGGGGACAAAATAATAACTTAGGTCTATATATTTTAAGTTAGTTTGCTGTGTTTTAATATTTTTTTACATTATCTAGAAAGAAGGCTGATACTACGGAATAGCAGCCCCACACAATGAACTATAAAAGACCACAGAAATATTTAATTCTGAGTCAATGAGAAATTTAAAAAATCTTACATAAACAGCCTTTTTCTAGTGCAACTCTTGTAGCTTACAATATAAATAGATTCTATTAGTCACTGGGGGCATTTAAATGATTCAAAGTAAGAGATTTTCATGTCTTATTAAGGTCACCACATTACATTACTAGAGTTTTAAGTTACATTCAAATTGTGTTGTGTTTTCATGCTAGTTTCCCCAAACGGGAAGTACTGCTGAACTCAGCTGTGCAATTCATTAGGAGCTGGCACTGAAATAATGTTGTGGAGGAGAGGTGTAATCTCTTGTCCTTCACCATGCAGATAATCTGCCATCTGAAGTGTGGCTTCTCTGTAAACTCCTGGTCACACAGAAGCCTCTCCCTCTGGGAGAAGAGGCATTTGTGTGGATGACCCAGCTCACATGGGTAGTTTTCTACATAGTGGAGGTGAGGGGCTTATATTGGGGCCAAATCAACAGCAAGAATCGGGACTACCCCAAACACATATTGCAGATGAGCCTGAAAATCTCAGCTTTTCTTTAAAAGAAACCAAAAAGGTTTCTAGGCTATGTGGCTGTAAAGAAAGGCCTGTAAATATAACTGCACTAGGTAGTTGTGAGGAAAGATGATGGGCATCTTTAGGCATCTTTTGGATTCAGTCAGAGAGAAGGGGGAAACTCATACCTTAGCCCTTCTTTGTAGCTACCATTTATCTCCCTGTTACATACTGCTTTCTAGCCACCCCAGCTGCCTGTCTCTTCTGCCTTGCCCATGAAAAGACCCTTTTTTCTAAGCAGGCGACTGCTTATGAGGGGAGTTCCAACATGCACCAGTAGAGCAAATCCACCCCTCCTGTCAATACATCCACACTGTATCGAGCTCCACACCAGCTCGCCCTGTCCCACAAGTGGCAGTGACACACCTGCTGGGAAGCCAGCACTGCAGCTTTGCCCCACTGGGTGAGTCGCTACTGCTGGTATATTACTATACAACTTGTAACAAATGCTGCTATTATTGATCCAGAAAAACATTGATTTAGAATATCTGGATAGCCTTGTCCAAGTCCCTCATGCTTATGTAAACTCAGCAGTCTGCACACAGTAAATGTACAGCAGAGTCGCTTTGTGAGTGCAATTTAGGGTAGTGGGGAAGAGTCATAGCTACCATTTCATTCAGCCATATACCATCGCTTCATTTATGGTTGAAAACTGAAAATATCAAACAGTGTTTTCATGGATGAATTCAACTGCTGATCCCTAAATATATGGAGCTGAGATTGTAGCTGTATCAGTTGCTGGCACTTCTGTGACTCAGGCTACTCTCATTTCTGTATCAACTCTGCCTTCTATACTGGCTCGTGGGAGAGGGCTGGCCGTTATTTGGGGCTACAGGGTTGTGACATATCCCACATAGGAACAGCCTGTACACGAGGGGCTGGACTGCTCAGTCCCCAGGGGCATTGGCATGTGTGTGTGTGAATGCATTTATAATGGATTTATCAATTGGCCAGGCATGGCTTGGCCACAGCACAATAACAAGGAGGGTCCAGTGCTCATATTACGGGGGAAAGGTAGGGGGATCTTAATGAAATCTACAAATCCCACCCCTCTGACTGTCCCCAAATTTATATCTATTATGACCCCCACACAAATGCATTTTACAGGGTGAGTCCTTTAAAAGAGGCCCTGTGGATACAGAGTACACATGTTTCAGAGAGCCTCTTTTAAAAGACTCACGCTGTAGAACAGCAGCTGATGTGGTTAGCACAAAGGGCAAGGGGACAGGATACATCTGCCCCTGTAAGGCCCCACATCAGGGCAGACTGTCACAGCTGTTCCATCATGGTTCACAGCTGCTTGCCCACATGTGAAGCTTCCAGGGCACTTGGTAGGGCTTGAATCATGCCCACTTTGTAGAGATGTCCACATCCCATTAAAGGATTGAATATTCATTTTTAATGCTGAAGTAATAGGTGCTTTAAAATCTTCCTACCCAAGCTTGATATGTCACTACTTATGAACTTCAGTACAGGTAGCTCATCTACCTTCATGTGACTATAAATGTAGTAAAGTCAGGAAAACTCAGGATTCTACAGACAGGACTGATTATACGAAACCCTACCAAATCTGGTCAAAGGGTTACAAAATTTCTAGGGGCATGAGATCCAAGTACATAAGACATTCAGACTGGATAAAATCTCCTCCAAAAATATTTTCTTAAACATTATCAAGTGAAATAGCGAAAATAGCACAAAGACATTAAAATTGGGGGGAGGGCAAGCATTAATGATTAGGAGCTGCATTCATTTGGTAGTGGTAAGTTAAAACTTGAGGACTGGCGAAAAGTACAAGGATTGTCAAAGGTTTTCTTCACTGCTGCAAAAAATTGGAAGTTTTTTAATACTAGGACAACACAAACTACAGCTAATTATTTTGTTCAGCAAAAAATAAAAAGTAAACACAGAGCTTTCTATTTCTTAAGACAAAAATCTCTTTGTATGAGATAATGAATAAAAACCACTGGTTCAACAACTAAGCAGCTTCTTGGGTAACAGCCACAATTGCAGAAATGTGTCTTTGGCAGGAGACAGCCAGAGTAACAGAAACAGATGGATAGTGTCGGAGAATGCACATCAAAGAGGGACAAACAGCAACAGAGCAAAGAAAGTAAATTCAAAAACATGATGAAATTATATCTTACCATATAATATTTTTGTAAGAAAAAAGTCATGCTGCAGTTTGTGTGGCTGCCAATAGGTGGCCATGAGAACTGCAGCGACAACAGCAGGCAGAGCAAGTGAGCAGAGCAGACAGGCTGGCAGCACAAGTGAGCGAGCTGGCAGAGCAAAACGGCAGGTGGGTTACCCAGGAAGGCCTTCCCATGTTCTGTCTGCAGCCACTGCCACCTGGGATGCCTGGGGTTTGAACGAGCAGGCAGGCAGTCCAGCAGAGTGAGCATGCACCCTGGCAGACCTTCATGTGCTCCCTGTCTTTGTTGCTGCTGCCCAATGTTTGCCAAAAACTCCCCCCTCTCCTCACAACTTGCCTCAAACCACTGCAGTGTGAAGCAAAGGGGAGAAAGACTTTCTCCTCTTCATTCCCCTGTCGTCTGCAAGTGGCAGCAGGATCTTGGGATGAGGCAAGCTGTGAGGGTATGGGTATGTTTTGGGGGATGGGGATCTGCAACTGGGGTGGCAAAAGTTAGACAGATTAAATGAGGTGTGAGGGGATGGGGAGCTTTGAGTGAAAGAAGGGGATTGGCAAAGGGATTGGGGGAGTTGGCAAGCAATGTGAGCCACAGCAACGCTCCCTAATGAAGATGATATTGTCAGATATGTCCTATGAAGGGATAGTGATCTGACAAGCATGTGCAAATGAACTGACAACCATTATGTCCCATAGAATTGCCAGATTATGGCTTTAAACACACCAACTTGGCTATGTATATTCTAAAACAAGGTATGAGTATCACTAGCCAATTACCAAAATCATTTCATAATCTGATAATTCTTTATACCTTTTCGATTTTTTTCTCCATCCTTAGTAAAACAATTATTATCATAACCACAATTTCAAAAGAAAGATGATCCACAGACTGATCTAATGGCATATTGTCTGCCTCTTTTATCCTTTTGCATATCATTTCTCATATATGAAATTTTCATCTGGTCACCCTAACTTAGCCTCTTGTGTCTGCCCTGCCTGTGTGCTGTAATTCAGAATGGAAAATGAAATGATAAATTTTAATAGCAATGAGTATTTTGGACACCTTTTTATACCTTATTCGTATTAAATACAAACTTATCCTTAAGGCAGGAAGTATAGCTTGAATATAAACAAATAATGCCTACATCACACTTATTAAAGTTTCTTTCCAAAAGGTAGCATACATATTTTGAGAAAACAAAAGCTGTATCATACCTGGACCAAGCAGCGGGGACCGGTTTGACTGGGCACTTGACTGGTGCGGTGGCTGAGGTTCAGCCATGTTTGCGTTGATAATGGTGGTGCTAGTGGTGGCGGTTGTGGTACTGCTCTGGATTACAGGATTGTTTCTATCCCACATGTTTACAGTCTTGTTGTTATTGTAATTTGGGTCACCCCAAGCTGAGGTACCATCATCAATCTCCATCTTGCGCCGAATGGATGGTGGAGAGGGCTCTTCCCACCCCGTTGCTTCACTACTATCTTTCTGTTTGGCTGGCACTGGTCCACCAACCCATCCTGATCCAGTCTGTTTAACAGAAGCAGCTCCTCCCCAATTACTCACGTTGTTGTCCTGGGATTTAGAAGCCCAATTCTGTTGAGGACCAGGTTTTAACGATTCCCCCCAGCTCGTACCTGTATTAGCCTTGCTGTTTGTGCCATTTCCCCATCCAGTGGTCCCAGAACGTGTAGTATCATTCCAGCCAGACCCTGCTCTATTGTCAGCATCCCATCCAGAACCATTCTTTTTCCCATCTCCCAAGTGTCCAGGGACAGATGAGGAATCAACCCAATCTCCACCCCCTGAAGTCCAGCCTGGATTCGATTTCTGTCCATCTCCCCAGTTTTGAGATTTGGGTTTCTGAGGTTCACCCCAAGTAGGCGACTTGTCCTCCTGATTTGTGGTCCCACTCCAAGTGTGGCCACTTTTGGCAGCAGCAGCATTATTGACAGCAGTAGAACTTGCCGGCTCTCCCCATCCCCCTGGGCCATTTGGCGCTTTGTTATTGTTGTCGCCCCAACCTGTATTAGTTGGAACTGTTGCAGGTGGAGAGCTGACCCACCCAGATACTGAAGAGGTATTTGTACTGTTCATGATGGACCCATCATTCTTGCCCCCCGAGTTTGAAGGCTGAGTAGCTGCACAACCCCAGGCCTCAGTTCCATTGTCATTCTTTCGTTCAGACCTTGGGGATTCTTCAAATTCCCAGGCAGTGTTTTGTTTTACAGGAGTCTGTCCCCATCCAGTGTTGGACAGAACCCTTGGGTCAAGGTCATTCCTTGGCAACTGGACTTGTCCTTGGTCTAGCATTCCCTTGTCTCTTCTTCGAGCCTCTCCAGTTCCTTCCCTCCCAGTACTGCCTTCATTCTGACTCCCATTGCTATCATTACTGCCTTCACTACCTGTGTTGCCAGATGCTGCAGCTTTGGCCCAAGAGTTTATTTGTTCATTGCCCTGCTGCATGGCAGGATTCTGGCTGGTAACACTAGAGCTATCCCACCCTGTTGATCCTTTCCCATTGATGTCATTACTGGAATGCTGGTTTGGGGGCTTGCTCCATTCACCATTAACGCCATTACTGGTGCTGCGGCTTGGGTGGCCCCAAGCACCAGAATGCATATTACCAACGCCACTGTTGCCACTGCCCCTGCCCCATGCTAAGATCCCAGGACCAGCAGGAGGCCCCGAATCCCATGCACTTGTTCCATTCCCTTCCTTTTGTACAGCACTGCTGGATCCATTTTGTTTAGCACTTAATGCTGAGTTCACAGTGTCTCCATTCCCCTGACTGAACCCAGAATTGCTGTTTCCTGTGGCAGGATTACCTGGGGATATCCCCCACACTGAATTGCCCATTCCTTCACCACTTC
Organism: Podarcis tiliguerta; assembly: GCF_965153285.1. Lineage (NCBI taxonomy): Eukaryota > Metazoa > Chordata > Lepidosauria > Squamata > Lacertidae > Podarcis > Podarcis tiliguerta. The sequence continues at coordinate 86,412,856 of NC_139535.1, read as the reverse complement.
CCCCACTGACTTGAGAAACTGATGTCCCATTAGCACCAGGAAGGCTTTGCAGGTGGGGCGGAATGATGGCCCCCATGCCAACAGCCATGCCCCAGTTCGGCAGTCCATTTGTCTGCATTGCATTGATAGGGTTTGGTGAAGAGTTCATGGGGTTAGCGTTATTTGGTCCATCAGTGTTAAGGTTCTGAGGTTGTACGCTGAAAGACACATTCTGAGAAGTGGACGTTTGTGGTTCTGTGCTCTCTTGCGGCAGCAAGTTTCCCCAAGCACCTAAGGTGCCCGTTGGGTTCCCATTCTGGTTGCCCATGTTCTGACCTATGGCACTGACTGGACTGCAAATACTGGAAGGGTTGCCTGCTCCCACAGTTCCTTCATGTCCGAGTACAGGCCAGGCAGCTGGATTGGCATTTGGATTAAGGTTAAGATTAATGCCAGCATTTGAGTTGGAAGCACCCCAGCAATTTTGACTTCTACCATCTCCAATCATGTTGTCCATCTTTCCATCCCCACCACTGGCAGAGCAATGAGCTAAGCCAGAGTTGGAACCTGTGGCAACACCCCACACTCTGGCTGAATTTCCATTACCATTTGCCCCACCAGTTCCAAGGGCACTCTGGTTAGAGGTGCTTTGGATGAGTGCTCCATTGGTGCCATTATTGCCATTGGGTTTCTTTGTATGTCCAGTGAAGTTGCCTTGGGCACTCCCTGTAGCCATGCTACTGTTCTCTGAGCCACAGTTGGAGGCAGAGTCAGTGTCTGTAGTACATTCTGAGGCAGATTCAGTCTCAGTTCCTGTAATGGAAGGCCACGCTTCCTTGTCAGTCCTGTCTATTATCACTTTATCCCAGCTGCAATTGGCTTCACTTCGGAAAGTGGGCTGCTGTCCCCAGTGAGTATTCTCATAATGGTCTCCCAATCCGCTGTGACCAAGGTCTGAAAAATTAAACATGATGTAAATTAGTCTGCTATCCAATGACCCAGATACATCAGTTGAACTCTGGCTTGATTGTTATGTTTACATTCTTTATAGTCCTTTATAGTCTAGCTTATGGGTAGGGGTTCCCAACTTTCACTAAGCCTTGGAGAAGCACGGCTTGTGAATACAAACAAATTCTTCAATAAGCATAATAATGCATTTTGAATTCTAGGTTCTGAAAAAACAAGTATATTCAGTGCTAATACACAAAGGATTTACATGCAGACAATAGTACTATTTCTCTTTTATTAGGTTGCACTAATAGGGTCAGATATAATAAGCAATACTTTGGGGCATGCAATTTCCAATATTTTCCTATATGCCACATACATTTTAAGCTGAACTATTAAAGGGGAACTAGAAATGAAAGAAAAAATCTACAAAACCAATCAAGCGTATTCTGTGGTCAACGAACAGTTATTCATGCCTTGTTAAATTTAGAAACAGAGATAAAAACTTCACTGTGAGGACTGATTTCCAATATTAAAATATTTCTCAAACATATGAGTTGTTATCACTTTCAGTTGTATGTTTTCAATGCATGAAATGAAATCAAAGAAATACTTTAGAAAGTATTATCACTGTAAACTAAGACTTTGATGACACGTCTGGTACTCGTTGGCATACATACTATCACTCTAGCTCAGAAGGTGGAGCCACACATAGTTCTGGTGCACAGGACTGGGTCTCTTCGAACAGGAGCCAACATACTAGTCCACATCACAGCAAAGGACAGGCCTAGGCTCTTAGACCAAGGTCATAGATTAGAAATCACAAGGTATAATAGAGAGAACCGCTTGTAAATAGCTGCAGGATTGAGGCCTTTCATTCATTTAATGTATATGAACAATCAAAAAGATGGGTGCTTTAAAAAAAAGGTAACTATGACGGTAGTTAATAATGAAGATCACTTACATTTTGTACTATAGCACTGATAGCTATTAAATATAAATTGCATGTTCTGTACTTGTCATATATGATTTGGGACTTTAAAATGATACTTGATTGACAGGCCAATCTCCCTCTACAAATAAGCTGGATCTTCTCAAACAGCTGTTACACTGTGCCTCGTCCAGATATAAGCCAGCCCCTAAACTGTTAATGCTGTAGGTTTCGACAATTTGAGTTTTTTAAGACCGATGTGACAAAATTCCACAATTCTAATTTGGGGCAACAATAACTTCCCTGACGGAAATACAAAGTAATCAGTACCATGACCTCAATGAACATTTTAATGTAACTCCAAGATCTGATATCATAATCAGTATTTTAAATGATCAAAACATATCAGAAAGCAATCTCAAAATCAGAGTGAAAATGTAACCTTATGAAGAAAAACATGGACGTTCACTATAAATGTGCATCCTGGAACAAAAAAACTCCATTCAATTTCAATGGGAAATGGTTAAGCTTGTATGTTTACCAACATGAACAGACATTGACTGATTTGATCAGCACTTAGATCTGAGGTCAGAACTAATCTCAAAACTAGTACAAATTTGAAAGCATCCAAGAAGTCAGCTTCTTTCTATTTGTTTCTTTCATTCTAGTAGCTGAAATACTTGTTTATGCAGTCAGGAATTCAAAAAGCACAAACATTTAAGTGGGAATCTGTCCTGCAAGTTTGCTTTCACAACAACACTGACTCCATAAATGCTGAAGCTGTCAAGACTTTCCCAGAAAGGCATATGCAAATGTGGAAGGGTTAAGAGATGAGAACGCTAAATAAAACAGCTTTATTTAGAGACAAAATCCAAAATTAGGCAACGCATGTGGAAAAGCCTATTACTCTTTTAATTTTCTTCACTACGGTATGCTACAAAGTATGTTCCGTCTGATGTGGGAACCTTTAATGCGTTCAGAAAAAGAGCTGAGCAGCGTAAAAAAGAGCATTCTTCATTATTAGATAGTGAGTACTCCATGAAACACTAACACTCCAAAACCAAACAGCAGTAGATAATGACAAATAACAACTTCATTTTTTTGCCCAGCGCAGCATATCTTTAGCAAGCAGCTCTTTCTCTGAGGACGCCATTTTATCAAACCTGAAAGGCAGCCAAAAGCTTAGGACGCTGTGCTGCTGCTGCTGTCTCTGAAACATTATGTAATAAACTGATTTAACAGAAGCAGATGCCATTTGCCCCCTTCCCCCCCCCCCTTGCTGCTCTATAGGGGCCAACGAGTAATGAAATACCTGAGAAAAGGTGCTGCCCAACCATCCTAGGAGACGCTACATTGTGTGCAGAGCTGTCTCCCCTCCTGCATCTAGGTTCGCCTGGGCTCTCGGCTTCAATATGTCGGCTGTGTACAGAGTGAGCCTCATCCTGTAGAGCTGCCAAGAAAATCGCTCAGTGCAAGTGTGCGCCCAGACAACCTGCAAGCTTGCTCAGGCCCTAGCTGTGCTGGCTTTGGAAATGCCCTTTCCTCACAGGGAGACTCCTACCCCCACCTCCAGCAGCACACAGCCCCCTTAACTCTGGGTAAGGTATCAACAGATGAGGATTTTAAAGCTTTGATTATCTAATTGCAGCTGACACTAAACCGATCTTCCTTCCTCTTTAAATTCTTTCAACTGTCACAAAACATTTTCACTTCGAGACCTAGCCACAATTAGCACGGTGGCTGCTTTTCTTCTGGTTTTTGAAAGTCAGCCAAAAGAACAGCCGCATATTGCCGATTGGCTGCATGCAAATACATTCCTGCCTCCTTCATGTTTCCATCCTCTTCTTTCCTTCTCTAAACAGCAGTGCTACACACACTTGGCATACCAGCACTAACTACAATACTGGGGACAAACCTTATATAGAACCTGGCAAGCCTCCAGGTGCTTAATTACTTCTCTGCCTTTATCGCGAAAGCTGAAAACATGCAAGTCTATTAAAAATCACAGCTTCTATTTGTGAGCGTACAGCATTGTCACTGCGTGCTCAAACAATACATTATAGGCTGTAAGTGCTTTTCCCTCTCGCAATTTCAAAGCATGGAATGGCAGAGGGAACTCTTTTACTGCTGCTTAAAGTTCATTGTCAACCTTCCTAGATTTTGAGAGCAAATCAGGCGATTTATAGCATACAAGCTATGAATTACGGTGCCATCCATCTATCCAGCCTTTAAGACTATAAAATCGACCACCAATAGGGATTACTACTAATAATATAGTTGTCCTAGCATAGGATAAGTACTCCCAGAAGTAACTAAAATATGCATCAACTTGCCACAGCGGATCTCATAGGAGAAGAATCAGCTGCAATTATTCAGAAACAAAAAAGTTAAATTGCACACAAAACATTATCTAGCTCCTAAAAATATAAACATAAAACTGCACCACGCATATGAAGGAACATAGCCAACATTCTGTGAATTTAAGATATATATACTGTAAATTTAAAAAGTAAGTTTCTAGCCCATAAGAGTTATATGCTAGGCTCAAAAATGAGCAGGCATTGCTAATGGAAGTAGCCAGAGGAGCTGGTGAGAAAGGAGAAAATTTCCAGTGGTCAGAACTTCAAATGTCCTGCAGTCTTCAGCATGCAAGGGTTCATTTACCTGCACAGTGTACTGTCCTCTGTGTGACTGAAAAAAGCGTGTAAAATTAAAAATGCAAATGTGCTTAGTCTGCATGAATTTGCCTGCAAATTTCTACATCCTGAAGCCTCTATGCATTTAGGTTACTTTGGCACCATTTTTAAGTGCAGGGTATACATGGCCAACAATCTCTTTTATTAAATGACACTGTATCACTGATGTCTCTTTGAACATTTAGTCATAAGCAGCTGCCACCAATTCCTCAGTTGTTGCAACTGCTTTACCTTCTCTTAAGAATTTATATTTTTGGGTTTCAGTATTTTCTTTAATTTTTTTGCTCTCATTTTGCAAATTCTTGGATTCTCTTTTCTGTAAATTTTATTTTTCTTTTAAAAGTATTTCTGTACCACCTTCTCATAATCCAACAACAATATTAAAAAATTATAAAACTTTAAAAAAAAGAAAGATCAAATACTGCATAGGCCTGTCAGTGTAAGAAAGTCTTCAAGAGACACCTGAAAGCCTAAAGCAAGGATGCCTGCAGATGCCCACAGGATGGGCTGGTGACACTGAATATCACCTTGAACCACTGGGTTGGTGGCTTGTTAGGTTTCCCCATCCCAAGGCTGTCAATGTGTGTAAATGACTAGTCGAAGGAGGGAGGTGCAAATATATCAGATATGTCAACATATCTGCTACAAAGTACCGTATTTTTCGCCCTATAGGACGCACCGGCCCATAGGACGCACCAAGTTTTTGGGGGGGGAAATCAAGAAAAAAAAATTTATTTCCCCCCCAGGTTTGCGCAGCCATACCCAAGCTAGAAGAGGGAGACGGAGCGCACCGTCTCCCTCTTCTGCCTTCAGGGACAGCCTCTCTAGCCTCCGTGGGGCAGCGGCTTGCCCCGCTGTCCCCCGAGGTTGTGGGGCTGGTGGGGGGGGGGGAGAAGCAAGCTTGCTTCTCTCTCCCCCCCCCCAGCCTCCAGATCAGGTGGGGGAATAGCGGGGTGGCGGTGCTCCGCCTCCCCGCTATCCTCCGAGGTTGTGGGGCTGGCAGGGGGGAGAAGCAAGCCTGCTTCTCCCCCCGCCAGCCTCCAGACCAGGTCGGGGAATAGCGGGGTGGCGGCGCTGCGCCTCCCCGCTATCCCCCGAGGTTGTGGGGCTGTCAGTGGGGAAAAGCAAGCCTGCTTTTCCCCCCGCCAGCCTCCAGACCAGGTCGGGGAATAGCGGGGTGGCGGCGCTGCGCCTCCCCGCTATCCCCCGAGGTTGTGGGGCTGTCAGTGGGGAAAAGCAAGCCTGCTTCTCCCCCCCCCAGCCTCCAGATCATGTTGGAGAATAGCGGGGTGGCGGTGCTCCGCCTCCCCGCTATCCTCCGAGGTTGTGGGGCTGGCAGGGGGGGAAAGCAAGCCTGCTTCTCCCCCCCCCCCAGCCTCCAAATCAGGTCGGGGAATAGCGGGGTGGTGGTTCTCCGCCTCCCCGCTATCCCCCAGGTTGTGGGGCTGGCAGGGGGGAAAAGCAAGCCTGCTTCTCCCCCCCACCAGCCTCCAGATCATGTCGGAGAATAGCGGGGTGGCGGTGCTCCGCCTCCCCGCTATCCTCCGAGGTTGTGGGGCTGGCAGGAGGGAGAAGCAAGCCTGCTTCTCCCCCTGCCAGCCTCCAGATCACGTCGGAGAATAGCGGGGTGGCGGTGCTCCGCCTCCCCGCTTTCCTCCGAGGTTGTGGGGCTGGCAGGGGGGAGAAGCAAGCCTGCTTCTCCCCCTGCCAGCCTCCAGATCACGTCGGAGAATAGCGGGGTGGCGGTGCTCCGCCTCCCCGCTATCCTCCGAGGTTGTGGGGCTGGCAGGAGGGAGAAGCAAGCCTGCTTCTCCCCCTGCCAGCCTCCAGATCACGTCGGAGAATAGCGGGGTGGCGGTGCTCCGCCTCCCCGCTATCCTCCGAGGTTGTGGGGCTGGCAGGAGGGAGAAGCAAGCCTGCTTCTCCCCCTGCCAGCCTCCAGATCACGTCGGAGAATAGCGGGGTGGCGGTGCTCCGCCTCCCCTCTTTCCTCCGAGGTTGTGGGGCTGGCAGGGGGGAGAAGAAAGCCTGCTTCTCCCCCCGCCAGCCTCCAGACCAGGTCGGGGAATAGCGGGGTGGCGGCGCTGCGCCTCCCCGCTATCCTCCGAGGTTGTGGGGCTGGCAGGGGGGAAAAGCAAGCCTGCTTCTCCCCCTGCCAGCCTCCAGATCACGTCGGAGAATAGCGGGGTGGCGGTGCTCCGCCTCCCCGCTATCCTCCGAGGTTGTGGGGCTGGCAGGAGGGAGAAGCAAGCCTGCTTCTCCCCCCGCCAGCCTCCAGATCACGTCGGAGAATAGCGGGGTGGCGGCGCTGCGCCTCCCCGCTATCCTCCGAGGTTGTGGGGCTGGCAGGGGGGAAAAGCAAGCCTGCTTCTCCCCCTGCCAGCCTCCAGATCACGTCGGAGAATAGCGGGGTGGCGGTGCTCCGCCTCCCCGCTATCCTCCGAGGTTGTGGGGCTGGCAGGAGGGAGAAGCAAGCCTGCTTCTCCCCCTGCCAGCCTCCAGATCACGTCGGAGAATAGCGGGGTGGCGGTGCTCCGCTTCCCCGCTATCCTCCGAGGTTGTGGGGCTGGCAGGAGGGAGAAGCAAGCCTGCTTCTCCCCCCCGCCAGCCTCCAGATCAGGTGGGGGAATAGCGGGGTGGCGGCGCTGCGCCTCCCCGCTGTCCCCCGAGGTTGTGGGGCTGGCAGGGGGGGAAAGCAAGCCTGCTTCTCCCCCCCCCCGCCAGCCTCCAGATCAGGTGGGGGAATAGCGGGGTGGCGGCGCTCCGCCTCCCTGCTATCCCCCGAGGTTGTGGGGCTGTCAGGGTGGAAAAGCAAGCCTGCTTCTCCCCCCCGCCAGCCTCCAGACCATGTCGGGGAATAGCGGGGTGGTGGCGCTGCGCCTCCCCGCTATCCTCCGAGGTTGTGGGGCTGGCAGGGGGGAAAAGCAAGCCTGCTTCTCCCCCCGCCAGCCTCCAGACCAGGTCGGGGAATAGCGGGGTGGCGGCGCTGCGCCTCCCCGCTATCCTCCGAGGTTGTGGGGCTGTCAGGGGGGGGGAAAGCAAGCCTGCTTCTCCCCCCCCCCCGCCAGCCTCCAGACCAGGTCGGGGAATAGCGGGGTGGCGGCGCTGCGCCTCCCCGCTGTCCCCCGAGCTTTTGGGCTGCAGGCTGCTGCCCGCAAGCCTTGGCAGCCCGCGGGACCTCCCGCCAGGTTTGCAAGACTTGCGGATAGCTTCCTGAAGCCTGGAGAGCGAGAGGGGTTGGTGCGCACCGATCCCTCTCGCTCTCCAGGCTTCAGCGAAAGCCTGCATTCGCCCCATAGGACGCACACACATTTCCCCTTCATTTTTGGAGGGGAAAAAGTGCGTCTTATAGGACGAAAAATACGGTAGTGTTAGAAACAGGGATGGAATAGCTAGGAGCCAAATGGCTTCTGGGACCTGGGTTGTGGGCGCCAAAACAGAATGTCTAGACGCCAGGGGGAGGGGGGTCAGCAACACTTATTTATTATTTTGATAAGCATGAATTAATATGCAATTCACATAAGTGACACATTGTTAAAATCACATTTTTAGAAAAAATTGTTAGTACATGTTTAATTTGGTGTTTAAAATAAAAGTATTGGTACCGTACTTCAGTTTTCAAAACGCTCTACTCTTTATTGTTCAACTCCTTAACATATTGTCTATCCTTAACATATACTTTGAGACTTCAAAGCACATATATTTCAGTAATCCTTGAGTGATAACCAGGCGCAAAAAAAATGGCACTCAGACTTTTTGAGGAGCTCGCAAATGGAGAATCTTTGGGTGCAAAATGCACCTGCTAATTTTGAGCCCTGCTACAAATATATCAAATATGTATTTTTAATTTTTAAAAATCCACTGTGGTGTGTTCAAAGTACTAAAGTACTATTTACAAGTTAGTTTCTAACAATTGCTAAATACTGAAAAGCCAGACATTAGTTTATGAGGAAATAAAATTACTTCTGCCCTATTAACCAACATCTGTCTTCCTTTTCCATCCCAAAGGTGTCCTGAATTGAGCTATAGTTGTCAGGCATCCTATGGGGATGGGATGGGAATTTAGGAATATATTTCACTCCAGAATGTATATCTGGAAAGAGTTATACTCTGCACTTGTAGCTACTTGGTTGTCCTTTAAACATGGTAGACTTCAAAGGTATTTAAAATGTGTTCCAAACTATTCCAATTACTCACAGACATACTAGATAGAGAGATCAGCTGTTGGCAGGATCTTGCCAATGTTGGAAGACTCCCAAGCACCTGGTAGCCAAGCACCTACAAGTTTAAGTTTGGCATTTAAAACCATGACAAAGGCAACCCCAAAATGTGATGCTGGCCCTAGGAATTAAAACCACTTTTCCAGTCTTACACCCAACCACCTATATGTCACTAAGTAATGGGTGCAGCAATTACTAATGCTGTTTTCCATTTTTTCCCCTTTGTTGCTTTTATATTCTGACTTTCTTCCATCATAGAACCAAAGGTGGTGTACATGTAGTTTATTACAGATTATCAATTTAAAGCTATTCTTTTCTTTCAGCCCTGCAGAAAATATTTTTCTTTTTGCAAAAAGAGAGTTACAACTCTCCAGTTATATTACTTTCTCAGATGTCTGGAATTTTTTTAGGCAAGTCTCAAGCAGAAAATAAAAGCAGTGTTCTCTTTTTGGTGCAAGTTACAATTGCAATATCTTCTAAGCACACAAAAATGGTAATTTTACTTTTTAATATAATTTTACACGGAAATATTGTATACCGCACAGAGGTTTTTTTAAAAATAAGACATTTATAAATGCATTTAAATAAATAAAATAATGTGGCCACCTCTAACAGAGTATCATAATGCTTAGGACAACATATCTGTGTATATGTAACTTGAAACAAACATGTGCATACATTTTAGGAGATAAATTAAAATCAGCTTTCTGCTTAGAAATTAATCTATTTATCTGGAATTGTCATTTGAAATCCTAAACTTCTTTTACATGATAGGCACCTTCCTCTCCACCACAGCAAGTAAGTGTTATGTCACAAACATCCCAAAGGAAGATTAGGACTTCAAGTGGGACATAAGCAGCAGGAAGAGCAGGTCAACTTCCAACCCAGTCAAAACCGATTAGCCATGCTAAAAATATACAAAAACTCCATTGTAAGGCAGCAAAGGTTACTGATTACATAGTACACTTTTCACAGCCTCCCAAATGCCAAGTTTAGCCAACTACCAAAGTGATGCTCTTCTTCCTTAACCTCGAGACAAACATTTTAAGGCTCAGCTATTATTAGATGCAAAGGCCATGTCTCACACACTCCTTCTGACCGTTCTGTACCCCCTTCTCCATGTAGCCAAACTTTAATGATATGATAGCCTTGAAGAATTCTCATTCAGTTTCCAATATACCCCACTGGGTAGTGGGTTAATTTGTTCACTCTCCTCCCTCTCCCCCATTGAGAAATAAAATTATATTAAGACACATTTTAATGTTCGGCTCAGGGACAAAATCTTTTAAGCAAACTACTACTTAAATTTCATGTTTATATGATGATGAAAAGTGTAGTAAGCACTTAATGTATTTTGGGAACATAATGTAGGAACATATTATAATACAAGAAACGTATTCTGGCAACCAGTGGACAATATCCAATATTAGTCATACTCAGAGTAGAACAACTGAAATCAATGGAATTATGTAATGTAAGCACCTTGATTTCAATGGGTCTACTCCAAATATGGCTTAATTAGCTATCACTCAGAAATTTCGAAATATCAGGGGTCTGAATTTCAATAAGTATCATATAACAGGTACAGCAAGTGACAAGGTTTTAAAAAGGGGATATTAACAAATATATCAGAACCTACAGAATTCTGGGGAAATTCTCCTTTCATTCTTTGTGAACTTTGGACTAAACTGCATTTATAGGAATATTTTTCATAGTTTTAGACCTCAAGATAATCAAGGCAATGCAATCGTTTGTAATTCAGTGAAGTTTGAATGTTTAAGCTAGCATCCAGTTTTAACAAGGTCTCATAAATTATGTGCAGAGGTGTATCTAAAATAGTGGTCACAGATATGTCACCCATCTTTAAGAAATTAAATAGCATGCACAAGTCTACTTCTCTTTAAATGCTAAGTTATTGTTTAGGCATTGCACAAAAGTGGTTGTCCTTATATTTTGGAATGTGTGTAGCTTTCCACTTCCATACCCACCTTTAATTTTCACTCTAGTTTGAGAGTTTTCCAAAACACATCTGCTTTTCAAAGTCGTCAGCTATACTACATGAAACTATGTTTTTAATTAGCAAAATATGGAACAATAATGCTCAAAAATGGTCTGAATGCACTCAACAGTTCTACTGCTGAAGAAATGAAAGTAAAGCTGCCTGGATCAGAAATCACCTGGCAACCATATGTAAAGTGCTCTGATAGAGTAGGGTAGAAACAGTTTAGCAATAATAATGTTTTAACAAATATGGCATTTATTTGCATACATATTTTATGTATTAGGTAACTGATTACTGCCCATGGAAATTTATGTTGTATCTTAGCAATTTTATTATTCATTCAGTTTAAAGATATACTGGAAAGCATAAAACTCCTCCAGTTCCATTACTTCTCCTTCCTGTCATCTTTCCTTCAAGTGTACATTTGGTGCTAGCATTCTTGTTGGTTCTCCACTTACATATTTAGATTTCAACAGCATCAGCACTTAGAAAATCTATCCAAGGCCCTCTGCCAAAAGTGGAGTTCTTCTCCAGACATTCAAACATTTGATGTGCAACCAAGAAACTAAAATCATTTTGTTTTAAGATTGAGCAGAATGTGCTTCAAAACCATATGAAACCTGATGGCAGATTTATTTTCCTATCTTATTAAAGTATTTTACTGCTATTGTTTTCATATGTTCCCCGCCCAGAAATATCAAGGCTAGGCAGAATTAAAAACCTAAATAAAGGACAAAGCAGAATCACACTGCTATAACTGAGAATGCATTCTAAACCCAGCCTATTTCAATCAAAACCCTAAGGTTTATGTATAACTCCACATGAACTAATCCACTAGGAAGAATAAAATAAAGCAATTTGCATAGAGGCTGCAGCATAACTGTCTTTCAAGAATAAACATATTAAAATACATAGGGTTGCACCCAAATGCTGCTGAGGGTGCCTTCACCTTCCTGTCCTGTCCTCTATAGTCCCCCACACCCCCAAAAGGGGGCAGGCCTCCAGAGCATATTTGGGAGTTCACAAAAGGCTGCAGTCCCATTGCACAAGTGCAGCTTCACTCACACAGCACTGGATACAACACATGTATTTTCAATTAAAGATCTCATATTAGCTGGTAACAATTTGATGAAATGTTACAACCACACTAAAAACCAGCATTTAAGGTCTAGGACTTCAGACCTTTGAGAAAAACAAACAAAGGAATGTTAAGAATTTAAGGAATGTTTCAGCATTCAGCATACCTAGAAAAGATTATTTTGCCAGCCTTAAGACTGCATAGCCAGGAAGCACAAAAACAATACAAAAAGGCACAAGAGCTGGAGGGAAATGGGGTAAGACTTCAACTCCAATAAGAAGGATGTTGGCACTTTTTGCTTACAAGGATTCTTAAACTGCTACAAACAATAATCAAGTGCCAGCCCATTTTTCTATCACTGTTAAGCGTATTAAGGCATACAAATGAAAGAAAAATGGGAATCAGGGCTCAATTAAACTCAAACCTCACCACGATTTAGCCCCTGAAACTGTTTTTTGATTTTGACTTTACTGCTCAGGTTCTGTCCTGCTGTTCATGAATGCTTTCCTCCTCATGTCTGAAGAACCACAGTCTGATCCCAATGAATGTGTTTCAGAGGACATAGAACTTTCCGTTAGACTTCAGCACTGCCCCCTCTGAGTCATAACCATTTAGATTGGGGAAAATGCAAAATAGTTTACTAATCACAATAATCAATAAAATGGATTTTTAAAAAATATACCTAAAACATTTATCCATTTGTTTTTGGATAAGGGATTGGAAAGATTTGCACTCAGTGTATCTTGAACTCCTTCTTACGAAAGAACGCCTCCTTCCATTTACTTACTCCAAATAAGCCTTGCATTTCATTCATACTGCCTGGATCAGCTTTGGTAGACCCCTTTTAGCCTCATCTTTTCTCAGGCTATTATTGGGAAGGAATATATTCTGAGATCCACAAGTAATTCTTCTCAGCTATGATATAAGCTGGCCTAAAGCCCATTAACTCTCACAGGACTAGCTCATCCTGCTACAATATCATATCATGCATTTATAGCAGGAACAGTTGCCAACTCTCATGGTTTCTTAAAGTAACAGCTGCTGAATTTTTCAGCTGACTTAAACAAACAATAAGTTCCAACTCAGATTTTGAGAAATAAATTGTGTCAACATTCTGTATAAATTATTTTATTCAAACCAATACAGAGATAGAGTGGCTCACTGAAACTTATGCTCCAACCCTAGCTCAGCCCATTTCATCAACCACACTTTCTCAGTATATAACGAAACAAAGTGGACTCCACAGCACTAGAAAGGGCCTTCAAGAGCAGTTGTGTCTCACCATTCCATAACGAAACTACGGCCTTGACAGGATCACCTGTTCTATCCACTGAAAAATCCCCACAGCAGTTAGGAATCTATCAGATTCCATCAGTCTCCAGCAGGTGGACCATCCTAACTGGTTCCCCACCCTTGCAAGGGAGAATTGTCGTTGCAAGTCCATATCTCACAAAGAAGTGGTCTGACCATGATAATGGAGTGATATTCACCATCCTTTATTTCCAGACCCACCTCTCCTCACATGAAGTGAAGACTAAATCAAGATTATGCCCTGTTCTGTGCCTTGGAACAATGACTATCTGAAAAAGGCCTATGGTTGCCCTGAACTCCTGAGCTGAACATAAGGAATCCTCACCATGCATGCTGAAGTCACCCAAACCACCTCTCTGGGTTCCTCCAACAAGACAACCTCAGCCAGTTCGGTCAGGGAGGCTGTTGAAAAACAAGACTATCAATTTCTACCACCCATGATGGCTGCATACTACCTCCACAATCAGAAACCATATGCCTTTGGATACCAGTTGCTGGATATCAAAGGTGGGGAAAGTATGCTCTATCTACCTACCTCCCTGCCTGCCTGCCTGCCTATCATCTGTCTGTCTGTCTGTCTGTCTGTCTATCTATCTATCTATCTATCTATCTATCTATCTATCTGACTTATATACCACCCTCCATCATATCAGGGTGGTTCACAAGGTAAAAATACAAGGTAAAAGCACAAATAGTTAAAACAAAAACAACAAAACAAAAAAACCCCTCCCACAAACACATTTTAAAGGCTGTAGAAGCATTTGGCAAAATTATAAAAGGAAGACTCAGAAGATCTAGTGGTGTCAGACAATGATTGCAATGCATAAACAGCAGCTTCTTAGAAAGGGAAGAGGGCTATGTTATTCCCATTCCTCTACCTCAATCTGGAGGTAGGTCCACGTAGGTCCTGCTTGCAAACTTCACAAATGGCTGACCACTGTTAGAATAGGAAGTATTTGGAGCAAAGGACTAAATGGCCTTTTGGTCAGATACAACAGGACCCAACTTGCACAGAAAGCCCCAGTTCAATACCTGGCATGTTCCGGTATTGCTGAGAAAGAGACCAGTCTGAAACACTAGAAAGTCACTGCCAGTCGGAATAGACAAAGCAGAACCAGATGAAACAATGATTTGACTATGACTGCACACATACTATACCTTTCAAGCAACTCTGAAGCACATTCTTTCCCTTCAGAGAATTCTGGGCATTGTCTTTTACCCCTCACATATTTATAATTCCCAGCAACACTTAACAAGCTATACTGCCCAGAATTCTTGGAGGGCAGAAATGTGTTTTAAAGGTATAGTATGTATGTAGCTTTGATGTAAGACAGCTTCATGCATTCATGGACAAATTCTGCGGACAGCTTTCCTCAGATTGGGTTATGCAGGGGAACAGCTGGTAGTATGAAATATTTGAATCATATCTACATATGTCATAAACTGAGAGTGGGGGACCTGTGACCCTCCAGATGTTGCTGAACTCCAACTTTCCTCTGCCTCAGCCAGCCAGTCATGGATGATAGGAGTTGTAGTCCAACATCTGGACGGCCACGGGTTCCCCACCCCTTCCATAAACAGTCAAAATTTAAGATTTCTCAATAGGCAGTGAGCTATAACTGCATTGGAATTGCTGGAAACAGGCAGGAGGGAGGCTGATATTTCTTGCTTGCCTGGATGTCCAGTTTACTCAAAGCAGAGATGAAATGCAGCAAGGAGAAACAGATGGGAGTGGATCCAAGCAAGTGGACAAGAAGCTGCTGCACAGGGGTTAGAGGAGCAAGGCAGATATTCGTGACTGAGCAGAAGATACAGAGAGTTTAGAAGGGATGTGTGATTTCAAACGTTTCTGAAGATTGGTTAATGAGAAATATTATGAAGCATTACTTGAGTACATGTTATATACCTATTTTCCCCATGACAGCCTTCTATTATGAGAACTGAAGATCCGAAAGGAATACCTGAAGTCAACCAAGCATGAAGCAAGATTAAATGTTGTGTTATGTTTTCCTATGTGGGCTACAAATAACTATGAAGAAAATTAATGTTGTTATTGTAACAGTGAATATTTTAAGATTATCTGCATTATGGCTACATCAGAACAAACCTTAAAATTATGCACATGTAACCTAGCATGAAGCCAAAGTCCATTGAGAAGGCAACATTGCCTCATGGCTTTTAGGACACTTATAGCTTCTGAACATTGTAGCAAGGATGCAGCTCTGACAAAACATAGTAAATCAATCTACCAATTAACAAAATAAAGTGAACAGGCAAGACTCTTCAAAGGTGTGTGCCTCCCTTTAAGTTACAGATTAACTGTAAAGCCTCCATATAGCATACACCTTAGCTTATAGGATCTGCCTATCTCAGTACAAGTATATTCAAGCACAATATGTTTCAATGTCTACTCAGAATGGGGTATCAAGGAAGCAAAAGCACCATAACAATTATTTAAGCCAAAATATACTTCAAGATGTACGGACTCAGAATGAGCTGATCAGCAATCATCACTTGGTCCATTCAGATATACAAGCATCAGGCTGTGAAGGTTTTGGTTGAAGGAATGCACTCTTCCCATGGAGATCCACCTTCCATTTTGAGAGTTGTATTCCTTTTGTACACCATTTTTAGATACATAGGTTGCATCCAACTAAGTTCTAATAAGAGTAGACCCACTGAAATTGACAGACATGGGTTTAGTAATTTCAGTGGGTTTACCCTCAGTAGAACTTAGCTGAAAACAACCACTTTCTCAATTAATTAGTCCTAGTTGTTGCCTGTAGGAAAGCTTTTACAATTACAAGCTGCTTCTTGCTAACTTGGTTTCAAGACTTTTAGTTAATTACATTTACATTCTAACCTCTCAGGGAAGCATGCATGGGCAATGTTCTCAACTAGAGTATGGTAAGCAGAGATCAGCAGTGTTGAAACAGGCAACATTTGGTACAGAAACAGCATGTGACTACTGCTTAATAAGCTACCAACATGGCTTTATTTGAGTGTTTCTGAAGAATTAAGTCTCATTTCTACACTGCTCGCACATACTTTCTAGGTGAATGTACTCCTGCGACCAGAGAACAGAACAAAGTCTTCCCCTCTAAATGACCACTATGTTCTGAATGGGAGAAAGGCAATTCTGAGTTAAAGGTTAACTATTTAATTGAGAATCTGAACAGGTTCTCTTCATGCAATGCATTTCCCAGCATAAATCCTTACCTGTTGGGGTCTGAGTTTTACTGGGGTGGTGATGTCCACCTACTCCTGGCTGTGGAGGAGGACTTGCTCCTGCTTGTCCAGTACCTTGCGCTGGGCTCGTGCTGATCAGAGTTCCAGTAGGCAGAGGCTGGCCTCTTTTTAAGAGCTGCTTCTGTTCTTGTTGGCGGAAGCGTGGAGGCACCTCACGAGGCAGGTATCGGGATGCAGCTGGCTGCTGCCCATTGGCAGATGCACGCTTGCCATTGCTATTGTTAGTAATAGTGCTGGTGGAAGTACTGGTACTGGTACCGGCAGGTTGGGGCTGGCTTAAACTGGTCTTAATAGGTTCTGGCACTGTTGAAAATGAAATATTAAGAACACATTTATTGGGCGAACGAATTAAACAACATTCTTTTAAAAACACAGCTTAACTGAAAGTAGATCTCAGTCCACCTTTGTACATTTGTTTTAAATAGAAACTAAGTAGTTTCCCCCAAAGTATGTGTTATGGAAAACCAACACATTGTACATTTAAAAGCAATCATTTTTCTAAAAAAATATGTATTGGCAATATCGACCGATTATGAAGTATGATGGGATCGTATGTGATGTGCATTTAAATAATTTTAGAAACAGGTCCCTAATCCATTATCATGTCGTTCCCTAATCATGGCTCCACAACTAAAAAGGCCCTGTCTCATATGCCCATCTGCTTTCTGCATATGAAGGAATGCAAGGCAAGGCTTCAAATGCTGATTTAAGTGGAAGGCCAGGGACATCTAGGATAAGGCAGATTATTGAGAGATTTAGAAGTCAAAACCAGTACTTTGCATCGAACCTGGAAACAAATCAATAACCATCACAAATGAAATAATATATGTCCCGTATTATATGCATTTTGAACCAACTGAGGTTTCTGAGCACTCACACAGAACACCTTATGTTACGATGGCTTAGAAAAACTTCATACAGCATAGTAACAGTTCGTGCAGATAAAAGTCAGCAAATCATAGTTTGGTATAGTTTACACACTAGGTCACAAATGTTCAGGCAGGCCTAGGTACCAAGTTGTTAGAATAATCTCAATATCTTCTTAACAAATCACAATGAAGACTCAATTTGTGCCTTCTCATAAATGTCAAACTTCACCTCTTATCTTGTAAATCAGCTGCTGTTACATAGGTACAAAAAGAGATGCCATTCCCTCATACCCTGCTTCTCTGAACAATTACAGAATAAAAATGAGCTTAAGTATTCTACAAAATTCACAGCAGCCCTTGTGTTTTACATTCTTTTCAACTTCATTTGTAAAGCTCAAAGTCAATGTGCTGCACTACATATACAGTACATTTAACACAGCCCAGGAATGTATACTCTGGGAATACAGATGAAATACAGACTTTGTTTAAACCTCTGCAGCTGCTCAAAACTAGAAACATTTCCTGGGTTTTTAATTGGAATGAAACCAGAGCTAGATCCCCATTGTAGTAACATTATCCAAGAACAATGAAGTATCAAACAGAGAAATGCTTGTACTGTATTAATCCCCACCCCACTACCCCACCCCCTGTAACCTGCTAAGGTTAATATCTAGAGATAGAGAAAATCACAAAGTAATTGATGGGAAGTATAACATGACTTTTTTATACACAACTGTACCATTAACCAGCTGATGCAGCAGTATTTGCTGTCAGAGTCAGGCTCCTGGAAAATTTTAAGCAATGTGATCCTATTAAAACAGAATGTGTGTGGGTGTTTACTAAAAGAACTTTGTGGAGGAAATTAGCTAGTTTTACTACATTAATTACATTGCCAAATACAAATGTTTTGTACCATTTAAATACAGACATCTTAATACATCTTCACAGAATTTTCTATTTCCTACCTAATCTGATCTATTGGAAATCAGTTTCTTTTTTAAAGTTACAGTTAAGAACATTATCCAGAGATAGTAGTCCAAAACGTTCGTGCAAATTTGATGTGCAACTTTGCTCTGTTGCTATCTTGCCTTTTCTACAACACTTCTTTCCCCCCCATTTCTAATTTCCAGTATGCTCATCCTGTACCACAGGGGTGGAGAACCTGTGACCCTCCAGATGTTGCTGGAATACAATTCCCACCATCCCTGACCACTAGGCATGCTGACTAGGGCTAACAGGAGTTGGAGTTCAGCTGGAATAGCTCAGTTGGTAGAGCATGAGACTCTTGATCTCAGGGTCATGGGTTGAAGCTCCACAATGGGCAAAAAAGATTACTGCTGTGCAGGAGGTTGGACTAGATGACCCTTGTGGTCCCTTCCAACTCTACAGTTCTATGGCTCTATGATTCTACAAAATATGGAGGGCCACAGATTCCCCACTACTGTTGTACAGGAAACCATAATATGATGGAGATAAGTGTGTGATGTTGACAGCTAGGCTCTCAAGCTGCAAATTCTAATAGTTTCCATTTTGTGGTCCCAAAAGCCCACCTGGCTTAACTAGCTTAAGTCCTTTGTGGGTTGCACTGTCAGCATCTGTCAGTCAGGCACAGAAGGAGCTGCCCTTTCATGTGCATGCATGTGTGTGTGTGTACACACACACACACACCAAACCAAAGTTTTTTCATATTAATATATGTTTGGTCAAAATCTCTCACATTCTGACAGCATAGTCTGCATTTGGGAATTTCAGATTTCCCAGTGTTTCCAGTGTACACCCTTCCTGGCTTTAATAAAATCAGAAAGGGTGACCAACATGGTAAGATTGCATTGAATGTGAAATGCTGCCATGGTGGCTTAAACCACAATTCAAAAAATCTATCCATTCTTTAGGACTGCACCCCTATGCACACCTCCCTGAGAGTAAGTCCCACTGAAGTCCGTGAAGCTTACACAAGAGTAGACATGCCTACAACTGCACTATAGAATACTCTTTAAGCATTTGAATGAACTTCTCAGGTTTAATAACTGCATGTGCAAGTCTGCACTATTTTCTCCTTCATTCAACCATTTGCCACATAATGAAGACATCCAGTTGTTCTACAACTATTATGCATTAAACCATTACATTACCATTTTAAGCTCTCAAGCTTTTACTCCCCAATTACTCCAAACAAAAATAAACCTTTCCCTTGTAAAATTTCTCAGGTTGCAATCTTCTCTTTGGTGAAAGCCATTTGTTCACAGGAGACAGCACATCTTTAGGCTTTGAAACAGAAGACATTGCATGTATCCATTTCACACACAGTGAAAGGCTAGTGTTTATACAGGGAAGATATTAGAAATTGTAGATCTCTAAGCAGGGTTTTGAGACAGGAAACCAAAATTGTAGGACTAATTCAGAGGTGAATTCTGTATCATCATGCTAAATCTTTGTTGTCTGGCTTTTCTTATTCAGACCTATTCACTTATTTATATCAGCCACTTGCACACATCCCAGTTATGATGTGTGCCTCAGACCTGCCCTCCAGATTTCTATCAAACATGTCACACATGCTAATCTTGCCTGAAGTAATGAGGCCAAACTCACTTGGTCTGCGCCTGATTCTCTGGCGCAGAGCAATTGGGAGTCTAGCAGTGAGGGGGTGCTCGTGACACAATGCAACTGGCAGCCCACATGAGTTATCAGAATGGCTGAAAGAGCACAGAGTGCTAGTCAAATAAAAATATGGCCTTGGGAAATCCACCAATTCCAAGCACTGATCTAAGGCAGACTTTGCAGAAGCTGCTGTTTGATTGTCCTGCAGGAGAAAATCTAGAAGCACCACTATAGTTAAGTAGAAAAGCACAATGACAACTGAGAAAAGCCAATGGGCTCCACAAAGAACCTAGATATGGTAAAGAATAAAAGCAACAACATGTTTTATTTGTACAGAGACAGCCTCAAAACAAATCAAAACAAAAAATTGCACAATGGAAAGGAAAATTAAATAGCAAATGGATTTGGAGGATAATATTAGAAGCTAAATGTTCCTTTTTTAAATTAAGACAAAACTGAAGAATAAACAATTCAGCTTCTCATCAATGCTGTGCACATAGCTCCCATTAGTTTTTAAAAAGCAGAAAATGAAAGAGGCAGTCTTAAAAACTATTCAAGACAACCACTCCTCTGTTAATTCTCATTCAAAGGGTCAGTTTGGACAGTATGCTAAACAATTATATGCTTGGAGATATGACCCCAGAGCCCAGCAGTGACCAGGACCCCAAATTAGATGTTACAATGTCACTGGCTAAGGTTCCTGGATCTGAGCCTGGTGTTGATGGTCAGAAGACTACTGCACCCAAGGCCGGCAAGCAAAAACCTGCTGAGCCAGTTCTCACAGTTTCAGGATCCCAAGAGCCAGGACTGTGGGGGTTACCTTTCCCCAGATCTGAGGAAATAAATGCTTCCCACACCACCTCACCAGTCCACAGCACAGACAGCACACAAGGAGGGAGGCCACGAGGTGCAAGGGCTTTAGGTCAGAACATGGCCCCTTTCAGAGACGCCAGTTTTCCAAAAGCAGATTGAACCTATGAGAAGGGGCTTAGAGGCAGAAGTTCAAAAGGCTTCAGTTCACTTCTAAGCCTTCCTGAAGCAAGTTGTTCACTGGGAAGTTTCCTTGGTACCGTAACAACAGACTCACCCTGCCCTGTGGGCTTCACCATGGGATCAGGACAAGATGGGACATATTGCTAAAACTCATGCTCACTTACACCCCATCCTCCTGTCTGGGGCAGCTGTAAGGAGGAGAGCAGAAGTATTTGCTTCCAGTCTCAAATGAACCAAAGTTCCTTATTACTTGGGAACTTGAGGGAATTCTAGTTAGTGAAGAAGCCAGGATCATATACCAAGGGTTCATCCTGGCTTGTTTAAATTAATCATAGTTTTAACCAGGGCATTTTTTCAAACAGAACTCAGTTCCAGCACCTCTCAGGTGGGTGCCATTGCCATTATAAGAGAACAAGGAAGGCATTCATGATGAGTTCCAGCACCTCTTTTTCTAGAAAAATAGCAGTGGTTTAAACTAGCCATCGTTTCAATAACGGTAGAACAGGGGAGGTGGGAGTACACAAGTCTGAGGCTCATTTGCTTAATCCAAAATTTAGTCTTATGTTCAAAAAGGCACTGCACCTGCCGTTTAGACATGCTTCTCTATAAAGTAGATATGTGCCACTTCAAATACAGCTTAACCCACATTCAACACTTGCTTGATGATGTGTGCTGATGGGCTTTTGCAGCAAAAGTCCATCTGCTTTACAAAATATCTGATATGCCTTCAAAGTATTTTGTTTTGCTTAAATACATTTAGCAGCTTGGTGGTAGACTCTGCTACTGCAGGTGACCTTTAAGGAATACACTTACAATGTATAGTATGAATTAAATTGACTGCAGTCCCTCAGGAAATGAATTTCAAGCCAGTCTTGTAAAGGAGTATTGCTGCTTGGAAGGACAGGGCTTCTACTCATGAGATTCTGCACAGCCTGTAGTGAATTGCATTATGCAGCAAGTGAGGGAGGTCTTCCAATTTCCATAAGCTATTCTGCTTTTTAGAGGTCTAAACTGGTTAGTACTTACCTGTAACCAAAATTTCAATCTAAACATTCTCTCTTCTGATGAGCTGCCTAGCTGTGCTGGGGGCGGGGGGGAGAGTTAAACCAGTAGTTACTATAGTTGCCTTTTTGCAGAGGGCTTAGGAAATAAACAACAACAAGAAACATTTTGAGGTAGCTATTTCAATTCCACTTAGAAACATGGTTTGATACCCCATCAACTCAGCTCTCTGGAAATAACCTCTCCCACCAGACCACCTCAATGATTCTTGCAAGATGCTATTTAGTTTACCAAGGTCATCATTAGCTATGTGAATGTATGGGGGGGGGTACTCTCCAAAACATTGCCCAGATTTGGGAGGGGCGGGAATTGCTCTCCTGGATTATATGCATTTGGCAAAAGATTTTTTGTTTTTGTTTTTTGAGATAGTAACCTTTTCCTGGCATAGGTTCAAATTAGATAATATTACAAGTTTGCATTGTCTACTTAGAAATCAAACTCAAATTAGCTGAGATTTTTCTTGCCTGGTTGGTGGAAGTCTGCCAATGCTGAAGGTATTTATATTGTAGGATTCAACCAACAAAGAAGAAAGAGGTTGTGCCCATGAGTTTGAGCGAGTTTCCTCCCACAAGACAAACTCTTGCAAAGTAGCTCACTTGTTGAGCCCTAGGCCCAAATGAGCAGCAAAGGACAACCCCAAAACGGTCAAATAAAAATTGTGACACACACCACCACCACCACCCATGTCACAGAAAGCACTCTAACACAGAGCTTTTCTTCTTCCAGTGTGATAACAGAAAGAGAACTGAGCAGGAAGATATGAACATGGACAGTAAGGATTTGGCATGTGCCAAAAATCTAGCCTAGCTTCAGAGATATTCCAAATGAGCTAAGCTATACACAGGTACAGAAACCCTATGTGTGATTGCACAGAGAGACCATGATAAAGAAAGATGAGAAACATGCTAGTTGCTCTTTACTAATTTTCTTAATATGGCCTCAGATAATTGCAAAGTGGTAAAATGAATCAGAGTGGAAACACAAGTGTTCCTTGTTTATTTCTGCAAGTGATCTATAAATTGTGTTTCACTAGCCCAACAATAGTGTCATTGCCACTTCAATTAAGAGCCTTTATTATAAGACTCTTGAAGGACTCAGTGCTATAAAGGCAACACTAACACATCAGATCTCTACATGTGTATCCAACTCTATGGAAAGGAGCATGTTTCTTTTTCAACCAAAGGCTAATAGACTGTCTTTAACTGTGTAATAATTATAACTTCCCCCCCTAGTCATATGAAACAGAAGCTAAAGAGTTGGCATGGAAATGAATTCAATGTCAATACATCTTTTAAACCTGGATCTTCTGAAACACTGATAGCAGTTGAACTTGTGTGTTTTTTCTGTGCTACTTTGCTTCTGGTGCGCTATTGCAAAGATGTATTTGATGGAGAAGCAAATACCAAAAAGGTTTCTAACCTATTAAACAATGAGATATGTAATAAACAAAAATCCTACATTTCAACCTTAAGACTAGACTGTGCCATTTCTTTAAGAGCCTTTTAAAGGGCACGAGCAGTAGAGTTTTAAAATATGCAAATGTATTTAAATATAATCAATCAGTTAAAAGCTATAAAATGATTTAAAAAACTAATCAGTTGACAGCACTAGTTAGAAATAAGAAGGTAATCAGTCTACTAACTTAGAATTAATGTCCTCAAAAATATTTATGAGAGCTGATATTTTTCAATAAACTATAAAAGGATTCTGAATGTATCCTCACACAAAAACAGCCCACTTTCAGGTTCATTAAAAGGCAGGGAACCACTTAATAATAATAAAGTCTTTCTGCCAAAAATAAGGTTCACTTGATTATAGAATTTCGAAGAGAGGCATTCAGCTACATCACCAAGATAAAGTAAAACCTTAGACATCACAAATGGCTTGCTTTCAAATGATCCTGCTGCTTTGGGTATCAAGCATTTCAATGATTTGCATAAGGTATTTTAAAGCAACAAAGCATCAAGTTGTAACACATACTAAAATAAAATCCTTTACATGCAATTTTATAACAGCCCTCACCACCAGCTAAGTAGCCGTGGAGATTTCCTACAGCATTGTGGGAAAGTGCCTGCTGCTTTGAGTGAATGCATTAGCTTTGCTAAAGCTTTCTTTACTGTGTAGCAGATCCAGTGACTGACTCATAAACTGTCAATTGTTAGAGAGCACCTTTCTTGATCTAAGCGGTACATTTTGGAAGGGAGGGCTTTCTTCTGAATGCACAAGCACTCTCACACATATATCTAGCAAACTTTATAGAATGATACAACAGGGCATGGCAGCGGCTGTGGTCAGTGGAGGCTGACTAGAACACTAGAATGCTGTGCACCACACAGTTAATCAGCCCCAAGGGCCAATCTGCCAATCTACAAAAAGATCTTGCCAGTTACACAAGAGGCTGCCTGTCTACCCTTTCACCTGAAGGTAATATATTGCCGGTGCTGTTGTCATTTAAACAGCTCCTTGAGATACAGAAAAGAAATCTAGTCTAGTGTCATCATGATGCCATTGAGAAGATCAGCCCACTTTTGAGCACTGCATTGTTCATTTCTAAATGACAGGATTTCATGCACTGTTTTGGTTTCTAAACAACATTCAAGAACTCCAGACTATTGCATTTTCAAAATAAACAGAGCAGGAGCTAACTCTGATACAAAGAGAGCTCAAACGTGGATTTTAAGAGACAAAACCAATACTACCTTGTGTTTTTATGATAGATATCTATTTGTAATACAGCACAAAAGCTTTCCACATTCTAAACAAATTGCTTGCTGCTAATAATCACACCATACTTAATGGTATCTAACTTCCTAATCCAATTTTAGAGAAACAAATCCAATAATTACTTACATATGCTTTTTAATGATTACAATCTCAGAGGAATCCCAACTCTACACAAAAGCATTAAGAAATTGTATATGGATTTTATTAATGCAATGAATGGGATCAGTCACCCAGATTTCAATTACTACAAAAGCTTTTAAGCACATTTCTACAACAGAAGGAAGGAATGCATACAGAAGTGACAAAAACTGCTTAATCCCCATAGTGTTAATTTCTCACTGTTTTAGACTTCCAGTATCATCAGATCAAATTCTGTACTATGCTCTCTTCCACTCCTAAAATAAAGGAACCCAACCCCCTCCAAGCACAAACAAAAACCCCTTGCATTTCTTCTTCGGCAGGAGGAAAGAGAGGTGCAACACAAGAGAGTATTCTGGAATAGGAACAGTTAAACCCAGCAATGCATTCTTGGCCACTGCTGTGACAGGATTTATTTACAGCTTCCATTAAACACAGCAGCTCCATTACAAAGTGCTGTATGTGAGAAGAATTTTTGATTATACAATGCAAGTGCCGTACTGCATAAAACATAGCATGCCAACGTATTTCCCCCCCACCCGTAATTGGTTTGGGTCATTGTTTGATGGGTTTATGAATTCATTACAGGAAACAGATGGATCCCATAAATCAGAGCTATTCATCCAGCCAATCAAATGGGCAATTCCCCCCCATCTCCTCCTCCCTCCCCCCGTTCTTAATGAAGCCACTTCCTTCGTGTCCAAAACTGTATGGTGTATAGAGAAAGAAGTTGTTAAAGCAACCTCAAAACAGGAACAGGAAACAGGAAACACCCTTTAAATAAAACCAATAAGGTAATCACACCCACAAAGAGGTACCCCCATTGAAGCCAGATACAAAGAAAAGAACTTACCCAGTTCAGCTGAAACACAGGAACTAAAGCAGAAAGGGTAAAATGTTCTGCTTTTTAGTAAGTTATGTTTTTAAGGGCAAGGAAACAGTTTTATAATGGAAATGCTTATTTTGCCCCCCATTCCACTTTCAGATGGTGAATTTTTATTCAGAAAATTACTTCCTTTGTCTACTAAACTCTCAAGTTTGACAACAGTGACATCTGCTGGTAAAAGTGAAGGTATCACAAATGTTACATAAGTAATGTTTCATATGTAGGTAGTTCTCTGCTATGTCTGTCTACACACAGAAAATTCCAAATCATGTGTAAAATGAAGTTTTACTCTGGTGCTTTTTTTAAAAAAATGAACAAGGTTTGTAATTTTTCCTCAACCCTGCTGCTTTAAAGATTTTAGTTACAATCTTCACATCTCTTTCTCTAAAATAGCACCACTAAAAGACAATAAGGCTGTTCTGATTTATAGATTCAAGATTAACACTCCAGTCCTAAGCATATAGGATGACGACAATTCCACTGGTTTCAAAAGGAACTTATTGCCACATAAGAGTGCATAGAGATTTAGAAGATGGTATCAACCAAACTCTTTTGTTTAAACACTCACTTAGATATAGACAGGATACTAAGAGCATTTTGATATAACCATCTAGGTTTGCTTGCTGTTGCTTGTGTACCATATTCTATTAGGATGCGGGAGTGGTGGCATAGGTGGCGGGAGACCAAACATCCCTGACTTTCCATTTAGATTGTGGCCTTTACAAGTTTTATATTACAAGAGTAACCTTACACATCACATAAGACATAAAATCCAGGAAAATTTATACTGGCAAATAGACTTTTAAATGCTTTCAAACAAGATTTTACTAAAAAGTACTCTTTGGGGTTTGGTAAATTTACAAAAAGATACCTAAATTCATGTATTTACTTATTCATGAAGAATTCCAAATGCCACATTTACACGTCTGTTTTTAGCCCTTGTGCTCAACTGTGACAAGCTCTTGTATGGGTAAACATTAGTTCAATTATGCAATTTGCCATTTGCATGTCCACTTGGGGTGAGTAGAGGGTGCCCCCTGATGAACATTCATGTTT
Organism: Podarcis tiliguerta; assembly: GCF_965153285.1. NCBI lineage: Eukaryota > Metazoa > Chordata > Lepidosauria > Squamata > Lacertidae > Podarcis > Podarcis tiliguerta. The sequence continues at coordinate 86,386,116 of NC_139535.1, read as the reverse complement.
TAACCTGCACCTACAGAGGCCAGAGAGACAAATATCCTAACAAAGTACTACTGGTGAAGATTTTAGCATAACTCCTAAGAGGAATGCTCTCTTTGTAAGGATTTGTATGCAGAATGTCTTTCCAGTTCAGTTCCACTCACAGACTCACAGTCTTTTCTATCTGTGGGTCTTAAATCAGAGGGACAACACATCAGTTTAGCCTGTTCTCATCTGAATACCTTTTTAATGGGCCTCAAGGTGTGAAGCATAATTTATTCTGAAAGCGCACACCAAGACATATGATCATCAAATGAAGTTGGTAGATAACTACCCATCCTAAATGGCTATTATAAAACAGTGAAATTTATTTGCCATCTATTCAGCAGCTTTTGATTCAGACAAATTAATTCCTAATTTTTGTGCTAGAGAAGCTGCTTGAAAATATGTCATCCAGAAAGAATTTAAAACCATCAGTGGGATACCAACGTTTTATGAGGAAGCCATGGTAACTTATAGGTTCTACAATGAATGAGTCACAAATCACATTTTTCATAGGGAGCATTTCCTATCACTCAGTACAAATTACACATTTTCACTTGAATCTGACTTGCTTATCCTCCCTCACGCATATAAATACAAGTACACTAAGAATAGCATTTAATGTGTTGCACTTTAATTTTGAGAGCTTCAAACATTCTGCTTTTACGTATACTTTTCTACATTAACAGCCTCTCTTAAAACTGGGCTTTTAAAAATCCATTATTTCTGCATCTCTTCAGGATCCCTGGAGATGCTGCTATCATACCATCTATATTGAATCTTGGTAGAACATATGGAACCAGGGTTGCTATCTGGAAACAGAACTTATCTATTTCTTTCTTTGTTAACTAGCTTAGCTGTCCTGATACTATGTTTCCTATTGCCTCATCAATAACTGTCCTTATGGAAAATGGGTACCTATCCTTAACACAGCTCTTCAGAATGCTGATGTACAGGAATAGACAGACTCTAAACAAAGCACTGAGAGGGCCAGGAAAACTGGTTATATAGACCAACCTATGTCTGTGTGAGTCAAAAGTTATTTAACTCCTTTACTTGCAATAGTGAATTTGGCAGAGGCCTCCTCTTAAGCACCTCAGACTACCTAGACTACTGTTTGCTCCACTTTGATCTTCCATATTGAATCTTTTATTGCAGAAAAATGAGTGCAGAAACTGTAAAAATGCAGTGATAAAATTAGAGCTGGGGTTCCCCAATACTGAATAAGATGTAAGGCCCACCCACAGGCAAAGGTGAGTCCAGTAGGAGGCGTCATCCTTATCAGGTATGTCTCCTAGCAGCATCTGGCAAACTGCAAAACTAGAAGCCATTCTGACAACTTTGCCCCAAAGCAGGTTAGTAGCACTGGTTGGAAAGCTGCCTTTTTAAGGCAAAGTGAGGCAGCCATTCCCATCCTTCCCACCCTCCTGAACCAGTGTCCCAATGGTAGCAAAGCTTGATTATTGTTGGCCTTGATGCCTGCGCTGCACCCCTTAGCTACCCCTGCTGCCAGACAGTGGTTGCCAGAGCAAGGCAGCAATATGCCGCTAGCCTCCCAACACTGCTTTTCCCCCAAATGCTGTAGGGGTGGGGCAGCAGCAAGGTACCCCAGAACAGCTGTAGAAACGAAGTCGGTCCAGTGTTCCCACCATGGTAAGTTGTAATGCAGCTACAGCTGGAGGCCAGCTCCACAGTGCTGCCCACTTAAGTCTTCAGGTACAGTGGATAATCTATGTTGATTCAATAATCAACATAATAATAATCTATGTTGAAGCAAGGCTCAACTACCAGTAACAGCGACTTTTGTATGTGGAATTGTGGGCTGGAAGTCAACCTCAATCAGTAAAGATTCTGATTTCATCTGTAGACATTTTGCTATCTGCGCTAACTTACACAATTAGTTGTCTTCATTCCCCAGGCATCTTCTTTACATGAGTGGGTTACAAGTAAAAAACCATCCAAGGCCATCACTCCCAACCCTACATTCTGTCTATAAGCTGGGTCTAAATAACCCCAGCAAGCTGTAAGAAATTGTGTATCTGAACAGGAAACAAATGCATCACAAAATGCTCATTTCAGCTGAAACCTACCAAGCATAATTTTGCTATAGCGGCAGCAAAATAGGAATAAAAAGTAGTAACTGAAAGTAACACCATAATGGCAACATTTTAAAAAATGTTTCATTTGTAATTTAAAAGTAGTAAATGTGATCGGTCCTAGCTCAAGCCAAGTATTATTCCAGTCTTCTGCCACATCACCTGAACTGCATCAGCTTCCTTGTACAGCAGCAGTCTGTAGTGCCACAGCGGGGGCAGAGGACACCCAAGTGCTGTTGTATTCATTGCCAAGATCAGCATTCTGCTCTGCCATCAGCAGAGCAATCATCTGTGTCAGTGGGCATGCAACTGGAATTGAGTTTATTCAAAGAGATATAAAAGGCCAGAGATCTAAGCCAGCAAAAGGTAATAACACAATGGTGGCATCTTTGACACTCCTGTCACAGCACCTCATTCCAGGCCAGCACAAATAATAATTCCAACATGATCCTGCCATGTAGAATTGGCGGGTTAGAACCAAAGCTGGCCCAGTTCCACAGGTATGATGATATCATACAAATATTAAGTCTCAAACTTTTCAGCACCACTTCAGAAGCAACACAAGAAGATTAGGCTTCTCAGCATCAAGGTGTCTGGTATATTTTTCAGTCTCGAACTCTAAGGGACACATTCCATGGTGAAGCCAAACATGAAGATAGCAATAAAATCAAAGATCAGTCAAAACAGGTACTTTGCTATATTTCACTTCACATTTTCTTTCTGGCTGTTTCAACAGCAATTCTTTTCTTATTTTCAATACATACACACTTTCTGCTCCTAAAATTACAGGATCGTCTTTCTAAATGTTTTTAATTCAAAAGAACAGTGAATTTCCATAATACCCATACAAACTCATAATCTCATGGTTGTGGGTTCAAGCCCCACATTGGACAATAGATTCCTGCATTGCAGAGAGTTGGACTAGATGACCCTTGTGGTCCCTCTACAATTCTATGATTCTATGAAACTGCTCTAAATCTAACAGACTAGGTATGGAGAAAGAGGGGCGCTTTCTGTGAAGCAGTCAGGTTCCAAGATTGCTCCATGTTTACCATCTGCTGTGAAAATCATGTGATTGGAAAGGACCTCAAAGATCATCTAGCCCAGGGATGGGAAACTTTCAGCCCTCCAGAAGTTTTTGAACTCCCAACTTCAATTGGCCAGTCAACATGGCCAATGATCAACCACGATGGATTCCTCACCTCTGATTTTCCCCCAACTCCATGCCAATGAGGAAATCTGCTACTGGAGCATCCCCAATAGGTAGCAGGGTCAGCCTAAGGCATTTTGGCACCTGAGATGGACCACAAAATGGTGCCCACCCCTCTGGCCAAGGAAGAAAGAAATAATGAAGATATAGGGAACAAGCAGGAGGGATCAAATCAACCTTACCCTATGGCTGAACTGGGAATCAAAGGTGGGTGCAGGTCCCAAGAGACCCTGCCATTTCCCCCATAGGGATGGGAGGAGACCAGCAGTGCCTCCTATTCACTGAGAGGCCGCTGTGGAGGCATCGTTGGGGGTGGGGTTGCTCAGGAGAAGACAGATCTGGCCTCCAAGTGGTGTGCTGCAGTTGCTGCAAGAACTATTACCAAGAAGCAGAAGGTAAGGACATAGGTATGTATTACCTGCTATAATATGTTATACACGGCGGCAGCAGTGGGCGATGCATTTCTCAGAGGCTGAAACTGCACTCCCTGTGGATCCTGCTACTTAAGGTGGTCACTGTAGCTTGCCTCATGGACAGGCCAGCCCCAAGAGGTAGCCATCCAGCCTCTGATTAGAAACCTCTGTTAGACAAGTCCACCACCTTCCAAGGCAAACAGTTCTACTGTCAAGAAGCTTGCAATGTCAGAACACTTTTTCCTAATATGTAGTCTAAATCCTCTTTCCTGTAATTTGAACCCATAGGATCAGGTCCCACCTTCTGGAACAACAGAAATGAATTACTCCATTGTCTATGTGACAGCTCTCAAATATGACTATCATATGAAGATGACTAAAATTTTACCTCTTAATTCTCTTTTCTCCATGCTAAACATACCCAATTAGCAAGGAGTTGTGCTGCCATAGATGTGATGGCTATGGGAAAAGGCAAGACTTTATGCAGAGCAATTATGCAGTGCCTCCACTGCCAAACATGCTCCCATATTCAAACCTACCTATAAAACCAAAATACCTAGAGGTTTGCTTTACAGACCAAACAAAAGCTGAACTTCTCAGGATGCTGAGAATTCTGCACCTTATACAAAACTCTGCAATTGTATTGTTCATGGCAAAGAATACAACATGATATACTATATTAAACATGTCACACATCTTTACACCAAGAAGCAGAAGGTAAGGACAAAGGTATGTATTACCTGCTATAATATGTTATAGAGTATGGACTATGTTTTAATGTCAGCCAAAGCAATTCAATTTTCAGAGGATTCTGAAGAAATCTGTAAAAAATAACTGATCTATCACAGGAGATGGAACAGAAAACACATGAAGAGATTGTATAAGGTTCCAGTTCATGAGGACAATGTATGAGGTCTGAACATCGGATTCAGCTACGTTCTGAATTGAATCAGGCTGAATTGGTTAATTTCTGCCCTGGCGCCATCAGGTTGAAGCAGCTACAAATCAAAACAGATAAAGTTGTCCCAAATCAATCTGTAGCAATTTGTACTGATCTGTAGCTCAGAAAGTCAAGCATACCAGCTTCAAACTGCTGCAATTATTAATTACAACGCCCTATAAGGAATATGCCAAGGTGTGGAGAGGGGGAGAATGATCTCACACCACCCAACACTCTCCAGTCACAGGCCTTTGCCTAATAGGAGCTGCAGGGCTAGTCTAGAATGCTATCATTCTACCCAACACTCTCCAAGTTCTATCTTTCCAGAAGTGTATGGTGGAGTGAGATGGCGTTTGTTTCCTGTTCTTTCCCAATAAATCCCAGCTCCATCCTTAAAAACAAATAAGTCTGTCTTAGTATCCCACCCCCTCCAAAATTTGGCTCTAGTTTTTAGGTAAGGTTTATTTACAGCTGTATTCAGTTTTCTGTGTCTATCTTTATTAGTACTTAGCCTTGTGTGTCTATTGTGAATACATAACACAGTCTAGTACTTTATTATTATAGCAGTCAGCCGTACCCTTGAGTTTTTCTGATTGTTGTTGTTGTTGTACTTTCCAACTGCTAAGCAATTTAACAACCTAGTTGTGGGGTAGCTCCTTGCTAAGAAATTATTATTATTTGGCCAATTATTTGTGGGCATATTAACCAAGCTTTTGACTTCAGTATCATCGTCACTATTATTATTTCCCATTACCAATCACAGTGAATATTATTAAATATTTCTATTATCCACCCCCTCATTCACTCCTGCTGCTGGAAATCTACCCCACTACATGAGATGGTCTCTTATGTGACTCCAATGAACATTAGTTTTCCCTCATTGCTAAATATCTACCTCTCAAATGACTTCTGTACTTGTATCATTTCACTATCATTTATGCATATCTTTATCCTGATGCTGCTTGCCTGTGCCTAGTATTCAAGCCTTTTATATTATAATTAAAAAACCCTCAAAGAGTTTCAAAATTTTGATGGAAGTCCCAGGGCAGACCCTGTTTTTTTTTTAATCTGTTTTTGAAAAAAAGCTAATTTTAAAGCTATCTAGTCCTAGAACTACCCTAGAACTGCACACAGTTTCGGCATGGCTCTGGGTCCCGTTCTGGGGGCTGGGGTCGGGGGAAGCTCGGGCTTGCGGAGAGTTTCCTGTTCTGGGAGCTGGGGTTGGGGGAAGCTCGGGCTTCCCCCGCCACAGCCCCACGCCTGGGGGGGCGGAAATAACATTTTTTCCCTTTATCCCCCCCCCCCCAATCTAGGTGCGTCCTACGGGCCGGTGCGTCCTATAGGGCGAAAAATACGGTAGATAACACGTATTGTTTCATGATGCTTCTGCCCTTTAAAAACTTCAAAATGATGTTTCTAAATAACTCAGTAGTGTTAAGTTATAACAAGAGCTAAGGAAAGGGAGAGAGAAAAATTTAGAAGATGGAGAAGAAGCGGATAGGCAGGGAATAGACAGGAAACCATGGAAGGAGGGGAAGGGAAGTATATGAAAGAATGTATTCTTATTATTTCTTTTTGAATATAATAGTTTACGTATTAATGCTGAATTGCAACAGAAAAGCAAATAAAAAATATTTACAGAAAAAAATGTTTTTAGATAGGAACATCTTCACGTGTGTTACCTTTTTTTCTGAACATCAAAGAAGAATCTGTTAGGTTTGTTAATGCCCTTAGTTCTTGCATGTTAGAACATGGTCCAGAACCATAAAATGTTTCCTTTGGCTGACTAATAAGGCCAGCATTCTCTGCTGGTTAGTACACTTTTCTTTTTTAAAAAAACACACAAGAAAACAGACATTCTAGTGCTCAATACTGAAAACTTGGAATGATACAGTATCAGGAGAGCTCTTCATTAATTCAGCTGAAGCCTAACAGAATTTTATGTCTGCAGGGCCATCATACATTAATGACATATATGGGAAGCAGCATTTAAATTATTCAGCAACACTAGGAATGCAGATCCAGCAGTTTTTAGATTTCTCAACTGCTGTATAAAAAAAACCCTACCCTCTCTCGCTTGCTCATTCTCTCTCTCTCTCTCTCCCTCTCACACACACAATTCTGCAATCAATGAGTTGATGAAAACCAGCAGCGCTCCTTTCAATTTGTTGCACACATAACAATGAACCCTTCTGTTTTTCTTGCAGATGTAGCCACTCTTTTACATGACCAGAGAAGCCTTCAAATTTATGTTCGCTAAATCTTCCAGGGCAATTCCAGCTATTATAAACATATAAACAAGTGGCTTCCTCTAAAAACACCAAAGAGACTAGAATCAGGCATAGAGCAAACAGAATCCATATGTCTGTGTTTACAGACTAACAACAACGGTGCCAGTGTGCAGAGCTGGCTTATTCTATTTGTTGTTTTAGTTGGCAGCTCTTGCTTGAGCACCCGTTGCCATGGCAACTCTGTGCACAACTCACAATGCACCCAAACGAACTCGGAGCTAAATTAACTTATTGCATGTCACCAATGAGAAATGACTGTTCAGAGGTAATTTTCTGTACTAATATGTAATAGAGTTAACTCTCTAAATTGAATTAAATTAATTAAATGCCACTCCCAGTAAATCAGATTCTATTACATCAATGTTAAAATAAATTAAATGTTTTATTAAAACCACTAATAATATTATGCTATTACTTCATTCATTCAAAATTCTGTACAGTTGATTTTAGACACATGCATGCTTTGCACTAACTAGAATGGTCTGCATTTGATACAGCTCTGCTTACAGCAAATTATGACAAGGAACAGGGCAAAGTTGGTTTCAATCAAATCATCCATGCTGTAATACCACTGTTTTAAACATTTTTTTCAAGCTTAAGATGTGGACTCCATATTCTCTCTCTCTCTTTCACACACACACACACACACACACACACACACACATTTTAGAGGGGCAGCTCAGAAAAGATCAAGAACATGTGAAGTAACAACATATAAAGCAAACTTTAAAAAGAGTTACAGAAAAATGTAACACCCTTAGAGGAGGGGGAATTTAAAAAAGGAAATAAAATTAATAAATTCAGAATTCCAATTTATACAAAATGTTGGCTTTCAAGTTACATATTATCATTCCATAGAAATACTTTGGAGTCACTGTGGACAAGGTTCAAAAAGTCATTGGCACATGTTAGGAATCATTAGGAAACACCAATGAGTACTGTGCAGAGTTACCACAGAAGAACTGGAAAAGATACAGAGAAGAGGGGGAAACCCCACACAGCATGGCATCCTATCAGTGAAGAGGGAAACCCTGCATATCAGAACCACTCTTTATGAACAATCTAAAAGAGGAATCTTCTGCAAACAGCAGAGGGAGCACACACTATTCTTATGCCTGTGTTGATCCTGCAGATACTGGTGTTACTCAGAGAGGGCGGGGGAGATGCAATGCTCATTTCATTAAAGGTACAGAAGAGTTAACATTTCAGTAAAGGAGAAATGTTTAACATCTTTGGCCCTTATTTTCTGCATTTCTTCAAAAACTTTAGGAAAGGAGGTGTGTCAAATGCTTCCATGTGGAAGGCTTTTTAAGAAGCTATGCCCTCTTCCAGGATGCTCCATTTCCCCCCTCCCCCCCCAACTGCTTGCAAGAGGCACTCAGCTGAATATGTTTAATATTTATCAAGCACTTTTTGAGTTCTTTATCCCCACTATTCAGGGAAATACTGTGTTTAGATTTATGCACATTCATGAGACATCTGTTTAAAAACCTTTTTTAAAAATTGTGCATCTGATATGTACTGGACTATAAGAGAAACATTCAACCTATCAATTGTGAAGATCATATCCTTGTATGAACACACTTCCCTTTAAAATATGAGCCTTTTTTGGTCATTGCATCTGTATACTGTAAAATACAGCTATTTACAAACATATGTACCCTTCACAAGTGACATGGTGAATGTATATTAGTCCTCTGATAACTGTTACCTGCATAGAGAACAATGGAGAGGAGGATGTCCTAATTATTAGAACACACCTTTTAAAATATGCCTGTTATCATGGGGAATGTGACTTCACATATGAAACTGAACATACAGAAGGACTCCCAGATACACAGACCTTGTAGGCCTATGGTGCTCAGGATCATGGCCAATGTAGTTTTGAAATATGAAATAAACACTCCTAAAAAATTGCAACATGGTTTAGAATAATCTTTCCTGTATATCACAATATGCAGCAGTCTTCTTTCTTCAAATATTGCAGCTATGTGATGTAGCTATCAGACGTTGCCCTTCGCATATAGACAATAATCCCTGAGTACATAGATCTCAGCCTATCCCACTCTATCCCATGCCAAAATAAAAATGAATTTTCTAAAACCATTGTGATTTCTAAAATTTCAACTGTTTGGGCACATCACAGCTGGTGTGGCTTAATAAAGTGCACTAGGCAAAGCACATTAGAGCAAAAAAAGTCTTTTATTGCACAGTGAAGTATACACTGTGGGCGGATAAATAACCATAAAGCAGCAGGAAGCTTGATCACAACTACCTCAACTATTGTTGAGTAGTTGGGCTAAATTTATATTCTAGCCAGCACAGTGCTATTCTGTGAGATTGATTTTCCTGAATGACCTTTTGGCCCGACACAAAACTCGCAAGCTCTCTCAGCAAATCACTGACGTTTAATGCTTCTTTTCCTTAGAAAAGCAAAGAAAGGCAGGCATAGTATTTTGCTTAATTCAATTCATCAAACAAAACAGAGGAAAGGTGGGGAAAGGCAAGGATGTCGTCTATACCAGGATCACCGGAGGATTTGTGAGAGCTGAGTTATTGAATCTACTATTCCTATTCCACCATTAGGGAATCGGGACTAAAGCTTTTAAGCTTTAAATATAACCAGAGGGGGAGGGCAAAAAGTGATTCCCACGTTTTTCAGACTGTGGCTTTATCTGAATTTTAAACATTTTGCTAAACTATGAAGAGCAGTTTTGGAATGGTACCCAATTTGTCACCTCTCATTAGTGAAGATTTATAGCACATCCAGTGTACAGTGGTACCTCGGGTTAAGAACTTAATTCGTTCTGGAGGTCCATTCTTAACCTGAAACTGTTCTTAACCTGAGGTACCACTTTAGCTAATGGGGCCTCCCACTGCCGCTGTCGCGCAATTTCTGTTCTCATCCTGAAGCAAAGTTCTTAACCCGAGGTACTATTTCTGGGTTAGCAGAGTCTGTAACCTGAAGTGTCTGTAACCTGAAGCATCTGTAACCTGAGGTAACACTGTATTCCTTCCTTAGTAACAAGAAAAAGAAAGATTCGTCTCAGGAGAAGAGGGAGCACTATAACAGAGTAGCTGTCTCTGTTTTTGTTTTTTTTGGTGTGTGTGTTTTTGTTCCTCATATTACTTTGTAAGTGGCCTGTACACTGATGGTGTTCTAAAAATGAATAACAAACTACAAAACTCGCAAAAGAGGAGCTCTTAAACATTCTCTGCAAAGACCATCAGGAAAACCAAGGGGCAGTGTACTCAACAGACTTTCCATGGATCCAACAAATCTAGAACTTTCTTTTATTTTTACTTCACAACCTGAACTAATTAAAAGGGGGAGAAAGTTGCTTATCTATGAGTAGTTGTTCTTCGTGTACTGTGAAATGGACACATGGGTTTTCAGTTCCCACAGAGCAACTTAGAGAATGTTCTAGAGTCAATGGTTAAGTATTCTTTCCTTCTATTTTGCACATGTCTAAAGAGATGTAGTGAGTGCTGGCCTCTTTGCTTGCTTCATAACCACACTGAGAGTTTACAACCTAAAGCACGGATGAGGAACACGCTGCCTTCAAAACGTTGTTTGCATCCAACTTCCAGCAGACCCAGGCAACACGGCAGGGATAGTGGGAGTTTCAGTAAAATAGCATCTAACATGTTCCTCACTCCTAATTTAAAGACACATCTTTAGTGTGGGTTGTATGACAACATTTGGATTATTTCTCTATGTAGTCATAAGAAACCTACTTTTGTTCTTCATAATAACTCTCCATGACACAAACTAGCATACCTGGAGAAAGTTGCTGATGTTGTCAGGCAAAGAAGGCTATTGAGAATACTGGTATCAAAAGTAGTACTGGAGTGCACTCCCCTTTCTGGGGTAATAACCCCTCTGGAAAAGTCAATGAATTTGGCCATGGCTGCTATGGAATGTCCTCTAACATCACATAGAAGAGATTGTCCCAACAACTCATGATAATGTGACAGTGAAAATGATCAAGCAGAAAAGTCATTTGTTAGGTCTCCAGAGCAAAGAAAGAGGTTAACATATCTGTGGAAAGCAGCTACTCCTTTCAGTGACCAGTGATACACTTTGGAAGCAAATCTTGGCTAAAAAGCAAGGCATAAATATGAATGAATGAATAAAATAAAAAAATGCATATGCTTTATATCTCATCAACTATATATCTGCATGACTAATCATGATAGAAAATGCAGACTGCAGTAATCAACACATGAATCCTAAGAATTGTAGCAGATAAAGATGACACATTTAGCTCCTTTGAACCTTTTCCGTGTCTAGTTAGACACATGCAAGTTCCTTTCAAATGAACACTAAACATGTGTACGCTGCAGACAAACATCAAGGAATGGATCTCACCATCATGCTCTGTCTGCAAGCATCCCTGTGTCCCTTGACTGGCCATTGTTGGACACAGAATGCTGAACTCAATATACTTTTAGTGTTATCCAGCAATGCTATGGAATTTGTGTAGAAAGTAAGTCTTTCTTGAAACAGCTCTCAGTTATGCACTGGAACAGTAACATCAAAAGCAGAAAATCTTTTCCAAAGAACCTTCTATTGCAAGACGGTACATATATTTATTTTGGATAGTTTGTACATTCTATGCCATGAATGAAAACATTTAGCCATATGAGGCCCCTGTGTAATATTTAATTGGCAGCATGCCACATACACCCACATACAGGAAGAACGTTTTTCTGCTTAACCAGTCACTCCTTCCTGAGACTACAGGAGACAATGTGGCTAAGTAAGCAGTAGTTGGTGTTATTTTACACCAAACTATACCTAACAGGATATGCGATTCCACTTTCTTTAAAAACACAGTATGAAAGTTAACTGTTTTCTGTTGTTGTTTTTCATTAGAGAGAGAAAAATACAGCAGGGGTCCCTGTTGAAAAAGATAAAAGTATTTTTGAGAAGAACCACAAATCAATCAGAATTTTCTTTCAGGTTGGGGGAACAAAGGTATCCAAGCTAACTGGGATCTCTCAGGATGACTTCTGCTGCTGGCTCCATCATCTTCCTAAAAGTCCCATCAATTAAAGGAAAATGGGCAGGGCTGGGGAAATATACAGAGACAGAGCCACTATCATGGTTATCAAGATGTAATTCCCTGAATGTCGCGTTCCTGAAACTTTGCCATCAAGGGACAACAGGTTTGCTGAAGTGAATGAAACAAAGCAGAAGGACTGAATATTGGAACTACTATTTGTTCCTGCTAAACAAACAGCTTACTGTTCCAGATGGAGAGAGAGAAAGATTTTGATGTTGATTATCCATTGGTCAATGGAGCTTAAGAAGTCACCCTGGTACAGATTTATCGTAACACCTCACGTGATCAGCCTAAACATCTTCAGAAACCTTTCGATTCATTCCTGTTTAAGAATAGTATTTCTCCACCCACTTTCTTTGTAATGATGAAGCAAAAAGATGCATGACAGTGACAGTGAGGGGCACTTTCCCAAATTACTTGACATGGAGCAGTGGGAAAGAATCGTTCCATTGTCCTCCAAGTTCTAAAAGGCTGTCAACCCCCACCATATTTTTGAGGCAAAATCAGGAAGAATGGGACTTTCAGGTGGAACACTGATTGCTACTTCTGATCTCAAGTCTTGACCTCACTCTGAAATGCTAATCTGAAGCAGGGCTGTGCATATTTCTATGTATTCTATGCAAGTGAAGAAGAAACATAGACTCTAGCAATGGGTACAGAATTATTCTTATCTTTGGAGGGAGCATTTTTAGTCTCATGACTGCAAATGCATGCTTGAAAATGCCTGGTGGGATATGATGAAACCTCAAAACCAAAAGGTGTGGTTAAATAAGATTTCTAGTGGGCAAGACTTCAGTATTACATGTAGGCTCAGGGGTAGGGGACGTTATTACATGTAGGCTCAGGGGTAGGGGACGTTTTTCAGCCATACTCTGTCATGGAATCTTCCAGGTGTCACATATGCAAAACAAAAGAGAACATGTCTTAAAAACACCTACCTACACACTCCCTGAAGCTGGAAGAGAAACATTGCCTTACACAATGGGTGGGGGTAGAGAAGGCCTACATTCACTTCATAGAAGGTGAGGTCATGATTAAAAATTTCTCACAGCCACTGTTACCAACTCCTTTGTAACTGCCTCCCTGGTATCTTCAAATTGCAGACACCAAAAGAAAAGCCCAAAAGCAAAAGAAGCCCAGAGAGAAACAACATTGCATTGAACCTTGGGGTTCCTTCCAATTCTATGAAACACAGAAAGAGGAAAGGGGACTTGGAAATGTCAAGGGAGTTGGAAAGGAAGGCTTGCCTCACCATGGCAAGACAGGAGGGAATACCATGAGAGAGGGGTGACAGAAGCTGGATTAGGGTGTGGGCCCAGTAGCTGGCAAGAGGTGGGTATGCATGCTGGAAGTGGATTGGTTCCGCTTCCTGTAAAAAAAGCCACAGGAAGGGCAACAGAGGCATACAGCCTCTTCCCTACGCCTGGCAACACCTAATCAAGGCACCTTTATTTGCTCCTGTTCTACATAAAGTGGAGCTGAGGTGTGAACAAAGATGCTCTGATTTGCTAGGTATTACCATCAAAAGTGAGAGGCTAAATGGAGAGCTAATGGATCCATCAGCCTCCTCAAGGCTTTTCTCTAGGAATTTGTTAGTGGTTGTTTTTCCTGGAAGGCTACAAAGGCAAGGCGGGTGATGCATGCATGGACAGCTGGTCGCACTTCCCTCTTTTGATAAAAAAACACAAAAGTATACCTAAAGACACACGGTACTTTAAAAGCCACCTATGGCTATCTGAGCAAGGAGTTTTGATTATTATAGCATGGGGGACAGACAGAGAGTTGGCTTGTTTGGAAAGGGTGCTGCCCTCTTTGACCATAGGCACAGGCTAGTTCTAGCTGTTGTTTGTGACATGTGTTTGTCTTCGCCAAGAAACTGAGGGTGCCGTTCATAGGGTTTTCTAAATTTACTGTAATAAGAACTAAGGGTTGTGACTGATCCAGTCACCTAGTCAGAATCATGGTTCAGAAAGGCATATGAATTCAACTGCAAGTCCACTCCAGCAGTTTGGCAGGAGAATTTTAGAAAATAAGCATATACTTGTGCAAATGTGCATAGATATGTGCCTTTCTTGGCACAGAATTTTCATGACTATTTTTAGTGTGGCTTGAAGCTTCAAGGCCTTTTTAGATATAGCAGCTATGTAAGTGACAAAAGAAACACCGTGAGCCTTCAATCCCTTGCTAAGAGAGTAGAGGAAAATACCTTATTACCCTTCTCATCTCTGTGGCTCATCCCAGTGACTGTAGGAAAGAGCTTCTGCTCAGAGAAGGTGATCCAGGCAAGATTTGTCTCAGTACTGATGTCAACTCCTCAAATACGAAGCCTCCAAAATAGGGACTGAAACCACATTTTGAAGCAAGTTTCATTCCCTGGCTAGTACAGTGGTACCTCAGGTTACAAACACCTCGGGTTACAAACACTTCGGGTTACAGACTCCGCTAACCCGGAAGTAGTACCTTGGGTTAAGAACTTTACCTCAGGATGAGAACAGAAATCATGCGGCAGCGGTGCAGCAGCAGTGGGAGGCCCCATTAGCTAAAGTGGTACCTCAGGTTAAGAACTGTTTCAGGTTAGGAACGGACCTCCAGAACGAATTAAGTTCATAACCAGAGGTACCACTGTATGCAAACTATAGTTAGCAGGAACCATGGTTGCCCAATTCAGATATCATGGCAAACTATGGCTATCTCAAACCAGAGAAGGGGAGGAGGAGGAACTTGCTCATGATGCCTGAAGTAAGTGTATGTCTGCGAGCTTAAAACCAGTATCACAAAAGTCTAAAGACTGCACACACAATGAAACAGTTCAATGCCTATATTCTGCATTGAAATGACAATTCTAAATAATTGCAAGCAATGAATATTTTATAAGGAATCAATTATTCAATTACCTTTGGTTTTTTGTTCAGCAGCCTGAAAAACAAAAAGAAAAAAAGTTGTTAGTAGCAAGATTTTTACTGAAGACATCTGTGAAAAGCATCTTGCAATCAACCACACCATATATAACATATAACCAAATATGGCTTGCTCAACAGTTTAGAATACACATTTTTTTTAAGAATAGAGGAGGACAGAGCTGTTGTTTTTCCATAGCCTTTTACTGGCAGCAGAACACCTGAAATATATTATAGTGCTTACTTTTTTTCTTCTTGGTGCAACAAGAAGAATGAAGTCTTACAGATGCAAGCAGTAAGGTGTTTAGGACTGCAACCAAGCAATAGTAGAACTAGGCTTCAGCACAAAAGGGCAATAACTTCATAGCTATCTCTTCACAAAAACACTACTTCCTTGAGAGATCTCAACATTTAGGAGCACATATATGAAGAATGTGAGCTGTGACCAACCCTCACTCTCTGGCACATGCATGTATACATTTTTGCAATGGTTTATGGCATAAAAAAAAGGGATGCGGGTGGCACTGTGGGACTTGCCGATCAGAAGGTTGGCGGTTCGAATCCCCGCGACAGGGTGAGCTCCCGTTGCTCAGTCCCTGCTCCTGCCAACCTAGCAGTTCAAAAGCACATCAAAGTGCAAGTAGATAAATAGGTACCGCTCCAGCGGGAAGGTAAACGGTGTTTCCGTGCGCTGCTCTGGTTCGCCAGAAGTGGCTTAGTCATGCAGGCCACATGACCCAGAACTTTAAGCCGGCTCCCTTGGCCAGTAAAGTGAGATCAGCACCGCAACCCCAGAGTCGGTCACGACTTGACTTAATGGTCAGGGGCCCCTTTACCTTTACCTTTATGGCATTAAAAACATTTGTTTATATGCATATAAAAATGTGTATTCTACTTGGGAAGCCACTATATTTCAAAGTTAAAATTTTAGTTTCTTACATCTTTTCCTCTAGAAGTTTGTTCATTTTAACTCATGATTCTGCTTTCAAGTGAAAGCAAAGATGGGCCCTCAGCAGCAGAAGTCAACATATAGGTCTAGTTTGATAAAACAAATTGCTGCTTTACCACTTAAGAAATGAATGTATAGAACATATGCTACAGAGTTTATTTTGAATATATGTTATAATTTACAGACTATCTATGTATAGACACTACTAAGACAAGCAGTATTAAGCTTTGAAATCTGAATATCACCCATAATGATACATTATGAAATAAGGCACTTCAGTATATTTACAGAGAACTCTTGGCACTAATCACACAAGCAGTTAAATAATTACATGAACTGAGTAATGAAAATAGTTTAGAGTGTCAATGAAAGAATTAGACTAAGTAATGAAATATTTTTATATCTTGAAGATATACAAGGTAAAACAGGAGCGGGTGGTGCTGTGGTCTAAACCAGTGGTCTAAGCCACTGAACCTCTTGGCCTTGCTGATCAGACGGTTGGCGGTTCGAATCCACAGTACAATCCACAAGTACCTTAAATGAGTATATTTGCAAATAGCCATTATTCTATTGAAAGAAATCGACTTGAAACCGCCTTAAATGCAATAAAATGGCTGTAAGTTGCTTGCAAATCAGAATCATAGAAAGAATTTTATGAGCAGTTTAAATATATTAAGTTTTGGGTGGAAAAAGTAGATGCCAGAGGTGTTAAAGGTTAACATTTTTAATGTCCAGTCTCAAAAGAGCTACTTAAAATACATCCAAATGCTTGGACATACTCAGTGGGGATTCTGGCTCCCCCTTCTCTTTGAGCAAATGACTGCAAGGCCAGAATTCCAGGGCCAGGTATTCCAAAGAGCCTCCTGAGAGAAGAGTGTCTTGGCCCCTTGCTCCCTGAGTTTAAGTGGGCGGTGAATTTGCTTTTATTTAAGCAGGCTTTTGTAGGTGTCTGATTTTCTCATACATTCCGTTACTGATTTACATTAATGTTTTTCGTTGTAATTCATTACGATTTTAGGCTGTGTTTTTGTTTATGTGTATCACACTGATATATTTGAAATCTACCTGAACCCTCTGGTAAAAACAGTGGGGCAGAAACATATTTATTATCATCATCCCCATCACCCTCATCACTACAAGTTGCTCCCGAAAATTTCCTCCAATTGGTCTGTGGCATGGGGGCTGCTGCCTTTTGAGAAGCTCAAGCCCAAATCCTGAACCTTCCCCAGGCATGTGGAACTAGCTGCACAGTTCTTTATATCCTGGCAACATGTGTTACTAAAATATTGTTCATAATTAAACTACAACTTATAAACTGAATTTGTATGAAAGAAAAATCCTTAATTATACATAATGGTCTATAGACCAAGTGTTAACAAATGGGCTATTTTGATCTGATTTCAAGCCCTGTTTCAGGATAGAAACAGCCTTCGTCACTCTAATGGGGATTGGATAGAAGGAGTGAAAGCCTACTGGTTTTCCTAGACCTCTCAGCAGCCTTTGATAGCATCAACCATGGGTTTCTTTTGGAACAGTTGTCTGGGTTAGGTTTAGGAGGCCTCTGGCCCCTCTTGGATAATAAATATGGGGATTTCTAATCCAATTATAGTAAAAGCATTTTCTTAGATGCACAGATGAATAGATCACATGGTATATTTCTGCCTGTTAGAAGAAATGTGACGAAAACCAAATATATGCATAAAATTTGGTAGCTTTTACAAATATTGGTCACAGACTATGGGACTATATATAAAAGCAAATCCAAATAATTAATCCAAGACACACTGGTGAAATCACCCTAAAATACTAAAATTACATCATTAAAGAGACATTCAAACAAACCTTTTTCTGAGCACCTTCCTTCTTTTTCTTTTCTTCCTGCTTTTTCTTTTTCTTTTCTTCCATCAAATGTTCCTCTTCTTGTGTTTGTTCTTTCTCCCTGTTTTAAATGGGAGAATGGTAACTGTTTTAGAGTGGGTTGTTTTACACAAAGCTGTAAATAAGCCTGAGTGATATCCAAAGCTGCTAATATTTAAATGCATCTTATACTACAATGTGTATTTTTTTAAAAAATCAGTAACCCACAACTCTTTACTACTATAACAAACAGCACTTAGAAAGAATTGGCATTAATTAATAACCCTACAAAAGCAATCAAAATTTCCAAGTCTTACAAGAGGCATTTCCTGTATGTTCCATACATCTTCAATTGTTCTGCATATACCACAGATGAGACCAAATATAGTATGAGCAAATGTCTCAAGCAACATGGCTTTTCTTTCCCCTCTCTCCATTCCACTACAGCACTCCACATGTCACCCAAATCTGCTCTGAATGACTGGGGGACCCTCCAAAGCATATTTTAGGGGTGTACAGGGAGTGGAATACAGTACCTACAACTTATTAAGTGAACACTTGAGAAACATTAAAGATACACACCTGAAACTCTTTTTAAAAAGTTTCACTAGATTGGTAAGAAACCTGATGCAAAAATCCATAAAAACCTAACCCTAATAAATAATAGAAAAATAGTATTAGAGGGATTAATAAACGACAAATTTGCAAAAATTGCAGCTAAAAACTAGTAACTACATTTTTAGTGGGGATGTAGGTACAAATTTCACTAAAAATGCAAAAGGACTAACATTTCATTACAATTGGAATAAATAGCTGATGGAACAAAGGTAGTGGTGGTGAGGAGATGGATTATAATTTTCTTTTGAAGAATAATTCTATATTTTTTTACGTTTTAAAAATCACTTAAGCTCCATTTGTTTTCTGTACTGTATTTGAACTTAAAATATTAGAGTTATGAGTAATTGAACATAAAAAGGCCAAGGTTCAGTCACGCTGTATCTCCAGAGAGGGTTCAAAAATTACACATAGGCAACCCAATCCTCTCTACAATTTAATTTCAGGCCAAGAATTTTGGTTTTACTGGGCTGCAGATAAAGCTAAATGTGTTAAGTAGGCTAAAAACTCACACATCTTCCACACCATCAAGCTGTTTTTCAATAGGTATGGTTACAGCTTATTTCCCAACGCTTTTCCAGCTGGTAACAATAGCAATCTCTCTCATGGGCACTGTGCTACAGTTTGTAAATTGGCAAATTTGAGAAAATAGGCAGGAAGTCTGTCACTCTTCTGTCATTTTTACCCAGTGTCAGATATCCAGCATACAAAATCCTGACCCATTGTGATAGCAGATGAAGCTTTTGACCCTACACCATAGCTCTGTACAAGCAAGATCAATGAACTGTGAATTATGTTGTTACGCAGCCAGCAACTACGAACTCTGCTAAAAATAAGCCTCTCTCAAAGCAGAAATTTGTTCAAGAGTTAATTATCTGTCTTTTTTCAAGTATAACCTCAGTGTGAAGCTTTTTAAAGGGAGTATTTGGACAGTACAAAGGGAGTACTGAACAGCATATTCATGCAGAAATATGAAATTACACACACACACAGAGAGAGAGAGAGAGAGAGAGAGAGAGTAAATGGCCAAATTTGAAGCTAAACATTTTTTTAAAAAATACTTATTAGTAACTCACTGAGGAACATGGGGACACACTCCTGTTTAGGATACAAAGGGATGTGTCTTAGATCAGGTAAGGAGAACCTGTGGCGCTCGAAGATATTGATGGACTACAACTTCCACCACCCCAAACCATGCTGGCTGGCATTGATGGGAGAAGTCCAATAACATCTGGAGGACCACAGGTTTCCCATCCATCTTAGATGGCAAAATGTAGTCTTTTTTACTACCTTTAACACTGCAATCAAGAGGTTTGGGAACTACAGCTCCCAGAGTACCTTTAACCTTGCCTTTTGTGTTTTGGGAATATTTTAACTCAAACTGTAACTGTGACAAAAACTGTGGAGGAACA
This sequence comes from Podarcis tiliguerta, assembly GCF_965153285.1. NCBI lineage: Eukaryota > Metazoa > Chordata > Lepidosauria > Squamata > Lacertidae > Podarcis > Podarcis tiliguerta. The sequence continues at coordinate 86,366,349 of NC_139535.1, read as the reverse complement.
AAAGCAAAGAAATAGACAGAAGGTTGACAGCCTGCAATGTAGGGGGGTGCAGTTTGCTATGCCAGGAAAAGAGCCAGTGTTTGTGTGTATGTTTGGTTACAATCATGGCTAAAATCATAGAAAAAACTTCGTAGACTTGGATCACAGAGTAACTCTTGGATAGTTAAAACATGAATGTATGGACAGAAAAACCCTGCAAAGAAAACCATAGCTTGAAGTTTTCGTTTATTTATTGGGGGGGGGGGGAGCCCAGCAGCTGTGAATTTCAGAAAGGGTTTGAAAATTAAAACTGTGTACAGTTCTAGTTACCTCACCTCAAAAAAGGATACTGCAGAACTGGAAAAAGGTTCAGAAAAAGGCAACCAAAAGGGGTTAGAGGAAAGATTACATTTGAGGCTTTTTAGTTTAGAAAAAGAAGCAAGTAAGGCAAAGAAGACAGAGGTGTATAAAGGTATTCGTGGTGTATAAGAAGGATATCTTTAAAGGGGGATTAGACAAATTTATAGGGGATATACATGTCAGTGGCTACTAGCCACAATGGCTGTGTTCTATCTCCACTGTTGGAGATATATTCAGAATCAGACTCACTTGCTGGGAATCACTAGTGTGGGGAGTGCTACTGCACACAGGTCCTGTTTGTGGGTTTCCCATAGGCCAGAGGTCAGCAACCTAAGGCCCATGGGCTAGAAGCGGCCCATGAGCCACCCCCGAACCGAGCCGTCCGCTTGGCGAGTCCCCGCGCGCTGCACTAAACCATGTGATAAAAACGCTGTCTAAAGTCTGTAGCATACACATAACTTGTCAATATAGATGCTCACACAAAATAAGGAAACGCAAATGTCACTGCTGGTGTGTGGCAAAGCTTTTAAACCAGTGGTGACCAAACTTGGCCCTCCGGGTGTTTTTGAACTACAACTCCCATCACCCCTAGCTAACAGGACCAGTGGTCAGGGATGATGGGAATTGTAGTCCCAAAACAGCTGGAGAGCCCAGTTGGCCACCACTGTTTTAAACATTGTGGGTTTAATGAAGTCATCCTATTAGTGGAAGGATTTCTGTCTTGCACCCCTCCGCCCAAATCTGTTCTAGGTTTTTCCCCAATCCTCTTCAGAAGATGGGAGGGAGGACAGGAAAACTCTTTAGGTTTTTTAAAGACATGATTTCACTGTGACTTATCACTGCTCAAATATACACCTCTACTTCATACCTATCTAAACAGCAATAGGCTATCAGAAAAAAAATGACACCGATTTCTTTCTCTGCTATATTGGCTGGAGGCTCACATGTCTGCTAGTACCATACAGGAAGGGGTGCTTTTTCCAATCTCTCACAAATTAGAAGATTCACTTTTGCCACATACTAACTGCATCTCATGAAGGAGAGCTACACTAGAAATACTGCCCCACCCCCCAAATAGTTGATCTCAACCAACACACAACTGTTATCCTTTAGCCTAATGTTTACACTTTATTTTATTGAAAGGAATCTGTTGTATACTTCTGTTTCATGAGGGATGATCAATCGATGACCCATGGGCAAAGCTGTGAAACTCCCCGCCCCCAAAAGATGAACTTAACAAAGTGCTGAAAAAATAGTACAGTTTATTTACAAAACATGAATGCTTAATTTTGATCCCGGAGAATACTGTGGATCTACCCAATAACTACCAGCTTCATATTCTGTTTAAAATTTAAAATTTGGGTACCTGTCTTCAACTAAATAATCCTTGAATGTATATACTGTATAGACAAAGGCAGAAACTGTGTCCTTCTAGCACTGCAGTGAGAATGTTACAGTGTAAAAGCCACTTGGAACAAAGTTCCAGCTATAATGATAGTTGAAGACAACCGAAAAAGAAAATCTAGTAACTGGCTCATGATAAATTGTTCCATAAGCAGGTGTTCAGGAGGTTTCTCCAAGGGTGTTAAAGCAAGACTCCTTTCTGTTCCAAATCCAGATAGATGCAGAAAGGCTGCATTTTAAAGCATCCATAAAGGGAAAAGAAGGGAAAGAGCCATTGATTTGTGGGTGGTAGTCCTATATCCTGCTTTCACTATAACTCTCGTGCAAAATGCTTCTGCCTGATAATAAAGAAAAGACTGGGATTCATAATTAAAATGTGAGGTTGCATGGCAGTTTTGATGTTGGGTGTTTCAAAAGATGAAGTGTATTACACCTATGCAGCCAGCGTAGCTGACAACTTTGAAAGTGTGAGAGAATTCCAAGCAAGACCTGATCAAAGGAAGGCCTACAAACACATTAGCCTTTTCTAAGTTTGTTTTTTTAAAAAAAAGAAATGATTCTTCACTACTACAAACACCAGCCAAAGATATTAAAACCTTTGCTAAAATTGTCGTTGGTATTTCTGCTCTCCAGATGAGTACTGAAACAGCGTTTAAAAGGCTGAAACTCATGTTCTCCATCAGTTGTTAAAAGTTACTGGTTCAAATATCACACAAGGAGAAAATCAAAGGATTGTATGTCTTAAGTGTTTCTTCAAATTCTTCTTTCAACTGCAGCCCAATAATGTTGGTCTGGATGCCTCTCCAGATAGCGCCCCCTCCAACTTTAGGAGACTTGATTACTTGAGTGGATTTTATCTTACTGTAATATTAGATTTGTGTCTGTGATTGTATATCTGCTTGTGCAGTCCTCCATATCTGAAGTGAACATGCTGCTAGGGGACAATTTTAGAAATACTAGTAGGCCAACAACTTCACTGGTAAAATATGTATGCTCTAGAAGGTAAATGATCCCCAAACCCCTAAACCAGTGGTTCCCAATAGGGAGTCTGCATAACCCACCCAGGGGGTCCGGGGCACAAGTCACATAACAAAAGCTACCACTGAGACAAAAGTAGGGGGTCCATGGCTTGGCTTTCGAAAGACAGGGGGTCCGCAGTACTTAGCGAAATGGGAACCACTGCCCTAAATCTATTCAGCTCCTTGCCCTGCACTGGTCACAACCCAAACAAATCCCCCACCCTCCAGTGCACGTGGGTAGGAGAGATAGGGAATTTTCCAGCTGCTATAGCTAGACAGGTACACCTGGCTCTTTTGTTGCCCACAATTAGATTTCAGGAGGTATTTGTAGTTCTGGCTCTTAGAGGTTTTTTTAATTGATTGTGTTGAAATCATTTCTGCAGTTTTAATGTATTTTATCTGACTGTGTTGTGTTTTAGAAATAAACCACCAAGTTATCCATTCATTTCTAAGTTTGGCTCTAAATAAAAATCAATTTGAATGGTTGAGTGGCTTGAAGGGAATGCTCCAGTCCTTTCCATACCTTATTCCCCTACTTTCCCTGCCCCATTTACCCCTTCTCATCCCCGGATGCTACTCCCTAGGCAAGATCACAGGGCAAGATGTGAAAAACCCTCCCCTGTCTTCTGTTCCTCCAAACAGCATCCAATCCCTGACAAAGTAAGAAACGTTCAGTGCTTGATTTCATGGCCTTTGGGGATGTGAAGGCCCCACAGGGATACATCTTGGCCCTCATGAAATTCAGCATGTACATGAAAGCCCTGCAAAAGGTTGTTCAGTCATTTGGAATGTGGTATCATCATATTGATCAATCTCTCCCCTCCTTTCCATTGCATTTCAAGGAGGCTGCAGAGTGCCTCAACTGCTAGCTGTGGAAGGAAGATCACTTATTTCCTCCAGGGTGCCCTGCAGTGGTAGATGACCCACCTCAACACTGTCCCAATATGTGAAGCAACTTTCATGTCCTCACAGAAACAAATAACAGAGAGACACTTACGCTGAAGAAAGCAGAAGCTCACAGTCAAGAACATCACTGCAACAGAGGCTAACCTTGATTATAATGACAGGTTTCTAGAAGTGGAAAGCAGGTTTTTCACCCTCACAGCTCTGTATTACACTGCAGCCCTTTAACCCACAGGAACTGAAGGAGAGCTCAATGAGAACAAAGCCTACTTGCACAACTTCTGCTGCAGGTTCAGTTTGTTTGTTAGGCTTAGAGATGGGAAGGCACAGAAAAAAATCATACGAAGATTTGAAGTGAAACTTCTCTCACCATTTTTTCCAAATTTGTCCCCACTGGGGGAAAAATGGGGGAGGGGGATTGGATTATGGCATATTTTCTTTTCAAATGATGAACAGCATGTTTAAGACAAGGTGTAACAGGAAGCCTTTTTGTCAGACTGTATTATAAGATCCAGTATAGGATCATTAAAATTCATGTACACTGGAGACAAGCAAATCCTGAGTTGCACAATGAGAGTACAACTCTCAGTGTTTTGTAGTAAACAAGCTGCACACTTAGGGCTTGACATTGGAAAGTGACTTTCAAATGTTGCAGAATACAGAGTTAGATCTGAATATGTGTACAGATGGATCCTGAATATCCACATAAGGATCAGATCATGCAGTTACACCCACTTCTTGCCCCTTTTAAAAAAATCATTTTGCCATTCTAAGACTTGCTAAAGTACTCTAGCCTGTTGTTGGAAGATTGTCACCCATTGACTTAAATTCATATTTTGCAGATGCTGTAAAGATATATAGATATAATTCATAGAATAATAGAATCACAGAATTGTAGAGTTGGAAGGTACCATGAGGGTCATCCAGTCCACCCCTGCAATGCAGGAATCTTTTGCCCAATGTTCCTCACACTGTTTTGTTATTCTGACCTGAGATTTCTTGCTTATTTTGTTAGATACAAAGCATTTAATCACAGCTTTGCTTTTCATCCTTAGGTTCAGCATCTCTGAACATGCACTAGGTAATGGACCCAGCATGTCCTTTTTTCCATTACACATACTCCTAAAACCTTACTTAAATATAGCTACTGTATTCCACATGAATCTGGAAACAACTATTTTTCCTTTCAAAATATTAATGCATAAAGTTGTAATTCAAAAGGGCTGGACTGTAGGATAGAGTGAATTCCTGCTATTTTGTACTTATTAGCAGAATTTATTTACCTGCCTTCTTGAAAGCAACAAGTCAGGTAACAACAAACAAATAAGATACAAAACTGCAATCCATAATTTATTCAGAAGATAAAAATAAAGTCAAGTAATTTAGGTGGCATTAAAAACTCAAGACAACAGGCCTTTGCTTGACAAAGCATGACATACCGTATTTTTCACCCCATAGGACGCACCGGCCCATAGGACGCACCTAGTTTTTTGGGGGGGAAATAAAGGGAAAATTTTTTATTTCCCCCCCAGGTGCGCTGTGCTAATCCCGAAGCTTGGGGCATGCAGAGCTCAGCGCGCCCCAAGCTTCTGGGTGCCGGCAAGGTCTCCGCTAGCCCTGGAAGAGCCGCGCGGCTTTCCCAGGGCTAGCGGAGCACTGCGCCAATCCCGAAGCTTGGGGCGTGCTGAGCTCAGCGCGCCCCAAGCTCCTGGGTGCTGGCAAGGTCTCTGCTAGCCCTGGGAGAGCCGCGCAGCGCCGCGCAGCTTTCCCAGGGCTAGCAGAGCTCTGCGCTAATCCCGAAGCTTGGGGCGTGCTGAGCTCAGCGCGCCCCAAGCTCCTGGGTGCTGGCAAGGTCTCTGCTAGCCCTGGGAGAGCCGCGCAGCGCCGCGCAGCTTTCCCAGGGCTAGCAGAGCTCTGCGCTAATCCCGAAGCTTGGGGCGTGCTGAGCTCAGCGCGCCCCAAGCTCCTGGGTGCTGGCAAGGTCTCTGCTAGCCCTGGGAGAGCCGCGCAGCGCCGCGCAGCTTTCCCAGGGCTAGCAGAGCTCTGCGCTAATCCCGAAGCTTGGGGCGTGCTGAGCTCAGCGCGCCCCAAGCTCCTGGGTGCTGGCAAGGTCTCTGCTAGCCCTGGGAGAGCCGCGCAGCGCCGCGCAGCTTTCCCAGGGCTAGCAGAGCTCTGCGCTAATCCCGAAGCTTGGGGCGTGCTGAGCTCAGCGCGCCCCAAGCTCCTGGGTGCTGGCAAGGTCTCTGCTAGCCCTGGGAGAGCCGCGCAGCGCCGCGCAGCTTTCCCAGGGCTAGCAGAGCTCTGCGCTAATCCCGAAGCTTGGGGCGTGCTGAGCTCAGCGCGCCCCAAGCTCCTGGGTGCTGGCAAGGTCTCTGCTAGCCCTGGGAGAGCCGCGCAGCGCCGCGCAGCTTTCCCAGGGCTAGCAGAGCTCTGCGCTAATCCCGAAGCTTGGGGCGTGCTGAGCTCAGCGCGCCCCAAGCTCCTGGGTGCCGGCAAGGTCTCTGCTAGCCCTGGGAGAGCCGCGCAGCGCCGCGCAGCTTTCCCAGGGCTAGCAGAGCTCTGCGCTAATCCCGAAGCTTGGGGCGTGCTGAGCTCAGCGCGCCCCAAGCTCCTGGGTGCCGGCAAGGTCTCCGCTAGCCGTGGGAGAGCCGCGCGGCTTTCCCAGGGCTAGCGGAGCGCAGCGCCAATCCTGAAGCTTGGGGCGTGCTGAGCTCAGCGCGCCCCAAGCTCCTGGGTGCTGGCAAGGTCTCTGCTAGCCATGGGAGAGCCGCGCAGCTCTCCCAGGGCTAGTGGAGCGCTGCGCCAATCCCGAAGCTTGGGGCGTGCGGAGCTCAGCGCGCCCCAAGCTCCTGGGTGCCGGCAAGGTCTCCGCTAGCCCTGGGAGAGCCATGCAGCTCTCCCAGGGCTAGCGGAGCGCAGCGCCAATCCCGAAGCTTGGGGCGTGCGGAGCTCAGCGCGCCCCAAGCTTCTGGGTGCCGGCAAGGTCTCCGCTAGCCCTGGAAGAGCCGCGCGGCTTTCCCAGGGCTAGCGGAGCGCTGCGCCAATCCCGAAGCTTGGGGCGTGTTGAGCTCAGCGCGCCCCAAGCTTCTGGGTGCTGGCAAGGTCTCTGCTAGCCGTGGGAGAGCCGCGCGGCTTTCCCACAGCTAGCGGAGCCCTGCGCCAATCCCGAAGCTTGGGGAGTGCGGAGCTCAGCGCGCCCCAAGCTTCTGGGTGCCGGCAAGGTCTCCGCTAGCCGTGGGAGAGCCGCGCGGCTTTCCCACAGCTAGCGGAGCGCTCCGCCAATCCCGAAGCTTGGGGAGTGCGGAGCTCAGCGCGCCCCAAGCTTCTGGGTGCTGGCAAGGTCTCCGCTAGCCGTGGGAGAGCCGCGCGGCTTTCCCACAGCTAGCGGAGCGCTGCGCCAATCCCGAAGCTTGGGGCGTGCGGAGCTCAGCGCGCCCCAAGCTTCTGGGTGCTGGCAAGGTCTCTGCTAGCTCCCATGGCTAGCAGATAGCTTCTTGAAGCCTGGAGAGCCAGAGGGGTCGGTGCGCACCGACCCCCCTCGCTCTCCAGGCTTCAGCGAAAGCCTGCATTCGCCCCATAGGACGCACACACATTTCCCCTTCCTTTTTGGAGGGGAAAAAGTGCGTCCTATAGGGCGAAAAATACGGTAAGCATATCTTAGGAAGGAAGTCTACAACCAGGGTGTCGTTACTGAGAAGACCTTCTCACCAGTAGCCATGTACTGTATGTCACTTCAGAAGATAGGGCACACAGAGGACTTCTCACAAAGATCTAAATTGAAAGGAAGGCTCACGTAAATTTTAACTTATTAGGGAAATGCCTCAGTTTTAGCTGTAGTTGAGTGTATTTGGAAAGGAAGGTTCTGACTAAACATTAAGAAGAACTTTCTGGCAGTAAAAGCTGTTCAATAGTGGAAAGGGCTCCCCCAGGAAGTGGTAGACTCTCCTTCCTTAGAGGTTTTTAAGCAGAGGTTGGATGGCCATCTGTCATATATGCTTTAGTTGACATTCTTGCATTGCAGGGGTTTGGACTAGATGACCCTCGGGTTCCCTTCCAACTCTTCAATTCTATGATCTTAGGAATATTTCACTAGAGATGGCCAAATACTAAAATTATAGGACCTGATCTACTGTCTCCAATGTTAGTTTCTCTACACATATTCATTTGTTTATTTAAAGCAGTACTTAACTAGCTTCAAAACATTACTAAATTAGAATCTCTCAAAGCTAATCAGAGAACCACAAACATTTTCCTCTTGATTAAAAATACAATGTGATTTGAATACCACCAAATTAATGTATTAGTGATAAGTATAAGAGGCATAAGTGTAATTCACAATGAAACACTATTTTTTCTAAATACATGTTTCTGAGTTTAATAGCTCAATCCTATTCATGAAGTTTACTTTTAATTCTAAGGTATTCAATGGGAAGTACTCCCAGGTACATTTGTATAAGCAGCTCAAATTAAGTCAGAAAAGGATACTTTTGTTTTTTAAAAAATAGAGTTCAGTTTTCAGAACTGTTTTACATAATGACATTTCTAAATACATGCACTTAAATAAGCTTAAAATAATAGAACTGACTATCCAAGTGGTCTATCAAACAGTAGCTTCTGCTGACACATCCCATGTGTAATCATCTAGCAGGGAAATGAAAGGATAATATTTAAGGTTCTTCAGTGTTCATGGAGTTATTATTAGAACTGTGATTACAAAGGCATTGATAAAACCCTAGTATATGTTACACATTCCTCCTCTGTTTGTTTATTTTGAAACATAGAAATGAAGCATTGGCTGAAAGATGAAAGAGACCACTGAACATGGAGATTTCCTTCCTGTTTGCCACTGTTGTGTCAAATGTGCCTTGAAACTGTGAACAAAAGCTTTACCATGCTACCAAATTTAGAATGGTGTTTAAACTGCTATAATCTACTGGCATACAGACATGGAAGTTGTATACATGCAAGGGCTTCAGTAATCATTTCAGTGGCAAGAGCACTGGCTACAAGCAGAAAGTTGCCCCCTCCACTATAACAAATGAGCAAGGCAGAATACATGACAGCAATATCACAGTAAACCTGTGAAAGTCTGAATCAGAGAGGATAGAGCACTGTATCTATAAACTGGATAATTAAATGTCACTACATTGATTATGAGACACCACATTGAGATGTCTACACTAAAGCAGGGGTGGGGAGTCTGTGGCCCTCCAGATGCTATTGGACTCCAACTCCCATTATCCCTGACCTTTGGCCATTCTGGCAAGGGGTGATGGAAGTTGGCAGACCAGTATCATCAGAGAAGAAAGCACAGGTTCCACAGCCTTGAACTATCCTATCCCTCCCTATAGGAAGAAGTTCTAAAAACAAACAAATATATATTGCCTAAAATTGAACTCATATATATTCCTATGACTTCACCCAATCTTTCACCACTTTGTCACCCCTCTTTCATCAGCCTATTCTAGCCAATTCCTCCCAAAGATGTACATACACAATCAGAAGAAGTGCCAATCAAACCCCACCACCAGGTCTCTTGTATCCCATCTACTCCTGCTTCTTCGTCTTCCTACTATAACCATCACATCACACATTCAACTCTTACCCAATCCTTTGCCCAGCCTCTCCTGCAACTAAGCTTAGTAAGTCAACTATTTGACATCACCCTCCAACATGAGAGAGGGAAGAAAAATGAGTGTGTGCACACTATCCCTCACTTTGCCCAATAGGCCACTGATTCCATAATCCCCTTTCTGCTATTGGCTTTGGCAATCCTGGCCTCTTCTCAGCATTTCCATCTACATACCACTCTAGAAATTTCCTTCATCACTCCCAACTATACACTATCCTCTTTGGGATCCAGTGAGCAAGACATGTTGTTAGTACATAGTGAAAGACATACTATCTTTGCACTACCAAAAGAAAACTGGGCATGAATGTTCATAGCTGATGTCTTTTCTAACATCTGGTCATACCTACTGAGAATCAAGAAACATAGCAGTAGTTCAAAGCAATCAGCTGCTGTAAACTTAAGCTTTCTCAGGGAATTTTCTTTTTGTTTCAGTGTGTTCCGCCAAAAGATGGAAGCACTAAAACAGCTTGTTTCCCCCCATCTCTTTCCTCTGAAATGGTTGAACCATTACCCTAAAACTTTCCAAAACAAGTTTAGCCTGAGGCAAGAAGCTGGCACAGAATGCTTCTTGGACTGAATGGTTTACATTTGGCGAATTAAACTGAAAAGAGGGATATTATAGGAGGAAGAAATGTAACTCAATGAAAGAGAGCTAACTCTTCCTTGTGAAGGATTTCTCAACATAGAAGAAAGTCTTACACAATTAATTAGGTCATTGATGAAGACTGGAGTCTCTTCAAAAGGATGCCAATGGTGAGGTTGTGCTCATGCTACAAATTCTGAAAAAACAAAGCAATAGATAACTAGTCCAGCTTCCTGAATCTCAGTTTTCATTTTTAAAAAGTTTATACATATTATCATATTATGCTTGAAAGAGACTCCCAATTGTTAGGGGACAGGGCATCTATGACTGGGTACAGCATCAATGTTCTAGCCCTTTAAAGAGTAGCAAAACCTAAATAAATTATTTTAACACCCTCACACCCCATAAATGTATGCAAAACTTGCTCAATGTGCTAAATTTATAAATGGCGATAGATCTCAACCTTACTTGGCAGGGAGCTGATTACCCAGGCGTAGAACTTCTTTTTTTTTGTAGCATGGCTAAAAGGTGGATATGCACGTGCTCCAATACGAGCCATAACTAATGCAAATTCCTCATTTCCAGCAATTCTCCCATGCAGAAGCTGTTATAAAGGGCAAGCCTGTTAGCTAGACTTGCATGAACATGGAATGATAGAGTAAAAATACATGCTAAAAGAGGTATTTGGACTGAAAAGGGAGGCATTAGAATCTTCCACACTTGTATTACTCTGAAAGAAAAGAGCCCCCATTTTTCTTGTCTATTCTTCTCTTTTGTCCGTCCCTCCCATGTTCTGCCTCCATAGCTGAATGATAGTTACTGGAAACCATCGGAAGGGAGCGGGCTCTTGTGTTCAGATCAGCCACTGTGAGAACAAGACGCTGGGTTAGGTGGTCCATTGGCCTGGTCCAGCAGGGCACTTCAAGTTTGTTCAAGAGCAGTCAACAGCAGCAGCAACAATTTCAACCACAAGTATGTGCTCCACATTCATTCCAGAAGATGTGTATAAACCAACTTGTTGAAAAATGCTACTAGAGATAAGCATGGACAACTTACACACTCTTAGGGCCTATTGTCACTTGAAGCCTTGCCTGTCCCCACCAATACCTGCTGCCACTTGAGCCCCTGACAGCAGCCACACTGGTGTTGTAATGAGCCAGGACCCACTGAAGCACTGGCACCACAAGAGGGAAGGGAAGGTTGATGACTGCTCCACCCTCTTGTGCACTTATCCAGCAGCAGCAGCACTGTAATGGACTGTGAGTTACTAGGCAATCCCATGAGCAGGATGTTGGCACCATCAGCAGTGGCTTCAAAAGGGCCCAAGTGGCAATGGGCACTGGAGGAGCCACTAGGGGACTCTCAGGGCCCATTCAGGGCAGCCTGGCAATGCCTGCCAAAGTTCTGGAGCCAGACCTGCATAGATCCCACAAACATCATAGGTCTTCAGGGAGCAGAAAACTGAGTGATCCTAGTAACTGCCATGAATATGTTGGGCAATTCACTGGAATGGCAATCTTGATCTTGCTTTTTCTGTGCTATGAATTTTTTACCCAGTCAAAGGGTCAACTTTCAGTTGAAGAAAATGAAAAAGAAGACAGTGCTCCTGGATAATCAGATAATTTCCTCACCTCTATTCTCACTTTGGGATAACAGAGGCTAAAAACAATGAAGTTAATAGCACAGGTTGGCAGTTAGGAAGACCTCTTAATTCAATTGGCAGTCTCTGCTTCAACATAATCCCTAATCACGCTATCAAGACTTTATTACTGAAAATTCCACCATTATTGTGAAAGGTAGGAAATCACTACTCCATCAAGAAATGACTGTTGGACAACCAGGATAAAAAGGGGAGGGGACCCATCCTTATGCAACTGAAATAAATCAAATATGCAGGCCTTATAGGTTTCTGCAAAGCTATCACCACTTCACAAATGCCCCAAGTGATGTTTGGTGATGATTACATGATGTCTTGCTACAATAACTTGGTCCACAATAACTTGTGTCCTTATGCACACAGATTTCCATCAGACCACAGTGCTGTTACAAAACTATGGTTTGTGCTCACCTTGCATACCAGGATCAAACTCAGGTTTGAAAAGCAAGAAAATGATTCAGACTGCCAATCTAGATATTAATGCCATACTATGGTTTGTCAAAATATTGAGAGGAAATTGCAGTGCTCAAGGGAAACAAGGGAAGTGTGAGCACAGAAATCACTCTTATAATAGCACCAATCCATGCTTTGACATTATGGGTGAACTAACACAATATTCAGCTTAACATCTGCTGCCACTTGGGTTCTAACACTGCAGCAGCAGCTGCTAGTCTCGCCCCTCACTTGCAATCATTCTTACCAGAAGTGGTGTTGCAATGAACAACTTGAACTACTTTTGCAAATACCAGTGCCAGGTATTTTGCAAATCAAAATCACTAAGGAAACTAGGAGGAGGTAGCTAGTAAGTTAGGCGTGTGGGAAATGGGAGAAATCTTCTCACTGTTTTTTGAGGACTGGCAAACTAGGCAACTTACCCAAAAAATTCATAACCGAATGGGTCTCAATTCCACACTGGTTGTACTTTTAAAAAGCACAACAGTTCTTTCACAGAACAAGGTATATTATATCCCAAACTAGTTGACAGTTTCTGGAATAAAATGGTTGGAAACTACTGGCTTAAAGCTTAGGATTGCTTTGAAATTGTGATTTTTCAAAAGATTAAAAAAAAATTTTATTCCTGCGATATATTCCTACTTAACATTATAGTAAAGCAACATCCGAACTGCAGATGTGCAGTAACTCTTCAATGAACTGACAGCTTCTTTTGTAAATTCAATAGACCCTTTAAAAGTTTTCTAAATTCCATACTTGTTAGAAGCATTGTGAATATGGAATTCAGTGTATTAAGTAGATGGAAAGAATTCTAAACTCAGACCCCTAGCGAGCTAGTCAAGAGACACAATGAAATGTCAAGGGTCCTGGGATTCTCAAGAGGAGGGAAACATCAAATCAGGAGTGGGAGGGATTAAGTGAGAAAACTTTTGCTTACGTGACAAAATAGAGGACTTAGAAATACTTGGAATTAAGATTTATTATGGTGGTTATACTAGTAAGGCAGAATATTAAGTGCTTTGTACTTGCTACACTGAATCTCAAACAGAAAGGCACCTTTTTCTTTAACATTGTCTTTGTAGCTTATACAAATGACTCTAGTCTAACTGCTACTGAAATACTATTTTACAGCTACTAAACAGTAATGCTCTTTAATGTAAGATGAGAAGCCATAATATCATTCCATACTATTCACATACAGGTGAAAGCTGAAATCCACAAAGAGCACTTTTTAATGAAATTTGCTTAATCCTGCCTTAAGCCATTCAAGTACAAAAAATGCACTCTTGTAAGCTAAAAATACTGTATTAGCCCCAATATGGATGAGTTTACCAAACCTTACAGTACATACCCTAGGTGAATAACTTCTGAAAGTTTAGAGAGAGAAAGGTGCTCAGTGGGAAATGAGCTTGTAAAAGGGAACCTATGAGCTGCCACTTATAGATACACATAGCTATATAACTAGGAAAAGAGAAAATTCAAATTGTATCCATGAGCCTAATTTTTGAGTACTGTAGTATTAATGTAGGCAAACCTCTTTTATGTACCATTAATTTTGTTAAATCATCTTTTTCTTAATAAAATACATGAATCATATTAAAATGGCACCATGTAACTATGTAATTTGCTCACCTTAGGAGAAGCATACAGTGGTACCTCTGGTTACGAACTTAATTCATTCCGGAGGTCCGTTCTTAACCTGAAACTGTTCTTAACCTGAGGTACCACTTTAGCTAATGGGGCCTCCTGCTGCCACCAGAGTGCGATTTCTGTTCTCATCCTGGGGCAAACTTCTTAACCCAAGGTACTACTTCAAGGTTAGTGTAGTCTGTAACCCGAAGTGTTTGTATCCCGAGGTGTTTGTAACCAGAGGTACCACTGTTTTTGAAAACAAGAAGACTGGCTTTTAGGGAAATAGTTTCTGCACTTCCTATGTTTAATGAGATAGTAAATTAGACTTATAGCCCCATCTGCTCCAAACCCATGTGCTAGGATGAGCGTTCAGTCTGCACAAGCATTTCAGCTTGCCAGATGGACCAACACCCACACCTCCGCCCATGTATGCTGTTCTGGGGGTTCTTCTGACATACACCCACACCAGCCAATTACAAGGGGCATGGGGGAAGAGTGGGAAATAAAGTCCCGTTGCACAAGCAAATGTTCTTGTGTAAGGCTTCTGCTGATGCTGCTCTTTAGATGAACCATACCCTCTGTGTGTATGACCTGAAGATTGACTCCAACTAAGAGGTAATACCATTCAGTTTTGCTTCAATTTACTCTTTTTAAGTACTACAATGTCCAAAATTAATCCCTGGTTTTGATAAATTAAAGACAGCCATGTACGTTTCTCTTTTACTTGCTTCCTACACAGCCAGTTACAAGCCAGACTTTAATTTCTAAGAACCAGAGACTAGCCATTGCTTCTATATCCCGGAATCTGAGGTGTGTAACCTGATATCTGAAGCACCTGGGAAGGACATATTCAGCTTGCAGTCTCCATTTTGGAACGCAGTCTAAGCAGATCTCATGGCTACAACATCCAGCCTACTTTTGTAACATCCTGTCTGAAAAGGAGTTCTGGAAAACTCAAAGCTTGCCTCAATTTTGTAGCATTTTAGATGATCGTAATAAACACATTGCTCAACAGTGGATTTTTGAGTTTTTGCCAAAGAATTACTTCAACATTACTTTTTTCAAAAATCATGGGAAACTATGGTTTTTATTTAAAATGATTCATTTTTCACCAACAGAAGCTCAATATAGCTGTTTATAAGGTACAGAAAATGCAAATACTACAATCACTATTTTATAACAATATGACATACTCTGAAACTAAATGTAGTTCTGAAAAACTATGACCCACACTGCAACACTCAGGCACAATGTACCATAATACAGTGGTACCTTGGGTTAAGTACTTAATTTGTTCCGGAGGTCTGTACTTAACCTGAAACTGTTCTTAATCTGAAGCACCACTTTAGCTAATGGGGCCTCCTGCTGCTGCCGCGCCGCCGGAGCATGATTTCTATTCTCGTCCTGAAGCAAAGTTCTTAAACTGAAGCACTATTTCTGGGTTAGCGGAGTCTGTAACCTAAAGCGTATGTAACCTGAAGCGTATGTAACCCAAGGTACCACTGTACATTACTGCCTTACGTTTTTACAACTAGAACCAGTAGAAAAATAAATTAAAAGTTCTACATTGGTATCATTCCAAGAGTAGCAAACTCTACATTGGGAGCATATGTACCATACCACTACAAAGTGCACATTACCAACACAATGCTCTCAGTCAAAAAAGGAGAAGCAATATTTACATTTAAGTTGTGATTTCAAGGCCATGGATTTCATCAGGCATTTGCTTACATCCCCACTGATATGAAATAAGGTTCATTTGAATCACACTGCTTCAATTTGAGCCCTTTAAAATAAGATATTCAATCCAAAACTGTGCATACAGCAATTTTCCAATTCCCTCTTAGAACAGTGGTTGTACATGCCAACAAGCCATCCCTATAGCCTCTGATGCAATGCAAGCAACTGTCTTTGGAAAAACGGGTGACTGAATGCCAACCATTATTATTACTGCACGTGTATTCAGAAAGAAACAATGAAAACTATGTTTCAGGCTGTAGATGGAGCATTCTAGTACACTTGTACTTTACAAATTTAATGAAATGGTCACAGGCTAGCAGAAACATTTGTGGTATTATCTGTACCTTTGAAAAATGTAATTAGAAAAAAATGACTATACAAAAACATTAGTACAGAGGAGGGTTTTTTATTCTGTATTGATGTTTTTGTAAAGTAATTTGTCTCTAATTATATTCAAATGTGCTAGTTTCCAAAGGTACAGCTTTCATGGCAACCTATGAAGCCAAATAGAGAGACATTCGTTATCTTAAGACATAAATATTACACACAGTGCAGTTTTACATCATTTTTCATTTACTACTACCTTTCTAAGCTCATTATCAATACATGCCCAAATACAATAACGCCAATACAGGCTTATATCCAACACTGTCCATTCATAAGTAGAATGAACCAACCTGCACAACAAGACTTTACCTTCTTCTCTCCCCCATGCAATATTCCATGTGCACTCAAAATATTCTCCAGATGATTGGGGGAACCCACCAAAGAAATTTGGGGAGCACACAGAGACCAGTTTAAACAATGTTGGATTCTACCTGTAGTGCATGTTTGTCAAAGTTTTTCTTTTAATGAGAAAGCTGAGCCCTTAAAGGTTATAAACCCATCATTTTACCTGGTAAAAAGCCAAAACTGATTAGCATACCATCCAACCTTGATGCCATCTGAAGTTGTAATGCTTAAATTGCTTCATAATCCTCTTTATTTCTATTAAGCCTTCTTGTTTCTATGTAATATTGCCCTTTTGTTTTCTTTTGATTAAAGTAGCACTTAAAAGGTGCAGTTTTAATTCCACAGTTTAACAGCCTCTATACTGAATTATCAAAACAACCTATAACATACATTATTTAAGAATTATAGTACACCTCACTGTACAGACGTGTTTGAAACTTCTTATCCTAATCTAGTTGAGAAGCTACTTTACTAGCGTTGGTGTGGAAGAGGGACAATCACCTTCGTCTGGTTCTAGACAAAGATGTATAGAATAGTGAAACCAGGAGAGCATAAAGCTATACCACTTTTCCATTGCAGTCTGCTATTATTATATGCAGTTCTAACGCAGAACCTAAGTTTGAACTGATTTACCAATGATGTCTGCCATCAGTCATGGCACCAAGGGCCACTGGGAAACCACACTTCCTGCCTCTGAGGAAGACCACCAACTTGGCCCCATCCATTGACCAGTGGAGCAGCAGCTGCTCCCAAACTTGCTTTCCTCTTTCCTTCCCATTCCTTTCACAAAAACAACTCATGCTAAATATACAGGGAAAACAGAGTACAGTGGTACGTCTGGTTACGAACTTAATTCATTCCAGAGGTCTGTTCTTAACCTGAAACCATTCTTAACCTGAGATACCACGTTAACTAATGGGGCATCCCGCTGCTTTTTAAATTCTGCTTTTTTTATCAAAAAACAACAACACCCACCTGCATCCAACAGAAAATCTGCTCTGGAGGAGAGCCTTCTCAACTGATTTTCAGGGCAGGGTACTAAACGTTGAGAGGGAGGGGGGAATGGCAATCTGCTCCCTTCCTCTGTTATTGCACACCTCCTGATGGATCAAAAGTCCTGAACTTGTGCAAGGGCACCAAGTGAATGCAGCCAATTTTACTTTTGCTTTTGTTCCTGAAGAACCCCCTCTACAATAAAAAAAAATCAGCTCTGAATATATTAGGAAATACCAACTTAAGGACTGGGGTGAGAGAGACAACAGCCATGATCAGACACAAGGAAAGAGAGGTCAGCAGACATTTACCAACAAAAGACTGCTACAGAAATATTGGTATGCCATGTGCATGATTCTCCTTGACTACAATATGCCACAGGAGAAAGGCAGATGGAGAAGAAGGGGTTACTGTCCTGGCAGTTATAGCAAGGTGACAATTACAACAATATTGTTTTTAGGGCTATTCAAACCATTTAGGAATCTTATTCGGAGGGGGAGGAGGTGGAACTAACATTGTTTCTGAGAGCAGTCTTTCTAAAACGATATTTGAGCAATGGTAACCCAGCCAGTTTTAAAACAAAATTTAATATTAGGTAGTTAAACTACAACTTTTTAAATAAAAATGAAGAATGGAAAAAGGACCCCTTTTTAAAATAGGGAAATACAATTCTGCAGAGATGAGGCTGTTTATTAAGAATACATTCCACCTCTCCAGCCCTCTGAAGACAAACTGCAGAGCTGTGTGCAAAGCTAGACAATCTGGGCAGCCAGCCATAAAACATCACTTCTGTAGCACAGATACTGCTTTCACTCTCTTAAGCCCTCCACAGCTGTAAAATATAACAAGAGGGGCTCTGGTAACTAGCCTTTACTGTCTCAGACACTTTATGTTTCATGGGTCAAAGTTTGTGCATGGGTTGCATCTATTCTTAAAATAAAAAACCACACCCAAATGAACATTCAGGAGGAATGTTATTGAAGTAAATATATTTAAAAAATAAAAATCAAGCAATCACATGCTGACATGTGGCACAGTTCATAATAGGTTTCCACAGAGAGAGCAAGGGAAAAACAGGCTAGAATTATAGAAGGCTTAACGAGATTAAAGAAATAAGCGACCATTAAAAAAAAAAATCTCATAAAATACACATTGTTTTTTACTTGAGTATGAAGCTGTTTGTGCACTCTATATTTCTGAGTGGAAATGTTTACAACTGATAAGTTTGTTTTTAACTCACAATATGGGTCAACATCCAGAATATCATGCACCCACGAACTTTTAGTTCTCTGGAGCAGCATCCCATGAGCAATGAGAAGATGCCACCAGAAATTTTGTTTTATGGTCACCTCCTTCTGCATATGCACAACTGCTCTGTACACATAAATGGGAGCTCTCTCGATCTTAGCCAGTGCAGGCATACTTTAAAGCAAGCTACACAGCCAACAATGCAATAGTCCTTCAATTTAGAATGTTTCTGAATGGGCTGCAGGATAGAAGACAGCAGGTATGACTAATCCGTTTCCACAACTTGCTATATTTATCCTCTAAATACAAAGATTATGAACAATTGAAAGCCAGTTTTGTAATTAAATTTGTTATTGCCATAGCATATTGCAATTCAGTAAAATATATTGGGTCTTTAAATTCTTTTGACCTGGCTGATGTCTCTATAAAGCTACTGAAAACCTCTACCCATTATCACCAGAAGGTAACAGCTGATACAAAATTGGCTAGACTACATCATCACCGGGCACTTAAGAGGTTTCTTATCATTCATCTCTACTACTAAATGGCCTGATGAACTCCTTCCTGCAGCTTCAAGACAAGGGGAGAAATATTCCAAATATGACATTATCTTGTAATCTGAATTTTAAACGGGTTCTAAAAATAAACAATAAATAAAACAAGCCAAAAATAGCTTACAAGGTAAAGAATGAGAATCCTAGTCATACAACAAAGCAACAACCTTCTATAGTTCATAATAGATGGAAAAACTTAGCAGATTAACGAATGTGTATTGATGTACACATTTGAAATGATTTTGTCTGAAATATTGTAACAGATTTCAAAAAGCAAATAAATTAACATATATCCCTGTGTGAATAGAAATGGGGTGGGAGCTAAGCTTTTAGTCTGCAGTGTTCTCATAGGGACTTTCTCTAGCAATTCTTTCCATCTGAAAGCCTTCCTTTGCTGAAGTAGAAGTCTGCCCCACCCCTGACCTCCTCCTCCAGCTTGTTTTGGAAAGGAGCCAGATGACAGCATTGGGAAAAGTGCATATTTATCTCTACAAGACCAGCTGCATAGAACAACTAAATGTAATTTAAAAGTATTATCCATTCTCGCACACACGGCGGCTTTATTTTTATGCCATTAAGGTTCTGAGTGCCAAAAAAAATTCATGTTGATGTTTTAGTAGGTATATCTCTAAAGGCTTCATTTTTAGATTTATAAGTGTTCCAAAACTGGCAATCACTATGGCAACCATTTTGCTTATAAATAAAACCGAATTCCCTACACATGGAAATCTGTTTGCATTTTAAAATAGAAGTACAGAGAAACAGACTCAACAATGTTTATTCTTTCCTAGATTGACTATTTTCACATACAAAAGGTATTGTAATGCCTTCAAACAAGAGTTTGGGATACTATTTATTCTGATGATGGAGTGTTACACCTTGCTAAAATGTCTGACTAAAAGATGACAACAAAATCGCACACAACCTCTGTTGCTGGGCATATGATTCTTCTACAGTGATCATGTGCTTTTTTATGATATAATGAATATCAAAGGAATTTAATATTTTAAATAGTACAAAATGTTAAAATGTTTAATTACTATCCTAATATTGTGGCTGCCCAAGAGGGCTAATAACAATCACCAAAAGCATACATCTATTCCAACTTCAGGAATAAATCAAGAATCACAAAAGTAATTATAAAACCCCATTCCTTCTTAGCAACAGTGCAAAATACTACTGCTAGGTGAAAGTGATTAAAGGACCTCTTCCAAACAATACATGGGGTCTAGCCTTCAGGTGGTTAGTCTGGAAATTATTTTCAAAATGAAGATCCCTTTTGCTGTTACTGTAGAATATATGTTGCAGGAGCCTAATATGAGGGTCACCACCAGGAAATACTAGCTAGTGATCTTATTAGACAAGTGTCTAATATGTTGGTGAACATATGATAAGTATATGGTCCATTTCTTTGTCTTTCATATCTCCCACTGTATATTAGCTTTCACTACCTATTCTAGAAGAATGTGATATGCATTTCCCAAAGACATGACCAACAGTCCAGTCAGAAAAAGGATACACCACAGTTTCAGACTGATGGCTTAGGACACCTGCCCTTGATGAGCTAACACCCACAGAGCTGAAGAACAAACTAATACTGGCATACTATTTAGAAATACATGAGGTATTGAAGATTCAACAGTTAATCACACTGTGTAAGGACACAAAAATAAACCCCATGTGGATTAATATCATGCTTTTCATCTGTAATCCTATACTCACTTCCCTTGCAGTAATCAATGTGACTGAAGTATAAAAGTAAACATGCATAAGACTGCACTATTAAAGTGTTTTATGGCCTGCTTGTTGACATAAGAAGAGCCTTGCTATATAAGACCAAAGGCCTATCTAGTCCAGCATCCCATTTCCTAAATAACCAACCTATGAGAAGCACACAAGCAGGACATGAGGAAGATAGCCCTCTCCCACTGTTTCCCAACAATTAGTATTCAGGGGCAATCTGCCTCTAATCCTAGAGGTAGCAAATAGCCATCATGACTAGCAGCCATTGATAGCCTTACCCCTTAATAAATTCATCTAGTTCCCTTTTAAAGTCATCTAAGTTGGTCATCAGCAGATCTTGCGGAAGCAAATTCTATAGCTTTAACTATGCACTGTCTGAAGAAGTGCTACCTTTTGTCTATCCTCAATTTCCCACCATTCAACTTTATAGGATGACCCCCCCCCATACTTATGGTATGAAGAAGATACTTCTCAGTCCAGTTTCTCTGCACCAGCCTCCAGATAATTTTGCTTGCTACCCTTTTTCCAGCTCTACAATATCCTTTTGAGAAGCAGCAACCAAATCCGTACACAGAATGCCAAATGTGGTCACAGCATATATTGTAAAGGCATGATCCCTTGCATGCAATCCACTTTTTTCACAGCTGCCGCATACTAGGTTAAGGTTTTTCATTGCATTATTCACCATGAACTCAAGTTTCCATTCGTGTCATTTGCACATTTTCTCTTTCAGAATGCATGGATAGTGGAAAACATGTTGGGTTTTCCCACCTATGCACTGAAAGGGCTATCTTTATGAGTCCTAGTGCTCCCTCAGCCCATTTCATTTTTGTTCAGTGCAATAGTCAGTTTTACAATGGAAGCATCTCTGACAAGGAGTTCACAGAATGCATCATAATTGCTTTGGTTTCGGCATTAGTAGGAATCTCTCTTTCATAATATACCTTATTTACTAATCCATGCATGTCCCAGGTGACAAAAGTAGAAAGCATCATAACTTGCCACTACTAATGCTCTAGGACATCAAACAATCATCAGGTAAGTAAAAATTGCATTTAAAATCAATAACCAACTAACAAAAGTTTTAAAAAAGCAACAGAAAAGGCACAAGTGGGTTTTTTAAAAACAAACAAAAAAACAATAGTCTTTTCCACCTTTTCTACCAAAAGGTATCTGCGAAAGGTATTCAGAAAACTGATAGTTACCAAATGCTTGCACAGAAAATTGATAATATCAGATAACAGGAAAATAACTGTATGAATAAAACATGCCTGTAGCTGTGAAGGGAATATTAAATATTTCTGATACACTGTTTGGTATCAGAGTTCACAGTTAGGTATCAGTAGCCAGAAAGGGTAGAAGGAAGAGGGTGTCAGATGATGACTGGAAATTCCAATAACCAGCTATGGGGGAAAGATTAAATCATAAGCTTTACCCATTGACAAACTGTTCAACTCTATCTGGATTATGAGGAAAATTAAATAATTACTAAATGTGTATCTTGACAGCCACACAAACCATAGAAAAACAAGTCAGAAGTGAGTCTCACTACGTAGAAATCATAACGATATATTATGGGCTCTTAAAAACATATATACAGTTTATTGCAGCTGTCTTCTTCTTTCTTCCTTATGTGTTCTTATGTCTGTATTGCTAATCGTTTATCTGCTGCATCTCAACAATTTACCCATAAAATTTGATGCATCCAATGAGGTTCACTAAAATAAGTGACAATTACTTGTTCTTATATATTCCAATTCAGCCAGGATTTTGGTTTCTCTCTCACCCACATTTCAATATCTCTAAGAAGGAGTTGATATTATAAACATGTGCCAAAATTACAATGGAACTATTGGGTGGTCACCAATGTTAATCCTATTCAGAGTAGAATCATTGAAATTAATGAACACCACTACCTTATTTACAGAGTAGATAGGTCTACCCTGACTTAGAAAACAAAACAATGGGTTGTCCCTATTACATACAGAGTTTAAATGTAAAAAAAAACTCTCCAACAGAGGACATTAAACTAAAATTAAAGACTGATCTTTATAAAGCGACTAACTAAAATATCTACCAAGGCATTCTGTATTAAGTGAGCCATAGATAACATTTTCTATATTTTGAAAACATAGCGACCTTCTGTGCATGGACTACTGCACTTCTAAGTTTAGGCTTTGAAGCAAATGAAGCAGAGGGTTTTCCAAATACTTAAATAATAAATTTTGCACAGGCAGAATTTTGTACACACTGAAATCCTACTTTGACCCCGATACTTTAGTAACTGATGGTTTGCTCCATTAATCATTGCTACCATAAAAGGAAAAACTGGTGACACAAAAATATGCTAAAATATTTTTCTCCAGCAAAGAACTTAATAATATAGACACAAAAGAAGCCTACATTCTAAAGAAACACTGAAAAAAAGATCCAGTCATCTTTTTATACTTGACTGTAGGCAATCAAGGATGAAGTTCAAGTTTTCTCCAGTTGGTTACATTCAATCAGCTTTTCCATTCTAGCTACACTTAAACCAAGACAAATTGCCAAGGCTAATTATCACTATTTTCCAAACATTGCATCACATGGTAATGTGAGATGCTATCAACAGCATGCACACACTAAAATAATTTAAGATTAATTCTGTTCCATAATTTATTATATTTTCCATATTTTCTCATGTGCATGATATGGTGTGGGATTTTTTTGCAGGGACAAGGAACTACATGCAAAATATGCCTGATAAATACTGAAGTTTTTAAAGCTGGCATCCAAGTCTATTTTAGTCTTTGAATATAATAGCTTATTATTAGAAAGCACTTCATAGATTTATTATTTTACTGACTACAGCAGAATTTTTATTTTAAAAAAACACTACAGAAAACAGCTCTGTTCTGTACTTATGGCACGGGGAGGCGCATGCACTGAACTACTTAAAAGGTCTTTTACATTTTTAACTTTTCCTGCCTCCCAATTAAGAGAAGGGAATGGCCCTCCTCTTACCTTTGCTTCGTTTCCTTCTGGGGCTCTTTGGCAGCTTTCGACTCAGTCTCCTTGAAAAAGAACAAGTGAATATTTTGTCTGGCGTCTGGGAGTTTCACTAGCGTGCTCCTTTCTTTCTTTAATGCTTTTTCTTACAAAAAGTACCCGTATTTTTTCACGTTGAATACGAAAAAAATCTCACACGGCCAAGAAAGTCAGTTGTTGGATTTTTTTTTTTTAATATTTATGCCCGTTCCAATAAAAAAAAAACCCCACCAAAAATAACCTGCCACAAAGGAGGAGGGAGGGGGTTGGGGAAACCAGACAAGAAATCAACAGTATCCAAGTAGAAGAGCTAAAAGCTCCAGTTTGATTCCAGCCCAGAGAAGTGCAGCAGATGCAGGTCCTTTTTTAAAATATCTTTTTTATTTCCAGTGAAGCAGAACTAGCAGTTATGAGTCCCCAGCTAGAGTTTTGCACACGGAATTTTGTTCTAAAATTAAATGTACGTGGTTGCAGCAAAAATGAACTGTTGGGATGTGAGAGAGTGGGAAATGTTATGCTTTCTAATTGATAAGAACACAGCTTTTAAAAAATATGTGTTTGGGAGATTCTCAGTTTATATGGATGAGCATCTGAATATTTTGTTTTCAAAAGTGCAAATTAAAATGGAGAAAATTGTACCCATCCAGAAGTGTATAAGGGAATAGCTTAGGAAAAACAAAAAGGAGCCACGGGGGATCCAGAAGAGTCTCACATCCAAACAAGAAGTACCCAGTACGGTCTCTCTAAAAAGGGAGGAGAGACGTGGAACACAAGCAGGAAAAGGATCTAGCAGTCTCTCTCAGGCAGATCCAAGGGGGAGAGCAATCCAGGCAGTGTCTCAGAAGGCAAGGATCCACAGATGCCAGCGAAATCCACCAGCTGTGCCTTTCATATGTGGATCCAAGGAAGGGAGGTCCAGCAGTCTCTCTGATAGACAGGGATCCTAAAAGGATCCAGGAGATAAGCTTCTTGCTGACGAGGGGGTCCACCAGTCTCTCTCATGGGGATCCACCCAGCTATGCCAAACATAGGTGGATCCAGAAAAGAAGGCGAAATCCAGTCTCTTTCTTTCTCACAGGGTCAGGATCCACGGATCCCTGGGCGATCCAGCCGTTGAGTTTCTCATAAGGAGGTCCGTCAGGCTCTCTCCCAGCGGGATCCACCCAATCAGTAGCAGGATCCAGCAGGCTCGCTCGCTCGCTCTCCTTCCCCTCCACAGGGACTCAAGAGAGAGAGAGGTTCTCGGGGGGGGGGGAGAGATACGGGGGATTTGTGGAGGCAGCAGGAGCGGCTCCTCGGACGGAGCTTTCGCTCGGAGGGGAAGGGGGTTGGGCCGCTGGCGGGACAGGCGATGCCGCCGAGCTCAGTGATGCTGCCGGGCCGGCCCCCCGCTCCTCCTCGCAGCAGTAGCAGCAGCCGCCTGCACCACCACCGCCGCCGCCTCTGTCCTCCGCTTCAGGAGCAGAGCTGCTGCCACCGCAGCCATTTTGTTACTAACTGACAAGAGCCCCGCCAGGCAGGCAGCGCGAGACCACAACGGAGCGCGCGGGGGGGAGGGGGCAGGGAGACGCGAGAGTTACTCCCTCCTCCCCTCCCCAACCTCAAACAGGAAGTCTCGTCCGCCGCTCAAGTCACGTGGTGGTTGGGGGGGGAACAGGCATAAAAGAAAGCTCTGAGACATGCAAATGAGGCGGGGAGAAGAGCCAATGGCGTGACGGCAGGAGTCCCGCAGCTCCGCCTTTCCCTCGCTCTCATCTCGTCCGCCTCAGAGCCGGAGCTGATGCCTTTCCCTGTTGCTCGCTCCCCTACCCCCCCACCGCCTGCCTGCCTGCCTGCCTTTCTCCTCCGTCCATCTTGTGTGTTACCTAATCTGCACGGAGGGAACTATCAGATACGGTCCGTCCGCGTTGCAGGTGGAAAAAAAAAAGCACAGGCTTGGAATGAAAATGATGGGGAATTTTGCTGTGGTAATTTTGCACGGGAAAACATAGCAATAGGGTTTGTTTGTTTGTTTCTATCTATCTATATGCATAATACTCGACTAGCCTGCGCTTGAATTGCATCTGCTTCAGTATATTGCTGTTGTTATTTTTAGCTCTGCAGAAACCTGGCGCTGCTGTTTTGAAAGATTTTGAGGGGGGGGGTTACAAGTCGGCTCCTCTGAATGAAAACGAATGAATTTGCTTAGTTTTTACACAAAATTCCGCCCCCACCCGAGCATCAGATTAAAGCTTACATTGGTGCGTACAGACTGCCCTGCAAATGTCAGAGATCTGGGGGATGCCACAGGACATGTGTGGTCTGTGTTTTTCTATGGAATTCCAACAGATCCTATTTACCCACCGACTGCATCATCATCTTCATAAAAAAGCATCCCTCACAAATGTACATATTTTTAAATTACCACACAAGATATCACATCCGTGCCCATGAACGGCAGCATAATATGGCATGTGCACTTGACAGCTTTGCTGTGTGCAAAAACAGATCAATAATATTGCACTAGGCAGCAGTAATGTTCATGGTGCAGACTGTGAACATGGAGAGGTTCTCATATGGTGGGAGCTGTGGCAGGAACCTGAATAAAAAAAATCAAGCAGATTTATAGGAAACTGCCTTCAATCCATATTTTTGTACTATGGTGGCACTGTGAAGGGTTGCATCCATGCTTCTGTGCCATGGCAGCACCACAATACAATGGCCACAGAGACAGATGTGATCTGTGATATGGCGGATTTGGACGGGGGGCTGTGTTAAAAACAACACCCATGCAAATTCAAAGTCCAGAGTTATTGATGCAAAACAAACCAGCCCACAGTACACTTAGCTGAAGTTTCCAGACATGCAGGCAAGCTTTTGTGATGTCAAAATAAAATATATGGGGCGGGGGAGATAATGACAGCATGCTCCCCAACATTCTGTTATCCTGCCTGACAACCAACCAATTGCTTTGGCTGTTTTTTTCCCATAGTCTGTTGTTTACAAGAGTTCCTATCCCTTACAGTTTAGTGGCTACTTAAATGTCCCCTCGCACCCCAATAGAAAGATCAGGGTCACAGCCTGACACCAGACAAATCTAATTTCAAAACCTACCATTGCTGAAAAAGGAAACTAACTCCCATCTAACATCCCCAGAGGGCTGCAAGAACAGCTAGCAAAACAAAAACAAACTGAGCTTGCCAATGCAGGATGTGCCAGTGCCAGACAGGCTGTGTGTGTGTGTGTGTGTGCGTCCCTGCACACCAATACATCACTGTGAATTGCTTGGCATGTTTAGTAACAGTTGTAAGGAAGGGAGGGAAATGCACCTGCAATGGAATGCACCCTATGCTATGCATTCTATATGACCCAGGCAAGCACGTAAGGAGAAATCTCTTGGAAATTTATTAGATCCAGTGTGTAAATCTAGCCTTGTGGAAGTGCATCAGATCATGCTGTGTCTCCCTGTTTTATAGAAATGCGTGGATTTCTCAAGTTGCATCCATAGGTTCAAACTCCTAGCTGCTTTTGTATCAAGAACCTAAACTTGTTAAGTGGGATGTAAATTATTGCCAGAAGCCCTTTTGCTTCATATTAATTAATAAGCAACAAAGTCTCAATAACATAAATTTGGTTCCCTTCCTCACTTAACTCCTAAGTATGAACAAACAATCTTTTAAACATACAAGTGGTGTGTTTAATGGACACCTACATCAAAACAAAGGGACGTGGGTGGCGCTGTGGGTTAAAGCCTCAGCGCCTAGGGCTTGCTGATCGAAAGGTCGGCGGTTCGAATCCCCGCGGCGGGGTGCGCTCCCGTTGTTCAGTCCCAGCGCCTGCCAACCTAGCAGTTCGAAAGCACCCCCGGGGGCAAGTAGATAAATAGGGACCGCTTACTAGCGGGAAGGTAAACGGCGTTTCCGTGTGCGGCTCTGGCTCGCCAGAGCAGCGATGTCACGCTGGCCATGTGACCCGGAAGTGTCTTCGGACAGCGCTGGCCCCCGGCCTCTTTGAGTGAGATGGGCACACAACCCTAGAGTCTGTCAAGACTGGCCCGTACGGGCAGGGGTACCTTTACCTTACATCAAAACAAGATGGTGACAAAGTTGCAAGGGCAAAAAAGAAAAATCTGCATTATTGAGTGTCCAGCTTTAAATGATAAAATCAGTATAAAATGGGCTAAAATGGTTGCATCACTCCACCCCCAGGCTTCGGTTGTGCTTCATTTCTCACAAACACTCTAAGATATCATAGAAAGCTGCCAACAATGCAGCATCTGTGAAGGACCAAGTTGACTGAAAAGGATCTCGCAAAGGATTGACATGGGAGAACTCATTTGCAGAGATACTCAGCAGGTAAGGCGGCTGAGAGCTGAGGATCCTAAAAGTAAAGTTGGTATATCAGTCAATTAACCAGGCAAATTGTCAATTTGATCATAGTAAAATATTAAGTCATGTGGATGTTGGTGATAAGAGGTAGGGCCTTCTCAGTGGCAGCACCTCATCTGTGGAAAATATGGCAAGCCTCCACACTGTTAAGTTTTAGGTTGCAACCAATGATACATGTATTCACGCAAGTTTCAGGTACAAATACAGATTATGGTCTTACTGCTGATACCATGTCTTGCATGTTATTTAGTTGTGTTGTTATAATGATGGTTTTCATTATTATTGCTCTATTGTATTTTATCATTTTGTGCACCATTCTGTACTCTGTGAGAGGAAGAGCAGTGTATAAATAGAAATGTGGCTGCTTCACTTTTTCTTTGCATCACAGGAATATCTGATACTGGTGACAGTCCCTCCTACTTCCTCAACACCCAACCACATATCATTTAGGAGTACACACCCTTTGCCCTGCAACTTTTTCCAGGGAGCTTTCAGCCCTACCTTCCCAATTAAAGTGCATGGCCAAACCTATCCTTTTGGCCAGGCTTTATAACTGCAAGCATCTGTGAATAGAAAACATGGGGTTCAGGAGGAAGCAGACAGCAAATCACACAAGCAGTTCTCAAAGTAGCAGTGATCATGATTGTCTCCATGTGATCTAGCACTGGAGCAGTGATGTCATATAGAAGATTTGCAGAATTATAACTGGTATATGCACTCTTTGCTACTGTCATAAGAAACAAACACATTGAACTGACTTGCTTATTACTCTGTCAATATTTACTCACCAGCCAATTGCTCAGGTTTGTTTGTTTTACTGGTCCTAAGAGCATACAAAGAGCCTTGCTGGATTAGATCAAAGGCCCATCTAGTTCAGTATCCTGTTCCCTCAGTAGCCAATCAGATGCCTACGAGAAGCCCACAAGCAAACACCAACTAGCCCTATACGGCCTAGGACCCTCGTACCTACAGGACCGCCTCTCCTGGTATGCCCCACAGAGAAACTTACGGTCTACAAATAAAAACATCTTGAAGGTCCCAGGCTACAGAGAAGTTAGGCTGGCCTCAACTAGAGCCAGGGCTTTTTCGGCCGTGGCTCCGATCTGGTGGAACACTCTGTCACAAGAGACCAGGGCCCTGCGGGACTTGACATCTTTCCGCAGGGCCTGCAAGACAGAACTGTTCCACCAGGCCTTTGGCCAGGGCACAGCCTGACTCCCTCCCTCGGCAATCTTCGCGGAGCTCTGGCCCAATGGTTGCCAGTGGCTTGAATTAATTGATTTTATAATGAATGATTTTAGAGTGTTGTTTGTGCTGTACTTTTGTACTGTTTTATTGTTGTTAGCCGCCCTGAGCCCGGCTTCAGCTGGGGAGGGCAGGATATAAATAAAATTTATTATTATTATTATTATTATTATTATTATTATTATTATTATTAACTTTGCAGTCAAAGTAGTGAATCTAACAGATAGAGAGACCCGGTGTAGGAAGGAGGGAGTGGATTCAAGAACAGGAGCATGATAGAAGGCAGAACCTGAAAGGTAGAAAGGAGGGCTGTGAGAACCTTGTGACAGGTCCAAAAAGGAGTTGCTAAGCAAGGGAACTTGGGATGCTCTTAAATCATATGCCTGAGAACCAGGAGAGTAGGGAAGCTATTAAAGAAAGTGTTGCTGCATCTCAAATGATTTGAAGTAACTAGCCAAATTTTGGATTGCATGTATACATATAACAGAAAGAGAGCCTTTCCAATGCTGGATAGCTCAGTTGGTTTAGAGTGTGGTGCTGATAAAGCCAAGGTTGCAAGTTCTGTCCCCATATGGGACAGCTGCATATTCCTACATTGCAGGGCATTAAACTAGATAATCCTCAGGGTCCCTTCAAAACTCTACAGTTCTACAATTCTATGAATATGGGCATCAGAAACAGGTTTTGTAGTTTCTGTTCAAGAGCTTCACAGGTGGGAATGGTCTGCATGTTTCACCCCAGAGCCCACTCTCTCTGGTGAGCAGGGCTTGGGGTCCTTTACACTGGAGGTAGCAAAGGAAGAGGAGCAATCAGAGTGCCTGAGTTTCTCAGGATGGAAGAACATCTGCCCCTTCTCTAGATCTCTTAATGGCCACAGCAGAAACACCTGGTTTGGGAGCCTCACTGTGTAAAGCAGACATGGCCAAACTCAACCCTTCAGATGTTTTGGGACTACAACTCCCATGATCCCTAGCTAACAGGATCAATGGTCAGGGATGATGGGAGTTGTAGTCCCAAAACATCTGGAGGGCTGAGTTTGGCCATGCCTGGTGTAAAGGGCACCTTGTTTTAGTGCTGTGGGCTGAACATACAAAAGCAGTTGCTTGCCCTGGGCACCCCTGGACTGTCAGTATTTTGCAGGAGGGATTCAGGCACATAACATAACTTTAGGTTTGCACAATTAAAGCAGATTAAAGGGTTCTTACACTCTAGCACACAAATCCACTTTAAAGAAATCAGACCTTTTTGTGTTTTGGAAAATGATGTGGAAATTTATTGAAAAGTATGGGGTGGACAAATGACTTAACAGGAAGACGTGCCATTACCCGACAAGCAAATCAGGGTGAATGCTCATTCTTGTATAACCTTCCTTTGAAGAACTGCTCAATAAAAAGCAGATACAATTTCACCACCATGTAAGCAAATCAGGATGAATGCTCAATAAATGCACCATCTTGAGGAGCCCTGTGGCTACTATATGGGAAAGAAATCCCGGTCTTTTTCTTCAGCAAGCAAGCCATAATTGGAGTTAAGGTACAAAGGCATTGCTGTTCTGTATACGTTTTGCACATTTAATCACTACTTGTCCCTTGTTTAAAGGGACAACAGTCCTTTTTTTTCTAGAGGGGTTGCTTAGGTTAGTCTGTGGTGTTGCAAAAAGAATAAAAAGTCATGTGGCTCCTTAAAAACCAACAAATGATTTATGCATCTGATGAACTGGATTGTAGTCCACAAAAGCTTATGCCATAATGAATTTGTTCGCCTTTAAGGTGCCATAGGACACTTCTCTATTTCTTCTCTGCTTGACCGTGTCCTTTCTCTGGAAAGTGAGCCAGTGATGTCAACAGCACAGCTCCTTTCCAAATTCACCAGCAACTATTGCACTGAGGTTTAAGTGGGGAGAGAAAGCCCCCTTTTCCGTGGGTGCCATCAGCTCCCTGATTGTGACAGTGCTGCTGTTGCTTTAAAGCAAGTAAAGCACCAGGTGGTGTTCTCCCATCTATTATAATAGCTTTCTGTTCCAGTTCTGGTCTGAATTCTAGTACCTGAAATCTCTGCTGGTGTTTTGATCCCCTGTTTTAAGGGACATTTGCTCTGGCATGGAGAGAAAGAGGTCTCAGATCTTTGTATGGTGAGTATTGAGTACAGCAAGTGATAACCGGTGTAACAGGATGCTAAGGGCGAAGCAAGGGAGAACGCTTCCCCCATCTTCAATACATAATAGCTCTATTTTTAGCTGTTGTGTATCAGCCTGACAGTGTCTTTGGTTCACGGGAATGGGAATATAATTAGATCTGTTTTTGCCACTGGAGGGAGACCACATTGCTTGAGAAAGCAATAGAAAGAGAAGCCCAGAACAAAGCAAAACAAATACCAGAGTTTTATATTTAGAACATACTGTTTTCTAGGGCAGGCAGGATTTATATGCATGCGAAGTATTTCAGCAGTGAGATTTAAACTTAACCTTTTGCTTCTCACACAAAAAGTACTGGCAATCAAAGATAAGAATTTTCCTGGCTCTAGCAACTTTTTTTTTTTAAAAGCAAACTTGTGCCAACAAGCAGCAGCAACCATCCATACACTACAGGTGCTGGGGGTTTTATTTTGTCTGTGGCATATATAAATCCAGGTGGAAGACAGATGAATTGCATGGGAGGAATGGAGTAAAAAAATCACACACCAACAACCAGCAAATAAAGAGTTCTACTTGTGAACTGAGCCAACTTTGTAATGTTTATGAATATAGGTCAACACCTACCACGTCTCCCCCCTCCAGCAATGTAACCAAACAGCAGCAACAGCAGATTGTCTCATTGATACTTTCAGAAAGGATTTTGCTTCCGACATAAGCCAAAAGCCTGAAACAAACAGAATGGGCACAGCCATGTGGGCTTCGTTGCTGATGTACAGTACAATCTAATTAACAGGATATAATATGATTACAGTGTCACTAATTAAATAATAAATAAAGCTGCTGTCCGATTAGAATGGCTTGTTTTGCTGTGTTAAAAGAAAACATGCCAAATGAAATTTGCCTCCAGATTAAGGTTTTGCAAAAGATCGTTTTTGGAAAAGCTTTCTAACTAGGTGTTTTTGTGCACTGTTTAAACAGTGCCAAATATTGTAGCTATATTCTAATTGCATGTAGTTCACCACTTGCAGCTCAGTGACAGAGCATCTGCTTTGCAGGCAGAAGTTTCCAGGTTCAATTCTCTTCATCTCTAGGTAGGGCTGAGAGACACCCCTTTCTGTAACTCTGAAGAGCTTCTGCCAGTCAGTGTATACAATATTGAGTTAGATGAACCAATGGCCAGACTCTGGATAGGGCAGATTCCTGTATACCTGTTCTCCAAGTACAGGGTATCCACAAGACACTAGAAATTCATTGGTAGTGCTCCAAAATTCAGATTTATATTTTCACTTGAAAGGATGTGGAGGAGCACCTTGTGATGGAGAGCTCCTATTGAAACTGTCTTAGCAGTTGCTTAACTCAGTGCTTTCCACAAAAATGTCAGTTCCCAGCATTCCACTGCATTCTGTCCACACCAGAGGGCAGACCTTAACAGAATGTTTCTGCACTGCATTTTCTAGCTCCTCCCCTCAGTCATTCACTATTTTTTCCTCATTCTGGACATGCACACAACTATTTCCATACGTGTACACCTTGTAACAAAAGTTGTCACTGGTAGAGCACAAGAGCAAATGTTACCAGCCCCTAGTTATCATGTTTTACTATAGAAAAAAACTGTGACATCTTTTCTTTTGATGTTGGGTGGGGCGTGGGGGACACATTCATTTTCATTTGTGTGAGGGTTTGGTTGTTTTAAAGTGTAGCATAGAGCTGTTGTGCAAATACCTCTATATTACTACTATTTTTCAAAAAGTCCTGATGTATGTGCTGCAATTACAGTCTCCAAAGAAACCCTTCAGGTGTGTTGAGACTTTGAGAAAATTGCTCCTCTCAACTGCATTCTTGAAATTCCAAGGTGCCTTCTGCCTGCAGCCAAGATGGTGGCAGTAGGCTTGTACAGTATGGGCTGCCAGAAACAAATAGCTAGATTTTGCTCAGGTGAGGATCAAATGCAAGTAGGTATGTGACAAGAGGGACCACCCACTGAAACATCACCACACAAATGACAAAATGCATACACACAAAAACTGCAGTGGTAACTGCAGATGTATAATGGGTCATTTTTACTTAATTGAATACTTGTCTATTGCAATGCATCCTACATGGGGCTACCCATGAAGACAGTTTGGAGACTGCAGCTGGAGTAAAAGACCATAGTGTAGACAATTATATTGTCACCTTGGGAGCACATAACATGGCTCCTGAGGCCATTACATTGGTTGCCTATTTCTCACCAAGCCCAATTCAAGGTGTTAAGTATACAAAGCCCTAAACGGCTTGGTGCCCAGCTGCTTGGAAAAGCACCTCTCCCAATACCATCATGTCCAAGAACTGAGACTGGCCAGGAAGGCCTTCTCTCTTCCATGATCAAGTCAAAGGAGACTGGAACAGAACCTGGAACAGAGCATTATAGGTGGTGGCACCCTAGAGCTGGAATTTGACAAACATCCCCAGCCCCATGAATTCAAACAAGCTGCCACACTATATGGTATTAAATGACAACTGAAAATGTTTTTTGTTTGTTTGTTTTCTCAAGCCTTTGGGTTGTGGCAGCAGATGAAAACTATTGTTACCAGATGGAAAATTTGGCATGATGCTTTTAGATTTATAATACGTTCTATTTATAATTTTGTTTCTGCTGTTATTGATAACCCATCCTTTGACCTGAGGGTGAAGCAAGAAATATAAATCACAATAATAAATAAAATGAATAAAGTGTGGGCTAACACTTTGATAACAAAGACATCATGTGGACAGCTTGGAAAACTGGGCGTGAGCAGTATCAATGTTACAATAAACCTCCAATCTGGAAGCATCCAAATAAGATGTTAAAACAACAGATTTCTGAGCCTGTGCTAACTGTAGCTTACCAGCCTTGGGGAGAGGTCTGTTGAATGCAGACCAATTGAGTGCAGAATTGGCACAGAAGCTCATAATGCGCCTCAACTTTAATTCTGAATAGGACCAGAATTTCAGGGCAGGGAAGCATGATTCACAATAGAATCAAGTTATTTGCAAACTGGGAAAATTCACATTTTCAGCCTGTTACGTTTCAACTTCATCAGCAACACGGCTTGATCCGAGATGTCTCTACTCAGAAGTAAGTCCCACTGATTTCAATGGAACTTTCCCCTACATCAATGGGAATAGAACTGAAGCCTAAAACTGCAGCTGGTCTAGTTTCTTCTGCTTCCTAGTACAGCTATAACTATATAATACAAAAGAGTTTGCTAGAGATTTGCTGCTTACCTCCTGGGGTCATTGTGCCATTGCTAGTTCAAATACCAGCAGACTCTTTTTGGCATTTTGCTGCATTTGAGTAACACCTCTGTTGTCGTGTTGAGGTTCCTTGTTGCTCACTTATCTACCTAACTCTGCATGGCTGACTCCTTCCTGCGTTACAAGCCCTCAGGAGAGCCGCCTGGAAATGAAACTCCTCTGATGGAAAGCTTTTGTTTCAGCCACCTCAGCTTCCTCTAACTCTCCAAGATGAATCTACTCCCTATCAGATTAGTTTTGCTATCTTTCTCAGTTGCCACTCTGCTCTATAAAGAAGCTCTTAATTCCGCTGGCTCTGTCACCTCTATTGAGTGATGACCACGTAGGTGTCAAGCTTGGCAGGGGAAGCCTATTGTAGGGTCAGTTGTTACTATTAGTGTCATCTACAAGAGCTAATATGTGCCCGCTGTGTGTGCTTAAATGTGTAGAGGCTGCAACAAGCACAGAGTATCACATATGAACAGCCTTACTAGCGGTTCTTTCAGAGCTCTTTATTCAGCACTAATCCTGATCGGATTGCAAAAAAAAACTTACGCTGTGATTAGATGGTGCCTGGTCTTTACTGATTTGTTCACAGGGCAGTTAGACAACCACAGGCATTTACATACCACCAACTCATAAAACTCATAGTGATGTACGGTCACAGTAACTTGGGTTGCAGTATGGGCTACAGCAACATGGGTAAAAACAATGGAATGACTTTAAAACACGGAAATTATGAAATTGTAAAATACAGAGCAAATGAACAACACTGAATGTCTAGTTCCTATTCAAAGGTCTTGGGTGGATTCTATCTTTTAAACGTTTAAAACACTTCTAAATGATGCTTCAGGAGCCACAGGGAACTGTGTCAAGAGCCCATTCATTCAATAGGTGCCTTTGCAGTGGCAGCATTTGAAGTCACCCAGGGGTGCGTGTCTGTCCTACCAGCTGCAAAGCCAGCAGAAAGCTGTGTGAAGAGCTTCACGGTGCTATACCTTTCTTGAGCCTCAGGCTTTTTTGCTGTCTAGTCAGGTCCATTAAAGCCCATTTTGAAACTAACACTTCTTCTTCTCCTCCTCTGTATTTTGCATGTGCTTGTATCTCACATGCCCACTCTGGGCCCTGAAGGAAATACTTTCCCCAGCAGAAACGATGCCCTCCAACAGTGGCAATTTTGGCAGGTGCACCTGGAAAGTGAAACTATCTTTCAAGAATGAAAGATAGCTGCGCCTGCTGGGCATTTGGCAAGATGGGAACTGTGTACTTCTGGCAAAGTCGTACCTTTGGATATCTTTATTTGAATATCTATCTAGTCCTAGCCTTCAAAAGCAAAGGATTTGACTTTTTCCAGATTCTGTCAATTCGCCCCTGAATTCTCTAGTGGGGGCACACTCGAAATCATTGACCCACATGCACCATGCCTGGAATTTTATGGCAATATAGATCATTAGTGGTCTATTTCACAGAGATATTAAGATAATGAAGGTGAATATTGAGGGAGCCCACACCTTTGATCAGCTCCTTTAATCATAATATACTGTTCTGCAAGAAAGGTATAATAATTCAGTTGCCTTAACGAGAGCAACCAATTAGTCACAATCTCAGATGTAGGAGAATAGTTTTCCACAGAGAATTTTCAGAGGGAAGCCACATACTCAGCATAGTACATTCATTGCCTGGGTTGTGTAGCTCATGGGTTAAGATGACATGGCGCAACAATATGTGGAATGTGGGCACCAAAGTCATGTGCTCACTTGTAGGCTTGAGATAGGGTTGGGTTTTTTTACACCAGCGATCCTCAACTTGTTGGCCTCCAGATGTTCTGGACTATAACCCTCATCAGCCCCAGCCAGCATGATAGAAATTGTAGTCTGGCCATTTTTAAAGTAATAGTTTTGCATCCAATGGAAATCCAGTCCCAGTTTGTGGACATCCAGTAAGTATGATTTGGACACATATTTTTCATATAATAAAAACACGTGTATGGGTGGGTGAATTGTAATATATTTAAACATATCATTTTTAGTAATATTGTAGAATTATTGTAAAACACTGCATTCAGTGTTATGGCCCCAAGTCTGGGGAACTGCCTCCCAATTGTGATTAGATAGGCATCCTCCTTGCCAAACATCAGGTACATGACAAAGATTTTTTTTATTTATTCCAGCAGGCATTTTAGGGAAGTGTATGAGTTTATGTTTGGTTTTATGATGTATTTTTATTGTTTTATTATCTGTATGGTTTATTTATGTGCACCACTTAGGAATGCTAGTGATTAAACAGTATATAAATGTCTTAAACACATAAATAAACTACCAGGCCATAATCCATGGCTGCTGGTGGGTCATCAGTTGTGCAGGTCTTAGGTATGCAAAGGATCTTCTCCACTAAGCTGATTCATTCTCATCACAGCAGAGAGAGCATGAGCTTTGGGGTTATGAAAATCTGGACCCATTGGTTATGATTTGGAAATACACGTTCAACTTTTAAACAACAAATCACTGTGGATAATTAATGCTACATCATTGTTGCCTGTTGAATCTTGGCTTCTCTTTTTCTCTTATGTTCCCTTGTACCTAATTACTCTCATAATTCGCAACGCCTCTCAGCACACCTCTGAGTGGAGTCTGGGGAATCCCCAGACAGCACCGAGGGAGTGAGCACCCTGTGGGCTGAATGTGGGAGTACAGGGGCATCGTGCGCAGCACCAGTTAACAGAGCTGCCACTTAAAAAAAATAAAATTGCTCTGCTCCTTTAACAGGCTGACACACTGAATTACAGGGCAATCCCATATGTGTCTACAAAGATGCCTGTGCCCTACCAAATATACTTGGCTTGTCATCCTCATGCATACCTTTTAAGGGCAAGGACCCGTCTTTGTAATATGCCAAGCACCACTAGATCCTTACAAGCAACATGCAAATATGGTTACCAGTCCTTCCTGTGGGGAAGTGATTAGGCCTGAGGGCTGAATGTCACCCTCAGTCCACATGTTGCCAAGTTCTGCTTTAAGGCCAGGCTTTTTCACCAATAGCACTGGTGTTATGGACTGCACTCCTTGCTGGGGGCGGGGGGGAGAGGCCCTGCTTATATTGGTTGAGGACCCACCTGTTTACATAGGCATTCCCTTGACCTATCTACCAGAGTCTCCTGTTTTAATTGCTGTGTTGTTTTGATGGAATTGCTTTTATTGTGTTTTTAAATCACAATAAGCGGGTGGTGCTATGGGTTAAACCACAGAGCCTAGGGCTTGCTGATCAGAAGGTCGGCGATTCACATCCCCGTGACGGGGTGAGTTCCTGTTGCTTAGTCCCTGCTCCTGCCAACCTAGCAGTTCGAAAGCACAAAGTGCAAGTAGATAAATAGGTACCGCTCCAGCGGGGAGGTAAATAGCATTTCTATGCGCTGCTCTGGTTCACCAGAAGCGGCTTAGTCATGCTGGCCACATGACCCGGAAGCTGTACGCCGGCTCTCTTGGCCAATAAAGTGAGATGAGCGCCGCAACCCGAGTCATCCGCGACTGGACCTAATGGTCAGGGGTCCCTTTACCTTTACCTAAATCACGTTTAGGGTGGGATTCAACTAGCAAGTTCTGATAAAGTCAGCACAAGGGTCCTTGCTGGTGCAACAGGGCTTCCGCTTCTCCTCCCTCCACATGCCCCCATGATCCCCCCCCCAAAAAACAGGCTCATGGAGAGAGGAGAACCCTCAGAACTGTGTGTGAGAGGCAGAGAAGGGGACCATTTTGTTTGGCAAGAGGAAAAGCTTGCACTAACAGAGCAGTTGCCATAGAGCTTTGGTGAATTTCCTTTCTATATCTTAGAATTGTATTTGGGTTGTTTTATTATGTCTTTTGATTATGGATGTTTATATTTTAAAGTTCAAATCATTGGTTTTTATACTTGTAAACCACTTGGAACCCCATTTCGGCATTAAGCGGTCTATAAATTAATGCAAAAGAATAATAATTTAAGGGATGCCCATTATGTTGTGGGACTATAAGGGGCAATTCCCTGAAGCAACATGTCATAAAATATAATGGTGCTGGTAAAATGCTTAGTAACATTTGCTAGATTGTAATGTGTGAGGAAAGGTTGACTTTGTGCCACTCTCTTATCGTGTGCTGCCTAGTAATGATGGTTTCTGACTGTGCCCTGCAGTGATGCTTTGAGACTACGACACGTGGCTCTTCATGACATGTACCAGGTTGCAATCATTTCAATAGAGTAAGTACATCCCCTAGACCAGGAAGCAGGATACAGGCGGGTGGTGGGTGTGAGAGAGACAAAAGTAAACCAGGGTGTGTGTTTGTGTGTCCTGAGTTGCTTGTCAACTGACCAAATCCCTCAGACAGGTGTGAGCTCAGACAGGTTACATGATCCAGCCTTGCTGTAAAATGCCTGGCGGCTGATATCTCCTGGGGTACGGATGTTGCAAATGAACATATTTGTTTCTGCTTTAGGGATTTTGCTGTGCATAATAATGCATCTCTCGTAATGAGAACTACAGGAGTTTTATACATTTAAATTTGTCCAATTAATTATCCAGGAATGTTTTTAATAGGCTTTATCGCTGTAATTTCATTCTGAAGCAAATATTTCTTATTGGATCAAGGTTTGATTTCCCCCACACCCTTACCATTTCTAGCATGGTGTTGCAACATGTCCTCATATCAAAGGGGGAAAAATATGGATTCATGGTTTGTTTGGGCTTTTTAAAAATACAGAGCTATATTTTTTTAAGACAGGTAGTAAGTATACCACCACCTGCAAATAAGCAAATAATAGTATTTGAAAATAGCATTGCTTTGAAAATTGTATGGCAAGCAGCCAGGTTACCGTATATAATGGTAAGTAGGGCTGCATACAACCATACATTTGAAGCACTTCCCTCCCCCCAAATAAAGAATCTTGGGAACAGTAGTGTGTTAAGGGTGCTGGGACTTGTAGCTCTGTAAGGGAGTCATTGCAAATCATTTTGCTAGTGCACCAGGTTAGTTGAATCTGGCCCCTAAGAAATAATAATAATGTGCAGTTCTGTCCTCCAACAGAGGTGAATGGCCCCAGAGCCTAGGAAAGAAACAGCCGGGGGCTTCTATCATCTGTTACCTGAGGTGGTTCCCTCACTTTGCCTAATGATAGGACTGGCCCTGCCCATGATTAACTTTTCATCCATGAATTTATCTAATTCCCTTGTAAAGCCATGGAAGCCAGTGGTCATTGCCATTGGTAGCAGCCATGAATACATAGATTCATTGTCCATTGGCTGCATTCATACAGTTGCATTGGCCCAAACTTTTGTCTTTGCTACCCAAAGCTTACATTGTGAGTAGAATGTTCAAATATTTATGTGTCTGAGATCACATCTACTAATTACTGGATGCAGTTACTGAGTGCACAATTTGTTATCATTAGATACACACACACACACACACACACACACACACTGGACCTTATGAAAACAAACCCAACAGAGGTTTGGACAGTACAGTGGTACCTCGGGTTACAGATGCTTCAGGTTACAGATGCTTCAGGTTACAGACTCCGCTAACCCAGAAATAGTACCTTGGGTTAAGAACTGTGCTTCAGGATTACAGAAATTGTGTGGCGGCAGTGGGAGGCCCCATTAGCTAAAGTGGTATCTCAGGTTAAAAACAGTTTCAGGTTAAGAATGGACCTCCAGAACAAATTACGTTCTTAACCCGAGGTACTGCTGTACCAGTATGTGCTAAGGACAGTGGACAGTTCTGTGCAGTTTTTTCCAACAGTAAGTGATGGGACTTTCCCATTCTGCCTAGCTCCCAGGATCCCCAGGCCATTTCTACTTCTTCCCCCATTGCCTCAAAATAGCTGAGACACTCCAATACAATGTTCCTTTTCCTTATACCACAAAACATCTGCACTATCTTCCCCTCCCCCAGCCTGGCAAACATACATCCAGAAGGAACAGTGAGCAAATTTGACAAAAAGCCATATTCCACACACACACCAACCACAAAGCTACACAAAGAGAAGTTAGTACTGAAATCAAGTTAATGTGTTAACTTGATTTCAACCCATTGAGAACCCAATGGGTTTTCTGATTGCAAAGCTAGAAGGCTTGGGAGCAGAACACAACACACATGCAGGACACAGCAGCTTGGTGGCAGTGCAAAAACTAATGCTGGCTCCCAAAGCATGTTAAACATGATTAGAGAGTCACATCACAGGTTACAGTTTGGAGGGGGAGGGGTTGCATGCATCCAAAGTACTTTAAGTATACACCCAAAATGCAATGGCTGCCACTCCTGGCGGCCACTTCTGGCTTGCTTATGTGCCGTGTATGAAATGGTCCTACTACATCACAACTCCCCTGTGTGATCTGAGTGACCCAAGAGTTTCCTGTTCATATTTCCCATTCATCCTTCAGAATATTTCACTTCTAAAGAAAGAATGAACTGTGTTAAAACCGATGTCTTGAAATGCTAAAGACGAGATCTGAGCAAAAGCCAAAAAATGTCAAGCAGTGATAAGTAAAGGCAAAAACCCAGAGGTTGGAGGACTCACTTTACTCATTTGTTTACCCCCCACCCCCCAGACATTGTGTGTGTGTGTGTGGATAATGTTTGTTTTGTATTCTCTGAAGTGGCTAATCTACGAACGTGCAATGAAAAGGTGGCTTATTAGGCTAATTGCTGATTAAAAAGAAAAAATACCATGAGCAAATATTGCAATGCAGACGCAGAAGGCTGGGGCGGGGGACAACAAATACAGATCTCAATTCTCCCCCTGTGAAGTTTTCCCACTAGTAATCAGGCAGTTCAAAGAGACGTCCAGCTAATCCAGTTCTTTAGGCAGCCTGAACTGATGCTGTTCATTAGCGGCCTCATAATTCTACCTTGCAGATCTGGCTTAATGGGAAGGTGACTAAGGAGGCTGCCGAGGGACTAGCTAATGTTTGTTTTAAACCCTTAGAAGGGTCCTCTCTCTCTCTGGCTACGCTCCCCATAGAAGGAGCCCTGAAGGTGCCCTGCTGCACAGCTGCAAAGGTGCCAGGCTTTCTTAGAGGGCAAGAAGGGTGTCCCGCAGATTTCGTCCCTGAGACTGATGGAATCCAAGAAGGCAAAAATAATTGCATGCAGGGTTTTCTTTTTCCTGTTCCTAATGCAAGCAAGGAGAGTCCCCCAAGCTCATTAAAACAGATGGAAGTTTTAAAACCAGTATTACTTCAAAAAAATTAATTTACAGCTGTAGGGCTCAGTGGCCCAGAGAACATTAAAGCGATAAATCCAGAAAGGTGATGTGATTAGAAAAGCGCATTTCTTGGGCTGCCACATGGCGTGCCAAGCCAGGAAGGAGCTGGGAGTCCTCTTACAAGTTCTGCCTTCACCTCCCTGTTTCTGGGTCGGCCCCTGATGTTGCAGGGATAACAGAAGCTGATGAAAATCCATCCCAAAGTGAATGGGCGCACAAGGCATGTGCACAGTATAACATTCAATCAGCCAGTCTCCTCCTTATTCACCTTCCCTGCTCCTTTTCAGTGCAAATCCAGCAAGCAGTCGTCCTATTTACCACCTCACCCCTTGATTATCCAAGTGCTTTAATATTAGGCAGGCAACCTTTGCTATATAACTTTCTCTTTGTTTTGGCAAGCCTACCCAGACATGTGATTTTTAGCGTGCAATTTTGTTAATGCATAGTTGTTTTAGCATTGCTGGTTGTATTTCTATTTTGATTTTAAAAAATGTTACATCAACATTCGCTTTTAGAAGCATTTTAAAATATGAATATTTTAGATGCTTTTATGGAAACTGCATAGAGGTATTCTGTCAAGCAAGGGGCATATAAATTTTGCTGAATTAAATATTACGAGCTAATCTATAAATTAATTTGCACAGAATTAGGTTTTTAACACAATAAGAGAGGCAGGTAATTATTTAACAGTGCCATCTTAATGAGAGGCTGGGAGGTATGGAGAGACAGATGAGCAATCTCACAAAGTTTCCTGGAGCATTTGCTTCGCCCCTGTGAGCAGGATATTGGACTACATGGATCCATAGCTGTCAACCTTCCCTTTTTTTGTGGAAAATTCCCTTATTCCAGAGCTGTTTCCCGCTGCTTCCCGCTGCTATCCTGGATTGCTAGTTATCCCGTAGACTGTCCCCGGGACAGGTGAGGCTGCTGATCCCTTATTTTCAAATCTGAAAGTTGACAGCTATGCATGGATCTTTGGGTCTGGGCCAGTAAGTCTTTGCCTTTATTACACTTATACCAAATGGAACGCTGTCGCTGCCACCCCATTGCTCCTTCCCCCTACCTTGGTTTCTTCTCATTTTACCCAGCCTTTTGTCCCCAAAGGGATCCCCAAAGTCCAAAAACCAGAGCATGTGAGAGGAGAAGGTTAATGCAGAATTCTCCTTCCCCTGCATATGAGTGCTGGGCAGGGCACTTGATCAGCCTTTTAAAAATCACTGGCTTGGGCAAATAATTATAAAATACGATACAGTTAATTTTTCCCCCGTGTTGCAATTTTTTCTTCTTCCTTTCTAGAAGTGCTGGGGCACATGTAGATTTAAAAAAAAATGGGATGAGATGAAATGAAAGGATGCAGCATTCATTCTGTCCGTATGTTGAAATTTGACCCCCCCCCTCCTTCCTCTCAGTTACCCCCATCCTGCTCTCCGTGTTGCCAGCCATGCCGATGTCTCTCAGAGACATTGAATAGGTCCTTTTAAGTCAGCCCAGAAATAATACGCCGATATCTGCTGTGCAGAATTTCCTATCAGGAAATGGAAGGCGGCCTGGCACCTCTTTCGTTCCCGCGCCTGCACGTTCATTACATTATAACCTGTTCCTTCTTCCTTTCTCTTAACCAGGGAATTAACTCCAATAGTAAATTAACTTTACTCCTCTGCTGGTTAGCTCTCAGAATGAGTGTGAATCACATTCTTTCCTTTGCTCCTATTAATGGAGGCCCATCCCTCATTCAGCAGGCAGCCTGCAAGGAACCACAGGGCTGCAGGCTGCTTATTCACTGCACCAGCAGGCTAAACAAAGAGCTCATTCACTCCTGCTCTCTTTCTGCCAGCTTTCCTTTGAGCCTGCCTTACATTTCACCCTCCCCACGCTCTCTTTCCCAAACAGCGTTCGCTAATTTCATTGACAATATTCATAACATTGGGTCGTGGTGGTAGGGGGATCTCTCCTCCCATTCAGAGAAGATCTCTTGGGTTCTCGTTCTTTCTTTTCCAGGCTCTCCCTCTCCTTCTATTTAAGTCTATCAGCATTTGCAGCTTTGATAGCTAGCAAAGAGCTATAATATGAAAATGAATGGATGAGCTGTGTGGCTGTGGCTTCCGCCTGTGGCCAGAGACACACAGTCATGTGGGGGCTTAATGCACGCTGAGGGGTCACAATTAGCAACTTTGAAATGATAGCACATCATATAATCAAATGGCATTATAAAATAAATGGCGGGTATAAAACACACCGAGGCTTGTTTTGCTTTTATAGATGGCTGCAATCCACAAACCAGTTAACTTTGAAATAATCCCATAGATTTACAAACCTGTGGAAGAAGTGGTTTACAGATGGCGGCCTGTGCGAAATCTGTTTGGTGCCCATTTGTTGCAAAACAAAGAGACCCATGGCACCTATCAGAGCCCCTCCTCCACTTTTCTAACTGTGGCATCAGCTGTTGTTTCTACCTGCCAATCCTTCCCACCCCATTCTGAAGACTGTTAAAATGAGTGAAGGTGGAAGTTTCTCACATTTGTGTGGTTTGTCTCACTTCCAGGTCTATGCTTTTAAAGCAGTGTCATATGGATTCAAACAGGGTTAGCTTCTCCCAAAGAATCATGGGAACTGTAGTTTGTTAAGAGTGCATAGGGTGGACAGGAGACCGCTATTTCCCTCACAGAGCTACAATTTCCAGAGTTCCCTTGGAAAAGGGATTGCTTGTTAAACCACTGAGCTGTTGGAAGTGTTTTCTTTAAAAGTGCTTTGCATCTTAGAGCAA
Source organism: Podarcis tiliguerta (assembly GCF_965153285.1). NCBI lineage: Eukaryota > Metazoa > Chordata > Lepidosauria > Squamata > Lacertidae > Podarcis > Podarcis tiliguerta. Next base: position 86,321,689 of record NC_139535.1, on the reverse strand, counting down.
GCAGTTCATTTGAGCGGAGGAGCCACTTGTTAGAATCATGTGGATTGACAGGGCAGGAAGTTCTAGACTCCTGACCGAATGATAATCTCGTGCCCTTTTATAAACAAAAGGTATGCTGCTTTATCTTCTTTCTCCATTTCCTGGAGGCCATTTCACTTGCCAATCCCTGCACACTTGCTCACCAAATGTGAAGGTACTGCAGGACAGATGTGGACCTCAGGAAGATAACATTCCTAGCACACAGGATTTTCTTTTTGACTTTTCCTGCTTTGTGTAGCAAGCTATCATCACCCTAAACGTATTAATTGGCTAGAACATTCTTAGTACAACTTACCCATGTTCTGACATAATGGGGATCTGCATTTCTCCTGGCAGGGAGAAGGGAACACACAATTACAGCACATGTTATAGATAACTTGCAGTACATAAGTGGGGAAACCTTGGTTCTCCAAATGCTGTTGAACTACAGCTCCCTAACCCTTGGCCATGGGGCTGGGGTTGATAGAAGTTGGAGCCCACCAACATCTAGAGGGTTCCCCACAAGTTCCCCACCCCCATTGTTGTAAATCAGGTATGGGGAACCTTTGGCCCTCCAGATGTCGCTGAACTACAACTCAAATCAACCCCAGAAAGTATGCAGGGATGATGGGAGCTGCAGTTCAGCAACATCTGGGGGACCAATGGTTATAAATTACATGGTAAGGAATGGAGAACCCAAAGCAACTGCTGTTTTCAGGAGCGGCAACACATTTATCATGGCATTACGTTTTGGCCAAATACATATTGTTTGGTATTCCCATAATCTGAAGTGCAAGTAGACAAAATTCAAGCAATGCACCATCTGTCAGGTTTATTGGAGTAGACAAGATCAGAGTCTAAACATCTACCCATATGGACACAAGCAGAGTCCAAAAAGCAGATCTGATTTTCCTTCTGGCTTGGGCAGTTAAAGCCATTATCATTCACTCCTACAGGGCGCACTGTGATATTGGCAAAATTCAGGAAAGTTACAATTGGGAAGAAATCCGGTCCCCACATAAGATAATGCCAACAACCCTGCCTCATCAGGCTAAGAGTCCATTTAGTCCAGCATCCTATTCCCAACAGTGGTCAACCAGATGCTTCCAGGAAGCCCACAAGTGGGATATGGTAGCAATAACTTTCCTCCATTGTTTGCTGCCACCACCACCACCCCTGCCTAGCAGCTGGTATTCAGAGCTACATGGCCTTTGATCTTCAAGGTTCTATATAGCTCTCCTTCTTCACAGCCACCAATGCATTTGTCTAACGCCCTTCTAAAGCCACCTAAACCAAGGGCCACCACCATATCACTGGGCAGTGAATTCCCAAAATTAGTAATTGTGCATTATGTGAAGAAATGCTGAGTCGTAAGTGGGAGAATATATGTGCTTGGTGAAGAATATACTCTTCAGGATCAGGATCCCACATCCCAGAGACCTCTAGCGGAGTTAGAACTATTAAACATCCCCTGGGTGATGATGGTCTTTCAAAATAGAGTGACAACAAACCTCTGACTTTGTTTTTGATTTTATTTATAACTTTTGGAAACCATGCACACTGAACGGCACTTGGCAGATGCTCAGGAATGTTAATGCTGAGCATGTGTGGGCCTTTTTCTTCACCTGAAAATGATGTCCTTTGGGGAAGGACCGTGAGTTAGTTGGAAGAATGCATGCTTTGCGTGCAGAAGGTCCCAGGTTCAGTCCCCGGCATCTCCCAACTAAAAGCATCCCGGGTGAAGTGAAAGATCTCAGGCTGATGCTGGAAATCCGTTACCGCCCGGTAGACAACATTGGAGTCAGCTGCAAATTGTTTCACTTGGTATAAGGCTACTTCCTATGGGGATAATCTGTATGGGAATGCAATGCCAAAGAAGGAAGTAGTCACGCTAGCTTTTAATAGGGCATCAGACGAGCTCAGTGTTTCCAACCTCACTAAATGTTCTCTGTGCAGTTTCTTTTTCTTGCTCCTGTATCAGGCTTGATTTCCTGCTGAGAGGCAATGCCTGGAGAGAAGGCATGAGTTTTTCAGTCCACAGAGCAAGTGATCTGCTTCTTGAGCTTGGTTGCCAAAAAGCCGTGTGCATCATTCAGCTTCCACCCTGAGACAGCAGACAAATTGCATCAGCTGAGTTTGCTCAGCCAGTTGCAATCATTTTGCCATGTGTGGGTGCCAAGCTGACAAGAGGCCAAGCTCTTCAGCGGTGCTTTGTTTCTTGGAACATGGTCTATGGCAGTAAAAACCTAGCCATTTTTTCTGAATAATTGGCAATAGTCGGTACGTTGCTAGCAAGGAGAACCCTTTTAAAAATGCTGTTGTTATTATTAACCACCATTATCAAATTACACAAATATTCAGAAAGGCGTCTTTTATCTAGTGGGAAGTCTGATCAGGATTAAACTCTCTCTCTCTTTAAAAGAACAGCTCTTCTGTTGTCTGCAATGGGGTGTTGTGGCTTTTAAAGCCATGTATTAGGGGCATCAAACAGTTAGTGTGACCAAAATGCTTCCATCAAGTCCTGCGGCTGGCCAGCACATTGACGGCTTTTGGAAGTCCTAACGTCAACATAATAAACACCCAAAAAAGGAACATAGCAGGGCCCGTGCCTTCCTGCGGTTTCACTCCTCAGCTGTCTCCACCCATTCTGAAGCACTCTCCTCTTCTTGCATCACCTTATCAGGGCATTGCATCTTGGGTAATGTGATGGCAGGCAGCCCCCAGTCGTGGGAACTGACCAACTCCCACTCAAAAAGGCATTTACTGCATCATCTGCCTTCTGTGCCAGATCCAGCAGCCAATGAGTGAGTAGCAGCAGGCTGTACAGAGGCAAGGCAGGGGCGTGGCCACAAGTGCGTCATGCCCTGTACGGCAGGGTCAGGCTTGGGTCAGTGTGGGGCTCTTGCAAGCTCCTGGCCCCCAGCCAGTGCCTGACCTGGCTAATTACTGGCACCACGTATCGGTTGTTCCCTTCAGGGCCTGGGGAACTTATATGTGCACACAGTAGTCCTCTCTAGAAATTTGTGGCCATACTTCTAAATATTTCAAAGCATTATGTTCCTCTGTGCATTTACCCCCCACCCTGTTCCCTCACTGGTCCTTTTAACCCACCCTATTCCACCTGACATGGCCAGTAAAATGGAGGTGGGGAGCGGGTAACAGGACCACTGGAGGAATGGCCAGCAGCTTCCTTCCATGTCTTGTAGCACTTAAAGGTATAGACATGATGATCTCCAGACAAGGACTTGGCAGTCTTCCAGGAAACCTACTCCTGGATTTTGCTAGGAACAAAGGCCTTCCTTGCCCATCTCTGCAGGCATAATCTTACTTAAAAACCTCTCATGCCTGCAGCCCAAACCTTATTGTGGAGCTTGCCTTTCTAAGCTGTGGAAATCACCCCCAAAGCTTATCATGTGCCAGCATATCTTGCTGCTCTAGAAAAGGTCAAAGCTTTGCTCCAGTTTCAGTCAGGAGGCAGACGTTTGTCAAGCAAGCCCTAATAATTATTTAGCATTCATATTCACCTACTAAGGATCCCTATGCTGCAAACATGTCTATGAATTAACAAGGCATCTGGCCTCTCTTACACAATATGGACAGCTTGGATCATGAAGTGTCTGCGGCAAATAAAAAGTGCCTTCCATCTGTCTCTCCAAAACAGAGCTCACTATCACCAAAGCAAACAAATCACTCTTCCAAACATGCCCTCTCCCCCTCCTTCCTCTCATGTGTTACTCAAACAAAACCCACACGTGTTCTTAAGGAGCAGTTCATGCTTTTTTACATTTCTCGCAAGAATAGTGTGGACTAGCTGAGCATAGAATATCATAGGGAAATAATCCTTTCTCAACGGCAAAAGAAGCGCGGATGGTAATATCACAAAGGGGGGAACGGAGAGGCAGAAATGTCAACTGTAATGCTACCACCATCTATACTTTCTGTACACATGGCCTGTCTATAATGATCTCCCGTTCCAGTCTCTTGAGACATGATTGCAAAGGTCTACAAAGGCTGCAGACAGAAAATCGTGTTTTCAGAGAGCTGAAGGTAGTTTGAAAGAGGAATTGCTGCTTGCAGTGTGCTTTCTCACTCCACTTTTGCCCCTGGTGGACAAGTGATGTGGGTTTTTGTTTTGTTTCGCATACCTGCAAAACTGTGTGAACCGGAGGTAATGACAAGTCAAAAGAAATGTTATGTATATACCAACCTTCCCCAATCTGGTGCTCTCCAGAGGTTTGGGGCTACAGCTTGCACAACCAATGATCACCTGGACAGCAGCAGGATGGTGGACTAAATTGCACACCTTCAGAGGGCGTGAAGCCCCATCCAGAACAAGCAAATGCCCCCAACTCTTGGACCTAGGAACCACTCGCCCACAGTGCCTCTGCCTCTCAGCCCTCATGCAGCCATCTGCCTCCCGGCACTGCAGGTTCACCTTGCGCATGGCCTCTCCTGACTCAGATTTAATGGAGAAATAGAGCTGAAGGCTACTCCCAATGGTTTCATTAGACTCTGCAGCTATGAAGATTCCACTCATTCTCCTCTCCATCCATGCGGAATGCACAACCGCTTAACTGAAGAGAGGGAGAAGAGGCAAGCGGAAGGGAACAGTCTCTCCATATGGCTATCTGGGCTCTAGACCAGGATTGGAAAACTGGGTTCTTCCAGAAGGTGCTGGATTCCAGCTCCCACCATCTCTCACCATTGGCCTTGCTGGCTAGGGATGGTGGATGGAGTTTCTGGAGGGCCACTAGACCCCACCTCTAGATTTCAATGATATCATCCACACCAACATATGTAATGTCAGTTGGTAGAACATGAAACTCTTAATCTCGGGGCCATGGGTTTGAGCCCCACGTTGGGCAAAAGATTCCTGCATTGCAGGGGGTTAGACTAGATTACCCTTGTGGTCCCTTCCAACTCTACAATTCTATGATTATATGTCCCTTCAGGCTTCATAGAGTGCCTTCTGATAGTTGGGTATGGCCTTTGGATTATTAACCATGCTGAGCCCTCAAGAGACAACAGCCTGTGTACGATGTGTGTGTGTGTGTGTGGAACCTACTGAATAAAAATACAGTGGTACCTCGTGTTACAGACGCTTCAGGTTACAGACGTTTCAGGTTACAGACTCTGCTAACCCAGAAATAGTATCTTGGGTTAAGAACTTTGCTTCAGGATAAGAACAGAAATCGCATGGCGGCGGTGCAGTGGCAGCGGGAGGCCCCATTAGCTAAAGTGGTACCTCAGGTTAAGAACAGTTTCAGGATAAGAATGGACCTCCGGAATGAATTAAGTTCTTAACCCGAGGTGCCATTGTATAGTTATTAGTGTAAACCGAACTAAGTTAGGTTTGTGGCATATTGTTCTGTGGGATTCTCATGCTTAATGAAATAAAACATCAGGGATGCTTTTACTTTGCAGCTGACAGTGAAAGCATAGAATAAACGTAGCAGGAAGGTGAATTAATTTAAAAGAACTATCTGTTTTAGAGAAAGTCTGCACACACTTTGAAACTGTTTGGGCACTTTTGGAGCTTGAAATGGACAACTGAAATTGAAGGTTAGTAACACACCTGTTATTACTGAGCTGTGTTGTTTTAATATGTTAATGTGTGTAATTGCCTGTCCTTATTGATTGATTGCATTGAGGTGGTGTGTTTTAGTTTAATTATGTTGCTTTATATATTGTTGTTACTTTGTTTTTGTGAGCTGCGTTGTAAGGAAAGGTGGTTTTTTTTTTAAGGCCAAGTATAAGTTAATTATTTAACCAACATTCAATTTTTAATTCGTTATTTAATCAATATTTCTCAATAAATAAATTAGCCTGGCTGTTCTTAACAAAACAGGACTGTATCCACAGCTGTCCATGCTTGAGTAATGGGCTTCTGCTTGCACAATGTGACTTCATCACCCTCTCCTCCCCCCTGCAGCCCTCCCTCCCTGACTAGGGGGGGGGGAGCACACAGGCAGCAGCACCACAAGGTCCTGACTAGGAAACCCTAGTCTGGGGCACCAGACCATCCAAGGGCCCCTACACTTCCTCACGTTCTTCCATGGCAATGGGATGTGTCATGCTGTATCACTGAAGTCCTTCTGGGAAGCGTCTAGTGGCAGAGTGGTCATAGAGGGATTGGCACTGCAGGCCAAGTCCCTTCTCTTAAAAGAAACAGAACACCTTGTCTGCCTTGTAAATTGAAAGTGAGTGGCAGGCTGACAGACCGTGGGGAAGGCACCCTTCCCCTTTCCTAACAACTTTTTGTAGAGGTGTTTGGGGGCGCTGGAAGCAGCTGGCGATACAAACAAATGAAACACACCACGGAGCAAATATAATAAGCAAATCATGAAATGATAGTAAAGAACATCAAAGCAATGTACTGGCAGGCAAAATTGCAACGAAAGCAGCTAAAAATGTACAATCTCCATCTTGCACCAGAAGTGCATCAAAAGGAGCTTTTGGTGACCGGCGTAAGTGGAGTTCTGCAACAGAGACGGTTCCCTCCTCATTCACTACCTCACCTCAGAAAGCAAGGGATGCCCAGAGGGAGACCTCCTTAAGTGCACAGGTAGGTTGATGTGAGAGTGGATTCTCCTTCGGGTACCCAAGTCCCAAGCTGTGTTAGGCATTGAAGCTGAGCATGTGGATATTGAACAGCAACTGCAAATGGGCTGTAAGCCCATGAAGATCTTTCAGCACCACCCAAGCATGCCCTGGATGCCTGCTTCCAGTGAGCAGCTATGTTTTGAACAAACTGCAGCTTCCAAACAGGATAATGCTGCTATAAATGTATGGCACAGATGGGGCCTCTGTCTCTTTGATGACCCATAAGCCCACTCACAGAGTGCTGCAGAGACACCTGGGAGCCATCACACAGGAGCTGCTTAAAAACCTGTCATTCGGTGCTCCTAACTATGTGGGGGAGGGGGAGCTTACCTGCAATTTCTGAGCATTCATCTAAGCCCAAAGCTCCTATCCCTGCAGCTTTTAAGAAAGCAGATGGGTGGTTACACTGGGGTTAACTTTGATTACAGGCCCTATATAGTTAAGAACCTAAGTGTCTGGACCCATCCCTACAAAGCCACAGGTATTAGGAACTGATGGTTTGGAACTAGAGCTCGAGTTTTGATTTGGGTACATGTGGACTCTGCTAGTCACTGACATCTGGCTGCTCCTCCCTCATGTTCCTGCAAGTATCAGCATATCTGGAAGAAGTATGTCTTTTTTCAAACCTTTCACACCTTGCATACATAGAAAACAACTTCCACCAGGGTCTGGGTCTTTCTTATTTGTTGGAGGGGAGAGGAAACCACATAAAGCAGCCTAGTCAAACCCATCCAAACAGCCAATTCTGAAAGATTAAAATTACTCCAAACCACCAGGAAACTAATCAAGGACAAAGTGACTGTGGTTTACAAACTGGGGGGGGGGGGGGGGCTGGGGGCTGATTCAGCTCCACCATGCACATTGAAACCTGGTGTGAAAGTCAATACCTTTAAGGGATTTAGTCATATGTGGAGAAGCAAATCCTTAACTTAGTTTTGAAATGGCATCCTTTTTGTTCATCTGAAATGCATCCAGCAATAACACCTGCCTGCATTTATACCTTCCCCGATGAAGAGGGCTTGCTTGTCCGAAATAACCTCCTCCCCACCCTGATGATCTCCCCCATGTCCTCATTCCACCTCAAGCTGAGAAGGGCAGAAGGGTCTCCTTTCTAGAACTCCACGAGCCATTTTTAGCCTTCGGGGAGTTGCCCTTTGGGAAATCTGTTTTTCTGACCCCAATCCTGCACCCAGAGAAATCAATGCTGGCTTTGTTACTGGCTTGAGCGGAAGCAGAATCGGGCTCTGATGCACAAGGAAAAACCTTTCAAGCATGAAAGCTAATTTAAAAGGAACCGTCCTCCCTGCATTCAGAGAGCGAGCAAGCAAGAGAGAGAGAGAGGGAATCATGACGGATTTCAGTGTATTTTAACTGAGTTATTGTCCAGTGGGGATTGAGCTAAGACCACAAACATTATTTCACTTTCCTGCAAGCCTTCTGTGATGAATTTGAGTTTCAAAGCAGAAAGCTGGGAGGTTTCTGCTTTTAATAATAAGTGATCACCCTTCAGATGCAAACGCGTTAATATTGCGGCATGTGCCTCTTCAAACAAAGATTCTTTATTATAATAAACAAACACCTGAATTGTAAATCCATTGCAGCCTTACAGAAGATAACACCAAACGCAACTAGAATTTTCCACTGGGGTTCTGCTAAGAATATTTTGTTTAATTGATTTTCTTTTTTCTTTTAAAATCTATTATGTTGCTCCAGGCCTGGTTATCGATTGGCAATGCTGTGGAGGTAATGAAGGAGCCTTGAAATCAATAAGGCAAAAGTATATCTCAAACTGTATCTGCTTCACCAGCACATCAAGGATGCGGCCACTCACATTCCCTAGACAGGGCCTGTAGTACAAACCACCTCTCCTCTGACTGCTGAGATTTATTTCTATTGGCATAAACATAACTAATGAAACCCCAATGACTCTTGGTCCTGCGGACGCCAATAATATATTGCATCACGGGGTGACAAAATGAGCAAGGGCACAATCTGCAAAAAAAAAAAAGGTAAATAAAATGAATTAAATCCTTGGGCGATTGAGAGAGGACAGGTTCATTTGTATGTTAGTATGATCAGCATTCAGCTCCACCTCAGCCTTGTTCCAGATATTTCCCCTTATTCAGATTCTATGCTGGCTCTTATCATGACATTTATAATTCTAGAAAAAGCTGGTTTGCTGTCTCTCTCCCTTTCTACTAACAAAATGCGGCCAACAGCAATCAACAACTGATAAATATGTTTTGTGCTAAGCATGTTATCTTATCCAGTTTGCAATAATACTGCCCTAGATAAACCCCTTGGATTAGCTGAAGCCTCTCTCCCAAGGAAGTGACCTCATTAAAGTTCAGAAGACCATCGACTGTCATGAGAATCGCTGAACTGCTGCAAAAATACTAATACACAGCACTTCCTTACTTTCCCAAGGCTAAGATTTTTTCCTTTCCTCCTTGCATTCCAGACATCAAAGCATGCGGCAGCTGAAGAAGTGAAATTGGTATAAGGATCCACCTTTTAGCGTAGGATCATGTGGCAGCAGTCCTATGGACACTTATCTGGAAGAAAGTAAGCTGGGCTGACTTTTAGGGAGGCATGCGCAGAATTGCACTGTGTGTCCATAGTTAATGAGTTTGCTACATTCAGGCATACTTTCTGTAACACCAGCTTCATTTGGGTGACACACAGTACAGTGGTACCTCGGGTTAAGTACTTAATTCGTTCCGGAGGTCCGTTCTTAACCTGAAACTGTTCTTAACCTGAAGCACCACTTTAGCTAATGGGGCCTCCTGCTTCTGCCGCACCGCCGGAGCACGATTTCTGTTCTCATCCTGAAGCAAAGTTCTTAACCCAAGGTACTATTCCTGGGTTAGCGGAGTCTGTAACCTGAAGCGTATGTAACCTGAAGCGTATGTAACCCGAGGTACCACTGTATATAGAACTATGTAAAAATTAAGACGGACGCAATAATGTTTATTGCATTGTGTAATTCAGTGGATGGGTTTTGGGGGTTTCCCCCTTTCTCTTTTTTGTGCTTTTTCTTTAATAAATTCAAAATTTAAAACATCATTTAAAAAAAGATTTACTCCGTAATGTTAACCACTTCCATGTAGTTGTGGCATTATGAGCTTAAAGAACCTTCTGCAGATGATGAAGGGCTAGATGAGGTGCGGTAAAACAAAAACAGAGGCCCTGTCTTTAGGTGACCTACCTGGTGGTGTTTTTTTTTTTTGGGGGGGGGGTTGTTTTCAGTCTGTGGCAGATGGGGCTGCACTTCCCCTAATCAGGGGAGGCTAGCAAGGAAAAGCAGCAGCATGTGCCTGGCATCCTGCCACTGGCATCACTGTGACTTACCAGAAAGTGCTGTGCAGATGCCAATTTGGTATTCTTGCCAGTGTGCCTTCACAGCACCAATCTCCCTGCCACCTTGTCCCTCTCTGTCCTGGTAAGCTCTAGTGATGCTGGGACAGGAGAGCCAGGTGTGCATTGGCACTTCTCGCTGGCTGCTCCTGGGTGTGGCTAACTATTTTGGTCCAAGGGCTGTGTTTACCTTCCAGGGGTTTCATGCAGTGTGCATGGCCAGCCCACATTATCACATGCAGGCACACGCACCACACAGGACATACACGTACACACACAGCCCCTCCTCCTCAGCTGATCCATGCAGCACACCTGAGAAAGAGGTAAATCAAATGATTGATCTGGTGTGTTGGGAAGCGGGTGGTGTCCAGCTAACTTGTTCCACCAGCCTAATGATTTCTGCTTGCGCAACAAACCCCCCCCCCTTTCCCTGCACTCATGTGTACCACATTTCTTTCTGCATTCCCAATTTTCCAAAGAGATATTCTGTGGGGAAAGATAAACTATAGTGTGCCAAACCAGCACATGAAGCCAAAGGCCACACTCTGGCCAGTAAACACAAGCTTCTTGTCATCTATGCAATGTCTCAGGGTGCATGTATTTGCTGCTAGGCTCATCCAATGCCAGGTCTGTCCCTGATGCGACCCTTCCCACCTGCCCTGCAGGATGCACATTAAACACCAGAGTGCTGTAGCAGCATCTGGCAGGTTGTTTAGCCGGAGAACATCTTGTTGGTCCAGTCGACCAACACAATTGCTATCAATCAGGACAAGCACCAAAGGGGAGAGCCTCTCAGTTCAGATAAAACGGAGATGCTTCCAGCTAGGAAATTAATCTGATTATTTTGGAAATGTCTAGATCTAATCTGCATCTCCAAAGTTTAAAAAATATGGTAATGCAATTAGTAGCTTTGGCTGCCTAATGAAAGCCACTTTAAACCCCACAAAAATACCATTAAAAGAGAAAGCTGAAGAGCCTCTTCAAACTTTCCAAAAATGTGAAGTACATTCTTATTCAGAAGATGCCAATCTAGTCTCTTTCCTTCTAGGGTCCAAGATTAATTAGGACCTTGTTTAGTGCATGAATGAGGAAACAAATGAACTCTTGCATCGCACACTACTGGAACCAATTTTTCAATCTCCCCCACCCGCTTTACAATTACATTCATATCATGGAACTCTTCATTAGACTTTTCTGTCACATGGCTGTATTAAGTCAAGCAACTATAACAGCTGCTTGCCACTCTCCCAGATTGAAGATTATGCACAAATAAATGCAGAGGACGGATTTTAATGCAATAACAAAAGTCATTAAAATATTATTCAGTTTTAAAAATAAAACGGATAGCCATATTTACACTCTCTTGCCTCCCGCTCTCCTGCTGCAAAGGCAAGCAGATGTTTTTCATGTGCAGAAGCATTTTAACACTGGATGCAGACAGCACACAGTTGCATTTCTAAAAATAAACCCTTTGGATGCCTGGCAGTGAAGATTAACATCATACTGTAATCAGTGGAACTCTGTGCCACAGGAAATAGTTTTCACTAATAATATAAAGATATTAAAACAAAGTTATGGAAAATGGACCTGTGAATGGTTATTAATAAAGATTATTGCATCAAGTGTCCCTTGTCCCATCACATGAAATCACTGGAAGCTAAGAATAAACAGCATGAATGGGATAGGGTTCGATCCAGGCTAAGTGAGTTCAACTTAGATTCCATTGAAATCCATGGGATGAGTTGATAATTTTTGTAAAATATAAAATCACCGTCAATTAAAAGCAGAGTGAGACACCAGGTCTTTAAGGCCAGTTTAAAAACAGTCAAGTAAGGAGCCAGTCTTACCTCACATGGAAAGGTGCTCCAAACAGATGGAGCCAGCACCAAAAAAGACCTGTTTTCTTATGTCTGAAAACCTGATAGATTTTACTGGAAATCGCATGAATTGGGCCTTGGTAGCAAATTATGTTATCAGTTGCCTTGGCTTGGATTGTTCATTTTTTTCTGTGGGGAGGGGGTAAAGAGGGCTATTACAGGTTATTCAAAGGTAGATGTATTTAGAATTAAAAGTATCCCTTTCTTTTGCCAAATACAAGAAAGTCAAATATGCAAGGCTATGAAAACTCAGCTCTTATTTCTTGCATTTGTGATGGTGTGTGATGGGAAATGGGGCACATATAACACAGACTGACAGATCTACTTGTTCTTTTCTGTTAGTATCAATTTACGATTATCCAGGTCTCTACTAGACTTAGCTTATCATGTTTTCTCTAAGTGGAATGGTAAAGGTATAATTTCCATAACTGATGTGTTCAGTCCTGTTTTATGTCCATTGAGCAATTGCATATTAGATCTCTGGGCACCAAGGTTCACCTGCATGGAGATTATTATTATTATATTTAAAAAAACAGAATTATGCCACTTCTAGACCATGTTTTGTAGCAATTATTTTGCATTGTTACCCAGCTCCACCTGACTCAGCTGGGCTTACTTCTGAGTAATCATGTATAGAACTGCATTGTAGGCAAAATACTACTTGGTGGTCTAGATAATGATTCAAGAAGCCAAGATTCAATCCACTCTCCATATTGTAAATGTGTATAATGTAATGTGGATTATTACTGTATGTTCCATTTTGTATTGTGGTTCTGCTTCTGCCATTGATGCTGAATTTTTATGTTAAGCCCCCACCGTGGGCTCTCATGTGTGGATGGGTGGATGGATTGCAAGAAACAATAATTTACCAGGACTATGAAACAGGTTGTGGTCTAACCTTCTGGAAAAATAAAACCAGGACCCAGGAAATGTGAACAATTATCATCTTATATCATTGTGCAAAAGGCAATGAAAAGCAAACTTTTTGAGTTTCTGGTCCATGGCCTCTCCCAGCTTTGGAGGCACCGATACACCTCCTTGCCAAGAACACAAAGGAGCCTAGGTCTTCTTGTTTTCTATTTGCTACTTTAAAATTTTAGCTTTTATGCAGGAGTTTGCTTGCTGTTGCAGCTGCTGTCTTTTGTAGTTGATTTGTAATTGAACTGTAATGTTATTGCTCCTTTTGGTACACCCACTTTATACGGCTTCTTTTAGAAAAGGAGGAGGAGGAAGAAACCTGGTCCTCATTCCAGAAAACCAACCCAGAAGTTTTCCTTACCTCTCCTGTTTTATGAGCGTCACATGTAACACTTTTTTTAAAAAAGCAAGGAGGCCTTGTATAAAGCATCAGTGTGCCTTGGCTATAGTAGGAATTTTTGCCTCCCTAACATTTCTTGCCAGGTAAAGCTAAAAGGTGTAATCATCTGTGTAATCTCGTTTGGCGTGTTGGCTGCCCCAATTCATAAATATGCACAGATTTATGATCATAAAAGGTGTGTAGCATGAGGTTTCCAGAGAAAAGTGCCACGGTTACAGCATTCTCCTCTCAGCGCTTGGTTTTTATTTTTAAAGGAAGATAGGGAGGTTCAGGGAAGGGGGGGGGGATGTGACACGATGAAAACGAGCCTTTTAAGAGAGATTTGCTTTAATTATAGACTTTTGTAATTTTCTGTAGTTCCCCAATCCCATTATTAAATTACAACAGTAACTCATCTAATGGGTTTTTACTGTAAAAGCATCAATTTTGCTTTATTGTCTCCCACTGCTGCTTGTGTAAAATAAAATAAAAATAACAGAAGAGCTTAAAAAAATAAAAATCCCCCTCCCCGCTTGCAGCAGAACCCATCAGGGGATGGCTGGCAAATCTCCTTTCTATTACTAGGCCTCCCCACCCCACTTCCTTAAGCAAAGTGGATGGTGGAAGAATGGAATACAAACAATAAACTAGATCCAGGTATATTTGATTGGGTCTGCAGGGAGTGATAGGGCTGATGATCGGGCAGGTAAGGGCAGCTAATTTTCTTCTGACTCCACTGACGAGTGCCCTACCAAGCCAGCAGGGAAATAGTGGCTGCCTCACAAGTTGGTTTCCTGCTGTAGAAGAAAATGGCAAATGTCTTCTAGCCTAGTTTTATTCTAAAGGTCCTTAAGGCAAGACCAGCTAGTGCTGAATCTAATTTTGCACTAACAAGTTCACTTCTCTGGGCGGCTCGTGTGCTGCTGTTCTTGCAGAAACAATTCCTCCCGCTTTTCTTCAAGTTGCCTATTCTGAACACGGAAGAGCTATCCTACATACCTTACAAAACAGTGAGATACACAGAGAAAAAGGGGGGGGTGTTTTAGGAGCAGGAAGGTCAGCGGGAAGAAGGTACAAACCAGATCTTGAATATTTTCGGGGCAAAATTGTGGAGAAAGTCTAGCATTCTTTGTCAATATTATTTTTTTATCATTTATGAATTTAATGAGGACATTGAAATTCAATTTAAACGGGGCAGGTTTTGTCATTCAATTTGGAGCACCACAGAAGTACTGGTGCATGAAGGTTTCGCAGACTGAGTGGTGCAGCAGCGTGCAAACGCAGGGGAGCACAGCTCTGGGAGAATTTTCACAGCAGGAGTGATGGACATCATCTTTTGGAGAACAAGAGAAACTGGCGTCTCCTTCTTCCCTTTGGCAAGTGCGGTGATAAAGAAGCTTTCAAGTTTGTCACAGATTGGACCAGAGGAAACTAGAGAATGAGGAAAATAATCAAGCAAGGGTTGGGAACTCGCCACCACCTTTTCATTTGATGGGACTCTTACTTCATGCTAGCAGTGTCAGAAACAAGCACCACTGAGTTCCATGGACCTTCCTTCCAGGAAACTACACAGGATGGAAGTTAAGCTGATCCTAATAAATTGAGTACTATGCAATGTGCCACTGTTCTGCTCTTCTATCTCCCTCCCTGTGTGTGAATGGATCAAAGCAGTTGTCTACATATTTGGAATCTCATTGGAGTGTACCTATGGGGGCTGTCTTCAAAATTTACCACTATGCCGCTGAACAAATTAGATACACTGGAAAACCAAGTGGATTCTACTGTAAATCCTATTTAGTTTCCAGACTATAGCTCATACACGACCAGCTCATATCTCCTTCCTGCACAGGTATGCCACTAAGGGCTAAGGCTCTATCAGAGCAAACAGGGGAATTCAAGTTTTCCCTGGATTGTCATTTGTTCCAATCTATCACTAAAGTGTGAGTTTTCCCTTGTAAAGGAGCGGAGCAAGCAGAAAACTGCTCAGACCTGTGCTCTCTAGGCACAGCAGAAATGGAAGTGTGGAAGAGCCCTAACTGCCTCGCCTGTGCTACTTGTGGCCACTGCCTCACATGATTTAGATAATGAAGCATCAACATGGGTGTGTATACAATCGTTATTCCCACAACGAGAGGGTAGGAGGCCTAGCCTACCAGAAAATTCTCCTTCTGCTGGCGATGTCAAGGTGTTGCTGTGATCATCAGTTAGAGTCAACATCATGAATGTAGGGTTTTAAGAAAGCCTCTCTCAGCAAGATTACTGTACCATCTCTGAACAATACAATATTAGCTGTTGACACTGTTAGCCCCTGCTAGTCATGTTGCATCTCCATCTCGCAGTGTGCCGAGTGTTTGCCGTGAGTGTGAATAGCAAGAGCCCTTGAATTTTTGACTTTTCAGTGTGGCCTTCATTTATGGGAGTTCAGAACACTTTCAAGCAGACAATGCTAACTAGCATTGAATTTGAGAAGGAGGCATTGCTGCATACAGTATGCACAACATGTTCTAGAATCAATGGAGACGGAGTGCTTCTTTCCTCCTGGAAAAGACTGGAGACATTTTTATTCTGGCTTTCCCAGCTAGATACCGGTAAATTGGTATTTTCCTTGAGTTGTTAGAATTAGCTTTGTTTTAAATGTATTTGATCTTCTGTGTTTTTAACTGTTTTTAATCATCTTAAAATTGCATTGAGACAGTTGTTTAGAAAGTGGTTAATAAATCAGTGCTGATGATGATACTCATAACACATCGTCCACACACAGTCTAGAGATCAACTGCGTATCTTTTGGCCTTGAAAAACGCTTCTTGAGAAACTGATTTAAGGAATTTCTGCCAGGTGTATGAGTGTGGGGAAGGCAGCTTTTTCACATGAGGCAGAATGAATATTATCAAATGTAAAAAAACATAGGGCCTAAGAATGTGCATTAACATTACAAATACCTTTCAGTGGCATTTTTGTCTGCATTCAGTTATTAATTCTATATGTGTTTCTATTAATGTAAGTGATGTTCTATTATATTTATATATCCTGCCTTTTGACCATCAAACCCAGGATGAGTTCCAGAGTATTTCTCCAACTACTGGTCTCTCCCCTGAATGGGGAATAGCATTGCCTTTCATCATAGAGCTGCAGAACAGGAACTTGTTTTGCATGTGATAATTTTCACAAATCCACTTTAACTGGGAAGAAAGTTGATGTAATTTATTTAGCCATGTAAATCACCCTGGAATCAATTTTGATGAAGTGGAGTACCAAAAAAACCAAACAAACCCTTAATAAAAACAAAACCAATAATAGCAAAGGCTGAGAAAACTTCAAGTTTCCTAATACAGGCTTTCACATTGAAACTTTTCAGTTTGCCCTCAAGATGCTATTAGACTACAACTTCCAAGGTCCCTAACCACTGGAGCTGGGGCTGAAGGGAGTTAACAGTCAAACAACATCTGGAGGATACCATGTTAGGGTTGCCATATGTCAAAAAGTAAAAACTGGGACCCCCCTATTGAGCTTTTTTCTTCTTCCCAAAAACACAACCCCCCCCAAAAAAATTTCAATTGACTTGCCTAAGATCCAGGACAAAGTGCTGCCTTTCAACACCCCCCCCAACTTCAATTCCACCTTTGAAATCCCAGTAATGTCTGGACGTATGGCAGCCCTACACCATGTTGACTACTTCTGGGCCCTTGTTATCTGGATTGATGTGTATACTACCAAAAGAGAGTTGGGGAAAACCTAACATATGGCTTGCCAGAACTGCCCAGAGGGAAGCGGGCAGGAAAAGAATATAGATGACATGGAACATAGCTTACTTTTCAACCTTAATTTTACCGAAGCAGAAATTGTAGCTGTAAATGAGGCAATAGAACAAAGCTCTACCATTCAGTCCTAGCTAATGACTTAACTGTGCTAGCAATAGGGAGGCTAACAGACCAGAAAGAAAACAAGCGTGCCCCTTCCATCCATGTTTTCCTCCAGGTTTCCTGAACACACCCCTTTGGTTCTAGTTTGCAAAGGATAACGTACCAGGGAAACGGGATGGGTATTGCAGAATCTTGGCCTTGCTGATGAGTGAAAATAGCCTGGAAGGAAGTGGTGAGAAACACATCCCCACACATCTGACCTTTCAGTGGAAAGTGGTATGTTGGTAGCAAGCCAGGACAGGTGAACCATAATGATTTTATCTGTCCTTGAATTCTCCTCAGAGGCAGCCCTTCTCCCTTTGCACCCCCCTCCCTCTCACTTCGTCCATGTTCCTCAGTGGGCAGCACAGCCCTGTCAGTTTGATAAACGAGGATCAATGGAAGAGATCCCCAAGTCTCATTTTGAGAGTTTCTCTTGATGGGTTGGAGTCAAGAAGCAGCCAGCTGGGAATCTCTCTCTTGGGTGAGGGTCTTTCACATTGCCTTTGGTCCTCACTTAAACTTTCTTTTTAAAGGTTAAGCGTATTTATATACCACCTACAAAAGGTTATTCTGCTTGACCAGGTCTCCAGAAAGAATGATTAATGGCTACTCCTGCCAACTCTCGGTGTTTTGGTTGAGTTGGAACTGGAAAGAAAATCTAGCCAGTACAGAAAAATGTCGAATGCTTCTGTTTTACAGAAAGAATGTACATAAACAACTGCTTACTTAAAGAGCAGAATTTATTGTGCTTTGGGGGCCCCGTTCATCTAGCCTTTAGATTCTAAACGATACTCTTGCAACATGCTTTCTTTCTCTCATTCTAGCTACTACTATTACTATTTAACACTTATTCAGCTCCAGCAGACTCCACTCTTTCAAAGACTTATCAGGCAGTTTCTTAAGTGGCTTTGGTGGTGGAGTGTGTGTGTGTGTTTTCTTCTGTTCTGTTTATTTTTTAATCATTCAGACTGTAACAATAAAACCAGAATTCCCTTGTCCCATTTTAAGATAAAGCAATCTGAACCATTTATCTCCACTTCAGTCCCTTGAGCCATTACACTGATGCCTTGTGTCATATTTTAATCTATGACAGAGCTGACCCTTCCATGTTACTTCAGAACTTCTTTTTTTTTTTAAAGGGTTGCAATTATACTTCATTTCCATCGCTTAGAAAAAAGATAATAGAGATGAAAAGGGAATATTGCTATTTTGCCAAGCCCTTGAAGTGTGTATTGAAGTTGCCTCTGGAGGTGTCATCAGGGGCAGCCTAAGACATCTAGGTGGAGAACCCAAATGAGACCTCCTTCCTTCTAACTAACAAATGTAGTCAGCTGGAAATGTCCTGCCCAAACCTCAGCAAAATGATTGGGAACTACTGCCATCCGTTCTAATGGCGCAAGGGCCAGTCTAAGGCATTTTACAGTCTGAGGCACAGTAGCAAACATCACACACCTCTAAGTCAAGGTATATAATACCCAAGCCAGCTAAATCATTTTTGCCCCCTGAGGTTGAAAATCACACAAGTGCCGCTCCCTGTCTCTGGCAACAAAATTACAATAACAATACATTTTGAAAAATAACAGCTTGCTGGTCTTTCATGACACTCAAAATCTGCTCCCTGAGGCAGCCACCTCGTTCTGCCTAATGTTAGGGCCAGCCCTGATTAAAGCTTGTGCGCTCCATTGGTCAGAACTGCCTGTTTCCCTTTCTGCTACCCTTCATAGGGACCAAATGCTGTGGCTTGAGGTGGCTGTGGTAGGGTGCTGTGGTGATTGGCACCACTTTTCTTCAAACAACTCTAGGTCACACAAATGCCACAGTTTGAGGTCACACAAATGCCACAGTTTTCTGCCCTCTTTCCCTTCAGTTTCAGTTGGAAATGGCTATATAATTTAGTCCTTTTAAGTATCTCAGCCAGCAGCCTGTGATCTAAAATATAATCAAGGCCACTCACTCACATGCAACACTGGGCTGAGAAAGAACAAAGATTCAGACGGAAGCCAGGTCACTGACTGGATTGTGGACTGTGAGATTGTTTGCAATATATTTCATTTGCTGCATATATCTTCCTTTCTTGACTCATGAAATACATAATAAAGGCTACATTTATGGGAGCCTTTGGCTTCCAGCTCTCTGAATCAGATTCTGTAGTGTGTTATAACTCTGTTCTAAAGATGGAGGAGAAAATGCACACTTCCTAAAACAATATGCAAAACTGAAACACAGCTATCATTTGAAATATGCATTTCTCTGAATTCTGGTTCTCCGGCCAAAAACTATGTACAATAATGCATATGTAGGTGAAAATAACATAAGAAACACATTGCCTTAGGGGAAACAGCTTGCAAAAATGTGTATATTAGACATTATCACATATACAAATGTGTAAATTAGAAGAGATGCACACTAAAATGCTGACCAATTTCACGAGGACTTCATTAAAAAGGAAGAATCAGTTGACAAACTGATGAGTTAATGTGGTGAACTGAACTTAGGAAAAACGAGGAACTAAGAGAAATTGATTCATTCCTCACTAGTTGTAATTTGTCCAGAACCATGATGGTCCAGCATTGTAGTAAGAGCCATATTAGTTCATTTCTGAGACCCTCCACTTAAAAATGGAAAGGGAAATGGTCAAGTGATCTCCCTACCCCTGGTGGAAACTACACAAGTTTCAGGTGCTATGACTCGGTTTTTTATTTCAAATGTTTCCCAAAGGAATAATAATTTTTCATGTTAGACTTCCTGAATTTTTTTTAATGGTTTGATGCTTGTTATACAGATGGAAACCTGTTGAACTTCACAGGCAGATAATTGTTGATACCATGGTCATGCGATAACACAGTGCTGGTTTACTGAGGAAGAGAGCAATGAAAAATTATCCGTGCTTGATAGCAGCCCCTTCCCTATATGTATGTAAAAGCAGCTCCCTTCCTATATGTATCTAAGAAAGGACCTACCAATCCTCACAGGCACCAGGTTCCACTAGTCACTGAGAGTCAGTACCCCCTGCTATCCAATAAGAGCATCATGGCAAGAGGGAGACCTGCCTGAACCCATCCATTGGCCAGGTAAGGTGCAGCTGCTCCAAGCACAACCACACCAGATCCCTCACCATTCATTCTTCCTTTCATATTGTGTCTATTAGTTTGTGAGCCTGTTGACAGGACCTGCTTTATATTTCAGTCTTTGTACAATACTTAGAAATTATTATGCGCTTCATAAGTGAACAACAACAACAACGAATGGATGAGTGCAGCCAGCATGCTCTTCCCTTGCCTCCTTTCTGCAGATCTGACTCTTGAGATGGAGGAGCTCAGCCTTCCTGGCTGTTGCCTCCAATTAAACATTTGTTCAGGCCTGAGCCATGTAAAGTGTGTGAGCTCTACCACACCGGTGAGGTTGTATTGATTTATATGAGACTGATTCTGGGTTCACAGTGTATATAGAGTGTAGGTGTAATAAGGA
Organism: Podarcis tiliguerta; assembly: GCF_965153285.1. NCBI lineage: Eukaryota > Metazoa > Chordata > Lepidosauria > Squamata > Lacertidae > Podarcis > Podarcis tiliguerta. The sequence continues at coordinate 86,301,167 of NC_139535.1, read as the reverse complement.
AATACACAGAAAGGAATCCCATTGCTTTCCTTTATCTCCGTCTCCTCTTTTCTTCCTCCCTCCCTCCCTCTCTCTCTGCCTCCCTTCCACCCACCCAATGATATACACTGCTGGGCATACTGCCAGCTCAGTACTACTATTAATAATCCAGCAACAATGAGAGGAAACAGATTTCAGTGCCAGCCTTCCAATGGGAGCTAATTAAAAATAAGTGTCAGCAGAATAAAAAAGAAAGATTTTGAAAAATAACAGGACAGTGCCCTTTTAGGCAAAGATAAAAATCTCCCCTGTATACGGGCATCTTCTTGCCCTGTGCACCGTGTGTCTCTTATGAGAAAAATAGGACAATTAAAATTTAACGTGAGCCAGCATGCTAATAAATCAAAGTGGACACCAACACAGCTGGGAGAGCAAAATGACTGTGTTACAAAGCACCAAGGGCCTGGCTTCTCTGCAGGTTGCGTTCTGCAAATGAGAGGGTAAGGCTAATGCTCCGCCACTCCCTACAGCTTTATACAGTAGGAAACTGACAGCCTGATCCCATGCAGAGTTAGGCGCATCTAAGCCCACCAAAAAGCAATGGGCTTAGCTGCATCCCAACTCCACACAGGACAGGGCTGCAAGCGCTCATCTCAGCTTGGTGTCCTTCCACCTAGTCAAGGAAAATAATCCATGACGGAAAGCAAAGCAAAGTGAAATCGAAATCTGTGCTGGATTTTGGCTTTCGTTCATATGTTAAGAATCAAGTTCAAAAATTGCAGTGAGAATGCAACTTGGCTGTGACACTTGGAGTTGCCAATTGCTTCATATTTTATGGAGTGCCCCTTATTATGACACTTTCTAGTCAAAGAGATGCCCCTTATCTGAATCACCAGAGCACTTTTGATCTAGGAGTCATGCTTCAGATTAGCATACATTTCTCTGGGACATGAGGGCCTGTGTGTACCTCTTGACTTACCCCACCAGGATAGGAAAAATGTTTCTTCTAGTTATCCCTCTATACAGTTCTCCAATGTTTGGCCCCTACTTCCTGGTCCTTTGTTTAGGGAAGAAGGTAGTTAATTTGTTCTATTGTGGATTTTTCAAGTTGTGAATATTATTTAGGTGGGAGGGGGTTGGCTTAGTTTTTTTTATTGCAATTGTAGTATACAATATGTTCAAATATGAACACGCTGCAATTATAAAAAAATGTTAATATGAAAGCATAAAATGATGAAAGCATAAAATGATGTCCATATCTTAAGCATTGATGGCACATACCCCTTTACCACCCCCTTCATCACATAACACACACAGAACCATAACTTCAGAAATACAACTGCAGTTTCTCACAAAAACAAGAACCCACAAGTAGACTCAAACTTAAGTGAATATTAAAAAAATACTTCACAATAGTAGCAAATATTTAATGCATCCAAACACTTGAATTTAAGATCTGAAAATATGGCAGCGGGAGACAGAAGACAAGGCTTTCTTTAGCCACAACACTCAGAAACCTTTGGAAATACCTTTTCTGCTCTCTGCTCAATGGCACTTGCCATAGATTAGCAATATAGATGGCCAGTTCACCAAATGGTGTACAGGCACCTCCCCATTCATGTGCATTCCACTTGCATGTCACAGCATTTACGCACGCTGCCATGAAATATATATATATATTATTTGAACCAAAGCCATTGTTTGGTGGGGGGTGCTCTGCACCTCCACCTGCCTGCCCGTCCCTCCCTCACTTGCTTGCTCATGTCAAGAAATTGTCTCCAGCAACTTCCAGGCCCTGCTGCGACACAAGGCACCAGGAGCCAATTATCTACAGACCCCCAGCTCAACTTTCTGGTCACAAGAGACAGTCAGTGCACACATGCCCAAGGGCACATCATCAATCGGGAAAGGTGGATGGGATGGACAGGAACTGCTGAAAGAGAGCCGCTTCCCAGCCTCTCTCAATAGAACCCTCCCCACTTTATGAAATTTCATGAATACACGCCGAGTCCAGAAACTTAAGCCCCGCATAAATGGGGGACGCCTGTATATATATGTAAGGTGCACCATGTTAAGACACTCCTCCACCCTAACAACACATTAAGAATGGGCACTGTCAGGGTAGGACCATAGAAGAAGTCTGAGATGAGTTTGGAGTTGAGAACCAAGAGCCATGGGAAACTCCAGAAGTTATAGCTGATGTGCAAGGTAGGATCAAAGGACACACTAGGATTCAATAGCAAGGAACAGCCTGGGGTACACACTGCTCAGGTAAACCTTGCATCTCAAGCAAGGTTCATTTGAAACAGGAAGTCCATTATATTCCTTCCTCTTCAGAAGGGTCCAATGGCCAGCCTATGTGGGTGGAGTTTGTCTGGAAGGTTCTCCACTGAGAAAAGCCTCTTCTGGGCTCCTTCCATCTCCTATTCTACATATTTGGAAGGCATTCAGAAGCATTCGCTTTTAGTTGGTGGTCGGATCTGATGGAAATTTTAGTCCAATACATCTGGAGGGCATCAGAAGGCTGCCCTGCAATGCATCTTCTTGTGACAATACAGTTACTTAGCTCCTACCTTCCTCTATTACTGATTCACACACACATTCCTTGAAACTCTTGTTGATTTTGATTTCTTGTTCAGTCTTACTGAACAGCTCCATGCAAGAATAGTCTTTTACTAAAACACATATACGAGAGAGAGAGAGAGAGAGAGAGCTCTACAACACCGTGATTAAGACAGAGCAGGAAACAAGCAGCAGAGTTCATCAATCCTGAGCCAGTATTTCAGTTCCCAGGACAGCTCATTAGCCACACTGTGTCACAAAAGATATTGCCTCCCATCTGAGGATAGAGAAGGCCACACGCAGAGCTGTGAGGATGGATGCACAGGAGAGGGGGGGAGCACAAAACATGTAACACATCAAAGGGACCTCACTAGTAATAACACAGGGAATCAGACACATTTTTAGGAATGGCGGGAACCACAAGCAGAGGAAAGAACTCTGAGCTCTCCTCTAGATTTACACACAGAAATCCACCCAACAAAATTCTGTATGCTTTTATAAGTATGGTACAATGGACAGCAGTTCAAACTGTTAGTCCAACTAACATTTTGCTCCCATATTTATGCAAATAAGGCACTCTGATTTTATATGGATCATCTGTGAGTACATACATCCTTAGGGCTCCTCCACACTTCTGCTTGCCCTATGCTTTTTAGGCACGGGGTCTGAGAGGTTTTTCTTTTATCATGCGACTTTCCACGGGAAAACCTGCTGTTTCCCACTAAAAAGCATGGGGGCAAGCAGAATAAAACACAGACCAAATGGAAGTGGGGATGAACTTTAGTGAAAATAGTTGTTTTGGTGTATTTGTGTGTTTTTGTGTACTTTCAGAAAATCGTAAACGATCACTTTTCACATTAAAATTCAAAATAAAAGTTAAACCACTTGTATATTACTGAGCTGGAAGGAAAAAAATGTTGGAAAAGATTGCTCCTGCCTATTGCAACAAAACAACACACACAGCATGGTTTAAGAAGCCTGCCACTCACTCCTCTTTCTGAATAGTCCAGTATTGTGGTTGTCACATTTGGTTTTGAAGAAATCCTGGGGTACCTCAGGAGCATATCAAGGGTTTCTTGATCAGGGAAGAGCTCCTCCTTCAGTGTGAAGCTGCAAGAGGATTTTGGGTTTGTTCTAATGCAGTAACCTTTAACCCCTCCTGATCCAGCACCACCTTGAACCCAAACATGCATCTGGGGATCCATTTATTAATTTTTGATCATATGTTTGTATAGTGGGAGTGCAGCTTTGATTAAGCTGTGACACGGTAGTGGGTCCCAACCCACCAGTTGAAAACATCAGACCCAAGTGGCCCAGAAAGTGCGCTGCATGCATTGCCTGTTTGCCTTATACACACCACAGAACCCTCTATAATGAGGGAAATGTCTCATTCACAGCAATAAAATGCAGCAAAAGAGAAAAGAATACCCAAAGAATAGTCTATAATGTTTACCATTATCCCAATAAAGACAAAAGGCATTAGCACACTTCACAAATCAGAGAAATAGCAGCAGCTTTGAATCACATGATGGTGCATCACCTATACGTAATATTGTTTCACATCCTAGCCAAAAAAAGTCAGTGCACCTGGATCCATATGGTCACCACTGTGATTAATTATAATGGGCGATCTTCAGCTAAGGGTTACTCAGAGTAGACCCACCAAAATCAGTGAACATGACTAAGTTAGGTCAATTCAGTTCAGTAGGTCTACTCTGAACACCACCCATTTTTTATTGACTTTTCCTACAGTACCTCAGAGGAAGGGCCATAGCTCAGTGGCAGTGCATGGTTGAATTTTTGGCATCTCCCGGTAGGGCTAGGAAACACTGCTATCTGAAACCCTGGGAAGCCACTGCTAGTCGGTGTAGACAATACTGAGCTAGAAGGACCAATGGTTTGACATGGTATAAGGCGGCTTTTTGTGTCTTGTGTTCCCTTTTCTTTGGTAACTGAAGGCATCACAATTTATCATGTACAGTGGTGCCTCGCAAGACAAAATTAATTCGTTCTGCGAGTTTTTTCGTCTTGTGAATTTTTCGTCTTGCGAAGCACGGTTTCCCATAGGAAATGCATTGACAGTTTCCCATAGGAATGCATTGACAGTTTTAAGAAAAAGGCGCAAGATGTTTTCGTCTTGTGAAGCAAGCCCATAGGGAAATTCGTCTTGCGAAGCAACTCAAAAAACAAAAAACTCTTTCGTCTTGCGAGTTTTTCGTCTTGCAAGGCATTCGTCTTGCGAGGTACCACTGTAATTCAAACACAAGCGGGAATCAGAATTAAGCAGAATACAGTTTAATTCTATGAATATTTAATTGTTTTAAAAATGATTTTCCCCTATGTTTTTAGCTGTTTTTATTTTTATCTGTAAGCTATCTTAAATCCAAAAAAAGGTGCTGGTGGTGCTGGTGTGTGTGTGCATAAAATAAACTTGCTCTTACCATTGGGCTGTTAGGAAAAGCTGTAGCACAATATATAATGTAAACGAATTAACCCAGCAACTTATAGTAGACTATATTTGTGAAATAGGAGGAGAGAATGGGAAACCTTCACTATAAAATGATCAAGTCCAAGTTATGTTGGTCTATCCATCCACATCTGTGGAGACTAGCCATTCCTTCTCCCAAAATTAGATTTCTGAAAGTCTGGAAAGAAACAGGAAAACCACAAGAAAACCATAGGAGAGTAGTAATTAGGATATGCAGAAGTATGATAAAAAGTGAGTGAACGAAGTATGGAGCATTATCAAACAATTTTAAAAAAGAAAAGCACTGGCCTCTCCAAATCTGTTCTGAAGGGTTCGAGGAAAACCCAGAACATAATTAGTGGGTGTGGGGAAGGGAGGTGGAGGTAAGTTCTATTGTGCAAGGGGAAATCCTTATGAGGGAACAATGAATTAGTTGGATACCACCAGTGGTTATTCCAGAGTAAGCAGCCAGTATGGAAATACCCTAAGCTAGAAGATTTGCAGAATATCTCTTAGCAGTAGGAACAAGAACACTGCCACGAAACAGATTCATATCAAAATAGTACAACTGGAGCTATTGATATGTGCTTTAACTGTGGACACCAAAGTTACCTTTTTTGTGGAACAAAATTCTCAGAGGAATCCATCCTGGCACATTCCATGTCTACAATCCTGACTTCTAAGAAGGAGCACTGGGTCTATATTAATAACAGGATCTTTTTTAAAAAAGGAAAACCCAAGTGACACCTATCGCAGCATGGATCAAATGATGACTGATGACAGTGGTGAGCAAACGAAATAAGATGAATTCAGAAGGGGAACTACCCCCTCATAGGCTCATGTTGGAAAAGAGAGCCATTAAGGAACTATTAACCCACAAAGTGGCTAAATGAATGGAACATGTTTAAGAATAGCTTGGATCTCAATTTATTCCAGGGAGGTAGTGGGTAATTGGGTTCTACTTCCCCAAATAGGTTTAATACCTTCAGAAATTTATTTTCCTTTCAAAATGCAAAGAAAGCCATTTCCAGTGATACTAGGCTCTGCTGTGACAATCAAACAAGTCAGGGGAGAAACATTTTATACTGTTGGATTCTATTTTCCCAACTGCTATTGGACCAATATACATCAGTATATCAAAATAAGATCATTAGGAGATTTAAAAATTCAGTGGGGCAAAACACCTCTATCAAGACTAAGCCAAGGTTGCCCCCCCCCCCCCTCGCGTTGGTTCCAAGAACAACTTTTCCAGGACACTGCAAGTTAGGGTATCTAGAAATGTTACCTCTTCACCATGACACATGAACCCAGTCCATGTGAGGGTAGCTGAAGACACCTGTTACCACAGCATTTGGATGCTTCCTTAATCTCATTCTCCATCTCAAGTTTTCCCTGAGCATTTTAGTCTAGGGGACAATGGCACGTCCCTAAAGTACAAAACTACTCCTGGGTTCTTTAGAGGTGCCTGCCCCTTTAGGGATTTCTAGCTTGTTGGACTCAGTGCCCTACTTGGTGTACAGAGCAACAACACCTCCTGGAACTGTTCCTTGTCATTTCTACAGAGCTTGTACACACTGATAACCATGACACACTGGTTCCCCCCCCTTCCACTAGGTTTCCATTGTGCCTACTAAACAAATACCCCTGAGGAAGAACAATTGTTCAAAATATAACATGATGAATTTACCCCCCCCCCCAGTGCATTTTAAGATTTACTTTCTTCCTTCCCCAGCCCAGTGTTGTAAGCCACAGGACTGCAGCTTGTAGCAACTCCCTGGACAAAGTGCTTCCAGCTTCTGGAATGCTCCTTGGCTGGCTTCCTGTGCATGCTGGGACTTTGCCTGGGCAACAACTATTTCCTGGTTGGTTTGACTCCTGGTTTGGATCCTTGGTTGGCTGAAACCTATGGATTTGACCTTTGGCATGACTCCACCTTGACAGCTGCTGATGGCTGAGCCTTGACACAAAGTCATGTGGTTGTACACCAACATGGCTATTATGTGTATATTTAGTGGATATCTGTGCAGAACTGTGTAAAAAAAATAAAATAGCAGGCTTGGGAAAGAGTATAAATGATAGCTAGGGAGACACCCCACCTTTCCTTTGGTTTTGACCTCATAATATTTAAAGATTAAAATATTATTTTTAAAATGTTGGAAAGCAGTTCCGGGCATGATGCGGAAGGCTGAGACAGAAGCAGATGCTGGCCCTACAACTTTATCAGTCCTAGCAGGTGTCTTTCTGATTAACAATTCAGTTCATTTTCAGGAAGTGGCAAGTATAGCAGATGTGGCCACCTCCTGGCAATTAGCAACTGCTGAAATCACTAAATTTACTACCAGACACATTTTCTCCCCTTCCTGCCAATACTGCCTCCCTTTAAGTGCAGGCTTGGCTTATGTGTTTGTAGGTGGAGTGTTTCAATTTTAAAGTTTGAATGAAGTGCTGCTGGGTGTGCAAGTGAAATCACATTAATAACATGAGGAGAGTGATGAGGATCACACCTTCTGCATCCAAACAGCCAGCATTTGGGGAAACACAGTGATTTAGGAGGTTTCCTCTTCTTGTCCTTCTGAACCCAGTCCCCCCAGTCCTGCTAGAACTGTTTAGAGGTTGCTTATGTTAAGTGGAATCTAATTTGTATAAATAAAATAAAATGGCTCAGGAAATAGTGCCAGCCCAAACGTTGTTGTTTTTTGCTAAAGCAAAGCTCAAATGGCTAGAGCCAACACCTTAAATTAGTCTCACAGTACTTCTCAGACATCAGCTCAGGCTTTCATCTACGTATAACTCTAAATCATGCAAATCAGACTTTGCTGCCAGGTAGGGCCAGCCTTGTCGAGAAACCTCTAGACCACTATGATTCTATTCCTTGCTGCATTTCTACTGTCTTCACCCTCCTGGTGACTTTCAATGTTATCAGGGAATTCTGAAAGCAATGGGCCTTAAGAGTTGTTTGGAAGAAATCCCACTTAATGGGATCTTGAAGGGATCTTGAGTGTTCATTTTGTGCCTTGGTTTCCTTCCTTGACGCCTGTGTTGAGGTATAATCTTGATAGCCATCATGGAGCGTATTAGTCAGTGATCTGTCCAGTAGTGGTCGGCACTGGTCAAAGCTCTGGTAAGGAGCACATCACGGCGATCTTTAGCATAGACAATAACTTCAGGGAGCCAGTATGGTGTAGTGGTTAAGATCGGTGGACTCGTAATCTGGGGAACCGGGTTCGCGTCTCCGCTCCTCCACATGCACCTGCTGGGTGACCTTGGGCTAGTCACACTTCTCTGAAGTCTCTCAGCCCAACTCACCTCACAGAGTGTTTGTTGTGGGGGAGGAAGGAAAAGGAGAATGTTAGCCGCTTTGAGACTCCTTCAGGTACTGATAAAGCGGAATATCAAATCCAAACTACTCCTCCTCCTCCTCTTCCTCTTCTTCTTCTTCTTCAACATCAATTTTGTTGGATGGGTCATGTTGTGCGGATGCCTGATTATCATCTTCCAAAGCAATTACTCTATTCCAAACTTAAAAATGGAAAGCGTAATGCTGGTGGTCAACAAAAGAGGTTTAAAGAGTGTCTCAAGGCAATTTTTAAAAAAAGCAGTATAAACACCAACAATTGGGTGTTTATACTTGCCTGCGAGCACTCCAGGGAACTGGAGAACAGCCTTTACCAAAGGTGTCATGGGCTTTGAAGACACTCGAACTCAGGACACAAGGGAGAAACATGCTAAGAGGAAGGCACGCTTGGCAAAACCTCACCATGATCAATTCCTGCCCGAAAACCAATGTCCCCACTGTGGAAGGACATGTGGATCCAGAATTGGCCTCTACAGTCACTTATGGACTCATTGTTAAAACCGTATGTATGGAAGACAAACTTACTTGGCTACGAGTGATCGCCAAAGAAGAAGAAAAGGTGACTTTCTTGATAGCTCATCACCAGCCTTTGTCCAACTAACAACCCACACTCAGCTAACAATCAACAGGCTGCCCTGGCTCGTTAACATAAACTTAATCTGGAGGTTCAGTGTTTGGCACAGTTCAGCTCCCCCAACCTTGATTAATTCTTTTATTGGACCCAGGAATTTAGGGTGTCTCACACCCCACAAACTCATAACAATATATTAAGGACGAATCCCAGGACCATAGGAAGCTTGTCCCTCGTATGAACTCACTGCCTAGGTCTGCAATTCAGTTAAAGATGTGAACGTGGAATACTTGTGGTAATGTGGGATTGGACTAGATGACCCTTGGGGTCCCATCCAACTCTACCATTCTATGATACTGTGATTCTATATGGGCAACTTTGGATACTACTCCAAGGCCAAAGTCAAGGAAGCATGAATAGCACCTGTTTCTTTGCATATCCTCTGTAATGATAAAAGTAAGAATTTGCCTGCAGGTAGACCTTGAGCTGCTGCTGTTTGCTAAGCAGACACTTCTCTTCATGGGAGACCTGCAAGAGTTTCGTATTTGGATGTTACACTGGAAGAATGAGAAAAGGAAGCAGGGCCACTCACACTCCCTCTTTTCCTGTTTCCGGGTCGTATCTAAATTTAAACCAACCTCACTTGGTGCATTTCTTTCCCTCGGTACTGAATGAAGCCTTTGTTGTAGGCTCTCACAGTGCTTTCAGTTCTGGCATTTCAAGGTTTCATTGTGCTGGAGACTAAATTTGAAACCAAGCTTTTTGTTCCCGGCTAATAGTGTGTGTCAGTGGGAGGACATGATGAGACTTCTCTGAAATAGCAGGCACACAAGGAGAAGGTGAAATGCATGAATAAATAAAATGCCAATATTGGAGCAAAGTTTTGTTGGAAGGTTTTAAATGATATTAATGTGGTTCAGGCCCATATCTCTCAACCCTTTAGGAGCTATTTATAATCCTTAATGACTTGTCTCAACCCAGACTATGCCTTTCTTAATTTTCTTATTTTGTAATGCTCACCACCTTGCAACCCCTTGTACACCTTGGCAAATCTGTTTTTAAAGATGTCCACAGCAGATGAAACCTTGAGTTGGTATTATTATTATTATTATTATTATTATTATTATTATTATTATTAACCATAACCCACCATTCATCAAAAGGCTCCAGGGTGGGTTGCAACATTGAAACACAATATTAAAAACAGTTTTTAAAAACTTACAACCTCAAAAATAATGTGAGTCCTAATTATACATATATATATATATATATGCGCGATATGTTAGGGGAAATGGGTTTAAATGACTGAGACTAGAAAATGTGAGACTGTATAAGGACTAGGAGAGACAACATTCCTTTTTGGTCAGTGACTAGTTCTTTTGTATTTTGCTTGCCAGAGACAGACCGCCAGCTGCTGTTAAAAGGCCATTCAAACAGCTTTCCTATATTGAAATGTGACCATGACCTCATCTGCACCATACGTTTAAAGCAGTATCCTACCAGTCATGACTTTTTCCAAAGAATCTTGAGAACTGTAGTTTGTTAAGAACGCTGAGAGTAGTTTGGAGATTCCTATTCTCCTCACTGAGCTACAATTCCCAGAGTTCCTGAGAAGAGGGATTGAACAATCAATCCCTCTGTAGCCCTGGGAGGGGAAGGGTGTCTTTTAACAAATCTCAGCACCCTTAACAAATTTGGGGGAAACCATGACTATTTAAAGTGGTATAATATTGCTTTAAATGTTTAGTGTGCCTTGTCATCTCCCAGATATTTATTTGATAATGCATACATTACATAGTGCAGATGGCACCTGTGCAGTACGAGAGTTGCAGGGTACAACAGTACTCCAGAGTGAACAGGTGCTCCTCTTGACAATTTGTTTATTGAGCATTCATCCTGATTTTCTTACACAGTGGTTAGACTACATCCAGTCTTCATAAAGCATCTGCTCTGATTTACTTTCTTAACTGCAAGAAGTCTGGTTTTGGTTTTTTTAAGGGGATTTGTTGTGCTAAAATGACAGGAAGCTTTAACCCACAATTGCACAAACCTATTTTTCAGTGTGCACTTTAATCCCTTCTGCAAAATAGCGAGGGTCTGGAAGCACCCCTGACTCAGCAGGGCCACTGTGATTTTAATAACTTAATGATAAGCAGAAATTTTGCAGGTGAATCTTTCCCCAATCCTGCACCTTCAGAAGCTTTCCTTCAAAACTGATTGTGATGCAGCTATCAATGGCACAGGAGTTCTTATTAGAATATAATTGCCAATCCAAAGCATGTGGAATGAACCACACAAGACTACACAGTAAGATAAATTAAATGATCAGATTTCTTAGATGAATATGTTATTTTGACTCCGAAACAGAATAACCGCTCACTTGGGATTCCAGGTGGGCAGCCAGTACCACATGCCAGGGCTGTGGTAGGCCCAGGGTGGCAAACCTCCAGCACGGCTGGGGGAGGTGATTGCTGGCACTGCCCACCTCCAGCCACTTCGGGCCCTCAGGTGAGGGCAGGCAGTGCCCGCTCAGCCAATCAGAGGAAGGGGCTTGAGGGCTGTGACCAGTCTGCCCCTAGACTATTTAAGGAGGTGGCCAGGTGTTGGCCGTCCTCTTGGCCAATTATCACAGCCATTACGCACCTGTGGCAGCAAAGAGACCAATGTCATGAACCTCCCATTATTCATATTTTGACAACATCCATTTGAGTCTGCAAGTTATGTAGCTTTTGTGCAGATGTTTGGTCAAGGCTGTTCTCTTGGGGATAACAAGGAGGAGCTATAAGTAGTAGAATTCATTTCCTTGCTTTTCTTGGATGTGCCATACACTTTTCTTTCTTACTCTTGCATCTGTGTTTCCCATCAGTACTTGATCTTCTGACATTGTAGCAACTCCCCACACTTTCACACATGAATTGGCAGCGGCTGCTGCTGCAAACCTCACTCTTGCTACTAGACAGATTTTACAGTGTGCTGAAATACCTAGATTTGGTGGTGGTGGGTGATAGAGGGGCTGGGGGAAAAAGGTATGAAGGAGACGATTATAGTCCTACATCTACCTTTCATCCTTCACTTGTAGCTTTTTTCACCCCATCATTGGTGCTTTAAATACATGACTCCATTGGAATTTAGGAAGCCTTTACTTCTTCACGCTCTTAACTCATTAGAAACATGTACAGAAAACTCTAAAGTAATGTGGAGCAAAATTTTATAGTTCACATAAATATTACCATGCAAAATTCATTGTTTAGCTTTCAAGTTTTCATTAAGAAACACACCCTCCTATTTTATTGACATCCATTCTCCATATGAGGAATGCTTACAACTCCCAGAATCCCTGACCATTGGCCATGCTGACTAGGGTTGGTGGGAGGTGTATTATAATAATAATAATAATAATTGGAGGGCACCACATTGGCTACCTGTTCTACACTATTTACCCAATTTACAGCTGAGAGAAGACTGCAGGCTCCACATTTTTGTTTCCTGGCAGGAGGAGTTCCTGTGCCTTTAACAACTGCATGATAAGCAGAACATTCAAACAGAGACTCAATGTGGAGCTGTGATACAATATCAGATGAGGACTGGAGAAATCCAGCTTCAAATTCCCACTCAGTCATGACACTTCCTGGACAACCTTAAGCCAGTCACTGTTTCTCAGTCTAACCTACCTTGCAGTTTTGTTGTGAGGACAAAACAGGACAGAGAGGGAGGACGTGTGCCACCTTGATCTCCAAAAGGCGAGATATAAATGTAATATACAAACATTATTAAAGCATGGATTTTTTTTTTTAAAAATCTAGATTTATAAATAAGGATTTTTTTAAAAAAAATTAAGCGTCTGCCTTTTTAAAAAAAACAACAACCAGAAAGGGAATGAAGACAACAGGCAGCCAATATTAGTAAACTGTTCCAATTAAGCTCCGTCCCTGGGGTGGCTCCATTTAAGCTCATACTCTGGAAGGCTGCAAACTGCAGCTACCTTTGCATAGCCTTGGTATTTTTTAAGCTGTGGCTTCTGTTGTACAATCAGATCGTTGATCAACCGACAGCTTCATATTAAAAGAACTTTTCGTGGCATTTTAATCCCAGGAGGTAATGTGGATATTTGTCATTTCTGATCTTCCCTTCCTGCAGCCGTCCACAGATGACAAGATCCGTGAAATTGCTACTGCCAGGGAGTGAAATGGATATTAACCTCGTGCCCAGCCGCCGCCACAATACCACCCTCTCTAAGCTGCCCTTGACCACTTTCTCTTCCTAGGGAAGAGAGAATGGGGGTATTATTATTATTATTATTATTATTATTATTATTATTTTACAGGCAGTTCACTTTCCATTCAGTGTATGATGTCTTACATATCACGAGTGCACGTCAGGGAATAATAAACTCTACCATGTTAACAGATTGCTTTAAAAACCCTTCACTTTATTTCTGATTCTCATTTGCTCTGCTCTTCATGCTATTTTCCCCTGCATAAAAGGGGAAGCAGGAAATAAGAAAGAGAGAAAAGAACTCAAACACCTGAAAAATCTCCTCCCTCCCCGCCCTCCGCTTCATATACCTGCTACTCAGTACCAAATCTGAATAGAACTGGATGGGGAGGGAGATGGCAAGATGGATGAATAACATTTCATGCCCTGTAGTCAAACATAATTTCAAGAGGGGAACGAGGGCAAACTGTTAAGAGGGCTTATCTTGTTAAGATGGCAAATGCACAATTCAGAGGGCTCTCTCTTTGAAGGCTAGCCTCTAATTTCATCCGGCAATTATGACTCCTGGAAAATAATATTTCAGAAAAGGGGGCCCCTCTTCTGAAGAGGGGTGGATGGGTTCCTGGAGCAGGGGTGAGGGAGGCAAAATACCTCAGCATACTAATGATCAGGGAACCCATTAGGCTACGAGATGCCTGGGGGTGCCTGGCTCCTTTCCCCTTGAAAAACATAAGGAAGGGCTTCAAAAGAGAGAAGGGCATTTGAAGTGCCATCTTGATTCTTTCAAAACCACCAGCTCCCATGAGGAACAGGTTTTACAAATAATGATGGGCAAAGAGAACTGACTTCCTTTGTGATATGGAATCGTAGTAGCTAATTTATGAATCCAGTGGCATGAACTTGGTCAAAAGCTCTCCTGTATTATAAGCTTTCAAATCATGGGTTCCACATGCACATCTCTGAATAGGAACATAACATCCTCGCTGTGGTATTTCCCCCCATCCTGTGCATCAGGCATCATGTATCATAATGCATCCTTCCCTAACTGGATGCAAAGCAACATGTCTGCTTCTTCCTACATTGAATGGGGTTGCATGATTTCAGTTGTGATTGGCGTTTTTTGACTAAAGAGTTAACATAGAATCATTTTGGTTTTCAGCCAGCAGCAGACCCTCTTTGTTTCCTTGAGTTGCTAAATTGTAGAGTTGGCCATGCCAATCATGCAGGCTGTTCAAGTGCAGAAAGCTCAACATGGACCTCAGTTTTAATAGCCAACATAAATCAGTTAGTTGGGACTTGATGAATAGCCTAGATTTGTAGTATAGGGGTCACAGTAATGGTGGTTCTGATATGAGTTTTCTTCACTTTGCAGATAGCTGTGGGAGATGAAGGAGTGGTTCTCTCCCATCCTGAAAGGGGGTGCCACTACCTGCCACCCCATCTTGAACAATATGCTGAGAGTTTCCCCCCTTTGGGGATGTCATAGAATGCTGGATGATTTTCATGCATTTAATGAAAACTTGAAGGGCCTAACTCTTTTTCCAGAGTAAGCATATGGCTGCTCACTCATCTCTACTCACCACATGCCATACAAGCATTAAAACATATAGTGTTTGCACATACAGTACATATTTAAAAGGGTACAGCAGCTTAGTGCTTTCTGTCCCCCACCCACACTTTAGCCCTTCTTTGTAATGCCTGAAAGTTTTATTTTATTTGGCATGCAGTCACCCTCTTCCAAAGAAACAAACACTTTTTTACTGGGTGGCACAAAAGAAAAGCATCTTGCAAGCAAAGAGGTAAAATTCAGACTTTAAGTTCAGGCCAAAACCAGCACTTATGTGATCCAGACTACCACCCAAAGAAGAAGAGTTGGCGGGTCTGAGTCACAAAATTGGCTGTTTAATTGAAACATCGATGAAAGCTCAATGGATTTTACTGGTGATGGACACGGAACAAAGTTATAGATTGCAGGTGCTGCCATTCACTTCTAAGGTATTCCAAATGAACTCCAAGTCCTTGCCTTTGCTTGTATGCATATTATTCACATCTTCCTTCCATCTGCAAATAGAATTTATACTTACCTAGAATGGAAACTGCCTGTAGTTCATTAAATATCTTTAAAGTGCTAATGATTTCCCCCCTTTTTTTCTAAAAAAAAACCTGTTTAATGTTTTTCCAGCTCATTTCCTGCTGCTGTCACCCCAAATCTGGTGGGCAGTAATGACACGTCGAAGGCAGAAAATGGGATTATGATGAACAGAGTGAATGCTCTTGAAAAATGGGCAACATTAAAGATTTGCAGACACTTTTCTCTCTTTCTCCCCTTGCAGGCTTCTATATAAATGCATTTCATTCCCATCACATACATCCGACTTACAGTTCTGCAGGCGCACAGAGAAGGAATCTAATTCATATATAGCTCAAACACTTGAGCTAATAGCATAGAGAAGCAAAAGGGAGCCAAGGACAGGTGATCTATTCTGAAAGAATAGATATGTGATCTGAAATATCTTTCTCCCCCCCCCCCCCTCTCTGCAGGCCATCGTGCAATTTAAAAGAAAAGTGATTCCCACACGCCCTTTATGGCTAAAAAAAATAAATCTGTTTTACCCTTCTTCCCCAAGCAGCAGAAAGTTCAGAGAGCATTTGGAGGAGAAAGAACTGATGTCTTTGTAATAGTAAGTTGATTCACAAATGTATAGGCTGATAAAGCAAATAAGCATGTGCATAGGTACACAGTGCTAGACCCCAAATAATTACAATATCCTGGCCTGAAATTCAAAGCTACCTCCTGGAAGGAGGAAAAGCACCCGGAAAATCCTTCTTCCCAGTTATCTAGGAGTGCTTCTAGACTGATGCTATTTTCGGGTGTGATTCAATCACATACTGGCAAATTCGGGTTGTGCAATTACAGTCGACTTGGAGCTTTTGTGTAGCAAAGCTCTTTCCCTAAAGATCAGACTTTTTGTGATAAGGAAAGTGGTGGTGAAATGCAGTGGAAAGTGTGGGATAACACTTGCTTTGATGAAACATCATCTAACCTCCCTACATTAATTTATATAGCTTCTGTTGTACAGTAAGCTCTCGCAAGGCAAGCACAGTAGGTTGTGTTTCATTTTATAATGGGAATGTTCAATCTTGACGTCACAATCACATTGGCTAATTTAATGAAAATGTGGCAACTCCTACCGCTAAAGCAGTTGACTATATCTCTTTGCCTGGGAAAGCTTTAGAAGGTTTAGGCTGGGAATCCATCTTGCCGCTTTCCTGCTGTTTTATTTTTCTTGTTGTGGTTTTGTATTTGAAGATACGATTTGGGAGTTTTGTAAGCTGCCCTTTATTGGAGGTTAGGAGATGAAATCTGGGAATTAAATAAGTAACAGTTGCATTTTCTCCATGTAGTATATTGAGCAATATTTTGGGATCTCTTTTATTTAAAGCCACTTTATCTCTTTGCTCTGAGCATGGCTAACCCAAATGCAATCCTACCCTCAGTGCTGAATTTATGTATAGGCTAAGTAGGCTGAAGCTTAGGGCCTCTAAATCTAGGGGCCTCACCAGCCCTCCCACTACCCAGTGCTGCAGTCTCCCCTCTCCCAAAATTGCAAACTCAAGACTTCATGCAAACGCAGGGCAACTCAGGCCAAGCAACTATGAGATTCAAGGCTAGCCAGTGGGGCCCAATTTGAAGCAGTGGGGTGCAACTTGGATTTTTTTTTTTGTAGGGCCCCAGTTCACAGCCAAAGTCTGCAAAATCTTATAGATATAAATAAAATCCATTTAAATTGCCCTGGTGCCAGGGGCCCCCTTAGGAGCGGCCTGTGGGGCCCAATTTGGCCCAATTGCTCCAATTGTCTTAAGGTCAGCCCTGATGAGACTGTGCAGGGGTTGGACTGACAAGCCCTGCACCTTCTAGGCCCCTGGTGTCACCATTCAGAATGCAGACTCAAGGACTTGTTAGGGAAATAAAGGGGGGGGGGACTAATTGAAAATCAGTTTTGTCATCTCTTCCCCCCCAAATCCTGAGACAATGAGCCCAGCCACCTTTTATTCACAGTCGCATAAGCACTGCACTATAGCATGGTCACAAACCTGTATGTTCAACCACTGAAATATACACCCAATATGTAGCAATGGAGATTTATGTTACTGCTTTCTGAATGAACACTGTGCTTTATGAATGGACTCTGTATTTTGTGAATTACCTAAGAGCCACCAATAGGGAGCTCTAGAATCTGACAGCTAACCAATTGGGTACTACCAAACAGCAACCCCTATTGCTGAAAGCAGGTAATCAGCAGGGAATGCTTCAGCTCAGCCTGTTGACTAAACATCCCCTGCATTGCAGATAATGGAGAAAGCTCGTAAATTGTATCCCTTCTGGCATCCTGGCCAACTCTATTACACTGATGTAAACCCTGGTGCACCAGAAGCCCAGAATAGCAGCAAATAAAATCCGCTCATACGTCAGCAACTTGTCAACCAGTTCTTCCAAAGTCTTCCTAAATTATAAAGCTCCAAAATACAGGCCAAAAGAGAGCAGGTCTGGGAAGAGTGAGGCGTACAATGGGCACCACCAGTGAAAAGGCCCTGCTCTGTGTAGCTCATGCCCTGTCATTTGATAGGGTGCCCACTTGCCCTCCTTCTTGACATGGAATGCTCTCTATTGGAGTCTCCAGGTCCAGTACAAAGACCATAAGAAGGGAGAGCAGGGACCTTGAAGTTCCAGACAGCTGTTAATCAAGCAAGCAAGCACACAGGTCACATGTGTCACAGTCAGGACACCTATGTCCTGGCCAAGCCTGCACCCAATCTTGTTTTTGTACAATCTTGTTTGTCCTCAGTAAACAAAATTATATTATCATAATATACAAGCAGAAAAGTTGTTTTCCTTCATTTGCAAGGAATCGTACAAAACAAAGTGGCATTAAAAAGAAAAGTTCCAGGGTGGCACCAGAAAGCAAACTAAAAATGCTTTTGCAGTTCGTCAAAACTATCCAGGAATATCAAGTTATAGGAAAACTGGTGCTATTAACTGTAATCCTTCTTGTTGGTTAATTGGTTCGGCAACTTCCATGCACATGATATGTGATGCTAATTATTTCCCCCAAGAGTTAAATGATAACTAATAAGAGGCTGCTCCAGTTGCAAATGGCAACAAACTATCTATAAAAGGAAGAGGAGCAGGTTTGCTCAAGTGTGTTGCAGGTAGAAATACTGTTTGTAATGAAGTGAGAGCAGTAGTTTACTTGCTCGAATTAACAAATAAGAAAGTTTTGAGAATTTAAATTCTAGCTTAAATTTGATTACTTACTTGAGAAGGGGATTGTAACAAAAACATTGAGGCCTAATTTGAATAGTAGAGTGCCTGGTATCTGGTGGGCAGACCAAAGTATTTGTTAGGAGAGCTATGAGATTCAGGTGTTCTACCACTCTTAAAAATAAGTTGTCTTCCCTACATTGTGCCAATCAAGCAAGTATCTGAGAAACATGTAACCAATGCTGGCTTCACAAGAAAGAGGAAACAAACAAATGTCATTTTGCAGATGTGAGATTAAACTACAGCTGCTGGTGGAACAATTGACTGCCAAAGGTCCGCTAGATGCTACTGGGAAATTTAGAATAGAATATAACAGAATTATAGAGTTGGAAGGAACCCCAAGAATCATCTAGTCCAATCCAGTGCAGGAATTTGTAGTTGGTCCGTATGTGGGTCAAACCCGCCACCTTTGCATTATCAGTAGCATTCTCTAACCTACTGAGCTAACCAGCCTGCTTGAGTTTGATTATGATAATCTGAGATTCCTCTCTGGAAATGGAACACATTTGTAACAATATTCACTCTCCTGAGGGATTTATAATGTTGTAGACCATGGATGAATCCCACCCGATGCACTACTTGAGAGTGCTCAGCAACCCTTTTCTCCTGGGCTGGTAAACAATTTAAAAATTGCCGTGCACTTTTGCCCACATGTGAACATTTAAATGATGCAGATTGTGAAAACCATCATTGGAACTACACAGAAACTCTGCGTTGAAATACTATTTTCATGGCTGCTTGCTTTAAATGAAAGCTGATTTTTTTGATGTTTTACCAGGGGGAAAACATAGCTCGGTATATTTTATGCATATCAAAAATCTTGCCTTGCATTCACTTTCAACACGGAATTGAAAGTTGTTTTTATTTATTAAGCTTTTGCACTTTTCTCATTGAACATTCCACATGAAACTATATTTAAACAACTTCAGCGAGTGCATAATTTATTTCTCCCAAGTCGGAAAGATCAAAGCTAAAGAGAAATGCCTATCAGGAACACTGGGATCTGGTTACCTTGGTGCTTTAATGTTTGACCTCCCCTTGAAACAGGAAGAATGGCTTGCTGACTTGAGCCATCTGAGCACATTTTTCCTAAATTTATTTCCCTTCTGCACAGAGCTTCAAGCGCACAGTAATAATGACAACTAAAGGTAATTGTATGCATTAGTCACAGGTAGGGATGAGGCAAGCTGCTGCACTCAGGCTTGGAACTGGGCTAAGACAACAATGTGCCCCCACCCCAACTTCAAAAATAGCTCAATTTATTCCAAATCCAATGTTAAGCCAAATTGGACCTGTTGTATTTCATGGGAAAACAATAGGCTCTGATCCCCTCTGGTTAGCCTCCAATTCTCCTCCCACTCACTAATCTACCTGCCAGCTGGCTCTCTTCCAAACGTCCTCCCTCAATGGAATGGATCCTCCCATCCACCAACTTATCTGGCTTGCTGCTGTGCGGATAGCAGAAGAAGAGAAGATTATATCTCAAGTATCCCTCTAGCTCCTGGCATGCTGCAACACCTGTAAGCTGGTGATGGGAGTCTTGGGAAATATAGCTTCCCCATCACTACAGGAAGTATCAATAACTCAAGGAAAACCCAGCCCCAGGACCTGTAGCAGGATGCTTAAGTGTGAGAGTGGAGGAAGTGGGAGAGAGACCTGCTCCCTTCCACTACGACAGAGCCTTCCACACTGTGGAAGGACTGGAAAGGGGTTAGTTTAACCTCTGGTTTGCTAGTAAAACTGAATGACTGTGTCATGAAATAAAGCACGTCTAAAAAGTGTGTCGCCAACATGAAAAGTTTGGAAAGTTCTTCACTACCACCACTGCAGCAAGGAAGGCAAGTAGGTAGGATGGAGGTTAGAAAAGTAGATGCGAGGGAGAAGATTTATCTATTTTATTTAATTAATGCAAAGATCGCTTCACTGTATAAAGCCACTGAAGCTGTGTATAAAATAAAAGGAGAATAAAACACTAAGTTCTAAGAGCAATATAACCATTTCAGCAAACCCTAAAAAGAATGCAACCATATTTACAAATCCTGGAAAAACAATACAAAAATTCTTCAAATACAGTGCTACCTCGGGTTAAGTACTTAATTTGTTCCGGACTTAACCTGAAACTGTTCTTAACCTGAAGCACCACTTTAGCTAATGGGGCCTCCTGCTGCCGCTGCACCGCCGGAGCACAATTTCTGTTCTCATCCTGAAGCAAAGTTATTAACCTGAAGCACTATTTCTGGATTAGTGGAGTCTGTAACCTGAAGCGTATGTAACCTGAAGCGTATGTAGCCCGATGTATCACTGTACTGTATAGCAGTTTTCAGTAAGCGACTGGGTCACACCTTGGGGAAAGCCTTCTTAAACAAAAATTACATTTTCAATTATTTCTTCTCAAGCTCAAATTAAAATCCAAGCCAGAAAAGAACTTTTGGGGCCACAATGCTAGCCTCAGAGTTGTCTTTCGAAGCCAGGAAAATACAAGACTTTGTGCCTTCACTCATGGCGGTCTTACAGTTAGTTGCGTGCCGCTATGTGAATGAAAGCACACAACCAGTTGGTTCAGAAGGTCCCCTTTTGAGCATTTTATGATAGGGACTGGGATGCATACATCAGTCTCTTGCAAACTGAGGCTGATTCGTAAAGTACCAATTCAAAACTTAAAAGACCCTCTACATGACCTCCAACCTTTGCGCAATAATATAATGTTAAAAGCTCTTTCCATTTCCAAGGTGGGAGGAAGATTACATGAGCTCCCATGCATGGATTGCTATACTGTATTGTATGTCTGCTGCTCTCCCACATGCTTCGTTGAGTTAAACAGCCACAAATGGCAGCTATGCAGAATTCTTAGGTGCTTTTATCACTTTTGGGGGGGAGGGCGGGGGGGGGGGGTTAAAAAAGAAAAGCAAAAGACCTCACCATTTTTTAATACAACAACACAACACCTACAAAAAGTAACAACAAGCACCCTCCCTCCCTTCACATAATGTATCAAAGCAGTAACATGCGCTGGAGCGTTGCAGCCGCCTATCTGGAGGTTTATCGGCTTTTATTGGCCTTGGGCGACTCGGCACACGATGGTCTTTAGAGTGACATGGAATTTATTAAACTTCTCTGCAGCCTGACAGGCCCCTGCTCTCCTCTATCCTACCCTTTCTGGCGGTGGGTGGGGGGAGAGCGTGATTTCCTCAGATCACTGGCTTTAGATGTTTAGCGGTTTGTTCATTTTTATCTCACCAGCCACTGGAATTGTGAGCACCTAGACATCAGTTTAAAGAAAGCCCATTACGGTGCCATCTCAAAAGACAATGTATTTGTTGTTGTTGTTGTTTAAAAAACTGCACAGCCCCGCCGCCACCTGCCTCATGCGTAGAAGACCACGCTGCTGAAAGGACAAGCTATACAGACATATAACACACAAACAAACCAGGCATGGCTTGCCGCCCTCCCCTCTGGATAGCCTAATTTAGTCGGTGTATGCCGTCCTGTGTAATAAATTTCATGTTTCAGACAATAGCCTGTCGCCTCCAGCAGCTGGCCCCGTTCATGATCCAGCACTGTTAAAAGCATCTGCTTGTCTTGCCACTTTCTATCAATGGGCTGGATCATCATAGGGAGACCAGCCAGCACCATTAGATTTAAAGCGGTGTTTGGATTTTAAAGGAAGCCCATATTTGTAGCTCTGTGTGATCCAGCATACACACCACGCGCACACGCACGCACGCACACACACACACACACACGAGTGAGGTGTTTGTCTTCCCACTCGCTTCACAAACCCTGTGCATAAAAACCAGCAACATGGATAGATATATTAGCACAGGGTCCCTTCCAACTCTACGATTCTATGATTATTTTTTATGAATGTTTTAAGCATTGTCTGTTACAGCTGATCAATATGGATAAGAATGATTCCAACAGCACTAATCCTTACAGGGAGGTTCTGAAATTACACCTCTTTTTTTCTATTTATATTTCCCCAACAAGTATGTTGATACACCCTCACATGTATTGCCATTTGATAAATCTTTTCAAACTAGGTCCATAGATTGGGGGGGGGGGGAAATATATGAGATAATGGTTTTGGGAAAAGGCTGTTGCTTAATGGTAGCATGTCTAGTTTGCATGCTGAAGGCCCCAGATTCAATCCCCAGCATCTCCAGGTAGGACTGAGAGACCCTCTGCAGGAAATCCTGGAGAGTCACTGCTAGAGAATCCCAAACTACATGGAACAATGATCCGACTCAGTTTAAGGCAGGTTCCAGTTTTCCTGTGTTCTATTGATTTCCACAGGCATATTTTGCTTTACATCAGCACCCCTCATGCTTTTTGTGCTATTCCTGGTGTGAGAACAGTGACAATGCTCTTAAGAAGCCCTGCTGACAAATCAGCAATTAAGGCCACAATTTATATTTAAGCTTCTCATTGGGTTGCATTTAATGTAGCACATTCAGTCAGAGTAAGGATTTTTCCGCCCCTCTTTGCCCCCAGTGCAACCCCTAAATCTGTTCTGGGTACCCTGATAACCCTATGGAGTGGGTTTGGGGACAGCAGGGGGTGGAGAAGGTGGGAAAGTCCCCTTGTGCAAGCAGAGCTTAATCCACTTGTGCAATTATTCAATTGAATATTGCCTTTCATATCCCTCACACCATGCCTCCCCCCACAAAACACAGGATTATATGAAGCTGGTGTATACAAAATCAGACTTTTGAGCCATCTAGCTCAGTATTGTCAGAGTTTGGGTCAGAGATCTCACTCAGTCTTGTACTGGGGATGGAACCTGAGACTCTGAATGCAAAACAAATTCTCTACAGCCAACATGGGATCAAGTCAAACCATTGGTCAAGCTAGCTCACTACATTGACTGGAAGTGACTTTCCAGGGTTTCTGTTTCCTTGCAGCTCTACCTGGAGATGTTGAGGACTGAACCTTCTGTGCGCAGAGAAGGGGCACCCCTACAGTAAGCCATGGTGGACCTTCTACTAGAAGAGGACATGGCTAACTCCTGATTCTTGCTTAAGTAAATACTGTTTGTAAGGATTAACAACACATGGCTACAGCCAAAAACAAAAAAGGGGGAAGGGTGTGTGTGTGGAGAGAGAAAAGCTTTGGTTTATGCCTGAGTGCATGGAGGTGCATGTATGCTTTGAGTCCCCATCGAAATAACACTGAGCACTCACAAGAATCCACTCCATGGCACTCAATCCTCATTCCAACCTTATTTACTCGCTTTGTTATTCATGCTTCAGAATGAAGAACAAATATACATTAAAATGTATGACCTGGTGCTCCCCTGACAAAAAGGGAATGAGAAAAGAGGGCTGGCTGCACAATGAAACAGCCACCTTTCTTTTATGAATTCCCTGGCAGATCTGTAAGATGAGATGGACCCTCTTGTTGCTCTCACGTGTAATTTACCTTTGTTGGAGTGATATCTATCAACATCAGGCCTCTCTAAGCTCCTTGCAGTACAGGCAGGGACACAAAGCAGCGAACTTTCCTCTGCTTTGATTCTAGCAGGGAGGTCTTATTATTATTATTATTTCGCAAAAACAAATGCAGGGCCCCCAAGGATTCTCCTATTCAAATCCTGTTGGCTTTACACTTGGGTGAAACAAGAATACTGCAGTACAGGATCCCTGCTGGAGCATTCAGACCTCATCGTTTGTTAGGACTGGAGTGGCTGAAGGGCCCCCAGAAAGAATGCCAGATGCTGTGGAACACAGTGCTGTTGGACCCTGCCTCTTGCAAGCAATGACTCTGAAAAGCCTGGTAGAAGATCCCCATCACAGAGCACTCGTGTAGAACGACATGCTAAAATAATGTGCACCGTATAGCCTTGGGTCTCCCCACGACTTCCCTCTAGCCACTGCTCCCCTCCCAGTAGCATTCATGTCAGATTTGTCCCATGTGGTAGCTATCTGAAGTGGGTACGGACTGGGGCTAAGGTGCAAATCATATTAGGGAGGCTCAATGGTCTCCCTTGATTGCTTAGCAAACAAAGCTCGGAAGGATGGCAAATATCGTTAGGCAGCTCACTTGCAATCCTATACATATACAGTGGTACCTCGGGTTAAGAACTTAATTTGTTCCGGAGGTCCGTTCTTAACCTGAAACTGTTCTTAACCTGAAACACCACTTTAGCTAATGAGGCCTCCCACTGCCGCTGCGCCGCCAGAGCACGATTTTTGTTCTCATCCTGAAGCAAAGTTCTTAACCCGAGGTACTATTTCTAGGTTAGCGGAGCCTGTAACCTGAAGCCTCTGTAACCTGAAGCATATGTATGTATGTAACCTGAGGTACCACTGTATACTCAAAAGTAGGGATGGGAGAGAATTTCAATGCCATTTGCATTTAAAGGCAAACCTATGTCATTTGCACATTCTTAAATAATACCATAACACACAGAGCTGAAGCAATATCAGCACAACATTTGCAATGGCTTGTAGCCGTGGAGAGGCGAATGCATGCAACATTTAAGGACAAAGAGAAAGTCCCAGTAGTAGAAAAAAGAAGCAAAGTTTCTTGCAGGGATCTCTGCACAAGGGAAAGCCTGGACAAGGTGTGGCTTCACCCACAGTCCCAGGAACTGCCCAGCTTATGGAGTTGTTTGTCATGCTAAAACAGGGCGAGTGTCCCCCAAGATAAGCAGCTTTCCTCCTCCACCTCTTGTGGTTACTTAAAGGGAAGGCACTTTTCACACACAATTTATAACTAGGTATGGGTGAGCTTCTCTTGTTATAAATCTCATTTTTTGTGCCATTTACTGAAATTTGCAGTATAATTGCAGGAAAAAAACTGCCTGTGCATGTTCAGATTGTGTTGTACATATGGCATACATTGTACTGTTAATGTGTCACAACTCTCTATTTGATTGGCTTCTTTCATGTGTACCTGTATTTACATCCTGCTGTATCTTTTCCTGGGATGGAGCTAAAGGGAGCTATTGAAGCTGCTGGCAGTAGCAAGAAAAAGTGCAGGAAGAGGATTCAGCTGTGCAGTAAGTGCTGTGGTTTAGAAGTTAAGTCCCGCTGAGCTCCATGTGGCTGACTTCTGAATTCAGTGTTTTTTTAACCAGTAAAGGGTTACAGATTGCAGCAATCCGCATCAAAACATATGCAAATATGGTGATGTTTTAAGCTTAGTTGTATTCAATGTGCAAGCTCAAAACATACAACTTCACTCCTAATCACATTTGATTTGAATTATGAGAATATTACAGTTCTCTAGAGAGACACAGGTTTGGTACACATCCAGTTATTTTTGATCTCTGAACTGACCAATTAAAAGCTTTGGTGATACCACTACTTATAGTGGAATCATAAACCAGAAATTAAAATAAATCTGCAATTCTAAGCCTGTTTACCTGATGGGTAATTCGAATAGCAGCAGTGCTTCCTTCAGAGGAAATGTATTTAGAATGAAAGTGTTTAGGTGAAATATACAATTATTTCTCTTTCAGAGCTCTCCCCCGAAATGCACTTTGCTCCTTCTGTGCATCCCACATAATTTATTTTGGAATGTATCTAGTATTTCTACTAGATTTATATTCTCTTCTCAAGACAACTGCTCTAAATCACTTCTTTTGGCTTTCAAACCTCTAGCTTGAGAACAGCACCTAAATGATCAGGAAATCAAATTTTTTGGGGTAGTAGTGATGAGGGTACATCCCCTGCTCTTGTCCTTTGGTCTTTTCATCTGATTCTCATTTGTTTCTGTCTGTTTATTATCATTTCCACTCCCTCTTCAAAGACACAGAACATCCAGTCAACATGCTCACTATGAAATGCCCAAGATAAACCATTCCACTATGAGATGTCCCCACCCCCAAATAGCATCCCTGGTGCATCAGAGAGTTTAGTTTATCACCTGAGAAGTAGGTACCTTAAAATGAATTGCTTTCTACTTCCTTGGCAAGACAGATGCCTTCCTGCTGAGAGATTCTTCTTATATCAGCATGGGTGTGGGATCTCTCAGTTCACACAGAGAGTCAATGCAACCATTTCTGACCTGGCCTCCCAGAGCAATCTGAGTATCTGTACCCTAAAACAGCAAATTGCTGTATTTACTCGAATATAATGCGTACCTTTTTTGGCCAAATTACATTGTGAAAATTAGGGTGCACATTAGATTTGATGGTGCATTTACATTCACCAGCAAAGCCTTTTTGGGTTTCAATGTTCTGAAAATTAATTATTGGTACAGTGTCCTGTGGCACCTGATAGCATAACTGTGAGGCAGCTGAAAAGAACTTGCCCAGTGCTACTCTCTGAAACCTGTTCCATGGATGGTGGTGGAACCACAGTTGCACAGTGCTCCCATGCCATTCCAGAAAACTCTGGTCTTAAGCCTCCGGTGCCTTGGGGATACCTTTGGGACAAGAAAAGGCTAAGGAGTAAACCTGAAACAAATCTGGAATTGAGTCCCTAAAACGGTTGGATGGTGCCTTGTGCACCTCCTTCTGGCAACTCCTGCAGCCCAGCTGGTGTCAAACATATTGCTTTGCTTTCCTTTGGAGCACATCGGCGAGGTCAGCCCAGGACCTCCAAACACACTGCCCAGGCTTGTGCCCCAGGGAGGTCACTCCGGTGCTGCTAACTCAGTAGTTTCACTTAACCTCCAGAAGCAACTCTACTGTCAGATGGATGCCAACATAGAGCTTTAGTGGCCCAAAGGAGTGAAGAGAAGCAGCAGAATTATGTGTGAACCCAAATGGGGAGAATTCCAAAGCACCTACATTGACAACATAGGAGGAGGGGGGATCCCCCTAAACCCTAGAAATTAATAAATGGTATCATGTTGGTTCTTTGAGATCGGAGGGGAAATACAAGCTGCAGAAGAATTCCTGAGCTAGCCTATGCAAAAGCACCTAGCCAAGCTAGGGCCATTAAGAAACAATGCAGGGCCACTAAGAGCTACTGGCAATGCAAGAGAACTGCCCTTCTCCCCTGCCCTGAGGTGTGAACAGAGACAGGAGAGGGGATTTGGAAGGTTGTCAGGGTAACTGGGTGTGATGTCACAGGAAGAGTTTCGGACCCATGGCACCAGGCCTGGAATAGTGTAGCTGAAAAAGGGGCAGATCCATCTGGGGGCAGGCTGGCTGAAGGCAGGCTGGGAGAGGTGGACTCAAGTGCTGTACTGCTGTGGGGAACAAGTCCCAGAACAAGTAAGAACTGGACTCCCTCCATGCAGACTAAAGGTGTATATATGTGAATAAACCATATATCTTAAAGCTACGACAGTCTCCACTGTGTCTTGCGTGTCAAAGGAGCACAAACCCTGGCTGAGTGCCTGGAACCCCCTGGAATCTGGCTACCGCTGGGCAGATAATAGGGGTGGTATCCAACATTTGTAACAATATATAATCTAATATACTGGCATTGTGGCACTTACTTTGGTGAATCCATTTTTCAAGGAATGAAGGGAGGGCACACCACACATCATACATACTGTAGCTTCTGTTGCCTGTTGTTTACCATTCTTCCCTTAATTTATCAAGTTAAGGTTTAAAAACATGCACAAACACACATATCAAAGAAAACAACTATGGAAGACAGAATACATGGGGAGGGAGAACCCTGTGTGTGCTAAAGTGAGCCCCAAAAGAGCCACGCCAGACATTTCTCAGGGCTAGTTCAAGCACAAGTACGACTCACACAACCATGATTTTTATCTGCTCACAACCACGTCTATAGAAAATGTGAGCCTCCTTTAAATTTTACATCTTTCTCTCTTTTTCTTGCAGTTCAGCAGACAGAAAACCTCCCACCCCCACCCCTACTTTAAGGGGAAGTTTTGATGCAACCTTAACTATAGCTGTGCTACTGTTCAGATGTAATATATAATTAGTGAAACTGAGATTGAATCCCAATGAATACAGCCTGCAAGACAACCCTCCATTAAAAGCCTTCTTGTTTAAACCTCAATATTTTAGCAATAGTGACAAAAAGACCAAAAAAAAAGGCACCGATTTTCCCTTTAAAGAAATCACACTCAAGTAGCTGCATCAGCTGAAGACTTGGGTCCCCCCCCCCAAAGGACTCCAGTTAAGGTTCCCACTGCTTCATCTGGATTAAACTGGATGCTGGTGCATGCTGTCTTTCTTCCTGCCCTCGTTGTTTTATTGAGTGGCATCTGGGAGACACACAGCAGGGAACAGCGTACCCTGGAGAGGCAACTGGACTCTGTTCCTAAGCTACAGAATCCTACCCTGAGCCCTAACAAAGGAACAATAGCATTTACATAACAGAGTGCAAAGCATGCAGGAAAGGGGGGAAAGGGGTGGGGGGCGCTTGCAACCAACTCTCCATGCAAGCTGACAAATTCCACACGATTTATGTGCCCCATTTTGCTGATCCACTTCCCTCCGCTTGCCCCCCCCCCCCCGTCACTGCGCCTGCACTTTGGCACTGTGCCATGGAAAAAGCCATGCTCGGCAAAGGAAAGTAGAAGGGGGGGGGGAGCCCCTCTCTCGTCCAGGTGCTGCGTTTTATATACATGGCATATGACCGTACACGCACACTCTCTCTATTAAAAAAGCAAACCTGGAGAAAACAGGCCCACACTCTTTAAATGTCATGTTTTCATATTTTGTGTCCAAAACCAGGAAATGGAAATAACTCAAGGGGGAGGGAGGTGGGGAGAAAAGAAATATGCCAAGGGGGTTGTGGAGGGTGGGGGCTCAGTCTTTCTTCTTTTGTACTGCTCCCTTTGGAAATTAGATTTGGGCTGACTGCAAACATCAGCATTCTGGGCTCGCTGGGGAATCCAAGTCCTTTCCCTCCCATCCCACCCCCAACAACTTGGTAAACAGAGCCAAACTGGTGATGCAATAGTTGGCTGCTCTGTGCTGTTAAGAGGCCCCAGTTCAGGGTGTTGCTCTAGCCAGTAGCAGCAGCAGCAGCAGCAGCAGCAGCAGCAGCAGCAGCAGCTTGATATATGAGTTGCCATGCTGGGAAGAGAATCCCAGGCTGTTTCTGTTGAAAAGGGGGCAATCTTTTAACCCACACCCCCTTCGCATTTGCTTAATTCGAAAATGCAAACACAAGCAAAGATGTGTTGTTTCTACACAACAGCAGGAATTCACGGTGCGCGTTGTGTGGTTGCACTGGGGAGGCAGGGAGGAAATTGTTGGGGCAAAGGACATCCTGGGCAGGCAAGTTCTGGCCTGCATGTGCAAGCTGTTAGGGAAATTGTGTTTTGAAATGTGAGAAGGCGAGTAATTTCTTAGAGTAGGCACATTCGCTCGCTTTTGCACAGTAAAGCCTATGATTCCAGCCAGTGTATGCAGAACATGGAACTCAATTAGCATTACCCGGTCCACATTTCCAATTTAAAGAGCACTATGGAACTGTGGCATCAACCTTTGGCACCAACTTGTAGCTATCTGTAATATGGGTTGACCATGTTGTACTGTGGGGAAGTGATGCTTTGGGATATAGGGGCAAGCTGTTGAGCTAAACACACCTCTCTATATTTCAGAATTGGGTTTCTCACCACCCTAATCACCAGAAACTTACCAAGCAGTGGAGAGAGGGAGGGGAGGCTAGACTTTTCCTTCCTACCACCCTGCATGATAATTGAGAAATCAAAGGATTGTAACCAACCAAGTTCTACTTAGAATAGATGAAATTACTTTATCAAAACTAGTCATCTCATTTCAATGGGTCTGCTCTGTGTATGACTAACAATGGATACAGGCCACGGATTCTGGAGAGATCCAGAATATCTCTATGGAGTGCGATCCCCACTAGTGACCAGGCTTAGAATTCTAGAGGATTCTCCATAAATGTTTTGGATCATTGAATCTAATGCTGTGTACACATTGCTGGCTTAAAGCTCAGTTAGATCATTTAGATTGAAGTTTGTTTGGGGGGAATGCATCAAAACATGGTGTTTCAGCAGAAACGACACCATAGATACAACAGCCTTTACCAAAGGTATCACAGACTTTGAAGAAGCACAAACTCAGGGCATAAAGGAGAAACAAGCTAAGAGGAAGGCATGTTTGGCAAACCCTCACCATGATCAACTCCCACTCAGAAACCTATGTCCCAAATGTGGAAGGATGTGGCCTACAGACACACTGTTAAGCCCGTGTTCATGGAATACAATCTTATTCGACCACAAGTGATTGCCAAAGAAAGAAGAGAGATATGGATTATGGCTAATGTTGTGTGTGTATACTGCTTCCTGCGGGAGCACACTTGATGGGAGTAAATGGGAATGTGTACACAGCTTAAATATGAAAACAGAAGCCAGTTATCCCTGATCCCAGCATGGATTATCAACAATATCCAACTACCTTATTTATATACTTCATCAGAACATCTTTTTTCTTTTTATAAGAGCAATCAGGACTGTTTCCCCCCCCCCAGCTGGAACTCAGTTTTGGCACCTCTCAGATGGGGGCCATTGCCATTACAGTGGTGCCTTGGGTTACATACGCTTCAGGTTACATATGCTTCAGGTTACAGACTCCGCTAACCCAGAAATAGTGCTTCAGGTTAAGATCTTTGCTTCAGGATGAGAACAGAAATTGTGCTCCGGTGGCACAGTGGCAGCGGGAGGCCTCATTTGCTAAAGTGGTGCTTCAGGTTAAGAACAGTTTCAGGTTAAGAGCGGACCTCCGGAACGAATTAAGTACTTAACCCGAGGTACCACTGTATAAGAGAAAAAGGCATTCATGGTGAGTTCCGGCACCTCTTTTTCTAGAAAAATAGCACTGAGAGCAATGATCAGGAAGCAAATCTATAAGTCGTGGACCTGCAAATGCCCACAAATTCAAAACTGCACAAGCAAAAACAGTGCTTGCAAACAGAACCCCCATGTTTTGCAGCCCAGCTATCTGACGCCAATTAAGGACCTTATGCAGAAATGTCTCGCAACATTCTAGCTGCAGAAGTTGCAATCACAGCATTGTAGGTGTTAGGATTTGGGGCAAGGATGTTGAGATCAGGGGGTCTGAGGTGCTCACAATCAATCTACAGTAAGGAAATTTTGATCTTTCCAACGATGCCTGAAAAGAGGCAGGGGGATAAAGAAAAAGCTCAGAAACTGGTAGTTACACGAACAGTACCAGCCCAATTAATAATTCTCTCTCCCTCTCTTTTGATAGGTATTCTATTCTTTATTGCAGTAATATAGCTGCCCGCCCCTGTGCAAGTACAAAAGGAAATGTTCGCCCTCTCCAGTCCACTGGTATGGCTGCCGCAGTAGCACAGATGCACACACACAAAAACCACCCTTCAGATTCCACCGCTGGGCTTGCCTGCCCAGAGAACTGCCTTTGCCAAGCCATGCTATTGAGTGGCATGCCCTCCTCCTCCCTCCCCTTCCCGTCCTCCTGACATCCTGGAAGAACAGTCCCAGCCTATTACCCAGTCAGTACACATGCTAACACTTCACCCTCATGAATCTTTCATGGCACTCCAGAAGATTGTTCAAGCAGACGCCACGGGGGCCACTGCAAGGCCGCCCGGATCAGCCAAAGCCGGGTAAAACAGGAGAAGGCAGAAGCCACTTTGCACAGTTCTAAGCCAGTGAGGGGTGATTAACTGGGATGGGCTTAAGGAATGTCTTCTAGGCAAGATTGTAATGCAGCCTGTGTTATAGAGAGATGAGTCGTTGCTTGCAACCTTTCTGGTTAATCTCATAGAGAATAATAAATTGTGAGGCTTTCAGGCAAACCCACAGCAGCTATAAAACAGCAGCTTGTGCAGAGAGAGAGAGAGAGAGAGAGAGAGAGAGAGAGAGTGTGCTTTGTTCAGCAGCAGGGCAGCATGTGGCTGTTATTCTGGCACTTGTATGTATGCAAGCAGCGTCATGACCAGAGTCTTGTCCACCCAATTGCAATCAGTTCCCCAGCACTCCACCGACAAGTGTGATCTCGTAGCTTGGGTCTCTTGTCTTCAATAAAATTATTTTTTTGATTAAAAACAACGAACAGATACAGTGGTACCTCGGGTAACATACACCTCAGGTTACATACGCTGCAGGTTACAGACTCCGCTAACCCAGAAATAGTACCTCAGGTTAAGAACTTTGCTTCAGGATGAGAACAGATATTGTGTTCCGGCGGCGCGGCAGCAGGAGGCTCCATTAGCTAAAGTGGTGCTTCAGGTTAAGAATAGTTTCAGGTTAAGAACAGACCTCTGGAATGAATTAAATACTTAACCCGAGGTACCACTGTATTTTTAAAGGTGGTTTCCAAATGTTGCTGTACAGTTGACAAATAAAACTAACTGGCCAAGCCTGACAAATTTTGTTGCACAAATGGGAAGCTTGGGATGAGTGAGGAACAGGTGATTTAAGGAGTTAATTGACAGTGTGGTTAGAGCAACCTTTCTCAACCAGATGTTGTAGGACTACAACTCCCATCATTCCTAGCTAGCAGAACAAGTGATCAAGGATGATGGGAGTTGTAGTTCAATACCATCTGGGGTCCCAAGGTTGGGAAAGTCTGGGTTGGAGGGTTGGACTAAGACCAGGGGAGGCTTAGATGTGAATCCCCATTCAGCCATGAAGCTCTCTGGGTGACCTTGGACCGATCACACACTCTTAGCCAGATCTACCTCATAGGATTGTTGTGATGTCAAAATGGGGTGGGGTGAGGAGGAACTCCATGCACACTGCCATGAGCTTCTGCAAGTATTTGTGTCTCTGTTTGCATTCACCCACACCATTTGTCACCATCTCTGGAATGTGGGGCTGCACCCGCAGTATTGTTCCTTTGACTTTAGAGCAGCGTTCTTCAACCTTGGGTCCCCAGATGTTGTTGGGACAATAACTCCCATCATCCCCAGCCAGCTAAGCCAGTTGTCAAGGATGATGGGAGTTGTAGACCAATAATAACTGGGGACCCAAGGTTGAAGAACATTGCTTTAAAGCCACATGGTAAAGACAGAAGTGTCGTGTAGCACCTAAATATCTAAGCAATTTATTCAATCGTAAATTTTATATTATTAATATAGAATCATAGAGATGGAAGGTCTCCATGTCCAACCCTCTGTGCCGATGCAAAACCCTCACTATTACAGTATCTGTGACAGGTAAATCATCCAGCCTCTGCTTAAAAACCTCAGGCGAGCACCAGCATCTGAGGCTCTCTGGCCCCCTATCAAACCACTCATACCATTGGGAATTTCCTAAAGTTGAATTGAGTTGTGAAAAAGTGCTGTGGACACTAGTCATGAAATGGCTGATGGGCGGTGGATAGCATAAAACAAAATGGTTGCTCTGGAAATGGGCATAGAATAATGCAAAATGGGGTGCAACATAACAAAAATGGCTGCTGCATTTATGGCATAACAAAGAACAGAAAATGAGGGGGCCACCCTAATTCTTATGCCCCCTCAATCAGCCAGTGTTGTGCACACACAGAGAGAATCTCTTTGCCTCTCTCCTCTGTTCAGAATGGAAGGGATGTTGAGTGTCCAATCCTGGTATCCAACAAAACGGGGGAATATTTAAAGTAGCATATTTAGTGTAGAAGAAGTTAAGCCAGTGCAAACTGGAACTGAAAGGGAAGAGGAAACAGTCTCTTGTGTGCGGTGGATTTTTGAGGGGATATTCACTGAGACCTTTCAGAGGTGCCCCAGGAGGTACTGGAGACACACTGGCACCTCTGACCACATGTCTAACATGACCAAGATCAGGGCAGAACAATGCAAAGGAGAGGGGTGGGGTGGCCCCAGTCCAACTTTGCCCCTTTATCCAAGGCTCTTTCTCCCTTCCCCTTCATTCATATTCTGTGGTATCAGTTACAAGCTGTGTCTGAAACTACTGCAGTTATAAGAAGAGTAGGAGTAACTGTACCCCTTTCACCCTTCTGTTCCCTTGCTGGAAATGTGTGGGTGAACCGAGTTCTCCCTTTCACAGACCTTGGAAGGGAAAATTCAATAGATACGTGTTGTTATATGTGGAGTTATTGTCCCCCTGAACCTGCCCTACACTACTGATGCAAAGAGGTGGGCGGCAATATGCTGAGCCAAGACTGTGGCTGCTTCCCTCTGTACAGCTTAGCCTGTGTCTTTAAATCTGCTTACAAGGAATCTGAGCTAAGGAAGGAGCCCAGCTGTCATGATGCACAGCAGACAGAGTGCCTTCCTCATGAGTGGATCATCTGAACATATGAAGGTGCCTTGCACTGAGTCAGACTACTGGCCCAAGTATCTCAATATTATCTACACGGACTGACAGCAACTGTCCAGGGTTTCAGGCAGAAGTCTCTCCCAGTCCTACCTGGAAATGGCAGGGATTGAAGCCACGACCTTCTACATGCCATGCACGTGCTCTATACCACTGAGCTACAGTTGTGGTGCATGGAGTGAGTGAAGTGACTGAGTATGTGTGATCGGGATTTTGTGTTTGTGAAAGAGAGATGGTTGTTTGTGTGAGTATGGAAGTGGAGAGCTTAATGATTTTAATGATAGGCAGTTTACCAGGATATTTGTCTGCATCCTTCTCACTGATACTCCATCTAAATTGAGCACTATTCATATATATCTTACATCTTCCTGCATATCTAATACTTTTAGTTGTTTCAATCTGTACCCTGTTGAGTTTTGAAATAAGGGTTTCCAACAAGGCCTGTTTAATGAACATGAATTCTAAGTGAAACCACAGGACTGACGCATTTCAAAAAACTTATTAATATGCTCAGATTCCCTCCCCCCATTCTAGCGCTTAGGTTGAAAGCAGAAGGCTTTAATTGAAGCAACCTCATCTAAGTGTTGTGTATACCAACAGGTTTAGCTTAGTCCCTTTGCAACTGATGAAAGTCCCAGAACACCAGGTACAAGTCACACACCTTGGCTACAGAAGCTACTTCTTTCCACTCTACACAGGTCTTTTGGGGGCACCTTTTCCATCCATTATTCGGTCAAGGACTTATTGAAAACTCTGGGCCACAGGCACACATCCATGTCTGTCTATATCAAGGGTGGGGAACTAGATCCAACCAGTGAGCCAGATGCTTATCTCCGCAACCTTCCACAGGCCAAGTCTGGCAGTGACCCATTTTAATTTTTTTTGCATGGTTTGAAATCAAATTGTGAAGGCAGAGGCACAGCCCTGTGCTTTGCAAGATTTGATGATCAGTTGATCATTAAAGCTTGAAAAGCAGCATGCATGGGGCTTTATAAGATCCAATGATCTGTTGGTAGTAGTGATTCCAAAGTGCAGTGCATGGGTCTTTGCAAGCCTTCACAACTCTTGCTGGGAATTTGAATAAGGTGTTGCAGGAGCCACGAAGTACCTGCAACCCCCCTTTTGGCTCAGCCACATCTTTGCCCCACACCTGATGTCATATATAATATCAGGTGTAAAGCAGGTGGGTGCAACTTCGCTGAAATATCCTTGTGTGCAAAATGGGGAAGTCTGACAAGCCTAATTAATTCTCCACCACTTATCCATAACCTATCGAGTCATTGCTGTTTTATGTTTCTTCTGTATCTTATACACTCCTCCACTTTCTTCTTTCTGTTGTTTTTTTTAAGAAAGTGCTTAAAGTTAAATCTGTTGAAAACTGAAAACAGAAGGCCTACCCTGGAGACTTTAACACCCTCCTCTAAAATTGTGCTATGTTCTGAAGAAATGGACAGAAATGGGCTAGTCTTTCTATGTGAAGGTGCTGGCAAGACACATCTTAGGGAAAGGAATGGGCAAGTGGTATTAGAAGAGAAAAATAGCTGAATTCAGATTACCCCTTGTGCTTTGAGACTGAGGTTAAGAGCCCAGGGATATCTGAGCACTGAGTCTTACCCCTGATACCATCCCTGGTACCATGATAATTGTAAACTGCACATCCGTGTTTCAACTAAGGACCCTTCGCTGACCTATATGGGCACTCAGGCAAACAGAGCTCAGCTGTTCTCTCCAATTGTCCTCATATACAATTACAGCCTCCCTTGTTCATTCCTTTTTGTTCACAATGTGTGCATATTGTTTTTAAAATACAACTGTATAATAATTGTCTAACGATTGTGCATTTGCACACTTCCATCCTCAAATGGTCAACCTGTTGGAAATAAACTACCAAAGAAGCAAGTGCAACCATTCCCTGGAATTTACAACTGCATCTTCTTTTATAAGCTAGAAGCAGATTGCAATTGACTTTCCACACTCTTGGAAGTATTGCACTTTTTGTGTGCTTACGTCTCATTATGCTCTGTCAACACACTAGTGTGCATGCCTTAGCTGCTGTGGGTGGGGCCATTAATTATTATTATTAAAAAAAACTTAATTATCACTAATATAATGGTACAGCTTTATGGTGGTACAATTCTCTCTCTCTCTCTTACTCTCTATCATTTTTT
Source organism: Podarcis tiliguerta (assembly GCF_965153285.1). Taxonomy (NCBI): domain Eukaryota; kingdom Metazoa; phylum Chordata; class Lepidosauria; order Squamata; family Lacertidae; genus Podarcis; species Podarcis tiliguerta. The sequence continues at coordinate 86,264,378 of NC_139535.1, read as the reverse complement.
AAAAAAAGTTTGCTAGGGAAAACATTTTGGCAAGAATTAAAACCTCTCACAAAAATGGTACCCACCTCAACTTGCATAAAATATTGGGGGGCCCAGGTAAGCCCCAATCCAACATAATTGATCACAAGGCATGTCACATGCACTCCATTTAAATGGCAATGCCCATTAACTTTGGAGGGCGCTGGCTTGGCCCCCTCAAATGGTTCATTGGGCAAGCTGGAGGGACCTCAGCCCCCAGGAGTTGGATTCTATGCTCCCCATGCATACAGTGCCCATGTCAAAACCTCCCCCTTTACAAAACACTAAGAGAAGCATCTACACCTATGGAGACTGCGCTAGCCTTCCATTCTGCTGAAAGAAGTCATGCTTACCGCATTCTAATGGGGAAAACCCACAGGAAAAACAGGACAGCAATGACTGGACGGCCACATCATGTGGATGCCCTGTAAAAAGTGAGTGAACAAAGTGTAGCAATTCCATGCAAGCACTCCTAGTCCCTCTTTGCTCTTTTATTCTGGAAGTTTACTGCATATATATTTCATTTTCTGTATGGTGCCCCAGTATAGGGGTGCTATGATATTTGTGCAGAGAAAATGGTGATAAATAAAACCACTGAATTATTATTGCTGATAACAAGGGGATATTTCTGTATAATCTCCTGACCACCTACAGCTCACAAAATATAATGGAAATCATAAAGTCTTTAGCTGGTTTTATGCTTTCTCTCCCCCCTCTTCATTTCCCATGTTCTATAATAGATTTACAAACAGAATAAGGTGTGTTGGAGGGAGGAGATGGATCTTCCTTTATAGGAATAGCATCAAAATTCTTCTCAGCTTTCCAGCTGCTGACTGTTTCTGAAGCCTTCAGTGAAATGCAATTAGTATCTTTTACCGCCCGCCTTCTGGGGATAGCAACATTATCATATTCTTGCAGTTTCACCTTGACATGCAGATCACAAGACAGGGAACAGGATTGCATCTCAAGATGGCCCCCAGATTGTGGCACTCTTCACAAAATGACTTGGTGATTGGACAAGAAGGAAAGAAAGAAAGAAAGAAAAAGAAAGAAAGAAAGAAAGAAAGAAAGAAAGAAAGCTAGTTTATGACATTATAAAAACTAGATTTTGACAACAGCAACAAATCTCCAAAATGTAAACATTCTGCTTTGATGGTAAATATGTAACGAAAAGAAAAGGAATGGGGTGCAGTGTGTGTGTGTGTGTGTGTGTGTGTGTGTGTGTGTAAAACTAACCCCTCATTCCCTTTCCCTCCATTATTTTTAAAAGGAACGGGCAGCATTTATATAAAGCTGATTCCCCTTTCTAGCATATTTCTGCTCTACGTGGATTGGCTCCGAGATCATTTATTCTCCCTGAAAAAAGATGAATAATTTTATATCCTTTCAAAAAGGATGATCACAGAGGCACGTTTGGCAGCACTTTGGCTGCTCTAATAGGGTCAGCTCCGCTAAATGTTGAGCCATCCACTGTGTAGTATTTGCAGGAACAGAAATATTGCCTTTGATTCTTTTTTATTATACTAAGCTTCAGGGCTTGCATAGCCCCAAAGAACATCTCAGCAAGAATAGCCAATGAATAATATGTTGAAGGAATGTGTGTGCAGGAATGTATTTCTCTCTTAACCCCCCCCCCAAAAAAAACCAGAACCTGGGACTCCTTTCCTATGGTCCATAGGCAAAGATTGATAGTGTTTGGTAGGACAGCCACTATACTTACATTTACACAGTTTTGAGATTCACAGTGCTGACTGGTGTCAAAAAAAATATCCTTAGCTGTCAGACTATTTACAACTATTATCTTTTGATTCCTGCTGGCCTTATACCAAAGGAAGTTAAAAGTAGCCAAATAAATACATTAAACCGAGGCAGTCTCTCTCCACTCAGACATTTGAACACTATAAATGGTTTTAGGAGTTTTGGAAGACTAAGTAGTAATATCTCCCCAAACCCACCTACCAAAGGGCATAAAGTTAAAGGGGTTAAGTGGAACATATCCCTTTCTGATATGGACCACAATCCCACAAGGCTTTCCGCTGACACATATCCAACCCTCTAAAAATAATGTAAAGACGTCCAATTTAAGACTTGGAGAAAGCCCATCTATCAGACCCAGGTTTGACCCATTGCTTCCATTGTTTGCGATTTCACCCCAAGCATTTGAGGAAGTGCAGAGTTAGCTTGGTCTCTCCCCAACTCAATTTTACCAGCAGTACTGGCCAAGATGAAACCTGCATTGGCAGTGTCCATAACAACACAGTCATTTGCCCACAGCCTTGGCCTGAATGGTGGACAAGTTGCATCAGAATGTTTCTTAAGTCCCATTCAATTGGACTTGCTGCTGCATAGGCATGTGTCGGATTGCACTGTTAGTTTGAAGTGAGTCAAGTATTTGTTTGTTTGTTAATCATTCTAAGGAAAATGAGAAATAATATAGCTGGGGGCACAGCAATCAACCCACTGAGGTACATCTCTCCTCTATGTTAGAATCTTTTATGGGTTAGGTAAAAACTCACCTCATTCGCTTTTGGAGGTGAGAAGGTATGATTTGTTTGAGGTCAGTTTTGTACTGTACCCATTATTCTGTTGCTGTTGTTTTCATTAGTGTTGTGTTCACTATGTATTGATTGACTTGGTTTTACAATATGTATTGATGCACTTTAATATGTAGTACAGTCATACCTTGGATCTTGAACGCCTTGGCTCCCAAATAAATAGTCTCTGAAACGATTGAAACCAGGAAGTGAGTATTCTGGTTTTCGAATGTTCTTTTGGAAGCTGAAGGTCCGACGGGGCTTCTGCAGCTTCCAATTGGCTGCAGGAGCTTCCTGCAGCCAATCAGAAACCGCACTTTGGTTTTTGAACATTTTGGAAGTCGAATGGACTTCCAGAACGGGTTCTGTTTGACTTCCAAGGTACGACTGTACATCACTCTGTGCCTATATGGTGAAGGGTACTTTAGAAGTATCTAAGTAAGTAAATAAAACAAATGAACATTCATTCAGATTGAAAAGAGAGAGCCAATGAAAGTTGCATCTACTCCAACCATCTCATTAATTTGGATTGTTATTCCCCTTCATGGAAAAACTCTGTAGTAGCTGTAGAACAAACAAATGAATAAACACGACCTCCAAGCAAATAACCTTTGTATAATTTAAATAGAGGACTTTCATTGAAGAAGGAGAGTTTGAGCGGAGTGTACACCAGCAAATCTGTATCGTTGGACTGGTGGTAATCTCAGAGAGGCTGGCAGCTCCCTTGAGTTTGGCATCAGTGGAAGTTCCAGAGGAGAGCAAAATTATCTGTTTTCCAAGATTGGAGTGCTGTGGACAGAGCCAGTAACAGCAAAAGATCCCACTGTTTCCTCCCCCGCCCCCCCAATGCACTTCATCCCATTCTCTCACTCCACTATTAAGTCTAGCGTATGTATTCCACACTCTAATGAACTCATACCCCTGAGAAACTAGTGGGAACTTGCTCATATTCAAATCCCTCTGCCCCTGAGAATGAGGAGATAAGAAGCAGTAATGAAGGGGAAAACCTCAAAAGGTGTTTGATCTGAAACATCTATGCAAAGCGAGCTGCTGCTGCTGCTGATCTCTACGGAGCAACCTTTCGCCTATGAGGCATCAGCACTTCTAATTTTGCTTGGAAAAAGCAGAGTCAACACCTGTGCTTATGGACACTGCCATTATAGGGTTTATCTAGGCATGTATTGTGCCTGGGAACTGAAAGTGCAGAAGCGGAAGGGGGGGGTGGGAACCAACGTAACCCCAAATTTCCTCAGGTACTTGGGATGAAATTGCAGGCATTCGAGTCAGTGGGTCAAAGATCATTGCCTCACTATAATATACGAGAACCTCCCCTCTATCTTTGATGGCAAATGAATGAAAGGCACTGCTTGGTTCATCAGTATCACTGTTCTTGCATGTGCTGTCCGAAAGTCTGTGTTCCTTCACACATGTTAAACGGGGTGGATTATGTTGTTTTGACTGGTTTGTAAATTCTCTGATGCAGGATTACATTTTTGGGTGCCTGCCTGTTTAGTTAAGAAATATTGCCTGCTTTCAAACTTCTGCAAGGTCTTGAGGGGAAAAGAAGGCCTACCAAAGTGGGCAGTAGCCACATCAGAAGAAGAACCTATATTGCCTGCCAGCCTTAGGAGGGTAGCATCTTGTATCCCAGTAAGAGCAAATGGAAAAGAACCATGGGAGTGGGTTAGGCAGATGGCAGGAAACTGTTTTGTACTGAATCAGACCATTGACCTAGCTACTTCTGACTGGCAGCAGCTCTCCGGGTTTCAAGAGAGGATTCTCTCCCAGCCCTACCTGGAGAAACTCAGGTATGTAAGCTATTCGCCAAATTGAACCTTAAACCTAGGTTGTGATCGCCACAACGGAATGTCTAGGCACCATTTTCTGTGTGTGTTTAGCTAATGGGGCCTCCCACTGCTGCCACACCGCCACCATGCGATTTCTGTTCTCATCCTGAAGCAAAGTTCTTAATCCGAGGTACTATTTCTGGGTTAGCGGAGTCTGTAACCTGAAGCGTATGTAACCCGAGGTACTACTGTACGTACATTTTGTGCGAGTTTGCATCATAGTGCTGTGGCCCAAGTCCTTTAAGTACCTAACAATGCCTCTAGCATGCATCATCTTTTCAGCATCCCAATGCTTATGAAAACTCAAGGCACAATAAATGACTGGGACACTAAAATGTTTCATTGAACATTTTTATTGCTTCTTTATACTGAAGCCATGCGCTCAAATCCCCTCTGCATCTATTAGAGATTTTAAAAACCAAGGTTTTCATGAATTTAAGCTTCTAGATTTCCATGCTTTTCCATGTGAATTCTTGAGAATTTAGTAAAATATGCTGACTGGGTTATAGACAGACACCTCACATTATGAACCATCAGTTCAACTTGATGATATTATGAACCACATTAGCAGCTGGGGTTATATACAAGAGCACATAGACACTATTTTAATACACAGAAGATAACAGAAAATGACATGAAAAGGAATGTAACTTATGAGTTCCTCAGAGAGGCTCACACAAAGGAAAAAAGCAAACAGAAGTTAAATGAGAAACACTTCATTATTTCTCCATATGTAGTACTTTTGTGTGTGCAGACGCTTTTCACTGTCTTTCTGTATTACCTTCCACAGGGGGATTGCAAAGTGCTTTACAAACAGTAGTTAAGTCTCACAATGACCCTTGAGGCAGATTTAACAAGAAGTGGCACTGCACTGCAAACAGTTCTCATATTGCTTTGATTACATGTTAAATTTTACTTGATTTTCGGCCATTGGCCTGCGCTTGCAAACCATGCCATTTGCCGTGGAACGGTCAGCATAATGCTACCTGGCTCCAAGTTTGGAACATGTTTTGAAAATGCCACAACATAAGTCCAGAATGATAATCAGATGGCTAGCTGTGAAGCAATTCCTAGGAAAGCTCTAAATTTGCCTATTAGCATAAATTATAACCAGCACAGCTTGCTGGCAGCTTTTACCACTCCTACAGCCCCCAAAAGGCCATAGGATGCTGTAGGAGAGAGACTGCAGAGAAGTCTTTGGAATGCAAGGGATCAAGGCTGCTATGCAACACAGCATTCACATGAAGAAGAGACCTGGGTGAAAGTTCCATGGCAGCAACTGCATTCATGGCATGAGGGAAGCCTCCTTCTCATGCTGGTTCCAAGATCCCTGTGTCAGATCCTATGCAGGGGAATTTTGAAGTGAAGCATTGCTTCACAAGATGGAGTGACGCCCATGGGAGCAGAACTGACTCCATCATGCTGGAATGCACCTGTTGGAAGCGGCAGTTTACCTGGAAGACACAGCACAGTTTATCTGAAAGCACAAAAAGAAACTCTGGCTGCAAAGTTGCTTAGCATTCACAAAATGCTGCTTTCAGGTGTTATGTATTCCCATGTCCATGTTTAGTGGAACTGTCTTATACACTTTGGGTGGGGGATATGTGTCAATGCTCTTTTCATCATTTGAGCAATAATATATTGTATTGATTAGCCTTATGGACTCTGTACACATTAGTGGCTTAAAATGCTCTGAGGTCGTTGGTTCATCCCCACTGTGTTTCAATGCACATTTGCACATTTACTACTTTTGTGAGGAGCAAAGACTTTTAACAGACCTAATTCAGTCCAAATAATGAGTTCAATTGGAAAGCCACATAAAGGCTCCAAAACACATTTGGCTGCTTCCCAAAGCTACAGCTACAACTACAAGTAGAATCTTGTGGCTGGTGCATACCTACCCCAATAAATATCTATCTATTGAGGTTACCACTCCCATGCTTCTGGTGAAAAGGCTGTGGTCCATGAAAGCTTATACTGCTCATTGCCATTTGTGTTGTAGGAAGCTAATGTGGCAACCCCTCTCACGTTATTTTTCTGTCCTCAGTTCCCTACACAGAGAACAAACACAGAGCTTAAATGACTGCTCTGGAAGCGGAGGCATGGTGAGAGATGAAGGCCAACTGCGTCTGTATGATGAGATTAAACCTTTATGAAGGATAATGTCTTTTTCTGTGGGAGTTCCCTCTTTTGATATTATAGAATGGATTAAAAAAACCATGCACACAGGAGGGTCAGCAGGCCAAAGGTTACTTGGACACTGGCTACTGGCCTGGTTTTCATAGAATCATAAAATTGTACAGTTGGAAGGGAACACAAGGGTCATGCAGTCCAACCCCTTGAAATGCAGGAATACTTTTGCCCAAAGCGAGGTTCAAACCCATGACCCTGAAATTAAGAGACTCATGCTCTACTGACTGAGCTGAATGGACTGGTGGGGGTTCTCCACTCCTCCAAGTCTCTGCTTCTCACACCAGCCAGGGTGGAAGGTGGGGGAGGACCTCATTACCCAAGCATTGCTTTGCTAGCTTGAGGCTGGCATAGCAGGAAAGCCTAGATGAGGACCCTCTCCACTCTCATCCCACCCTCTGTTGGGGTCTACACTGGTGGTAGCCTGCATTGTTGGCAAGTGAATTGAGGCTGTCCACAACTGGTAAGGGTAGGTGGACAGAAACGTCTGCTACATCCTAATCACAACCAGCAGCATGGATCAGATGTTAGGATTGATCTGCCCACCACCAAGTGATAATTTATGAGATTTAAGTAATGAAGCTACTCTTTCTAAGAATGGTGAGAGTTAGGTCAACAACACAAGACAAACTCTGCAGGATCAGCCAAAATGCCTAGCCAGTTTAGTGTCCTGTTTCCCACAGGGGACAACTAGAGGACCACAAGCAGGACAAGAGGGCAATGGCACTTTGTAGTTGTTGTTCCCCAGCTGCTTTTGTTCAGGCTATACATCTAAGAAGACACATAGGAAAAGTTGTGGAACTCCATTCCCATGTAGGTGCATCTGGCAGGTTCATTAAGCAGCTTTTGGCAAATTCTGAAGACACACCTCTTTAGCCTGGCATTTAACACTTAAGGTGTACTGTATATTTTTAGGACCAACTTTAGTTTTTTAGTTTTAAGGTGTTTTAAACTGTTTTTGATATTGTGTACTATTGCATTTTAATATTAATATAATTTTTAATTGTTGTAACATGCCCTGGGACTTTAAGGCGGGTGAAGGGCAGGCAATTATTATTATTATTATTATTATTATTATTATTATTATTAGTGGCAGTTAGAGAAAAAATAGGCTGAGTGTTATAGCAATGAAGTCTACATACAGTGGTACCTTGGGTTACATACGCTTCAGGTTACATACGTTTCGGGTTACAGACTCTGCTAACCCAGAAATAGTGCTTCAGGTTAAGAACTTTGCTTCAGGATGAGAACAGAAATCGTGCTCCGGCAGCACGGCAGCAGCGGGAGACCCTATTAGCTAAAGTGGTGCTTCAGGTTAAGTACAGTTTCAGGTTAAGAATGGACCTCCGGAATGAATTAAGTACTTAACCCGAGGTACCACTGTACACATAAAATCTAAGGTGGAGATGGCAAGCTAATTCCTTCCAAGGTGCTGAGATATCAGATACTTGGGATTCTAGGGTGTAGAAGAAAAAATGTCTGCCACCCCTATTTCTTTGAGAACTCAAAGGCCAGCTTGTAAGACAGTTCTGTCCCACAACTTAAACAAAAACCCAGGCTCCTGAGCATGCGCAGAGCATTTTAATGTTGCACCATTTAATGGTGAAGAAAGAGTATGATAACCCTATGCACACATACTTCTATAAAAATCAGTGTTCTCACCGTCAAACTAAGAAAATGAATTCTGTTTAAAGAGAAAAGCCATTTTTTCTTTGTTGCAGCTGCTGTTACTGACTTCATGAATGAAATTCCAGTGGAAGGCTTAAAAAGTGCTGTGATGTAAACTTGGCTTTCTCCTGGCTCTAATGGTCAATAGGACTTTTGTACTGGCAAAACCTCAGCAATAGCTAATTCCCAGCCACCCAAGATTCCTTTTTTTAAAATTTCAAATATTTATATCCTGCTCGCTCAGCAAAAAAGTCCAAGGCAATTTACCAAATGTAAATAATCCAAGACAATAGATTACTAGCCACCAATGACCCTCCTACGTAGATATAAGTATAAAAATTTACAGGAGGGAGTTATAAGCTCTGCTCCTGCTAAATCACCAAGCTCCTACTTTGTGAGAAGTTCAGCACCGCACCCCACCCGCCTCTCCAAGCCAAATGAATGCAGATAAATCCTGCCACTCAATTCTATTACGATCAAAATAACCATCTCCTTAGATAAGTCCCAGCAGCAACAATAGCCGGAGAAAATTTATTCTGAAAGATCACTCATTTGCTCTGTCGAACTTGCTCTTTATAAACTAGTCATGTTTTATTCCTTTTATGAACACAGGAATTGTCATACTGGGTTAGGTGGGTGAAAAAGCTATTCCAGTTGGTGTTGGCTCTTTCCAAAGCCTTACCCCCCTTACCCAAAACAGGTGTTTCTCTCTTAATAAGCGCCCATTTGTGTCATCCAACCCCTAATTAAGCATCTGTTCTCCAAGAGGCTGACAAGTTCTTTTGCTGATAATCCCAAATGGTTTGGCAGCATTATTTATAATGCAGCCATGACAAAGACCCCTCTCTATTTGGAGTCCCTTCTTTGTAAGAATAAGACATAACTATTTCATTGTTATGATGATATGGCAAATGTAAAATGCAACTGAAGTCCATGTTGAATACATGAAACTAAATACTATCCAAATAATATTCAGAAACCTTACACCCAAAACACGTGAGATTGTCTCTCTGGCAGAGAAGGATTTGGAATAGTATTTCCTGGAACAATTTATTGCAACAATACATAAGCTATTATTAGAGCTGTCAACCAACTAAAATATTTTTGTCAATTAACTATCTTGCTGTTAACCAATTGATTAATTAAGTAGTCACAATAAACATTACGGTATCTCCACACAGCTGATAATTTGGGGGGAAGCTAATAAAGATAACATTTTCCACTCCATCACAACACGTCCACATAGATTTTTTTAATGGTGGAAATTATTTTAAACATGTTGCCCAAATGAAATTAAGTATCTGGTTAAGTACCTTCAGCATGCAACAGACCTTTGCAGGGAGATAGAGGGTTTTTTAAGCTCTCTCTCTCTCGTTAACAAATGTAAGAACAACATGAAAGGATGATAGAAACCAATTTGACACCAATCTCCTGAAAAATCCTATAGATCTTATTTTATTTGCCCAATTTAACCACAGGAATTCAGGTGACAAAGCAAGTATAGAACATGGGCTGTATGCTTCTACCCTATTCACATTCAACTCAAACTGGCAGGGCTCTGGCTAAACGGTAGTTGACAGGTCCAAGAAACTAGATGATTCCATGGCAGGAAAGATGAGCCAGAGGAACAAACATTATTGTAATGGCAGCATCTGGGCACTACTACGACCCGTTCCAGACTGGTGTACCTGTCCCCTTCTTACCCCATTTTGCAGGTACAGTGGTACCTCAGGTTACATACGCTTCAGGTTACAGACTCCGCTAACTCAGAAATATTGCCTCAGGTTAAGAACTTTGCTTCAGGATAAGAACAGAAATTGTGCAGCGGTGGCACAGCGGTGGCAGGAGGCCCCACTAGCTAAAGTGGTGCTTCAGGTTAAGAACAGTTTCAGGTTAAGAACAGACCTCCAGAACGAATTAAGTTCTTAACCCGAGGTACCACTGTATAATCTACTATTTAATTGGTTAAAAACTGATCTTATGGTTAGATGGATGTCTAAACAATTTAAGGAAATGTGAGGTATTTGTTTCATTATTACAACTGCAGAGATACTTGGTGGTAGTTCATTTCTGACCTTTTAATTTTCTTTGGCCCACAATTCAGGCATATTTCTAACAAAGATCTTGACTTTCCATCCAGCTAACTTTGAAGTTTTCCATTTTTATTTTTGAAACTGGAATAATGTTTATAATTATTTTGGAAACTGAAGTTATTATTTTTCAATTAACCATAATGTTATTCATTTATTATATTTCTATTCTGACTGTTCTGTGGACTCTTTAAATGGATAGCTTGCATACCTTTAAATGAGCCAACTATGCCAATGCTTTTGGTCCTTTCTAGAAAGGTGACCATAATTTCTCAGTCGATAGTTTGGCTCAATGGCTCGAGCTTAGAACTTCTACCATCTTTTCTTACTGTCTGTAAAATGAAGACAGATGAGTAACATTAACTATGTTGTATCCATGTTTTGTATGTGAGACATCATATGCAGTCATGTGGCACAAAACACATAGCTAAGGAGTAAAACTGCTACTAAGCTCTTTCTTCTGTAGCACATCTTAATGGCACCAGAATCTACTTATTTAATATATTTATTATTAAGAGAGTTATAGATTTCCTTGCACCAAAATGGATGTTTTCTTAAAGGTAACAATAAAACAAAATACTCCATCATAAGCAAAAATGTTAAAACCCATTCTGCAGCTTGCATACTTTGTTCATTCCTTTATCTCAGCGTTCCTTCCAACTGCATTTGCTTTGCTGCTGCTGCTGGCAATACCCCCTACCAGCCTTCATTGGCTATAACTTTTATGTCCTCTCTCTCCTTGCTTCTAGAGAAAAGCAACTAAAGCCATGTTTACTATGCATCTCACAATAAGACACTGGAGGTGCAATTCCTGGATCACCCCAGGCCGCAGGAGGCGAAGGCTCAGCTACTGGGAAGACAACCTTAATTTCCCCAAGCTAAGAAGACAGCATCCTGGGATGCCAGATCCAAGTCCCTACTGCTGTTCAGGAAGATTAAAAAATGCATTAAAATGTGCTGATCAAGATACACAATCCTTGCAAACAATCCCTGGAGGGTTCAAAGCACAAGGAACGGAAGGAATATATCAAAGGAAAGTTTACAAAGGAGGGAGACTTTAAAGAAAAATAAAAACAGAGAAAATGGGCAACCAAATTACCTTCTGCCCGTTAGTTGCAAAGCTAACTTACTATGATCAAAATAATGAGTAAGATACTGGAGCCTTCACAGTTAACAACCCTTTCCTTCCCCCTTCCCCTACTCTTGTAATCCTTGAGCAGCATCTGCTCTCGGAAACCTCCAGAGCTCGTTTCCCCAAACATGTGAAGACTTCCAAAGATGCACCATCACCCCTTAATTATTCTTCATTAAGAGCTCTAATGGAAAGATCCCAGTCTAGAATGTCAGATCATGGAGTTATTTAAGGAGGTTCAATGTCCAAAAAAAGAGGGGGAAATGGATTTCACCACTACCAAGTCCCAAGAGTAACTTTTAAAAACCACTTGGGATCTTGCTCAACTCTAAACTATCTCCAGCTATTATCTTCAATGTATATAAAGTGCTTTAAGAACTTGTGAGCAATGTGGGGTGTATCTTACAGAAGTCATGTGAGATGTATGCCTTCTTATCAGAGGAGACACCATGAAATAGGGTTGAGCTTTTTGGGAAGCCACAAAATTGTTAAGCTTTTTCTGGGGAACAAACCCAAATTGTTGGGAAAGACCACTGGGAAAGACCACTGATCTGAGATATTGGAAATCTACTACTTTTAGAACAGACTAATGGACTACTTAAACGAACAGTCTGATTTAGCATAAACAGCACTTTGTGTACTTTACCCTTTGCGGGACACCAAATTCCTACTCCCAACCACTATTTAGTTCTCTCTCTGTCTTCTGAGATTCCAGCAGGCATTTGCCACACATTTTTAACCATATACAAAACCTTAAGGGCTAGAAATTTTTGCTTTTAAAAGAGAAAGCGATAACTAAGCTATTCAGGAAATGGAATTCTCCAGCCAGTATAACATTCTTCAGGTTTTTTGAGCTCCAGTGGAACCACCCAACCTCAAGTAAGCAATTTCATTCGCTGCATGCTTGGGTGACAATCACACAGCGTGCATTTTACCTGAAAATGTAAAAGAATTCTGTTTTGTTTTAATTAGCCTTTTGAAAATTGACAGCAGGCTCAGTTCCAACGATTTCATTCCCAGCCAGCAGAAGCACAGTACACTTTCATAGTTCTCCATTTTTTTTCTTTTCTTTTCTTAACAAATAAATAAAGGCACAAATTCAAATACTGGGGGCACAACTGCAAATTTCATCCACTATATGGAACAGATGCAATTTAACTTCAGCGCTTTGTGTTTAGAATTGTCTTTGGACCTGAACAAAATGCCTGACCCACAATCAATAGAGGTGAGGAAGGCAAGGCAGTGGCTAGTCAACCTTCAGCAACAAACATTAAGAAGGACCTTTTTCAAAACTCTTAGTTTCTTCCTGCCTTCTTGTGGCTTAGCAGCATTTAGGGTGTTGGACTGTTTTTTAAATTTTTGCAAAGAAATCAAAGTAAGATGAAAACAGAAGTAAAAGTGGCACCATCAGTCATGTGATGCATATCAATAGATGCTTGTTCATTCTTTACTCCATTGGCTGCTTAAAGTCCTTTGGTTTGAAGTAGTTTGACTTGGCCAAACTATGCTACAAAATGCCATATTGTATTCTAATCAAAGGCCAGGGTGCCATGCTTGAGGAAGATCAGTACATAAAGGGAACATGGCATTAATTTGTGAATTGCTGGATGAATATACCTAATATTTTTCATGCACACTTTTTATTCTGTAATGATTCAGAGTCTTCGTAACAGGCTTTCTCACCTATGACAAAAAGCTCTCAGTTAATTCTGGGGAGTCATTGACACAAAGGCAGCTGAAAATGTCAGGTTGAATCTTGGTTTATCTCTTATTATAAAGCAGCCTCCCCCAACCTAGTGTTCTCCAGATGTTTTCAACTACATGTCGCATCAGCTCTAGCCAGCATGGTTCTGTCTGGGGCTACTGGGAGGTTGGGGACTGTTGGTCTACAGCGCTACTCAGAGAGATGAAAACTACAGTGAACATGCAGCTCTCTGTTTACCAGTCTCTTCCATAGAATTAGTAAAATTGGCCTATGGAAAATGTTCTGTGTGTATCCAGTAACATGTCCACCATTTTGGATTATATTTGTTTTTACTTGAAGATCAAGGTAGCAACCTTCTCTTACAGTGCAATCCTGTACATCTTTACTCAGAACTGATTTCTATGAGACTTGTTTTCAGTTAAATAGGACTGCAACCCTTATCCTTGTAGAAGATACCAAAATTTGCTTCCTTTATTGGAAACATCACAATATGAAGAAAGAAGGGAAACTGATATTTGCTGACTAACAACTGGTCATTCTCAGTGGGTTAATTATCTACAGACTTTTGAAGAGTAACTACAGTTCCAGCTTTACCAATCCATTCTGCATAACTTGGACGTGAGAGGAGTGATGTTTTAAACAGATCCCGTTGTAAGCCACAACCATGTCACACATTTATACTTCCACAAGACTAGCACCCTTGCCCCCCCCCAAAAAAAGGTAGTTGTAGTGTATTCACTGTTTATTGACTGCATGAACATGGTTGAGTGAACTGGCCTAGAATCAAAATACATTAAAAACTGAATTCCTGCCAAATTCATGTAATGTGAAATTTGAGGTGACTGGAGATTCTTCCTCACTAAGCAGAACAGGCACATTCTCCAATAAATTCTGAGTGAAACTAAGTTTGATATGACTAATGAAAGACCTCATGGGGAAGGCAGTGTTTGCACATACTGAAGTTGCCACTGATTCTGTCCCCCTCCCCCAAAGTAAAAAGCTGGAATAGTATTTCTAATTCCTATGTACAAGTAACAGGTTTATAGGGTCTAGGTGAACTGGAGCTTTTAATTACATACATACACAAACAAACAAACACACATTGTCTTGAGTGATTGCCCAGGGCAAATATGCAACCAGATCAGCCTGAATTTATGGTTATTGAGGGATCGGTCAATCTAAAGGTTTACATACTTGAAAAAGAAACAGAAATAGTTTGAAGACTGTGGGCTCCTCTAGACTTTTTTCCCCTGGTGTATTTTGCGACATGTCATTGATGCAATAATGATGCAATGACGTGCATCAGTGGTGGATTTATACGGCACCACCCACATACCACCCCATTTTATTAGTTGTTCTGTGATGCTTCTTTAATATTATTGCACTATTGCTGGCTGGAGGGACTCTTGTGCTACAGCACAACAAGAGTGGTACAAAAAATTAAAAATAAGCCAAAATATTTGTGGTATAAAGAGTTACAGTATTTAGAAAGAAGTTGCCAGACATTCATCAACTGGAAACAAAGCAGTAAGTGTCCGTTCTGAAACTTTTGCTGGCACAAAGAGTACTGAAATCAGGATTGAGTAGAACCACCTCAATTCTATCATGAGCACAAATCACTATGGATGCAAAATAAAAAAGAACATCAGGGCAGCAGGGAGGGGGCTGTACTTTAATTCTGGGAAAAGTGAGACTTTGAGTGGGATTCAATGCCACCCTACTTAGGAAGTAGGTGTCATCCCACTCTAGGAAGAAGTCACACTGACTGTAGGCAGCTCTATGCTTGGAGCTGCCTTCAGTAGAGAAGAACCTGCTAGACCAGTGGTTCTGAAACCTTTTTTCTCTGGGTCACCCTTTCAGAATAAAAATTTGCTCACACCACACCCCTTTTTTATGGATAAGAAATACATTGGAAAACAGAAAGAAACAAGTCGTAGCAGTTGCTTGATTTATAAAATAGAAGACAACTAAAGCGAGATGAGCACCACAACCCCACAGTCGTTCACGACTGGACCTAATGGTCCCTTTGCCTTTTTACTTTGTAATATGATCATGGGACATCCAGAAAGTATAAAACAATGCTGCTACATAATAACACAAGTCATTCCCAAAATATAATATTGATTGTCCTCAAATCTGCCCGCCAAATTTGCCTTCCGCTCCTGCCACACCCGTGTGGTGCGCCACACCCTTTGAGAGCCACTGTAATAGCCTGCAAAAGATAATGAAACTGGAGCAGGAAGAAAGAGAAAGGACTCCAAACGCTAACAAGGAATCTGTGCATTGTGATATACTTTAAATGGGAAAAGATGGTAAATGCAGAAGGATTTGCAGAGTTTCTCTCTTCATATACAAAAGCCTTTCTGGAAGCAATTGCTCACTCTCTCCTGTGCATGGCACAGCTTCTCGGGAAATGAAAAGACTTAAAATAAAAATTTTAAAAAAGAGAAGGGAAGAGAAAGGCAAGCACTGAGCTTCATAAATTCACACTGCCACTCCAGAGGCTTAGAGGGAAGCAGTACAACATAAGCCACCATTGTCAGCAGCAGCTTCGCTCTTATCCTAGCAATACAAGGGAACCCCATACAGCACCAGGGAATGAATATATATATATATATATATATATATAAACACTATACCCAGTATTATAATTGGCTGTGCTGAGCTGAGGGAGGAGAAAGAGGAAAGAAAAGAAAAAGAAAAGAAAGAGCGGAAAAAGAGGGAGGCTAAACCCCCCCAATCAATGGGGAAACACTACAATCCAAGGCACACAGTGTGAAACCAACCCATGTACAACATTGTCCGGGTAAATTGATGGGCCTGCATTATTCCTCGCCTGCATTAAGTAGCTTTGTACCGTTAGCCCTGTTCTTGAAAGATAACTTCACCTTTCACCCTTTAAGCTCTGAGACACTCCTAAAAGTA
Organism: Podarcis tiliguerta; assembly: GCF_965153285.1. Classification (NCBI taxonomy): domain Eukaryota; kingdom Metazoa; phylum Chordata; class Lepidosauria; order Squamata; family Lacertidae; genus Podarcis; species Podarcis tiliguerta. The sequence goes on along the minus strand of NC_139535.1, from coordinate 86,248,269 downwards.
CTGGTATGCTATTAAAATAAGCAGGAGCAATGTTAATTCCCAAGTCCTCTGCTTCTCCTCCCTCCTTGTCACATGTGTGCGTGTGTGGCATTGCCTTATTAAAACGAAAACATATCTCAGAAATATCAGCTTGCCTTTCAGTGTCAAAACTGCAACAGGCTTCATTCTCCTGACAAGATGCAAGCAAGCTGTGTGATTTCCAGTCTCTTGTCCTTGCACCTCTACTTGTCATTCTTTGCTGTCGGTCATCATCACACTTGTCTCATTTGGGTAGGGAAAGATAAATTAAAATGATATTAGCAGTGGAGTTGTGGGCGGAGGCAGAGGAAAGCACTCACTAAGGATTTGTTTATATAGTAGCCCAAGATAACTACTACTTCACCTCGATTTATTTCCACAAGGACAAAATGAATTCAAAGCTGTATACTGATTTCAAAGTGAGGTGTCCTGGGGTACCAGGGTCAGTGGGAAGCACTCCTGCTTGCCCTCTTTTCACCTGAGAAGAACAACTGAGCATCATGTTACACAAGGAATAAGAACGCCTCTGAAAAGACCCTCCCCTTGGTGCCTCTCACCTCCACTCCCAGGAATCCTTAACCAGGTAACGTGGTGGCACAATAGGTTACAGTAGCCAGCCACTTATGCAAATACTCAGCAAAAAAAGAGGATGAAAGAAGACTGATTTGCATAAAGATTTATAGAGCAAGCGAGCACAGATTTAGAAATAATTGCATTAATTTCAATAAAAATACAGTACATCTCACCATAGTAGGTAAGGCTGTTACCAGGTTACCTATGCACCTGTTGAGTCCACTGTATACATGTTTGCTATTCATGGGAAACTTCAAGGCTCCTGCTCTCCCTTCTTATGTTTCTTAATCATTTACATCTTTCTTGAACTGAACAGCCCTTTGAACAGGGGATCAATAGCTATTCAGATACAGGGCTGCCATCAGTAAAGTAGGTCCCATGGCCACTCTACATTAGGCGGTCTCAGGTGGCAAATGCATGGGGAGGTTAGTAGCAACGTGTTGGAGGCCATGGCCTGCGCCTTCATCCTCTAAGCTATCATACCAGTCTTGTTAACTTTTTTTACATGGAATTGAGTGGTGGTGCTACTCTGTCCACCTCAGGCAGCCAAGTGTCTCAGACCTGCCCAGATGCATGGAGTAGAGATACTGCCAATATACTTGAAAATAAAAATGATGAGTTAGATCAAGAATGGAGAACCTGTGGATGTCCAGATGTTGCTGGACATTCAGTGGGGGCAGCAAAACATCTGGTGTCTATGCTCTGGTGACCTTTAGGTACGATTACTGCCATATGGTATACATAGAATTACACAAAACAAATGAAATGCCGTGAAAATCCCTGAAATGAGAAATAATCGACTATAGAATTAAACTAAATAACAAAAATAAAAAGTTTAAGGAAAAAATTAACCTAGAATTGAACAAAGCCTTAACGGGATGCCGGCTACAAACCTCTTTTCACTGAACTTTTTGATTTTTGTTATTTAGTTTAATTCTATAGTCGATTACTTCTCGTTTCAGGGATTTCCACTGAATTTCATTTGTTTTGTGTAATTTCTTGGTTCTGTGGCTGTCTTTTTTCTATATGGTATACATGGGGCTTCCTTTAAAGATGGTTTGGAAACTGTCTTTGGTACAGAATTCAGTGGTCACACTGCTGACCAGGGCAAGATGGTCTGAACATCTTGGTGCAATTGCATTGGCTGCCAATTAGTTTCTGGGCCCAATTCAAAGTGCTAGTTTTGATTTCTGAACTCTTATGTGGTTCAGGACCCAAATACCCCAAGGACTGTCTTCTCCACATGAACCAACCTCTGCATTCATCATCTGAGGCACTTCTTGCCTCCTCCAAGGGAGGTGTGGAGGACAGCAACATGAGAGATTCTCACTGCTCCAACCTTCACATCTAGAGTATCCATGAGCAGATGCCTATGTCTTCCAAATATTAAGTAGTATGTCCAATGTACAAAATAATAATAATGATATATAAATTAGTTCAGGCAGCACTCAGGGCCAGTCCTTCCTCTGCTCTCTGCTCAGGGTTCTGTGGAGATTGCTTATGATCTGATTACTCTGCTCACATGAGCCATTTGTTTGAGGATGAAATGCTGCACTCCTGCTTTCATGACAGCCATATGACAGGGTACAAAGCTCTTTAGAGAGTTGTGATTCAAAGGCATGGCCTTGGTCTGTTAACACACTTGAAGGATATCCATAGGCTCTTGTAGTCAGAAAGACCTGAGCTGTTGTCTGTGCTGATAAATCTTCCACCGGTGCTGTCACCACAAATTTACTGTAATGATCAGTCATTACAAGCAAGTAAGCATCTCTGCTACGCTCTAAGGGCCTTTCTACACTTACCATCTATAGTTGTATAGTTACTGGGGTTTTGGGATTTGGGGGCATGCTTCTGCATAACATCACTGTTGTTAAGTTAGTATTCCACAATAATGTACTAAAAAACAAGCAATCACCGGGGGGGCGGGGCGGGAGGGGTGAGATCTGATGTTTGTGAAAGATCCAGAATAGATCTTCAGTATTTTCATTTGTGTGGCACGTATACAAGCAATCCTGGTGTCTGTGTGGAAGGATTGGGGTTGGTGGGTGTGCTTTGGGAGATGTCTGCTTGGTGCCACTTCAGTCTTACCAGTGGAAACAATCAGTTTGAGAGCTCAGTTCAGAGGAGCGTCTCCACCTCCATCGTCCAACCCGGACATGGAGGTCCAGCTCCAAGGGCCTTCTGATGGTTTCCTCACTGTGAGACATACAGCTACAGGGGACCAGGTAGAGGGCCTTCTCATTAGTGGCACTTGCCCTGTGGAATACCCTGCCATCTGATGTCAAACAGATAAACAACTATTTGACTTTTAGAAAACATCTGAAGATAGCCCTGTTCAGGGAAGTTTTTAATGGTTGATGTTTTACTGTATTATTAATACTTATTTGGGAGCCACCCAGAGTGGCTGGGGCAACCCAGTCAGATGGGTGGCATATAAATAATACGATTATTGTGGTGGTTATGGTTATTATTATATGCCAGATGATGGTGCTGAGTTAAAGTACTTGTCAACGACAGCAATCATTTTCTGCAGGCAATATTTCATCATGCTAACTAACTTCACCATAGCTCAGGAACACATGCAGTTCCTCTTCTAATGTGTACTACCACAAGATTAGAATTCCAGAATACTGGCAAGCATTAGATACAGAAAAGGAAGAAAGATGAAGAAACCATAAAGAGGCTATCCTGTGTGCATGCTCGTAACTACGACATTTACTGGTTGGAGGAACAGGAAGATCCGTAAGGGGAGTACAGACAAATAACTCCCCCCATCCCAAGTCAGGCACCACCCACCATTAATATGGAAAACCTCACACTCCTAGCAATGAAATGACTGAAGTTGCATGCAATCAGCCACCAATTCACTGTTAAAAACATTAGATTAAACTATACCACTATCAATGGTAATTGTGGAAAGGCCCCTAATTCAGATTATTCACAGCCATCAACTCTCAAGGACTACTATTGCCAACTGGACACAGTGGAGCCTTTTCTGAAGGTCTGGGTCGACTCATCAGGTTGCATTTTGCAAACTTTTTGCACTCCCGCTGTGTAGAATGGCTGCTTAATGTTCATTTCTTTTTTCTTACATCCATAATGTCCCAGTGCACCCCTAGTGTCATTCATTCCTGAACAGAGATGGAGGAGAAACTCAGTTCAGTTCTCATTTAAAGCCAAACTGATTAAATTTGCAGTTTCCAAAACAACATGAAAACTGGGACATAGTTATCTGTTGAAATTCGAACTGACCTGAATTTTGCGACTCGGTTCACAAACCAAACAATGTTTACAAAAATGAATACATTAGGAGAAAATGTGCAAAAATGCAGTATACTACATTTAGTATACTAGAAGTACTAAAAATGTGTTAGATATTAGGAAATTGCTTGCAAAAATGTGTATTAGTCAAACCTGCATACAAATAGGTATTTATTAGAAATTCACACTAAATTGCTGCAGAATTTTCACGTGGGTTAAAAATACTGTAAATTGCTGCAGAAATATGATGAATTGAATTTAAGATTGGAAAATAAGAAACTGAGAGAACAGAAATTGACAGATCTTTCCATCCCTATTCATAAATGCTGCCCAGGCAAGATCTCATTTGACTTAGGATCCCTTAGGATTCCTAAGTAATCTTCTCATTCCTCATGCAAATATTTTTGCTGCCTTAGCATTTTAAATACTTTATTTCATTACAGTGGTACCTCGGGTTAAGTACTTAATTCGTTCTGGAGGTCTGTTCTTAACCTGAAGCACCACTTTAGCTAATGGGGCCTCCCACTGCTGCTGCGCTGCCGGAGCACGATTTCTGTTCTCATCCTGAAGCAAAGTTCTTAACCCGAGGTACTATTTCTGGGTTAGCAGAGTTTGTAACCTGAAGCGTATGTAACCTGAAGCGTATGTAACCCAAGGAACCACTGTATTCTGTGAAACTCCTGCACCGCTAGACTTTGCATCTGAATCCCTGTCCGTACATCATGCTGCTTCCTTGAAATAAATTCATTCCCATTGGTCCTTGGGTTACTTATACATTTGACAAGCAAGTTGCACTTTGTCTGCGGAGGCATTCACTACTGAAGGCCCTGCCAAAGCCTCCAGATAGTTGGCATTATCCTCTGCAATTCCACCAGGTGGAAAAATGATATATTTATCCGTCTTCACATTACTTTTGCCTGGTTTGTACTTGATGGCAAAATTGTAATAGGGGCAACAAGATCACCAGTGTTGCTCCATCTGCTCAACAAACCCACTGCTGCCAAGTATCTAGCGGGGGTTGGGATTTGGAATTGCTTATGGTGGATGTTTGTTTTATAATTAACCAGTTACGTTAATACAGGGATGGGGAATCTATGGCCTTCCAGATGTAGCTGGACTACAGCTCCCATAATCCTTGACCTCTGGCCATGCTTCCTGGGGCTGATGGGAGTTGTAGTTCAGCAACATCTGGAAGGCCATAGATTCCCCACCCCTGTGTTAATCGCTCCTAACGTTATGAGATAAAGGAATATTGTTGCATTTCTTTTGCCAGTCATTATTCTCGCAGAATTCTCTGGCATTACAGATCTTAAATTAAGCTCTTTACCATGTGACCCAAGACACATAGCTCAGGGGGGGGGAAACCTGAGCAACAAGCAAGAAAAGAAAAGAAAAGAAAAGAAAAGAAAAGAAAAGAAAAGAATGGTGATATCCAGTTATGGTGTCCTGCTTGTGCAACAGATGTTTGCTTGTGCATATGAGATGTTTGCTTGTGCATACGTTTGCTTGTGCATCCTTCTACTCCTCCATCTTGCAACCCCATATAAACCCCCAATTTCTGCTCTACAGGCTTGGAGGACACCTGCTGTAGCAGATTGGGGGGCTGCAGGGGAGTGCAGGGGGAGGAGAGGAAATGGAAGTTCCATTGTGTCCACTGGCTCCATGTTGGATTCCACCCTGTAACTTTGGCTTTGTTAGATGGTGTGATAAACCTCTGGAATCATGATCACAGGCAACATGAGTGAACAGACTGAGCAGGAAAGGACCTGCTTTTCTGAGATGCTGAAGCACCTAAAACAGCGAAGAGTCACTAATCAGTGAGATATAAAAAATTCATGTCAGCAGTCAGCCATACAAGGCAAAAATGTCATGCCAAGGAGTTTGTGGCAGCATCATATGAGTAGCCGAGCTGCTTCGCTGCATGCATTAGAGGACGCCAGCACCTAAATATGCCAGTGAGATGAATTCTTCTCTGGCAGGCAAACATGAACTATCAGAAGCTTATTTATTATAAGGGTTAGTCCATTGCCTGCATTTTGTCCCCTCCACAACACTCTGTCGTGTTTGCTCACCCTTCAAGAACGAGATCATTTCAATTCATATTAAAAAGTTAATTCATGGATGTAGATATGGAGTGCACCATTTATGTCTTAATGCCTCACCATGCAACTTGCTTCTAAGTAAGTACACTTTAGGATTGCTACCTTATTGAAATGAAGTTTTGCCTCATATATGGCATCTACTTTCATGTGTGCTGCTGTATTCTAATCTCACAAAAGTAGTGTCCTGGTCACCACAACATTTTCTACTAGGTAGAGAAAGGAGTGATCTTTTGTTCATATCTTTTGTTCTCAGGGCTGAGGTAAAATATATACTACTGGCAGCTTTACCAGTTTAATTAATGAAGTTCATATAGACTACTCCAGGAATCATGGTGTTCACAGGAGTTCACAACTTACCAGTAATCTGAGTCCTGAAGAACCTTTTTTAAAAAAATCAACTCCATTATGAATTTGTGGAATAGTAAAGAGAGTTCCCTGGAACATGGATAGGGTGCTGGGTTTAATTTTAGTCAACCAAGCCTCCACCAGGGCTTGGATCTGGAAACTGCCTTCACTATCAAAGCTCATCTCCAGAATATATAAAGTGAAAGCAGGGGTGCAAATACCAGAGTTCCACTAGGTGTGTGCAGGTTGCCATTCCTTCATTACTCAATGGATTTAGACAGCTTTGGGCTTAGAGTATGGGGCACTGTGGGTCAGAAGCAATGTCATTTTCTGTTACTAAAAAATTGGCATGCACATTTTATCCTTAAAATTTGTGTTGATTTTCATAGTGATTGTGGCTGTAGTGTAGCCCACATTAAGCTGAAATTTCTCATCACAAACAAACCAGGATATGATAACCATCTTCCTAGATACTAGACATGTCCTTTTAAAACCTTTTTTTTACCACCCAGATCTTTCCAAATTAGGTCTGTTTATCCCACCACCCCAACATTTTGGCCATCTGAATGTTGTTTTCATATTCCTTGTATGGTATTATGTTGCCCTTACGTTATGCATGCCCCCTTTTCTATATACCACTTAAATATTTTTAACAAAATAAAACTTCTGATGCAGTAGGAGGGAAGGCAGTCAGGCAACCCGGGTTCTCAACAGCCTTCCCCACTACAGCTCTTTTCGTTACCCCCCACCAACCAACCTCTCCATACCTACTGTGGGGCTGGTGACTCACTTGGTGGCTTGCCTGCCATTGCAGGTGATATAGGAACAGAGAAACATAGGAGGTTGTCTTGAACTGAGTCAGGCCATTGGTCCATCTAGTATTGCCCTCACCAACAGGCAGAGGCTCTCCAGGAGTGCAGATGGGTCTCTCCCAGCCCTAACTGGAGATGGCGGGGATTGAACCTGGGATCTCCTGCATGCAAAACAGTATGCATGCATGTAACTACCAATGAATTACAGCCCTTCCCCTAACAGACTTGTTTGAGATGGGGAGGAATGGATGGGTAGGCTCACAGTGTATTTGGAGATTTAAAGCAACATGTCTGGAATCTGGGTTGCAAGATCATAAGGCAGGAAACACAGAAAGAAGAAACTCAGAAGTAACGACCTAAATATTACCTTTATTTTCCCGAGAGACATGAATACAGTGTCAGATAGCAGGTGATGCCGTTTTGTGGGGAGCTTGGGTTTGCTGCCAACAGATTCTCACCCCCTTTATTATCCCCTATATAACATGTGAACAAAGCACACGGGATCTGCACCCTCTGCACAGCATGTTGGCAGTCTGGGTCGCAACAGCAGGCTTTGTTGCAATATAGGTTCCCCATATTTAGGGTCAAGCTTAAAATGGGGAAATATTTCCAACATGTTACGTGCCATATTTTTGCCTACCTCCCCCCGCCCTCACCTACCCGCTGCCTTAGTGCATCTACAGATGTAATCGCCTATCAAATGAGAAACGAGAGAAACTCATCTTTCCATAATGGAAGAAAGAAGAAAGCTAACCTCTCCAGCTGGTCAGGTCATGCCTGAGAGCTACAGGGAAAGAGCCAGCCGGGTATAGAGAGACAGCAAACAGCAGTACCAAATGCCTCCTACTGATTGGCTGACATGGAGGGAATGAGGTTTGCATCCTATTTTTAGATGCTCCTGCAGCAAGCTCTTATGTCACAAGGCTAGCTGTGCAGGGGACCAGGCTGCTGCACTAGCTGATGATTTCCAGCCAGCTTTAAGTCCCAGGCTGAGTGCTTGCCTTTTCTGGAATGAATAGCACTAAAGAAAGGAGCTGTAAGAAAGCATAGCTTTATACAACCGCACCATCAACTCAGGGAGAGCAACAGAGACTGCTGTAGGAATCCAATGCTGCCAAGTCCTTCCCTTCTGCTTGAAAATAAATGATTCCAGGGAGATTTACATGCTGCCATCAAGACTGTAGCCAAAGGAAGCTGTAGCTCTCATGAAGGAACTCTTGTCTGAAGCCTTCATAATATTGCAACCATTCCTATATTTTGCCTGCTGGTAAATCAGTTGAGGAAACATTTGCACATGGAGCTGTGAGGTGCAAGTCAAGGAGCCATAGAATCAAATAATTGTAGAGTCTGAAGAGACCCTAAGGATCATCTAGTCCAGCCCCCTGCAATGCAGGACTATGCAGCTGTCTCATATTGGGGTCAAACCTGCAACTTTGGCATTATCAGCAAATTATGTCAAACCAATGCTGTGGAAACTGATGAGCAGGAGACCAGAACCAGCAGTTGTAGGTGTCTCTGCTCATTTAAACAGGCCTTAATTCAAAGCTGGTGCATGAGAGCTCAGAATTCACAACAAATGCTTGTGGAAAGGCAATAAGAGTTTAGCATTGTTCAGTTGGATCTTTCAGTCACTCTGGTTGTGCCCCTTTTTCTTCACTTCCAAGGGAGATGAGAACCAAAGCTGCAAAACCAACTAAAAGCAAACAAAACACCACACCCCAAACTGAACGTGACCTCAGTTATGTTGATTACCCAGCATCCTTTTCTACTTTGTTTCATGTGAGTTGTTCAAGGAGGGCTGTGGGGCTGTTGCTCTCTCTTTCCTCTCCCCTCAGACGGGAGCTGAGACGCTAAGAAGGACAGCTTAGAATTTTGATAATAGAACGCCACCACACACACATACATACAAAATCCTCTTAAAATATTCCAAGGATTAGTTCATTATGCAATTGCACTCCTGAGGCTTAGTGACAGTCATACTTTGAAAGGCCTTGTGTGTCAAATCTAATTTGTATGGTCCCAGAGTTTTTAGAGTAGTGCTCCTCTATTGCTCTATTGCTCCTCTACTGGGCACACACAGAGAGAGAGCTCCCTTCATTCATTTGGAGTAAGGGGGCATTTGAAGAACTCCAGTGGAGTTTGGTCCATTGGTGAATAAGGTGCTGCCCTATCAACCTTATTGTGCACGCCCTGCAACCTTCCTACTTTCCTACCAGTCGAGGGGGTGCAACTGCCTGTCAGTTTCCTCCTCCTCAGTCTCAGTGCTGCCCCTTGCAGAACTCAGGCAGGGAGGATAAAGAGGACAAAACAAGAATTAGTTGGATCTGTTTGTGCTGGCTCTACCTACTGCTGGTCCTCCTGCCTTCTGTCCCACCAATCCCAATAGACACCAGACATCATGGTGTCCCCCATCCCTGAATTAAAGCATGTTGCGTTTCTGTTCTGCGGTAGCTCCAAGTGGCCCAGACTTATCCCAGATCAGTCCCAAACATGGCTGACCTACTTCCGTTGCATGTTTATTTAATAACCACCAGTCAAAATGGTAATTGAATGTGGGAGCTGGGTGAATGATTCGTACTGCTAAATGGGATGCAGTGGTGCTGCAGGGAGAGAACCATGACAAATGGGGAGTGGCCTGAGCCTGATTGCTGCTGAGACCAACGCAGTCTCACCCCTTCACCCATTAAAAACTGTTTAAGCTGACCAAGGCCACATACGCACCTTACATTTCAAGCACTATCCTGCCATTTTAAGCACTGTGGTTTGTTAAGAGTGCTGTGAGTTGTGAGGTGGGCCCTATTCCCCTCAAAGAAATGCTATTCCTAGAGTGGTTTAACAATTTCCCCAGGAAACTTTGGGAACTGTAGCGCTGTGAGAGGAAAAGGGGTCTCCTAACAAACTTTGCAAACAACTGTTCCCAGGAAGCTTTTGGGGAAGCCATGTTTGTTTAAACTGGTGGAACAGTGCTTTAAATGTAAGGTGCAGAAGTGACCAAACTTAGCTAGTAGCTAGGGCTGCCATATGTTTCTGCCCCTCCCCAAACTCATAACAATGCTTTCCCCACTTCTCTTTATAAATCAGGCCATGATCTCACTATAAGCCTTCAAATCCCTTCTCAAGATGCAGGCATTTCCAAAGCAGCATTAGCCACCTAAACCTCCCTCCCTCCTTCACTAATGTTACGTGCAAATCCCTGGAACTTCTTGTCCATTAATTTAGTTGAAGCATCTTGGAGTGCTAGGTTCTTCTCTCTGGAAGTCTGATGTGAAGTAGAACCTGTGCATTTCATTTACAGTCGAGGACAGGTCTGGGTAAGAGCTACTGCTTCTTCATCCCAGAATCCTTGGGATGTTAATCTGTAGCACCTGGGAGGAATTTACACAGCTTTCAATCTCTGTCTTGGAACTGAGCCTACCAACTGACCTCGTGGCTACTTTTGTCATAAGCCGACTATTTTATGCTTTCCATTTTCCCTCCTTCCTCTCTCCCTACTCCTTGTTTTGCGTAATACTATGAAGAGTTTGACAGAACCATAGTTTTGTGACACTTTGGTTGGTCCCAATAAAGGTATTGCCCAACTGTAGATCTTGGAGTTCCCCTGCTCTCCTAATGAACCAGCATTGTCTCTTAATTTCAAAAGCCCATTATGAGTCCATACACGGAGTTGCCCCAGACAAAAACAGAGCAGGAGCTGCTGCAACATGCTCTACTTCCAAGATGGAAGAGGCAATGACAATACACCTCCAGTGATTTCTCCAGTGCATTGTGCCACCTCAGGTGGATGCTCATTGCGCCTGTATAGTTATGCTGGCATCACCCAGTTTGTGGGTGTATAACGTGGATTGTAATGTAACTCACTGTTATTTGGGAGCTCCGATACATCATTAAAACAGTCTGTCCAGGAAGAAGAGGGGAATTTACCAGTGCGGCGTTGCTAGGAGAAGTGGCGTTCTGACTGTGAGAGGCATTCATTATTATTATTTATTAATTGCTGAGCAAGGATGGCACATGCAGTGGCAATAACATTATTTTGCTGATTAATTGTTGCAAGATGATCCTTTGGTATTGTAGCGTTAGCAACACACAGTTATAGCTCCTGCACGGAAGAGCGGCTGAAAATAATAGAGCAGGCGCTCGCACAATTAATGTAATGAGAGTAATTAATTTGAAAATAATACCCAAGGGTTAAGGATTTTTGAAGGGGGGAAAAAGAGAAAAGAAATAAAAGCGAAAGCAGAGCTTTAGTGCCCCACAGGAATTAGCATTATTCTGGCTTTGATTGTTGCATTCAAGTGATAATATTCACTGAAGCACATCTCTTGTGGCAGTAGCTCTTTTACCCCCTTCTTCCGTCTCCTACAATAGGTACGAATGCTGCCATTCAAAAGGCAACATTTGTTCACAAGGTATGTCAGGGTTGACCCGAATGATCACTTTGGCTTTTTGCAGTCACAAAAAAAAGAAAAGAAAGGAGATGCAAGCCACTGTCCCTCGGGGTTGGTATTCTTCTAATCACAGCAGCTAGTTCAGGGAAACAATGGAACATGTGATGCCGTACAAACAGCTGCATGGAGTGTTGCCCAGATTTTTGTGTGTGTAAGCTGTCAATAAGGCACCGCTCAGTAGATATAGTGTGGAACTTTTCTCTAGTGTTCATGGGATAATAAATAATCAAACTCCGCATTCTCCATGAAGACTTTAATCCTTTAGCTTTGACACCCACATTTGTTACTCCTTGTTTCCCTTGTCTCTTTCACTCCTCTCCCATGTATGTTGCTTGTTCCCCTTGTCTCTCCTTTCTCCCCCTACCTAGCTGTATCCTGTTCTCCTCCCCACTGTTGAAATGTAGACTGTAAGCGCCTTGAGACAGAGACATTGCTGGAGCTGTATTCATCATCATCAAATGATGCAGATCTACAGGTGCAACAGACTTCAGTGCATGCAATGGAGCTCCCTCTCCATCTCCTGTCCATTCCAACCACCTGTACACCCTTCTAAATAATCTCTGGAGGGTTGGAGGAGAATAAACAGAAGTTCCATGGTTTCAGAAGCCCACTGATGCAGCATTGGGTACAACCCCATTATAACCATAGCAGTAATAATAATAATAATAATAATTTTAATCATTTGCATAAATCTCTTATCTTTGCACTCATGAAATGTCATGTGGTGTTCCCTCTCTCTTTCTTAGGGCTTAAGAGAACTCCTACCTGATTCTCAGAAGGAATCATTTACATTTACAAGTATCTGTACACCCTTCTTTGGCTGCTAGCACCACCACTCATTTTTCATCTTCCTCCTGAAGCTCTATATCAGGGGTCAGCAAACTTTTTCAGCAGGTGGCCAGTCCACCGTCCCTCAGGCCATGTGGTGGGCTGGACTATATATTTTTTGAGGGGGGGGGGTAATGAATGAATTCCTATGCCCCACAAATAACCCAGAGATGCACTTTAAATAAAAGGACACATTCTACTCATGTAAAAACACACTGATTCCCGGACCATCCACAGGCCGGATTAAGAAGGCGATTGGGCCGCATCCGGCTCCCGGGCCTTAGGTTGCCTACCCCTGCTCTATATACTTGCCAACCTGTGACAAAGGGTGCAGTGAGAAGGGGGGTGGGGTGGCCTTTGCAGATGTCAGAGGAATTCCTCAAAGGTGCCACCATGCATGTGTGCATCATATTGGCAATCCCAGTACCAGCAGAAAGATGTCTGAAATAGCATCCCACCAAAGAAAAGGGGAAACAACAACAACACCACAGTGATATAAGTGTCTGCAGCAGCAACATTAGGATTCTGGTAACTGAACCATGACTAATCCAAAATCACCTGGTTGTGCCTACCCATGGAAATGTAACATTTGGTTTATTTGCAGAAATATTATCATAGGTAGTTGCAAGCAGCATTGTACACCTAGCAGACAACAGACTCAAAATCAGATACCCAGTGAGAAACGCTCAACACCCCAATATACTTGATCATAGGCAGGCATTGAGTGCCATTCTTCTGAGCACTTCCCTTCATATGGCTCCCCTTGACTTGACTTTCCTTCTTCTTCTTCTGTCTCCCATCAGGGACCCCATTCCTGCCTCTAAAGACTTCAGCAAGCCAAGAGTGCCCTCAATTCCCATGTATATATGGGAGGTAGCCAATAAGGTGCTTTCTAGATGTTAATGCACTACAACTTTCAAAAGCCCCAGCTAGCGTGGTCATTGGTCAGGGGTGATGGGAGTTGTAATACAACAACCTCTGGGGGTGCAGTACTTTGGTACACACTCCCATTTACCTTGTATCCAGTGGGCTCCCACCACTGGTTTGAGAAGCCATGTGTCCACAACGAATAGCCACTGCTGTTTATTAGGAAATACTGCACTTTGGTTCAAACCAGCTTCAATCTGAATTGAGAACAAGAACAGCTTACCTGTGTTTTAAGCTGGTAATGTGTGCAATGCAATGATATACGTAAATGAAGTTGGTCTTTTTTCCTTCTGGAGGTCATGTGAAAGAATATGATCTTACAGTACGAACACTGAACTTGAAACTATCCAATAGTTTTTTTTAAACAGCAGCAGCAAATAGGCATTGGCATGTGCATAGAATAAGATGGACAAATAATTTCCAGTGGTTGAAATTTACAGCTAAGGAGAGTGATTAATCTGGCAGAAAGCATAGATTTACAACACTGCTAAACAACGGGTGGCTAGTAAAAACAGATGTGGTGGCTAGATCTAACAATATTTACTTCATATATTTTGGCAATTTACATTTTAACAATGTAACTTAATAACTTCAGTGTGATTAAGTGGCTTTTGTCTAGCCTCTTAAATTCTGAACAGCAGTGAAAATGTAAGTTGATAGAATGTTTTTAAAAGAAACTGCTTTAAAAAGAACAGCAATATGATACCTAGCAAATGTTTTGTAGAAGTTTTTGGTCATTCCTTCTCCCAATTAAATCTGCTGAATGAAACCTAGGTGGGGAAGGTGGATGTTTCTTGCCCCATAAGATACTGAGCTTCTTAGTTTATCACAAGGTGATTCACATTATCTAAATTGTACAATGGCACAGAAGGAGAATCCCAGGACCACCTAACAATTTTACACTGGATCTATCTATAAGGCATACAAAAACTGAAAGACTCCAAATGGTAAAAAATGTGAAGATCTGAAAATTACTTTTCATATATACAGGGCATATTGCTACCATATACAGACTTAGATAAATCATTTGTTATATCTCTACATATAGATATAGATATAGATATATGACTTACAGCAATAAAGGAATTAATTTGACTTCATTGTTATTGTCGTGTTTTAGAGGGTTGAGGAAGCGGGGAACAATCTGGGTCATGGGGCAAGCTCACAAAAAGAAAAGTTTTGTGTAAAGTATTGTTTGATGTGATAGGACGTTCCAGAGGCAGCTTTAAAGGGCTAGTTTCCTTTTAAGGAGAGACTTGTTTTCCGGTCTACCAATAAAGACATAGAGCAAGTGGAAAACAAGCATGTACAGGCATTGCAGCATACTTTTGGAGCTCCCTAATACTGCTTCGTGGGAGCCAGCACTTGAACCATTTGATCACTCTTCACCACATTCAAAACCTGTCTCCTCTCCCTCCTCCACTTCTCAGATCAAAGTCCAAACCTACTAGCCTCCACCCATGACAGGCAGCCTACAAGCTAGTCTTGATCGCTTATTTATTTGCATCCACTGTTTTAGTGGCCAAGCCAATGCTTCAAACAAGGCTTTGAAAACTGAACAGCAGGGCCCACCCTACCATTAGGTAAAGCAAGGCAAGAGCCTCAGGCAGCTGGTGATGGTGGGTAGCAGCGACAGCCTCTTAGCTATCCCCTTCCTTCTGGGTGGGAGAGGGACAGAGCTTGTGTATGCTGTCTCAGATGCAGTGGAGGATGCTATCCTGTCACCTGTGTGATTCAACTGCCAGTCTGATCAGCTTCTGAACAGGGAATGGGGCACTATCTTTGCTTCAGGCAGCAAAATGTATTGGCCCAGCCTTGCTCCACAATCTTTGCACTGAAGCCAAGATTCTAATACAATGCATTCTAAAGGTGTCCTTCCTTTGCCCAGCCCATCTGAAAGTAAAGGTGAAAATGTAATTAACTCAGAGAATGGTGGGGAACTGATGAGTCTAGCTGCAAGTGGTACCCAGGGTGTTTCACTGAGGATACCTACAGAGGCAACAAGATTGTTCCTGGCTTCTACTGCCAGACCCTGGTTCTGAACCAAGCACTGACTATGCCTTTGCAATCCAAGTTTGTAGGATGCTTCCTGCCCTTTCTCCAAATGCACAGAAGATAAGCAGCACCAGCTTCTTGTAGTGGCGAAGGCTTTGGCAGAAGATGACACCATAGAGCTCTCTGACTTCTACAACAACAGCTGTATTAATGAAGGCGACCAACTGATTCAGATTATGTTGCAAGGAGGCAAAAAAGTAAACCACAACAAATGTTATTAAATTATGTCACTTAACAAAAAAAGGGAGTCGAATTTGGACTGTGCCAGTGGGGGGGGGCCCTTCCTTAGCATCTCCCCTTCCCCTAAATCTGAAGCAGGAACCTTGTCTAAAGAGAGAAGCCTGAGTTAGAGAAGGATAGGCGACAACGTGCCAGAATCCAGTTAAGAGGATCTGAAGGAAGAGGGCTGGCAAAGGCTTGTGCCAAGACCTTGGAGAGCCGCTGCCGCTGCCAGAGTCAACAATGCTGCGCTAGAAAGATGGCCCGGTGACCTGGCAGTCGGCAGAAGGCGCTTTCCTCTGTTCCTGACTAGATTTGACGAGTTACAGATCCCTCCTGGGCAGGCACCCGAGCGTCACCGAGACAGACACCAGCACAGATCGATTTGGGGGCGTTGTTGTTGTTGTTGTGTGTGTGTGTTGTGTGGATGCCGAGTGGCTCCTACCAACGTGTAGCTGCAGCTGGCCGGGCAGAGAATTTCCTTTTCTGCGAGGGAAAGGAGCGAGAGGGACCGGGAGCCATGTCGCGCGGTTGATCTCACATCATTTAATTGTTTGGCACGCTGGGAAGGGAAAGCAAACCTTTCATTGGGAGGTTAGAGGGTCGGCACTACAAAGAGGCTTTTCCTTTCCCCTTAATTTAACACTAACGTGGCTTTTTGTTGCGCATCGTCGTGGTGCTTTTTTTTTTGTAATTAAGAGAGAGAGGGAGAGAGAGGAGAGAGAGAGAGAGAGAGAGAAGGAAAAACCTCCCCTCCTTCCTCCTGCACCGTTCATTAGCGAAAGTGACATTGATGCAGACAGGCAGCCTAAAAAGGCAGCTAACCGCTCCCTCGTCTGAGGGCCCCCGCCGCTTGTTTCCTTAGCAACGGCAGGCAGGGGAAGGGAGAGAGAAAACGAAAACACACACACACACACTCAGAACCTGTCAGATGGAAAATGTCAATTACAGCATATCGGTATAGACGGAGGGCGGGAGAAAGAGGGAGGGAGGGAGGAGATGAAGCAAGCGAAGAGGAGGGAGGCAGCGCGCAAGGGCTGCTGGGCGCGCGGCGAAGGAGACGAGGTGGGAGGAGGAGACGCTGGTGGGAACAGCCAATCTGCGAAGGAGCGAGGCTGCGACGGAGCGGAAAGGGGACGCGGCGGAGCGAGGCGGGGAGGGCTGCGGGGGGGGGGGTGCGAAAGAGAGCGCTGCTGCTGCAGTTCCCTCCCCGGCCGAACAGGCTGGGCAGGGTAATGGGCGGGAGGAGTGGCGCGAGAGAGAGGCTGCCTGTGCGCCCAGGCGGCGGGGGTGGCACAGCCACCAGCCGCCGCCATCCTTTCCTACGAAAGGAAGGAGGGAGCTTGTTTCGCTGCGTTGCACGGCAGGCTGGCGGGGTGGACGCTGCGCCACGAGTCAAAATGGCTCCCCCAGCGCCCCTTGTATGGAAGGAAAAAACGCCTTCGCTCTCTCCCCTCCCTGCCTGCTTCTGGAGGTGCCACTGGGTTGGCCACAATCCTGTGAGCTTGCTTTCTCCCTCTCTCTCTCTCTCTCTCTCTCACTCACACACACACACACACACAACCACAAAACCCACAACGCTTTACTCAGGGCTGCTCTATGGCGTCTCTGCGAGCTGCAGCTTCACATGAGCGATGCCTCGCTTGCATGAAAGCAGCATCTAAAACCAACGGACAGACGCACAGAGAGAGGTGCATTTGTTTGTTTTAAGGAGGAGGGAGGGAGGAAGGAAGCCTGACATGGCTCTTCTATTGATCTCAGCCCTCTTCCCTCCACCCTCTTCTTCCTTTACTCCCTCCGCTACCCCGCGTCCGGAACAAATCAGTAGATCGATGTCCGTCTGCAAGAGAGATCGCCCTCCGAAGCAGCGGAGAAAGGGCTGTAGACGCCCTGTTAAGATTAATCAGAACTAACCCTCCTCTCCCCGCTGCACACATCACTCCTTCAGTCCCACCATGAGGCGAAGCTGCCAAGGAAGGGAGACAAAGAAGTGGGAAGGGAGAGGAGAGACGCACACAGGGCGGACTAGCAAAATCCATGATGAACGGAGGGTTGTTTGCAGCGCAGCCTCCTGTACCGATGTGTGCGCCCATGTCATTAGTCCCTCTTGTTAATGATAACTGTTGTCCTTCTGCCCTCAGCAGCATCTTTTTCCGTATCCAGCAGGCTCTGCTGCGCACTTGGCATAAAGTGGTACTGCATTTCCTTCTTTAAAAAACAAGAATACAAAAAATCCGTTGTGGAAGCATAGGTGGGAACTGGGAAAGGATTGGATAATGGGGCTCAACCTAGCGGGAGAGACCACGGTTCACTTCTCCACAAAGGCACAAATCTACACTGAGTGTGATGTTTGGCCAGTCACTGGCCTGAACAGGGTTGTGGTGAGAATTTTTTCCACTACTATTTTAAGAGGGGGAACATATACCCTGCTGACCTGTGTTTTGGAGGACGGGTAGGATAAAAATGTAATTAAATATTTTGCCATCTTGGATGCTGAGGCTGGGTTCTTTACATCACAGAAGAACACTGGAGAACCAGCCAGCAAATCATACCCAGTTTTTTTCAATCTGTAGCCTGGATATGGTGAAAGGTGATGGGAACACAATGACATGCTGAAAACTGGATTTCTTTATTGTGGGGAGAAGGATATGCTACCCAAAGCAATTCTACATGCTGAAGTGGACCAAAAGCAACCTTAATATAATTAAATCCTGTTGCCTTGTGGAACTTGCCTTGGAGTTCCTTCTGAATGCAGGATAGAAATCAAGGTAATGTGCCATAAGCAGAGAGAAGGGGGAAGGTTCGGTATGCTAATGGGGCTTATGGGGCATGGAATCAATTTAATGAACCCTGCCAGGTGACTTCAGAAACTTTGCTATCTCTATCTCATGTCACCAGACAATGCACCCTGTACATTGAAAGCTGGTGGGTAGTGACTAAGATTCACTGAGTCAGTCACTCAGCCTTGCACACCTATATAATGACCTATCTTACAGGGAGATTGTTACTGGTTGTAAGAACAGGACAACACACATGAAATGCTTTCAGCAACCTATTGTGCTACATAATATGCACCTCGCTCATGAGAAATACTTGCATCTTTCAACATGGAGCTATGTAGCCATTCAACTTGCGTGAAGCAGCTCACAGTGTCAAACACCATCTATTGAGTAATCTCACTTTTACCCTTGAATATTCTTTTTGATTTTTTTAACACTGACTCGTATTAATTGAATCATAATAATACTCAATAAAGTGTTCTCACTTCAAATAATATAGCCGCCATGGACTTCTTTCAGCTCTTATATAAATACAATACATTAGTTGGGGCACCCCATTATGTTCTACATACTCTTAACAACTCAGAAATCTCAGAATTCCTTTTCCACCATTATTCAATGCCTGACATATTTAGCTGCAATCAGCAAACTCCAAACAAATCCACAGTATTCTAACTAATTTCTTAGTGAGGAACCACCAAGAATTGTGAGTGTAGGGGTAAGGTGGGGAGTAAATAAAAGGTTGTTTGTCTCTCCCTTTCACACATTGATTATCACTGTTAGAGCATGCTCAATATTAACTTGGCTGTTCATGTACACACATACAAAATATCACATGCTTCCAAATCTTAAAATGATCATAATGTATTAGAACATACATGGTGTAAATATGATGCTTTTCTGAAAAAGTGGGCGATAGTCATGAAAAGTGGAACTAAGCTGCCACACTATTATTACCGTACTTAATGTTGGAAAAACATAGTTTGCTGTAATTCATGTCCATATTATTTCCTGGAGTGGAAAGATGGATTTTCTGTTCAATGAAATGTTCCCTTTTAAAATAACAAAACACTTTCCACATTGTAACAAAAACTTTGCGCAAACATTATTTTAATGCTTTTCCTGTGATTTGCATTTAAACTATTCTCCCCCGCCTTCCCACTCTCCACCCTGTCCTTCCTCCCCTTGGCCAACAGCTCTGACCTCCTCTTGGTCAACTTCCTTCCCTTCTCTCCTTGCATCCTGTACTTGGTCTGGGATAGATGACCATGGGTCACTGAGATCTGGCACTGGGCCCAGGGCAAGATGCATGATCGGTCCTTCCTCCCTAAATCTCCCTACAAACCAAATGCCACTGTTTTCTTTAAACAAGTTTTTCAGTGACTTAGGTTTAGCTAAAGGTGATGAAGACTGGAAATAAATGAAAAAATAATATCAGAATGGGATAGTCAGTATGTATATTCAAAATATCACTGCCCACAAACCCACATGGAAATAAATGTTAACATTACTAAACTACTTAATTAGTAATGCTAATACAGTGGGATACACACTGTTTATGACTGATCATCCATCTACTGTATTTGTCCACAACACATTCTAACAGTGAAAATAAGAGCAGAACAAGAACTTGTTGGGTCAAGCAAATGGCCTGTCTAGTCTCACAGTGGCCAACCAGATGCCTGTGGGAAACCTGCAAGCAGGACCTAAGGACAAGAGCTCTTCCCCCTCCTGCAATTTCCAGTATTCATAATCATTTCTGCCTCTGACCATGAAATCAAAGCATAGCCATCATGGCTAAAAACCATTGATAGCCTTCTCCTTCATGAATTTGTCTAGTCCTCTTTTAAAGCCATGGGGCTTTTCTACTAGCAAATGTTTCTATCAAATAATCAAAGTTTAGTTTTCTTGCCATCAAAGTTTAATCTTCTTGATTGAATGGCCAACATTCCCAAATCTGTGAGATACGCTTGGCACATACTTAACCTAAGACAGTTTTTAACGTGAACCAATTGCACCCCATTGCATTGAACATGTATGTACAGACAAATTTAGTTTATTCAAAGACTGCACAACAATGGCAGTCTTACCTAAGTAAGCTGCAACTGGTCATACAGAATCTACTTGTGCACCAAATGGGCATCAGATGTAGAATGTAGTGAACTACATTCTGAAATGTAGTTTCAGAATTTCCTATCATTGGGGACCACAACTACTGCTTCAGGGCAACTCTCAGCAGCACAAACTCCACACAAGTCAAGCACGGTGAAATTTTTTTGCAAGAGGATTCCACTGATGAAAAAGTGCTTGTGCACAACCCCCCCCCCCCCCGTTACTTTCATTGTTGTAACCTTGGCCATGGCATCCATAAACAGGAATGGGATGTTTCTCAAGTGTTGGGTGAATCAAGTTTGCAATAACAACAACTGTTTTTTTTGGCTGAAGTAAGTGAATTCTGAAAATCACTCTTCTACTTCATATTTGTATGTTTCTTCATTGAAGTAAACATATTGTAAGATAATGTTGTTTGTTCAACTTGACTTGAATCTGGATTTTAGAAATGTAAGTAACATCCCCTTACAAACGTAAGTAACTTAGTCCCTGTAGAAAAGCAGCAGCAGAGAGAAATGCTGTCGGGGAGGGTTGCTTAACCCTTTTAATGTCAGCTGGCCAAGTTGCTCCCCAAGCTGCCCTCTCCCACCAGGGTTCCAAGTAGTGTGTGGAGGATGATGCAGGGGAAGGGGAGGGGCGAGGCAGAAAAAGGCAGATGGGAGATGCATTAAGCAGCACTCTTTTCAAAATGAGCCTCTCTCAACCCCCCCGCCCTGTTATCACAGGGGCTGTATTCCACATGTTTGTGTATAATGTGTAGTTTGCCCTAGAGAGCCAATTAGATGTTGCAAAGGTGCCACTCTGCCTAGCCTGCTTTTGTAATCTATACTGCTAGCAAACTGATATATGACTTTTCATCTATCACCTGGGAAGCATATCTAATCCTTCCACCCTGAAAAAATATATATTACAGAGTTTTAAAAAAACAAAACAAGCATAACTATATTACGCACCCAATGAAGTCCACTTGCTATCCTGTCTTGCTTGCATCTGGGGCATTTTTCAAAGTTGCCGCATTCCAGTTGTGCTACTGGAGCTAAGGATTGGGATGTGGACAACTGCAGGTATCAAGGAAGCATTATCTCTCTTGCTGAAAAGCAGGGGGGGGGGCATTTGGCAGAGCAGGCTGCATATGCTGAGCTGTAGCACAGGGCCTCGAGACCAATTAGATGACATTAATTACCTTTTTGATAGAGCCACCAATATTTTTTTGAAATCCTACCACCACTCTCAACATGCACTGGCATAAGTAGACCCTTTAGTTGTTTCAAAGGAACAACCCCTGTCTGATGACCAGGACAGGTTGAAGTCTCTTGAGTTCTAGGGGCTCAATTATATCTTTCAACTCAGCCCACTGCCTATAATCCTAATGTGGGGGGCACTGACCTTTTCAAGTCTCACAAAGGATTGCTCAAATGAAAGAAGATGACAACCAGAAAGAGAGAGAGAGGGAGAGAGAGAAAACAAAACAAAAGGGCGGAACAGGAAACTGCAAGACATGAAAATATCCCCCCTTTTCTTCCCAGTGGGTTTCAATCTTACTTTCTTTACATAATTTATCAGATTAGGTTATAGTAACACTAAACAATGCGAGAGAAAGGAAAATCGGGGCATATCAAAAGCAGTGTGAATTATTCAGTACAACTTAGAACATCAAGTCTGAAGGATGCTGCTGTTCCCTGTTTTGTAGTACGATATGGTTGGGATCCTCCATGCCACAGACTTCAGCCTGAAATCTTAGGGCCAAACATTATGTGACATATGAAATATGCGATTGGGATCTCCTGCATTTAAAACAAACAACTGTGGTGGAGCAGAGGAAAATTGGGCTGCAGCAGCCCTAAGCCTCCCTCTCCCCCAGCCATATATCCGATTAAAATCACCCCAGCTGCTACTTTGCCACATGGGGGGAAATGTATGTATGCCTGGTATAATGCCTGTATGCTTTCCTCCTTCATGGTCCACATAACAACACTGGGGGAATGAAGTGATTCTTAATCAGGAAAACAGCAGAGGATGACGGGTTCTATTTATCTGCTACAGGGTTGTAGCACTGATTCTAACCTCCTTAACTGGCCTGAGATTGTGGCCACACGTTTCCCACATCATGGTTAGTGAATGGACTGGGTAGGTAACAGAGCTCCCCCTCCCAGATCTAATTTGGTCCTGAGAAAACAGTCTAATTGGAAATTTAGTAGCTTTAAAACAGATTAGGCTACCTCCCAAAGTGACTGATAAGGATACCAGTTGAATCTTGTGGCTGGTGCACATCCTTAATAAATAAATCACTGGATATCTCCTCTGACCAGCTTTTCACTAAAGGCTGAAAACATTACAGGTGTGTTGTGCTGCTGGGTTTCCTGACTACATCTAGCTGGTCACAGCTGGAAAAAGGATGCCGGACTAGATGAAACTTTGCTCTGGTCCAGCAGGACTCTTATTACATTTACATTACTTGATATTTCCAGAGAGCGATAGCAGACAGCGGTACATCACGAAGCCACAAAAACTATGTGGAGGAAGTAATGTATTTGATCTAAGACTAGCCTAGTTCACACACACAACTATGGATAGCAATCATAGGAGACAGAGCCCTGCTGGATCAGACCAATGGCACATTTATCCAAAGCCATGGCCTCTGTAGGCATACCAGAAGGTGGCATCTTTGACTAGCTGAAATAAACTTCCTGGGAATAACTTGGGGGGTAAATCCTAGAATGCCAGTGGACTGGGATATATATTTGGCTTCTCTCATTTTGGTGACTGCACAGACAGAGGTGTAAAGCTGAGCATAAATTAAGGAGGCAGCCAAGAAACAGCAAGAAAATCAAATTTGCAGATTAGTTCTCAAAAGGGACACAGGGTGAGAGTGCACGCAGAGATGGTCTTGAAACCTGCTATCACAGCTAATTTGCAAGAAAATGTTGCTGGAAGTAGAGGTGAGGTGAGAGATAGGTGGTATGTCTAAGAATGCCTTATTGGCTGGCATGCTTATTGCCTTGAGTAAAGGGCCATAGGAGATATAGGGACATTTCCTACACCCAACTGAAGATGAACAGTAAGTCTCACAGTCACTCCTGCCATTCTACAAGGAGTCAGTTCCAATGACTTTCCACCATGCTATAGATAACTCAACTGACTCTGCATGGACAGTAGAAGCTGAACAACCAAGCCTGGATGAAGCTCAGGAAACATCAATATCCATGAAAGGAGCCAAGCAAGTCAGTTAAGAGGTGTGGGGAACAATGCAAAATGGGAATAATGTGTTACGTGTCACCCCCCTGCCCCATTATCTCCTTCTCCTTATACAAGGAGTAAGCATATATAGCTTCAAATAAACATTGATAGACCCAAACTAGTGCAGTTCAGATCTCAAATCTGAATTCCTGAATTTCAGAAGGTGTGTGAGGGAGGAAATAAGGAAATGGCTTGAAGATGAGTATTTCTGTGTTAAAATTAAGCATGTCTCCTGCTGGTCTAAATCTCAATGGAAGATTCAATGGAAAGTATATGTAAGCCTCTCTGAGCCTCCCAAAGGAAGAATGAGATATGAACACAATAGATAATACTGTCCATTTTCTTGCCATGAATTTCAGCGAGGCCCAAATGTTTTTAAAGACACATTTAACTGAGGCGGTCTGATATACACATTTGTAAAACAATCACTGCCCTTTTTTGTTTCACTTGTCCAACTTTATGTGGCATAATTGTAGCTTTTGGTTTCCTTCAAATGCAATTGTCAATCAAAATGAAAAATGTCATAATTTATGTCTGTCCAGATCTGACAAGGAAGCCCAAATGGCCTTTAAAGTGAGGGGAGATTTAGTCCTGTCACACTGAAAATGGCTCCAAACCTGAAACAAGATGCTTTTGTCAAGGAAATTGAATGAAATAGTGGCAGAGCTAATGCTTTATCAATTGGCCACACTGGATACTTATGCTATCTACCCTTTATGACCTAGGAATCAAGTTCAAGTCCTGACCTGGATTATGAACCGTGAGACACACACAATACCAAACAGGCAATTATTGACAGCCAGTCACCAACTGATCTGACATTATTGCCATTGGCTGGGCCAATGTTGAGTCACATTCTGACAATGCAAGAGCAAACATCTCATGGATGAATAACGTCTCCTCTTTATGGTTTACAAAGTAGAGCATGCTCACTAAAACTTTGTGCTGCATTTTGACATGGAGAAATCAGCTGTGCACTATCCTTGGCAACATGGAACGAATGAGAGCCTTGAAAGACTCAAGTAAACCAGCTACCCAAAGCATGGTACCAAGCCTGTATCTACTCAAATCCTAGAGCGGGGCAAGGCAGGGCAGGCAGCAAGGATGGGGGAACCTGTAGCCCTCCATATGTTGCTGGACTGCAACTCCCATAATTTCTGACTGGTCAACATGCTGGCTGAGGCTGATGGGAGTTTGCAGTCCCAACATCATTTGGAGAGCCACAGCAGGTTCTCCTACCCCTGGTCTAGGGAAATGGGTAGGGTAGGATGGAAGAAGAAACTGGAGGAAGGAAGGGAGGTATGAGAAGGCAGCATAGAAGGAAGCATAGAAGCAGGGGATCTAGGAAAAGAGGGGTGGAAGAGTGAATTGTCCAGAGATACAAGGGAAAGAGGAAGAAGATGGAGTGGGGCAAATGGGTACAGAGGCAGGTGCACACAACCAGGTCCAGCAGTCAGCTGTCTGCCCATTCTTTCGCCATAGAGGAAAACTGGAGTTCACAAATCAATCTGAAATCCCTGATCCAAAATAACATGCATTTCATGACTGCAAGGACATTGAATCAGGATTTTCCAGTAATGTTACTCTCTTCATGCTTTATCCCTTACTTAAGCCCAGCTTCTAGCATAAAGCAATTATATATTTATATGAGCCTCTTTAATCAGGATCCTTCCTTATTTCTGCAGATGCTATCACTGCCACCACAAATACACAACTTCCTGATATGTATTTCCAGATTATTTAACTCCAGCCTTAGCTGCAAGTATGTTTCACTTGGAGTCACTGGGTCAGAAGGGTTAGAACACCTCCCCACAGAATAATGTGATCCGTAGACCACAGTGTGCCAAAAGCAGAGAGCAAACTGCATGCCCACCCTCAAAGGGCCTGCAGAGCTCTATGTGAATCAGGCAAGTGATTCAGTCCATATGTACCTTCTTCCGTTATTTATTCAGGGGTAATAGTGGGCTGCGAGGGTTTGTCCCTAAACTGTACGCCACATTTTAAAACTTCAATTGCTACTGAAAGCTTGAAAAAAAAGTCAGGTCAAATTTCAGGAGGACATTTTTAAAACAACAACAACCCCTATATCAAGTTAGTTTGCTTTGGGTCAGAGTATGTCTTTCTTCGCTTTGGAAGCCAGAGGTTTGCAAGGCATTTGAATGTCTATGATTCAGATAGCCACCATGGTGCAGAGGTCTTGGAAGAGTAACCAGTGTTCTACCCAGTCTATCTCAAGGGGTTGTTGTGAGGGATAAAATCTCTCCCCCCCCCCAGACACAGTGCTTTATGCTCCTTTGAAAAAAGGTGGGATACAAATTTGCAACACGAAGAAATAATAATGTATCTTATTTTGCATTGGCTACCTTTTAAAGCCTGCTCTGGGATTACAGTATATTTTTCTCCTTTGTATGGTTGCCTATATTCTTGCATATTTATGTTCCTTATTGCTTGTTTTTATGCTTTCTTCCTTCTTTTCATGCTTATGTTACATGATTGCAAACTGCCCTAAACAGATTTTCTGGAAGAAGGCAGTCTATAAGTAAAGCAAATAAGATTTTTCTAGCCTAATGTGCATTTTTTTCTTTTCCTTTTTCCTTTTACTCAGTGACATGTGTGATGGGATGAACAAATACAAGAGGCACAGAAATGGATACTGAAATGAAGAAACATAGAAAGGAAATTCTTTTAAGGCATACGATTAAGTATAGAAGAGTGTGTGTGTGTGTGTGTGTGTGCGCGCGCACACACACACACACACACACACTATAAGTGCAGCCTTATTGACCAAGAACAGTAGTCCATCAGATATCGTATCTTTGACAGAGGATAGTATGAAATGCAGCAGAAGACATACACTGTAGCAAGAGTGCAAATAACAGAGAACTCCAAACTCTGGCCTGGTTCAGACACTCATTGTAATGCAAGTGATTTTGAGAGGATTAAGCCTGGCCACTGGAAGGCTGCCAACCCAACCAGGCTCATGTGCAGCTATTGGTTGGACCACTGTGCCTTTCTGTGGGAGGGGAAAAAATGTACAAAGTGGTTTATGAGGCCATGGTTTGACCATCCACTTTCTAGATACCACCATCATGTCAATCACTGATAGCTGCATATCCATCTACCATGCAGAGATCTCGTATTTGTTGACTACCTTTAATCTTGAATGAATATCAGATGTTTCTTGAATATTTGAAAGATCAGAGAGTATTTGCCATTAGCATCAGAGAAATGCAAGGTGTTGGGAGACACACAGCTCTATCTAAAATTGAATGGAGCAACTAGCAGCCATTAAAGGTATGGTGCATTGCCCATGAACATCACTATGATGTTATGCAGCTGTAAGGATTATATGCAGTTGTTTTGAGGGTTGGTCTACCAATGCAAATGCCTGTGGTCTGCATCTTGAGAAAATACATATAAATATGACCAGCTGGGTGGAAATCCCTTCCACAGGACCTTCAGGTAAGAGGAGAACTTGGCTAATTAGAAGTGGCTTTAGGATAATCCTTGGAGTAACTTACTTGTAGCCACTAAAGATGTACTGTGTCTATCCCAGGACTAGTGTGTCCTTAGAGAAGCTGACCTTTTCTCTACATTCTGGTACCCAGACACAATAATAAAGTAGGAAGAAGCTCATTACCTAATCATCTAGAACTTTCATATTATGCAAAACAAGAGTGAAGGTGAACCTAGCAGCTACTGAAGCATTTGAAGCATCCTCTCCAATCAAGAATCTGCCTGTAGTTCAAGCCATTATGAGT
Source organism: Podarcis tiliguerta (assembly GCF_965153285.1). Taxonomy (NCBI): domain Eukaryota; kingdom Metazoa; phylum Chordata; class Lepidosauria; order Squamata; family Lacertidae; genus Podarcis; species Podarcis tiliguerta. The sequence goes on along the minus strand of NC_139535.1, from coordinate 86,220,794 downwards.
AACATCAGCTTCCTAAAGAAAGAACTATTATGGGTTGTCCAATCAGTTCCCTTTTGGGGAATAGAGGGTGTTCTTTCAGCAGCTCAGATCCCTCTGGTTCAGGTATGTCGGGTCCTCAGAATAGGGTGGGTCTTGCTGATCACCTGTGCTGCTGACAGACATGAGTACAGACATAAAGCCCATTAAAATCACTTTTCCGGATCACTCTAAGGTCTGATAATCATCCCTGATGGTGGCCTGCCATAATCCACTGAGAAACTCACAAGCAGCTATCCTTAGTTGTTACTCCCTAACGTCTGAGAGTCTGAAGTCTGTTATCTCCAAGTGCAGAGGTTCCACTCTTAGCTATTTTAGTTAAGTGTCACAGATAAACCTATCTATGAGTTTGGCTAATCCACAGTTAAACCCATGTGTGCTGGTTGCTATCACAACATGCTGTGGCAATGAATTCCATATGTTCAAAGAATACCAAGAACAAATATTTTCCTTTGTTTGTCTTGAATGCACTGCTTACTTAGTTTCACTGGATGACTCTTGAGGTGCAGTGTTTGGGATGGGGAACATTCACCCCCCATATTAATTTTCTCCAAACCATTCATAATTTTGCTATTCTGTTCCTCTTGGTATCATTTTTCTTAAATGAGAAAATCCCCCACCTTCTTAAGCCTTTCTTTCCAAGAAAGAAAATCTTCGTTGAATTCCTGAGCTCACAGCTGGAGGGATGGTGGGGGCAGGGTGGGGGAGAACTCTTCAGGGACACTTCCCACACTTCTGATCATACAGCACAGTGCCAAACCCAGACATCCAGGAAACCACAGTCTGGACAAGCCCCTAGGCTCGGTGAGAATTCTAAGTACATCAAAAAAGAAAATCCCCAAATCTGGCAGAGACCTGACAAATGGCACCCCCTCCTATTTTATTTTATTTTTTGGTCTTGTTTTGATATCTAGATTCATTGAGTATTAAAACAGAGTAGCTTTTTCAATTATATAATATTAATTACCTGCAAAAGTGAGGAGGGAGAAAAACTTAGTGGAGTGGTACTGGTCACTCTGGCACCTCTGTGATATAAAGTTCTTAGGTAGCTGGCTTTTACCTCAGACCTTGGAGAGCTGCTGACAATCAGCGTTGCTATTCTTGAGCAAGACAGGCTAATGGTTCGTATGCAAAAACAATTCCTGTGAAGCAAAACAGAATCCTGTGCACCGTGGCTTGAGCCAGTACTGACCCAAAATGGCAGCACTGCTCTTAGGGACACCCCTAAGTGTGGGGTGCAGCTCTTGGGTCGCAGTGTGCCTGCGCTTTGTTATCCTCAGCACCCTTTTTTGGCGCCTCCCAGATTGTGCCTTGGAGGGTTGTTTTTGTTTTTGGCCAGCCCTATTCCGTGCCTTCTGAATGGATATTTAAACCAAGCAAGAGAAATGAAGCATGTTTCAACAAATAGTGTCAAGACCGGGTGTGAAAACTATTAATAGGTCAAGTAAACGACCATATACCATACCTGTCTATTCAGAAGTAAGTCCCATTGAGTTCAGTGGGGTTTACTTCCAGGTAAGTGGGTATAGCAGTGTAGCCTAATTGGCCCATTTATAGATTAAATGCACAATCAATCAACCAATACAAATTTTTTTGCCATGAAAAGGGGTTTGGCTCTCTTGGTATTGCTGTCAATACACCACATTCATCTTCTGACTTGAATAAAATGTTTAAGCTTAAAGACAATAAATTATGTGTCGGTGGTATTTAATCAAAAGGAACCGTTACTGTCACCAAACAAGTGTACAACACACTTGCATTTAGATGCTATTCTGTTTCTCAGTCCACTTTATTTATTTATTTAGCATTTTCATAGCATTCATATAGCAGTTAGCATTTCCCTGCCAGCAAAAACAGCACCTGAAGCGAACAAATAAGTACAATAAAAATCATTAAAATAAGCATATTGAAAATGATTTCCAAAAGCAGGAAACTCAAGAAATATAATTTTTAACAAGGATGCCCATAAGCAACAATCAGTATAAAAACCAAGTCCCCTGAAACCACCAGTGGCCTGGCATGCCACCAAAAGAAATGTATCCCAGAGCTTGGGTGCTACCACAGAGAAGGCCTTGTGATGAGACTTTGTGGATCTCAACTGTATTTAGGCTGAGATAGAAAACATCACCCTCTCTGCAGACATGAGGGAGCATGGAGAGTCTGCCAAAAGTGTCCAGGCCCCAGACCACAAATCAGCATTCTGAATTGGACCAGGAAGCATGTAGGCAGGTAATGCAGGTAGGCATTATGTACTCCGTGTCTATCTGCCCCCCCCCCAGCTCTAGAATCCCACCTAACTTCTGGGCTGTCTTCAAAGGAAGACCCACCTCAATACTGCAAGAGTCAACAAAACATGAATTCCCAGTTTTCTGGCTTGGTAATGAAGCCACAGAACACTTATTCACTTAGAGCTCGTCCATACTTCCGCTTGTTCCGTACTTTATAGGCAAGGTTCTGAGAGGTTTTTTGTTCTGCCTGGGCAAACCTGCTGTTTGCCGCTAAACTGGAACAAATGTCAATTTGCAGAAAACCTGATTGACGTTTGCTCCAATTCTGAGGTAAATGGCAGGACAAGCAGAAGTACGCACAAGCCCTTAGTAAAGGTAAAGAGACCCCTGACCATTAGTCCAGTCGTGACCGACTCTGGGGTTGCGGTGCTCATCTCGCTTTATTGGCCGAGGGAGCCAGCATACAGCTTCCGGGTCATGTGGCCAGCATGACTAAGCCGCTTCTGGTGAACCAGAGCAGTGCACGGAAACACCATTTACCTTCCTGCTGGAGCGGTACCTATTTATCTACTTGCACTTTGACGTGCTTTCAAACTGCTAGGTTGGCAGGAGCAGGGACCGAGCAACGGGAGCTCACCCCGTCGCAGGGATTCAAACCGCCGACCTTATGATCAGAAAGTCCTAGGCTCTGTGGTTTAACCCACAGCGCCACTCGCGTCCCTGCACAAGCCCTTACTAACCTGTTAAACACAACTCTGACTGTTTTCTGAAGTCCTCTGTTGCAATCTCAGCACCTGCTCTGTAAACAAAATGATACCCAAGGGGGCAGTCATGGCCACCAACTTGATTGGCTTGAAAAGAGGACCAGACAAATTCATGGAGGAGAGAGCTATCAATAGCTACCAGCCTTAATAGCTATGTTGTGCCTCCACACACAGAAGCAGGAATGCATCTGAATACTGGTACTTGGTTCCTGCTTGTGGGTTTCTGCTTGTGGGTTTCCCACAGGCATCTGGTTGGTCACTGTGAGAACAGGATGCTGGAGCAGATGTGCCGTTGACCTGATCTAGCAGGCTCTTTCTAACCTTCTCACTGACTGGAGTATTAAGATGCAGTCTGGTTTCTGACTTTGAAGCCCAGATGTACAATGGTGGATCAGCTACCTCCTTAAAGATAAATATGTCCTTCACTGTTGTCACCTGCTCTATCATACACTCCTATCAAATGAGGCTTGCTAACTCATAAATTACTGCACAAACCATTCCAAACAATAAAGGCAATTTTACTTACTGAACCATTAAATTTACATACTTAAATTAGACTCAACCAGACGTTGCGAGGGGATGTCTCGCAGCCAGACAAACAATGAATTTAGGGAAAGAGCTGCCGTGTACTTCCCCACCTCTCACATGAAATTAATGAGGTGCTTCAATTTAATCATCATTAAAATTACATCTTTATTTAGTTACTTAGCAGAGTTTGACTCTGTGGCATATGACAGAATGTGTGTTGGCACCTTTGACAATAACCTTTCCCAAGGAGAAAAGGAGATGGGGAGTGACCCCCGGCTTGGGTACCTGGGCAATATGTCTTGCTCGCAGAGCACAATAGCCATAAAGCAGGGAAAATAATCCAAGGTGGGAAATGATCAATATGTGTGGGATGGAAAAAAAAAGGAACAGGGGTTGAAATCAAGGTGGAGGAGCTGCAAAAAAAGTGAAAGGGGTGGCTCTGAGTTTTCCTGAAGCATGGTTTTTTGCTTTTTTTCCGTCCGCCCCAAATGTGCCCAGAGACCTAAACACAGGGGAAACCAATAATTTCACAAGAGTCTAACCCTTCTTTGGCTGTGTTCACACCCTGTTGCTTGGCAGTCAGTACATTTCCAGTACTGAGATTTTAATCCATGTTCACATGACATAATCCAAAATGCAGATGTATCTTGTGCTTTGTTATCAGATACCACAGTTTGAAGCGCTGTTTCTCAAACCAACTTCACACTGGTTGGAGCAAATAAGCTGTTCCTGATGCTTCTGTAGCAAAGGTGCGAAAATTTTGCACAGGGTAAGACATCACCCTGTCAGGGCCTCCTGCTTTGTATGTGAACAGAAAGGAATTGAAGCCATGCTGATGTGAACAGCTTGGGGGAAGGAGCTGTGAACTGCATCAGGAACTGTACTCTACATCTTCACTGTACTCCAAGGTGGTAATGTGAATGCACCCTATTACAGTAAGACTAATAAAGTCTGTTTCTATGAATTATATTGGATTTGTTTGTTCATGGACATTATTAATCCAAAGGTGTGCCGCAACAGCGCTAGCGCAAGAAACAGTTTTTGATTGTGGCATTCTTTAAGAAGGATGCTGGACATAACAACAACAGGCTCCTATGGTATTTCAGAGAATAGGCCCAATCAGGCATTTAGAAGTGGTACAAAGCAAGTAATCATGCCATGAGACATGGGTTCAATCTAGGGTTATAAGCGATATGAATATAGCAAGCTCATCCCTTCAGGCGCTTGCCCTGGGTGCAGAGGAAGCCAGAAGTAGCCATGCCCATGGCAACAGGGACAAGGCTAAGGGCACAGCCTGGCAGATGTATCACATTGCCCACTCATGTGAGTAATGACCAAACAGGGCTATTGCTTTAAAACATTTGACTGCAGAATCTGTCACCTATTTAACTATGAAATTTTAGAGCAACCCTCGTCATTGCAGATCAATGCTTGAACCTTTGAAATTGAGATTTATTCAACAAGCAAACATTTTTTTTTAAGAAGGAGGTAAGCATTTCAAAAACCGAAAGTTTCACACAACATCATCATTATTACTAGCATGTAATATCTTGTGGGAGATAGCAATAGCTCAGGCTCATGCAAAGTGTTGTTGTGGGAGGGGGAGGCAGATGAGGGGCAGGCTTGAGATAAGAACTGAGATCTAATTTGTCTACATTAAAAATGCAATATCAGCAGAAGGGCCTGAAACACACAATTTATCAACACCAGGGTTAGAAAGGCGTCTTAAAATAAGTGTGGCATTTGCATGCACATGCATACAAAGGGACTGCTGCAGTGGTGAAAGGAAGGAGCCGTCCCTTTGTCACGTAACTTTCTGCCAGTCCTCTGGGTAAATGGAAGGCCGGGATGACATTAGGCAAGGAAAATAAGAACCTTGCTCAAAATAACTGGCAGTTCGATTCACGCGAGCCGCCTGAATGGAAAGTAATCTAATGCTGCAATTTTGGAGAAACAATATAGAGTCACTCACATACATCATGATTAATGACTGGATACCACAGTGTGAAAACCATTTAGAAATGGCATTTTTGTCACTGACGGTACTACACACATAGTAAAGGTCATACATGATAAGAGCACTATCCATATTTCTTTGGCGAACATGCTTAACCTTGTAGAGCACAATTCCCTACAAGATCAGTGATCCATCTCCAGCATCAGAATGGCTCACGGGAGAATCTCAGAAAGCCAATTTTGCATACATCTGCACCTTCCCCTCTGAAACTGCCTCTAATGTCAGACAACTGTAGCTGCCTTTTGTAGCTTGTAGCACCCCAAAAGGCAGAGCACCTAGTATACACATACAAGTGAGTTGAGGGCTACTTGTCTAATAGACAAACGGCACAATCCTATGCATGTTTACTCAGAAACAAGCCCCACAGTGTTTAATGGAGCTTAATCCCAGAAGTCTTCATAAGATTATAGCCTTGGGCTCCTTCAGACAACCTATTTATTGAGTGCTTATACTGATTTGCTTGCAAAAGCTTACAGTATGTTGTGGTTAGAATTTGTTCTTATTTGTTTGCAGGGAGGTTATACCACAAAAAGCCTTCACCTTGCATGCATCCTGATTTGCTTGTGTGGTGTTTATACGTCTTCCTGTTAATCATTCATTCATCCCACACTTTTCAATGCATTTTCTCATCACTTTCCAAGAAGCAAAAAGTCTGATTTTTTTTTTACAAAGTGGATTTTTGCACCAGGGTGACACAGCCCTTTAATCCACTTCAATTGCATAAACCTAAATTTTTAGTATGTGCTTGAATCCCTTCTTCAAAATACTGGTAATTGGGAAGTGCTCTTAGATTTGCGAGCACCCAAAAAGGCTACAGAGCACAGAACACCACAGAGGCAATTTGTAGAAGGGACACTCACAAACACCCCTTGCCTTGAAAGTAATGCAAGCACAAAAAAACCTTCTAGATTCTACCCATGAGAATTTTGGGGTGCAATTTTCTCCCCTTTAATTGACAGAGGATGCATAGGAGGGAAATGCAGGAGAAATTTTTGGCACAGCACTTCACTAGGCTAAACAAAATTGACTGAAAAGAACCTCATAAGAGGTACAAATTGATCTGAAACTCACTGAGTGAGCGTGTAGATATTTCCAGGCCTGCACTCTCATCTGGTCACAGATGAGCTTTTAAGGCACTCAAGTGAACGAGACGGCAAAAGCATCTTAACATGAATGACTGTAAGAAAGCACATCTCCAGAACACCATGCAGAGTGTTCTGGGACAAACAGCACAGCACATCTATGAATGTCTGTTAAAGCAGGCCTGCCTCTGAAGATGGTATGATTTGGTCAAGAAGAATGAATGCTTCTTCGTTGTGGAGGGAGGGTGGAGAGGGCTACTGAAAGCTGAATTGTCATTCAGTAAGTGGTAGAAGCAAGAGAAGGCTGGAGAAGAGTTGAGGCAGCAGCAGCAGGCAGACTAAGGAAGCAGCATTACACACATCTGAGCTACAGTCATGGTAGTTGTCACACACACAAACCATTAGCTGACTGCCATGCTACTAAGATGGTGATGTGGTGCGTGTGTGTGTGTGTGTGTGTGTGTACATTGTCTCTTCTTGGTCAGCAGAAGAAGCTTGTCTGTGCCCAAAGCATTTACTTTACCTACTCATAAACCCCTGATTTTCATACGATATTAATATTCACCAAGTTTGGTTTCATTCAGTCAGGGCAATAAGCCAAAAGGGATCAGTAAACTCACACATGACACAGATTAATGGTTTTCCTGCAGTCCAAAGTGATTTAATGCCCTCTGCATTATATACTTGTGGCTGCCTAATACACTGGACACTTGTGTGCAATGGAAGCATTTCAAATATTGAAGAAACACAGAAGAGAGTCAGTGGCATGAAAACAAAACCCCCCACAAGTATTGAGGGAACCAGGCAGAATGCCTTCTCGGCAAATTGCCCTCCCTGTGGAATGCCCTCCCATCAAATGTCAGGGACATAGAGAATTACACAACTTTTAGAAAACATCTGAAGGCAGCCCTGTTTAGGGAAGTTTTTAATGTCTGTCATTTTATTATTTTTTATATTTTGCTGGAAGGTGTCCAGAGTGGCTGGGGAAACTCAACCAAATGGGCGGGGTATAAACAATAAAATAACTACTACTACTACTACTAAACTGGAAGATCTCTAAAGCCAAAGGTATCTATATCAGTGCATAAGGAAAAACAGCAACAGCTCCAAAATCCACAGTTGGGCAAAACCTTTATTAGGACCAGCCTACGTAAGGTATGTGCCACTAATAACAATAGTATATTGCGCAATTGGAGTTTTTTCCACAAAGATGATCTCTGAAGTGAGAGAGTTGTAACATACTGTGGACCTGATGACAAACCTTGAGGTGGTTTGGTAAGCAGAGTCTAAGTAACTTTGCCCTGTATAATCTTGCTGTCTTAATCCTTTGTTTCCCCCTCTTTTGAAACCACACACATAGGTGTGTGTGTGTGTGTGTGTGTGTGTGTGTGTGTGTAGAGAAAGACAGCTACTTCTGCCTGAGTTAGATGTCTCCTGGTTTTTCAAGAAATGGATGCATGTTTCTCCATTACTCATTCTGATAGAGGAGAGGTCATAGATGAATTCATGCTCTCAAGAGCTTTGGAATGAAAAGCCTACAGGCACATTGTGCCTTAAGATACTCATTTGACCTTCCTTGAACTAGTCAGGTCTTTCTTTCAAGGGTGATGGGTATGTGTGTTGCCTCACACAGTGAACTGTGAGCTACAGCTAGACTGGGACAACTGGGAGGAAGAAGCTCCTGTGAATTTCCACTGGTGTGAAATCTGGTTAGTTTGTGTGCGTGTGTGTATGTAGCAAATTTTCCACAGTGGTTTTTATTAGAATGACAAGCATGTAGATGCGCTAATCAATCTCTGGAATCTTGACAGTTTTCAAGACCAGTAGCAGGTGAAGGATGGATTCCAAGACAATTCATTTTGCTACGGTATATACTGTATACATAACACGTAGATGAACGTAAATCTGTGTGTCCAGGTACACAGCGGCACGCCTTTGCATACTTATTCATATGTTTGTGACCCTGCACTTTCAGTCCTCATCTGCACCCCATTATTAACACATGAAGAACTAACTGCTGAAAGCAGTGTCTGCCATCTTTTGTGGTTTGGAAACCTGGAATGCTGAATAAATCATTACGCTTGCTAATTACCAGGAAACATCAAACAAGACAAGCATTTTACTCCTCATCACTGAATTTTGTTATGCTAATTAGAGCTGTGTAAGATGTTGCTATTAAACCTGGAGAGAGTGGAGGAACACCCCCCCCATCGCATTTGCATTAATACCCACAAAGCTGATTCAAAACCTCATGATTAGTACTTCAATGAGGTTCTGGTTATTGAGGAGCTGGTGCCTTTTTAAAGGGGGGTGGGTGGGTTGTGTTTTGTTGTTTAAATCCTGCTGTGAGCTAAACTATAAATAAATGCAACATGATGGTGCGTGCATTATCATAGCAACACTTCTCAACCAAAGAAACCACTGCAGAAGATCATAAAGACACAAAGGAGAAGATGCTGGCAGTCTGTTACTGTGCTCCCTGACTATTGCACACAGCTAGTGCAATGAAGTGCGTATATCACATGCTTTTTTGGAGTGTGTGGTGACTGGATGATTTTCCAAGACTTCAGCCATCTCCTTCATAATACCACACAGCCACACTAATTAACCCTCATTTTTTGCAAACATCTCAGGGGAGGATACGGCAGAGTTTTGGACCATATGCAATTTGTCAACTACTTCATACCACAGAACTGAGACTTTTTAATGTGATCACCATTCTGACACACGTTTTACTTATGGCCAGCCTCTTCACAAAGCCAACAGATCTTGACTTTCCTCATTTTGGCCTGATCTACTTTAGGCCTTATTAATGTACCTACCAATTGCCTATAAACTGCTTCATCAAGCTTCTAATAAAAACACATTTAATAGCCTATATACCGTAAGTAAACATAAACTCCAGTGGTACTAACTTTCTCTTCACAGTATGTGTTTTCTGTTTTGTCTCCCAGTTTTGTAAACCAACCAAATAAACAAAGAAACATCTTTTATGCCAAGAATATGGAGCCTATGACCTTATAGATGTTGTTGGACTCTGTTTCCCATCAACTCTATTACCTCTATCAATGGTTAAGAATATGGGAGCTGTAGTCCAACAACATCTGGAGGGCCATAGGTTACCACTCCTGTTTCATTCTGAATTTATGCCCTTGGTTGCATTGATTGCACCTGCCCACCTCCATTTTTATTTGTATTCCTGTCAATCATAGTTACTCCTCTTACTGGGGGTTCTGGAGAGGGTGAGAAGGGATCATCTATTATTTCTCACCAATACATTTAAAACACTTTTTTTTAAAATAAAAAACCAATAAAAACATATAAAACTCATGGTTTCCACCCAAGAATCCTGGGATCTTCCACAGAGATACAACTCCCAGCTCCCTTAGAAAGCTACATTTCACAGGATTCTTTGGAAAAAGCCATGTGCTTTAAATGCTTTAAATGTATGGTATGGATGGGACTGGTGCAGGTGGAGAATTTGATGAATACATTATTTTTCTTTTCTTTAGGTTGTGCACTCTTTTACTGTTTGAGAGCCAAGGATAAAAACTAAGAAGCTGAGGGGAGGGAGGAGGAAGAACCTTAACAATTGGCTTTAAGCTGCCTTAAAGAAGAAAAAATTAAACAAAAATTAGATTTGCCCAAGCAGAGAGATGTTGACATTGGGAATGCAAGCCCCTGAAAAGAGCTTTCAAGGTGAGTCTCATCTCAAGGATGCTTCCATCCACCCCAGTCTCTTTTTTCTGTCTCTTCTCATGCAGTCATCAGCTGGGAAAGTGGCCAGAACATCCTAATTAACTTGGCTGGCTGCAGGTGAGCTCTTAGGGGGCAATGCATATTACGCATGTCTTAGCATATATAATAAAATTGTAAGGCTGTCATCATGCTGCTGTTCGCATGGCTGCCAATTGGCAGCCACATGAATTACAGTGTGATGACAGAACAGGAGGCCGGTGGCCCAGGCAGTTAGGCAGGTGGAATGAGCCAGCAGGCAGCCTGGCAGTCTAGGCAGGCAAGCAGGCAGGCTGAGTGAGGGGGTGGACAGTGAAGGCAGCAGCCAGACCAAGCAAGCTGCAGAAGAACAGGCAGAACAAGCTGGGACAACAACCATCCTGCTCTACTCTGCTACTGCTCCCCTGTAGCCAGTGATGACTTTCTCCCCATCACCCACCCCCAACCTGCTCCTTCCCCAGGCTGCATTTTAAATTGTTGGCTTTTTTATTTCCTTCTGACACTAGTAGCTGCCTTCCCCTGTTACTGCACCCTTTGGCAGGTGGGAGGGGAACAAAGGAGAGAAAGTCTCCCCTTCACTCACACACCCATGCTGCTGCTGCCGCCACAATAGCAGCTGCTCTAGGCTGGGTGAGTTGTGAGGGAAAGGGGCTTGAGGCAAGCTATGAAGGGAGGGGGTTGCCAAGGTAAGGGCTTGGGGAGTTTGGCAAAGGATGGCAGGTAAACAAGGATGGAGAGCAATGTGAGAGGCATAGCCCCTAGTTATATAATTGAATTGAGAGGCTCAAGCCTCAATGCCTGAACAAGCGCTGGCAAGTGAAGGGGGAAAGGTAAGAACAACTCTTCTTTTGAGAGTTTCTGTAGGAGGGGCTGCTAGACTGAATGTTAAAAATGAAGGAAGCTGGTGGGGGCATCTGATAAAGGTAAAGGTAAAGGTACCCCTGCCCGTACGGGCCAGTCTTGACAGACTCTAGGGTTGTGCGCCCATCTCACTCAAAGAGGCCGAGGGCCAGCACTATCCAAAGACACTTCCGGGTCACGTGGCCAGCGTGACATCACTGCTCTGGCGAGCCAGAGCTGCACACGGAAACGCCGTTTACCTTCCCGCTAGTAAGCGGTCCCTATTTATCTACTTGCACCCAAGAGTGCTTTTGAACTGCTAGGTTGGCAGGCACTGGGACCGAACAACGGGAGCGCACCCCGCCGCGGGGATTCGAACCGCCGACCTCTTGATCGGCAAGCCCTAGGCGCTGAGGCTTTAACCCACAGCGCCACCCGCGTCCATGGGTAGTAAAGGATCATATTTCATACCAGAGAGGACTTTTAAAATAGGGCATGTGCAACCATTGTATGGCAAGGGAAATGTCTTTGCACTGTTCCTAATCCTGTGACTGTAATTTGTTTCAGCTGTTATTAATTATGAATGTTAAATTTGTATGTCCTGCCCTGGGACCTGCTGGTGAAGAGTGGATAATCAATTTAACAGCAGCAACAACAACATGATGGAAGAGGATGGGAGAAGGAGATAGAGGAGGCAGTTCCCTGTGCAGGGACTTGGTCCACGCAGAGTTGCAGTTAAAAAAATAATAATCCATGGGAGTGCAGCATACTTAGGTGTTTCTGCTAACATTTTCAAAACACAAAAAATGTAGTATTCATCTGCCACTATTCCATTTTGCATCTTCCTCTTACCCAGTAGGCATCTGCTCTTTAAGCAGAGGCTTGACAACCATATGTCAGGAGTGCTCTGATGGTGTTTCCTGCTTGGCAGGGGGTTGGACTCGATGGCCCTTGTGGTCTCTTCCAACTCTATGATTCTATGATTTGGAGATTCCTCTATTTCTCCTACCAAACAAAAAATTGCACTTTCCATTTTTGATCTAAACAACCGAGGGTTTACACACATAGGTGCAGAAGGTTCAAATCCCAAAGTGGCAGAGTATAATAAATAATAAGAACAAGAATTGAATAGGAAACAAGCGCACATGGAATTCAACATGTTAAAGGCGCACTTTCCCATTGTCTCCCAAGGCAGTGGATGCCAGCAACTACAACAATAATAAAAGCAAAAGACATTTCTAAAACAAAAAATAAAAATCTATCTACCATGCTTGCACTATCTGCAGAATTTTAAGAATCAAAACCAGGCACCCAAAGTACATGTGAAGCCATTAAGTGTTTAGAGGGTGCTCCTCTCTGCAAAGCAGGCAGGCCAGTGGGGGACAATGTGTGTGCACTACTAATTCACAATTGACAGTACTGCATGTGTATGTTGCACCCAAGCTTAAATAGTTAAAAGTGAGTCAGTCCTGGCTTTGTCCTGTACTGTATTTCACAGAAGAAAGGAGGAAAGCAGGGGGGTCCTTCCATTGACAGCAAGCTGTCACATAAATAGTACATACTAGGCTATATATAACTCCCAGGGTTATTCTGTTGACTGGGCTACAAGTTATCTGTTCCTAACAGCGCATTCGCCACTTGCAGCTGCAGATGGAAATCTCTGCTCCTACAGGGCTTGTTTACACCATCAAGGACCCCAGGCTTTAAAGAAGTTGATATCCCTGAATCAACAGTCCCATGGGCCATGGATGTTGCTGATGATTCTAGGGTAATAGCCTGGGCCGGGGGGTGGGCTGTGTGGGGAGAGAAAGAGAGCGGGGAACAGACCCTAGCATAAGGATTGGGATGATCATGGAATCAGGGAGAGCTCACAGGATAATATCCATAATAACCAGTGGCAGAAGTTATTCACCCTTCTTATATTGCAATTCCTCACAGAAGTCTAGGAAGGTGCCACAAGGCAGGACTGCCCATGAAGAGGCAGCTGTATGAGAGCCATATGCTGCGTAAGCCTGCACTATCATTTTGCTGATATTGCTGATACACACACATTAACCCAGACCTCTAGCATGACCCTACCTCATGCTCCCTCTGCCTCTGCTGGCCTCAAAGTCTCAAAGGCACTAACCAATCCAGTGATTTTTCTTTCTTTCTTTTAATGTGACCTAACCTGAGATTTGAACTCAAGCCTCCTGGGGTGGGCAGACCCAAGCTGCATCTCTGGATCCTTTCATCCTTGATAAGCTCCCTCGTCTCCCTCATAGTGTCTGCTGCCCTTCCACACCTCCCCAGCTCATTTCCATCTGTATATGTCCAGGAAAATAAGCTGCTATCCCGTTCTGCCTCCCAAAGACAGCAGCTAAGGTCTCGCTCTCTCTACCTTGATATCAATCAGTATAAGCAGGAGAGACAATTGCAAGGAGACTCTCACCCCCACCCTCTGGGGCATATTCAATCACCCCAGCCTCCCTAATCACAAGCAGATTAAACACACACACAAAAATCTACAGCGGCAAAGCTAAAACGAACTCTAAGAAGGATGAAGAAAATGAAGACACTATGAAATGCAGTAGATGTCAACTTCTACTTATTTTTTAATTTCATCTCTTACAAGCCTTTTGGAAGCTAACATGATTAAGTTCTTCACACAATTTATTAGCATCGTGTTGGAAATCCAGCGCTATATTATGCTGTCTGAGTAATCCAATTAGCAAAATGTATTTATTTAACCAGAATATTAGCTACACACAATCCCAAATGAAGTGAAGCTCATGATCCCCGAGTTCCTCTTGCGATGCTGCGTACATTTCCCTGGCTAAGGGGAGGTTTATTCACATAAAAGGAACATTATCATCCCCATCTTGAATGAATAAGGTGATGTGAGATTGTTCTTAAATACATAGCTTCTTTCCAATAATGTTACCTATTGCTCCTAGGCACATCCCACCTCCCACCTTCACCTTTAGAATATATATGCTTTCCCAGCCCTCCTTTCCTCTATGTATACACAGCTATATATTTCTAGGCAACTGAATTTCTAATTGCCTTGCAACAAAATGAACCTCTGATCATTTTGAAATAAGCACTGCTCACATCCATCTCATTTTCCAGTCTTGCAGAGATCTTACACCAGACAGTTCACAAATGTTGCTAAGTTGCATGTAGTTTGCTAAATTGAAAACGAAGAGATTGCTTCCACCACATGCATGTTATGCAATTTCCCTACTTTTATTTTTTCCTATAATATGTGATAGATATTGACCATGCATACTTAGGTTTTTCTTCCTGAACAATGAGGACTGGAACCTTCTTTTTAAAAAGGAAGCTGAACGGTAGCTACACAACTGTCCCTTACTGAATGTGATCACACCATACTGAATGTGATCATAGCCGTGACTACTAACCATCTCTAACTGCCTGGGTTAGATTTATCTGGGTTTAGTTTCATCCTGTTTTTTGTTCTATTGCAAAAGTCTACGGGCCAGCTACTTTCAGAGCACCAAAATCTTATACACCCAGATTTTGTCAAAGACTGGGGAGCAGTGAGAGGGGGGTGATCTTTACCCACTAGTGATTTTTCCACAGGCACATCTGCCAGAGGCAAAATTTGTATAAAACACCAGTGACACAATGCATATTTAGCTTTTTTTCCCCCTTTAATGAGGCAGCTTGAGCAAAGGATCTCTCCTCTTTTTCTTCCCTGGCCCCTCCCATAGACATAATCAGAATGCTAAATTCTATCTTTAACAAGATATTAACAGAAAAAAGAGCTAGAACATCCTGTGAGGTACACATGCAGATGCCGTGATGAGTCAGACAGCACAGCCAAACTAAGACATCTACCCCCAATATCCCCCTCCCAGACTAATAGCTGACAATGTATGCCTTCCACATTAATGATACGTGTAGAAGGCAAAGGGGGGGGGGGGACACAGGCCCTTCGCCAGTTTCACTAACATTCCACTCTTCTATGTACCCACCAACATCCCCTAAGGCAACTGAGCTGGTAATAAGTTCTTCTAACTGCCTCCCACATCAAATTTGACACCAGGAGCGTTTTTCTCCATTCCCACTGCTCAGCTTATAGTGCTGTCATCATCATTGATTTTGACTATTTTGGTTATGGGGAAAAAAAGACAGCGGAAGGGGAAAAAACCCTCCCTGTGCTATTTGGATTCTTAAGTTAGTGAGAGAAAGTACAGAGGATGGGGGAGGTGAAAGGGCCTTTTCTCCTGCTGCCACTCACTGCCACCATCAGGGTCTGATCCGCACAGCCCTTTAAGCAAGGTGAAGTGTGCAAAGCGTTGCATTTTAGCCCCCAGAGAAGCTAAACTGCTTTATCTCCTAACCTGATGGGACCCTTGAAATGGCACCTAGACTGACTGAAGAAGCTGAACTTGTCTTTAGAAAGATGGGGGGGAGCAGGTTTTGCAAGGACCTCTGGGTTGTAGCTGGCCGTACCCAAATCTAAACCACAAGCTTAGGTCTCTGAAGTTATTGGCTTGAACTGGGGCATGAAGAACAGTAGGCAGAAAGGCCTGCTCTGTTGGCCAGTTTTTACAGTGGACTTGGCTAGTCCATGTGGCTTAATGTGGCTTGCTGCTGTTGCACCTGCCTCCATGGAACCTCACTGAGAAAAGCCCAACCTCAATCCTCTAGTAAGCATCTTTGAAGATCTGTGTGACAGGATAACAAGCCACTCATACAATCATAGAATTGTAAAGTTGGAAGGAACCCCAAGGGCATCTAGTCCAACTCTGTGCAATGCAGGAATCTCAGCTAAAGCATCCATGGCAGATGGCCATCCAACCTCTGCTTTAAAAATCTCCAATGAAGGAGAATCCACAACCTCCTGAGGGAGACCGTTCCACCATCTAACAGCTCTTCCTTTCGGATGTTTAGTCGGAATCTCCTTTCTCATAATTTGAAGCCATTGGTTCGAGTCCTACCCCCCAGAGCAGGAAGAAACAAGCTTGCCCCATCTTCCATGTGGCATCCCTTGGGATATTTGAAGATGGCTATTACATCTCCTCTCAGTCTCTTCTTTTCCACTCCCTGGTCTTCTTCCTCCCAAGTTGAAACATCTCCCTGGTTATGTTTCCAAACTGCCACTCAGGATTACTCCATATGGGGTCTTCAGAAGCAGACCAAAATTCCATACTGAATGCCCAGCCACACAACTCCCTCAGAGTTCCCTCAGGAACTTAGACCATGAAGCAGCCAGATCCCTTTTAGTCATATGGTTTAGAGACATATAGGCTGTGAATCTCTATAAATTGCCTCACAATGATGATATCAGAAAATGTGCAATGGTTTGGGGATGCATTTGGAACTAGCAGTAAGAAAATATTTCATTCACCCTCCCAGATTGTGTGGACTGTAGGTAATCTTCCTATAGGCTTTATGTACAATAGCAGTTTTTCTACTGTTGGGGGGTACCAAATTTGTCTGGTGGACCCTGGATCAGAAGTCCAT
This sequence comes from Podarcis tiliguerta, assembly GCF_965153285.1. Classification (NCBI taxonomy): domain Eukaryota; kingdom Metazoa; phylum Chordata; class Lepidosauria; order Squamata; family Lacertidae; genus Podarcis; species Podarcis tiliguerta. The sequence goes on along the minus strand of NC_139535.1, from coordinate 86,204,089 downwards.
AGTCTGGACATTTGGCAAAGCTCCACAGTTGCAGGAACAAGCATATATTGACGAGTGCTCTGCCATGGATAAGTGAAATCCCTTTGTAAGCAAGGCACATCCAGGCAGTTTCTTCTCTTGGGCCCTAACATGGTGTCACAGTTTCCAAGCAGGCTTCAGAATAAAATCCTAAAATGGGATATCATTTGCACCATGTAAATATTTTTGCACATTAAAAATGTTTGTTTTACACGGTTGGCTTACAGTACGACACATGATGTCACCTTCCCTTTACTGCACAAAAACTGAAGCAGCTTGCTCATCCCTCACAACTGTTACACAACCATGCAAGAAAGAAAAAAAACCAGGCTTATTTTCAGGAGATACAAACTGGAAGATCTAGGGATAGAATTATGCAAAATGTGAAGTTCAAATGCACGGACCAGAATGCATTATGAGATGTGGGAAGGCCACATGAGTAGACTGAGGCCTCAGTCTGGGAGCAGGGAAAACACACGGGGAGGGAGGACTGCAGGGCAGAGCAGATAGGCATAAGAAATGCTGGTGAATTCTTGTCCCTAACCCCACAAAACACCTTGTGGTTCCTGAGCATTTAGCAAACATCAGCCCCAATCTAGTTTGTCATGTGCAATAACCAGCTAACCCTGCTTGAACATTCTCATTTCCATCAAAAGATGCATCCAGTTACTTCAATGGCATTTGGATGAGCATATTATTTATCATGAAGATCCAGGTGCACCAGCTACATATGCAAGAGTCTGCATCTCTCTCTCTCTCTCTCTCTCTCTCTCTCTCTCTCTCTCTGTCACAGAGATGTCCTATATACATTCAAGTTTTTCTGGCACATTGCCATGATGGCTAGAAATTCAATCCACTCTTACAAAGATAGAGACACAATCTGGGAGTAGAAATGCTCCCATCCATCTAAATTGTGGGGGTAACAATCTTCAGGTAAGAAAAAACAAGGCAGGTCAGGTTGAAGGAGAACAATTGGCCCAATGTCACCGAGTAAGCTTCGTATTTGAGTGTGGGATTTGAACTCACATCTCCCTGACCACTCAAAGAAGAACCATGCCTCTAACAAGCTGCACAGGAGGTGATGGAGTTCAACATATTCTGCTCTGCTCCAGGCAGCCTTCTGGAGTGGCAGCAGGTGGCCTGAGGGCCCTGCGAACACTCCAGGAGTGTCTGCAGTGCCCCCTGGCCACCTGATGCCATGATGTGACCTCCGTGCAACTGGTAGGCATTAGGAAACTAGCTGAAGAGCACAGCAGGAAGAGAGGGGAGGAAGCAGCAAGCCCAGAGAGCAGAGAAATGATTCTAACAAACATCGGACAACAACAGAAGTGGGCCCTTTCCCTCCCTTCTTGTCTTATTACATTGGGAGATGTGGGAGGGATTGTTCATAAATACACCCAACCACTTCCTTGGCTGGGCCCCAAATGGTGGCGAGGAAGGCAGCTTACAGTTCAGCAATGCTTTTAATGAATTGGCTAAGCGAAAGCTAGCTGTGACTGAAATGGTTAATTCATTCCCCTCTGCCTGAAGCCTTAATGACTGATTAATTTCTTTCTCCCTTTAAAGAAGCCTCTGAATTAGCAATATGCTCGCACACCTCACTCCTGCACCCACCCTCATCTCTCTGTTGATATTTGCAGGTTGGAGCTGGGCTCAAATTAATTCCTCCCCCCCCCCCCGCTTTGCACACACTGGGCTGCTTTACCCAACAGACAGGCAAAGCTGTAAAGAGTTGAGTTCCCCTTCCTTTATGGCGGCACAGAAGAGAGGCTCTCAACCACAGCCGGGAAGAGAAAGCCATCTTGCTATTGTCTTCTTCTCTTGCTCGCATTTGCAGCTTGGAGACTTTTTTTTTATTTCCCTTTTTATTATCATTAGGCAAGGTTTCCCAACTCGCCCCCCCTCCCCACAACTCCCCATTCCCAAGAACCGTGAGCGAGTGCATGAGCCAGAGCTGATTTATGGTTATTAAAACCAGACAGACTCTGGCAGCGGGCAAGAAAAGAACAATGCGAACGGCGCTTCCCTGCTGATGTTTATGGGGACTGTGTTCTTCCTTTGGTACCAGTCATTGGTCCCTCTGGTCTCCCTTCTCCACCCCCCCCCCCATGATAGAAGCAAAAGGAGGGGGGCTGAGTATGTGTGATTGTATCTGTCTGTCTGTGTATGCGCTCATACCTAGAGGGAGTTCTGCATAATCATTTTCCTCACTGCTGCACTGCTGGTACAATCTGCATATGCGGCACAGCATGGCAGAAAGGAAAAAAGGGACCCAGTTAAGCCTAGCTAGAGAAGTTCAGTCCTGTCTCTCTGCACAGCCATACTTCCACAAGCACACATATACCCCTCTTCCCTGGATAATGGAAAGTGTGGTGACCTCATTCCAAGATGGAAGGAGCCAGGGTCTCTCTCACAGTGCGGCAGTTCCCGCCTGCCACTCTATTATTTATTCACACACTGTCTTAAGTCTCTGCCACTGCGTCTGCCCCTTTGTATCCCTGTGCTTCTGCCTCTCGAACAATGAATCTCTCGGTCCTTTTCAATCCCCTTCCATGTTGCTTACTTATCACCTCGGGGCAATATAATGGGATAGAATGTGTCTGCAACAACCTTGCCCCATCCATCAGCCAGGGACTGCAGCCCTCAATGGGAAAGTGACTGAAGGCATTACATTGCTACATGGGTACTCTGTGAAAAAGTGCCTCTCTGTCATGTCTATACAGTAATGGGAATTAAAGAGAAAGGAAGGGAAAAGCAGAAAAGCACCAATGGACTTCGACTTGAAATTTCTCATTCTAAACTGTGTGCATGTGTATAATGCAACACAATGTCTGTGTAAGGTGTGGACTGCCAATTACTGGCAAGCAGCAACTTCTAAAACTGCTGGGCACTTTCCCCATCTTCTCTAGTTCCTAGGATCACAAATATTGCTTGAAGCTTGTAGGGTGCATGGACCCCAAGATCCATCTTGTATATGTTTGCTTTTAAATTTTCATATATGTTTCTCAGTCACTGCATGAGTGTCTGGAGGTGGTTGGAGGATGGATGGCAGCTAACAGAGTGAGGATGAATCCTGACAAGACAGAAGTACTATTTTGGAGGGACAGCGGGTAGGCAGGTATGGAGGACTCCCTGATGCTGAAAGGCTATGCCCCTGAAAGACCAAGTGTGCAGCCTGGGAGTCATTTTGGACTCATGCTGTCAATGGATGCTCAGGTCAACTCTGTGTCCAGGGCAGCTGTCTACCAGCTCCACCTGGTATGCCAGCTGAGACCCCACCTGCCTGCAGTCTGTCTTGCCAGAGTGGTGCATGCTCTGGTTATCTCCTGCTTGGACTACTGAAATGCGCTCTATGTGGGGATACCTTTGAAGGTGACTTGGAAACTACAACTAATCCAGAATGCAGCAGCTAGACTGGTGACTGGGAGTGATCGCCGGGACCATATAACACTGGTCCTAAAGAATCTTCATTGGCTCCCAGTATGTTTCCGAGCATAATTCAAAGTGTTGGTGCTGACCTTTAATACCCTAAATGGCCTCAGCCCAGTTTACCCAAAGGAGCATCTCCACGCCCATTGTTCAGCCCGGACACTGAGGTCCTCCTCCGAGTGTCTTCTGCTGGTTCCCCCACTGCAAGAAGCAAAGTTACAGGAAACCAGGCAGAGGGCCTTCTCGGTAGTGGCACACCCTCCCTTCAGATGTCAAGGAGATAAAGAACTACATAACTTTTAGAAGACATCTGAAGGCAGCCCTGTATTGGGAAGTTTTAAATGTTTCAAGTTTTATTATGTTTCAATATATGCTGTAAGCCACCCAGAGTGGCTGGGGAAATCCAGCCAGATGTGCAAGGTATAAATATATAACAACAACAATTTATAGGCTGCCTTTCAATTACAGTGTTCCATGGCAGTTTACAATAGTTGTAAGCAACTGGTCATGTTTGTTCTAATGCAGGCACAGAAAACAGAAGCACTTGCATCAGAAAAGGCATCTTCCGGGATCCTTACTTGAGAACAATTAATGAGGATTACTCACTGAAGAGCTCTTTTTACTAACCGCCCTCTCAAAACTCATAAGTGAGATGGGTTAAAGTGTAGTAGAAGAGTGCTTTTCCTCACTCCCACTGCCCTTTCAATGAATATTCATGGTGAAGGTAAGGAATCTGATTCCCAACATACACAGTACTAATCATATTAATTGTCCTCAAACAACCACAGTTCCCTAGTTCTTTATACACTGAATGCAATGGTATGATCTTGTATTTTAAAGCTATTTATTTTAATCACCATTACCTGGTTGTTGTTTTTGTGCCTCTGTCGACCACACTAACACAATTTATCTCAGGGCTTTGGTGATAATTTGGTAACGTCCTAAATCTCTTTTATCTGAGGGCTAGTTCCCTTGACACATTTTAGCACCTCGAGGGGTGCTCCTGAAAAGCCATCCCTTATGTAAAAATATTAAGTATAATTTATAGCATCCTGGTTGTGGTACTATCAAGGATCCAGTAACAGCTCTCTGTTCTTTGCTTCACAGAAACTGAACCTCTCACCTCAGCAGAAGGAGACCCAATGAAGGAGGTGCATGTGGTAAGCAAACAAACACCCCAGGTACATTCCTCACCCACCCCCATGGTGCATGTCAGTACAGGAATGCAAACAAATGGTACAGACCCTATACATTAGCTGTAGCAACGGCCATTGCAGCAGCTAACCAGCACAGACAACACATCACATGCCCCAGGCACACCCACCACACACTCTGCCTAAAACAGAGGCACACACAACAGCTGTGTGCTGTGGCACAACCAGGTAAACAAATGCACATTAAATTGTAGCATTTGGGCTATCCTGAGCACAGAAAGCTGGCATAAGTTACGCCAGGGTAAATTAAGTTGGCATGAAGTACGCTGATCTGGAGCCCATTTAGGAGGCCCTGAGAGTGGCAAACACAGGCTGAGCTTCTAACCAAGAGTCAACTCAGCCGGTATCACCATGGGAACTGTGCCCACCTGTGGACCCACAGGGAGAGCTCCCAGGTGCCTTTATCAGATGTGTATGAACTGTGGGGAGGATGCCATCTATACCCAGTGATTTGTTAATTTTAATTTGTCACCTATAGTGAAGGCAGATGCAATTCATTCAGCTTCTCCGAGGTCTCCTTTTTTTCTCTTTACTACACCTTCAACTCCCTTGTCATCCAGAAGTCCAATTGCTTCCCTAGCCAGTTCCCTGCTTTTAGTGTATTTAAAGAATGTTTGTATTGTTGGTCTTAGAACCTCAGGGTTGTTTTTCGTTTCGTTTTTTTCCGTTTTGTTTTGCAGCCCTTATTGTCTACCTGCATGTCATTTGCAAAATTTTGCTTTTTTTTTTTTTTTTTTGGTTCTCATTTGGGCAAGACTTCCGTTTTCTGAAGGAATACTTTTTGCCTTTAATAGCTGTCTTGACTCTGCTCATTAACTACATTGGCATCCTCTTGGATTAGATGGCATCGTTCCTGAATGCTGGTATACATCTTAGCTGAGCTACTTCTATTGTGGCTTTCAATGACACTACTCAGATAAACCTCTTAGTTATCCCTATTCCTCTTCACACCCCTTTCCTGAAATGACACATACAGCTGGTTGGGCTTTAGGAAATCCAGGAACCTTAGACTTAAAAGATGGCCAGATGGCCTAAGCAGCATTTAACCCTCAAGGACAGAAACTGCTTGCAAGATTCAAATCAAATAGTTGTCTCTTACTTTGAGAAGTTACTACAGAGCTAGAGTGAGTTACATGAGCACATATCCTGAGGTGAAAGACTTTCTAAACGTGTATTGGTGTGTCTTGTCTGGCTGTCTGATTCAGTTTGCTGTGGAATTAATGGGCAAATCTGACACAGAAGTGAGTTAAAGCTAACTGAGTGTGAGATCCCCTGAATAATGAGGGCCTCATCTCTCTTTTTACCTCAGAGTAACTGAGCTCATTGATTCTGCCCTGCCATAACAGGAACAGCCAAAATATCATTCTGCCACGCTGAATCTAAAGCTGTGATATGTCGCCAGCTAGAAAACTGGATAACTAAACCTGGAAAATCCTCTACTTTTGCGACTGACTCTTGAAGGAGCTGGGAGAAGTATTTACTGTGCCACGGAACGGCTTTAACTACAATCACCCAATGTACAGTCTTTCATGATGCTCATCTATTCCCCTATCCCTGCCTACCTGTTACCATATAAAGGCTCTGCATTGTGACTGTGATGTGTGAGTAGGTTTTTCCACAACTGTGAGGGCTAGAAACTTGTTCTCCCTAACTGAATGCTGATCATAGGAATCTAGCATTGCAGGCTATAAATAGACATGGCACAGTTTCTTCTGCATGGTACAGTTTCATCCAAGGGCACCACTCAGAATATAGTGGTCCATTCACACAATCTAGTCTAATGTGTGAGTGGGGGGCTGGCTTTATAGTTAGGAGGGAGCAATGAGGGCAGGCACAGCAAGCCCCCATCTATTAAGGGAACAAGCAAAATCAGCTGCATGCATTGATGTGGGTTTCCACTTTTTGTGATAATGATAATGAAATTGTCCAGATAACCAGCATGATGTTGGGAGAAAGAAGAACCCGGCATATGGGGGTCTCACCTTGAACTCCTCTTTGAAGCTCCTAGCAAGAGATCATGCTGTGGTTCAGCATCTAGGCCCTCAACCCGACATTATCTCTTGTGTCCACATCAAACCCCAATACACAAAGTTAATGACTCAGTGCACTTTGAAATATGAACGAGAGCTTTCCCAACTCACCTTCTGTAACAGGTATCTTCAAAATGATAAAAAATTTTTTTGCTAAAAAATCCCATTAGGCCAGTAAGCAGCCCTTTATCTCGATTCTAAAATGGTAAACCTTGCAGGCTAAATCATGATGGGAAATTAAACAGTATGACAGGACAAAGAAGTTCTTGAGCCCCCCATGTCATCATAAAACACACAAGCGAACCTGTCACTTTGATGTCGCGCTCGATGAAATCCCTACCTGCTCTTGACTCCTTCAAAGGCTGCCTTCTGGCAAGGACTTATCTGATGGTTTATTCGTTGCTGAAAGACAGAAGAAAAATAAAATAAAATATTGAGCTAATACGGAGATTACCAATACAGTTGGTGTTATTGTTTTTTCTACATTTGGATAATGGTATCACTAATGAGGGCTGTAAGAGCAAATTTTTACAAAAAAATAAGCACCATACTGTGATTTCTGTCCTATGGAGATCTGATATTTCTCCTCAATCTCCAAAACTGGGTAGGTAGAGAACAGGGCATTCTGCCTTCACAACTGGCCAAAATGTAGCATGAGAAGCAAACTTTGGTGTTCCCAGAAAGACCAGCTGCAATACCTGATCAATTCAAGTAATTTAACTGATTGAGGGGAAAGGTACAAGTACCCTCTTGTTTATTAAATAATCCACTGAATCTTCCCCACCGATTCAATTCTGCCAAGATGTCTATGCAAGGCTGGGCTTCCTCAAAACAGATAAACATTTTAATTAAATGTCCGACTAGCTAGATTTTTAAAAAGTTGAATGTAAGAGCACTGTTTCCCATTTTTAGACATTGAGAACAACGATATATTCATGAGTGCAAAACCAGAAATTCAGCCGTATACAAATTTACCTAACAGTAAGTCCAACTGAACTCAATGGGTGATTGCAATGTTAGAGTAATCTGCTTAAACCTCTGGATTTAAGTAATGGGCAGCACAATCCAAAGGCCTCCTTATAGTGGGCTGTGGGGGTGGGTGTTGGATTGAGCAGAGGTGTCCCTCCGCTCAGCTCTGCTTCTAGCGTTTTGGGTGACAGCTCTTGGGGACTGTCATGATGAACATTTGCACTTCCAGATTTACTCCACTCCACTCCACTGCAGGTTTGAGGAGACGTGCAACCCATCACCTGACCCCAGCAATACCACGAGGTATAGCTAGCAAAACAGCAGAAGCTGGTAAAAGGTTCTCTGTGCCACTATAAGGCCTCTAGTGACAGTGCTCTTTCAAGGGGAGTGCAATCCAATCCAGAACAGGACATGTACCTAATTCCCAAACATCAGTACCACTTATGCACAGTATCTTCACCCTGTCAAGATACAACTTCAGTTTATCACCCGCTGTCCATCACATTACTAGATCAAAGCACTGATCTGACATCAGGTTTGGCAGGATAGGACCTAGCCACCACTGTATATGTAGCCCTGAGAACATCTGCCTATCCAAGTGGCTCCAGTCTAGAGCAATCTACCCCAGAACCTGCATTATTCCGGCCTCAACCTAACAACCCTAATTATTACAAAAAATAAGACAAGTGGATATGGCCCATGATTTAAAGAACCCCCATCTCTTCCTATCTGCCCCTCAGGTAAGTAGGAATAGCTTGGCAAGGAAATAGTCTTTTTGCACCAGATGGCTCCCTAGTACTAGGTAAATCCAGCTCTCTTAGGCTTTCACACAAAGAGGCTTAAAATTAATTAGCAGCTCCATTAAAAAAAGAAAGAACACAAAGCAGTTGCTGTGGCATAAAGGAGTGTGAGAAAAGAGACTGATTAGGAAGGGTTTTTTCAGTGCTTTTAGGCCAAAGGGATGAATTATAGCTTACAAAAGAGGTGATTTTTATTCCACAGAGAGGTTAAAGGTATTTACAAGCTGATGCTTTGATGCTGTTTTGTTTTAAGGCATTTGTGGAGCTATTTTGTGAGATGACAGTTTCAGCATCATCACTTTGAATTCAGCATTCTCCGGAATGAAAATGAGAAGGAGAAGATTGGTTTTTCTCACCAGAATAATCAACAAGAAGCAGCCAGGTTGTTTATGGTTGCCTGGTGACCATGAAAAGAGCAGCTTCCCTCACTCAGGATCTATTTCGAGCTGGCATGTCACACTGCCACGTTAAAGCTAAATGGAGCAGGAAAGGTGACTTGAATGGGACTCAGCCCTGCAAGAGGAGCCACTAAAAAAAAGGTGGGGGGGAGGAAAGGAACAAAACAGCTGTGCATGTAATGTACCTTTAAGCACAAAGGGAGGTTCCTTGAAGATAATGGGATTATGATCTCCCTTTTAAGTTAAGCATTTGCTTAAGAGGTGCTCAGCCTAATGTGACAGCATCTCTACACATTGGCCCGTGTTTTCCTCCAACCCATTTCACATATGTGTCCTTCTCAACACCTGAAAACATTGTACAGAACAATCCTATCCGTGTTCATGCCAAAGCAAATTGTCATTGAGTCCAATGGATTTCACTTGCTAGGAAGGCTGCTTAGCAGGGCAGTAACCAGGATGGTGGAAGCAACCTGCGACCACCACACAACCATTTTGGGATTAGGTGCATCCGGCACAGTATGCATGCTTGCTCAGCGTTCATGTGAAGAATTCATGCTACGAACTGAAAGTACTAATGCTCTTCATTACTTTGACTGGAGAGACCTGAAACACTTTCCCCTCTCTCACAGGGATGGCCAAATCTGTCCATTTCAGTCTTTCATGCTTCCAGTCTTAAGTTGAGTTCTCTATCAATTTGATTGGTTTTTTTTCAAGACTGCATGAAATTTCACCAGCAGTTTCATGCCAATGTCTCCCAATATACAAATTTCTGCATGCATTTCCTCCCTCATGTGCCCATTTTTTTTAAAAAAAAGCAATTGCCCCTTATATAGTGCATTTTCGTATGTTATGTTCACTGTTATGCACATTGTCGTGCATACTTTATCTTAGTGTATGCATTATTGTACACTTTACTTGGCTGGGGTACCGCACTGTAAAATTTGAAGAAGTGTAAATTTTGAAGGATGGCTGAGGAGGGGTCGACAGAAGAGGATAAGGTTCCCACACCTTTAAATGTTGCATAGAAGAGGAAGTTTTGGCAGGTGGCAGCTCATCAGGAAGAGGGCACAGAGCCATTTCCTTTGTTACCTTAATAGCCCATACTTGGGGGGCCATTACCTCACCAGGAAGCTAGCCTGGCTATTCCAGGAATTGAATCTGTGCTGGATCCAGGTATTAGAAGGGGGCTCCTACCCATCACAAACTCATAACAATAGTAACAAAGCTTTTAAGTATTACTTTACCTACTTAGTCATTGTAAATATTCAGTAAGGGTATTTGTGGGAGAGGACTGTAGTGTTTGTTACATAAGAGCTGCGTCCTCATTTGCAACTGGCCATCCTGACTCCACTTGAGCACTTTTGCTTGACCCAGCCTTACATTTACTCAGGCCTCCTTAGCCCCATGCAGCCTGGATTCATTCTTTCAGCACCAAGCTTGAACCCCATCAGCTCGGGATAAACTGTGGGGCTTGCAAAACTGATGTCATTGCAATCAGATCTGGATCTGGGGAAGAGTCTCCCCACCCCCGGTGTCCACAAATCTAAATTAGATAATCAATGACAGACAGCCATCCAAACTCTGCTTGAAAACCTCCAAGGAAGGAGATTCCACAACCTCCGGAGGGAGTCCGTTCCACTGTCAAACACCTATTTCTGAAAGTTCTTCCTGATGTTTAGTCAGAATCTCCTTTCTTGTAACTTGAAGCTATTGGTTTAAGTCCTACCCTCCAGAGCAGGAGGAAATACATACTCTACACCCCCCTCTTCCAAAATTTGATAGTCCTTCAGATATCTGAAGATGGCTATCATATCTCCTCTCAGTCATCCTCTCTTCTTCAGGCTCAACATACCCATCTTCCTCAGCTGTTCCTCATATCAGTTCTTTGTCTCGGAAATGTGCTTACATGGCAGCAGGTGGTCCATGATTTTTATTATTATGAACCACTCTGGAATCAATTTTTGATGAACAGTGGTATATAAACATTGTAGATAAATCAAATAAACAACATTTCTCATGGTGCTGTGGAGAAATACCAGGTTCCACCGCAGGGGTGAGGATCCTGCGGCCCCCCCAGATGTTGCTGGACTATAACTCCCACCATCACTGACCACTACTCATGCTGCTGATGAAAATTGGAGTCCAACAACATCTGGAGGGTGGCAGATTCCCATGCCTGGTCTACTGAGTGTCTGCTCCTGATTGTGAAACAATGGCGTGTGTGATTAAAAATACCAAACAAAAAGAAGAATGAGTGCAATTTGAAATGGATAAATCCTGCTCATGAGCCAAAGGTAATTTGCAGGCATTTAACTGACAGGAAACGGGTAAATTGCTTATGGATATTTCCCAAAGAAAGAAGGGAAGTTCATCAAACACAATTTTGATATGAATTTTGTCTTTAGCTCTAGGGAACTAGATAAGATTCTGAGTTATTAGATATTAGCCTGGAGCATTGTGATAACATTAGATATTATTTATCATTAAAGCCAGCCAGGAGGAAAGAGCCATTTTTTTGTGGGGGAGAACAATATGTTCTTGAAACAAGAAGGAGCGGAGGAAAGCGAAGAAACCACACTGAGCTGTAATACCAAAGCTTTCAATATTATACAGCTTATTTCCTTGCTTTAGCTCAGAGTGAAGTTAAGATGCTTAATGCTTAATGAAAACAGAACTTCTTGTGTTTGACAAAAACCCCAGGAATGTATAAAGTGTTTGAAACATTGGTTGTGTTTGCACGAAATGCTACTAAGCTATAAACCTTGGCTTAATAAAACTTACTCTGTGCAAGCTGTGTACTGGCACATGTAGCCCAAACACTTTGCTCCTCCCTTCATGTGAGCAGGTAAACAAACGGTGAAGGAGATAGCTTAGCATTATGTTCAAACCCAGGACTGTGGTTTCTTTCACCCTAATTAACCCATGATTACAAAGCCAGCAGCAAAGCATGGTGAAACACTATCAAGGAATTGTGGCTGTTTAGGGTAAAACAAGACACGGTCCTAGGTTCAGACATAATATTGAGCTAGCCCCTTTGTGTACCTCAGGGGTGGAGAACCTCCAAGCCTTTCCATCTGGCCCTTGAGACGAAGAAGAAGAAGAAGAAGAAGAAGAAGAAGAAGAAGAAGAAGAAGAAGAAGAAGAAGAAGAAGAAGGAGAGGAGGAGGAGGAGGAGGAGGAGTTTGGATTTGATATCCCGCTTTATCACTACTTGAAGGAGTCTCAAAGCAGCTAACAATCTCCTTTTCCCTTCCTTCCCCACAACAAACACTCTGTGAGGTGAGTGAGGCTGAGAGACTTCAGAGAAGTGTGACTAGCCCAAGATCACCCAGCAGCTGCATGTGGAGGAGTGGAGACGTGAACCCAGTTCCCCAGATTACAAATCTACCATTCTTAACCACTACACCACACTGGCCAGTGTTTCCCAAACCTGGGTCTCCAGTTGCTTTTGGACTACAATTCCTATCATCCCTGACCACTGGTCTTGCTAGGGATGATGGGTGTTGTAGTCCAAAAGCAGTTGGAGACCCAATTTGGGAAACACTGTTCTAGACCATGCACTCTCCCTCTCACTGACTTTTATCCGCAACCTCCTCAGGCACTTTCACCTGGTTGGAATGTGTTCTAAACAATATAATTCAGTCATCCAAGGCACAGAATTACACGCGAATGTGACAGTGGGAATCACAAGTAGGACTAAATGGAGATTGTTATTCCACACACAGTCTGGTGTTCGTAAGTGCCTTTTGATTTCACCCGTGCTTATAGCCATGTATAACATACGTTCCAACATGTTGAGGCCGAAAACCGGGGTGCACACCTGCACAAGAGCACAGAGCCAAAAAACACATGCTTTGAGGTGCAGCAATCTCACATGTTTTGGGGCGCACCCCCTAACAGGATGTCCAGTGTGGTGTAACTGTACAATAATCTGAATGCTACAGAGCAGACCTGGATGTGATTTTAAGCCACAGATTTGGGGGGGAAATGGTGTGGAAGATTCCTTGCTATTCCTTGGTGAAAACCTCATGGGATATAATCATTTATTTCATAAAAAAGTTAATTCTTTCAATGTAGTGAATTACTCACTCCAAAAGCCAAAGAATACATGAAGTTAAATGCATGAATGCATTTAGCATTTGTAGTCATCCTTCCCCACCCCAAATAGCAGCATATATAGGGGCTTTATCAGGATTGGAACCATATATTTCTATGGGAAAGGGATTAGCTCCCCCTTAATGAAAATTGCTCGGATAAGCTGCTATCAGTTCTGGGAATGGAAGTTTCTGTTTGGCACCAATGCAAGCTTCCCACCCAGCCATTGGGGTTGTGGTAGTGACAGGACCACATTAGAAGGAAAACAATTGACTCCCCCATTGCCTTGGCTGGTGGCCCCTATGGCTGTTATGTATTTTTTGAAGGCGGGGGAACCCTAACCATGTCAAATGTAGTCCTACATTTAATATCACACTTAGTTTGGCCCTACGTAGATGGGAGGCAGGGGGCAAGTACTTGGATTCAGCAGAGCGCAAGCAGGAGCTGATTAAAGAACAGGCCCAGGGGTGTCTAACGACTGCAAGTGCATGTTTTCAGTTTTTCTTAAAGTAAATAAGTATGCTTTATTCATAACCAGCCTCCCTCAGGCCACACACAGGGAACAGTGCTTTACTTGACAACTTTTAAGATTGACTCCTTATTAAACAGCTTGGGTCACAGAAGGATATCCTTGAAAGTATCTATAAAAAAGTTCCCTGTTATAGCCTTCGTGGTTGGTTGGTGGGTTGGCAGGTAGAGAGGGGGCCCAGTTGCATACCATGGCCCTAAGAGGACCAGTCAGCATCAGCTAAGCTGCTGGGAGGGCAGGCTGGGGCAGGTGATCAGAGGACTACATACATATGGAGCAGCTTGTAAACGCAAGAACCGGTAATGTAGAATATGGTGACAACATGTTTAAGAAAACCAGCAGCTGTGCTGTCCGCAGCAGGAGGAACTATTGGGTGGCTAGCCAGGTGTGAAAGCTGTTTTGTTGTACGCTAGATCTAAGGTGGGGCGTGGGGAAGAGAAAACCCTGTATTAGTTTTTAAGGCACTCAACCCCTGCATCTCTGCTCTTGAACTGCACTGTTGTGCTTTTAATGGTTCTTTATTTTATTTTTTAAAAAGGCAGTTCTTAAAACATCGTGACCATTAACCTAAAATCCAGGGGAAATAACAAGCAAGTGGAAACAGTCAGGTACCCAGACATTGATGAATACAAAGCCTGAAGTTTAGCGAAGTGATTTATCCCATCACATTTTGCAAGCTGTTCACCTCACAATAGCGAACCGCTGCTTAGTAATTGAGAAGGACACATCCTCTTTCTTATATTGAGTCTGCCTGTGAGCGATGATGATGGCAAGTTAATTAATTATCTCCGGCATCGGTTTACTTGAACATTTTCTTTTTCTCCAGCAGCCTTTTGAAAAGAGCCCAATAGAGGGCTTGATTAGGGGGATAATGAAGGAAATTTCCAATAGATTATATCATTTCTCATCTATTTGCAGCCATTGTTAACATGGATTGCTCTCTCAGTGCCGGGATTCGCGTCAGGGAAATTTCATAAGCATGTAAATCTACCTTAAATGGGATATTTAGGGATAAATTCAAGTAATTGCATGTTTATCATATTTCTGTCAATGTGATGGGGGGAGGGGGGGAGGAGAGAAGATCCGCTGCCTCAATCTCACTAAGAGGTTTTATTAGATGCGCCCAGTTTCCCTTTGTGCCAAATTATATGAGAAGGATCTATATTTTGAGGGGAAATGGGTTGACACCAATTGCAAAGAATAGACATCTTAGAAATACTGCAAGTAGAGAAATAACAGCATACCCCTCAAAAGTTCCTCACTGTGAGGAATGCCCTGAATGTCCTCCCTGCAATCTCCCTCCCTCAACTAGGCCTTGTTTACAGGCTGTCATCTAACCTGGGACCAGAGAACAGGGATGGGGAACCTGCACCCGTACCCTAGATGTTGTTGGACTCCAAATCCAATCAACCCAGGTCAGCATGGCCAAAGCAGGGATGATGGGAGTTGTAGCTCAAACAAATATCTGGAATTCCCCATCTCTTCCATGGACAACAGTTTCCCCTGCCTCTCTACTGTTTTCAAAGAAAATGAAAGGGGCGATTCTATGTTTTCCGTCTTGGATACAAAGAGGACCATCTTGGCTGTGAGTCCTGGACTTGTGTACTTCTTGATGTTTTATTTCTTGCATATGACTACTTTTGCGATGTTTGCAATTATATATTCCCCCCCCCCCACCGCCATGCTATAAGCCGCCTTGAGCATGGTTTAACTATGAAAAAGGCGGCATACAGATAAAATTATGTATGGCTGGCTGGCTTTCAGCTCAGTTTTTAATTCTTAAATTACAGTTTCCAAATGAAGGCCTTTCTTACCACAATATATATTGCAAATAATAAAAAATGCAGAAAGTTCTAATTAATAACTATCTAACAGAGCAAAGCACTCTGTGTAGGGCTTCCCTTGCACTTGATCCAGAAGCTGCAGTTAGTGCAGAATGCTGCAGGATGATTGCTAACAGGAGTGAGACCTTGTCAGTAAATAAGAAATCTGCACTGGTGGCTGATTTTCTATTGGGCCAAGTTCACAGTGTTAGTATTAGTATACAAGCCTTTAACAACCGGGACCAGTTTACCTGCAATATCACTGCTAGAGGGGTGTGGGTGTGTAGCCTGCTTTTCCACTATGGAGCTCAAAGTGGTAAATGTACATAGTTCTCATTTTATCTGCAAAACAAGCCTGTGACATAGGTCAGATTGAGAGTGAGCTGCTGGGGTAGCTCATTTGGCAGAAAATGAGACTCTTAATCTTAGGATTGTGGGTTCAAGCCCCACGTTGGGCAAAAGATTCCTGCATTGCATGGGTTGGGCCAGGTGACCCTCATGGTCCCTTCCTACCCTCTGTTCCTATGACTGCCTCAAAGTGACCCAGTGTCTCTGAAAGCATGGATCAGGTAGATTTGCCTTTACAGTGGTACATCAGGTTACATACGGTTCAGGTTACATACGCTTCAGGTTACAGACTCCGCTAACCCAGAAATAGCGCTTCAGGTTAAGAACTTTGCTTCAGGGTGAGAACAGAAATCATGCTCCGGCGGTGCAGCAGCAGCGGGACACCCCATTAGCTAAAGTGGTGCTTCAGGTTAAGAACAGTTTCAGGTTAAGTACGGACCTCCGGAACGAATTAAGTACTTAACCTGAGGTACCACTGTAAATGCAAACTGAACCAAACTCCTCCCCTCTTGCTGCTGCTGCTCCACCACCTGCTCACTCCCCACTAGCGTTTAGGAACAACCCCAAGAAAAGCTGAGCTGGGAGCAGATCCTTGACTGGCCTGTGAAGACTTAATTGTTAAAGCCTGGAGTTACATGTCCCCCTTTCACTTCTGGAGTGTTGGACAGATGGGCCAGTTTTCATCCCTGAAATGGGTCTCCCTGCAATTTCAGAAAACTGGATCAGTCGGCAGAGGAGTTAGAAAATGGCAGTGATACAAGATCAGGAAAGAAGAAGTGGAAAGTGTTTGATGGGGTTAAATGTCCCAGCCTGAAGTAAAGCAATTTCCTCTCCTCTCCTGCCATTTTCTTCCAGAGGCTTATCATCTCCAGCTGGGACGATATAAAGCCCCATTTAATCGAGATCCATTTAACACTGAATCATGCTAACAAGATTACTTAGCTAGGGCTAATTCTGTTTTTGCTGAAGTTCCATATCCAGGGAGAGTAATCTGTAGGCAGTGGTGGTGGCAGGTCTAGAGGCAGTCTGTGGAGCCAGGCCACTAAACACCCAGCTGGCTGCTCACTATCTCCATTCCATTCTACTAGAGATCACTGCAGAGTTGCCTTTATTGTTTACCCTCGGAGAAAACTTGAAACTGGCATTGTGTTCTTCTGTTTCCCTTACAGCCAAACAGGAAAACTTAGGAAAGTCTTCTGCCGTTATATGTTGAGTATGCAACAAGTCTTTTCTGTAGGATTGCCATCTTTTAGTCTAACAGGGCTCCTGTATTTCCAAGAGCTGCAGGTGAAACTTTCCCCATTACTGATTCACCTGTTGCATTTCTGCCTGTCAAATCAATCAAAAGAGGCAGGGGAGGGGGAAAGAAGCTCTATGTTGCAGTTAAATGGCCGGACTTTCCCTCTGTCTAGAACTTGATTCAGATGGCTTTGTCTTCTATCAAGAGATAAGATTTGAGGGCTATTACATGCACCTAAAAGTTATTGCCATTATCATATTTTCATTTTTTAAAAAACAAAATAAAACCAGTCATTTAGAAATATTGTTTGCACTATACATTCTCTTAGCTATCTGCAGGTTCAGAAAACATCCCACCAAGAACAGTGTCACTTTAGTGATGGAGCCCATGGTTTGCTTACAGAAGGTGCCAAACTTGGTGACTGCTATCATCATGCCTTGCAGATTTCAGGTATCAGTATTTCAGAGGTGTAGACTGCTGCATATGATATTAGATTCACACACACACACACACACACAAACTAATAAAAAGTGGCCGATTGTCAGCACAACAATTCCATGTTTACCTCTCAGTAAGACTTCTATGTTATTAGACAATTAGTGGTGACATCAGCGGCAACAGTTCAAGCACTTCCCCAAGAACACAAAGTGCTTAACTGTGGGTGGGACAGGGACATGCACAAAGCTCAACCCTGCTCTGCTGCTCTTCAGATCTTGCCATGAGTAGCAGGAAGGTTTGAAGAGGGTTTTGAAGTGCTTAGTAACTTCCCCACAAAAGAGAATCGCGTCATATCAGGGTTATGGATCATGTGGAAGAATTTCTAAGCACATTCAATTGAATGCAGTTTAAAACCTGCTAAATCACACAAAGATCTGAACAGTAGCCTGAGGGCATTGGGGGTAAGGCACCCCCATACTTTTGTGTGTTCAGGTGTGTGGCTGAGCACACAGCTTTTACCACTGATGATTAAGGATCATTTGCAATCATTTTTGCTCCACTACCCCCCTTCTGCCCATCCTCACAAGCTTACAATACTACAGCGGTCTCACAATTCTGATAGTTTTAATTTCAGACCCTTTCCTAGTAACCTCTAATATGTACCAATAATCTGGCTAGGCATAAGGCTGCTTCACATTGTTGACAATTTTGTAGCTTTGGTTCATTTGTTTGTTTTGTTTTGCTAAATCTTGCCAGCTTTGGGCAGTCAGATGTGTTGAAACACATCTCCGTTAAGGGGTATTCCCAAATTACCTGTGCATGGGCAAGGTGGGAAAAGGAAAGCTGCAAAGTTGCAAGCTGACCATCCATGATAATATACATCCCTGATAATATAATGACCTTCTTGTCTATATATCTATGGAAACAGTTGTATTAGGGAACCATCCTTTGTCAAGGTGATATTTCCTCATAGGTAGTACTGGATGCTCATGCAACTTAATGGAAATCTCCTCTGACTATGGAAGCAGAAAACTTACCAACCCTTTGGGGCCTGTGAGCACATTTTGGGGCATGATCTGGGCACTGTCCCCTATGGTCAGCTCTCTCCCAAATTCCCCAGGTCATGCCTCTGAAACTTTTGTGTGTGTGTGTGTGTGTGTGTGTGTGGCTTCTACTCCTGCCACTCCATTCTCACTCACTGCCCCTCCTGACTCCACTAGCCACTCTACTTTCTCCTCCCTGCCCTACTCTGGTTTTCTCCCAGTCTTGTAACATCACACCCCTTTCTGTACTACTCTCTCCTTGCTTCCTGCCTTGAATAATAATTAAATAAAACAGAGAGAGGTGAAAGAGGAAATGAGAAAGAGAAAAGTTTATCCACTTCCTCCATTAGCTGCATGTAGTTTGAAACAGACCTTGGTACCTCACGCAAAGTGGGCAGTGAGACAGGGGCTGAAGAGGTTTCATGGGTGGTGAAGGAAGTCCTCAAGGGCACCATTGCAGGAGCACCTGGAATTTAACTGTAGCATCTTCATGGTCAGGGAAGCTACCTAACTGACCATGTCAGGAGGAGTGCTGGGCAAAGCCGTAGCTGGGCACTTTCCCTGCTGTGGCCCAGCACTCCTCTTCCATTTCCTTACCTGCTGTGACTTCCATCATGCCCTGTTCTGTCCCATTCGCCCCTCCCCCAGGTGCAAGCAGTGCTCCACCTCAATAATGTACAGGTGGTCCACTCCAATTATGTACAGAAAAGGTATTACGCTTTTGGCTTTGGACTCCATGGCTGACGTGAATACGGCAGCAAACGGAAAATCTTGGGGTTTTAAATAACGTGGTAAGGACATAAAATCACTTTTCTGTTGGGGCAAGGAGATCATTGATCACTTGCTGCCACATAGCCGCATAAACTCTAATGGGGCTACGCCAGCAAAACGGATGAGTAAGCTGCTCCCCGAGACTTGAGTGACAGCGAAACCATATTTAGTAACAGACAGATTAAAATGAGAATTGCAGAAGCATGAAGTCTTGTTATCTGCAAGTCTTTCCACAGCTGAGCCTCGAGACGCACACTGATTGGTAATTCAGATCATGAAGTTTGTCCCCGTGGAGTCTCCATATGTTTCTACCCCTGGAGGAGCTATGAATGTCAATGCACCCCTTAGGGTGCAATGTGTGAAAATTCTCCAGGGGATGAAATGAGAACTGACATTAATCTGCCACAGGTGGCCTTTGCAACTTTTATGCATTGCCCAGTTTCCTGAAAGTCAAAAGAAAGAAAGAAAGAAAGAAAGAGAAAGAAAGAAAGAAAGATGCACCCCCACTCCCACCCCACCCCAAATGAACACACTCTCACCTTGAGATAATTCATATTAAAGATTTACTGAGTGGAACTGGGAATTCTAATTGCAAGTGACCCACCTAAGCAAAACAATTCAACCAAGTCACAGAACAGTTTTTCCTAATGTCAGGTTTGTACTTTTGTGGTGACCCTACTTCAGACGTCCATGTGCATACCAGTCCTGTCAACATGTGTCCAGATCATGGGCCAAAGCATGTTCAGGATATTCAACCAGTATGGTTGTACTATGAGACCATGTGCTCAACTATTTACAAGATGCAATTGCCCATATATACACACAAACACACACAATTGCAAAAAAAATCACCATAACATGGTGTACTCTTGATGTTACTGGACTGCATCTCCCATCAACCCCAGGCAGCACAGTCAACAGTCAAGGATAATGGGAGCTGCAGTCCAGCAACATATAGAAGTTATTAGCTACTCCTGGCCTCTGAGGGTAGTCTCTTTTCTCAGGACTGGAGAGGGGGGAAACAATAGGCCCTGAAGCCAAAGGCACTATGGCACACCCAAAGCCAATTTCACTCCCCCTGCCCCACAATATATGGATCTCTTCAGTAGCCATGGAGCCTGCCACACCTTCCTTTGTAAATTATTTCTGGGTAATTACTGATGACTTTTTAGAGGGGGAATAAAAAAATGATATAATGCCCTTCAGCAAAGGTTCTGGGATGTTTTACGGAAACAAGATAAAGTACAAAAATTGGAATAAAAGACAATAAAGAAAGGAAGAGTGCCCTCCCCAACTCAAACCATGACCCCTAATTTGTCTTGGTTATCAGACTGGAAAAGAACCCCAATTACCCTCCTCCCAAACAGCCTCACTCCTGCCAACCAGAGATGAAAAGCACATTTATTTTCTTAAGTGAGATCTTTTGGTGACATAGACAGACGCTTGTATACAAGACAATTACTGGTTAAAAAATGTCTGCCTCTGACTGCAACATATCTGTAAGTGGATTTAAACCAGCATAAAAGATGCAGAAGTGGCTATAACCAGCCCCATCCCATCTCCCTGGAAACTCTCAATTTTGTGTCTCTGTATGTGTGCTTAGCCACACATATCATGCCAAAAAAGAACAAAACGGGGTGTCAGCAAAGAAAGGAGTCTTCTCCCCCGCCCCTTCCTTCCTCGTATAACAAGGCGGCTTGATTTTATTTATTGTTATTGACAATTTCAGCGACTATTTCTCAATCATAAAAGCAAAAAGCAGAGGCTGAGCAAGTCAGACCATCATTCATATTTTGCTTTTATTGGACCTGGAAAGCCTGGGAGATATGAGAACTCGTTTGCACAGACACCCTAGTGGCAACATCACATTATTCAAATGGCTAAAATAAGCCTCGCACATGCAGTTCATGCAAACGTCCTCCTTTCTGCCCCCTCTGCAAACACTGAATCAAACCAATGGCTCCATTAGCTGTAATGCAGGTGCCCCCTTACACACATCTAACCTTGTTATACTCTTGCTGGAATAAAATTGTCTCATATATATACACACACACATATATACAGCCACACAGAAATGGAGGTGTCTGTTGTATCAGCAGAGCAATGGAACAGTCATCATCTGGTGGAAGGGACACCCCATGCGTTCTTGGGGTCTGTAATGTTTTAGAGAGGGGTGGGGAAGCTCCAGGTTTCATGGGGGGGGGGGTTTGACTTAGTTTTCTGAAAGAGCTTCATTGTCCACCAACCAGAGCCAGGAGCAAAAGAGTGGTTTGGGGAGAGCATGTGTACACATAGAATGAAGGAATAAGGTGCTTCCACATGCAAGATTTCCCCAGGGTTTGTTTTCATACCAGAACTGAGCTCACAGTCATTTCACATAAAGATCCAGTTCTGATTTCCTTCCAAGTTGTCTTCAATTCAGCAGGGGAGCCATTTTTGCCACTCTTTTTAAACAACTAGGTGGGTTACCATTTATTTTCTGTCCAAGGCCACCATGCTAATGCCTGTGCTACTCTTTGCCAGCTTACAGTTCTGTGACTGTCAAGTTACCTTACTTGAACTGTACACTATGAACTGCAGGTCTTTTTTGGGTGTGTATGTATGTGTGAATGCAGCAGTGTCTGGTGCAGGGCAGAGCCTCCCTCCTGACACTGGCATTGCCACCACTTGTTTGGGTGGTGTTGAGATGGGGTAGGGCTGTGTGGATTCACCAGCAGAGCCAATCTGGTGCCCACAGCCCTGCCCTTGCAGCCTCTCTGCCCATCCCCATTCCAGCGCTGGCCAGGTAGTTGCAGCGATGTCCATGTTGGGAGGACAGCTCTGCAGCTTTGTCCTGCCAGCTACAGGGCGTATGTGTATGTATACAGTGGTACCTCAGGTTAAGAACTTAATTCATTCTGGAGGTCCGTTCTTAACCTGAAACTGTTCTTAACCTGAGGTACCAGGTTAACCGGGCCTCCCACTGCTGCTGGCGCACAATTTCTGTTCTCATCCTGAAGCAAAGTTCTTAACCCGATGTACTATTTCTGGGTTAGCGGAGTCTGTAACCTGAAGTGTCTGTAACCTGAAGCGTCTGTAACCCAAGGTACCACTGTATATGCATTTTTTAAAAAAAGGCAATTAAAGTAAAGATGTGGCGGCAGCTACTGGCTTGGGTGGTTTTTAAAGTGCATGATGAAGGTGAAGGTCCATCAGTGGCCATTCACCATATTAGCTTATGGAACCATCCAGTTCAGAATCATTGTGTCTCTGAGTGCCATTTGGGGTAGGAGCAAAAACCAGGAGATGGCTGCTTCTTCCATGCCATGTCTATAGGTTTCCTGGGAGCAGTTGGGTCCCCAGTTTTGGAAACAGGACATTTGACAGATTCAGTCTTGTCCAAGAGAGATCTTTTTTTTAAAAAAATGTTCCAATATTCACACAGACTTTGAGCCAGCATAAACAGTGGATTCAGCTGACAACACTATTTTTTCTCATTCACAACTTACATTAGATTAGATAACATTACATTAGATAACACAACACAGATGCGGGACAGAGAATGCACTGACCATGAATACTAACCATGACCCGTCCCCAGCTCGGATAAACTTATGCTGCTGCAGGTGGATTTCTATATAAACTGAGCAAGGGTTGTCGTCGTCTCTTTTTTTTATCACAGTGATGTGAGGAATCAGATATCCAAGAGCTAAAGTCAGCTGTGCCCCCCCCCCACCGCTGCACCTCTTCAATCCTCCTCGCCAACTGTGGTATGATATTAAAAAGCATATGCAATGAGGCTACACCTTCTGTTCACACTCTGTCAGTAATCCTGCACAGGCAAGGTTTGCTGTTAACCTCCCTAATGGAAAAGCCTGTTAGATGGCTTGCCGGCTGTGCTTCACAGTTAAGTATTATCTGCAAAGATGCAGGCTGTTGATGTGTGGGCATCTAAAGCAAAAGCTGCAGAAACTTAAAAGAAATGGTTAAATTCTGCTCGGCAGGCCTGGAAACATAGGTGTGGACAGGGGAGGGGGAGCGGGGGAGGCAGGAGGGTTGAGTTTGTCCAAACCTTGGGCTGCCAGATTATATGTAACTAATTCCAGCTGAGGACATGGATGTGGATGCACAGAATGAGGAGAGCAATCACAGAGTTTTAACTTAATTACAAATTTAGGTTTTCCTCATGTCTCTCTCTCTCTTTCTCTCTCTCTCTCCCCCCTGCCCCCGGCATTTGCACAATTCAGATAAAATGAGAGGTTTGGTGTGGGGTTTTTTTGGGTGGTTTTTTAAATAAAGAAATAAAGAAAAAGAAATCCATATGAATGGCAATATCCAGTATTCATTAGAGGCCTGAGAGAGAAATGGAGAGACACAACTCATTACTGGGTTCTTCACCTTTACCCTTGACAATGGTTATTTACATAATAACCTGACCCATAGGTTACCGTTCATTAACAAACACATGTGAAAACACTGAGGCAGCTGGCTACCACTCATAAATATAGATTGTTAACCTTGGCTTAGAAGACTTAAACTCACTTACGGGGTGGTGGGGAAGAGGCCCTGTTTTGCATAGCTATTATGTCATAACCCCAGTACGGAGCACAATAAACCAGAGGCATAAAGGGAAGGGCTCAAGATGTTCTCTCTCACACCAGCAGGGCCATTAAAACAAACACACACACACACACACACACACACACACCAAGGTTCTGAGAGGGATGAAATTAATCTTCCAGGAAATCTGAAAATCCTGGTCCTCACTTTGGTATAGTGATCTCGCTGAAATTCAGCCTTGCAGCAAAAATGGGGGGGGGGAATCTACCGATGTCTAACAACCCAGGGTGTGCCTTTCCATTCTCCAGAAATAAGCCACAAAATATTGGGTGAGTTCCCCTTTGAGAATCCTCCCCACCCCCCTGACTTAGAGGCATTGAGGTGGCATGGCTCAGCATCCAACCGGTAGGGGACATCCAGCTGTGCCCACCCAACAGCAGGAATTTGGAAGAAATTCAATTCTGTTTGCATTTAAAGGCGAACCTACCTAATTTCAGGGATGCGGGTGGTGCTGTGGGTTAAACCACAGAGCCTAGGACTTGCCGATCAGAAGGTCGGCGGTTCGAATCCCCATGATGCGGTGAGCTCCCGTTGCTTGGTTCCTGTTCCTGCCAACCTAGCAGTTCGAAAGCACGTCAAAGTGCAAGTAGATAAATAGGTACCACTCTCTGGTGGGGTGGTAAACGGTGTTTTCATGCACTGTTCTGGTTCACCAGAAGCGGCTTAGTCATGCTGGCCACATGACCCAGAAGTTGTATGCCGGCTCCCTCGGCCAATAAAGCGAGATGAGCGCCGCAACCCCAGAGTCGGTCATGACTGGACCTAATGGTCAGGAGTCCCTTTACCTTTACCTAATTTTCACTTTCCATAACAACACATGGTCTGAAACACAGCCAGCCCCCCTTCAATATATGTACTTCTCTGAATTGTGTAATGCCATTCTTCAGTCAAGTAAGACATACAGAAATGTATGTACTAGGTAAAGTGTGCTCATGAATGCACATATTACTGGAATTAATACATATTAGTGAAATTACTTTGCAAAAATATTGTATATTTAGGGAGTTTACATACAGACATGTGGTGCAGTGCTTACACTATGGGGGAGACTAGGGTTCAAATCCCTACTTGGCCATGAACCTCACTGGGTAACCTTGGGCTAGTCCCTTCATCTCTCAGCCTACACTATGTCACAGGGTTGTTGTGGGGGTTTAATGAGGAGGGGTAGAACCATGTACACCCTGCTTGAGCTCCTTGCAGAAAACAGATGGGATATAAATACAGCAAACAAACAAACAAATAAACAAATAAAGAGAAACTCACTGATGAATTTTCACAATGATTTTTTAAAAAAATTACAAACGGACACAGAAATTTAGAGAACTGAATTAAAGACACACCAAAAAACTGAGAGAAACTGAAATTGACAGATTCATCTATCTATATTCAAAAAAGGAATGGACTTCTAATTTCCCCCACCCCCATTCTGTAGCTGCTGCCCCCCCCCCCCCGCAATCTGCTTCAGAGGGTGTGTATCAGAAACTACCCTGTATCATTTGTGGCACATCAACAATCAGTGTCACGGCACATTACCACACACACAAGAACACTTGAGACATAAAGGGCCAAACAAACAACAGGTCACTTTTATGTTTCCTGAGAAGATCTCCCTCTAAGAAAGCACAAGTAATGAATCCCATCACCCATTATTGCAATATTTTAGTTTTCCAGTGTGAGCATAGAGCTGAGCCAAATCTTCTTGCATACACAGGCCCCGTGCTTTTTGAGTGTCCTCCAAATCAGGGTTATAGTCAATACTAGTCTCACTGAGAGTAGACTCACTGAAGTCAATGAACACTGCAAACTTAGGTCCAATTGTGTCAATGGGTCTACTCTGAGTACAACTTAGTTGGGTACAGCCATCAATGATTGCTTTCAAATGTTGTTTACATTGTTGTACTGTTCTTCAGCATGATTGATTGTGACCACGCATGTCATTTTTGTGGATTATGTCACAGCACCACTGTGTCTGACATGATGACAACACAGATGACTGTGAATGACATCACAAGGGTTGGTACAGGCAATCTCCTTAAATGACACTGAAAGCAAATAAGGCCAAGGACTGTGAGAGCAAAAAAAGTGAATGGCACAGAGGTCATGATACCGGGGGGAGGGGGCGGTGGACACTTTTGAAACATAGCTGTGTGGTGAAGTATTTTTTTCTTTTCTTTTTTAACTTGGGCCACATCAAAAATGCAATTTCAAACCAAAAATCACCATTAGAATATTCAATTCAGCCTTACGTGAGCTTTTTCTTATGATGTTGTGGCTGTGAAATCAACATTACATGGGTTTAGTTATTGTCTTATTGATGTGAGAAGCTGCACCAATCAAATATTTATACAAAGGTTTTCACTACCCTGGATAGCTCAGTTGGTTAGAGCGTGGTGCTGATACTGCCAAGGTTGCAGGTTCAAT
Source organism: Podarcis tiliguerta (assembly GCF_965153285.1). Classification (NCBI taxonomy): domain Eukaryota; kingdom Metazoa; phylum Chordata; class Lepidosauria; order Squamata; family Lacertidae; genus Podarcis; species Podarcis tiliguerta. The sequence continues at coordinate 86,177,924 of NC_139535.1, read as the reverse complement.
CCCTGTATGGGGCTGCTGTGTATTCCTGCATTGCAGGGGTTGGACTAGATGATCCTCAGGTCCCTTTCAACTCTAAAATTCTATGATTCTATGATCCTATACAACTGAAATAATATGGGAATATATGTTTCACCATTTGCCCCATTGTGGAATACCTGGCATGCACTCAGGCTGCCATGGGACATTGTGTGTGATTCCTATGAATGGTGGAAGTCATCATGCCTGGAGCAAAACAGTGCGAGGGTGTTGTGAAAACATGCCTCAAGGCATAGGGAAGGCTATATTTACTTATTGCACTGCTGTGACGTTTCTTTGCCTGCCTAAATTATCTCAGTACAATTCTGCACCTGCCATTAAACAGCTCCCCCCCCCCCCACCTCCCTTTGGACGTTTAGACTGGCTTTCTGTCTCCAATAATAAGCTAATTGCATGTTAAGTTATCAACTTACTTCACTTTTTAAATAAGTTTTGGGGGGAAATGTATGGAACTATCACATTGGCTTTAGGGCAGTGCCATCTATTCTCAAATGTTGAAAATATGAACGAAGCAGCCAAGCATATTCCCTTCGCTTTGCTGAACTTACTGACTTATTGTGATTCTGTTCAAACCCCCTTATGCTCTCCTGGTTGCTATTGCTGCTGGGCATGGCTTTCCTTCGTCTTTGTTCCTTGCCTTATTTGCCCTCATTGTCAGCCTCACTTGCCTTCACTGCAGCATAGTTTTGATTGGCTGCAGTAACCCATCTGAATTGGTTCATGGACAGTGGTGATGACTTTACGTCAGCCATATCACCATGAAGTCATTGACAAAAAAAGCACATGGGATGCCAGAGCTAATTATATATATATATTTGTATAAAAAGGGCAATGATGCAAATGAGGTCAAGTAGAGTGAGAGCAAAGAATCATGGAATTGTAGAGTTGGGAGGGCCATCTAGCCCAAGAAGAAAATAAAACAGTGGTGAGAAGCAGCTGCTCAGGAAGCAAAAAGTGCTGAACAATATTTTTAAAAAACCATGTGCATAGGCATGTTCATGTGGAATCAGAAATTGCTTGAATCAGGCAAATTTTGGCACTCACAAGCAATGAACCCCAATGAAAAATTCTTGCTTCAACTACACACCAGGCAGATGGGGATGGTTGTGGCTCTCTGATGCACGCACACACAGTTTGAAGCTGTCCTAAGAGGCACTTTCAATATAGCAGTTTGTGACTCCCAACAGCTATCTACTTAGTTGTCTGCTGAGTGCTAATCTTAATGATGTTTACATATCGCACACTAAAATTAACAGCTTTTGAAGCAAAAGATGGCAACAAAACAAAGCAAACCATCACCACAGGAAACCCATGTGATACGCCAGTGGTTGCTCTGAAGTTGCCTTTTTACCTATTTGCTCAAACTTTCCACACCAATTACCAGTTTGCACTTTTGCAAAGCAGGCTGACACTGGGGGTTTCAGGCAGGGACGTCTTTCATTCCTGCTATGAATCCAAGTATGTTTTAATTTAGTGAGGAGGGAAAGCATCTAATTTCTCTCTCTCTTTAGCTTCAGGGACGCCACAGGCAACCACAAATATCCCTTGAGGTGAGTCATATTTGCTCGTTTAAGAAGCAGTCTATTCTACTGCAATAATTGGATTTAGCATCCCTTCATTTAGAGAGAAAAGACTATCTTATTTGAAGAGCTGAATATTTAGGAATCTGGCTTTTCACCCGGTGGACCTGGCCCCAGCTCTACACTTAATTAGAATGCACCCAAAAATAACCAGTTTCCAAATAGAAGCCACGGAACCACCACCCCAGAAATGCACCAACCCATCCACAGATAGGCTACCTTCATTAGCACTGACTGGGAACCCTACAAGGCAAGATGCACCTGCATGTAACAATGCATTATATTAGCACTGCCAGGATCCAAATCTCTAAAACACAAATTAGCTCGGACAAAGTCAGGTCTATCCGGTGAACCTGTTAGCCTTTAAGTTGCCACAGGACTCTTTGTTTCCATATCACCCACTCCTGGACATTGGTTTGAAAATAATGACCTTGACACTACCTTTAAGTGTCTAAGATTGCAATTATTCAGCTGTATGGTACATATTTTTTCTGATGAAATTTTCATGTGCTCCATGGTTGCAATCGTTAGCACACTTCCTTGGAAGCAAGCCCCCAAATTTGAAGTTAAGTCCAAATTTAATACATTTGGAATGGAATCCATTTTAAGGGCTATACTAGAGCCATATTTGAATAATAATAATAATAATAATAATAATAATAATAATAATAATAATTAATAATAACAACCCACCTACTCTGGGCGGCTTACACCACATCATCTGAAAACATGAAAATGATACATCTAAATTATTGCTAAACAAGCTAATGTTTCAATCTACATGTTGCTTAGGAATGCACTGCTGTTACATTAGAATCAAGGCTGACTGCGTTCAGTGGGACTTAATCCCAGGTAAGCATAGGACTGCAGCCAAACCATTGTTCGGTTGCACTGATGTAGTGTATTTGATAACTCCATTTTGTTAAGTTAGTTTGTGTCCGTTTTGTTCACATTCTCATGCGCTGTCTAAAGCAAAGTGAACCAAACGTCTGGCCTGATGCTAGGTGCATTTACTCATGAGTCCCATCAAGTCAACAAGACTTACTGCCATGAAGTTCAATGGGGGGAAGGGAGGGTTGCAGCTATGGGTGAATTAAGCTATTGCAAACCAGAGAAGAAAATGTGAAGGGATAAAAACAGGTATTAAAATTTGTTAAAAGATCTAAAAATTTTGAACTTTTAAACTGACTGAATATTATTTCTGCACTGCAATTACATTGCCAGCTAACAATAGATATTTGGGCATAGTATTTCAGAATTGCAGTTTCAAAATGGCATGTGGTGACATAGCTGCAGAAGGTGCTATTCAAACCCTAACCTCTTTTTTTCAGTGGTGGTCTTTAGTCTGCAAACTGCACTTTCTTCCATTTGTAGCTAATGGCAGCCCAAAATTAAACAGTCATGGTACTTATAAATCCAACTCGGAAAATGCCATCATGTATTTTTAATCTAGCTACCTCATCACTGAATAATAAAATGAAAGGATTGCTGAGTTTGACTGGCATTTGTAAGTAGCATATGAAAGGGGCTAATAGAGGGAGAAAATTAGTTGCATTTATCATCTTAACTACATTCATATTACACTCACGATTCAATTGTTTAAAAATTAATCCTTAAGAACAGCTTTTTTAAGTTTAAGCTTTCCAAACAATTGTAATTTATTTTCTGAACAAATGCTATTTGTAAAAGATTAAAAAAAAACCCTTCCATACGTCGTATGAACTAAATGATCTATTCTTCAAGTATTTGAAATATGCAGCATTTAATACATACATATATACATCACAAGAATGGAAAATCCTGTAAGCTAATAACTAAACCGAAGTCCCAAATGTGTGCCATCTTACTTGGATGCAGTTTTGTAGGCATATTGTGCCTTAATAATTTAGAAAGAGCTAAGTCTTATATTAGTAGTAATCCATTTGTATCTTCAGAGAAGACAGCTGGGAGTTAACTCAACCTGGCAACTGCTGTCCAGAATTCCTGCTGCTCCCAGTGAATACAGAAAACTGATGTTCTTAGAGCTCCACAGTGTCTACCCCACACTGCCTGCCAGTAGTTCTCCAGTGTTTCAGACTGATGTCTTCCCCAATCCTACATGGACTGAATCTGGGACTTTATGAATGCAAAATGGGTGGTTTGCTGGTGGACTATGGCGCTTTCACTAGTCCTGGCCATTACCTATGAAAATGTGCATGTATATACATGCAAAGGACAATATGCCTACATAGGATAGCAGGCTGGTTTGGTGGATCACAAGTTGTTTAGGCTTGTTGTTGCCATGTTTCAATGTGCTGCATTGGGCTGAGTTCAAACTTTAATTGACGTATGCAGAAAATCTCCTGCCTCAGACCAAAGCATGAAGAAAGAGGAAAAACCACCCTCTTGATTATGTTGGTTCCCTTTCCAAAATATCTGATGAAGGGATACCCTTTTTGGAGGACAATGATGGCTTGCATTATTGGCAGGCAGAGGGATTCCCAATGACTCCCCCACCCCGCATTGCCCAAATGATGCTTTCCATTCATGCAGCTGAAGAGCCCTCCTGTTTCTCTAATTAAGCTGCCTGAACAACAGCAAAAGAGCACAATTAGCCCTGAGTCATACTGGCATGCATCTCTCTCTCTCCCCCGCCTCGTCCCCCCCCCCACCTGCTGCCAAAGCCTCATGTGACACATAGAGACATCAGTTGCTCACTCAGTTAAGCTAGGCTTCACATGTTGGCTTGATGGGAGGAGCTGCTGACCCTCTTGGTAATTACTCAGTCTAACAGCTTAACTAACATGCAAATTCTGCTGTTGAGTGACAGGTAAACTGCGTGAGGCCCCTGACTTATGCCGGCAGAGGGGAGGGGAAAAATGAGAGAGGGTGGGTGCTGACATAGATGTAAAAGCGTGTGTCAATTGCAGATCTAATGCGGCTTCGAAAGTACGACATGATTCATTAGCTTTATTTCATGCTCAGGGTAACGAAGTTGTGGTTGCTGTGTTAATTAAGTGGGGAGGGAGCAGGGTGGAACTTGGCAGGCATAAGTCAGCTGGCATGGCACACAGATCCCAGAGGGCAGGGCTGCTCCAAATCACATGCTTTACAGCTCTCTCAATATTTCACATCCAGGCTCTCCATTCCGATGGCCTTCCAAGCACTTACGGTGGAAAACGATGTCAAAACCTTTTCCTGTTTCACTACACTAAAACTGCTTGACTATCTAGGGCTCAGGGTCCCTTTTCAAACTTAAGGGAAAGTAGGAGAGACAGAGACAGTGGGGAAGGGAAGAGGCAGGCACGTGCGTGCGCGCGCGCACACACACACAGAGGTTGTGTGTGGGGAAACAAATATGAATTGGGTCCATTTGGTGCTTGTAAAACATAACTCTAGTGGACTGGTATAAAATCTCTGCCGATTTATAAACTTTCTTCTCGGGCTGCTAAATTGGCACGACTAAATTGGCACAACTAACCTACATGAGTAGCAGCTAACCATTGTTCAGTTCAAGGGCCATGTTCAAAGTTGGCCAGCTCTCCAAGCTTTGACGATACCAGTGATGATTATGGCCAAAATGGCCACTGAACTCACTGTTACACGTGTGCAATGCATTCAACCTACGTGGAGACCAAACACATACAAATAGCCACATACCCTTTGGGTGGTGGTGGGGTTAATCTTTCAGGGGCTGCATGTTGGTGGTGGACAGGGCTAGAGGCAGAGCCAAAGGTGAGTGGGTGCCTCCACTTCTCTCTCTCTCTCTCTCTCTCTCTCTCTCCCCACCTCCACTTCCTCTCTGCCCCTCGCCTTCTCCTGTTTCTCTCTTCCTTGCACCACAGTCTGAATACCAGTTGCTGGGTATCTTAGGTTGAGAGATCACTGTTGTGCTTTAGATCTTCTCATAGGCATCTCGTTGGCCACTGCGATTGATAACAGAATGCTGGACTATGCTGGATCTTTGGCCTGGACCTGCTGGGCTTTTCTTATGCTCATCTATTGGTACATTGTGGTCAGTAATACTGGCTTCATGCAATCAGAAGGGATATCCTCTGAGAAATATCCAGCTTGTTCCTATGCACCATATATATCTATTTAAAAATAAAATTAACACAGCCCCAGGGTGCACCTAGTTTGCGCCATGGCTTCAGGCTGATCCAGCACAATCATATTCTGCCTGAAAAGAAACCTTTCTTTTCCTGAAGGCCATATTTGAAGACAGCAGGTTACTGTCAAGATCCAAATCACAAATGGACTGCTCTCAGTTTTGCCTTCTGAAAATTTATGCAACAGCATAGAAATTAATAGGGCTCCATAAGGAAGTAAGTCAAATTATGGCGAGGAGCAAAGAATAAAGTGGGAATGCACTTTTAAGGGCAATGATACCTACAGGTGCGTGTGTAAATAGTATAATGTGATCCCAGTGCACAACCCACAGCCATTAGGAGCTTGGTAGCTTCATTCTATAAGTTGAAACTGTAAGTCTGGGCGAACTTTCTCTAGCAATCTCTGCAAACTGAAAAGGCAGCTACAGTGAAGGATCAAGGTGCACCCCATGGCTACAAACCACAATGGCAATGGGAAGCAAAATGCATGTTTGACTAGTACCCTCAAGGCCACCAAGTTGACTAGCTATCTCCCTCATCCTTCAGTAAAAAGGAAAGGTTGCTGATTAGCAAAACAAAATTGGTAAGATCAGGCAGAACATTTGCTGGTTCAGATTAATGGAAGATAGTGGCTGGATGGATTACAATTATGCTATTGATGTCATATAGTTAAGATACTTTCTAGGACAGAGTAAATATAAAATCCAAAGTGTGCTGTGTCACTTATTATCTGAGAGAAGGACAGACAGACATACAGAGAGACCCATGAAAGCCCTATAATTCCGTACCAGTTCTAAAGAGTCTGCCTCAGGGTTCAGTGTGTATGAGCCTACTCTCATAACAACTTCACACTCTGGTTTGTAGACTTGCTCAAGGGGCGAATATGGCAGGGGTTGAAATAATCAACACTCTCTCAAAAGACCATCTGCCTTTCATCTTTGGATGTGTGATCGTATAAACAATAGGAGGGTTGTTATCTGTGGTGAACTGAATTCATAACTGTAACCAAAGTTACTCATTCTTCTATAGAATAACTCCTTTGGGCATTGCTTGGGCAGAGAGTGTCCACTTGTCATTCTTAGTAGCACAACAGCCACCAAGACTACATTTACACTCCCAATTTTTGAAAACAAAACAAAACAGGTTGGTTGGGCTTTTTCTGAAGTATGTCGGGTGAATATAGGTATTTTGCCTGTTTTTAAGTTATTTTTTAGGTCGCCAGTTTTTCTTTTGTGAAATGGGTACTCTGTGATGACCATGACAGTGTCTTAGATTTTCAAATGTACACTTAGCCTTCCCCAAAGGGCACTAAGCAACAACCCTCTGTGTTGGGAGACAGCATGCTTCCATGTGCAATCATAAAATAGAGGCCACAGCTGATTGGTTAAGGCAGTGGTGTGGAGCATCTGACACAGGGGCCAAATTAGGCCCAACATGTGTTCCAGTTGGGCCTGCAAGGCAGCTTCCCACAAAGAACATCTACTTGCCCCATATCTGATGTCCTGTATGCCATCAGGTGTCAGGCAGACAGAGCTGCAGGTGAATTGGCTGCTCCACTGAATTTCCCATGGGGGGTTCAATCAGACAGCTGATCCTTACAGAAAACAGTGGTGAAGTCACTGTGCATGAACCAATGTGTGGAAAGATCAACCCTGCTGGATTGGCTGTGCATGGGGATCTCAAACATGCAGTTTAGTAAGAATAACAGTACCAAGACTGTCTCTTTTGTAAGTGAATAGGAAGAGGAAGCATATGTCATCCTCGAAGCAGCAGGATTTCATCTCTACTCATCAGTTGATAATCCAAAGTTAAATTCTGCTCAAAGGTGCTGTTTCAAGCTGTTTGCACGCTTCTCCTGCAGGTGGGTGGTAGTGGGATGGGGAAGAAGAGTCTACACCTTCTCCCACCTGCTTGCAAGAGAAGTGCTAACTGCTTCAAACTGAGCTTTTGAAAAGCACTTTCAAGCAGTCCCCATGCTCCTAACACAAATGGAGAGTGATTCTGTTAAGTGCTGGGCTGTAGTGCACAAGATAGTTCCCTGCAGTGAACTCCCTCATAGTCCTGAACTCAGCAGTAAGCAGGGTCTCCCCCATCAGCTGATCTTGCTTGGCCTGGGTGTTTCATCCCCAGCCATCATGGCTAGAGTCAGGGACAATGGGACCTGTAGTCCAGCATTATCTTGTTAGCCATCCCTGCTTTAAATAGTAAGGTGGTAAGATTTAGGAAGGTAGCTTCTAATCTCTATGAGCAACATCCAAGCAGGGAAGGAGGTGATGACATTCCTATCCTGGCAAGTTTTCGAGAAATGACTCTGCAGCAACCTCGCGGAGTTTCTGTAGGAATTGTTACACAGGGATGCAGTGAACAAGCAACCAGCAAGCATGGCAATATGTTAAGTGAAACACAATACACCTGAGATTTTTATCTTGCAACAAGTGCTGTGCAGAAGCAGCTACAGGAGGTCAACAGGTCCAAAAAGCCCCTGTGTTCCATAGTATTCATAGCAGCAGAAAAAGATTTGATTTTGTCAGGCAGTTTGGAAAAGGTCTTCATTAGCAGTTGCAAGATGGCAACAGCGATTGAGGCTGGAGATAAAGGTGCAAGTTTCTCAACCATATGATGCAGTGGCTCGCAAAGGAGGAATGAAGTCTCTATGAGGCAAAACAGGTAGCTCCCAGCAAGGCTGTTACATGCTTTCTCACTTTCAATTACCGTATTTTTCGCTCTATAAGACGCACCTAGTTTTTGGAGGAGGAAAACAAGAAAAAAAATATTATGAATCTCAGAAGCCAGAACAGCAAGAGGGATTGTTGCACAGTGAAAGCAGCAATCCCTCTTGCTGTTCTGGCTTCTGGGATAGCTGCGCAGCCTGCATTCGCTCCATAAGATGCACACACATTTCCCCTTACTTTTTAGGAGGGGAAAAGTGAGTCTTATAGAGCAAAAAATACAGTATTTATTTCCTTACATTTATTTCCTGTTTCCCCACCATCAGGGAACCCACGGCAGCATACATGCATACCCTACAATGTGATGCTCTTAGATCTCGGACACTATCTTCTGGATCCAAAATCCTGTGTGAGTCACATGACACATGCAAGATTGAGGACCATGAAAAAATGCTTTTTTGGGAGCGAGATCTCAGTCTGAAATCATGTGAGAGCAAGGCAACCAAAATGGCCACCGTGCTCTCGCATAAGTGGGATGTCCTTGTTTTTCTAGAGTAGTCAGCGGGTTTGTGGTTTGCAAGGAGTCTCCCATGTTAACTGACCAGGCACAGACTTGCTTAACTTCAGCAAGCTAATGGCCTTAGGACTGTCAGAGTAGGAAATGGGAGACAACTGTTTAAACCCCCCTTGGCCATGAAGCTCGCTGGGTGACCCTGGGCCAGCCACTCGGCCTTGCCTACCTCACAGAGTTGTTGTGAGGTTAAAATGTAGAGGAGGAGAAATCCAGTATACCACTTCAAGCTTCTTGGAGAAAGGTGGGAAGCAAATGCTTTAATAAATACGTAAATAAAAAATTGCCAGGGCCTGCTTTAATAAACATCACCACACAGACCTAGAGAGAAAAAATGGCGGCGCCACGAGCCGAGCTGTCTGTTGGGGAAACTCAAAATGAGTTTTCTAGACTTGAGTTGGTTCACTGTGACAAAGTTTGAGAATTTCTGATCTGATACAAAGAGTAGGGAACAATAAGGCAATCTTGCAAATGTCTTATGCACCCCGCTTTGCTACCACTGTGGCTCTCTGGCTGCTTATTACAGCCCTTTTCCAAATGCATTTATTTCATTTTAAGTGGCCATCATGAACATCTGTCAAATGTAGCAACACAAAGGGTGGGTGTGAAGTGAGGAGAGGGGGCGGGGAGGAAGTTGCAGGGGAAAGGGAAAGAGTGTGTTGCTTTGCTAACCCTGCTCCCTGCTGAAATACATATTTTAATTTTAAGGTTATTTAAAAAATGAATATATTCCAGAATCTGTTCTTTGCACCCAAGCCTGCTTACAGCTCCAGGAATTGTGTGTGTATGGGGGGGGGGGAGCACCTCTATTATTCTCAGGCCATTTGGTAGTGGTTGCCATGGAGATCAAAAGCAAAATAGCATGCAAATCAACACAAGCCCCAGTGTTCAATAACAACCTTAAAAGGGCAGCCGGATAAGACGACAGAAATCACTTGAAATGCTTCAACCTGCTCTGCTAGCTGTGATTAGATCTAAAAGGGAAAGAAAAATACCCTAATGGATTATAGAGCAGACGAAAGGAGTCTGCCAGCGATGGGGTGCAGCCTGTGTGATTATTTTAAACACATAGACTCTCCCACCCTAACCTACCTCCACATGTCTACATGCACAAAGGTATCCAAAATGACCAAATCACACACACAATATCTTTAATTTCTTCCTCACCTGGCCAGTACTTAAAGCAATCGGGATTTCAGTAATTAAGGGTGGTTTTTTGTTTTCTTGGTTTTTTTTTTTTTAAAAACCTACTTTTAATATTTTTTTAAAACTAAATCAAATCTGCTCTTTTTTCTTTGGTGGCAATAAGTCACATAAAATCAACATCAAGCATGGATAGGAAAGTCAAATGTACCTTTTTTGACAGTTAACTAGCTCTCTCAACAAGCTTGCACCAGGATTTGGGCATTAGTTTTATAACAACAACAACAAGAACGGCTTCTATACTTAATCCTCAGCGGAAAGGTTTTGTTTCAAGGAAACCCAAATGTATTATGGCTGCAGCCCTAGTCACGCTAACCTGACAGTAAGTCCCATTGAACCCCATGAGCTTACTTCTAGATTTCTTTGTATACAAACTCTCTGTAAGGTTCAAGCAGTGAGTACAGCTTGCCTTTACTGTAAGTCTGTCTGCCATAAATGACACATTGATAACATTTGGTTATCATCACATAACAGAGCCAACCCACTCAAAGGTATGCTTCCCAAGTTCCTTTTTTTTTCAAAAGGAAGGTACAGCGGGTGTGATGCTTGTTGGACCACTGTCTTAGCTTCTGCTCAGCCATGTATCCAAACCTCTTAGGCTCCTGCTGAACCTTGTAACCTGTAGTTTGTCTTATGTGCCTATCTGATATGAGCATCAAAGCCTTTGGGAAAACTAGAGCTGGGGGTTCAAGTTCTGTGTTTGCCAGTGACGGCTGGGACCCTTGCCCAGAAAGGGCATTCAGCACTGGTTTGAAATTATTGGCCTCTTCCAGGTCCAGGGAGGGCTTCTTCAGTAACAGTCTTACTACTGTCTCCATCAGGCAGCCTAAGACCACTCCTCATTGAAATGAAGCGTTCATTACCTCCCTATCTCTGACTGCAATGGGCTTTCTTCATTGTTCCCCCTGTCTTCCAGATCATAAGAGATCACTACAGCTACTGGCTGGATAACATGCCATATGGGGTAGATGTGTGCTAAAGCACCATTGGATGGATTTCATTTCAAAGCTCAGGATCCTATCACAACATGCTGACCTTGGATTTTTCTTACGCAGTAGCAAATTAGTTCACATCTTGGAGTCATATGGATAATGCCTTTATGTGTCTGCCTTGCCCTGTAGAAAACTCTTTGACACAATACTTTTATTATTAGCTTCTCCTTGCTCGTGGCAAAGCTAGATGATATGGGCTAATCAGTTAGGAACATGTGTACACACATCCTGCAGGACATTTAACTAGATGACCTCCAGTGCAAAGAAATTAAATTCAATGGCTAAGAGCTGAATATCTTAGTCTGCTTGGCCAAAGAATGTGAAGTAGACACTCTCCTTATTTCTTTTTTATATATAAATTACACAGAGATAGGTTAAAGTAACAGTGTGAACAAATGTGTGGACTAGCTCCATTGTATTAAAGATGTGAATGAAATGTCAAGTAAAATGGGCTAAGATAATTTGAGGAACTAGCATGGAAAAGGTTGAGAAATGTGAGGGAAGATATAATCATATGTTGTTTCTTAACAACATCATCATCATGGAGTCATAGATCCCACTACAGCCCTGGCCCAGTAGCCACCTTAGCCACCTCAAAAGTAAGGAAAACACAATAAAAACCACCTATGAGAATTCCCCTGACATTTGCTTTCACCTTTGATAATCCTCAAATTTGGTTTCTTTTTCTCATTAATTGATGGAGAATAGTCCAAATCCAATGCCTGGGTGTCCGACGTAGGTGATAATCATTTTGGTTGCAAGAACTACTTTCAAGACCAAGGGCCTTGCTGTAACACTGACCCTGGAGTCCAGCAGTGAGCATGGCAGTGATTTAGAGACTACAGAACCATTGGCTGAGGAACTGCATGAGGTTCCTGGATCTGAGCCTAATATACTCAAGTGAAACTGAGCCTGGCAGATAGACTCCTACAGCACCAGGGCCTGCAAAACCGGATACTGGACTCTCACAGACATCCTCCCTTGGGCATGGGGAACCAGGTGCTCCCCAAACTGCCTTGTCAGTCCAATGGCACAGTGAGTGCACAAGGCAGGAGGGCAGAAAGCAAAATAAATGCCAGTGGGTTTGCCCTTTTTAAATGTTTGCAGCTATCCAACAAATGGGGAGGAGCCTGAGAGAGATGGGCTTAGAGGCAGAGGCCCCAAAGGTCTCGGTTCACCTCCATCCTTAGTTGGAGCAAGTTGTATTCCTATGAGCTCTCCTTGTGGCCTTGGCCTCTGGGACCAGAGCACGTGACTTTTGCTACTTTTGTTTTCTCTCTCTCTCTCTCTCTTCCCTCTCTTTATAGAAATGAGTTCCCAAGCCCCTTTGATGCCAGCACTCTTCCCTGCATTAGCCTTTCGAAACTCAGTTGCCTGCCTAGTGATTTGTTTCTTTTCTGGTACCCAATTTCTATACTGTATTCTGGTACTTCCTTTTTCCAGATGAGGAAAAGGAAACAAAGTAGGAATCCAGAAATGAGTTTTCAGCAGGTTGTTATTTTTACCCCAGGATAAACAGAGAGATACTTATTCCATTCAGGGAACTAAGAGGGGATGAATGCCACTCAAAGGCCCTGCACAAGAGAAAGGACAACATATGGAATATGCACGACTAATCTTAACTAGGTGTGATCCTTGCATTAACCCTCAGGCATAATCCTTGCATTATCCCTACAAAATCCTTAGCCTTTGTTAGAAGGAGCCTTTGTTACAGTTGCATTAATCTAACCTCTCTTCTGTACAAGTTATTCTTAACTTACAGACCGGCTCCAAACATTACAGCTATCTCATTGCAAAGAAGTATGTTAAATCTCCCTGTGTCATTCCAGTGATGCCCCATGCATCCACATGAGCTGTTCAGTTGCCCTTTGGGCACACTGCACAACAGAAGAAAAAGCTAGGTTCGCTACTGAGTATGCAACACTCACCAAGGAGCTGTGGGCAGCCCTGCTTACCTGCATGATAGACATGCATGTGTAACCCATTCTTTAAAGTTTTAGCAGTAGTCTTAAATTATTTGAGGTATACACATGAAAAATGCACTATGAAGTGGGCTTTAGTTCCATACTAACTTTAGTTCCAGACCTTCCTAACTCTGAAACTGCTCTCTGCTCTGCTCCCAGATTTGGTCTGGGGAGGGCAGAATCTTCCTTGGAGGGCTTCTGCTTCGACCAACCACTCAAGCCAGGACAGACCAAAGAGCCCCTGGCATTAGCAAGGACGTGGGGGCAACTCTACCTGAGAAGATTCTAAAAGTGCCACCAAGCCAACTGTCCATGGTGCTGATACAGCGGCTGCTGCAGCTCTTACCTCTGAAGCTCTGCCTGACTCGGAATGAGCTTGTGTATGTGTGTGTGTGTGTGTGTGTGTGTATCCTGCTCTTCATAGAAAATCATCAGAGCAGTTCGCAGCAATTAAACAACTTAAACATAAAACTGTGCAATAAGGACCATATAAAACATTAAAATCAGAAATCAACTAGCTGTTATGGAAAGATGTATTTTTTTTTTTTTAATTGCCTGCATAAGCCTGATGGGGTAGAAAAGTTTTCAGTAGGAGTTTAAAAGTTGAAACATAAGGCACTTTCCGAATTCCCATTGGCAGAATAGCCTACTGGACGCCTATGGGAAACCTGCAAGCAGGATTAGAGCACATGAGACCTCTCCTCTCTTGTGGTTTTCGTCAACTGGTATTCAGAAGCATTACTGCTTCTGACGGTGGAGGCAGGGCAGAGCTATCATGGCTGGTAGCCACCAGTAGCACTTTCCTCTAATAATTTGTCTAACCCTCTTTTAAAGCCATCCAGGTTGGTGGCATCACTACCTCCTATAGGAGTGAGTTTCACTTCTGTCCTGAATCTTCCAACATTCAGCTTCATCGGATGGCCAGAGAACAGCAGAGTTCCAGGTGGTAGCTCCACTTTTGCATATATTGTGGCAACTAAGTTAAGTAGGGTGCCAAGTGTGGTATAATGTATGCTGATGTTTTTGAAGCTATAAAAGTCAAAACAGTAACTCTCTATACCGTTCTTTCCAAAGACAGACACCATATCATTCTTCAGGGAACATAATAGTTTCCCACAATTTCATCTGTATCTGTTGCTACGTGACCCGGCAGTGGCCCTGAGATTTTCTCAACCAACTCTCATCAGCGAATCTTTTCATGTCCCACTGGCTTGAACGCATTCCAATTGTCCAAGGATTCTTTATAAGGATATCAAAGCCTCAGTAGTCTTTAGTCCCACAGAATCAAGAACACAAAGCAACACTTGCATACTACCTTTTGAATAGTGGTTGATCCAAATAAAAGGTATGTTCTCAGTTGCTCTGTGTTTCAAGCATTCATTGACAGTCTCCTTTGCCATCTTTCTGTGTCCTCAGTTTTGTGTTCTGAATGTCGCATCACACACAGGTTTTATCCCTTGTAAAAACTGATGCAAAGCAGATGCAGAATAGTTTCCCCTCCTTTTAACCTGTCATTTTCTTTCCTTCCGAGCTGAGGAATGAATCCAGTATATCCTTTGCCAGGTTATTGCTACCAACACAAAAACATGTTTCCTGAGATCATTCCTGTTACAAATTCATTTTGTGTCTCTACCTGCGTAATATTTGCTGTGACACACTTGTGCTATGCTGAATAACCTGGACTTCCCCTTTAATTTAAGCCTTCTTTCAATATGTCTTTGGTTCTCTGTTCATGAGAACTATGTCCAAGGCTGGGATCCTGTAGCCTCTTACCTGAGAGTAAGCCTTAGGTAATCCAATGAGACACTTCAGAGTGGATGTTATAGCAGTGGTCACTAACATCTTGGAGGGTAGTGGGTACATCTGGAATTTCAGGAAAGGACTGTGAGCACAAGTCACAAAATGGCTGCCACAATGGTTATGCCAATGGCTGTGGCATGACACAAAATCGCTACAACATCTAAAAGAGCAGGAAAAGTGACAGGCACACAGACCTGCTCCACATTTCCGTACCAAGTTGTAGATTTATTGGGTTTTTTAAAATCCTCATGAAAATTCATCAGCATTTGGGTGTGAACTTCTCCCATTTTTATGCAGATTTGACCATCATACAAGTTTTTGAAGAAAATTTTCCCCAATACTTGCATTTATAGACACACTTTACACTAGTATGTGCATTTTTTTTTTACACATTACTTGGCTGGAGAACTGCATTGAAAAACTAAGAGAACCTGAGTTTCAGCTTGTATCATCTTTTTGAAAGTATGAATTAAGTAAGTTTGCCTTCAAATTTAATCAAAACTACTTTCTTCTCCATAACCAAGGTTGGCTTCGCTTGACATGGCAGGAAACAGGTCCAGCCAGGAACAAAGTGCTGGTGAGCACCTCTCCAGTAGCCTGCACATTCACACTGTCTCAGTAAGTCAAGGTTTGGCTTAGCGTCTCATACAAACCAGGTCAATAGCTAGGAAGAAGAGTTGCAAGAGGAGAATGAGGCTGTTGGTGGAGACAGGTGCCAAAATTTGCCAACCACTGGCATAGATCTTACTTCTATGAAATGAGGAAAAGTCATAGAAAATATCTACTGGGGGGGGGGGAATATGCCCCATTGTAATTTTAATGTTTCAACTGCTGTAAATGTATATTTGACAAAAAGTATTGCTTTCAATGTTATGTGTGAGCTCCAGATTTCAAAGAATGCCTTGACTTCAGAAGGACGTAGGAAAGTATAAAACTGTGTACCAAACGCGGGCTGGTTTGTCTCACCAATCCTTCTTGGCGTTCCATTGTGTGAAGCTGGCAAATTGCTTATAATGACATAAAGCGAATGCATCTTTGAAAGGCAGAAACATATTCTTATAAGTGTTAGCTGTGCATTTGATTATTTGAAGGGCTTGATTTCTCCAGTCGCGCTGCACATTTTAGGTATACACATGAGATTACAACTTCATTCATCACAGGGCTGCGCCGATTGAGGGAGAATTTCCTCCTCATCAATCTGATTTTTAAACAAGGGTCTATTTTCCCCCTACAGTGTTAGTTGCCGCACGAACCTTCCACTTGTCACTATGGCTGCATTATTGAAGGAGTTAATTGGGTAACATCTCGCTCACCTACCCGGAGTTCGAACCCCTTGCTGAAGCTCAGCTGTAGCTCACCCACCCTCCTAATTACATTTATTCACAGAAATCAAAAGGAGAGGGACGCAGTTGAGTAAAGGTCACATTAATAATACAGGCTGAAAGAAAGCCTGTGGATATGTATTTTTCATTAAAGCCACATTTGACTGAAGGGGCAATTCTTTTAGGATTGGCAGTATTTCTCAAGGAGGCTGAAGATATGGCAGAGGGGAAGAAAGGCAGGTGGGGGAGCTGAGAGAAGAGAAGAATCCTCGTTATTCTCTTGTCACTGTTTGTTGTCTGCTTCCAAATCAGAAGAAATAACAAGGAAAGTTAATCATGTTGCTCACAGCGAGAAGTGCCTGAGATCATAGGCTTCAAACCAGGGGGTCTTTGCGCCCGCTGCAAGATTGAGAAGAAGCGCAGTCACTTGGGGTTCTGTTTACATTCAGGGCCTCCTGAGAGGGAAGACAGATGACCTGAAGATACGTGGGCCTCACATGTAGCCGGAGCCAGATGGAAAGCAGAAAGCTGTAGCCAATCTGGAGCCGCAACTACGGAGCCATATTTGTTTTATTTATGTGCAGCTTTGTAATGCATGGTGTTCCCTGCCTTCCCAGGTAACAGGTGCAAAGGCCTCGTATGCACCACACAATGTTATTTGCAGTGCTGTGCTAAACATCTCTCCTGTTCAGGAGGGCTGTTCAGGAAGGCTGGTGAGCAGGTGACCATTATCCACCTACATTGCTACTCCCACAATTGCTCTTGGACTTGCACTGTGCTGTTGCAATTGGAGAGATCCATAATGGCAGCAGAAAACAACAACAACCTGTAGCTAACACAGTGTGTGAGAATTGGAGTGTCTCTTTAGTATGGCTCACTGTTGTCCAAGATGTGACGAATTGCATAATCTTAACCCTCCGGGGTGCCGTGAGAGGACCCATGTCTATAATTGCAACAGGCCTTTATTTTGCATGCATGAAAGCTATGATGGTACCTTAGATGAAAATTTTCCCTTCATTCTTAAGGGGTGGGGGGTGGGGTATGACAACGTTCAACCACACTTTACTTCCTTCATTGTTAAATAGTGCATCATAAGCCAGTTAGCATCTAGGCAAATTGCACAAAATCTGTTTCCTTTTAGGTTTAATAACAAGAGCAGGCAGTGAAGATGGGGGTTTTAAAAGTTTCCTGAGGAATCTGAATGCATGATTCCCATGGGTGAATTGGGGGTGCTCAAATCTCCGAGGTCTTCCCCCCCTTGTTGGCTCCCTCACTCTGTGCTGCTCATGCAGTACATCTGTATCCACTTGTTCATTTAATTCAGTGGTAGATAATAGTATGCTTGTGGAAAGCATTGCACAGAAAATCCCCTCTGTCCCCTAAAGTTTGTCTGTGGGGGGTGCAGGGGGTGGGGTGGTGGTGGGGTGTTTGTTGAGCAGTTTGCCTCTGGACCTTCTTGAAAGCTGGTCAGTGCCGAATTAGTCCAGAGGTGACTGGCAGCGGTAGATGACACTGTGAGCTGCCATCAGCTACTTAACCCGCAGACTAATACACAAAGTCATTTCTGGTGCACAGCTGTCTGAACAATACATTTGCCAATTAAGTTAATACAATTAAATCCCTTGTATCCAACAGAAAGGGCAGTGCAAATCCAAGTGAAAGAAAGGGGGGGAGAATCTCAACAGTCCTCTGATGCATCGCCCACCCGAAGAACAAAGGCAAAGAAAGAACATTATAAAAACAGTGAAATCCACTGTTAATTAATGTTGAGGTATCAGGAGGCTTATTTATAGCTCTCTCTGTGGCACCAGGAGAGGGTGAATTATAAGACAGCCAGTCAGTAGGGAACTCGGGACTACGTGCAGAAACAGAGTCACTGCTTTTAAAGCATGCACTCACTTTTTTATTGGACTAGGTAAGATTTTATTTTACTCTCATTTTTGCTACCCATGTAAGATCCCATTAAAGCCCCCCTCCCACTAGAAAAAAGATTTATTGTATTTATTCTTCTACGATCAGGCAGATCACTATTATGTTGAAATGAGCAGCAATAGCATGAAGTAGTTGACAGGGAATGCACATTATAGAATTAGTTGAGAAGCAAACTTCTGAGACTCACATAACTCTTCACTGGACAATATGAAGGGTACTGCTCATTGAACAGATCTGCGTTGCATGTGAAGATCCCCAAAACCACCCCCAATTGAAGACACAATAGACACAGATTTTAGTTTAAGGTTTCTGGCATTAAATTTTGGGCACAACTTTATTGATTACAGCATGTGAGTGGTTGCTTAGGCGTTGGTTCCAGGTTACCTGAACCTGCACAGTGGCAGGAACAGGACTGAAACTGGGCACCACTGTATGTCAGTAAGGGAAAGCATCCTGGGGGAGCAAGAACTCCTTTGATCTCACAGCTCACCCCAGATGCTCCCAGGGGCTCTGGCCTGGCCCTAGGGTTCGGACAAAAGCAAGGCGAGCCCCTAGATCCTTTAACAGAATTCCCTAGCAGCAGCAATGGAGGGGCAGGCACAGCCAACCACATCCCCTCCCCGAAACATTGAACCAAATGCCTAACCGCCAACCTTACAAAGTTGTGATGATTTGCTGAACAGTAGGCAAAAACCAAGTGGCACCAGCCAATCAGCCAAATGGCAAAATTCCTACAGGGCCCCTGCTCCAAAAACAGACGACCGCTAGACAGGCATAGCAAGGCTAAAAGAACAACCCTAAATATAGGGAGAGGAGGGCGGGTGATCCACTGCATGTCGCAAGTAAGTGAAACTCTCCAGCGACATGCAGCAGCTTAAGTAGCCACTAAGCAGCCAATAGCCAACCCAACTGACCAAATTTGTGGCCCAGCAACAGAGGGGCAACCAATGGGGTGTTGTGGCCATCCAGATGGTCCCGCCCCACAACAGAGAGGCAGTTTCTGGTGATCTCACCAAAACACGTGCCCTCCTTGATGGAGGCCCCGACTTATTCCAAAACCTCACATATTCTTACATCAACAGAAGTTGGTGCTGTAAAACAAAACACCTTATTTTGTGTTTATAATAAAACCAAATTCGAACCAAGTTTACAGATTCAATGGCTTCATATCTCCTTCGACAACTTCTTTTCCACATTCATTTTTATGAAAACTACCAACACACTTTTCATTATTATACCTGTATGTTTTCATCACTATGCTTTGTTGTGTTACCTGGTTCTATTACTAACATTTCTCTGTATTTCAGTGACACAAATGAGAAAAATGAAAGTGACACTAACCTACCTTGCACTTTTAGCAAAGCCCTACAACTGACACCACCCCCCACACTGGCATCATTTACCCAATTAAATAATTGGCCTTGCAGTACGTCACGGACTAACAACCAATCACACTTCTTATTCAGCCAAAAACAAACATGAAACATGCATTTCGTGGTATCGTCATTTGGCCTGTCTGTTGATGACATCACGATTTGTGACATTTTGGTCTGTGAAGTTATGAAATGAGGGGAGAATCCATTGTTGTGTACCATACTGGTTCCAGATTTCAGAGGTCTCTGGCACAAGGTGCGTTCAGTGAGTCCATGTGATATCACTGCAATCCATTCTTATGGCCAATCTATTTAAGGTTTGGATAAAGGCCAAGTGGAGGATGTTCTGTTTATCCACTCTCTTGTTACTGTTTGCATGCTCAGAAAGGACAGATTAGCAGACAATGATGGCAAGATGGAGGAGAGAAAAGTGAGGAGAATCTAAGGGGTAGCAGTGGGCTGCCTACTCTGGCTGTTGTTGGGCCTTGGCAGGTGCCCATTGATGCCTATCCCTGATGTCAGCCCTGGCTGTGTAGAAGGGAAGGGGCTTCAGCCAGACTGACACCATATGTAGTAGATAGGTAGTAGAAACCACATTAGCAAGGTATGTAGCTCTGTGTGCCTGCTGACTGCATGAAGAGTGTGCATTGCTAAAAGGCTCTACATATTATCGTTGTGTGTGCAAATGTGGCCAGTTTATATGATCGCAACAGTACTTTAAAGAGAGATCAGTAACACAGGAATGAGTAGGACTTATCCACATCTCACTGTCTCCTCCTTGATCAGCAACACTTCAGAAGACAAGGTACATGTTGGTACCTGACCTATGCCCAAATTTTGAATAAGAAAATCACCTCAAAGTGTGCAGAGAACAGAGAAGTGCATCTCCAAGAGGAGGGGTAGGGGAGCAAAATGATAGGCTGTGGCTCTTAATTTTAGGGTACCATGCAGACCCAAGATTACTGGGGGAAAGGTTGCTGTGTCCCACCTTGTCCTTTACCCGGTTAATGCAGAAGTACCTAATGTAAATGCTGTCAATTGCTGGGACAGCAGACTGAAGGGGAGGGAAAATTAAACAGGGAAAAGATCTCCAATAAATAACCAAGGCAAAATACGCCATGGACGGGGTGAGTATGAGGGAGGCACAGAAAGAATTCTAGTAAAATTTCTCCGAGCCATTAGAAAAATGAAACGAAATGAATTAGATGGAGGGGAGGGGAGAATTTCAAGTACATACAAGGCTTGCATATGACAAAAGAAGGCCTGAAATTTATCATGAGGCAGAGCTGATTTGTTGCATTTGCCAGGGACATCTGTCAGCTTGATCAGCCGCAATTAGCTGCGGTGAGGCTATCCAAAGGAGGTCACCGAGAACGGCAGGCTCCCTTCCGCACAAAAATAAGGTGGGGCTGTGTGGGGAGAACCACTCAGGGCCTTGCATTTCCCATTAAGAGCAGTCTGGAGAGTTTGGTCCTCAGTATGATTGAATGATCTTGTGGAGTGATGGCCTTTGCGAGGCCTGTAGTTTGTCTTGTGGAATACCAATTACTGCCATCTCAGAAACTCTGGGAAGTACGTGAGCTGCTCAGGACCTGCCACTGTGCTTGATTTCAAAGAGGCTTGCAACCAGTAGCAAAGAGGAGATTACGGGGGGAATTGCTGTTAAATCTTCTACAGTGGAGATAAAAAAAATATGAATGAATGGTTTTAGCAAGATTCGGAATTGGGGGTGGGGTGGGGTGGAGTTTTCATCCCACAATGTTAGTTAGCCCTCCTAGACTCAACTTATATCACTTGTTGTTTGCCACTCTGTGCTCCTTTGGGAGGAAGTGTAGGATACGAATTGAATAAATAAAAGAAAATAATTATGTTCCTGAAAGATATACCGTATTTTTCGCTCCATAAGACGCACTTTTTTCTTCCTAAAAAGTAAAACGTGGTTACAAAGCACGGATCCACATGGATCCTCAGGATTTTTGCATTGGGCTACCCCAAACTCACCATCATGTCTGTGGCCACAGCATGAACCACAAAAACCATACATCCACTGTTTCGTTCAGAATTTTTTTTTCTTCATGTTTTCCTCCTCTAAGAACTAGGTGCATCTTATGGAGCGAAAATTGTGATATCAAAAGTATTCATCCATTCTGTCATGTCTCCTTTGGTCAAACTAGTCTACCCAGGCAGCTATGCAAATGTTCTTTGTATAGGAATAATTGGTTAATAAAGAGCTAACTCAACTGCTTTCCTACTAACCTGTTAACCTCTATCTGCATATTGATTAGACATTGTTAAGTGGAAAGTTTCAAAACAAATAATTTTGATTGGCTGTGCCCCAAGTAGGTCTGACAACACTGTGGAGCTGACAATCTCTTCCCTAGGCAAAGAATGAGTTGTCTGACTGACAGGGTGTTTGTTTACTAATTTTGAAAATGCTTATATCCTGATCTTAATTTCAAACTGCAATTCCAGAGCAGGTGACAATTAAAAATAAAATTTGTATGCATAAGCAGCAGCAGCAGCAGCAGAAAAAGGCAGATAAGAGTGCAACCAAATAATAATACCAATTTGACATTAAACTCCAGTGAGAGCCTGGGCAAATACCAAGACTTTACCTGGAGCTGAAAGCTCACCAGCATCAGTTCTGTCATACACTAACATGGCTCAGTGGGTAGAGCATGAGACTCAATCTCAGGGTTGTGGGTTTGAGCCCCACATTGGATTCCTGCATTGCAGTAGGTTGGACTAGATGACCCTCAAGGTCCCTTCAAGATCCCTTCCAACTCTACAGTTCTATGATTCTATGATCTTTGATCCAGCACATGTTCCTGAAAAACAAAGTCATGCTAGACAAATCTCAAAAGCTGTAGTGAATGTTGTGGTTATCTGACTTTCCAGCGGGTAAGTCACTGATGCTTACTGGGAGGGGTGAGGTGGTGGCAAGGTACAAACACACCAGCAGAGCCAATCCAGGGTTACTGCTGATATGTTTGCACTGCACTGCACTGCTCTTCTCACTGCCTCCTGCTTTCCTTCCCAGTGAGCAGCAGCAACTCACTTGCCAGGAGGTCAGATAAGTGCCTCCACCCCACCCGACCCACCCCACTGTCTGCTACTGCTCAAACGGCGAAGGCATTCCAAAGCCTGGGCACCACCATGGAGAGTTAAGCTCCTGTTTCCTCAAAAGGTCAGTTTGCACAGGTACCAGCTGTGCATGTGTGTTGCAACTCTCCCATTTTTAGAAACTCAATCTGAAACTTCACATACTTTCCCCTAAATTATGGCACTCAACATCTTGCATTTGACCAACACCTGAGTGGAAAGCTTTTCCATGTTTCTATACTCCTGAATTTATGTTCTGTTGTTGTTTTTTATGAAAGAAATATCACTATTGGAGATGTGCTTCCTTGTTCTGCTTTCCCGGAAGAGAAGCACAGTCATAGGACTTTTCCTCCTTCACCCTGTTACATTCCTCCTCAGCTGGCCCAGCTGACTTTCCTTCTCCTCCTCTCTGTGTTTTGCGTGGCAAGGTCCTGACCCCCCCCCCACTTGGTTGAGTAAAGGCACATGACTCAAATACTTAAGGCTAATGGGCTAAAAAAGGCCACAACTTTATTGGTTACAGATGATGAGCGGTATTGGCTTAGGCATTGGATCTAACTGACTATATCTGACTCCAGCCTGTCTGCATGGAGTCCAGGAAGGGTTAAGCACCAATAGGGGGAGTCCTGCTAATGCACATCAACTAGGAGCTCCCCCGGGGGTCACCGATAGGGGTTGTGCCTTAGGCCCTAACCTCCCTAGGCTTCGGACAGGGCCACGCCCCCCGGAATCCTTTAACGGAATATCCTTCAATATGCGGGGCAGATGATGGTGCTACCTCCCCTCTTCTCCAGAAATATTCCAATGCCTAACCGCCAAACCTTAAAAAGTTGTGACAATTTGCTATGAGGTAGGCGAAAACCAAGTGGCTGGTACCAATTTGCCAAGTGGAAAAATTCCTACCAGGCCCCTCAACGGCGACCAACCAAAGTCCATAGCAAGGTCAAAAGAGATGAAAACCTTAAAGGGCAGGAGGGTGAGAAAACCAAAGCTGGAAAGAGAGAGATCTCCTGGCTGCGTCCTGCCTTTATCGGGCAGGCCACACCCCCAGACCAACCAGATTGGTCGGCCTGGCTAGTGACGCAGCTGGCCTGAATCTCCCAGTCGCGCAGGGCTGGTGCTCATGGAGGGGTCGTGAGAGCCCGCAACACCACCTCCTCCTCCCGCCTTGTCCTACAACCTACCTCACACAACTGCAAACCTTTCTCTTCCACCTTATTTGTGCTTGCAGGTGCTGGAAGCGTAACCAGGGTATGTGTGGGGGATGAACAATGGCATGGTAGCTGGGTGGCCGATTTCATGTTATGTAATGTGCTGTGGCTATGTGCTTGCGTGCCTTTATGATGCCATGTGCTGTTGTCCCCTTGAGGTTCTAGGGATGGAATGGGCATGAAGGGAATGGGGAAATGGAAAGGGAAAAGTTGTAGGACAAGTGCCTGATCTTTTCTGATGGTTCCATGGTGTTCCCACAAGGCTTAAATCTGTATCAAATTTTGGCTGGCCAAGAGGTAAAGGGGGTGAAATATGCTAAGAGAGAAGGCAGCATTGAGGCATTTAAGGCAGGAGGTTAGGAGAAAAAGTTGCAGCAGCAGGCAAACAAAAGGTGGAACCAAACAAACAGCTCTCATGGTCTCCAGCAGGAAGATCCAATGCCTTTCAGTGATGAGGCCAAGGACAAATATTCTGTTTGCCTAATGAATAGTCCGACCAAGCCTGAAATTACGCGGAAAAAAATAAATATATGGATAACTCAAGTGCAGTATTTGGCTGTGTTTGTCCAGGACCCAAATTCCTTTTGGTACAGAGTACATCCAGGCCTGTCTAATCCAACAAATATAATAAGCATGACATCAACACAGCTATACAGTGTTCCCAGTGCCCTTAATAAGCTTTCACTGCTTGTACATGTGAAGTGGTTCCTTTTATTGAATTAATAACATCAATTAGGCCATGCATATTAGCATACCACGATGCCTCATGGGTGAAAGACAACAAATGCAACAGTGATTTTTAAGTTAGCGTTATTATGTTTAACTAGATAGCTGCGTTTACAAGCTCAGCACATTTAAAACAGATTAAGATGAAGTCTGGCATGTTTTCTTCTTCTCCTCCAAGTGTAGATATTGTTAGAGGTGAGTCATATTTGCCATGGACAAATGATCTGTAGGCATTACAGAGCTGAGGGGAAATGGCCCACCCAATTTGCAGGTAGGAAAACTGGGGGCACTATTTCACCAAATATGCTTGGGAGGGGAAATGCATTTTTTAATTTTTTATTTTAATTTTCCGATACTATGGTTTCTGTTTGCTTGTTTGTCAACATATGCATTCACTACAATGTCCCAGACCTAGGATATTAAAGCAGGTGCATCTTCCACAATAACCATAATTTTAAAATGGCAGAGAATATTCTGAAAACATTTAGTAAAATGACTTTTGGGGTGGGGGAGGAGAAAATGCTCAGAAATGTTATCAATAAAATCTATTCTGCGAAATTTTCGCTCGGCGCTAATAACTTTGTAACAGTACTATCATATGACAGCAAAGGGGGTGGGGAACACCTGCAGAGTAGCTATGAGCTCCTTATGACAACACTAGAAGTAAACAAAAGATGGCAGCTTCTATCACTGAAATATTGCTGCACCTCTGAGAATCTTTGTAAGCTGGTTCAGGGGTGGCACATGTGGCACCCACATGTGACAGTGTGCCCACCAGTACCTTCTACTGCATTGCATTGCATTGCAAAATTTGGAGAAATGCAACTATCAAAAGGATAACTGGTTAATACATCAGTTTGAAAAGTGCAAAGGAAGTAGGTTCACATTAGAAGGTTAACTGAATGAATCTCCGCCCCCACCCTACTCGCACCTCAGTAACAGGACATACCAGCCCTTTCTGGATGTTTGACTGGTTTTTCATGGTTGCAGGGCTTAGAGCTACAAAAATGTAAGCAACCTGATAGGCCAGTTATGACATTACAAGAGGGAAGGAGAACATAGGTTTTACTTTATATACAGGGACACGTATACATGCCTTTATTTAAAAAAAGTGTCCAAATACATCAGGACATGTGGATGCTATTCACTAGCCTACTAGACTTCTTGAAATGAATATTAAAGCACCACCCTTTTCTGACACTCCTATCCCCAATCTGCATTATATATATGGTATTTTTGACCAAGGTTGGAGCAAAAATGTGCAGTCATCTTGAGTGGAATGCAATGTTGCACTAAGCAAATTGCTCAAACATTCCTACTTGCGTGTTAGAACTCTCTGCCCTATCACGGATATCTCATAGAATCATAGAGTTGGAAGGGACCCTAAGAATCCTCTAGTCCAACCCCTCGCAATGCAGCTGTCCTTATGGGGATTGAACCTGCAACCTTGGCATTGTCAGCATCATGCTCTAACCAACAGAGCTGCCTCCTCCTCTTGTGTGCTGTCCCAGAAGTTCTCTCAGCATGCCCCCCAATCAGTAGAGGGGCACATGGGACAATGAGAGGAGGGAAGGCCTTGTTATGCTAGCACAGGTCCTTGCGTGGGCTTCCTCTGGCAGGACTACTTAGCTGAATCTGGCCCCTTCAGTACGTTGACTGCATGTACGAACAAGCAGGTCATCAAGTCTTAGGACAAGATAAGAGGGCCAATGAGGATTCTCTCTTCAAATATGTATGCTATGTGACAACAGGGTTGGCAAACTGTTTCTGTTTTCTGCTCTAACATACCAAGAATGTAAAAACAGTTGCAAATAATGGAATGGTTGTGCGTTGTCTGGACAGAAGGTAGAAGAGATATGTCACTTGTGTGCTTCACAGCCAAAGAAACAGACCCCCTAAAGAACATTAACTCCAGTGTCTAAAATTGCCTAGCTGGACCACAGAGCTTACTCATGCCAGTTTGGGGTATGGTGAGGCACATCTGGACTGGGCAATGCTGAAGGCCTTTATCACATCAATACAGTGGTACCTCGGGTTCTGGAGGTCCATTCTTAACCTGAAACTGTTCTTAACCTGAGGTACCACTTTAGCTAATGGGGCCTCCTGCTGCCGCCGCGCTGCCACGCAATTTCTTCTCTCATCCTGAAGCAAAGATCTTAACCCAAGGTACTATTTCTGGGTTAGCGGAGTCTGTAACCTGAAGCGTCTGTAACCTGAAGCGTCTGTACTACACTATCACTGTACTTTGCAAACAGCTTTCTCTTCTCCACCTAATTTATACACAGAAGGGCAAGCACCTGCAAGTGCCTAACCTGGGAGGACACGCGATATAGAGCAAACACTTTACTGGTGAAGTTTCTCCCTCTGGGTCACGTTCTCCTCTGAGTAAGCTTACCCAGTCCCAATAGCACACTGCCCTGGAACCACTGCAGGGACTGCTGTTATTTTCTTCCCCTTAACATGGTTACTAAGAGACAATGCGGGTCTGAAAGCTGGAACCATTTTGCTCTGGGAAAATTATGTATGACACTTTACATACGGATTAGATAATTAATGTATGCCCTGATTTCCTTCACCGTAACATAAAAAGGGTTAGATAACGGCACTATAATTCCAGATAATTAAAGAGCGATCGACTTAGAGTAGCTTCTACTGCTCGGGAAGTGTGTCCCGCTGTCATTAACACCACCAAAGCCCTCTCTATTCTTCACACCTCATTGCAAGCTGCACTCTCGGTGGCTGGCTCCCCAGAGATGGGAGCGATACAGAGCTCAGTCTGACTAAAACAGATGCTGTTTCCTGCCACACACTCTGGTGTCGTTTGGACCAATTTGTAGCATATTTGGGCCACATGGAAGGATCATTATGGATTTGCATCCATCTGTCCCTTGTAAACTACCTGCTGCCTAGTTCAGTCACCCACAAACTCTGTGGAGGTTGCAGTTAGGCTCTGTAGGGAGCTGTGGTTAAGAGCTGGAGGCTTAAAGCTGCCTAGGAACCACCTCTGAAATGCTGCTTTTCATTGTAGGGGCAATCAGAGCTGGCCAGTTAAATGCTTACTATGTGTTCTCAGAGGCTTTGTGTGTTCCTTGGGAGGTGCCTGCATTATGCTTACCTAAAAAGTTCCCCATAGCAGATATTGTAAATCCACAGCACAGAATAAGCACTACAGGGCATGCAAATGAGGTAGGAGGGGGAAGCAAGCCTGGGGGAGAAAGGGGGCTCTTGCTCTTGTGTGTACATGTAGGTACACACACCATTCACTCTTGTACACTCTGGACACACTCATCACCTCTCATATGTGTTCATGTCCACCAATGATAGGTGAAGAGTGCCATCCCTTCTCCCAAACCTCATAGCCATGCGCCTTCTTTGTTTTTAAGTTATCTTAATTTGGCCCAAGGTTTCCACATTAAAATAAACTTTTCTTTTGCCTTTGCAGCATGTCTGACTGCTATTCAACCATGCTGGCATCTTTTGGCATGTTTGCATCCTTTAATATCCTGTTCACATTTATTATTTAGTTTTGAAATAGCCTTCATGCTTTTACTAAATGTACCGTCTTTGTGTGTGGTTTGTACTGGCCCACACAGGTCCCTGCTAGCTGATAAGTGTGGCTGGCTACTCACTTTGGTCCCTGGGAATGCTTTGCTGGAAGGACAGAAGAAGCTGCTTATTGGCCACATACAGGGTTGATCCAGGACATTTTGGTGCCTGAGGCAAAACGCCCCCTGCTACCACCACGATGGGGGGCCCATGAGGCTCAGCAAGGAGAAACGCTTTATGAAACTCCCTTTCCGCCTAGCAACAAAGCTGGGTAGAAGAATGCTTCCCCTCTTGCAGACTTGGTGGAGATGCTACCTCTTCCATTACTGCTGCCTGAGGCAGCTGCCTCACCCTGTGTCATGGGTGGGCTAGCTCTGACCACCTAGCTTAGTCTTCTCGGGGGGCAGCCAATCTTCCTGCAGGCCAACCCACCCGTAGTGGCACTGTGTGGATTGTGTGCCATGGGTCACTTGCACATAGACATAGCCAATATTAAATGGAAACTCCCCCCCTCACTTCACTGTCAATTCATAGATGGCACCCGCACCATACAATTAAAGCACTCATCTCACTTTAACAGTCCCGGCTCCCACCCACAAAGAACCCTGTAAAGTACTGTTGTTTGTTAGGGGGGTTGACCTCATAGAGCTAGAATCCCCAGCACCTTGAAACAAGCTGCAGTCTCCCAGGGCTCTCCATGACCATTAGCATGCTACAATAGTTCTTAAGTGCATGATGTGGATGTGACCAATGCAATTAGATTTGTGAAACAAACACCAGATTCTTCCTCCCCTGGAAGGTTCTTTCTCCAGGAGCAGCAGAAAGGAGAATGGAAACCAAGTGCCAAACACACAGAGGCTGGCACCCCGAAACCTTTCCTTCCTTTTCAGCTGTGTGACTCTGAAACACACCCAGCCTCCTTTTCTTCCCCCTGCACTGCTCAATTTCGAACCAGAGCCAAACAAAGCCCTTAGGATGCTGCACTTATTCTATTCACTCCAGGTTGTTGCAAATTCTCAAAGGAAAAGGTGGGCAGAGGGGAAGGATTCCAATTTCAGCTTCTCTCTCTCCCGTCACCCCTGTATTCCTTCACAGCACACCAGTGCTTTGTGTAGGAAACAAATGTGCATTGTTTCCCCCTGATTTATTTATTTTTTAATCCTTTGCCTGCCCATTTGGCCTTCTTCCCCATCTCCAAAGTGTTGTTTAATATTCTGATATTTAATACTCTCGAATAATATATATATATTTTAAAAAATGTAAGATATTCTGTGCATCGCTCACTAATGCTTTAAAGGTCTCAATCATTTGATTGGACCATGATTCTCTCTCCCTCTCCTTCTCCTTCCCTCCCCCACCCTCCAACTCCATTTCAAGGAGAAAAATCTTTCCCAGGGCTAAACCCTGACAAATGCCTGCCTTCAACCACCCGCTTCCTCTCTCTCTCACACACCCCACTTTGAAATATGTATGCGCATGTTATGCAGTGTGGATGCATATCAATGCCAAGCTATCTACCTTTGCATATTAAATCATTACCACATCTTTGCTGGCAGTAAAATATGCAGAGCGTATGCTAAAGAAAGCCTCTCCCCTGCCTAGCCAGAGCAACATAACATCCTCCCCACCTCCCGCTTTCCCTCTCCCTCCACCCTACCAGCCTCAGCTGAGAAGCCCAGGTATCTCTTGTGCCACCCGTCCTTTGTTCTCCTGCCGGCAAAAAGCATTTTTCTTTCACTATGCCATTGTCATTGAAGGACTTGCTTTCGCAACTCGCCTTTAAAAAATAAAATAAAGCCCGGCCCAGGAAAGCCTTCTGTGCCCTTCACCCCTGTCTCCAATGCAGCCTGCACAGAAGGACCTTCACATGGGGGTTCATCTTTAATTATGCCACAGTGTGAGGCTCTCCTGCTGCATGTAGGCTATGTCCACCTGCATCCCTGCATCTAATGCTCCAACATCCAGAGAGCCAGCTTGCCTGCCCACTATCCCATCATCCCACACTCTTTGTATCATATACACCCCCATGTTGGGCTGCCTGCAGACTGCAGCAGACCTCTTGGCCACAGCCGGTCACTGCAGATAATAATGGGCCAAGTGGACCAGTGGTTTGACTCAGTCAGTATAAAGGCAGCTTTCCAAGTTTCCTGTTACAGTGGTACCTCGGGTTACAGACGCTTCAGGTTACAGACGTTTCAGGTTACAGGCTCTGCTAACCCGGAAATAGTCCTCGGGTTAAGAACTTTACCTCAGGATGAGAACAGAATTTGCACAGCGGC
Organism: Podarcis tiliguerta; assembly: GCF_965153285.1. Lineage (NCBI taxonomy): Eukaryota > Metazoa > Chordata > Lepidosauria > Squamata > Lacertidae > Podarcis > Podarcis tiliguerta. The sequence goes on along the minus strand of NC_139535.1, from coordinate 86,147,530 downwards.
AGTGGGAGGCCCCATTAGCTAAAGTGGTACCTCAGGCTAAGAAGGTACAGACCTCCAGAACGAATTAAGTTCTTAACCCGAGGTACCACTGTAAGTCTCCTTGACTCATTCCTTGATGCTGAAGAAGAAGGTTGTGTGCCAGGAAAGAAGCTGTTGTGGTCAGAACCACCTTTTCCCAATACTTTCCTAAACAGACAAGCCAAACCAAGCAGAATCAAAACCAGACAGCTGGGAAGAGCGGAGGAGTGAATGCAGACAAAATGGTCTACATTCTACAACAAAGAATTAAGGGAAGGAAGAGTAGTTTGGCATTGCTACTAAGGATGCAGAGAGCTGGCTCCTGGAGCCTGGAGAATCAGACACCTTAGTTCAAGGTCAAACACTGTGTAGATGAGGTGGCTAACCTCTTTTCGCCTGAGTATACTGCATTCACCCTTGGCCAACCCTCCAGGGTACTGGGCCAAAAGTGGTTGTGGCCAAAAGTGGGTGGACCACCCCAACCACTGGCACAAACACTCACACACACAGGAGACAACCTCCCTTCCTGATTCAGATCAGCTAAGAGGAGTGGGGGCATTGCCTTTTCTCTACCTGTCAAATGATTGACCTGATGGAGAAGGATTTGTTCTGTGCACCTGACCACAGTGTCCACTTTCCTTTCCCTTTTCTTTTTGCTACTGTCAAGAAATTAGTAAGGTGGTGATTCCATTAATGTTATGCAAACCCTGTTTTCATCACTAACAAAACACACCCAGGGCTAATGCACGGCATCACATAAAATTGATTTTATAAAATTCCATTTTTCTTATTTGAGTTGTCCTCTGGTAGTCCAAACCTGCTTGCTTTGCACTTTCTTCCTACTTGGATCAAACTTTTCAGAATTAGGAGTTTCTCCATTCATGCTTGTCAGCATGACCTGTTTGCCCACCTCTGCACCCACCACTCTTCCTCCAGAAGCAGAAGAGAAAAGAGGGTAGAATGGTAAACAGCAGGAATTAGACTCAGGGGATGGGCCAAGCAGACTCTTAGGGCAGAAGCCTGCCTTGCTGCCATTGGACACCTCAGGACCTATGTCACAGAAGCCTAATGCAGTGCCAGGTGTACCTCCTGTCCCTGAAGAATCGCTTCCCATCGGGGAGCTGCTTCCAGACAGATCAGACAGCGAGCTGGTCCTTTTCTGGTCCAGCGAAGATGGTCCTCCACTATCAAGGACGTGGAGACAACTGTGCTGGCATGAACAGACTCAGCAAACCAAGACCACTTGAAGGAATGCCCACTTGCTTGCACAGTCCTTTGGCTTAGGATGCCAACCACACAAATGACTGTGCCTGCCCCATGCTCTGCTGCACCTGTTGACCTATGTGCTTTGCAATCTGAATTGTGTACCAAAGCAATCTGTGCATTAAATCCTTTGACAAAAACCTTAGGCCATGTTGACAAAAACAAAGTGAAAGCGAAAACCACGACAGGGTTCCTGCACCTTTAATAATTGTGCAGAAGTAGTTTCGGCAGTCATAGCTTGTCATATCAGTTACACTTGCTGAACTGCCCCCCCCCCCGCTTTTTTCCAACATAACTATTAAAAGTGCAGGAGCCCTGTCCCCTTGTGCACCAGGCCATCTTAGCGGGAAGGTGGCTTTGATGGCAGGGTTTGGAATCTGGAGTAACGTGCCAAATTCCATATTGAAATACGATCCCATGTTCATGTTTGAAATGTGAGGCAAAATGTTCTAGGACCCCGAGGAGGCAAACATCGCTTATGGGGTGGGGGTGGGATGAGATTTAGAGCAGAGGACACCCTTCCTCCACTGCCTTTTCTCCCTGCTAAATCCCTCCCCTCCTATATTACCCCTTCATTCAAAACACGTGCACACACACATAAACAGTCGTGCATGTATAATGTAGAGTGGAGGAGTACAGAACCATGGGACTGGGGGCCACAACTCTGGCACCTGCCACTATCCTCAATCTATACCCCTCACTTGCCCTGCTTTTCACCCCAAGCATCATTGAACTCTGATCATAACTCTTGCATTCCTGGATGTATATACAGTGGTACCTCAGGTTACATACGCTTCAGGTTACATACGCTTCAGGTTACAGACTCCGCTAACCCAGAAATAGTGCTTCAGGTTAAGAACTTTGCTTCAGGTTGAGAACAGAAATTGTGCTCCTGTGGCGCGGCAGCAGTGGGAGGCCCATTGGCTAAAGTGGTACTTCAGGTTAAGAACAGTTTCAGGTTAAGTACGGACCTCCGGAACGAATTAAGTACTTAACCCGAGGTACCACTGTATACACACATATATAGTGAGAATGTGTGTGTGTGTGTGTGCAGAACCTAGGCAAAATTTACATCCATTGCTCTGCCCACTTTTGCCTCTGGCCTGGCCCCACCCACCAATGGCTTGTGTCCCTCAGAAGCTTGCCCAGAATGGAATGTAGTCCTTGGGTATACCCCCAGCCTGCTGTAAGATTAATGGGATCAGATTATCCTTGGTGCTTGGTCCTTGCACAGAATTCCCCTGATGTTTCTGGCATTAACCCCCACTGTAGATGGGGGGCGGCATTTGTCTGGCCCAGCAGACTGTGAGGAAAAGTGAATGTTGTTTTAAGCTGCCCAGCTAACTACCACTTAGCTTTAGAGGCTTCCACATCTCCTCAGGATTTTTCTGACTGCAGTTATCTGCCTCCCTCTCCCTCTCCTTCTTCCTGGCAACCCTCTCTCACTTGCCTAATTTTGTAGAAGCAGGCAGGAAAAACCCGAGAGAAGCTGTCAGTATCCAGGAGAACGCAAACAGAACAAAAGAGCTGGTAGAAGCCCTTTTGCGTCTCCACTGGTTGTCAAAAGCAGCGAGATTAGCAAGGAGTGTTTCCCCTCCCAGCTCCCAGGTGGCTATTTTCTTCTGCTGCCCATCGATCCATTCACCTTTTGCCACTCTCGAGTGAAACCCCTGGGTGCTCTGCTGTGCAACGTCCATGGCAATGCAGGGAAGCTGCTCTTTCACTCACAGCAATTAAAGTGTCTAAGAGCTACATGGGATGTCGGCGCTGCTCGTTTGATCACATCCCTCACCTTTTACCCAGAAAGTCATCAGTTCAATTCTTAGCCAACTCTTTGGGCCCTCCCCCCCCCCTCCGTGTAAGCGCTGAGAAACTGTCATGGAGAGCAAAGGGCTGGGGAACAAGGAATGTAGATGCTGGGATAAAAATATGGATTCACATGGGTTCCCTCACCACAAAAAAATATGTATTTAAGCACTACTGGAATCACTCCTTTAACATGAGCTTCCATACAATTTTTTTCTGTCATAAAATTGTGGAATAATGCGGAAATGGGGGGGGGGGGCAGACCTTCACATAAATGCAACTGTGGAATTGCCACAAACTGGAAACTGACTGATCTATGCATTCCCAACTGAGAATAATCAACTCCTTCCTCTCCAAGATTTCCAAATGTGTGTTGTGTATTCAGATAGTATTTATTATTATTATGAATTACTACTACTACTTCAGCTAGTTAAATTGCTTACCTGCATTTCAGCAGGCAGGGATAAAACAATATAAACTTAAAACCAGTTTAAACCATTTACAGTCAGAAGAACCAGGTGGGTTCTTCGAAGTGTAAGATTGTGGGTGGGTGGGTGAATGTATAGTTCCAAAGGTGAGGGTAAAGAGGTACCCAATGAACACAAGCACACTTGTGGTGATGGGGAACTTGCCCTTGCCCCTTTGTCCACATTAGTTACATGTGCATTTAAAAAATGTCTGGGAAAGGCTGAGCTCTTTGCTATTTGCCCCCTGGACAAGCCTTATGCCTAACTACTTAATCAAGCTAGCTGCAGAGGCAGACGTCATTGGGTGCTGCTTTCTGCAAATGGGTCAGCTTGCCCTGTAGATACCCAGCTTGGGGGGGGGCACGGATCCACTTAGTCCCCTCTGCTTCTGAATATGGCTATACAGAGAGGATATGTGCTCTTAAGTCCCTGCTTTTCTTTTTAGTCCTTCAGGATGAATCATGGCTATTTTAAGCAGAGTGGCAGACAGGAGGGGCGGGGGGAGATTTATGCAGTAATAGAGGCAGGGAATTGCTCCGACTCTGAGGTCTCTGAACAATAATCCATAATTCAGAAATTAATACATGGTAGCAAAGACAATGGGATTTGAAATAAGGCATTAGTGGCCAAGGCAAAGGGAAACTCTGCAGGCTTGTCGTCTGTGGATGCTTGGGTTATACACACACCCAATTATAACTTTAGCTGTTACAAGAGAAGCTGACTTAAACCATTAAATCTTTATTATACCCACCTCCCTCTGTAGTGTGTGTGTGTGTGTGTGTGTGTGTGTGTGTGTGTATGGGAGGGGGAAGTGGGAAGTGGGAGTAAGGCTTCCTTAAAGATAGAGAGTTTAAATTGAGCTTTAAAATTGTGACTGAGCAAGATTTAATGCTGACAATTAGCCTGGACAAACAGTTAATCGTCCTGCAGGCATAATTTATATATTCTCTGTGCAACAGGGAGAGATTGTCAGCGCATCGCCCTGCAAATTAGCGCAATAAAAGAATCTCATAACCTCTAACAGCTTAGCTGTCTGACAAAGAGAGATCATTCCTCCACTTTCTCTCTTGTTTCCCTGGCCACAATGAAATCAGCCCAGGCTGCTGGGCTCAGGTATTCTGTTTGATTTCCCCAGCTGCTTTCTATTTAACTTCTGCAGTGCTTACTATTTACCCTTTCCAGGACTGAGCTGTTTTGCCACTGGCAGGGAGTTAAACAAAGCTGAGCCGGATCACATCAGGTGGCAAAGCAACAAGTGGATATTCAGAATGTCAGACCCACAAGTCACTGTCTTTCCTCTATCACTCCTCTGTGTGTCTGTCAGGGTGCCTCTAGTCTACAAGGATAACTTTTCTGCCTGATCTATATTAGAGGCGGACATCTCGTACTAATCCACCCCCTGCATTTGTCAGGGGATACATGGTGCTTGAAGGACTGGGAACAGTCTCTATTATCAGCCAGCCAGTGTGGTGTAGCAGTTAGAGTTTCAGACTAAGACCTTGGAGACTAGGGTTCGAAACCCCATTTGGCCATGAAGCTCACTGAGTGATGTTGGGCCAGTCACTGCCTCTCAGCCTAACCTACCTCACAGGGTTGCTGTGAGGATTAAATGAGGAGGGGGGTACCACATACCTTCAGCTCCTTGAAAGAAAAGGTGGGATATAAATACAATAAATAAATACTGCAGAATTCCCTACATACTACATACCGTATTTTTCACTCTATAAGACACACCAGTCAAGATGTATCTAGTTTTTGGAGGAGGAAAACAAGAAAAAAAATATTCTGAATTTCAGAAGCCAGAACAGCAAGAGGGACGCTGTGCAGTGAAAGCAGTAATCCGTCTTGCTGTTCTGGCTTCTGGGATAGCTGCACAGCCTGCATTTGCTCCATAAGACGCACACACATTTCCCCTTACTTTTTGGGAGGGAAAAAGTGAGTCTTAAAAAGCACAAAATACGGTTCTTGCCTGCATAAAAGAGGAGAGGTCTACACTTGCAGCACTATGGTGCATATAGTAGAAGAATGACAACGCATCCATTCCCCACTCCTCCAATATTTCTCTCCCACCTCTTTCACGTACATACTCCCTCTTTGCTAATCAGCCATGGTGTTTGCATAACATCCAAGTTGCATTTCACAAACCTACTTCAAACTCTGGTTTTAAATTGTTGCTTGGAGGAAAGGTGAATTTAAACATAGTTTGAGAACTTGGACTGGTAATGAGGGGTGTATGGGGTATTTGGGGAGGGGTGGTACACTTTCAGCATGTGACAGTGGCCACACCCTGGGAACGCCTTCAACTGGCTGGCTAAACCAGGTGAGGGTAGCCAGTGGGTCTCAAACAGTGAGTTAGGGACTTCTCCTGCATGCGAATACAGGCTCTGGCAGATTGAGCGGATGAGATCAATAGTGGGTCGAACAGTCAAGAAGGTGGTTACTGCACATGCTGTAGAGGGAAGTGATCTGGAGTGGAGTCTCTAAGACAGTTGTACGATGTCTCCTTATGGGAACTCCTGTAGCCAAGCTGGTGCCAAGCCAAGAAGAGGAATCTTGTCGTCTGGGCTGCCCAGGACCTCCATATGTACTGTCCAGGCTTGGGCCCTGAAGAGGTCACTTTGGTGCTGCTAACACACTCTTGAGGCAGATGGATGCCAACAATAACAAAATGTAGCTGAAGTTCGCACTACCTGGTTCAGAAATATGTACTCCATGTGCTTATAATGTTTGCCTCCAACATGAAGTGAGCATTACAATTAGAAATGAAGGAGAAATTTGATCCAGTGCACATTTAAAGGCAAACTTACCTAATGCACATTTTTCGAAACAATGCGTGAACCAAACTACAGCCATTCTTCAGAATTCACACCTCTCCAAATTTTGCAATGCAGTTCTCCAGCCAAGTAATGTGGACAAACATGCATATATTTGTATAAAGTGGTCATATAAAATCCATACGTTAGTGAAAACAGCATTCAAAAATGCATTATATTAGGGGGAATTGCTTCACAAAAATGTGACAGATTCACCCCCCCCCATTAGAATACTATAATTATTCTCCAGTTTGAATTTTATCGCAGCTAGAGAAGAAATCAGCTTCTTTCCCCTTCTTTCCTATCCAGTTCTCTTACTCAATCCTCCTATCCTGCTGTCCTTGAAAAGGGGAAATAAAGCAATGGTTTACCAGGGACAAGCAAGATAAAATAAGGACAGTCCCTAGTAAACAGGGACAGTTGGAATGAATATATACATGCTAAATACTCTTAGGATATGCATCAGACATATTTTAGCCTTTGTAACTTTCAATGAGTGAATTGCCATGAATTAATTTTCATAGCTTCTGACTTTTGTTATGGATTTACTTGACCCTGTGAACTCCTATGCACTAGTTTGTATTTTCTTAAAGTTTATTTCAGATGAATGTATCTGCCTTATTGACATACTGTTCTGTGAGAAGCTTCATAAAGATGTATGCTGATCCATCCCAAGGTCCAACCATATTGCTGTCTTCAAGATATACCAACTTCGATGCAATGTGTATCTAAGCTGCCATTACAATCACGATCAGGAAGGAAGCGTAATCATAAGGTATTCCAATTCTTTGGTGCCAAACAGGACCAGCTACACACCAAACCAAAGCAAACCTACCAACACAATCCTCCTTACAGTGTGCATCAGCTAGAGGAAAGGTGCACCATGGCAAAACAAGAGGCAAATGAACAGATTCAGGTGACTCATCCAGGTCTATACATTTGCAAGCAAGGTTATATGTGAACCTTAATTAATAGCAGGTATATTGAGGGCAGAAAAAAAGAGGCAAGTAAAGAGCAGCCCCAATTCATTATTCTTAAACTCTCAGGAGTTCTAAATCTAACTAACATTTCTCCCCCAGGACTGATTCCAGTTTTCTTATTTGAGAGTACCAGTTTCAGAACAATAGTAATATTACAGCACGAAGGAAACTGTTGGCTGCATCCATTGTGTTTATTCTGCAGTTCGCATGCAACTGGGCAGGAGGGGATCATTTCCCTGAAATCCTCTGGTACATGATAGATTTTTAACGTGAGCAAGATAAGTAGCCCACATAGTGCCACATCTCACAAGTAGCATCAGATGAAACACCGTGAAACCAGCAGCCATGATCCACAGAAAACAGCAGGTAAAGAGTGTATATTACTTTATGAGCAAATTAAAGTGCACAAAACTTGCTGTAGTCCTTCAATTTGTATCATTTCCAGCATGACCCTCAGTGCTGAATAAGTAGCCCACCACAGCCTAAAAATAATTGCCTCCCACTGAGATGTGTTAAACAGGAAACAGAAATGAGAGCCCCAGTTACCTAAAGATTTATGGCACATAACATGTTATTCTTTCCACCACACTATATTTGCATAAAATGCTTATTTTACTGGAGTTTCATCAGACCTGAAAATGCAATATGATTCCAATAACATTTCTCTAGAGATAGACAGTGAGGCTGGAAGAAAAGAAACAACAACAGGGGGGGGGAAGTGTTCGTTCAGCTGTGCGTCTTTATTAACAAACACGCCAGAATGCATTTCTAATATTGCACAATTTAGATGGAGCCAGTGTGTGGGGAAAAGAATAGCTCATGCAGGGTGGCTCTTGCCGTCATCCAATCCATCTTTCTATTTTCTGGTGTCAATCCATTGTTTTAAAGATATAATAAAGCACTCGGCTGAAATGCTGGCACCACTGTAAATTCAATCTCAGCATTTAGGGATCCTATTTAGCTCCTTTGGTAAGAACTTGCTGGGCTCAGGTTTTAAAAGGATCTTCCACCGCAGCAGACACTTGACCCCAGAATGCATCAGAATTAGGAATATTTTACACAACTGCAGTGTAGCTGAAGCCCAGGTTTCTGAGCCACTGTTACCCAAAACTGACAACTCCCCTAATCCACTATGCACTCACCTACCTTGTTCCTTATTGGTGTTACTTTACAAAAATAGCAAAGTCCCTGGAACAAGTAATTTGGATGTTTTGCATCTACACTCCACAGTGCATTTGCAATAAGACTGCATTGGACTTGGCTTTTACCTCCAGCCTTTATGGCAAGTGGCTTTACAAAAATTCTGTTGCAGAGATCTATATAAACTTCCAAAGATTTGGGATGCCTCAGACTATTTACTACTAGGAAGACTGAGAGTTTGTTCTGAAGAGCATAAGCCTCAGGGTGAAATCAATTTAGAATCCCAAGGTTGCAAATGTTGGGTTTATTTATTGATTACTTAAAAAAAAAATCCTGGCAAGCTGGAAAGGCCCTTCAAGTAACATTTTTTTAAAGAGAGAAAGTAATAACAAACTTCTGCTTCATTATATTTTAGTTTTGAAGGGTGCACAGGTTTTTGAACCTTTGTGTCTTGGAATGCAAAGCAGTAATAGCTTTTCTTCAGAACAATGAGGTGTAGAATAAGGTGCAAACTTCAGAAAGGAAGCGGGGCATTTTTTGCACTGTATAAAGGGCAGGTAGGGTCTTTCTCTTCCTGACATTTCCCCCCTGCAACATCTCCTGCCAAGTTGCATTTACTCCCAGGCAATCATGATGATCATTCTTGGAAGTGAATAAAGGAGACCTATTACAGAGCACAGGGGTTTTGCAGCTGTTGCCAATGAAGGACAGAACATGAGATGGGAACGTGATATTCTGAACTACATTTACAGTCCCATGGCTGTGAAACAAAGCAATTTCCACACTACTTGGGCCACCCAGAGATACCATAAAACAATACTCTGGAGCACAAGCCTTGCACCAACCACCCATTTTCCTATGCAAGCACAAACAGGATCTCAGTTTAATGGGCCTTTCCATGCACTCCATGAGCGCAAAAATGTTGTTCAAATTATTGGATGGGTGAATGAGAGTGTCTTTGACTGTTCTTACAAAACACCAGATCTCATCCACTAACATGAGTTGAGGATGGGAGGTGGAATGCAAGAATGGAACAAACAAACTCTGGCATGGTTTGGAAGCAGCCGTTTCCTTGTTGGAGTGCAAACCATGGGTGCAGTGTGGAAGCAGAGAAACATTGCAATGAAGACACAGGTGCACATCCCAGGCTGCATGCAACTGAATCCAGAAGATTTAAAATTATAATCCTCATATCATTCATAAAAAAACAAATCAATTTGCAAGGGAAACAGATGTTTGACTGTTGAAGCTTGACTGCTGCTTTGTGTGATGAAGACCAAGGAGGTGGCAGCAGTCTTGTGGTTATGACTGCCACCTCACTTGCTGCTATGCAGATTGGAGGCCTTTCAAGGATTTATTTGGAATAGGATGAGTGTGGAGACACTAAGGAGTGGTGACTGGATGCACAAAGCAGCTTGTGCAGTAGATGTCACCTTTACATACAGCTGTGATGCACATTAAATGGAATTTGTCTCTCCCCCCCCACAGTTGCCACACACTGGGTCAACATCTTCATCCACTATGTCCCCAGAGTTTTGAGCATGGTCAGTCACTGCCAGTTCAGACCCCATGAGCCTATCTGTGAAATTAAGGAGGGGAAACCCCGTGTGCATCACTTTACACATGTTTACACTGAATTGCATTTGCCATGTTTTACTACCCATTCATTCGCTTTGGAGAGATCTTGTTAGAGCTTTTTCGCAGTTTCTTTTTGCTTTAACCAACCTGATTTTAGAGACAGCAGAATAACCTCACTAAACGAGCATTAGTATTTTGGTATTGGGGGGGAGGGGAAAACAGTTGCTCATAAATATATGGACTTGGGAAGAAAGTTAAAAATATGCAAAGATTAATAACAAGGAGATTGTAAGGTGATATCATGGCAGGAGGAGGAAAAGGAGGGGGAATCACATTTTACACCTGCTAACATTCCAAGAGCCCCTTTAAGGCATGAGTGCTAATGAGCCAACAAATTATTGTGATAGAAAGAAAACCATCCCCCTGGTTCTCCAGACTCCGAGAGCCAATCTGGGGCTGCCCAAGTGGAAAATTATGTGGGTTTCTTTCTTCCTTCCTTCTTTCTTTTTAAAAGGACACTGTTCCTGTGAGGTCTGCATAGCAGAGCTAACAAACCACACAAATACAGGGCACCCAAAGGCACCCACAGGAGAAGAGGCAAGTTGTGTGTGAGGGCAGCAGAGCAGTCTGTCCATCATCCCATCCATTTAATAGTTCCGTCCAAATACTACACTTCCACACTAGTTCTATTGCTAAGCAGCTTATCCAGAGGCTAAAGCATATCTTAAAAGCAGTTTATTAACCTATGATGCAGATGTCTGAAAAAATCACAGGACAGGTAAGCAATTAACTAAAATAACCTCTTTGTGCAGAAAACAGCGAAGAATGCAATTATAGTCCTTAAAATCTGTTGCTCCACTGTAGATTCCAATGGCTCAAGAGCACTAGGGCACTTATTTAAACAAATACAGCTGGTGTGTGAATAGAAAATGGTCCGTGTGTTATAGCTGAGATCAGAAGGCTCAGGGCTGGTTAACAAGTTGAGAGAATTGGCAAAGTAGCTCTTGTGCCATTAATATTTACACAGAAGGATGAATTTCTGCAGACTGCAACCCAGTGGCTGGGAAAAACCAGTAAAATCTACTAAGAAGTCAGCAAAATCCCCAGTGATATTCACCAGCACAGCCTCCCAGTTTCCCCTTCTTTTCTCCATTCCTAATGGCGAAAAAGATAAGAAATTCTATAGCAACTGGTACAAAACATTCATATGTGTATAAACTCAGGCCCACGCCCTAGGGCCCATGCCTCCATAGGAAACCCACTAGTGGCCTGGCTTCCCAAATCACTTGCAGCACCAAGCAAACTTGGTGAACATTCAGGAGCAGACCCATCTCAAATGGGATCATGACTATCTCTGATGTACACACAGACACTGTTGAGTTCTATGCATTCATTGTTACTTGCTTTCTTGCTATGTTTTCCTCTGAATTAAGCATTATATATTCTGCACTCAATCTTGGATTGGAAGGGAGGTGTTGTCATCTATTTTTTTTTCTTTCCCTTCTGCCTTTTGCAGCAGGTTGCCAGAGAGCTTGAGAACTCTTCAGTTCAATTCACTGAGTTGGAACTGTATGCCCTGCACTTGCCCATGTGCTTAGTGCTTTGGCAATGTGGGAAGTATGGGGCATACTGAAGTCAGCATAATGTGGTTAGTTATCTTGGGACTAGGGATGAACTAGGGATAGTTGCTCTCTGTTTCTCTCTTTTTTCATTCTTAAGCCCAGTTCTTCACATTTCTGCTGCAGTTCTTGGGGTATTTGTTTTTTTAGGCTTCATGAAAATTCATCAGTGTTTTTGGTGCAAATTTCACACAACTGACACATTTTTCTATGTAATTTTGCCCAATATACACATTTTTGCAAGGAATCTCCCCTAAATATAATGCATTTCATATGTTATGTTCACTAATTCATGCCTTTTTCTGCGCACGTCCTTTGGTTGGCGAACTGCACCAAAAAATTCAGAGCAGTCCCAGTTTTGAAGGATGGCTGGGGTTTTGATTCATATATTATTTTGGGAAGTGCGAATGAGATAGTTTGCATTAGATAGTTTGAAACAATCTAATTACTCCCCCATTCTCTTCTGCCCTTAATCAGAGCAGATAAAAAGCAGTGAAAAGATGGCCTTTGATGCATGCCTATAGATGGGATGAGTCTAAATAGCAAAATGTTATGGAAAGGATAGTAGTACTATGGTAGGAAAAGGTGTGATTTTTCTACACACCATACTAGAATGGAAAGAGGCATATAAAATTCTTTATTCTCCCCGCTCTTCTAAGCTCCCTTGTTATGAACACTATAAATAACAATTGCAAATATTATTTGTTTGATAGATACATTTCCTTATTTTCTCACATCTGGTTGTTGGTACATGTTTTCAATTTGTATCTGAGCTTGTCTGCCAACAGTACCTATGAGGCTGGCACAATATATTGTGCCCAGTGGATTCTAAAATATCCATATTGAGTTGGATGTATAACAGAATATGCATAAATTAATGACAAATATTACTATGAGATTAATAATAATAATTCTACTCATTGTTATACTTTCTGGACCTAGTGGCCCTCAAAGTGTGGTGCTGTTAACAGCAAGGTTGCAGGATAGATGATATAGATAGATAGATGATAGATTAGATAGATAGATGATAGATTAGATAGATAGATAGATAGATAGATAGATAGATAGATAGATATAGATAGATGATAGATAAAAGCAAATACTTGGCAATCATTTTAAATGTTTTCTGTGGAATTCTACACACATTTTACTTACCAAGCAAAATTAAATTATATTAGTTTAACCTAAATATCTTTTGAATTCCCAAGTCATGTTACAACTTTTTAGCACCCCTCATTTTTTGACTTTGAAAGCTGAAAAATTCAACACACCCTAGGTTACAATGGCCAAATCAGACATCTTAAGAAATGGGTGCAGCTGGAGCACTAGCTTTAACTATGCAAATGCATTCCTGGCCACTGCAGAAACCTGGGCATCCATGCGCAGGGCTGAATCCAGAAGCACACCCAAACTGAGAAATCAGCAAAATGATAGGATTGGGGAGGATAAATAAAAAGTCTGAGTGTGGAGATGGACATAGGCTTTCTAGATAAGTAAATATATACTTCTGAAAGTTGTTTTGTATTCTCTGCTGTGTGATTAAAGGTGCATGGGAACATAGGAAGCTGTGCTATACTGAATTGGGCAATTGGTGCCTCTAGTTCAGTGATGTCTACACTGACTGGCAGCAGCTCTCAGCCAGGGGACATTCCCAGCCCTACCAGGAGATCCAAGAGATTGAACCGGAGACCCTCTGCATGCAGATCAGATGCTCTAATAGAAGGGTGAAATCTCATGGTCCTTGGTATCCCACAGGTCTTAGGATACTGTGGTCCTCTCCATCTGCAACCTGAGAGAGTGAGAGAAGTCTTCTGTGGAGGTTATCCCTTGACTGATAACAGCAACCCAACAAAGAGTGGGGGGCTATTCCAAGGTTATATTTCCCAGACACCACCCCAAAATGGAAAGCAAAAGGAGGGAAAGTGAGAGAGAAAAGTTAGGTTGTAATGCCTGGCTTGCACAAGCCTAGTATGGCTTAAGAAGTGGCGGGTCCTTTGCCAGAGTCTCCTCCCTCCTGACCCTTGTATGATTGTTCTGTTACTGAATTTGGTTGGAGCTGGGGCTGAAAGGCCACTCATGGTCTCCTGCTGAGGGACTATAAGACCTTGCAATGAGCCCTGGAAAACTCTTCATATAAATAGCAAGATGGCAGACCTGATACACTGTCAGCATAAATTGGAGGGGGGACTTTTTTTTGGCTGCATCCAGCAGAACTGGATAGAAGGTGCAGAAATATTCATGCGAGTTGCAGCATTAAACCAGAAGTGCTGTTAAAAAGTGACTTTCTCTTTCATTTCATGTTCATCAGATTGGTCTCAAAATCCCATATTACCCAACAAGATTATCTGGCAGATTCTGTTAAGACGCATAGGGCCATGTTTTAAGCACTTTCTGGAGAGGGGGTGGGAATCCCGTCTCATTAATCACACCAAGTGAGCACCTGTCACTGCCCTGGTTTAAGAAAAGACACACACACACACACACACACACACACACACAATATGTTAGGGAATAGCTGATGTCTGTTCTGTGAAGTTGAAAATGAACCTTAAAGTGGGGAGTGGTAATTATCTAATCCGCATTAGCAATTAAGGGAGCAGAATCAGAGGGTGACATTTATTCTGAATTAATTAATTAGTACACAATAATCATGCACAAGCCCCTGGCCAACAGCATGTCCACCTACGGCACCGCTGTAAGAAAATGTGGCAAAATGCTGCTGCTTTGTAACGAGAAACCTGGCAGGGAAATCACCCAGTATGCACAATGTGGAAGGCAAGAGCTTTGGATCACAAAGAGAAACCTCCCTCTCCTCTCCCCCTCCCCTCCCCACCACCCCTGATTTGTAATTACCAAATTAACACATTCTAATGGGTGAAGTACTCTAGCAACAGACTATGATTAATGCACATGTCCAATTAGCTGCCGCTTCTTTCCCTCTAATTTTAGCCCACTTAAATAGCGTGAGGCAATCTGTAATGTCTCTGAGGTGAGGCTCCCACTCGTCCAATGCTCCCTCCTCCACCATTTAATGGAATCTTTAATGCTCAAGACGAGAGGTACCTCTGCTTTGCCACTCGGCAGGAAAGAGGCGTCTCTCAGACCTCTGTGGTGCAGATGCTGTGTGCAAAGAGCCAGACTGTATCCAGGGAACCGCAATGAGAGAATCTGAGGATGCTAGGTTGACACTGGCTGCAACTAATATGGATGAACTATGGTTTGCCCACTCTTCCTCAGATTTCTCAGACAGCAGATTGGGTTATCTCCAGACGTTATGTCATTTTGGGACATGTGCCCTAATGGTGCCAGACATCATCCCTGTATGAGGCACAAATCTGGAACAGGCACAAAAAACCTCTTCTAAACCTAACGGGCAACTTGTGGTGATTGCTGGCCACTTCAAATTCTTCTATAGTGCAATGGCACATAAAGCATGAAACCTATGCTTTAGTAGGGAAAGGATTGATGGATTGGGCAAAGGTCCATTTGTACATCCACATGAAAAGATTCTGCACAGGAAAAGCAGCAGAGATTATTTAAGGATGGCACAATTCCACCTACAGACCAGGGCCAATCACCATATTTGCCTAAATTATTTTCTCATTGTTTCTTTTGTGAAGCAGGCTCTCAAAGAATCAAAATGCAGCATTCAAAATGTTAATACAGTTTACCTTAAAAACTTTGTGGGTTGTTTCTTTTTTGAAAGACTTCTAATAAAGCCAGATTCTTCCAGAGCCTCCGTCCATGACAAATGTCAATAAATATTATGAGCCCCTGAGATTGAGTTTGAAAGGAGCATTAAAGATTAAAGAATGCACAGGTCAATTACTGAGACAAGTAAATGACTTAAGGAGTAATTACATATAATTTTGTCTTGTTTATTTTATATTAGTCAGATGTTCCCATAATCCAGTGTCCCCTGAGGTCTCTTATAGATTGGGTTGAAATATCATTCATTAAAGGTACTGTAAGGAAATTTATCTTGACTCAAAACAAAAAACAAAACAAAACCCTTCCCTGAGTGATGAAAATTTAGACTATGGATGGGGAACCTGCAGTCCAACAGATGATGCTGGAATACCGCTCCCATCTTCCCTGACCATTAGCCACACTAGCTAGGGCTGATGAGACTTGAAGTCCAACAACATATGGAGGGGCACGGGTTACCCATCTTTAGTTTTAGAAGAAGCTAGAAATATGCTATATGTGCCTCTTGCCAGGTGACATTCCTTCTGAATTGTTGCAGCAATCTGGGAAAGGGCAATGACATATAGAAGCCAACCATTGGGCATCCCCACGGGACAGGTCCTTTACTCATCCTGCTGCTCATATCACAGCCAGCAGGAGAAATGGCAACAGCCATGTGGAATTAGGGTACCAACTTTTATGGCAGCAGCTGAACAAGTGAAGGGGCAAGTGCAATCAGATAATGATGGGGATACATCAGATACATCGGGCATCCCTCTCCACCACACCAAATAAATTAGTATCACACAATGGTCAATAAGAACCAAAAGTATGTTGGGAGATGAATGATGAATCTCCCGTGCAACATATAGCTTGACCCCTTTTTAAGCCTAACTGGGAGAAAGCTTTCAAAAGTAATATGTTGACAAAGGGAGCAGAAAAAGGAGAAGTAATCTCAAAGCATCTTTAGGATTCCCCCCCCCTTTTAATCAGCTGGATCCATGCCTTCCAGGTACAGGGACAACCCACCAGGGAGCCTTAGAAAACCTATCTTCTGTTTCCCTGCACAAAGGAAAAGGTGGCTCTTTTCCATGTCCAGCACCAAAAAAGAATCTGCTACTTGTATTCCTCCCTGGGCAGCAGAAGAAATGCAATGTTAGTCCAGCTGAGGCTTAGGGGAGCTTGCCCAACATAATAAACAAGAAACCATTTCCCACTGTCAGTCCTAAAATTTGCATTACACGCATAATGACAAATACTAACCTAAAAGGGGGGGGGGGAGAGAAGTATGTCCAAGGAGAAAATAGCATGATTTGGGGTGAGGTGGAGGGATGCAGCTATCAGGGCAAAACTAATAACAAAGGAGAAATGCTTGCAAAGGTCTTTTCCTCACTTTTCATTTGGTTTGTGTTTTCCACTTTGCTTTGGATTAGCAGCCTATTTGCATGCCCCTTTATGAAGCATACATTATATGTTCAGGGCAGACTCAGCAACTCCGCCATGGCGGCTCTGCACCTAATGTTATTTTACAATATGCCTGCTTATAACAAGGCTAATAAAAATAATGTTTAAAAAATACATTAGGCAGGATTTGGGAGCCTCTCAGCAGCCAGTTGGAGTAGCAAGCACAGTAATGGACATGTCATAATCTTCCTGTGCCGGTTAATATATGTCCAGGGTTACACTGATGTTTCACTGCACTCCACACATTCTGCAGAAGCCCATTTCTTTTAAGTGATTTTGATAAGCTGATTGATGCAGTCCCTGTTTTTCTCATATATGTGTGTTTGTGAGAGCCCATCTGCCTGATGCCATGGGCTTCTATCTAATAAAGGACCCATAATGTACTTATTTTCCTCAACCACGACTTTCCTCCACTTTCTCCGGCAATTTACTACTTTATAGAAATTTAATCTGCTGCTGAAATTCACTGTATTATTAATGGAGAGGCAGTGCAGCACCATACTATAATTAAACTACACACCAACAAAATATATGTTCAAATAGCATCAAAGGTTTGATGGAAAGCCACTGAAGCCTAGGAATTTGAACTGAAGGTGATTTCCTCCAGTGCCTGGTTCTACATTTGGAGATTCCCTGGACTATAGAATCAGGGTTGGGCCAATGGCCGTACCTCACAAACCCAGGTATGATTTGTTTCTGAATGTCTGTTGAACAATGTTCAGTGTTTATTTTCCTGCCAGGAATGCACTTCTAGGTGGGGGACCCTAACTAATAATGCTAACAAGATTGCTAAAGTGTAGTTTCACTTTCCTGGTTCACCTTCAGCACTTAGGTGCTCATATAAAAATCCACTATAGGATTTCCAAAGAATATAAACCACCAAAGGCGGGAATTTGTGTCATCATCTGAAAAGCAGTGCATCTAGCCATTGGCTACAGTTGTCTAGTCAGTGTAGCATAGCCAGTGTGGTGCAATGGTTAGAGTGTTGAACTAGGACCCTGGAGATCAGGGTTCAAGTCCCTTCTTAGCCATGAAACCCACTGGGTGACCTTGAGCCAGTCTCTCAGCCTAACCTACCTCACAGGGCCATTGTGAGGAAAATGTGGAGTAAGAGAACCATGTATGCCACCTTCAGCTCCTTCCATGCTCAAACCTTGCCTTTTTCTTAAAAAAAATAAATCAAAATAATCTAGGCAACATATTTACTTACTGGAAGATTTAAGACAGGAGCACCGAATTATCCACTGAGCAGAATCTGTAATATAATATTTTATGTTTTACCTTTGTGGGAAGAGGAATTTAATTCTGCATCTCCCTACCTTCCAAACAAAATTGCCTCTCAGAAGGCACTATTGCATTTCAAGTGCAAGTGTCCAAGTGCAACAGGAAACTATGGTTTAATGTCAGTTTACTAAACCAGGGTTCATATTCTGGTTAGTAAACCAACCAGGATTCCTTATTTTTTATGTACATAACACTCATTCCCAGCTTCACAGGAGTGGAGGGATGGTGCAACACATCTGGTCTCATGTTAGGTGTGTCACTGTGCTTATTGGGAGGGGAAGGGGTGAGGACAGCAGAGATGTCAACAGCAGGACCACCAGATTGGTTCCAATACTGTGTTTTCCTCCCTGCTGCCTCACCTTTCTCCCTCCTGGTAAGCTGAACTGCACACCTGATGGGAGGCCAGGCATGTGGTGCCACTCCTCCCTACTGCTCCTCCAGCAGTTTCACAGATCATAGTTTAGAAACCAGGAATGTAACATCTGAAACAGCCCTGTGCTTGGAGCAAGTGGTAGTGGCTGGAGAGACTGTGTCTGAAGAAGTTTCCTCCTTTCTGAAATAATAAAGACTGAGCCAGACTCTCCTATTTGTTCCAAGGTATATAAGGTGGGCAGAGGCATACCTAGGCTCCCTTGTGCCCTTGGCAATGAGCTGCTTTTGTGTCCCCCTGTCCCTTGCACTCCTCTGCTGAGACACCCAGAGGAGCCTGCAAGTCTTGCTCAGCTGCCCAGAGCAGTAGAGGAGCAACCTGGGGAGTGTGCAGGTGGATGAGCTCCTAGCCACTCTTAGCCAGAATGTAGAGGTGCACATTTTTGTGCCCCCCATGGCATGTGCCAGTCTAGCCAACTCTTGGGCAGGGACATCTGGGACAGTGTCTTGGTGTGTGCCACTAAAGTGCTGCCAGAAACATTTCCCTCTTCTCTATTTTTCAATTTGTGAAGGCATTCTGAAGAAGACAGACCATTAACCACTCTCGGAGGGACTCAACAGCTAACTAATATGGTCAGAACAAAGAAGCAATCTTAACAACAATCCAACAAAAATCAGGATGGGAGTTTTCCTCCTACCCCAGATACTGGTGACTTCTATAGAACAAATTGGTCAGTGTGGGGCTTGGGTAGGAGATCTGGAAAGGCTGGAACCAGAAGATGGAGACAATGAGAAACCAGAGCATGAGAAAACCCAGGAAAGATTGAGCCTGTCCTTAGATCTCTCCCTTTTCAAACTTTAGCTAAACAGGAATTGCTCATCTCTTTATGTGGGTGACATTGTTGATGGTTCTCCATCAAGAGGCCAAGAAGAAGAAAAAAGCTGCCTTGTTGCAAGGTACAGCTAGGACTCGCTAAGGCTGCTCTCCAAATTCTATATTCAGTGCCTGGAACGTGTTGAGTAATAATAATAAAAAGACTCCATCAAAGCATTTGACTATTACCTTTTTTCATTACTGAAAAAGTGTAACTAACCTTGGCACAACACGATATTAAAGCTGAAGACATCCAGGTACACTTGAGTTTCAGCACCTTTCCTTTCAGAATTTAAGTTGTGCCCTTTTGCATGAAAAGTGCTGGGAGATCAAACTCTTTGTATTTGGTATTTGAGTAATATATGCAACCATTAGCACAGAAACTCAGGCAAAGCCTCCAGCCTTTAGGCCAACTAAATATCTGTGAAGATATTAAACTCCTGCCTCCACGTGCTCGTGGACTCCAGTATGCCATAGGACATGCAAGATGTTGACATAAAAATGCAGGAGGCTGAGAAGCCTGCAAGTTGCTGATTTGAGATTAACTGTATTAAGCGTTCCTTAGCAAGGTGGCTCAAGCCCTTAGGGGTGTAATGCACAGCGACAGCTAATCTCAGCCACTATGGGTTTTTGTGTTGTTTTTTTGCTGCCCAGCGCAGAGTTTCAGGTCAGGAAGTGCAACCCAGAAGAAGAGAATAGGGTTTATTTTGATCTTGACATGCTGGCTTCAACCATAATGGGGAAGTTGAAATTTGTGGCTTTGCTGTTGGTTTGCTGATAGGATTCAAGGAGAATGCTGCATTCTCAGTGGGCTAATATTTGAAACTATTTCAGTTCTGTTTAGTGTGACTGGAATTTTATTTTATTTTA
The DNA here is from genome assembly GCF_965153285.1 of Podarcis tiliguerta. Taxonomy (NCBI): domain Eukaryota; kingdom Metazoa; phylum Chordata; class Lepidosauria; order Squamata; family Lacertidae; genus Podarcis; species Podarcis tiliguerta. Next base: position 86,127,298 of record NC_139535.1, on the reverse strand, counting down.
TTTTTTTAAAAGTGCTTTTCCATGGCTAATCAGGGAGAAACTGTCTCAATGCCTCTCATGAAATGAAGCAGGCTTACCTAAACAAACAGAGGGAATTTCCCTAGTATTTATGTTTTCTTTATTCCCTCGTCTCAAATCTTGTGGGGCGGTTTTAAAAAACTTAATATGGGTCAGACTACCCCTTATGTGAGCTATCCATGGCTGGATCTCCCAGTGCCTTTTTCTGAAAAGCAGCTACAGAAGGCAAGGGTAACAAATCAAATCAATGGTGTGGTGTTAGACTTAGTCTAAATTCCTCCCTAAATTTGTTAAAAGTGGGGTGGGTGGAGTTTGCATGTGAAGAGAGACACTTACAATGAGGGTACCTAAAAAAACAAGTTGCATAATAAATTAAAAACAGAATGATCAAAAGCAGCACTTAAAAATATAACATTCAACAGATTGGATAAAACAAGATGTCTACTTTGTGATACAACACCTAGGCAAACAAACAAAAAAGGTGAAAAAATGATATTAAAGTTGGAGGCAGGTGAGTTTCCCTGCAGAAGAGATTTCACAGATGGGGCACCGTGACTGCAAAGGTGTCTTCTCCAGTCATCAGCCTGGCGAGTTTATATTGCGTAGACTGTACACGGGAACGACCACTATCCCCCCAACCCACATCCAGTTATATGGCCCTGATTTAATCCTGTGGATGAGCCAGTCCAGATTGTTTGGCAGTCACTATTCTGAGATGTGCAAGCAGCTCAAAAAGAATTGGGAGATGAAGAAACATGGAATGGCAGAAAACAATACTATCACTGATCACATTTTTTAAAAATCCCTCACAATTCTAGCTGTATGATCATGGCGAGTGCGAAATATCTAGCAGTCATGAAAATTCCCACTAGAAAGATAATAATAGAATCATAGAATCATACAGTTGGAATAGACCACAAGGGCAATCGAGTCCAACCTCCTGCCAAGCAGGAAACACCATCAGAGCACTCCTGACATATGGTTGTCAAGCCTCTGCTTAAAGACCTCCAAAGAAGGAGACTCCACCACATTCCTTGGCAGCAAATTCCACTGTCGAACAGCTCTTACTGTCAGGAAGTTCTTCCTAATGTTTAGGTGGAATCTTCTTTCTTGTAGTTTGGATAATAAACAAACAAATAAATGGAATGCCCAGGAATTGGACATCTTGTGAACCCACTAGAGCAGAGCAGCTGAATGGCCTCTGTTCCCTACACAAATACACTATCCCAATTCCAGAGCTTCAATTATCCTTCAATGCATCCTTCTGTGCCACCTCTTCCCTTCCAGTCTTTATGACTTCTACTTATCCTTGGCCCCCTCCCCCTTCAGTGCTTTAAATATATAACTCTAGGAGGATAGCTGCATAGAAAACCAGCAACAATCTGCAAATGCAAGCTTAAATCTTGCTCAGCACCAGCTGTTTGTATTTATTTGTCTGTCTTTGCAGCCTGCCTACCTTCAGTCACTGGAAAGATTTTTATACAGTGTGTTTGTGAAGGATGATTGACTACAAGGAGTCTTTGTTGTACTATCGGCTGTAATTATTTTAATTCAAATACATTCCCTTATAGGACTGACATCATAAACGCTGTTTTCTATAACAAATAGCTGTCAGGTCTGTCAAGCGGATCTGCTTACTGTTTTATATCATTGCAATATTTAATTTCAACTCAGCGCTCTTCGTCAAAATGTTCTCAAGGCTTCCTCCTCCTTTGCCAGGGGACCAGTCAGGCACCTTACTCCTTAAACTGATTGCTCTTTGCAATGGAGGTCAGGAAGAGAATGTGCCACCAAACGATGCAGATATATCAGATGGGAGCTTACGTTTTATACTTTCCCATGGCATTTCTGCATAGTACAATTACTGAGCACTAGTTTCAGAAGTTTAATGGTGGCACCCTCAGTTTTGCACCTTTGGCACCAGTCCGATGGCATAGAAATCATCCCATGATGAGGTTTGCCATATGCACCAGAGGAAACTTGCAGCAGGGATGGTTTGATTTTTGGATGGCCCAGGTCTTAAGTTGTTTGTGTTCATAAGGCTACAATCCTATACACCCTCCTGAAGATGTAACTCCCACTGAACTCCATGTTTAGGATCAGATGATAGGCAATTTCATGGAAATTGTGGGCTTATCCACACTTACCTTTTGCTCTGCTCTTTCTAGTCACAGGTCCATTCCAAAAATCTCTGTGTCTGAGTGGTCCCCGTCCCCCCGCCAGAGCTTTCCATGAGAAAACCTGCTCTTTAATGCTCAATTGGAGCAAACATCAATTAGGGTTTTCTGTGGATTGCCATTTGCTCCAATTGAGCTGTAACGAGCAGGTGTTTGCAGGGAAAGCTCTGGAAGGAAAAAAAAGAGGGTGTGTGTGCTCTCAGACATAAAACTCTAAAGCATCGACTGTGCCTGGAAAAAGCAGAGGAAAGGTAAGAGTAGATAAACCCTGTATTTTAGTCCAAAATAAAGTCAGAGTTTATTTTACTGCTTCCTCTGAACTGTAAAAAACCAGAACCCTGCTGTCCTGGGCTCAAGTGTGGGATATTAATTAGATAGATGATAGATAGATAGATAGATAGATAGATAGACAGACAGAGATGCAGGCTTGGTTGAACAATGTGAGACATTGGGTGCAAACATCTCTAACAAGTCATGAGAAAAATGTTATGCCTCTGCTTCACTGGATTTCTTATCAGCTTTAGAAGTGTGGTAAGATAATTCCCCTCACTTGAAAGGACAATAGAGTTGACTGGCTTAGCAAATAGTGATGTGATGAGCAAGCAGTGATAGCAGTAAGATAACAATTACCAAGTGGTCACCTAGATACACCCACAAATATAGAAGGTTCTCTAGAAGGTTATAGCTATGTGCCCCAGTAGTGCCCCTGCTCAAGAGCAGAGTAAGCTTACCTCAGACATTGCCCTGTAAGAGTGGAACTATTTGTTAAGCACATAATAAGAGCCCTGCTGGATCAGGCCAAAAGTCCATCTAGCACATCAGCCAGCCAGTTGCTGATAGGCAGCCCACAAGCAGGGCCTGAGCACAACAGCCCACTCTCCCCACTTACAAGTCTTAGCAACTGGTGTTTAGAAATGCCGGACTTCAGAGTGGGGGGGGGAGGGGCACAGAACTGAGGACTCCATGTGTCAACCCCCTAAGAACACCCCTGCTTGGCTCTTAAGCTAGAGCAGGGTTCCTTGTAAGAAAAAGAGAGGTCTCTCCTTGCCTTGTGGGAAGAGCCAAATCATAACAGGAGGTGTGGGTGAACTGTTTCCCCAATATCCCCAGGCTCATTTTTCAGTCTCCTCCTTGTCCCTGTTCTACTACCACTATGGGGTGGCTAAATATTTATAGACTCCATGAGATGCTCCATGCAACTTGGGCATCCATTTTGGGGGGTTCAGTGAACATCAGGGGTGGGAAATCTGTGGCCCCTCCAGGTGGGGGCTCCGGTTTCTATCAGTCCCAGCCAGCATGGCAAATGGTAAGGGACGATGGGAGTTCTAGTCCAGCAACTTCTAGAAGGGCGCAGATTCCCCATCCCTGATTTAAAAGGAAGATGGAAAACCGCAAGAGAAGAGTATCATATGCAGAATGTAAAGTAACCCCTGTACCTTCCCTTTGAGCAAAGGCCCTTAAAATAATTGTGGTGATCGAAGAGACTGCTTAATAAAGCAGTGTAACAATGGTTTTAGACATCACAATACTGACAGCAGCTAATAAAAAATATATTTGATGAAGATTCTGCTAACAATATAAATTCCACACCTGATACCACAAATGCATTTGAACATCACATTGCAGGAGAAAAGAGTTCTGATGGGAAATGTCCATTGCCAGCTCTTAGTGGGAATGAGGACACAGGTAGATATTTCATTGTCTAAACATGACAACCAGTCCAGCCAAAAGTGAATTCTTATTTCTCATCAATGGCCAGTGTTTCAGATAAAATTGGTTTGCCCTATATCCATCCCAAAGAATGCTTTGCTGCCAAAGACTTCATTACAAACATTTAAATGGGAGAAATGCTTTAGGGATGTGCACTGTATGCTCATACTCCTTTGCTTAAAAAAAGAAGTGTTACCTGTGTTGGTAACACTACTATAGTTGTTACTATTATGCAGCATTAAAAAGCTCTTAAAATAGACAGCTTGTTCACCATTTCTATGCATCCAAGAATAGGCTGTTTGAACTTTCTGCATCTTCCTCCCCACTCCCTTCAAATCTGAAATGACTGCCCTACAGCCCAGCTGCCCAAATGCTGCTATTTGGCATGCAAATGTAAACAAAAAAGTGGTCCTCGTCACTCCTGGACTCAGCTAGCATGTACCTGGCTGCCTGGCTGATACAAAGCAGATAAATGGAGTTCAGCAAAGGGGGATCTCCACTCTGCAGATAGCTAGTGAGCCAGTCCCTCACCAGATTCCAATTTCTATGTCCATTTCCCAAAATGCCAAGGAATATATTCGAGAAACTTAAGAGGGTGGGACATCATGCCCCCTTTGAATTTCTAGTCCTACATGATTGCTGTGATGCCAGGGAATTGGGGGGCGGGGGATGCAGGAGCAAAACCTGCCCACCTGTCATTGTTTTCACATGGGGGGGGCAGTACCTCAGCCAAAGAGGACCCTACCAGAGCAGGTTAAAGGTAAAGGTAAAGGGACCCCTGACCATTAGGTCCAGTCGTGACCGACTCTGGGTATTGCAATCTGTATACTGCAATCACTGCACATATATACCTTGGGATTCTTGCACTATGCAGGTCCCCGCTCTCCACATGCATCTTACCAGTTATAATGTTGGGTGTTTCACCCATAATTAGTAGTAATGACTAGAACAAAAGGAGGGATTCTTCGCCTGTGCATTTCATCCATACAGTAACATGACTAAATTTAAGAACAGAGAAACACACTGTAAAATAAAAAGTACACTGTGTAGTGGAGACGCACTAGAAGAGCAACCCATCCATTTCCTGAAGTGATGATATCTAGGGCTACTGACTGTTCAAAGCCTCACTAACCCTCGGCTACTTGGAGCTTATCATTTAATTAAAAATAATGCCTGGGTTTTGGGGGCCAACCTGGTGATGTACGGTGAGCGGCTCAGTTCTTGCCTCTCCCCCCCCCTTTGTCTTTGTGCCTGGCGTGTTGGAGGTGTACATTCCTGTAACCTTGCTTTCCAGCACAAAAGTGCTATAAACCACCAATAAATTTTACTGACTTTCTGGTGACCTTCATGAGGGCTGGACAAGTCACATTTCACACCAAAGATGGAGCTGTAAATATTTTATCTGTGCAGTAAACACAGCACTGACAGCAGCGCTGTACTCATTTCCAAGGGACTGCTCTCTGAACGTTGCCACCTCGCTGAGAAAGCGATTTATCTGCTGCTCCAGGAAAAATCCTGGCATAGAGGCAACGAAGGAGCAGCTCACAGAGGAAGCTAACTGTCTTGTTCACAGCAGCCCTCTGTCACTGGCAGCCATGGCTGCCTTGTTATGCAGCAGTCGCTGCTCCTCACCACCACCACCTCTTTTCAGCAGTAGCAACAGACTGGATTGAATTAAAGGAGGTAGAAATTTATCTCTGGGACATGAACTGCTCACAGCTATTGTAGCTCGGCCCAGATCCAGCATGGCATTAATGTATATGCTTAATGTTCAAGGTTGCCAAGTGGAGGTTAAGGGATGTTCCTTATTTTAAAGCAGGGTTGGATTAATCACCACATACCACAGAGTAGTAATGTGTCAGCACGGGTCAATTTTTGGTGATTGATGCATTATTTCAGTGCACCCGATCTCCACAACCCATAAAATATCTCCCATCACTACCACCTGTTTCAGATGCACAGTCTTGTGTGCCAATTCAGGTTACTCATTCTGCAAACATGTGTTTGAAAACCCATGGTGGGGGTGGGGGGAAGCAGGAAAGGGTGTGTGTGTGTGTGCACGCATGCGCGCATGCACGCACACACATATATACACATACATACACACACACATTACAAATGTGTTTGTGTGTGGTTTATTTCTCAGGAGTGATAAATAAAGAAATCAATTATCTCTACAGTATTGGGTTGGTAGAGTTTGATCTGGGGCACATATCACCAGTTCAAATATTACCTTTGCCATGGAGTATTATCATTATTATTTATTAAATTTCTAAACTGCCCTTCATCCAAAGATCATAGGGTGGTTTACAATAGAAAAGCACAAAAATACATACCATAGCAGCAGCAGCAGCAGCAACAACAACACATAGCTTCAAAGGCCAAGGGTAACTTTCCAAACCAGTTACTCTCTCCACCTCTGGTCTTTATCCACAAAATCAAGATAACCGAACCTGCCTTACAGGGCTGGTACCAAGATTCATGAGTGATGTATGTGAAGTGCTTTGAATGTCATAAAGTGATCTAGAAGTATGGTGTTCTTATGTTCTTATACAATTCCTGCTTTTGTGTTGATGGTTTCTTTTTCTTGTGCTATAGTTTTTGTTTGTTTGATTTTTAATAATTTTAGTAACAATACAGCACCAAACTGGATCTCCTGCAGTTCCCAAATTCTGCTCCCTTAGCTTTGTTCTTATGATGGCTTTCTTAGCTACCCTTTTTAGGAGGCTACAGAGGGGCATAATTTGGCCAAAACAATGGAGAGACAGGAGGAATGGTTGTGGATTTTATCAAGAGTCCCCCTTTCCACCAAATGTGAATTCACACATACAACATTTGCATGGGGGCATACACACATAGTCAAAGAAGGCCATGTTGTATGCAATGTCAATGCTGGGGCCAGAGAAATACTATATAACTTGGTGGAACTTCATTATCTGTGTTCTCCTGAAAGCAATGTTCTCCAGAGCGTTCACGCATTGATCACATGAAGTACTCTCTTCATGTCCAAAGCATCATGGCACTGTTCCGCTGGATCCACTCTTGACATCTCACAGCCTACCTGGCCCCATCCTTGGCAGCTGCACATTGAGTGGCTACATCAGGGAAGCCTACCTGTCTGCATGTAAATGGCCCATTTTAAAAATAAAATAAAAAGGAACATTTGGTTTAATGCTCCTTTGTTGCTTAAAAGGGATTGTTTAAAAGGGAATGCCACCCTGCCTATCTCTGGCTAGTGGGCTCTGTGTGGAAAGTGTGGTCTGTCACAGGGTGAACAAAATATTGTGCATGGCATTTTGGAAGCGAGTCTAGAATGCTTGGGGGGGGGGGGCAACGACCCTGTACTGCTGCCCAGGAACTCCAGTCTTTAATCCTGCCTTGTTGGCCATGTATATTCATGAGCATAAATTTAAGGGGTGTTCAGTTGCATTAATATTATCTGGTTGTGCATATGCTGCCTGAAAGAGCCAGCACTGATCAAATACCAAACATATGCCTGGTGTATGCAAGGTCTGACTGAACGGCATCTAGATTCCTTCAAGTTGGCAGCATATATATATATTTTTTTACAAAGAAAAAGGATGCTAAGAAATGATAAATATTCTGCTGTCCATCAGCAAGGTCATCACTCAGTGCCAACGTGCAGCCACTGACATCAAACAGCATCAAAAGAAATATTTCACGCTGCCTGGAAAAGGTTAATCCATGAGAATAAAGGGTTAGTTTTGCCTGGAGAATGCACCTCGCCACCCCACCCCTCCTAATTTATTTCTGCAATTGTAATTAAGGCCCTGACAAACTGCCTGAGCTGCCTGACTCTTTTGTTCAATTTATTGATTAGCTATTTCTCAGAAGTTCATTACCATCCAGAGGCTGGGAATTGGGTTTGTGTGCACTGGTGTTTCTTCTTCTCCTTCTCTCTCTCTCTCTCTCTCTCTCTCTCTCTCTCTCTCTCTCATGGCTTCATCTCTGACTCAAATGATTAAATGCAGCCACAACACATTCATCGCGTATCGAGCAGTTCTGCCCAAGGTCAAACATTCATGCAAAACAGGAATGCCGATCTGCATGTCTAAATATCATCTGCATGAATTTCCAAGAGGATGCTTAGAAAAGCTCCCTAGTAACGTTGGAATGGATGCATTTACTAAAGGTAAAAAAACAGCCTTGTCTATAAGTGATCTGTGTTAACTCCACCAAGATTCCCACTGGGGAAAATAATAGCAATGTGGAAGATAACAAAGAGAAAAAAATCAAGTAAGTCTGAACTTAATCACAAGTCTGTACAGGGAAGCTATAGATGAAGTAGAAAACTGGCTGACTTCTTCAGTAAAGAATGGACTTTCTGTCTTGTATATCTGTAAAAAAGTAAGTGAAATACACCTTTTGTTATGATGCCATGATACTCTCCTCTCTGTAGACGTGGGTTTCTTGTGGCCAACCTCTCTCCATAGGGGGCCACTGTGGCAGGGCCGGCCCAACCATTAATCACACTGAGTTCTTTGTCCAGGTGGCACACTGAAAGAGCAGTATATTTGTGTATACTGTACTCCCCTGGCCCAGTCACTCACCCTTTAATACTAGGAGTGCTTCTTCCCCTTTGCTGCTGCGGCAAAGAGGTCAGCAGGGTCCTAGAGAGCTCTCTGGTGTCACCTGGACACCCATTCTTTGCTCTGAGCAAATGTCCTTCATCAGCATGAGGCATCCTGGAAGTGGTGGCCCAAGGAGTGTCTGCACCACTGCCCCTATGCTGAGTCAAATACTGCTTAGCTTAAAGTAATAGTAGCTATAGTAATAAAAGTTACTACTGTAAATATAGTATTTTCTACCACAGGCATGTGCAGCACATTTCATTAGGTCATGCACCCTGAGTTTTTTTTAAAAAAGATTAACCTGCATACTCATAGTCATAAAGGACATTATTTTTATACATCAAATCAACTAAACAAACTAAAACTTAACTAAACTTTTAAAACTAACAACTAAACTTTACTTTTTTATATAAAAAAGCAAACTTAAAAAATGAGACACAAAATACACTTTCTTAATTATTATTTCTGCCATAGAAGAAGAAGAAGAAGAAGAGTTTGGATTTGATATCCCGCCTTTCACTCCCTTTAAGGAGTCTCAAAGCAGCTCATTCTCCTTTCCCTTCCTCCCCCACAACAAACACTCTGTGAGGTGAGTGAGGCTGAGAGACTTCAAAGAAGTGTGACTGGCCCAAGGTCACCCAGCAGCTGCATGTGGAGGAGCGGAGACACGAACCCAGTTCCCCAGATTACAAGACTACCGCTCTTAACCACTACACCACACTGGCTCTTTTTCAAGATAGGTGATCCATTATCCATAGTGATAATGAGGCATATACAAAGATTCAGTCTATTTTCACTATCTTTAGCCAGATGAAGTAACCCAAATTGACCAAAACAGATTTCTTCATCTTCCTTTTCTAGAGATTGACTCCTACCATTCACCCTACCACTGCCTCCAGGGACAGACAGGCAGAAACTGCATATCCATACCAGCCTTTTTATTCTGCCTGCGTCTCTCTCTGTCTGCTTCCCTCCTCCTCCCTTCTGCCTTTGCCTGTCCCTCACCACTGCTTCTCCATGCAGCTTCCCTACATGACCCCCCTTTAAGAATAACCCAAAAATTATGGTGTGCTTGGGCACACCTGGCACACCCTACCACTATGGCAACATGGCAGTGGAGATGGCACTCTACAGGGACACCTCACCCACAACACCTTGATCCAGTTTTCTTTGCCAGAGGGAGGCATTTTTAGGTGTGAGGACCTGGAGAGACTGAGCGTGTCTGCAGTGCTGCAACAAGGGTGGGAGGAAGAAGGTGCAGGAGCGGGGAGGAAGCCAGTGTGTGCAGGGAGACCACAGCGCTGACCCTGAAGACAAATGACTACATTCGCAGAGGCAGCCTCTGGGTGATCTAATTTAAAGTGACTACCATACACATGGATGCAGTGCTCCATCTCTTTTCTCTGAAACATTAGTGACCAGGGGAGTTCTTAGGGAGTGGCCCAGGGTCATTCACTGAGTTTATTGCACCAGGCCCCAGGTCTGCTGCCTTTCCCAAACTCACTTTAAAAATAACCCCAACTTTCCTTTCAAGGCAGCTGGGTGTGCAGTGCCAGTGAGACCACTCACCAACTTAATCTGCCCAGAGGCACTCTCTATATATCAATGCAAATACAGTATGTGCCATGGGCCGGTTAGGGCCATAAATGGAGAAGAATATCAACCTGATGAGCTCACGCTAAATGGTCAATATTTGTTTTTCTTTAGGAAAACATTTTCATGCTCGGAGCAGGAACTTAATGAGCTTCAGCTGTATATTTCTATACTCTAATTTAGAGATGGCCAGGACTAGTCTGAAAGCCTAAGATCCAGAGATGACATTCTCCATCCTCTAGTCTCTGCAGTCAAGTGCTGGGTCTGCATGGCACGGGGTCTGCTGGCCATGCAATGCAGAAGGCCAGACATTATAATGGGCATGACCAAGTCAGAGACCTTACCTAGCTTTCCAATCACACAGTGCTACACTAAGGACTTATCCACACTTACCTTTTGCCCTGCTCTTTCCAGGCACAGGTTCACACTTAAAAAAAAGTCCAAGCATATTTTTGTTTTGTTTTGCTCTGGAGCTTTCCCCATGGAAATCCACTCTTTAGAGCTCAATCAGAGCAAACATCACCTTAGGTTTTCAGTGGATCACTGTTTGTTTCAACTGAGCACCAAAGAGTGGGTTTTGTAGGGAAAGCTTCAGCACAAAGAAGGGCATTCAGACACAGAGCTTTAAAGCAGGCATAGGCAAACTCGGCCCGCCAGATGTTTTGAGTCTACAACTCCCACCATCCCTAGCTAACAGGATCAGTGGTCAGGGATGATGGGAATTGTAGTCCCAAAACATCTGGGGGGCCGAGTTTGCCTATGCCTGCTTTAAAGCATGGACCATGTCTGGAAAGACCAGAGGAAAGGTAAGTTTGGCTAAGCCATTACCCTTTTTTTCTGTGCCAGACAAAGGGACTGTGTGAGGTCTAAGGATACACCACTTTGGATAACTGGCTGCTATGCTATATCTCAACCTCAAACCAAATGGTCCCTGGATCTCCCGACAGCACTCTGACGGCAGAAATAGGTTCCAGTCTGACATTTTCAGAATGTATGCATCTCCACCTTCCAAATCACCATTCTTACAGTTCATTTTTTCCTGCCTGATACCTGGGTTTGTAGAGGTGCAATAAATTATCTCATAATTAAATACTTTCATCACAGATGAGTTGTCAGTTATACTGGGATGGATGTGATTGCAACAACCAGTGATCAAGAAACTAGGCAGATGGATTAAGCTAGGGTAAGAGCATCAGCAAGAATGCACAAAGGTACACACCAAACTAAAGGAAAGGCATTTCCCCCCACATCTCTTTCAAAGAATTTTTTTTTTGTCTCAGATTTTTCTCCCCTTGCCCTGGGGGCCCTTTCAAGAGACATAATGGATATTGTGACTGAAAATAATAGAATTTATAGCCCAGACTCAACACTATAAATTTAGCTATTATGTTCCTGATGGGAAAATGAAGAAAGAAATGAATTGAGACAGAATATTTGTCTTAATAAGTGTCTCTTTTCTATAGTGTGTGTGTGTTTAATATATCTGTATGTGTGTATGTATATGTATGTGTGTACACACACACACACACTCACACACACACACCCATACATATAAAATTATATACACACAAGAATATACATTTAAGGAGATATTCAAACTTTGGCAAGCACATCAACAAACAAAAGCAGCAAATAATGCATTAAAAGGAGTGGAGGATTTACTACTTGTTTGGTATGCGGGAGCTATTTTCCACCAAAATGAAATCCTAATATTACTTTATGCCTCATACCTAGAAACAAAATGTAAAATTTGAATCACTGATAATACATGGAATCTCAGCTGTGATCTGATACATATACCAAAAGGTTTTCTAGAGCAAACAGATCTGTATGGGGCTCAAATCTCTGCATTATGAATTTACATCATAATTTGTGGAGGTATGAAAAGGTATATGCAGTTCTCACAGTGCTCACAATGCTGGACTTCTCCCAAAAGTTCTCACAATGCTGGACTTCTCCCAGAAGTTAACATTTGAACCTGCCACCAAGGAAGATATTTATGGACCATAGAGAGGCCCACGTTTTTTTTAAAAAAGCTCTTCTTTCTAAGCCTTCAAGCATGTTTTGGGTCAATTTTAATTTCATTTTTAGCCATGGAAGTTAAAGCCAAGCTGTTGTTTCCTTGGACTGAACTGTTTTCCTGAGCTGATGCTAATGGTCTTGTTTCACAGTTCCAATTGATTTTTAACTCACCTTTCCTCCCCCCCCCCCCCGAAAACCATTGCCAATTTGTAGGGCTAGCAGAGTTTGATTCTTCTCATCACTCATCTCCCTCCCAAGCAACTCTGACACACACACACACACACACACACACACACAGTCTGTGGTATGATCGCTTGTCCACACACACCCAAAAATGCATGTCCAGGATATGATCATTTGTCATTTAAGATAGAGTAGATGATATGAACCATGCCAAACACTGTAATAACTAATTTCAAACATTTATTACAACACATGAGAGACTTGAAAGCTGTCCCTGCTCTTGATTTTAATAAATGCCGTCTTGAAGCAGCCGCTTATCAAAGTGACACAAATTGTGTGGTAAATAGATTATGGCACAGCTGAAATACTGGAAAATGAGATCAGAAATGCTGCTCCATCCCCATTTAAAACACCATGAGATACGCCATCTCGCAATGATGCCAAAGAGGCAGAACCAGCCAATCTGCTGGCGCTCAAGCTGCTGCGAAATTAAGGCTGAACAAATCTGGCTGTTAATCGCTTCTTCATTTGGAAAGGGATATTTACTTCCTGGGCAAGTCTTGCTTGATGTTTGCTTATTCTTAAAATGGCAGGAGCTACCCAAATGGTGCCCAAGACGAATAGCTTCCTTCAATAAGTATACATATTGCAAACATTTAATAGTCTTGGGGTCATTCAATGCACCTCAGCACTAGCCTCCTCCCTCTCAGATGGGCCAGCACAGAAAATGGCAGCACACAGGTGCATACAATTGATTAGCATAAAGAATCAATTTAGGCAAGATAGCAACTAGTAGGGCTGAAGGGTTATGTTCTGTTTCTGAAGTTTATAGGGATGGTTTTAGTGCTTTCAGAGTTTGTTGAATTGATTTTATTGTTTTTAGAGCTTGTGTTTCTCTGTTCTGTTTTGATCTATGTTGTGTTGATGGCTTTACACTGTGAAGCAGTCTCATAATAATAATAATAATAATAATAATAATAATAATAATAATAATGGTAGGTGATCTTGCCACAATGGAAAACTTGGCCTTGGGGGAGAGATATGGATCTGGCCCATAGGCTGGATCCAGTTCCCCACCCCTAGTTTAAATTCTGGGGAAGCACAAGTTAGCTGCCTGATTTCTTGGTAAGGGCAATGAGATCCAGTTAAAACCCTCCTGAAGATCTTCCCTGCTGCCCCAAGTCTGGCCCAATAAGAGATGAGATACAATAGCAAGGTCCTATCTGAAAACCATCCGGCACACCCTATTCCGTCTATAATGTAAATGACAACCAAAGACATAGCATCTCTCTCACACACCAAAATGTATGTGGTTCATTTTAATGAAAGCTGTTTGGCTAAATCCCCAGTGCTGCTACTTTGGCTCTAGATGGTCTTATTCATTTGAAAGGATGCTGCCACAGAATAGAGATTGGACTTTTGAATATGCAAAAGAGAATATTTGCCAGCAAATGGTCCTTTGCTTTATTCAAATGATTGTGAGGCTTTTTAAGGCTTTCGTGAATTCCAGGAAATGTGTTTGCAGAATCATCAGCTACAAAGAATTGGATTTCCACATTGCAGCTCAGGGGAGATTTTCAGGGTTTTCGTTAAGACACAGAGTCTCCGGCAGCAGAAAGCCACTTTAATAAGGGAATCGGCTGCAATTTCATATTAAAAATCCTCAATTAATAACAGATATGAACATAAATTCATGATGACCTCAGAACTCTGCCGTGCAAAACTAAACAGCTTGAAAGGCATTCATATGCATCTCATATGTTTTCTCTCTGTTCTTTTTGTCCTTGTTGGTGGCCAGCTTGGGTTCTTTATAGTGTCTCATTGAGTCCCCCAAGACTCAGAGCATTTCTGGAAAGTATTTTTAGGTGTGTTTCCACCAGTGGGATACATACCAGTAAATACAGATATTGCAGTTAAAGTTGATTTGCAGGTCTTCTGCTACAGACTCTCCCCATCCTACCACCCAAGAAAACCCTGGACTTTTTGTAACAAAGAAATTGATAGGGGAAATGTCCTAGAAAGTGTTGGACAATATCTGCTTGATGTAACATCCTCTAACCTCCCTGCAAAGAAATTAGAATGAATGGCCAATAAATAGGCAACATCGGCTCACCTCCCTGCAAGCTTTCTGCAAACCTATCAGGATGAATACTCAATAAAGAGGTTGACTGGAAGTGGCCTTACTAGCTTCATACATTACACACAAAAAAGTCTCTCACCTTCCACCACTAGTTTATTTTGTCTGATCAGTAACATTTAAAGAGCATGCACATGCACTGGAAAACAAAATAAGAAAGACAAGCCAGTGAAATCTTGGCAAATTATGGGGATAAAGCTCTCATCTAAAATGATTATTTCTACCTTGTTGTGTGTGCACGTTCCTTTGTGAAAACCAAAACTCACAGTTCAGTTAGGGTCCAGCCTTAGTTGATACCAAAGCCAGGAAAGTGTATGTTCTGATGTGAAAGGGTCAGTGTGTGCTACTGCTAGACCTCAATCTAATTCAACAAGATTTGCGCATTCAGAGTTTTAGAACATCAGTTCTTCAGCACTAGTTGACGGGGGTGGGTAATAGAGTACCTAAATATCAGCAAGAAAGCCATTGGGTTGGATCCAATGTTTGACTCATGGGATACTTTCTGGTGTCAGGTTATCCTTCCCCCTGTCACCTCCGCAGAGTGTTCCAGAGTGTTGGGAAGACCTTCTGAAATAGTATGGGAGCTGGCCTAGAGGTAAGGCAATTGGCAAAAATCACATCCGCATCCCACCATGCACTTTCATTTGCAAAACCTTCTACTGGATTCATATCCCTTCCACAAATGGAAAGGAGTCCCTCTTAGATCCAGCCCACTGAATATTTCATAAGGAAACTTCCTGCGAGTACTGGGGAACTAACTGAAATTTTATACTGAAGTTTCAACATTGTTTTGGGATATTAAATTTGAGCATATACAACTTATGTGTACTTAGTACTTAGTACTTATGTGCACTGATCCACTAATCAATCAATTATTCATCATCATCATCCCCTAATGAAACTGTATTCATAAAACTTGGATGCCAGATTTGAAACTCAAGTAGTCATATATTTAAAGAAGAAGTGAATGTAAAGAAGAAATGCTGCCTTTTAAAAACACTTTCAGCATATGTGACAGTGGGACTCATTGATCTCCCATCCTCATGATCATCTGGGACTGGAACCCATGGATCTCACTGCAGAAAGAGTTCCATGAGTGTCATTTTCCACTGGAAGCAGAAATGAAAGTATGGCAGACCCCACTATTACTTTTGCTGCTTCTCTGAATGTGTGGTCTGGAATTATTATTATTATTATTATTATTATTATTATTATCATTATTACCATATGCAAATGTAAAACTTGCAAATTCAAGTAATCCTGTCTAATTAATTAAAAATACACACTGGTTGTTTTAAAAAACACATTTTTTTGCAAGGTTGGCATACATTAGACACGCCCCTGCAGCCTGCCTAGTGCAAGACCACTTCCTACAGCAAGTTCAACTAACAACAATGCTTATAACACATATGGCAGTTTTATCTGATAAATTGCAAAATGCTTGGCACACCTGGGGAAAAGGCCATTATTCCCATTTTAGGGGTGAGGAAACAGGGAAATTGACTTGCTTCATCGGAAGATTGATTCACCCAGAAGGGCAAAAGAATGGCGGGGCGGAGGAGGGAGGGAGAGAAAGAAAGAATCTAGGAGCTGAAGCCAGGTTTCTTTCCTAAATTCCAGCCCAGTGCATTTTTGCCAGCTGCATTGTTCTCAAGCAGAAAATAGCACCTTTGCATTTTGACAGATCTATCAGGAACCTTGGCCTGATACACTCTCTCACACACACCCCACCGCTTTTCCTTCACCCACCTCCAATTCAAATTACAAGGCTATTTTGATGCTATTATTTGATGCTGATGCTGCCACCTTGCTCCTGCCAAGATGCTGTCCCGAGCTTGCCCCTCATCTGTGATCTCTACTGAGTGCACAGGAGTGACTCTGGCAGCAGAAGCAGGCACTTTGATGAGGAAACTATTTGCACCCAGGTGTAGCCATGGCAACGGTCTCTCACAGAGCAAAAGGCAGCTCCGCTAAGGCTCAGAGATTCACCATTCAAGCGCATGTATTTTCATATCCTGGATGCAATTGTATCTTGTAGAAATCCTGGCCAACCTGATTTAAAAGCAAGAAAGCCTCCATACTGAGATTGGGCTGTAGGCAGCCAAGTGACTAACTTAACCTGGCATGCCAGTTTAAAAACAAGAAATTGTTATGATCTTTAAAAATTAGGAAATCCCAGAACTGTAGTAGTACCAGATAGGATGTGAAAAAAATGCAGTCCAGTCCCTTACAAGGTGGTAGGATCCATCATGTCCTATCAGATTAGCCCAATAACATGCAAGCTATGAAAAGCTATAAGGGACATAAGAAGTTGCCTTAAACTGGGTTGGACCACTGGGCCCATCTAGCTCAGTATTGTGTACACTGAATGGCAGGGTCCCAGCAGAGTTTCAGACAGGAGTCTCTCCAAGTCCTACCTGGATATGTCAGGGACTGAACCTGGAACATTAAGAAGACAGCAGGTGGGTGTAAGGTACATCATTCCAAAGCTCTTGCTGCTAGCCAAGCCATGGCTTGTGCTCTCAAGGCCACGAATGTCCTGGATCCCTGGTCTTCAACCTTTCTACTTTCAAGGGTTGACTCACTGACTGAGGAACCTCTGAGTATTTTCTGTGGAAGCCCCATGCAATGGAGGAGATCCTGAAGCATGCTCTAGGAGACACATGGAAGGCTATCTAGGTCTGCTGGACCTTGAAAAGTCCTGCATGAACCAAGAGTGACCACCAGGTCATACTCAACCATTTCCTACAGCTGCACATTTTGGGGTGGGGGGAAGACTTGTAGCCCAATTCTGTCCTTAAAAAGCACCCAAAGTAACTTGCAAAAAAATACAAGAAGCCAATTCAAAATGCAACATAAAATTGCAAGACAGCTAAAAATAATAATGACCGCTCTCCCATCAACTGGAAGGTGCCCTTTGTGTAGCTGCGCACAGTACCCCGATCCCTAAGACAATGGCAGAAGTTCCTGGTCCACCTCCCCACATCACAGTCCTTAGAGGTTCCTGCCAAACCTCAGTTCTAATGAACCTATCTGTGGCGGGGGGAGAGCATGCAGTCAGCTCCAGAGCTTCACCTGCCCTACCCTCCCTTTGTTTAATGCTCTTTTATTACAGATTAACTTCTTTTACAGGTATGCGGGTGCTGCTACAGTCTTAGGATGGTTGCTGTTAAGGAATTTCCCTGCACTGACAGGTTTCGCTTTCCCCATAGCAGATGTCACAACTTTGGCAGTTTTAGGCCTTGGGCAGAATCCTTTAGTCTATCTTCCCCCTAAATGGGGGGGGGGGCTGAAGTGGTGATGCGCGTTCCCCCCTGCTACGGTGATCCCAGGGTTCCCCATTAAAGGGGCTGAGTCGGAGGGGAGTCATTGGCCATACACTGAAAGGTTGTCCTTGCACTCCCCAGAGTTGCGGTGAAATGGGGGTGGGCACTCTGCAAAAACAAACGTCTTCCAGAGCTAGCCCACTTCCCAGACAGGCCTGATTACCCTGATTACTGGCTGGGGACTGGGAGGGATACACGCCCAATGCCTAAGCCAAGGTCTTCCTACATCTGAAAGTTTAAATAAAGTTGTGGCCAATTTACTTCCGTAACACATTGCCATGAGTCATTCGTTTTTTCCGGGTGGCTCTTGGGGTCGGGGGTCTCCACCTGGGCATGCAAAACTACAGTGGGACAGGATCTAAAAGCAGCAGATCATTAAAGATTGTAAAAAGTCTTGTCCAATACACACTGAAAGCAGGAGCCTGGCACACCTTGAAATCGGACCCCAAAGGCCTGTCTTAATGCATCTATTTACCTTATCTCATGTGACAACGGGACAGAGAACACCATCTTCTGAAACTGCTCTTAAAGCTTGGAGAGATACGTATGGAGAAGGCAGTTGTGCTAGATTGAAGGGGGGTGGTTTTTTTCTTACTGGCTGACCTGGTTTTTGTATAAGGGTCCACCCCACCCCCCAAAAAAGAAGTATGATTGACTGCCACCAGGCAGAATGACCCTACTACCCTAGTAGGTCCAGTTAACTGGGGAGTTTCTGAGCCCCTCCCTTCCTTCTAGCCACAAGGAAGAATAAACAAGGAGAGAAGCTCTGGATATACCCGTATTTTGCGCTCTATAACACGCACCCGACCATAACACGCACATAGTTTTTAGAGGAGGAAAATCCATAGGCATGCCACCCGTAGGCATTCCCTCCATAACACGCACAGACATTTCCCCTTACTTTTTAGGAGGAAAAAAGTGAGTGTTATGGTGCAAAAAATATGGTACTTTCCCAAAGTTCAGTGGAGACAAAACCTGGTGAAATATTCTTATAACATAAACTTAGTTTTCACAACCATGTAGTCAGCATGTTGAGAACATTTCAGTAAGAAAACAGTTTTAAACCAATGAAGCCAAATGTCCAAATATAAAACTTGATGGAGGAGGGAGGGGGCTGCTGTATGTAGAAACCTCTGTCTTTTGCATGACTGGCCTACTGTTCAAATGTAAGAGTTATATCCACTGCTCCACTTACCTTCACCTCAGGCCCCATCCACCTCATGTCCGCCCCCACCCCGCAACAAAAAGATTCTCCATGAGGGAATGCAGCCCTCAGGCTGAAAAGGGTTCCCCCCACCCCGATATATATTGTGAGAGGAATGTCCAGCACTATGACCAATTCACAACATTAAAATCATTGTGGCGAAATAAAACAACAACTACAACTCTGCTCCTCACTGTTGCTAGGAAATGTCAGACAAATGCTTAGATGTAGTAGCAAAACAAAAGCATCTTGTAGCTTATTTAAAACTTCCACGACTACTAAGGCAGCCTCAAAACAGTTTCAGGTTTCAGTAGTGGTTTTTGAAAGCTGAGATTGGCATTGCAAGAAACACAATTATTCAAAAGACAGTAAGCAGTGGTAAGCACGCCTTTGCAGGGGAGAAAAGGGTGGGAGTGAGTTTGTACTGGAATGAATCTGTGGGTCAGCCCCCCTCCCTGGTTGTGCTGCTCATCCCTCACTTCCATTTTCATAGGTTTGAGATGAAGACAAACAGGCTCTAATTATTTTTTGCTTGCACAGCTGAGCCCTTCAGCCCTCCATTTCCTTACCTGAACACTCTCATTCCAAGCTGGTTATATATGACCAAGCCCTGTGGCTGCATTTCTTCTGCAGTGGAACTCTGGTGTCACCGCTATCATAGACCCTTTCCTCAATTTCATTTTCTCAAGTGAGAGCCTAATAAAGAATGTTAATTTACTCGGTCTGCCTGTAATGGACCAGGCAGTGAACCAAGCATACCCAGAGGTTGAGGAAAAGGAGAAGTTTTGCGAAACAAGATTGGTGTCAGTCTCTGTTCAAGGGTATATTCATGCCTTGTGGTTCATGGCTGAACAAGATTCTACACCTGCTTCACACTTTTTCTTAAAAAAGAAAATCAGGTACCATATAGATGCTTGTCCCACACTCAGGCAACAACAACAAAAGGGACAGATTATGGTTGAAGCTAAACATGCACGGTGTACAGTTCATTTCAGATGGGTGGGCAGTGTGTGCTTACTTTGTACTCTGGGATAAGGTTACCAGACTTTCCCAGGGACAGTCCCCAGATTTACAAATCAGTCCCCATAAAAAATCCATTGAAGTTGAAAAGTGTCCCCAGATTCATTGAAGAAACTCTAGTAACCTTCCTCTGGGATCATACCCCAATATGCAAAATTCTTGTTTGAATCAGTTGTCAGTCTCTTTGATGAGTAGAAATACTTGGGGCAACAGATCCTTACCTAGGCCACATCCACACCATGCATTTAAAGCACTATGCCACTTTGAACAGTCATGGCTTCCCCCAAAAGCATGCTGGGAGCTGTGGTTTGTTAAGGGTGCTGAGAGTTGTTAGGAGACCCCATATTCTCACCTTATTGCTCATGAAATCACAACCCATTGTCCACTCCCCTGACAGAAAACCCCCATTCCCACAGGGTTAAAACCCCCCTTTCAGGTTGATGTAATGAAAATATGTAACTTACCCCTTGTGTAAGTCTATGTACTCAAGCAATGGGAAGGGACCACCATCAACTTTTAAAATGGGATGGGGGAGGGGTTGTTGTCTGGGAAATTACAAGACAATTGGTTTAACATCTGTTTCAGGAAAACTGGTGGAAAGCGTTATTAAATATAAAATTGCCAAGCATACAAAGGAAGGGTGTGGAACCGCCAGACCATGCCCCTGATGAGCCCAGACACACATCAACATCTGGTGAAAAGTCACACCCAACTTGATATATGACATATGGGGCAGTCTCACCACTGATCAGCTGATCAGTAGCATCTGTAAAGCTTCATGGAAAGTGCTACCTCTAAGGCAAGCATGAGCACCTGTACCTCTCATTAGAAATTAACCACTGGAAGGTCATAGACGATATTTATCTCCACCAGGAAAAGCAGTTCAGAATTAACACATCTGATGGGATCACATATATTATGAGTTAGCCAAAGCAGACACTGGGCTGCAATTTGTAATTAAACTCCCTCAGCTAATGATACTGCATTACAAACCCAGATCAGTTTAATTACAAAATGCTGTCACTTTGAGTCCTATTATAACAAGTAGCAAACAGATGCATATGCCTTGAGTCCCATCAGCTGGGAAAGAAAGAAAAAGTGACCCACCCCTCAATATGTTTAAATGTGAAACTGATACGAAGAGCTGCACGCCATCACAGCAGGAGAGCTAAAAACAGAAAACCAAAAATATATAACTTTTGGGAGGGGGTTGGGGAGGTCAATAATTAGACAAGAGGATACTGACCATGTAAAATGCGATTTTGTAATGAATACTTATGTGATGGGCTTTTCTCTGAGATTAGAAATAGACAATCAAATCAAGGCAAAAGTGAAGGCACCCTTGGCGGGGGGGGGGGGACAGTTTGGAAGACAAATGCAATTATACCACAAATATGTGCACTGCTATATGTTGTATAAGAGAAAGGCTCAAGGAAAACTGGGAATTAAATTTTATGGGGAGGGAGCGGAATCTGCTCATGCTTAGTAAATCTGCCATCTTAATCATCATGTATATATTCATTTGAACAGGATCTTGAAAGTTTAAGCATTGTCTCTGCCTTGCTTTATGTTTCCCTATCTACAGTAATACAAGCTGTTAACAATCTGATGTTAGAACTATGCTGAGTGCCCATTTATGTTGGTCTGAAACAAATACGCTGTTCCATATTCATGAAGCTTCCATTCTGTTTGCAGAGTAAATATGACAGCAAATTGAATTTAAAGTCTTGAGTCCTCAGTTAAGAATTTTCACATTCAAAACAATGAATTTTCAAAATCTGAAACATATAGCTATGGGAATTGTCCAAATACTGACATGTCGGATGCTTTGTACATGTGAAAGCTGGAATGGCATAGCAACTAAGGCCCAGTGCAGATGTAGCAATAGCAATCTCCGAACCATGGTTTAGGAGACTGAGAATTTGGTACATATACATACATACTCCTACTTCCTTTCTGACCATGAATCCCCCCCCCATTCCTATTTATTATTCACTAGAATCATGTCTACACCAGGATTGACCAGAGCTAGTTTTAATCATGGCTTAAAACTTTCTAACCCTAGTCCCAAAGCTAAACAGAGTTATCATCAGCCTTGGCTAGTCTCAGGAGATTCTCGAAGTTGCACTATAGCTACCAACAACTGTCAGTGGCGTGTGAGGAAGGGCAGAGTCTCAGTGATGCCTTTCTGATAGTGGTGCTGGGGCTAGCCTGGATGGAAATGGGGTGAGAAGAGATACTGGGTTTGGTAGCATGGGGACACTGCTGCCAACCTGAAGTTCCCCCGACTTCACTACGACCACCACCACCTGACCCCACTTGACCGCATCTCCTTCCTGGCAAGCAAGAGCACTGCTACCAGCAAGGCACCACTGCCACTTTGCTTGCCATGTGCTGTTGCTATTCCTAACAGGGAAGGGATGGGAGAACTTGTAGAGGGTGGAAGAATGGGGCGGGAGCACATGAGCCCACAGCATACTCCTGGTTGCTTAACAATGGTTATGAGACAGGCACATCTGCTCCAACTATAGGAGCAGGGTATGTGAGCCAGGAAGTACCCAGGTTAAGCCTCACCTCAAGTTATAATCTTTCTGCCCCATGTACAATACTCATTGGTCTGCTTTACAAATGTGTTTTAAGGATTGTTTCAATAACGTACATGGAGGACTTTGCAAAAGGCATTGTATAAACACTAATATCATGACCTACCAAAAAAAAACCATGCTTGACATTGAATAAAATGCATTTTCAAAGTTTTGAAAAAACTATCCAATGACCATATTCAATCGATTTTTTTTAAAACAAACACACTTTCCACTCCAGGTAGCTTTGGCCTTAACTTGACATTATGATTCTCAGTGACCTGGCTTTCTTCACTACTTCAGCACAAGGTGGAACTGTAAAGCAGTTGACTGTGTGGTTTTTTAAGTTAGCAAGTTTATTATATCCTGGAAATGTTACACATGTGCACAAAAGAGCAGAGAGCAGTGCGGGCCTGGGTTGCCGCTTCAGTGGTAGTTCTCTAGGTCTGTTCATCACAACAACCTGTTCTTTAGCCATTCAAGACTTGGCCCTTCCTTGTCACAAGAGTGGGAGGGAATATCTGGCATATTGCCATCATCCTGAACCAGAACCGGATATGTATATGATACAGCCTGGTTGATCATGGCGCTGTATTTCGTTAAGGGAGTGACCCATGGTCCCAGCAAAGCCATAAAACCAATGCCGAAAGAAAGAACGATAATTTGATCCTTTTACCATGCATTTTTCAGAAAAAGGATCATTTTACTCAGTGCAGTCATCTTGGAAGGTCAGTTGACTGCATTTTAGGCCAACAGACAGATTCAAAAAGCAGGTTTCTGCCTCACCTGTAATTCTGAACACTATGTCAAGAAGAAATGTTTGAAAAGACACCGATCTTCCTGCAAATGCAAATAATTACGATTCTATTAGAGGCAGAAGGTGTGGGAATACCTCACCATTTTGAAAGATGCTCACAGGCATCTGCTAATGGAATTACTCTAAAATAAAACTTCCAGGGCCCCTCCCTTTTGGGGGGTGGGGAGTGGCAAAAATCTTACAATTGAAATGAAAATGGGCTGGTGATTATTTGCAGCATGGAAAATGGGGATTAAAACACACACACATACACACCAGAGAGAGCCGTATTTTCAACTGATCTTGTGCTTGCTTCTGTGTCATAAGATTTATTCCATCATTAATCACTGCCCTTCCTTCATCCATGTTAAATATAAAAATGATTAGGAAAGATCCCCATCATGGTTAAAAAAATAATTAGCTGCTACATCATGTTGCACACATTCAGACAGAAAGGAGTGATTAAATTAGGAATATTAAAACCCCATTAATCTGTGCTCAACTTAAGCTCTGCTTGTTCATCTCACTGTGGCACTTATTATTTCTGACACTGAAAGATATTTGAATTACTAGCTGAAACAAGGTCACTATCAGAAAGATGTCAGGTCAGCAATTAGTCAAAGGTGGGAGAAGCTCCCCGAACTGAGTCATGCTTGACATTCCACAAATGTGTCAAGATCTCCTCACTTCTCAATGTCGTTTGGGGGAAGCAGGTCACTTGCAGGAACCTAAGAGCATGCAGATAGCATTAGGAGCTAGCTAATTCAGAGCTACATTTGACACTGGTTGACAAAGCCTATGCAAGCACACAGTGGTCAGGACACTAGCTGGTGTCCTGCAGCTAGCTGTGGCTGTTCACTTGCTACACTGAAACCTGTGGGACTTTTGTATGCACAATGCTCTTCCCCAATGCACATGCCAAATGCTCACTTTTGGCTAAAAGCAGCATGCCCCAAAGAGGGTGTCACAGAGCTATTCACCAGCAGTACCTTAAATACTTCATACGTGCAAGTATATGAGTGGTGGGGATGTCACTGGGCACAGCCTGTTGCAAACATTTGTCACACTCTGTTGGGAAAGATTGAGGGCACGAAGAGAAGGGGACGACAGAGGACGAGATGGTTGGACAGTGTTCTCGAAGCTACCATGTCAGGGGACTGCCTTCGGAAGAGGGGAGGGAGGCAGGGGAATACAGAGAATGTCCTACGCTTCTGAGGAGCAGCTCCTCGTCCAGCGGTGGGGAAAGCCACACCTCCAGTGGAGCAGAGAGGGAAGGGGAGAGCCAAGCGAGGAGAGGGCTCAAAGATGCTGCTGAGAGCCCATGTGCCTCACGTAACCCGGCTGGCCAAGAGGCACACATGCCACTTCCGTCACCCAGCCTGTGCAGAGGGGTGAAACGCAAGGAGGGGAGGTGGAGATTTGGGGTGTCTAAGTTCTTATGTTGGGGGAGAAGCCAGAAGAGGCCACTCCTGGATTCTGCAAGTGACTAAGACGGACATGAACTTTGTGGTTCTGCACTGTAAATAGTTTGCACCAATAAAACCTGTAAAAGACAGGTCGGAGTCCTGCCTGGTTACTCACGAGCAACCACCAGCAGGACCTGACAGCCGAACATGAGTTTGACCAAACTGCAGGAGGCAGTGGAAGACAGGAGTGCCTGGCGTGCTCTGGTTCATGGGGTCACAAAGAGTCGGACACGACTAAACGACTAAACAACAACAAATCTCTCTGAGATTACTTGCAAAGGATGGTGCACCTGCAGAAGCACAACCAGACGCCTTCACCTGCCCCAGCTGCAACAAAACATGTCTCTCTCATACTGGTCTCTACAGTCACAGCCGGTGCTGTAACTCTCCAATGGTTTGACTTCACCTTTGATGGCACACTCTTCCATTGTGTCCCAAGAAAGACAAGCCAACAACTGAGTGAACCAAATTTGACATATCCTTCCATCCCTACAGATAAGGTAAAGCCATGGACTGCCAGGGTGTGGGTGTGTGAAGAGAAGGAAAAAATTATTCACCATCTCTATACTATGTGAAATTCATCTCCCTTCTCACTTTCAGAAGAGCTCATAAGACTGTCAGGGTGGCTGGAGACTGAAATCAACTGAAATGGTACCACACAGATTATTATAGCTGCTCTTCCATTTAGAGGGGAGCTCAGGAAGTGGTGATTATTGAAGCATCCCACCCCCTCCACATTCTGCCCCCTCCTGATCTACAAAAAAACTAAAATTGTTTTTTTTATAAGGTTAGGCCTCCCAGGCATGGCCTGCACTCACTCTGGTACTAGGGAAATGGCTCAGTGGGAGCTTCTTATGTCATGTAGTGCTAGGACAGCTTCTCTAAGGCTGCTTGGGGGAAAGTGACTGTGTACACTCCAGTATTTGGCTCTGCTCAAAAGATTCAATGTGAAGAGCACAACCCTGAGACATCTGTGTATAAGCATATATGGCTAGTCTTGGCTTGATTCAGAGGTAAGCCAAGCTTGGGCTTATCCATACTTCCTTTCATTCCACTCCCTTCCCCACAGGAAAACCACTTCAGATCAAATGGCAATCTCGGTTTTCTTGGATTGCCATTTGTCACTAGGAATGGATTTTTCTTTGCTAAAGGTAAAGGGACCCCTGACCATTAGGTCCAGTCGTGGCCGACTCTGGGGTTGCAGCGCTCATCTCGCTTTATTGGCTGAGGGAGCCGGCGTACAGCTTCTGGGTCATGTAGCCAGCATGATGAAGCCACTTCTGGTGAACCAGAGCAGTGCACGGAAACGCCGTTTACCTTCCCACTAGAGTGGTACCTATTTATCTACTTGCACTTTGATGTACTTTCGAACTGCTAGGTTGGCAGGAGCAGAGACTGAGCAACAGGAGCTCACCCCGTCGTGGGGATTCAAACCGTCGACCTTCTGATCGGCAAGTCCTAGGCTCTGTGGTTTTACCCACAGCGCCACCCACATTCCTTTTCTTTGCTACATGGCACTTATTTCCCTGCTGGTAAAATGTCACATGTGACGTATTTCTGTTAACTTTTAGAAGGCAGGAGGAGTCTGAGTTTCTGAGTACCCTGCTGATCACCCTCATCAGCCGGGGCCAGTCCCTTTTGTTCACTTCCAGTGTCTACCTGTCATGTGCTAAGGGGGAGCCTTTGGCAAGAGCGAAGACATACTTGCCACCTTGATTTACAGCTACCACCATGCAAAGAGTTCACTCAGGATCCCAGCTTCCTATCAGGAGGCCACCTCTCTTAAGCTATTTATTTGAAGGCCTGCATTCCTGAAATTGTAACTTCCAGGGCACCTCAACATAATGCATAACACAGCTGGATGCTATAATTTTTCCCCCTTTGCACCTCCTCCACTTCCTTAAAATCCATTCCAAGTGACTGACATTTGCTGAGTGTATTTATGCAGCCCCTTCTAATCCCTTCAGAATATTAAGACTGCATTACTTTGTCTTTGGTTACATTAACTTCAATTTTCCTTATGAGTAAGTATTTGGTGAAAAATTAATATAGTGAAGTTGAAAAGAATCTTATGATGGGAAAAGACTAATTTTGTCTCGTGGCTGCTCAGATACCAGAGTATACTGGGGTTAATGTAATTAACTTACAATTTTAGCCTGGGTTGTGTACATACACTGAATCTCCCGGCTGGAAACAAGATTAGATTTTATTACACTATATATCCTGGTTATCTTCACCATGCCTACGATATTACTTCCCTCAATGACTTCAAGGCTCTTTGCTGCAATGAAAATGCAGAACCATCTGGTACAGAGCCCATGCAGTTTATTTAAGGATTTAATTAAGTGCTCTAAATGGAGAGCTTCTCCGAATTAACATTTTAAATGTGACTTATTGCAGGTTTAATATTGTCTTAATGCCAACCTGGGAAACTCCGTAGCCAAGTTGTTGACGTTTAAATTGAATTCATTTGGGTGGCTCCAGGGGGACTCATTAATTAATCTAAACAACTAATGGGGATTGGTTCTGACTTTTGATGAAGATTATTTACAGATACAATTTGCTGTGAATAAAGAGTCACAGTAGGCATATGTTTAATTGAATTCTTTTTTTTTTAAAAAAAAAGGACATCTCATTGTCTTTAATATCTGGAATGCATCTTATGAGAAAGCTTTGAAATGCCATGAAAGGAAGGATGGCTGGAAACTTCCTCACTGAGTGCTAATAACAAAGAGAATGGGTAATTACATTTGCCTGTGTAATTTGCAGCTTGTAAGGGGACAACAGGTCTGCCTCGCTAATAGCATAAGCAGGAAGAATTATGTCCTACGGGCAGCTTTTGGGTAGTAATCTGACTTTATATATTTTACTTAACAGTCATGAATTGTGAGGTTTGAAGGAACCTGAAGATCATCTAGTCCAGGATCTTGCATTGGAGCAACACTCACCATCCTCACCCCATAGGAAGTTCCCCAACCATCAACGGGTGGTACACTTTAGCAGGTACGCTGGGACAGTGCCTTCTCAGCAACAACACCAGAAGAGAAGGTTCCTCTATAACCAGGCCTTTAGCTGATAGAACATTCTATGGCCTTTTAAACTTGGTGATGGAGGATTACTGTTTTTGGTTTTTGTTATGTTATATATTATACTCTAAATTGCCCTGTGAACCTCGGATGAAGGGATGTATATTAAACAAACAACAAACAATACAACAACTCTTATGTGGCAGCCAACAAAAGAAAGATGGGGCAAGAGTAAGGGTGGAATAACGACACAGCAAGAAGAATCCTGAACTGATACAAAAGAGAAATATTCATCCTAAAATATTCCATTTCTCCTGAGAAGGTTTCTAGACATCTGAATATGGCATGGTGCAGAACCACAGAGAAACCCATGTGTCAATCCTTTTCCCTTTGTCTTCTACTTTCCACTATACAATGATTGTAGAGATATGTGACCTTGAACCAGAACAATGCCTTCTACGAACAACAGGGATGCCAACTTGAATAAAATATTGTGGGGGCTCAGGTAAGCCCTGCCCTGCATAATCGATCACATGATGCAGTGCACACACACCATTTGAATGGGAATGCCCATCAACTTTATGGGGGCCCGCCCCCTCAAATATTTTATTGTGGATGCCAAAGCCCCCATGCCCCCTAGGAGTTGGCTCCTATGATGGGCAATGCCATATACTGTATTTTATGGCATAGAAAGTGAAACTAGGAAAGTTTTATTCTTTAGTCTTTTAAAAAAAGAAAATTAGACTTTTACTATTATTCTCTGGCATTCATTAAACAATGGTCATCTACGCCTGTCTTCAGTCTAGATCAGAGATGCAACTCTGTCCAGATTTCATACTTCGCTATTTTCAGATCCCATGTAATAATAAATATCCTTTCATGGGACTTGATGGCAGTTTCAGATGGCTGTAGGTGAGCAGCTTATTTATTTGTTTTGGGAATTTCCTGTCCTGTCCTTTTACAGTGAAGACAGCACTTTTACAGCAAAGGAAGTCTGAATAACAATGTTAAAAGTTTTAAAAAGCTGGTGGAAGACTGGTGGAGAGGGGGTCCAAAAAGCCCTCTCAAGGAATGGAGAAGAGGCTCTCTCTCAGCTGTCTTGAAAAATCTGCCAGATTTGGGACAGAGAAGAGCACCCCATCAGGTCTTAGGGCAGAACAGTAAAGGAGATGACTAACCTAGACCTAAGATATCTATGGCTTTAAAGGTAAACTCCATCCCCTTGAATTGTGCCAGAAAGAAATTGGTGGCCACTGTTGTGAAATGGGGGTGATAAGCTCCCACATGCAAGTACCCACTAACCACCCTGCTGCTGCATTAAAGCACTGCATGGGAAACTTGGACGAAAGTATCTCCCATTAGTTCCTTCCACTCCCCATATGCCCGTTTAGCCAGCATATTTATGTAGCTGGCTAAATGGGAAAAACCAGTCCACCCTTTCCCCAGCTTCTTCCATAATAACAATGAGATCCATGTCCATCACAACAATGGTTGTATGTAGCAGCTAGAATTACTAGTATCCATTTCTGGGGTTTCTTTTTCTCACTGTATATGTGGGAGAGAGGGTGTACCATTTGGGAATATTCATGCATGTATGCAGAAATAGCCTCAGCCTTCCCCAACCGTGGATGTACCCACAGTGTTGATAAATTTCCCAATAGGCAGGGTAGCGGTGACTATCCAAATAGGATGGGTAGACCAAGAGGAGCATCGAGCAGGGAACTGGGGTTGAGGGGTAGGGGAACAAAAGTACAACCTTTCTGTCTCAGCTCTCACATCTCTTCTCAGTGTTTAAACAGAAAGGATGTGCAGAGGGGCATTCTTAGGAGGATTCCTGAAGTTTGAAACAGACAGGCCTTCTTTAGAGACAAGCCAAATATCAAGTATGTTTTGACTGTTTTTCTTCCTGTCTTCACTAGCTCCCAATAGGGCAAGTGTAAGCTGGCATTAGCATAAATGCATTATGTTTCTCCCCCAATGACTATCTATATTTACATTTTGTTCTGAAGTATTTTTCAGGCCTTGAGCTGTTGGGGAAGGAGAAAACAAATGCTTTAAAATTTCCAAGCCAGCTATCTGCACTGGCTGTGGGGACTCTGGTGCATTGCTCCACTTCTCCATGCATTTCCAAAGAGGGAGCCAGTCTGCAGAAGCATCCCACAGCACCGACTTATCAACTCCCTCTGCTGAAAGGAATTGAAATCCCCATGCACACAGCATCCTCATGTGCTTTTTAGAGCTCACACAGAGTGCCAGGCCAACTGAATAATCAGAAAATTGAGGACAAAAAAAAAAAAAAAAAAAAAGGTCAGGGGAATTTGCCCCACCAATTTTCAGTTACATACAATTGTCTTGTGTATCAGATAACAATTCTACAATACCAGCCTTCCTTTAAAAAAATAGCAAATCTGTCATGACATAAATGGAGTAAAGGTAAAGGTAAAGGCACCCCTGCCCGTATGGGCCAGTCTTGACAGACTCTAGGGTTGTGCGCCCATCTCACTTAAGAGGCCGGAGGCCAGCGCTGTCCGGAGACACTTCCGGGTCACGTGGCCAGCGTGACATCGCTGCTCTGGTGAGCCAGAGCCCCATACGGAAACACCATTTACATTCCCGCTAGTAAGCGGTCCCTATTTATCTACTTGCACCCGGGAGTGCTTTCGAACTGCTAGGTTGGCAGGCGCTGGGACCGAAGAACGGGAGCGCACCCTGCCGCGGGGATTCGAACCGCCGACCTTTCGATCGGCAAGCCCTAGGCGCTGAGGCTTTTACCCACAGCGCCACCCGCGTCCCAATAAATGGAGTAGAATCCAATTAATCAGATGGAACTTTTGAACCCCATCACCTTCCTACGCCCCCTATGGCATGGAACTTGGACATATGTAAGGAAACAAGCCCAAAGACAAAAAGGTCCAGATTTCCTGTGTGCATTGTTCTTCTACATTTATTTTTATACCAAAAACAGGTTTGAACAGCTCCCAAATTCCACTGCTTTGTACAAGCTTTCCACAAGCTGCATGCTAATGTAGAATAGAATTGATGGGATGGATACATGGAGAAAAAGCATGCATAGTCATTAAGTCAGATGCAACTAGAGCAGCCAGCCCTTATCAGCATGGTGGGATACTATCAAGAACATTGCTAGATTCTCTCAGAGATCCACAAAGGAACTCTTTTATGCAAACACCTCCAGCGGTAGCTTTTAAGCATCTGACAGTCAGAGTGGTAAAAAATTATACATTCAGCTGGGTTTCCAGGGGAGAGTTATTGTGCAGTACATCGGAAGGGGGGAGAGCATCTTGATAATAATAATAATAATTTTTTTAAAGAATAATTTACAATTGCCACAGGGAGGGGGGAAAAGACTGTTAGACTTTGAGGCAAGATCAATTGGGCATTTAAGGAGGATTGGAAATGGTTTTCTATCTGGCACCCCATAATATGTTGACAGCAAAATGCTCCAGTTTCATGTGAAAGTGGCTTACAGAAACAGGGAGATCCTATACATAAAGTCATCTAAAACAGTAAAGGTGGGATTTGGGGTTTTGACATCTGAGACAAGCATACTTTATTTTCTTTGGAACTGATGGTGTAGAACAGGGGTGTCTAAATGCTTCGGAGCTACAGCTCTCATAATCTCTGGCCATTGGGCCTCCTTGCTAGCTGGGGAGATGGGAGATGGAGTCCAACATGAACATAGACCACATCTATGTTCAAGAGTAGATAACATGCTAGACTAAAGAACAAGCTTTCAAAATGAGTGGCCTCCAGCCTTCATAGGTCCCAAGGTAAGCAACTAAACCAGAACGCTGATAGACTGTAAAGTCAGACTGTCTGTTGAGTCTGACTCTGAATCCATACAAAATGTTACACTCACAAAAAGTTACATTACAACAGCTTCTTTGCAGTGTTCTTCTTGGAAGTTTATGACTACAGTGGTACCTCGGGTTAAGAACTCAGTTCATTCTGGAGGTCTGTTCTTAACCTGAAACTGTTCTTAACCTGAGGTACCACTTTAGCTAATGGGGCCTCCCGCTGCCGCCGCGCCACCGCCGAGTGATTTCTGTTCTCATCCTGAAGCAAAGTTCTTAACCCGAGATACTATTTCTAGGTTAGCGGAGTCTGTAACCTGAAGCGTCTGTAACCCAAGGTACCTCTGTACCTGTTTATGCAACCATAGATTCCTGAGATCATTTAGTACCACTAAGGTCATTCAAAGTCTGGTCTCTTTCTTATAGCATGCTGTATGCTAAAACCATTGTGCAAGTGGAAAACACAATTCTGACATAAGAATAAAATAGGTAGTTCACATTCTATATAATCTTTAAACACAAAACTTTCAAATCATTGTTAAGCTACATTTCCCATTGTGTGATTTGGCCTCTACTATTTCTATGTAGCACATACAACTGCATAGTTCTTAAAAATGCACCATATCTATATACCCCTATTTCAGGAAAATTATGCCTCCTTAATTAGTCTGCTATGAGTTAAGGAAATCGCCACCCCAATAAAAAGATCACAAGCATATATATTTTTATCTCAGAGACATCTTGACCATTCCTGTGGGG
Source organism: Podarcis tiliguerta (assembly GCF_965153285.1). NCBI lineage: Eukaryota > Metazoa > Chordata > Lepidosauria > Squamata > Lacertidae > Podarcis > Podarcis tiliguerta. Next base: position 86,094,875 of record NC_139535.1, on the reverse strand, counting down.
CTGACTGTTACTTTAAGCACCATGTAATGTATATACAAAAGGGATGCGGGTGGCACTGTGGGTTAATCCACAGAACCTAGGACTTGCCGATCAGAAGGTCGGTGGTTCAAATCCCCGGGACAGGATGAGCTCCCGTTGCTCGGTCCCTGCTCCTGCCAACCTAGTAGTTCGAAAGCACATCAAAGTGCAAGTAGATAAATAGGTAGCGCTCCAGCGGGAAGGTAAACAGTGTGCTGCTCTGTGTGCTGCTCTGGTTCGCCAGAAGCAGCTTAGTCATGTTGGCCACATGACCCGGAAGCTGTCTGAAGACAAACGCCGGCTCCCTCGGCCAATAAAGTGACATGAGCGCTGCAACCCCAGAGTCGGTCACGACTGGACCTAATGGTCAGGGGTCCCTTTACCTTTAATGTATATACAAGAAAAGGGGGTTGGGTTTTTAAAATACAATGATGCAACAATGAAAGCATGTGAAGCAAATTTCAGAGACTGACCTTTCTGTTCTCATAGAGATCCTCGTTTTCTTTGGTTTTATATTCACATGTAGCTGTTTCCATGTCCTAGGAAAAAGAAAGAGTGCCTTCATATTGTTGTCAACTATTAAAAATGCAGGTAATTGAGCTGTGGTTGTGTGATATCCAGATAAGTGTCTGTTATTTGGGGGCATTTGTTAACAGTTCAGGAACTGTCAATCACCATTCAGTGTCAATAAGCTGTACAGTACTTACATCCTGTTTTTTATTCAGGTATGGCTAGTTTCTACAAAGAAATATATTGAAAACAGTTGTGAAATGAATTATTCTGTATGATTAAAATTATGGTTACCATTTAGAAGTCCTAAAATAATTCAGTTCATCATATCAGCAATCCACAAGAAGAGACTAAGCTTTTGCTGTCCAAGGGCTGCAATAAGAGTTTGTCACCCACATATGATGGGTATCTTTATGTGACTAAGTTATTTCTACATTTTTGTGTGGTTCTTGGATCACTTGTATTCAACATCAGAAGATATAGACTTCCATGTATAAGTGCAACCTTTCTGGACAAGCACATGTAGGTACTTTTTGCTTTGCCTTGGGTTCACTAAAGATGCATAGCTACACTTGTTTTCCATCCCTAGTTATCATAATAACATTGCTTGCACAGCTAGCAGCACTGCAGCAGCACTCAAGGCCAGCATTGTGGACACAGCCAAAGACAGAGAAGGTGAAGTCTGACCCGGCACATTCACAGCTAAAGGTACCACTTTTTGGTGGTGTTTGCCATGAACTTAGTAATACATTTTCCAGGGCATCTATAACCACAGATTCACTGAGTTAGATACAATATATGTATTGTTTTGCTATGTTTATCCTTTCCTTTCTTCAAGGAATTTAAAATGGCATAGAATATATGGGGATTATCCCACTGTATCCTCACGACCACAGGGTATTTGTGTTGCATTTGTATTTATTGTTTTTATTTGGACACTTACTGATGTGTGGTTGTATGGATGCTTTAGCTGAAATTCCTGCATTGCAGGGGGTTAGACTAGATGACCCTTGGGTCCCTTCCAACTCTAAGATTCTATTATTCTATGATTTATAGATTACTGTCAGCTGCCGTTAACTTTTAGGACACAAATATTCAAAATAAAAAACAACCCAGTTTAGGCTGACAATGTGTATGACTGGTCACAATTCACTCAGCAAGACTCATCTCTGAGTGAGCAGGAAGTCAAACCTAGTTCTCCTTGGTCTTAGTCAACTAAACACCATATCAGGGCTACTATCTTATTAGGGAGTAAAGCCAACCGCTGAACACAATGTGACGTTTCTAAGTAAACACGCATTTTGAATAAACATACACTGTGGGCAAGACTTTTCTATTTTTATATGGTATTTTCCACAGGGCTGCACCACATGAAGGACTTTCAAGCATCCAAACCAGTCCCTTGCAGGAAAATAGAAAGACAAATAATTGAAAATAGCCAATTCCCACCAGCCCCAGCCTGCATGGCCAAATGGCAGGGAGTAGTCCAACAACATCTGGTTCTGTATCTCTGCCTTACATGTTTGCTGTAAGTATTGCTGAAACACTGACACATTAATGCTAAGAATTAATCTCATCCTTCAGTAATGCCTAAAAGTCACAAATGTCAATTGTAGTTTTCTACCATTCTTTAGGTGCTTTTAGTTTATTTGTGGCTCTCATTCCATTGGATAACTCACGACTGCTAAGAATGTGTATAAGAATATGTGGAAAATATAGATATATGAGCTATTTCGTTGACCTTCAACCCAGGGGTACCCTGAGTGTATCAGTGGTGGAAACTTGCTAATCATATATCATTTTGTTTTAGTGCATGAACCCAGAGTTTGAAGCCGCTTAATTCCCTTCAAGATGTGAGATCTTTCTTTCTCTCATTGGATGGATTAAACATGTGGTCCTCTCTGGTTGGTTGGCATTTATCTGTCCTAGAAGACAACGGAACAGTGCGTCTTGGGGGTGAAGTCAAACCGTTAGAGAATTACAGTGCCTGCTGTGGCTGTAGAGACTGGTATGAGAGATACATGTTTTGTTGCAGCTGGGGCAGATCAAAGTGTCTAGTTGTGCTGATGCAGATACGATGGCATTTCTTCTTTCTGCATTCCTCCCAGCGGTCATTCCTTCTCTGGTCATTGCTGTGGATACACATGACTGATTGTTTCCAAGCACTGTGGATGTCTGCAAGGGATTATCACATGCTGGGGTTAAAGTTGCCAGCTTTCATGTCATCTCTACTCCACTGAAATCAATGGGATTTAAATGTGCTTTATTTTGACAGGGTTGTGCCGTTTGTTTGGAGAGAAAATTACTCTAGTTAGCTGAGGTATAGCAGGCATTCCTCTATCTGATTTGATAACATTTTACATCCCTCCCCACAGCATGTGATCCTTAGGTTAATTTCAGAAAACAAGCCATATTATCTCAACAGGAGCTTGTTGGCCTCAACAATTCACTTTTATAATTATTCACAAAACTACCATGATTCAATTATTACAAGTGGAAGTCAGTATTGCACACTACTTAATTATAAGGCACAAGCTTACAAGAGCAATAATGCAGGTGTGCAATGATACAGAAGGAAGAAACTATAAATTTCACTAGCTTTATGTTACCAATACCTTCAAGGTCCTGTAAATCAGGGGTTGCTGATGTGGTGCCCTCCAGATGTTTTTGGTTATGATCTTACCCAGCCCCTGGGTATTGGCCATGCTGGCTGGGGCTGATGGAGAGTTGTAGTCCACAACTGAACATAATGAAAAGTTCTAGGGTATGAGACAAGTGATTTGATGGAATTGTTATATTAAAAACCAGATTTCTACTTGGGCAGCTTTAAAGTAGCTCATAGACTGACTGCCCTCCCAAAATAACTTTAGCCTTTTTGGATAAAACTGGCACCATTTACTTTATTTTATTTCCACCCATCTCTCTGGAAGAATTTCTGATCAATTCTGAGGACTGGAACAAAGCTTTAGATAAGAAAAGGTATTGTCCAAGGCAGAAATTCTGAAGACGAGGGGTCAGTTTCCTGGCAAGAGAGGTATGAACAACATCCTGGGCGCCATAAGGGAAGACTTAGCAGCACCATGGAGAGGGGAAAGGATGGCCTCTCTAGCTGATTTTAGATGAGCAACTGGTAGTATGAATCAATTGCTGCTCTTCCACTTTTAGCTACAAACAGACCTTAAAAAACATTCTACACTACTGGGATTGTTATGCTTTTCCTGTATGTGCCTCCTGCTGCATTTCATTCATACCTGTAGCTGCGATGCTGCTGCTGTGGGTGGGAAAGGTGCAATTTACCTGAGTGGCCATGCGGGATGGGGAGGAATGATCCTTAAATTAAACCAATACATTCTATACTTAGCACTAAGCATTTAATAATTTAAGTGTGATTGCCCGTTGATTTCTACTTTTTTTAAACTGAAGTATTTAACATTTTTTTTGGACTGGAAATATAAATTGGAATATAAATTGGGAATGGGGGAAAAACCACATTGCTAAAATGGCAATTCAAATGAGTTTTGTGTTTAGTTTTGAAATAATACACTAGAATTCTGGTATTAGGTCAGGATAAAGAAAATGAAAAGTTGTAGCTCAGTTGTAGAGCATCTGCCTTGCCTGCAGAATGTCTCAGATTTAATTGCCAGCATCTCCAGGCAGGCGTGGGAAATACTTCTACCTGAAATTATGGAGAGCTGCTGCCAGTCAGTGTACAATACCGAGCTACATGGACCAATGGTCTGGCTCACTTTAGGTCAGCCTCCTATTTTCTCCAAGAGCAGGCTTTCATCTTTTCCATGCAATGCATAACCAGTTTATGGCACTAATTGTCATAAGATGCAGAGATGGCCACTAGCATAAGGGACAGACATGAGAGACAAAATTAGAATACTCATGCTCAGAGGCAAATACTAGATACTGCCTGAGGACAAACACCACCAGAGTCTGCCCATTCCTGAGACAGATAGTGAAGATATCCCTTCTCACAGCATTTCCACATAAACTGTTTCATAAGTGATATACACTCTGAATCAGAGTGCCAGTCCCAATCTTTCTGAGTACGTTTCCGAGCACAATTCAAAGCGTTGGTGCTGACCTTTAAAGCCCTAAATGGCCTTGGTCCTGTATACCTGAGGGATCATCTTCACCCCCATCATCCATCCCAGACACTGAGGTCCAGCGCTGAGGGCCTTCTGGCGGTTCCCTCACTGCGAGAAGTGAGGTTACAGGGAACCAGGCAGAGCGCCTTCTTGGTAGTGGCACCTGCCCTCCCAGCAGATATCAAGGCAATAACCAACTATTTTACTTTTAAAAGACAACTGAAGGTGGCCCTGTTTAGGGAAGTTTTTAATGTCTGATGCTGTATCGTTTTTAATATTCGGAAACCTAGCCAGATGGGCAGGGTATAAATAAATTAATAATAATAATAATAATAATAATAATAATAATAATAATATTCTCCTTTCCAGTTTGTTGTAGTCAAGACAGATTGGCAGGATCAGTCAACGTGTAAGAAAGAACTAGTTGATGTGAAACCCAAAAGGAGATGGTTGCTTTAGACCAGGGGTGGCTAACTTGTGGCCATCCAGATTTTGCTGAACTGCAGCATCCATCATGACTGACCTTTGGCCATTGTGGCCAGGTCTGATGGGAGTTGTAGTTCAGTAACATCTGGGGCGGCACATGTTAGCCATTCCTGCTCTAGACCCCACATCTGGAAGCAACTCCTACTTGCCAGCTATTCTTGCTTTTAAGAGGGGAATTTTCTGTCATGAAATGCTACTTTTCTGAATTCTGGGTGCCTTTTTTGGCCCAGTCTTTTCTTTCTTTGCACCTTATTCCTTCTCAGCAGCTTATTTATTTGGCCAACCCACCCAGAACGCCCTAACCCAGATGTTTCCAGAGGGGATGTCTGAATAAATGAAGCCCCAGTTGGTTCTATCAGCTCACTTTTCCCCTTCCTTGATAAACCAGAGACCCTGGGGAAACCCAAGGTCATCTTTAAATTAGCTTTTTTAACTCTAGATGGAGGGGGTGGGGAATCAGCTCAAGAAATCAGGCTAATATTGCTTTATGAGGCACACTGAGTCTTTCTGGGAGTTCAGCTTGCAGGAGGATATTGTATAGCAAGTCACATCTATTGTGAGTCTTAAGAAAGGTGCCTTGTTTTAAAATTTAGCAAGAAGTTGAGATAAGAAAAGAAAAAGAAAGAAAGAAACTATGGAAAGATGGTACAATTTTTGGATGGTGTTTGTGTGTATTAGTTAAAACAGCCATAATTCATACCAAATCAGCATGCATCAACTTCCTTTCCTAAGTCATTTTTGAAGTGGGGGGGGGGGGGCTGGATCTGATATAGCTAAAATTTAAACATAGCAAAATAAAATAAACTGCAGCCTTTTCAAATATTATCTCACAGTTCACTGTGTACCCTCCACCCTTTCTCCTCATGGCAAGACCAACCACTGCATAAAAATGCTTTTCATCATTTGCAAAAATTTGATGCCCAAAATAGCCCCCTGGTTGCCTTAGCAACTAGCATTTATTTCCCCTCCTCCCCTTCCATTTCTCTCCCCCCCCCTTTACCCTTTGCATATTGCTGCATATTTCTATCATCTCTTTCCAGGCACAGTTCATAAACACGGCTGCATAATAAAGAATGTTATCACCAATGACTTACAGCCCAGCTGCTGCAAATAAGATATGAAGTGGCAGGGAAATACAATTTCATGCAGCTAGGACAACAGATTGATAGGGTGCCCTTCAAATTTGATGCCACTTCTTTAAGTCTGTCCAAATTAAAAAAAAAAAAAGTTGGTTTGCTCTCCTCCTCCCCCTTTCCTTGGTAGCAATAGACAATAAAGGCGAGAGATAATTCATAGGGATTCTCATTACGTCTGGAGCAACCGTGCCCTGAGATATTGACAATTCAAAGATATGCACGTTTCTTCTCCCCTCTGCCCTGGTTCTCCGGCTCTCCTTCCACACTGAAACACTTATCCATCTAGTCTGTGTACCTTTTTAATTTAAATATTGTCCCTTTCAAATTATTGTTCAGACTCAGGTTTCTTGAGGGAGGTTTGCCATAGACAAGAGATAAAATAAAATCCTTAACTCCCACCATCACCACCTTCAAAGTTTGATTTGATTCGAGAGATATGAAAGCTGCAGATTTAATGGGAAGAGATCTCAGGGACATTGTCTCTGTCAAAGAGAAGAGAGAGGAGATTGCTTCTCAAGGATGCCTCTTGGCAATTGCTTGCTGATGGGCTGCCCTCAGCATGAGGGTTTGGACATTGATCTGAACAGACAAGAGTTATCATCCTGGTCCTTTATGGCACAATCATAGGGCCATTAAATGCCACTGAAACACAGTTGCCATTCCAATGAAGAAGACTTGCTACACACCGGAACGTTCCTGAGAAAGCATCCATGAATTAGTATTTCATTTGAAAGAAACTCATCTTGACTTTGTATTAATTGTTTGTTTGTACAAGTGTAATACATGTAGATAACTTTTTTATGGGAGCATCATGTGGACCTCTGATCATGCAGATCTACAAAGGCATCAGATAGACAGATGCAGGGCAGTAGTAACCAATGTGGCAGACTGTAGTTAAATACTATGACTCCCATCAGCCCCTACCCCATGACCAACAGACAGGAATAATAGGAACTCTAGTACAACGACATCGGAAGGGAACCACATTGGCTATCCCTGATGCAAAGTGTGGTCATGGGGCAGGCTGGATATGGAGAATAAAATGGGAGAGGTGAAACCCACTTTTGGAAAGAGAAGATTTTCAAGCCTGGCTGCTAAATTTAACCTAATGACCTACATAGACTTCATTCTGAGACTACATAGCCGTCTAGGAAGGAGGTGAGGCTTGCAATCAGGGTGTTATCTGGGCAAGTTTCACAACATGCAACATCTTAAAGTGTACCAGGTACATATAATTATAATTTTCTTATATTTGGATCCCACCTTGTTTCTATCATGGAATTCAAGGTGATATACTTGGGGTTCCCAAGCGGTCTCCCATCTAGACTTTAACCAGATCCATACCTGCTTGGCTTCAGCAAGATCTCAGGTGCCTTCAAACTATACTAAAAATAAACCAAACCTTTACAAAAGTAAGTGACAGTTTTTTTCATAAAGCATGTTCCCTGCATGGTAATTAGAATTGGCCTGTCTAAACAACTATCATCCTTTGTGTTCAAATTATCTGTATTTTGAGTACACTCAGTCATGATCGTGTTCATCAGTGGTCTCAAACAAACAACAGGTTTTTCTATTACCCTTCCTATTTACAATCTGATGTGGTATGAAAGTTTTGATGACCACAGGCCACTGGGTACGGTAACTCTGGAAAATTCAAAAGATGTGTATTTCAGGGTTTCCGGCTACGTCACAAGTAAATGGTGGTCGTTCCTTGCTGCCCTCTGTGGGCAGTGGGGAGGTTCAGGCAGGGGAAAGCCAAGATTTATGAGGCAAAAATCTTGGCAATGTTCTCCAGTGAAGTCTGGGGAGCTCACCACATCCCGCTGTGCCACTTAAGCCCATGTCTGCCAACTTGAAACGCAGAATGGGTGCAACCTGGGAGTGTGTCCCTGCCATGGACGAGCCTCTGTCTCCAGCATGATTTCTGCTTGGTTCCTCCATAATCTGAAATATTGGTGTTAATCAAGAGGAAATGTTTCTGCTTGTAGGTATGTTTCAACTATTCATTAACAGTTCCTAGTGATGTTCATGCTCATTATTTGAACATGGGGACAGACTTCAATTGATAATGAAAGCCTTTAGTGTTTTCCCCTGATTATGACATGATAGATAGATAGATAGATAGATAGATGATAGATAGATAGACAGGAGTTCCAATCTTGCAGAAAACAGCCCCTGGATAATCAAGGGGCTCTGACTCCATTTCTCTCACTTCCTTAACAGGTGGTAGTCTGCTACTGCCAGGTACCTCAAGAGATGGTTTTCAGATGCATTAACTACTCAATGTAAGCATACAAATCCTCCATGTGAGGGATGCCACAGGGCCACATGGACTAGCTCCACCTTCTGGCAGCAATGTACCCGGTTACCATGTGCCCACCAGCCAAGCATTCCAGCAGGGCCAGCCCAACCATGAGGTAAGGTGAGGCAATTGCCTCATACGGCAGAAGCCACAGGGCAGCAGATCCTGGTATATTTCTTTATTCCCCTCCTTGTTCCTGGTGTACCTTTTCTTCCCTGGCGGGAGGGGGGCACAATTCTGTGCTTTGCCTCAGGTACCAAAATGTACTAGGCTGGCCCTATATTCAGGCAGTGCGAGAAGGGACCCTGCAAGAACACCAAAGGGATATCATGATTAGGCCAGGGTTCCCTCTCACATGTATACATTACTAGAACCCCTTCCCATGCCAGATGAATGCATGGACAGTAGGGAATCCATCACCAGGCAGAACAGCAGGGAGGGAAGGCTGGCCGATGCAGCTCTGTAACCTCATTTACATGTTCTTTCATGACCTGAGGATTTCCTGCCTATGTAAACAGAGTCCCCCTCCCAATTAATGATTTTGTAGAGTTTTGATATAAAACATCAACAATGCATTAAATAAAATAAAATCCATTTATGCTGTCCACACATCTTCAGCTCTCTCTTTTTCTTCCTTCTCACAGCAATAAAAAATAAATTTGAGGTTGTTGACTCAAGATAATAACCTCAAATTAAGAACTTAAAAACAACAACACACAATCCCCAATTATCCTTTATTTTGTAAGCAATTCTTTTGTCAGATGTAGAGAAATGGGAAAAATCCAGATTCAAAGCTAAAGCTCCCCTGGAATGTTGCTTTGAAGACAGCTCTGTCTCTGCATAATAGCAGATAATAGTTGTAGGCAGAACAATGCCGTTATGTGAAAAGTGGAAACAGGTGAGCTTTGTCAATTTTGCTTCTGTGCCAAAAAGGGCATCTTAGCCATGTAAAAATATGGAGGGGGGGGGGGACATGCTGAGTGGAACTGGAGGGATCAGCTCTCTCTATGCCAATACCCCTTGGTAATATTGAATACCTATTGACTTCTGAGGCTTTGACATGAGTTGGGTGTGGCAGCTCAGTTAGATTCTCAGAAAATAAGATCTACAAGCCCATATAAAATTCACCAGCATCAGGAGGGTTACAGTGGTTCCAGAAAGAAGGGAAGGCTCCTTCCCATTGCTGATTCCTTTAGAAGGGAAGTTTCATTTGCTATCTGCAGTGATCCCCCAGTCCTGGTGCAAATGATGTGGGCAGGGGGATGGGTTTGCTTTATTACCCAAGCATAGACTTGTAGTCTGAGATAAGTTAGAGGGGGGCTCTACTATATGTCAGATTTCAAAATGGCATAAGTGATAGAAGAGCTGCTGAGACGCTTAACGAAGGAGCTGCCCATTAGCACAGCCAACCTCCCCACACCAAAAAACCTCAACTGTTCTGCTTACTGGAGAGACAAATCACCGTTTACCTGGCAGAAGGACAATATTTGAAAAGGGCTAGAATGCACAGTCCTATGAAAGCTTTCTCAGAAGTCTCACCAAGGTCAACATGAATCCACAATTCTGCTTACCATATTTGTCATAGCAAGTGTTTCATCCCTCTCTGCTGAGCATGGAGAGGGGACCCCTAGCCTACCTGCCCAGCTCCAAGTTGCTCTGTGGGCTCAGCTGTGGAAACAACCCTCAACCCCCTCTCCAACTCCAAACTAGAACCTTGCAGGGAGACATGGGCATTGTCCCTAGCCTCATACAGAGGCACAACAACACAAGGTTAGACATCAGAGACAAGGGGAAGGGTGAGGTCCTGGTGACCACAAGTTTTGGCTTTCCCCCCAAAGCCAGTCAAAATTTGTGGAGCCCTGTCCGCAGGCTACCTCACTAAGGAATACAACCAGAGATGGATAAGTGAAAGCACACCTCAATTCAACAGTATAGGCATTGCAGGATAATTTTCTCTGAAGAGAATACCCAGACTTTCTAATCCTAGCCAAAGTCATTATTGAAGCAAGCTGCTGCCCTGTGTGGAGGCCAAGTTCAAGAGCACGGCACCTTCATTTCCTTGAATAGCAAAACCCATTTATCTTTTTTCCCCTTGAGTAAACAAACAAGCCACCCACCACCACCACCACCCTGTCCTATAAATGCCCCATAATATACAGTATCCAAAATGTACATTTAATTCCATCTTTGCTAAAACCTTAAACCCTACTGACACCATAAAACATCAGTGGACTGCTGGCTATGATTGTCTCTCATAATTGAGGAGAACATTAAGGCAAGAGGAATTGTGCTGAAAAATGACATCTTATCTATTTCCTCCCCACCCTTGCTCTCTATATGCCACATTTTTGTCATTGCAGGTCATACACCTGCTCCCTACTTCATAATACACAGAAGTGATAAATGCTTGGATGAACAGATTACTGGAGGCCGTGTCAATCTGGAAACAGGAAAACTCACTCAATTGCCAGCTTTTTTGTCCTGTAGAAAAATAAAATGCCAATACCATGAATTTGTCTTTCTCCTCTCTTGTGCTACGGGTGATGATTGATTGTCAAGAAAGAAACCATATTAGAGCTGGAGGGGAGTTTCGAAATGAGGGTGACCATGCCCAGGTTTCAAAGAAGGGAGGATAATTTACATGAAACAAAGTAAGCCATACTTGACCATGACCTCATCTTGACTTCCGCATATATTAGATATGTTTTCTTAGAAAAGTGTTGCATCCATGATGCAGTACATACTACGAAAATTTGCCAACCCCCGCTATGCTTGGACCTCAATGCGCTTATTAGACAAAGACCATTCCATATCACTTTATTCCATCATTGGCTGACATAACAAGGTCTTACAAATGCATGTTGAAATACATAACATATTTTGGTTATATTCCTTCAGAATGTTTAAGAATAGATAACTAGCCAAAGCTGCAGGATCCATTTCTAATCTCTTTCAAGTTTTAGACTCTGATTAAAATGTTGAATTCAGGTAGAATTGTCAGTTTTGGGAAGACATCTGATGGATGAAAAACATGGTCCTTCAGCACATTTGATTGTGGTATCTTGGCTTTTCTATGCTTATGGCATGGCTGGTGAATTTTTTTGGCTGTGACATTTTTTTGCCAGCTCCAAACCCAACCTCCTGGATTCAAACAGACATTAGCCATCATGTCTCTCTCTACAGCCCATTATTTTACTGTGTTACCTCACTCCTAACTTCATACTCTAAGCTTCCAGCCTACATTGCTTCTATTGCTTACCCTTCTCTACTGTAAGCTCTCTAACTGCAGAGGGATGGATGAGCCCTACTCAACTGGAGTCTCATTCCCAGTTCCTATGATCCTTTGCTGTCTTAATGGTCCATCATCCAGGTTATCACCTCACACAGGAGGTTAGTCCTGGCTTAATCAGCTTTTGACACATCACAGGAAGCACCAGTCTTAGCTGAATGGCCAGATGCTGTCAGGACAGAGAAGGCCCTCTTCAGGGTTACCAACAAAAGTGCTCCTCTGAAATGTGAAACAACAAAGAGTGCCTCTCTGCAGCCAGCTGTAATGAGTGAATAGGGCAATACAGGAAGATACAGACATTTTGAGACCAACCATTCAGCACAGACCCAAGGCTGACAAAGTGGACTAAGGACAGTATGTGCAGTGAACACTGAACTGGTCCTCAACACTGCAGACACATCTGTGGTGAGTTTGTTTGCTCAAGATGACCATTCCCATTCATAAGGCAATCATCCATAGGACTGTATGTTGCTGTTAAGAAAATGGAAGATTGGCGTCCATGTTACGCCAGCAACTGCCTGTGAAGTATCTTTTGACTGAAATGAACTACACCTTTCGGTGGGGAATGACTGAGGAAGGTAAATAGGCTTCATTCCTATTTAAGAATAGGCATGGCATCATCCCTACAGTGAAGTTTTCCAGGAAACTTCATTTAGCCTTTGTGGGAGGCAAAGTCAGCAAAAGTGTCATATCTGTTCACATGGAAAATGGAGGGGAGAGCCCTATAGCTCACAGGATCTGCCACCAAGCACCCATAGCTGAGGGGATGGCTGGCAAAGTGTGTGCTGAGGTGGAAGGGACTGAACTAGCTTCTCATCCATGGATGGGGTCATTTCTAGGTCAATGGATGAGCAAGGCTAGAGGGGAGTGGGAATTCTGTGTTGCCTTTACCCACACTTTGTGAAGAGCAAGCAGCTGATGTTTGCCTAAATGCCAGTGCCCAGTGCTAGACTTCAGAGGCATTTTCTTTTTAATAAATACAAGCCCATGGAAAGGTGGGAAATGATCACAGCTGCCCTGGTTTCTTCTAACCAAAATGAATGCAAATCTCATTTTTAAAAGAAAAGAAAAAATGAATCCCCCTTACATTTTGTGCCTGATTTGTGCATAAAACTTCCCCAGATTTACACAAGCCAACTCCATAAGTCATTCACTTCCCAATCGGGTCCTATATCTTGATGACCTTTTAGAAACCAATGACTGCTTTTCTGTTGTTATCCGTAATTGGAAAAGCACTGGAGATAAGAAAATTTATAGCAATGAATGATCTACCTGAGCAAGACAATAAAGAATATCAGGCAGCAGGAAGGGGGAGAGATGGTATGAAAACACAGGCATGTGTGCACACCACATGCACAGAGGACAAAGATGAACTTTGCTTTAAAATGAGTTGTTCGTGCAACCCTGCCATCCTTCCACCCATAAGACAATAAAGATGAGCAGGCAGCTAGAAAGGGAAGTGATACTATGTCTTCTTTTCCTTACTCACCCCTGCCTGACAGATCTGAATTGACCTTGGCTTACTCTTAATCCTTACCCACACATTCTCCCCTGTTTGCCCTTTTAACAGCAGCAGCTTCCTGTGAGTTGCTGTTGTTACAGATATTCATCCTTCTCAAGAGGTGCTCTAATAAGCAGAGTAAGGACATAACTTTAGTGCCCTCAGGCAGCACCTCTTTGACCGTTGGATGCACTTTGGAGATGGCTATGCAGATATTTGGCTATTCCAGTGTATTACAAGTCCAACAAAGGTAGCAGAAATGATGACATACTGGATTTGGTGTTCTGCACTGGTGTGGATAAGATGGAGGAAGGAGTGCTATAAACCTTCCAGATGAATATATTGACAACTAGAAGCAGTTTGAGTGTGTGTGTCTATGTGTAGCCACAACACTTGCTTCCCAGCAGGTATGTCACTTTTGGTTACCAGGAGGGAGGGATGAGACAGTGGGCATATCAGTGCAGTATGGGAACACAAGCAGGAGTGCTGGATTGGCTCCAGCAGTGCACAGTGCCGGCCTCCCTGGTGCCTCTCCCTCCTGCTAAATGGCTGTGACACACCTGCCAGGAAGCTTCTGGTGTGACTCTGTCCCATCAGCTGAGCTGGTTCTGTTTACAGCTCAAAACCTCCACAGGAGAAGGGAGAAATTCAGTTTGGTTCATATTTTAATGTAAACGTGCTTACCGGTAACTCACAGTTCCCAAAAGATTGCCTACAAAGTGAAATGCAGGTTTTGTGGGGAAATTCACACCACAGTACTCTGAATTTCATATACAGTTCTTCATAATGCACATAAATATATGCATTTGTGGGAAATGTTCTAAAATGCATGTGTTAGTAAAAAGAAAACAAAAAAAATGCATTGTACTAGAATAAATTGCTTACAAAACCATGCATATTTGGCAAAAATCCATACAATGTGTTTATTAGGAGAAATAGGCACTGAAATTCTGGGATTTTTTTTTTTTAGGAGAAATGCCTTTTAAAACAATCAGAAACTGATGCAAAAATGTAGAGAACTGAATTTAAGATTGGAAACAATGAAAAATAGAGAAACCAAAATTGAAAGATTCACCTGCCCATACCTAGCGTAGTAGTTTCAATGGTCTTTCCTGTGATACCTGTGTATTCATTTGGTTTGCAGGACTTTCTGAAGGCTTGCACTGGCTACTTCAGGATGGCCTGATCATAATGAGAGGCTGGCCTTAGCTGTCAATATGATGGTCAATGTTGTCATTCATAGAGGGCCTGTTCCATGAATGTTTGGAGGAGTTGAAGGCCTTAAGAAAGTTGGAAAGATGCTTGGAATGTGTGACATTTGAGAACACTACAGTGGCCATTTAAAGATCTATGCTGCAGCAGTGATAGTGTTGTGCAGGAAATTCAAACCTCAAGGTGTCAGAATTGTTAGTAGCCCATGGTGACTTGTTTGCCAGAGGAGTTCATCTGGCACAACGTGGACTTTGCATTTGAAGTATGTGCAAGCTAGAAGTATCACTAGCATTTTGTCAAATTTGCTTGCTTTATTTTTGTTGTATAAGTCTTTAATCTGGGTGGTGTGTGAGATGTGTAGGGACATGCCTATTTTGGACTCTTATTCACTGTTGTGAAAGTTTGGAATATTCCATGCATGATGGGTGGCAAATCATTTTTCGACTGAATTCTGCTTAGATACAGACTGGTTTTCTTGTCCTGGTAGATGATCTTCTACTGGAGGTTTCCTTCTCAACATTAGACTTTTCACCCTGGCTTTTGGCATGGAGTAACATCATGCATAACTGAACCAACAAAGTGACTTGCTGGGCATCCATGAACAGCTTTGGATTACTTAATACAGAGCTTAGCTGGTCCAGATGCTTGCAGAGATAATATACAGAGGTGGAAGGGTCCATGGGATCCGTGGCCCTGGGTGCAACTGTGAGGGGGCACAAACAGGCTCCTTCATTGAAGCCTGGCTCCAAGCGAGAAGGAGCTGTGCCTTGGCTGTGGCGCTAGGGCCTGGCTGTAGCTCCACCCCCAGGGTCAGGCCTGACCTGGGAGAGGAGAGTACAAAAATGGGAGTTGTCTTGTGGATTTATTTGGGGATCTGAACTTTTATCATTTTTTGTGTATATATAAAGCAATTAAGAGAGATAATCAGAGGTCACATATTATCTACCAGTCCTGGAGCAGGAATCTTGGCTCTGGAGTGCCAAGAGTAGTGAATGAAACTATTAGCATGATTGTTGTTATACTGAATTGAAAGGACAGGAAGAACATCTTTCATAAAAGTAGTTACTTTATGTAGGTCGTGGACTGAGCCTGCATTTTCTATAGCTGGCCATCGCTGTGCTTATATAGCATGGATGAGTGCACCCAGGCTGGGAACATGTTGTTGTTTAGTTGTTTAGTCGTGTCCAACTCTTCATGACCCCATGGACCAGAGCACGCCAGGCACTCCTGTCTTCCACTGCCTCCCGCAGTTTGGTCAAACTCATGCTGGTAGCTTCGAGAACACTGTCCAGCCATCTCGTCCTCTGTCGTCCCCTTCTCCTTGTGCCCTCCATCTTTCCCAACATCAAGGTCTTTTCCAGGGAGTCTTCTCTTCTCATGAGGTGGCCAAAGTATTGGAGTCTCAGCTTCATGATCTGTCCTTCCAGTGAGGACTCAGGGCTGATTTCCTTCAGAATGGATAGATTTGATCTTCTTGCAGTCCATGGGACTCTCAAGAGTCTCCTCCAGCACCATAATTCAAAAGCATCAATTCTTCGGCGATCAGCCTTCTTTATGGTTCAGCTCTCACTTCCATACATCACTACTGGGAAAACCATAGCTTTAACTATACGGACCTTTGTTGGCAAGGTGATGTCTCTGCTTTTAAGATGCTGTCTAGGTTTGTCATTGCTTTTCTCCCAAGAAGCAGGCGTCTTTTAATTTTGTGGCTGCTGTCACCATCTGCAGTGATCATGGAACCCAAGAAAGTAAAATCTGTCACTGCCTCCATTTTTAGGAACATACATATGGCTGGGAACATACATATGTGGAATTCTGGTTGAATATATAGATCTGTGCCCCTCTCCATACTGATGTTTCTGTCTTCTTTTGCTCAAGTGCCTTTTGCAGAACTGTTTCTGACTCTGTTTTTAAAATAAAATAAAAGCTGGTTGAGTAATGTGTTGATGAAGCTATGTATATCATGGGACTGGCCACCCCGTAAAAAAAGAAAGAAAGAAAAATGTGGCAGAGGAAGGAGTGTGTGTGTGTGTGTGTGTGTGCTACTTGTCACATCATGAGAATTATTCAGTGGGTGCCCATGACATTTGTGCTGCCAGAAACCATGTCAGATTCTAAGAAATGGTGGCACAATCTCCTGAGAGAATTGCGTTGTGCGACCAATGCAATATTTGAGCATTGGGAAAATGTGCTATCTTGGCAACAACGAAAAAGTGCCGAAGCTCAGTAGGGGAGCATCTGCTTTGCATGCAGATAGTCCCTGGTTCAATCCCCCTGCTGCCACCATAGCATTTCCAGGCAGGGTTGGGAGAGAACCCTAGAGAGCTGCTGCCAGTCTGCAAAAACAGTACTGGGCTAAATGGAGCAATGGTCTCACTCAGTATAAGGCAGCCACCTATGTTCCTGAAATATACTCAGAGTTGAGTAGTAATTTCGTGCTCTTTCAGCTCATAGGAACAGTGATTGAATTTCCCCCCTGAACCTCAGGCTTTATATACATTATTTACACAATGAGTACTGTCTGACTGGTTGATTATGTTTCCCCCCTGGAGCCTGATTGGGCTGCTGCTGCAGGCCAATCAGTTGTTGCATCCTAGTATCCTACCAGCCTAATAGGCTGATTAACTTCCTCCTGGGGTCTGATTGGGCTGCTCCTGCAGGCCGATCAGGTTGTAGCATTCTAGGATCCTACCTGCCTATTGTTCTAGGATCCAAGCTTAGTACATAATGGTTCCTATTAGGTGAAGCTGTCCAGGTTACCTGGGCCAGTGCTGCCATGTAGCAGGGTGAAGCAACTTCAGGAACCTGAAGGAGGTGAGGAAATAAATGAAGGCAAGAATTGGCATCTGAATGGTGCAGCAAGTATTCTGGAGTGTTGGTTCTACAGCGTGGGAAGGAACACCACCACTTGGGTTCCTCTTCAGGCAGCTAACATGTCTGTTGGGTCATCCACAACAAAAGAGTAATGGCTGCTTTCCTTATGCAAAACCAAAAGTTATATTTTTATATATATGAACAGATTGATTAGAAAGAGAGGGAGCAAAGAGGACCAACAACATGTGAAAATGATTCCCAGCAACATTTGAAAATGCTTCCTGTCATAAGATATCAGATTGCTACTGACAAAACATCACTAGCTTTGAAAAATTAAAGGATGGCTTTCATATATATATATGAACATATATATTTATTTCCCCAGTCCAAGTGAAAGAACGTGCCTACAAGGGTTATTCACAGCCAGTGATTCAGAGATGAAAAGGTGCACGGAAGATAATTTGAAAGGACCGTTCACAGCATCCCACCCTGCTTTTGCATACACATCTCCTGGGGCAAGAGAAAGAGGCCCTGACAAAAAGCCGCTGACATTCCACTGTGAAGGGAGTGTTTAGTAGAGGCAGGTCGCCCAGATGCCATTTGACGCTGCAATATGCAACCTCAGGGAAATCACTTTACAGATGGGAGGAAGCGAGACACCCTGGGAGATAAAGCGTGGACAAGAGTATTTGCCTCACAGGGGTGGGTTGTCAGAATGGATTAATGTTGAGGCCGAGAGAGGGAATATGAGGTGACTGGAAAATGCAATAAATTTATTCTCCTAGTTGAGTTGGGGCAGTGGGGGTTGCAGCACACACATACCAGGGATTATGGTTTAAACGGCAAACCCTGGTCAGTTTCAAAGCAAGCCAGCTCCAAACTATGGGTTATGAAGCAGGCTTGTTTTACGAACCAGAGGTTTTTTGACGTTGTGATTCCTGGTTTGCATGTAACAACAAGTCAAGAATCATGGAAGATTCACATGCCCTCCAATATTTCTCTGGTGAAAATAGGGCCATCCCATTCCATAATGATACTTTCACTATTTATACCCCACATCTTACTGGGTTGCCCCAGCCACTCTGAGCAACTTCCAACGTATATAAAAACACAATAAAACATTAAACATTTTTTAAAAAACTTCCCCATATAAGATTGCCTTCAGACAGCTCAGGGGTCGGATAACTCCATACCCTCCAACATCTCTCCAATGAAAATAGGGACATCCTAAGGAAAGTGGGACATTCCGGGATCAAATCTGAAACCAGGACGTCCCTGGAAAATAGGGACACTTGGATGGTCTTGATTCAGCTAACTCTGATTAAATAATGTTCCTGCTGGAGGGTTGGTGGTCACATGAGTCCCAGTGCATCATGCAGGTTACTTCATTTTGTACCTTATCATTATGGATGAAGGGTGTCCATGTGAGAATTAGGAGTGCAAATCAACCAAAATAAATAAATAATGATTTGCTCCATTACTTTAGCTTTTAGGCCAGATTCCACATTTTTTTTGAAAAAAAAAGTAGAGTCAATAATTAGGGGGCTGATTGCCATAATTTTCGAGTAGAACTAAAGGCCCTGCTTTTTAATTGAAGGATTTCAGTCATAAGGAGCAAAATCCATATCAGGCCCAATGCAGCCCTAAGGCAAGCCCTGCTAAGTTCAATGCAAATGACTGGGTCATCTTCATCTATAAAAACAGATGACATACCAGAAATGCAGGGTGAGGATTAAAAATTTTCAAATGCCAGAATTTCACAGGGATCTAATTAACAGTGCCAGATTCAAGCAAAACTGACATTAGATAGACAAATGGGTAGATGTGGCCCAAGAGAATCTTCTGGGTGAAAAATGCCGCTAACCTCTTTGCTATTCCCAGTTTATTAAAGATGGGGGTCATGACAAGCAGCTGATTCTGTGCCTATAGATGCAAAAGATCTCTGAAATATGTGGGAATAAAATTGAAACCTACCATTCTGCATGGACTCTGCCCTCTGTATGGTGACATGAGAAAACCAACTGTACACCAACAGCTTATACGTGGCTAGGGTCATGCAATTATGTAATAAGAATACAACAGAAAACAATTCTAGCTATTTGAAGGGATAATTGTGTCTTTCAAAATCTTTATGTCTGAAAATAGGAAACCATGAAAGGCGTGTGCAGCAAAAGTAGCATACACACAGGTAAGAGGTAGAATTTGACTTAATACCTCTTGCACAATGAGGACCTAGAGATGTAAGATGAGCTACACTTCAAAGCTACCCCAAGTGCCAAGCAAATGAAAGCTAACAAAGAAAACCAGCTCTTCAGCTCTTTGAGAGTCTTTCTCCTCCTCCTCGGCACTTTAGAAGCTAACTGG
Source organism: Podarcis tiliguerta (assembly GCF_965153285.1). Lineage (NCBI taxonomy): Eukaryota > Metazoa > Chordata > Lepidosauria > Squamata > Lacertidae > Podarcis > Podarcis tiliguerta. Next base: position 86,075,146 of record NC_139535.1, on the reverse strand, counting down.
TTTATTGTGTTTTGAGCTTTCATAAACCACCTTCTTCATCAGATGCATGAAACACAAGTGGGAAAGAAATGAATTCAAGTGGCTGGCCAGGTCCCTTTCAAACTCCCTATTTCTTCTTCTTAAGGCTTATTTAAAATGTGACGCTTAAAGCTTAACAAAAAGCTTTTCATCTGAACAATCCTATCTAGTTTAATGGACTGGGAATTCTCCCAATGAATCTTACCTACTGTTCTTGGGAAATCTGGGTGGGCAAGACAAAATGTTCTGTTCTAGCTGTCTTGTATTAAAGGAGAGCCTTTCTTAAACTCTATGAAGAAAAGAGGGCACTAAACTGAATCTGCTTACCCCTTTCCCCAACATATCATCACCATTAAAGAAAAAAAATCCATTTTTGTTGTAAACGGTCATTGTATCATTACAATGATAGCAATGGGTTGTTATTTTCTTTTCGCGCACGCGCGCGTTTGTGTGTGTTTTCAAGTCTTCAACACATGGATGGGGAATGTTTTTGAATTTGAGGGCCACATTAAGAACAGAAGAAGAGCCACATTGTCTTATTGGCTAAGGCAAATTCCAGTCATGGGGTGGGACAAAGCCACATATAATCACAAAAAGCCATTCCCCATTGAAACAGAGTCATTGGTAATTTCCCTTCCATTTTATTCAAGTACTCTTTTATCTTACAGTTTGCAAGTGGCAACCCAATTCTCTAGCACCTTTAAGCTATTCTGACAGTGTCAAAGGCAAAAACTAATCAGTAATCCTGGTAGCTGAATCATAATAATAACTTATTATTATTTATACCCCGTCCATCTGGCTGGCTTTCCCCAGCCACTCTGGGCAGCTTCCAACAAAATATTTAAAATACAATAAAACATCAAACATTAAAAACTTCCCTAAACAGGGCTGCCTTCAGATATCTTCTAAAAGTCGGATAGTTGTTTATTTCTTTGACATCTGATGGGAGGGTGTTCCACAGAGTAGGTGCCACTACCAAGAAGGCCCTTTGCCTGGTTCCCTGTAACTTTGCTTCTCGCAGTAAAGGAACCTTCAGAAGGCCCTCAGAGCTGGACCTCAGTGTCCGGGCTGAACAAAGGGAGTGGAGACACTCTTACAGGTATGCTGGGCCAAGGCCGTTTAGGGCTTTAAAGGTCAGCACCAACACTTTGAATTGTGCTTGGAAACGTACTGGGAGCCAATGTAGGTCTTTCAGGACCAGTGTTATATGGTCTCAGCGGCCACTCCCAGGCACCAGTCTAGCTGCCACATTCTGGATTAGTTGTAGTTTCTGGGTTACCTTCAAAAGTAGCCCCACATAGAGCGCATTGCAGTAGTCCAAGCAGGAGATAACTAGAGCATACACCACTCTGGCGAGACAGTACGCGGGCAGGTAGGGTCTCAGCCTGCGTACCAGATGGAGCTGGTAGACTGCTGCCCTGGACACAGAATTGACCTGTGCCTCCATGGACAGCTGTGAGTCCAAAATGACTCCCAGGCTGTGCAGTTCAGGGGCACAGTTACCCCATTCAGGACCAGAGAGTCATTGAGCTGGCCTCTCAGTCTCCAACTGTATCAGGATTCCTGCTGCTCCTGAATTCAGGGTCATGATACTAAGGGGCTTGGGATCAAGATGTCTGAAAGACTATCTTCTGCATATACCATATTTTTTGCACCATAACACTCGCTTTTTTCCTCCTAGAAAGTAAGGGGAAATGTCTGTGCATGTTATGGATGAATTTTAACAGGGAGAAATGTAAAGTATTGCACTTGGGCAAAAAAAATGAGAGGCACAAATACAAGATGGGTGACACCTGGCTTGAGAGCAGTACATGTGAAAAGGATCTAGGAGTCTTGGTTGACCACAAACTTGACATGAGCCAACAGTGTGACGTGGCAGCTAAAAAAGCCAATGCAATTCTGGGCTGCATCAATAGGAGTATAGCATCTAGATCAAGGGAAGTAATAGTGCCACTGTATTCTGCTCTGGTCAGACCTCACCTGGAGTACTGTGTCCAGTTGTGGGCACCACAGTTCAAGAAGGACACTGACAAACTGGAACGTGTCCAGAGGAGGGCAACCAAAGTGGTCAAATGCCAGGGAGCTGGGCATGTTTAGCCTGGAGAAGAGGAGGTTAAGGGGTGATATGATAGCCATATTCAAATATATAAAAGGATGTCACATAGAGGAGGGAGAAAGGTTGTTTTCTGCTGCTCCAGAGAAGCGGACACGGAGCAATGGATCCAAACTACAAGAAAGAAGATTCCACCTAAACATTAGGAAGAACTTCCTGACAGTAAGAGCTGTTCGACAGTGGAATTTGCTGCCAAGGAGTGTGGTGGAGTCTCCTTCTTTGGAGGTCTTTAAGCAGAGGTTTGACAACCATATGTCAGGAGTGCTCTGATGGTGTTTCCTGCTTGGCAGGGGGTTGGACTCGATGGCCCTTGTGGTCTCTTCCAACTCTATAATTCTATGATTATGGAGGAAATGCCTACGGGTGGCATGCCTACGGATTTTCCTCCTCTAAAAACTATGTGCGTGTTATGGTCAGGTGCGTGTTATAGAGTGAAAAATACGGTACTTAAGGCTTAAGCCTTAACAAGTGAAGCAAGGTAGGTGCGACCAAGGTCATTCTTGGTTGGATACCGTGGTTGTGGAATGGCCTGCCCAGAGGCACTTGTCTAGTACCTTTGTTATGGTCAGCTACTGTTTACATGGCCTACTGTTTACATGACCCTGAAAGCTGTCTGTGGACAAATGCCACCTCCTTTGGTCTGAAGCAAGATAAGCACCGCACCCCACAGTTGCCTTTGACTGGACATGCTGTGTATGTTTTAAGATGCTTTCTTCTCTCTATAGAAATTTTCCTGCTGAAGGTTGTTTAAGAATATTGCATTTTAGCTGCAATTTTTATTTTATGTTTGTAAGTCAGACACAGAACAATATTACTGGACAGCCTTATATAAATAATATAGCAGATAAATAAATACAGAAAAACCCCTATATTTCCCTTCATACTGAATAAAAGAGATGCCCAACTGGTATTGAGATACACCGTTTATTTGGCAGTAAGCATAATTTCTGGAAATACTTTTTTTTCTCCTCTGCTCCTGCACTAAAGACTGCTCCCTGTTTGCCTGTACAAGTATTTGGTAATACAATCAGACACTAATAAATTCATTTTCTACTTGACTGCTCATTCATTCAAATGTTAGTACATAGGAAGAATACAAGCTTTGCAATTGTGGGACTTGGCTAATCAGTTCATAATGAATAATATATATGAAAGAGATAACTGAGATAGGCACCCATCTTGCAAGCTGACTGCCAAAGGCAGATGGGTATGTTCACCATCAACCTTCACTTACTAAGAATGACCTTCCAACAGAGTAGAGCCAAATTCAGGGGCAGGGAAGATGATTTGTACACAAAAGGTCCTAGACACACACTCAGATAAGGGGTGTCAGGTATCATGGCAAGGGGGAAAATGCACCAAAGAACCTGGAGAATTTGCTTTAACCAATGGATGTAATTCCATTGTTCACGCCTTGCTATAGATCACCTTAAACTCCGTCGGAGGAAGGGTGATGCATAAATACCATGAAACACTAAGGTAACCTTAAAATGCCCTTGTGTACATTATCTATTTTCCTCCCTCACACCCCATGTGGCCCCAGGCACTGGCAACCTACGCTACACCACTGGTTGTCACTAGGCCCCAGTCATTCAATGTCAGCCAAGTGAACTACGTTAGGCAATTCCACACAATTTCCTTACCTTAACCTGCCACTTATTTCATTCCTCTGTCATTTATAAAAGTAAGCTTCAATAAAGGTATTATATACACATCGGGTCTACATTAGCAACACATTTTAGCACTGCTGTATAAATATAATTCTTAGTACCTAAGGCTTAAAGGCGAAGAGGCTCAGAAAAACAAACTGAATTAAGCCACCACATTTCAGAGAGGTAAACACTGACGCAGGCCTAATCCACTGCAATATACACCAGATTGTCCTGAATCTTTGTTCATCAGCAACTCTGCTAAAGCTGGCTGCAAGGGAACAGGCAGCACAGAAATTCTGGAGTTGTTCATCTCCATGTACACCTTCAATTTGCTGGGCAGCCATTTTCCAAACTAGCAGCCTTGAACTGAACTGTGTGTTCTGTGCAGACAAGTCTTCAAGCAAGAATGATCCCTGCGCTCCCCTCCCCTACGCACACCTCATACGAAGTCCAGACATGCACAATGAGCTCCTCCTCGATGCTTCCCAAACATCCTTTCCTTTTTTTGGGGGGGGGGGAGAAAGAGAGGGAGTGCAGGGCAGTTGTTTGTGTGAAAGGTGCCCCCATGTCATCTTGCTTTATTTTTTTGACATTGCAGAGCTCCCGAAGAGTGATGTGGTTACCAAGGAAACCAGCAAAGAGGTACACAGGGGTTGCCGCCACATTGTGAAGTGTGAAAAAATGCCAGCAATCCACGGCCAAACTCGCCTGGCTGGCGCTCTGCCAATTACTGCCAACTATATTGTGTGGTTGGCAGGACAAAAGGGTGTCTTGTAAAAGGGAGTGGCGGTGATGGTGGTAGTGTTGTGTGTGTGTGTGTGTGTGTGTGTGTGAGAGAGAGAGAGAGAGAGAGAGAGAGAGAGAGACTCTGAAGCAGCAGCTCGAGCATCTGCTTCAGTATGAAAGGGTTAGGGGTCCCTGCTATAGGACAGCAGCCCAAAGTTATTCACTCAGAGAGACATCTCTGCATTAGGAGTGGAAACATAAATTCATGCTGAGACGGCAGCCAAGGACAGCCAGTTGCAGGCAGCTGCGGCAGGCTCTACCTTTTTTATGGCTCCCATTATGAGAATTCTATTATGGTTGGCAATTTGCAATAATCAATTTGAAATCACAGTTTGATTAGTTAATCCACCTTTGCTTCATGTCTCTTGAGGATTTGAATCTGAAGGGAATTCAGGAGGTAAAATCAACAGCACACCTTTTTGTCGATAAATAAACACACGTGTGTGCACATTTATACAGGTTTGCATATATCAAGAGAGGCCAATTCAGAGCTCTCATGAAATAGAACACTCTGGAGTAGTTCACACTGAGCTCCCAGTACCAATTACCAAAGGAACTGGCCCCTTCAACAGCAGAGTGGGTTTAGTGTAGTAGTGAAGAGTCTAGCTGGCAACTCAGGAAGTTGCGTTGCAAAAATTCACCTATATTGTGAACCCACTAAGTGGTCTTAGGAAGCCACCATCTCTCAGCTTCAGTCCCCACCTTCCCCATCAGTAGGGCCAGTGTGGTGTAGTGGTTGAGAGTGGTGGACTCGTAATCTGGGGAACCGGGTTCGCGTCTCCGCTCCTCCACATGCAGCTGCTGGGTGACCTTGGGGGCCAGTCACACTTCCTTGAAGTCTCTCAGCCCCACTCACCTCACAGAGTGTTTGTAGTGGGGGAGGAAGGGAAAGGAGAATGTTAGCCGCTTTGAGACTCCTGAAGGGGAGTGAAAGGCGGGATATCAAATCCAAACTCCTCCTCCTCCTCCTCTTCTTCTTCTTCTTCTTCTTCTTCTTCTTCAGTAAAATGCGATGGAAATAATACTGACCTAATTTACAGGATTGTTGTGTGGATTACAGCAAAATAAGGGTGGTAGCATGCTTTTAATGTTCTAACCCACTCTATAAAGGCTTAAGCATGCTGCAAAGGCAGTGAAACATGGAGATGAAATACAGTCAAACTGTTAAGTAGCTGCACTGCTGGGCTTTCTTTCCTTCATCCCTTCACCAACCTGGCACCTTGCCGGCACAGCTAGGGCTGATGGGAGTTGTAGTCCAAAACACCTGGAGGATGCCAGGATGGTGAAAACTGCTTTAACTCATGCATGTTCACGTTGTACTAGGGTAGCCAAGGTTTAATGTGACATGAGCAAAAATAGCTTGGAGGTGGAGAAAATTGGTCAACCAGAAAAACAGTAAGAGGTCTGCTTCTGTGTACATTTAGGAAAAGATATGTGCTATGTAGCTTAATACAACCTTTAAAACTGCAGGAACATACAAAGACTCAGCATATGGTCAGAGAATTTTTCACTCCATAAAAATTTATTTTATCTTCTGGTTGTTGTTTATTATACATATATTGTGGTGCTTATGCAGCTTTCATTATAGCCAAAATTGTTATCTCTGTTTTTAAACCGCCCTTTGGATCCATGGTGGAAGGAAAGGTGGAATACAAATATTTCAAACAAACAAGACTTGTGAACACCACACATCTCTGACTTTCTGTTTGTTTCAATGGCAAGAGGATCCCATGTGCCTTAATGGTACCAACTCACTCACCATCTTTTTATTTTTAAAAATCTGTGTTGTAACTTTGGGTTGCTACTCTATTGTCCTCATCTGAGAAAGCAAACATGCTATCATTTACATGGGCACACCCCACCTAAGAAGGTAAGTAGAGCCCTGCTGGATGAGGTCAAAGGCCCATCTAGTCCAGTGACCTGTTTTCCAAGTGGTCAACCAGATGCCTCTGGGAAGCCCACAAATGGGAACTGTTAAATTGTGGGTGAACATAGCAGACGACACAGCGATTCTTCAAACAGCTCTTGTTTATTCACAGGCCAGAACAGAACTGAACTGAAGGGTTCAGCCAGCCTGCTTATATAGAGCTCCACTACAACGCAACTGTAACCACTTTCTGTAACTATCCAATCACTGAATGTCACTTTCAATCCCTTATTTGCATATGTGGACATACAGTATCCCCCTGCTGGCCCAGGGTGGGAACTTCAGTACATAACAGGAACCAAGACATTTCTCCTTTTTCACAGTTGCCTTCCTATTTACCAAAATTGCTTATCTTTTAGTCTAATTTAGGGGCATGTTCCACTGCTCTAAAACAGCTGTTAACACCAAAGCAGTGTCATCCCTTGGATCCCAGTAGACACCAGGGGCTTGGGAGCAAGTGATTCACATTTAAAGAAGAAAAATCAAGTCCACGCAGCGCCAGCAGCAACCTTCAGAAGAAAGAAAGACTCTTGTTGCAAGTAGTTTTACCTGGGAAAGTAATTAGGGATGGTATTTACAGCCTTGCTACCATTTTAATGTTGTTTTGCATCTGTTCTCCTTACACTTGGAGAATAGACATAGAGGGGAACATCTGTTTTCAGCTGCAGTCAGACGCGACATTCCCCAGCCAGAGATTTCCCTGCTGTTTCAATGGGCTTTAATTATGTCTGTTTCCGTAACCAGGGTCAACTCCCCTACTGCAGACAGACACAAGCCTTAGCTTGGCTCTGAGCCTTTAAGTAACCTGGTGCTGCTCAGGTTTCCTTTCTTTTGCCTAATCCCCTGCTCACTACAGTAATATGCCAGAGAAGTGCAGATGTCACCTCCACTTTGTAGAGACAGACAGGCATCTAGGCTGAGGGAAGAGACACCACAAAGGAGTGGAAAGCACCGTAATCAGGGTCTTATCCCAACTGACAAGATAAAGAGTATGAAGGGAAGAGAAGGATCCTTCTGAATGAACAGGCAGCCCTCGGGGCCCTGTCAGTTCCACTCACCAGGAAGATCTATATGGAAATCTGTCAAAGAAATTTGGACAAAGCTACAAGGAAGCTTTAAAAAGGTACTTGTAATACCTTCCCAGTTTATATACAAAAATCAACACCCCCCCCCCAAAAAAGGATCATTAAGGATGGGAAAGGGCATGTCCATTTGAAATTGAATTGCTGGAAGAAAAAGATGTCCCTTAGCCTCAGGGCTCAGTGTAAACTCTATTCCTGAAAACAGTTTTACTGCATTTGCCAAGAATTTATTGCCCCAAGGTGCATACAGATTATGTCACCACTGGATGTCACTCTGCTTTAGAAACTCTCAGGTTTTTCCGTTGCAACCCTGCCTCTAATTCAAAAGGCGTGTGTGTGTGTGTGTGTGATTTGACTCTCAAACTTGTGTAGAGAAAAAAACTTTGAGCTCCAATACCAATGACTTGTCCAGACAGCTCTAATATTAGAGATTCAGATCACTTCCAATTCCTACAGTCCAGATGTGAGAGACTGCTGAATGGTGCACACAGCATAACAAAGACCAGCTGTGGTGGCTTCCTGTGAGTGATCTGTGGGAAGCACACTTGCCCTTGTCTGGGGCAATTCAGAAGCTTCTAGTTTTGTGCCACAACAGGCAATCAGGACAGGAAGCTACCATCTGGGCAAATACTAATGTGACAAAATCCCAAGAAAATAGCAAGCAGCTTTGCTGAGTGGGTGCTCTCTGCTTCTGTCTCTGTCTCTGTCTCTGTCTCTCTCTGTCTCTCTCTCTCTCTCAGACACTCAGACATACACATACAAGCGTCCCATTCTGGAATAGGATATATTCAACAGAAAATAAAAATGCATACAAGTTCCAAAACTAAGGAAATACTTTGCTCACTAGCCTTATTTCCCAACAGATGCTGAATCTGATGCTTGTTTTGTGAAGAATGGGAGGAATCCACCATAAAGTGATCATTCCATTAGTGCAAGCATTCTGGCTTACCAGAAAAAAAAACACCCCAGTGCTGTTCCAGGGGCTCTCCAGGATACACACCCTCTGAACCAATTTAAGGGGGTGGGAGGAGGAGGGGGGGATAGAAGTGTCATGCTAAAGCAATCTTGCACTACAGTTCTACCCTCTTTTTAAAAAGTCAGGTTTTCTGTGGTCTTAGTGTGGTGTAGTGGTTAAGAGCGATAGTCTCGTAATCTGGGGAACTGGGTTCGCGTCTCCGCTCCTCCACATCCAGCTGCTGGGTGACCTTGGGCTAGTCACACTTCTTTGAAGTCTCTCAGCCCCACTCACCTCACAGAGTGTTTGTTGTGGGGGAGGAAGGGAAAGGAGAATGTTAGCCGCTTTGAGACTCCTTAAAGGGAGTGAAAGGCGGGATATCAAATCCAAACTCTTCTGCTTCTTCTTCTTAAGAGAGACAGAAGAAACGCCAACTATGCTCCCTAGGGTCAGGAATATTGAACTCTGTGGCACTCCAGGTATTACTGGACTCCAACTCCCTTCAGCCCCAACCAGCATGGCCCATGCTCAAGGATTGTGGGAGATGTAGTTCAACAACTTCCGGAGGGCCACATGTTCACTGTCCCTGCCTTAGACCAGAGAAAACCCAACAAGGGGGCTGGATTCAAAGAGCATCCACTAGCACAATCAGGCTTTCTTCCCTCTCGTTCCTCTGTGCACCCCCTGTACACCCCAAATTGGCTGGGCTGGAGGGAGAGCCTCCCAGAACAGTGCATCAAGGGTGGGAGATTGTTCCATCAGGCAAGAAGAAATGCTCCCACTGATTGAGTGACCTTCTTAGCGCTGCATTGAATTCCTCCCAGAAAGTTTGGACACATTCCAGGTATATAAGAATTCTCTCTTTTTAAAGAGGCTATACTAAACATTAGCAACATGCTTTTTCACTAAATTCCAGTCTGACCTGAACACTTCTAAAATAATCATGATGCTGATATACATGTTCAAGTACTATTAGCGGTAAGGGAAAAGCACAAAACGCTATACTTTTTTAACTGCTGGTGTATAAACTTCCAGGAATAATTCACAATATTTCTTCACCTAGGCACACTGTAGCAAGATCACCACTGTTAATATGCAAGCGTTAGTAAAACTAGACATACTCGTAGGAGTGAATATTACTTGTAGCATAAACAAAGACACCAATTGGGTTTAATATCACCAATATCATCCCACCATCACCATCAGAACTAGCATAAAATACTGGCTGTGTACACAAGGCCAACTGCTAAATTAACACACCTCTGTAATTTCCTCCTAACCCTTATTTATAGGGCAGAGGGAGAAAGAATACACATCCCTTTAGAACCTGACATTTTAACCCAAAGCACAAGCAAAATAATTCTAGAAATAAACCCTAGAAATGGTTTTTGAAAGTGTGATAAGGGGCATAAATGCATACAGAGGAGGAAAATCCCAGAATGTTTCTAAATGCCCGTTTCCTTTATATACACACTCCAATACAAATTGACCCAGCAGAGGAACCTTTCACATGTGTTTAACATCCACCACAAGATGGCTCCCTGTGCATTTCATTTAACCAGTCCATTCACTTTCTTCAGTTAACTGAATATACTGCCTCACTAATAGTGCTGCCTGCTTTTAAGGAATTGCCTCTTTCCAAGACACCTATAGAACATAATGAATACACCTCTGTCTCAGGAAAGTAAACAGGAATTAAACAATAGAGAATTGCTATCAATCTGAGGCACTCCTTGTGAGTTTTTTTGGAACACTAGGCTTGCCATTGTCAGAGTACTCGACTAAATATTCCTTTAGACTGATCCAGCAAAACAATTCATGACCTTGCTTTGTAACTTTAACCTTAGAAACACCCATCCCCCTCCTTCCTCTGATCTTGCTGTTCATACAAGCAGAATGGGAGCAAGGAAGCAGATCAGAGATGGGGAATCTGTGGCCGCAATATGTTGTTGGACATAATCACACATGAACTCCAGCCAGCAATGCCAATGGAGAGGGATGATGGGAGCTCTAATCCAGCAACACCTGGAGGGCCACAGGTTTCCCAACATCATTGGGGCCCCTGGTAGTCTTAGCAGGTGCAACTGACAACTGCAGTGGTGTGATCTATGGCAGGCATCTAAAACCACCCACCATTTTAATAACCCAGAATATCCTGAAATAATGTTACTCAGAGATGCTGAAAATATTTTAAAAGAGTGCATGACTTCCCAGACCCATCCATTAAAATGTTGGCATCCATCCGTCTCGAGACGAGCAGTACAAAAGTGACCTCCCTAGGGCACAAGCCTGGGAAGTGTGTATGGAAGTCCTGGGCTGCCCACACAACAAAACCCCTCTCTCATCCTTTTTGATGTGGTTCAAAGGAAAGCACAGCAATACGTTTGGCATCAGCTTGGCTGCAGGAGTTGCCAGAAGATGGCGTACAAAGCACCATCCAACCATCAGGGACTCCACTCCACTTCTTGTAGGGTTTACTCCTTAGCTTTTTCTTCTCCTGAAGATACCCATCCATTACTACCAGATAAACTCAAGGTCAGGGAAAAAGATAGCACCCAGTGGCAGACTTTGGGGTCTCAAATTTCAACAGTGCGCTGTGGAACACTAAAATTTAGTGCCCCCCAATCTCTCTCACTCTGTTCTACAGCATTGGTGTGGTGCAACCCTCCAGTGCTGTTGAAGCAGTCACACTACCCTAAAACTGCCTCTGTAGGTAGGATTGAAAACTATGTTTTATTTTTGTACCACCTTTTACTCTAAGGAGCGCAAGGTGGTGTGTGCATGGTTCTCCTCTCCCCTTTTCTCTTCACAACAACCCTATTACACTGAAGGACAGTGACTGGTCCACTGTCATCCAGTGAGCTTCATGGCTGAGCAGAGATTCGAACCCTGGTCACCCAGGTCATAGTCCAACACTCTGTCAATTGCATCACACTGGCTTTCAAGGTTCCACATGTGACCGGTCCCTCCTGGGCAGAGAAGCTAAGTTAGATTGAGTGTTGTTGTTGGGGCATTTGAACCTTCTAATACCCTCAGTCATATGAGTCTTTCTGAAGAAAGGGTGCAGTAATCTGTGCAGGGGAAGGATGGCAATTAAAAGTGGATTAGTAAATTAAGAAAAGGGTAATGGAAGGCAGGAGTTCACATCCTCTCCATTTGCCAGAAGGAATCAGGTACATGTGGTTTGTGTTACGTGAGTCCTGCATACCACACTTGTGATCAAGTCATAGAATAAAAACATTTCTATGGAGTCTGGAAAATATTTGAAATATTATACTTTGAAATACAGCATAACCTCCAATTATCCAAGTCTCTTAGGCTGCAATCCTATACTCACAGACTCCCACTGAACTCAGTGAAGCTTACTTATGAGTAGGCAGGTATAGGAATGTATTATTCATTACCCAAGTTCACTTTTTGTTGTCCCTTGAACTAGCTCTCTATATTAAGCACCCCATCCTCTGCCACAGACATCTGGTTATCCATACATTTTGGATGCCTCCCAATGCTCTCTGATAAATGAGAACATACTGTATATACATTACCTTTCAATCTATAAAGGTACGTTTTACTGTTGGAAACCACAAACCTGCATATAATTCATTGCATCATTTAAAGTGTCATTAGCAAATGCTAAAGTTTCCCAAAGTTAGTACACACTATCCCAGCTGTGGAAGACAATATATTTGTAAAGCAGCTAGGATTACAATCATAAATAGGTACAAAATGGAAGGTGGAACTGATCCAATGCTAGCTATAAATCCTGTGAAAAATCAACCATCAAAATCCACAGTAGTGGGGGAAATGGCACAACTAGAAGTCATGACACCCATCCCCAGCTCCACCAGTGCTCAATAGCCATGATGACCTAATCAAAGTTCCACAAAAGACAAGCCTAGACTGCAACCCCAGTTCACATAGTTCTTACCTGGCTAGGTTGGGCTGCAGAATCTTTGATGCTGACCTTCCCATGAAAAACCATTCAAACCCATCCTCCCTGAAGACCTTCCTGGAGATCAGTAGCATCCCTGTGGGAGGAAAAAAAGAAGATGAGCTGAAAGGAGGAAGAAGAATCAACTCACAATGACAAGCTGACTTATTTGTATTGCTTTATATGATGTTGTACGGATTTATTTTCTCTGTTTGTTGACACTATGATTCTTTTTTGTTCTAAATGTGTTTTTGAGTTGTTCTATTTATTTCTGTTCATTTGGTATTTTTTTTGAGCCACTTTCAGCACAATTTCAAGGAGAAGTGGCATATAAATAAACTGATGATGATGGATACTACAGAGGAAAATAATGCTGAGAGCATTAGGGCTAATCTGGATGCACCCTCACAGCATTCAGTCAAAAACTAATAATCCAACATCTGTAGGGCCACAGGTTAGCTACTCCTGTTTTCTTGGGTTAAACACGGGGGATGGGATAGCAATCCTGCAAATTTTGCAAGAGAAGCTGGTTGTGTACAGGGCTGTTTAATTGTCTCCTAATATTGCCAGCAAGAAACCTTTCCCCAATATCCTTCAAATAGCGGATTCCCGTCTGAGTTCACAAATCACTGTCTCAACCACCATGCTACAGCACTCAAATCTATGTATGTAAAGCTCAGTCTTTCCAAACAGTTTTTTTTTAAAGTATGTTCTCGCAGTAGATTGAACCATTTCATGAAGCAGTTGTTATCAGTAAGAAGCACCTTAGGAAATGATATGATTTTGAAGGCTCATCTCACGTTTCCTTGGAACCACTCTTGTATAGTTTATGTATTTTATTTCCAAGACTTATATACAACTAAAATTAAAGCCAGTTATTAAATCATTAAAACAGACAACATAATTTAAATCCCTCCAAAGGCTTAAGAGAACAGATATATTTTAACCTGGCAACAGAATCCAAAGAAAGCTGAAGCCATCCATGCCTCCAGGGGCAAGACAGTAATATTTTTATCAGATAATGTTTGATTACAAATCAATGTACAGGCAGAGGAGCAGCATATATAATTCTGGTGGAAATCAGGTGCATGCAGAAGAGCTTTTAGCAGCTAATAGTAGGAAGCAGCATATAGTAAGAAAAGGTGCCTTTTCATGTCACTGCAAGCATCACCCACTAGCAGAACAACAAGAATCACCCAATGGTGATTTCAGGGCCTGCAGTGGCTACTACGGGCAGAGGAACTTCAAGAAGTAACTTAGTCTGAAGTCAGTAAATAAGTCAACATTAGGACCTTAAATCGGACCCTGTGGCCTATAGACAACCAGTGTAGATACCACACTTTCCTCCCACTGCCTACCCCCAAAATTGGCTTGGGGGGTATTGAGAGAACTTCTAGAATAGTATGCACAGGGGCTGGGAAGAGAAGAGAAGAGGGGTCATTCCATCTTTCCATCTGGCAAGCTGAAATGGTTGCACTGACAGGACAATTGCCATAGCACTATGTTGAATTCCTTCCATACAATAAAGGACACAATACCTTCCAACTCTATGATTCTATGAAATGCAAGGATAATACAATACAAGGATTTAGAAACAAAGCCACCACTTTGCACTGGTGGTAGCTGGACTGTTACGTGTGACCATGCTAGTCAGTATCAACTAGCAATGAATGATCAGCAGAGAGAATGGAACCTGTGGGTTGAAAGGAACAGATCCAGAGAGCCCATTGCCCACAGAATGCTACATCTGGAAATGCTCTTAGACAAATGTGAAGTTTATATCTTCCACATTGCTTTCCAGATCAGCCTTTCTAGCAAGCTAACTGTGATCTTCTCTCACAGGCTCTCAGCTGTGGTAGATTAGTTTAAAACCGATAGGCTAAGCTGGTGCAGAAACAAAAGGATTTCTGGCTTCTTTTCAAGGTTTCATAAAAAAAAAAAGGTGTGCAAATATCTTTTTTATGACTTTCACATCAGGTGATCTGAATCCCACTACAAAATATTTTTTTATAAAAAAACCCTGAAGACTGCTTTAAACCAGTTCCAGCTTCCTAAAACTCGAGGCATCACTAACCGTAACTACCTGGATTTGTTAGTATCTGGAAATATACCATAACTTCATTGCCACAACCTAAGATATGCATACTTTTGCAGGATACATCAGGAATAGGGGTCACTATTCAGGGAGGAAATTACCGTATTTTTCGCTCTATAAGACGCACCAGACCACAAGAGGAGGAGGAAAACAAGGGAAAAAATATTCTGAATCTCAGAAGCCAGAACAGCAAGAGGGATCGCTGCGCAGTAAAAGCAGCAATCCCTCTTGTTGTTCTGGCTTCTGTGATAGCTGCGCAGTCTGCATTCGCTACATAAGATGCACACACATTTCCCCTTACTTTTTAGGAGGGAAAAAGTGAGTCTTATAGAGCAAAAAATACAGTACCTACACTTTTACCAGCACATGAAGATAATATATTATAGGCTAGCTGTCTTCAAATATCTAAAGGGCTGTCACATGGAAGATGGAGCAAGCTTGTTTCCTCCTGCTCTGGAGGGTAGGACACGAACCAATGGCTTCACGTTACAAGGAAGGAGATTCTGACTAAACATACAGAGAAATTTTCTGATAGTAAGAGCTGATTGACAGTGTAACAGACTCCCTTGGGAGGTTGTGGACTCTCCTTCCTAGGAAGCTTTTAAGCAGAGGTTGGATGGTTAACTGCTATAGATGCTTCAACTGTGATTCCTGCATTGCAGGGGGTTGGACTAGATGACCCTTGGAGTTCCCTTCCAACTCTATGATTCTAGTCTGGTTCTGGCATCTGAACAGCAAATATACCAGCACTTCTAATAAAATTGGATATTTATTTATTTTATAATTTTATATCCTGCTTCTCTCCTCAGTACCAGCACCAACTCTTTGTTGTTGCTCCTTACAGAATGTTCTCGGCTGCTCTTTGCAGACATACAGGGCTTCTTTCATACCTGCAAAGAGTAGTCTAAAAATGACTTGACAGTAAGCAGAAACTAACAAGCTGCTTTCCTGGCTGCTGTTCAAAAGCAGTCTCTTGAAGATCTGCTGGCTGGGAAGAGCTTCATGTCAAGAAGTAGGCTGGAACACTTCCCTACCAGTCAATCTACCCATAAAGGCAGTGTTGTGTAGTGGTTGGAGTATAAGACTATGGCCTAGAAGAGCAGGTTCAGATCCCCACTCACTGGGTGACCTTGGCCAGCTCAAAGTCTCTCACAGGGTTGTTCTGAAGATAAAATGGAGAGGAGGAGAGCCATTTACAACACCTTGAGCTCCTTGTGAAAATGACAGCAAATTTGAGATTATAAAAATAATAGCAACAGTAATAAGGCACCACAATCAGTTGCTTCACAGTGGTCCTACAGATTCAGGCATCAGTCTGTTGAAACTAGTGATGTCAAAACCTGTCCTCAAATTTCTCAAAGGTTTTCCTGCCTCATTCTCAGTGGACTTTAGAATTTTAGTGGGTTTCAAGACAACCTATCATTTCAGAAGGTACAAGGGTCATCTAGTCCAACCCCCAGAAACATGGGACTCAAACCCTTAACCCTGAGATTCATGCTCTACCGACTAAGCTACCCCATAGAATGTGTGTGTTTTTTTTAAAATGAGACACATATTTGGCACACCACTAGCTGAAACTGTTCATCCTAATCACAGCAGCATCGTTGGAACAAGTGAATACTCTCTAATTTGGACTCCCAAGTACAGAACAACAGAGGGCGCTGGGGTGGGCTACCTCTTGTGAAGCCAATTCCAGGGTTGCCTGACAAAGTCCTAACTGAAGCTCTCAGCATGTGCAAAACTGTGGTGCCCCTGCACAGGCCACAACCCCCTAAGGCGGTCTTGGAGAGGGCTGCGCACTGGCACTGCAAGAACTACAGGTTTTGGTTTGTTGTGCAAATGATGAACCATGGAAATTACCCCAATAATCTTACCCAGAGTCAGTTGAATTCAGTATTGCCCCCTTCTTGGGCTATTTCAGGACTTCACATTCCAAAATACCTTTTCATACAGAAATGCCTTCTATAACAAACCAGTAACCTATGTGTCTGATATTCTGTCTGGAGTCCAAATTGACTCAAGATGGTTGATTTCATGCATGTGCCTGGGGCCATCTTCTACCTAGTTGACTTTTAGAAACTGCAGTTGTGGTTTCCTATACCAGAAAAGACAGGGTATACTTAATACTACCAAAAGTTTTCTTTATTAGGTAGAATTAAGTATACCCTGCCTTTTATGGTGTAAATAGTCCCCTAGCCAGCAACTGCTTTGCATCCAGATCACTTGCACACAAAAGGTAAATCTTCAGTACTAACTCTCCCTGCCCCATCTCACATCTTCGGGGATTTCCCTACTCTGACTCTATATACCCCCCTTTATGCAGATGGCCAGCAAATTTATTTACAGCATGGAAAGTCCACACATTTCTGCCTTGAAGCAGAAAAGAATAAACTTTCCATGCAGGCATTTGGAGGTGGAAGATGAGACCAGAATACACCTCCCATTGCAGCATTGTTATTTCCAATTATTGCTGATTCAGTTTAGTATATATCCTAGTAATGTTTGTATCTTTTACTTGAATTGAACTGTGTTGATTTAATTTATATCCCGCTTCAAATTTCAACAAAAATCACCACACAGTTTACATATCCTAACAAAAAGAACAAAGGTAAGAAATACAGTGCACATTTCATAATCAGAACTGATCTGCTTTGTATGTAAAAGGTCCCAAATTCAATCCCTAACATATCCAGGTAGGGGTGGGAGAAAATCCTATCTGAAACCCTGGAGAACAACTGCCAGTCAGTGTAGACAATACTGAGATAGACTAATGGTCTAACTCAGTATAAGGCAACTTCCGTATATAATTTAACAATAACAAGTATCTTTGAGGAATGTATGTAAATAAAATTTTAGTAGTACAAAAACATATCATATGCAAAGCATAATCATATAACATATCACAAAAATATCATGAATATTACAAAAAGCAACACATGTAACAGTGCAATCACCAAATTCATCTGCATACACATTCACACGACACGCAGCTAATTTAAGCATACAGCCTCCACATATGCAATCACACTTTCTTTACATCCACCACATTACTCCATCAACTCAGTTCTCAATTCAAGAAAACATTCAAATGTTTAACTAGCCCAGGGGTTGTCAACCTAGTCCCTACCGCCCACTAGTGGGCGTTTCAGGATTCTAGGTGGGCGGTAGGGGGTTCTATGGCACAAGCTGAATCCTCCTTCCATTGAGCACTGGCGGGCGGTAAGGAAATTTTATCATAAAGCTGCATTAATGGGTATAAAAAGGTATGAAAAAGGTTAACTACCCCTGAACTAACCAATAATAATGTACAAAAAAAAAAAAAGGTCGTAACACAATTCAACAGCAGCAGAAAAACAAAATTCCCACCCCCATCTCTTCTCTCAACTCAGTATGGACATCTTCCCCTCCTCTCACCTAGGAAGATTAAGTCCTTACCCACCAACAGGACCTTACATTGTGAGGGGTCAGGTGGACCCACCAGCACACCTGCCACTCACCATCTTCACTGACTTCATTGGCAGACTCAATCTTGTGACTCATGCATGGGATGGGGGGGGGCAGCAGCTGCAACATTGGAAAGATGGCTGGGAACCAGTCCATCTGGTGTATTAACTTGTCTTGGGATGGCATGGTAAACGGTTGACTATAAATGCCTATAAGCAAGCAAGCAAATGAAATTTACTGGATTTGCCTTCACTTTCAAAAGAAATATATATGTTGGTTACTTCATATGACAACTACTTGTCCCTTGCAACTCTTTTTCTGGTGGGAACCCAGAGAGCAGTATTATTTCTTATTCTGAAAATTGTGGCAGTTTTAACGTGCGAATGTAAAAGCATTTGAAGTTTGAAGCAGAACGCAAGGCAGTTCTACATTCTTGCATGTCTCTCTGCTTTGTGAGGAGTTGCATTTTGCCTGTATCACTGCTGATGTGGTAGCCATTTTGCTTCCTCCAGTTCCTGAACTGTAGTGGGCACTCTCTAAGGAACCATTACCTAGACATTAGTTACAACTTGTAATTATACATGGATAGATAGACAGACAGACAGATAGATATATTACTACATATTAGCTTAAAAAGAAAAAGAGTGCCATCCTGTGACATCAGCCAACAGCATGTTTGGACAAAGTTTACCTCAGGGATGTACATTTTACCTCAAAGTTTACCTCAGGGATGCACACTTTGCCTCAAAGTTTACCTCAGGGATACACACTTTGCCTCAAAATTTACCTCAGGGATGCACACTTTGCCTCAAAGTTTACTTCAGGGACATGTCATCCTTTTGCCATTCAACTGGTGAAGATGTTTTAAAACAGGCCTGATTGTTTAACCACCATCATTGTTTGAAATGTAACATTTGTTTTTTAAAGTGCAGACTCTTTTCAGCCAGCCCAAAGCCACCAGCTCCAGAAGCTGAGACTGAACCTCACCGAGCCCATTTAATTAATATCCCTCGCTGTGGCCTAATTCTCTCTTCAACATGTGGCTGTCATTTGCCTGTCATCACAGCTGATTTACAATGGGGTTTAATTAAATCCTACGTACATTATTCAGCATTCTCCAAAGGCAGCACCAAAGCGTCCAAGGGTATTTAAAATGTCACCTGCTGAGACATATCATCTCCCCCTAAATAAATATGACAGTGATCAAACTTTGGCTAATTACAGTGACTTCATTATTTGTTTGTATGTTTTAATATTTAATTGCTTTCGTGTTCATCCAATTATGAAGCAACAGCAAATAGAAATTAACTTTTGATCAGCATGTTCCCAGCCCTGCTAATCAGCACTTCAAAGCCCACACACAATAGGAGGTCATGCAACCTGAGAGAGCTCAACCTTATGCGAATGAATCAGTCTATTTTATTTTATTTTATTTTTATTGGGGGGGGAGAGATTCACCTTTCCCAGACAGCGCCTGCCTCCCTTGGACACTACTTCCCACAAGCCTTCTTGTACTGGTTTTGCCATACAGCTGTGTATATTGTTTGCAACTTGAGTCACGTGTTGCCTTTTAGATGCACGCAGCTGCAAAGTTTATTTCCCCAATGCAACTAAGCTTCCGGCGCTCGTCTCACAGCGGAATGCAGATGCCAAGAGCTAAAACCCCGGGACACCAGAGAGGTCATGCACGTGAGTGCAGGTGAATGCAACAGGGCAGAGTTTGCGAGCTTTGAGCAGGAAAGTAGCAAATGGTGCCTTCAGACTCTGAAACCCCGCACAATCCCCTCCCCTCCCCTCTACACCCCCTGCTGCTGACTCCACCCATGTGGAATGGAAAACAAGAGGCAACTTGAGGCAACCAATGAACGAAGCAAAGGAAAAGCGCCTGTTGCCAGGCGATGCCAGCTGAAAGGAGAACGTGAAGAACTAAGGGAGCCCGATGAACTCAAAAGCCAAACTCCTGTAAGTTTTGAGCAGTATTGATTGCTACGTTTTCTGTACAAAAATATCTTTTTGGTTCAGAACCGGGTGGTGGCTCACCGTATTGTTGTATTTTAGAGAAAGAATTCTAATTGCTTTCTGCTAATACATTGAGTGTGTATGTATGTGTTTATGAGGTGTTGCAACAGCTAACTGCCTGGATGGAGTCCCTAAAGGACGCAGGGTAGGCTTATGTATGCTGTCTGAGATTCCCCTACTAAAATATCAGTATTAACAGCTCAGGATAAGCATTTTACTTCCAAAAGCAATATTTAAGTTTGCTTCCAATCAGCTTGCTTATTAAGCATTCTCCCTGATTCGTTTGCAGGGAAATTATAGGACATTGCCTCAAGCAATTGTTATCCCACACTTTTCCAGTGGATTTCCCCATCAGTTTCTGTATTGCAAAAAGTCTGGGGTTTGGGGGTGGGGGAAGCCTTTTTGTGCAATCACACAATCTGAATTTGCCAGTATGGGGTTGAATCCCAGTCTAGAAGTATTAAAAATGTAAGCATGGTGGGTGGGGGGTAAAATAGGGTTGTTTCAATTTCTAAAGAAGAGTTCTGTAAAACTAAACAGAACAGCTTGCAGACTATAAGCAGTGGTAGTTGGTGCATATTATTAAACATGCCAGGTTGGATCCAGGATTACCCTTATATGAACAAGAGGTACTGAAACCCAGGGGAGGCTTCTGCTGGAGAAAGAGGGGAAGCCAAGTTTTAGCAATTCCTCCGTCACCCTGCAGTTTCCCACACCACTTCCCATACTGCTTTGGAGGGAACCCCAAACCCTCCAAACAAATTTTCAGAAGGGCTGCATGGGAAAGGGAATTGACAAAATTTGCCATACCCCTTTTCCCTCAGAGAGTATCCTGTGAGCAGAGTTCCATTCCCATAAATTCTGCCACTAACTTTGTAAAAACAGCAGCCTCAAAGTGGTTTACAATCAAGCAGTGTATAAATTCTATGAAATAAATAAAATACATATAGGTGAAAATGTGTAATGTTGCAGCCTAACCCTGCAAATATTGGAATGAAATGCAATAATTGTCTCAATGTCTATGGGCATGTTGCTTCAACTTGCATCACAATCCTTAACATATCTACTCAGAAGTAAGTTCTTTTGAACTTGATGAGGCTTCCTCCTACCTACATGAGGTTAGGATTGCTGCCCTATCAACAGCTCCAACTTTCTTGAAGAGCTTCTAGGAAAAGAGAGTAAGGATACTGGGCCAAGCTTCCATTCTTCATTCCCTAGAGTGGTTTTTCAGAAAGTCAAGTAACCATTTCCTTCTTTCCCTTCTGAATTGGCAACTGGGTTACCAGGTGACACTCACATTGAGGCTGGGTTTGAGCTAGATGACTCTCAGTCTCAGTCTCTGCTATAATTCCCCCCACCCAACACATGGAAAACATTATGTCAGAATGAAAAACTAAGGTGTGTTTGGGGAGTGGAGTAGGAACTTGAGCAAAATTGGGCAGGAATCTAGGATGCTGTTGACAGTTCATTTTTGCAAAGCCCATCTTCAGTTTTTCATCTGACATAATGTCTCCCGCGTGTGTTTCCTTGCAGAGGAAAGGTTGTTCCAGTGGAATTCTCCTTTAGTGCCAGCAAGACCACATTCATAATTACAATGTACGCGTAGCAGTTATGGGAGCTTTTTATAACTGCATTCCTTATCCATGGCTGGTCTGGCCTGTTTCCAGTTTCTCCCTGGGAAGCCAGTGTTTTACCGGGTTAGTTGCAGCTGAGGATGAGAATGGAAAGGTGTGATTGAAGGGCACTTCCTAGTCTTTAGGAGTAG
Source organism: Podarcis tiliguerta (assembly GCF_965153285.1). Taxonomy (NCBI): domain Eukaryota; kingdom Metazoa; phylum Chordata; class Lepidosauria; order Squamata; family Lacertidae; genus Podarcis; species Podarcis tiliguerta. The sequence continues at coordinate 86,053,359 of NC_139535.1, read as the reverse complement.
TCAGTCACCAAGCTATTGAGACGGTCTGATCATCAGCTTTTTATGGGTGTCATGCTTAAATGCCATAAATCCTTCAGCAAATTTTGAAAGCATGTCTTTCCCCTGAGAATGAAAACAGAATGGATACTGTTCCTGCCACAGTAATTTAAACACACACACACACACTACTGTTAGACAAGAAATAGTGTGTGAGAAAAAGAGAAAGGGAGGGGGTGGGTAGGTAGGGAAGGAAGGGGGAGCTGTTACTGCAATGCTATTTGGTCACTCTAATTACCAATAATGGCACCTGCTGGCATGCCCAACCACAATCAACTCATTTTAAAAGCTATATAATAATGTTTAGGATAGGAAATTAATTTTCATAGCCACTGCAGCTGATTTACTTGTGCTGTAATTTAGATTTATTGCAAATTAAATTCCCCCAAGTCAAGTGTTTGACTTGAAGAAGCACCACTTTAATAAAAGGGGGAAATGCATTGCCATAGCCAGGAGATGCAGATAATGGCTATATCTGCACCATACATTTAAAGCACATGACTTCCCTGAATGAATCCTGGAAACTGTAGTTTGCTCAGGGTGCTGTGAATGGTATCTCTGAGGGATAGACTGCAGTTCACAGGATTCTCTTTTTTTTGGTGGGGGGAACCATGTGCTTTAAATGTCAATGTGGAGGTGCTGTCCAAACCTCAGTGTACGCATTGAACACATTCCCCCCCCCCTGCCCCCGGGGAAGGGTTTGCTCTGGGGTTTGTGCATAACAGAATGGTTCTCCTGGGCCCCCTCACTTTCCCATACATATATAATGTAATTGGCTCCTTCTCTCTTCAGTGGGCCTCTTCCTAGGAAGAGAATTACCACCTCCCAAAGAATACCCATAACAGGAAGTCAGAGGAGGGGGTCAAGAAAGGAGAAGAGTAGGGGAAGCAGAATTTATCTCCTCTCTCAGTCCACTCCAGGTCCAGATGGCATGCAGGCACTTGGTTCTCTTTCCATTCCATCTCTGCATTCCTTTGAAGCCAGAGAAAGAAGAGGAGGAAGCAGTCGACATAGTACTAGGACTCACTGCTTGCAAGGCAAACAAACCTATTCCTGGTTACAGGCAGGACCCTAGAACAGAGGTTTGAGTAGAGCCCAAACCTGAGTTTGGAGTGGACAATGCCTGACCCAAGAGCTGCACCAATTATTCACCCCACCCCATCCCACCCCTGTCACCAACATAGATGTATGGATGATGCATTCCCAGCACTGTGCCACTTTGTACCAAGTTTAAAATCATGCAAGTTTCTACCACATATCATCTGTCCTGAAGTCATTTTGTGGTGAGAATATGGCCATGTAAGTTGAAACCAGGCCTCTTCATATGGGGTAGCAGCTCAACTTTGAGAGGTAGGGCACTGGGCAGTTGACAACAGATCCAAAATTTCTGCCATCAAGAAAGCTAATCCAGATTTTCTAGATATTGGAACTAATGGTGGACTGTTATTTGAGAAAAACAAATCCTAGTCTAACTTGGGTCTGTGGAGATAGTTAAATAGTTCTTTGGAACCAGGCTGCATCTGTATTCACTTCAAACTACCTGAGTAGTCTTTGATTGGTCACCTGGGTTAGAGAGCTGTGAATGTGATTCTAAAAGAAGTTTCCTTTTTGGATTGGATTATTTGGGTGGTTTGTTAGGCCTTTGCCTCATTTCTTGAGACTGCAATGTGTTTTTCTGTTCTTGCTATTCCCCATTCTCTCCTTTCACCTTTGTCCTGTTTCATCTAACTTGGTATGTAAGCAGTCTAAGCATGGGCCATTTATCTAGCAAACCATTACCATTGCATTAGTATGAAGTAAATACTAATTCCAGTGGTAGTAATAACACAGTAAGCAACTGGCAAAAGCATAGTTATATTATGCATTTTTATGAACAAGTTAAGCTTGAGAAAGTTCCTGCATGTTTTCATCAAGACAGGATCTGTCTTTGCCATTGACAAATGTAGAGAAGAAATCTTAAAGCTATCAGTGTCTATATCAGGATTTGATGCTGTATTCAGGAAGTAACTTTTTAAGAACCATGCATTTTCTTGAGCCTATTTCACCGGCATCCAGGACCCTGTCTTCACCTGCCCTTGAATTCCTTCTTGTCCTAGTGAAGCTCAGCAATCAGTGTGGTGTAGTGGTTAAAAGCGGTAGACTCGTAATCCGGGGAACCGGGTTAGCGTCTCTGCTCCTCCACATGCAGCTGCTGGGTGACCTTGGGCTAGTCACACTTCTTTGAAGTCTCTCAGCCCCACTCACCTCACAAAGTGTTTGTTGTGGGGGAGGAAGGGAAAGGAGAATGTTAGCCACTTTGAGACTCCTTCGGGTAGTGATAAAGCAGGATATCAAATCCAAACTCTTCATAGGCCCCATGGTTGGACAACTCTGTGCTCTATCCTTTGATTACTTTCACTTGGAAGCATGAACTGCCTCTGTGTTCAGACATTTGAACTGATTTCAGGTGATATGAAAGTGGTTTGTAGTGATGACTGTTTCACACGTGGAAGACCTCCATTGATATTGATTGATATTGCAGTCATCCAGTGATAAACATGTGTCTGTGAACTCACTTATGCTAAGCCTTCATCAAGCGTTAGTGAGGGCCTTCATGTAGAATCTCCAGAAACATAGCATGAGTGTTAAAAGTACTTTCTGCCTCTGCTGATTGTTAAGAAAGACTTGTGGGGGGGAAAGGACAGTTGTATATGTTAAAGAATTCATGAATCCTCATTTCAGCGGTAGGGACTTTTGTCATTCCCTCTATTTAATATCATTTTGCTTATATATGTATCTGTTTTCAGCCATCTGACTTTAGTCCATTGATGAATGATGACTTGCCCAGTTGAGTTGCAGTCTTTTGACATGTGTAAAGAGTCCAGGTCCCAGAAAGGCTGAGCTGTTTAGGTTGAAATTTGCCTTCTTACTAGTGAGGAGGTCAGGGAGCTGTCCAGCAAGGCGAAGGAATAGTATGTCCTGCAAGGTTGCTGAATCAGCAGGGGAGCTGTCCAGCTAAGGAGTCGGAAGTAGCACTCCACATCTAGGAACTGGGCTGAAGGAGGTGTTGCATCAGCAACATTCAGGCAGTGCATGAGAGGTTTTATAGTGGTTTTGTTCCTTCTGGAGCATCAGAGGGATGCTACTGTGGTGTATTATTGGAATTAGAGGTTTTCCTTTTACATAGTGTTCAGAGATGGAATGCCTCATGCTACCAGATTTGTGCTGCACCTTTTGGTCTGAGTATTGGAAAGGTGTGTTTGCCATCCTTCGTGTTTCCGTCTCAACACAAATCTACAGATGTCTGTTCTTCAGGTATACCTTTGTTTACACCATGTTTTTCTTTTATTTCAGTATGACTGCAATCATAATTTGTTTCATATACTTCTTGATGTGTATTAAAAAAAAAATAATTCTTCAGCTGCAGCTAAATTTTCAGTCTTTTTGGGATGAAATAGTTGTACAACTTTTGCTTTAAGCTAAGTAGAATCCCATGTCTTCTGTGTATTGTTTGCCGGCCCTTTCAAGTGACTCTCAGCCACCAAGAACCACTTAATACAGGAAAATGGGTCTTTCAAGATCCTCAGCTGAGTTGCTTTGAGACTGGGTATCCCATATATTTCATGCACTCTTTTCCATATTGCTTTATAGGCATTTCCCCCCCACCAGTTGTAATGTTGATTTAAATACAGTTCATCCAAATAGTCTGGAGAGCACACACACACACACACACACACACACACACATTCTGGTGATGTGAAGGGAATCATAAGGCTTCTTTTACCAATGTCTATTATACTGATAAAAGAAAATCTGAATAAATGAAGTTGTGGGGATTTGAAATCAGAGTTTTAAAGAGAGAGAAATCAGAAAAAAATGGATATTGGTCAAATATTTACATTATTCACTTGGCTTTAAGATTATCAGCATATGATTTCAGCTGGTGCAGAGGTCCCTAAGTACCAGGATGCTGATTCTTGGAAACGTGTATCGAATTAGCATTTTATGCTAGAACCCAGTGTCATTCAATGAGGCTGAATGGTGGAAGATTCAGGACAGGAAAAAAAGGAAGTACTTCTTCATACAACACATAACTAATCTATGGAATTTGGTACCACAGGATGTAATGGTGGCTGCCAATGTAGAGAACTTTAAAGGGGAATTAGACAAATTCATGGAGAATAAGGCTGTCTGACTATTAGTCATGATGCTATATATGACCTCCATTTTCTGAGACAGCATGGGCCATATTCAACCAACCTGCTGTGTTGGCAGAAGTCAGTGCAAGCATTCCTGCTACAATGGGAATTCCTCCTTATCCTACCTCCATATATGTACCATGGCATTGCTCCGAGAAATTGTGGGAACCACCAGAATAGATAGAGAGCAGCACAAGGAGCAGAAGAGGCGGCGGATATAATGCAAGCATAGTACTATCTGAATTCCTGTTGCTGGAACAGAACAGAATACTGGAACAGACAGGGGTCTGGTCTAATCCAGCAGGTTTCTTCTTCTGTTCTTATGCTGTTCGTAAACTTTTCCCAAAGCATCAGGAGCTGCCCCATGTTAGTCAGAAGAAAGGAAAGTAAGTGGGACATTGATCTGACTTGAAAAAGTTTTTCGTTCTTTACCCAGGAAGTCAAGAAAGGTTTCTCAAGTCAAAAGCCTTTAGAAATTCACTGCTTTTCCAAAATCTGTCTGTGTAAGGAGACAGAGAGTAGATAAAACATTTGCCATTTGTGTAGAGTGGATAAAACATTTTACCAATTTTCTCAAGAGAGTAATGGACTTCTGAAAAGTTATGCAGAAACCTGGCTGTGCAGTTCCCACTTTAAAGGCCAGTTGCAGACTTAGACACTCTAATATTCATGATGAGTGGAATCTTCCTTGATCCTCTCTATCACCTAAAGTTATTTAAAAGTTATTTAAAATAGATAGCCCTCACATTTTGAAGGAAAACATGCATATGGACTAGGTTCCCAAAACCTAGCCAGCTACTTCTGCAACACAGATTGGGATTTGGCAAATCAATTTGGAAGCCGAAGGGACTGTCAAAAGCAGCTTGTGATAGGGCATGGCAACACACAACTCCCATTGAGTACGCCCAATACCTAAGGTAGTCCTTTGAATCCTGGCCATTATATCCTGCTGACCATGAAGTTCAAAAAGCCTTCTGAGAAGGAATTTTGCAAATCTGCTGCTTGACAGATGTCAGTCTTCTGAGCAGGCCCATTTGTCACATCACAGAAGCAAAAACAAAAACAAAAACAAAACAATTTGCAGTTGAGTGGGGGAGGCAAAGAGGGGAACTTGTATTGAGGACTCACAAGACTTATTGAACAATCTGAGTGATTATTGGTAGGAGGCATGGGTTTGTGACTAGACAGGAAGAATAGACAAACCACCCCCATCTTTAATTTCAAAGAGACTTGTTTTCAATTTCTGCCTGGCTCAGCCCCACTATCATATGCTACATTTGCCAGGGCCATTCATGTTTCTTTTCAAACGTGAGTTAGGATTGTTTGCATTTTAATCAGCCTTTTAGAACCCTGTTCCCCCCTTTCAAGTTTTGCCCTAGGCACGAAAGCTTGTTGGACAACTGAATAGCCTGACTGTATAAAGCTCAGAAAAGACTGAAAAAGTAGGAAGAGGCAGCAGTGACCCCCCCAACTTGCAAATTGTATGAAGCTTATCAAGAGGAGACAGTTTCCCATTGGTTCCCCTATTACCCGGGAGAAGAAGGCCTTTTAGCAGGATCCTTATGCATTTTATATTTACCGACTGTCCCAATAGCAGATAAAGGCAAATAAGGTGCAATGGATGGAATGAGGTTTAGGTGTTTTCCCAACCCCCTGATCTCAATTGTGCAGAAGTGATATGAACTTTCAGGACTTTGCTACTCAAACTTTGAAGGTGGCATTGGGCTTTGCCCCAT